>NC_060141.1:267225178-268475178 GCF_021461385.2 Schistocerca piceifrons
GTGTAGGCTGCCATACAAAATAAGTCGATAGGGTTGCCCCTTTTCATAACAAATTGTTATGCAGGGCAGCCTATATGCCAGGGGCAGAGAAACACATTTTTGCTCAAATCCTGCTTCTGTGGGAGTTAGGAACTTGTATCCCCCACTCCACAGTACTGATGATAATTTTTTACGCTGTGTGTTGAAATCATTTTTGTGGTTTAGGAGGTGATGCCTGAAATACACACACACACACACACACACACACACACACACACACACACACACACACATCCTGTATGCATTATACCAATAAGTTCCAAAAAGCTGTGCACGAAAATGCTGTTTTTCAGTGTGTCATATCTTGAGTTCTATTGATTAATGGGAAGTGTACTTACTACCTTTGGCCCAAAAAAAGCATGTTCCTCGAGAATTTTTTCTCGGGGTATGTTGTAGATATCAATGTCAAATTTGGTGTCAAAATGTTTATTGATATTTCCTTTATGAATTGTTTTGACCGCAAATGTTGAAGAGCAAAGGCAGAAGTGCCATCAGAACTAAACAAAATTTCGACGTAGAACTCCAAGTGCTGTATGTCACAGGTCAGCTGGCTTGCCTGAAACCAAAATTGAGTTGATGTTAGTGAAGTATATAAGATTCTTTAGGATTTGTACCTCCCTTAAGTTATTTGGACCATAGGAAACAAAATGGCGGCCATTTAAAGAAATTTCCGTTCCCCCCCCCCCATCGATTTTTCGTCTACGTCGGCCGGTACAAATATTTATAGTTGATGGATCAGAATAACAATTTTGTTAGCTTTGTCAGAAACAAAGAATCATGCCAATCGGTTCAGTAGATTTTAAGTTACCATACCACATGATAAAAAAAAGTCATTTCGAGAAAAACGCATTTGAAGTTTTGACTATATATTATACAATATTATGCAACTTACGTTCAATCTGCTATTCCGGGTCCATAAACTAGTCCTTGCTCTTCCTCATAGAGGGCGTTCTGCTCTATCTGGGCTATCCTGCGCTGCTCCAGAGCCGCTCAAACGGCCAGTGACAAGCGGTTTTCGGCCGCTTGAATCCGGGGTCCGAATAGAGTCCCAGGGTGACGTCCATCATTGTTATGGTCTTCAGAATTGCTGAATACCCTTCGTTGGAGCTGCTCACTGCCAGGAAAGTCGCAATCTCCACAGTCTTCGCACCAGAATGCAAATGCTTGGGGGCAGACTTCCAAACACACACGCATTCAAACTTTCATTTGAATTTTTTGTGTTTCCTCCCAAGCACCTGTATAATAACTGGTGCGTGAAAAAGGCCAATTTCAGGCAGGTACACTTTTTTGTTCAACCACGCATAACAAACATTTCCGTTGCAATTCTGGAAAAACGATTTCAGGGTTAGATTCTAAACACTTTTAAGGATCCAAAAATGCAATTTAAAAAAAAAAAAAATTTTTTTGAACCAAAAGATAGTAAACCTCCCTTAAAGAAATAAGGGGTCAAATCCAGTGAATAGCCCAGGGCCTAGCGACCATTTGTATACCTATCAGAAGGACGACATACTGTAGCTATGCTACAATACAAGGCCAAAATTTAAACATTGTACACTTCCAACAGTACAGGAAAATTGAGCAAATCAGTTGATTCCTTTTGCATTACCTTTGGTGTAGGGTGAGTCGTAGTTGGTTTATGAAAGCACCATTTCTTCATGTGTCAGTTCCTATGAAAACCCAGAAAAACCATGACTTTTTTAATACCAAAAGTGCCATTAGTGGAGATTGTCAAAATTTTTACCATATGTTCTCTGCAAAAAGTGGTTTTTAGCATTTATCTACGTAACTAACCATAGCACATGTCTGAAATTTTAACTGTAGATGTTTAGAAATTTATCTAGAAACACCATTTTCCTATTTTTGGAAATATTTATCCATTATCAAAATAGGTGAGATAACATATGATTTTGGGTATCAAAAGTACCAGTTGGGGGGATGACCATGTTTTGTAATTTTTATTTGTGGCAGATCATCAAAATTTTTACCATACGTTCTTAAGTTGATGAACTTGGGGAACCTTGAAACTTTTTATGATATTATCCATTAATGAGATCGACAGGTTCAAATTTACCATACTGTAGCACATAAAAAGATGCATGTAATATCTGGTCTGACGTGTAAATTTAGTTTTAACTGATACAGTGAACACATCATAAAGGTTTTATGATGTGTTGTCTGTGTATAATGGGCATGTCAGGCTACACAGCCTATCTTGACTGGGAAATTATTTGGTGATGCCACCTGGCAGCATAAGCACCATGCAAAATGTACTTTATCTTACAAAATTCTTCGTATTGCAAGTCAAGCACCAATTATTGATAGACTGTAGCTGTAGCCTAAAAATATTGTGCTTTTTTATGTGAAATAGTGTGAACTTTCTGTGGATGGGGGACAATTTTATGTTAACTTTATACACTACGTGATCAAAAGTATCTGGACGCCCCCCAAAACATACATTTTTGTGCATTTTGGTGCCACATACTGCCAAGTACTCCATATCAGTGACCTCAGTAGTCATTAGACATAGTGAGGGAGCAGAATGGAGCACTCCACGGAACTCACAGTCTTCAAACATGGCCAGGTGATTGGGTGTCACCGGTGTTATACATCTTTATGCATCATTTCCACACTCCTAAACGCCCCTAGGTCCACTACTTCCGATGTGGGAGTGAAGTGGAAATGTGAAGGGACACATGCAGCACAGAAGTGTATAGGCGGACCTCGTCTGTTGACTGACAGAGACCGACAACAGTTGAAGAGGGTCATAGTGTGTAATAGGCAGACATCTATCCAGACCATCACACAGGAATTCCAGACTGCATCAGGATCCACTGCGTGTACTGTGACAGTTAGGCAGGAGGTGAGTAAACTTGGATTTCACGCTCGAGTGGCTGCTCATAAGCCACACAATACACTGGTAAATGCCAAATGACACCTCGCTTGGTGTAAGATGCATAAAAAATTGGGGCGATTGAACAGTGGAAAAACGTTGTGTAGGCTGACGAATCATGGTACACAACGTGGTGATCTGATGGCAGGATGTGGATATGGCGAATGCCTGGTGGGACGTCATCTGCCACCATGTGTAGTGCCAACAGTAAAATTCGGAGGCGGTGATGTTATGGTTTGGTCATGTTTTTCATGGAGGGGGCTTGCGCCCCTTGTTTTGCATGGCACTATCACAGCACAAGCCTACATTGATGTTTTAAGCACGAACTTGTAAGTCATTTTCAGCCAGGTGTCGTCCAGATACTTTTGATCTTTTTTGACTTTACTGACTTACAGAATTAGTTTTGTATGAGCAACTCCCCCAGCTGTAGCTGGGAAAAGAAGGGAATCAGTTGAAAAGTGTTCCTGTTGAAACACAAAAAAGGCAAATATGCTCCTCTTGAAAAGAATCTGACAGAAAAGTGGGGAACCAGCTGCCTCAATTGTCATTCTGCCATCTTCACAAAAACTTCTGCTTATTTGTGCTTCTTTGCTTAAAGGGAACCTCAGGTATGGTGGAAGAGAGGAGTCTTGCTGGTGAAGTGGTATGGGGGGGGGGGGGGGGGGGGGGGGGTTGGTGCCCATGGTAAAAAAGGAGGCAGTTGGAGAGAGACATATAGGCAGTGGCAATGAGAGGAAGACTGGGTAAATGGATTTTAAATGTTCTAAGTAAAAAATGCGTGAATACGTTTACATGCCAAAATTTGTGGTGAGGAAAGTACAGTGATGATTGAGACTGCCGGTTCGCGATTGTTCTGTCAGAGTCTTTTCACATATCATCCTCACCCCTCTCTCTGTTAAAAACCTGCCCCCCCCCTCCCCAACCATATCCTCCCCCTCCCTCTTCCTTTTCCAATTACCTGCTCCTGCTTTACACACTCCACCAGCCTCCTTCATTCCATCCTCTCTGTCTCTCTCTTCCCCCTCTCCTTCTACACCTCCTCCTTCTCACCCTGTACATCTCCTCACTCTCCTCCTGTACATCTTCTCTCTCCTCCTGTACATCTCCTTCATCCATCTCTTAAACATCCCTTCCACACCCCTCTTTCTGTCCATCTCATCTTCCTTCACACTCTCGCTGTCCATATCCTCCTCCCCTCTCTGTTCATTTTCTCCTCCCTTCTCTGCCCAATTTCTCCTCCACTGTCCATTTCCTCATCTCCCATTACTCTGTCCACATCCTCCCGCCTGTGTCAGTCCACTTCCTCCTTTGCCTCTCTCTGTCCACATCCTCCCGCCTGTGTCAGTCCACTTCCTCCTCCCCCTCTCTCTGTCCACATCCTCCTCCCCCCTCTCTCTGTCCACATCCTCCCCGTTTCTCTCTTCACATCCTCCCTGATTCTCTGTCCACATCCTCCTCTCCCCTCTATCTATCTACATCCTCCTCCCCTCTCACTATGTCTACATCCTCCCCCCCCCCCCCTCCCCAATTATGTGCACTTCCTCCTCTCCGCTCATTATGTCCACTTCATCCTCCTCCCCCTCACTATGTCCACTTCATCCTCCCCCCTCACTATGCCCACTTCATCCTCCCCCCTCACTATGCCCACTTCATCCTCCCCACTCACTATGTCCACTTCATCCTCCCCCCTCACTATGTCCACTTCATCCTCCCCCCTCACTATGTCCACTTCATCCTCCCCCCCTCACTATGTCCAATTGCTCCTCCCCCCCTCACTATATCCACTTCCTCCTCCCCCCCTCACTATGTCCACAATCTCCTCCCCTTCTCTCTGTCCACATCCTCCTCCCCTTCTCTCTGTCCACATCCTCCTCCCCCGTCTCTATCAACACCCTCTCTCCCCACCTCCTCCTCCAACCTGTGTCTGTCAACATCCTCTCTCCCCTCTCTCTGTCCACTTCCTCTTCCCCTCTCACTGTATCCACTTGCTCCTCCTCCCCTCTTTCTTTATCCATCTCCTGCTCCATGCTGTCCACATACTCCACTAACTGTCCCTCTCATCTTCCTCCTCTGGGTTCATCTCATCCTTCCCTCTCCCTTTCTCCATCCCCTCCTTCCACCTCTCCCTTAACCCACCCCTCCTCTCTCTCTCTCTCTCTCTCTCTCTCTCTCTCTGCCCATCTCATCCTCCCACATCTCTCTCTCTCTCTCTCCATCTCAACTGTCTGCCTGTCCTCACCTTCCCCCCTGTCTGCCTGTCCCCGCCTCCCCCCCCCCCCCGTCTGCCTGTCCCCGCCTTCCCCCCCCCCATTTGCCTGTCCCCCGCCTTCCCCCCCCCCCCCGTCTGCCTGTCCCCGCCTTCCCCCCCCCGTCTGCCTGTCCCCGCCTTCCCCCCCCCATCTGCCTGTCCCCGCCTTCCCCCCCCCCCATCTGCCTGTCCCCGCCTTCCCCCCCATCTGCCTGTCCCCACCTTCCCCCCGTCTGCCTGTCCCCACCTTCCCCCCGTCTGCCTGTCTCCCCCCCCCCTCTGCCTGTCTCCCCCCCCCCCCCCCCCCCCCGTCTGCCTGTCCCCCGCCTTCCCCCACTGTCTGCCTGTCCCAGCCTTCCCTCCTGGTGTGCCAGTGCCCGCTGTCCCCTTTGTCTGACAGTCCCCCCCTGTCCCCTCCCTCTGCCCGCGCCACCTTCCCCTCCCCTCTGCCCGGCCCTACCTTCCCCTCTCTCCGCCTTTCCTCACCTCTCCCTCTCTACGTCTACATCATACTCCAGAAGCCACCGAATGGTGTGTGGAGAAGGGTACTTTCGGTATCACTATATGATCCCTCCAACTGTGTTCCACTCGCAAATAGTGCATGGGAAGAATGATTGTTGGTAAGTCTCTGTATTGGCTCTAATTTCTCGAATTTTCTCCTCATGGTCAATATGCGAGATGTATGTGGGGGGGAAGTAATAGGTTGTCTGACTCCTCCAGAAAAGTGCTGTCTCGAAATTTCAATAGTAAATCTCTCTGTGATGCACAATGTCTCGCTTGTAACGTCTGCTAGTGGAGTTTGTTTAGCATCTTGGTAATGCTTTCTTGCCAGCCAAACGATTCCGTGATGAAATGCACTGCTTTTCCTTGCATCTTCTCTATCTGATTGGGATCCCAGACAGATGAACAGTACTCGAGCATCAGGTGAACAAGTGCCTTATAAACCACTTCTTTTGTGGATGAGTTACATTTCCTTAAGATTCTTCTGATGAATCTAAGTTTGTGTCTGCTTTTCCCACTATCTGTTTTATATGGTCATTCCACTTACAGTCGCTCTGGATAGTTACGTATAGATATTTTACGGCAGTCAACTGTCTCCAGCTGTTGGTCATCAATGGTGTAGCTATACAGTAGTGGATTTCTTTTCCTATGTATGCACAATATGTTACATTTATTTACATTCAGGGTCAACTGCCAGAGTCTCACCATTCATCGATCCTCCACAGGTCGTGTTTCAAATTCTTACTATCTTCTGGGCGTTGCTACTTTGGTATAAACAACTGCATCATTTGCAAATAGCCGTAAGGAGCATCTGATGCTTTCTACTACATCATTTATGTATATTGTGAACAGCAGTGGTCCTGTCACACTTCCCTATGGTACTCCGGATATTACCTATACCACTGTTGATTTAGTTCCATTAAGAGCGATGTATTGAGTTCCATGTGCAAGAAAATCTTGAATCAAGTCGCATGTCTGCTCCGATACTCCGTAAGCTTGTATTTTTTTCATTAAATGGCAATGTGGGACACTGTCAAATGCCTTACTGAAGTCAAGGAACATGGAATCAGCCTGAGTGCCGTTGTCCACTGCACTGTGGATCTCATGGAGGAACAGAGCAAGCTGAGTTTCGCAAGATCTCTGTTTGCAGAATCCATGTTGATTTTTATAAAGGAGCTGTTTATTTTCCAAAAATCTCATAATTCTTGAGCATAAAACATGTTCCATAATTCTACAACAGATCAACGTCAACAATATAGGTCTGTAATTGTGAGGATCTGTCTTACAGTCTTTCTTAAAAACGGGAATGACCTGCGCTTTTTTCCACTCGTTAAGTACCTTTCGTTGTCCAAGTGATCTATGGCTATTGTAGCTGCTTTTCAATTGCACGATCGGTCATCTCAGTATCTCCCATTTCGACGTTTGCATCACGATTGAAAGGAGGGACAGTGTTATGATCTTCTATAGTGAAACAACTTCGGAAAATGGAATTCAGTATTTCAGCCTTCTCCCTGTTATCTTCCCTTTCGGTGCTGGTGTGGTTGCTGAGAGAATGAATAGATGATTTTGACCCACTTACTGATTTTACATATGACCAAAAATGCCTTACTTTCGAAATCATTGAACACTTCTCTCATTGCTCTCCTTAGGCTCATTTTTGCTTTGTTCAGCTTTTGTTTGTCAGCTAGGTTTTTACTTCTCTTGAATTTGAGATGAAGCACTCTTTGTTTACTTAACACATTTCTAACACAGCTATTAAACCTTGGTGGATGTTCCCCATCCCTTAAAACCTTACTTGGAGCATACTCATCTAGGGCATATTGAACTATGCCTTTGAATTTTTTCCATTTGTTCTCCATATCTTTGTCCTCATCATGGAATATTTGATGCTGACTGCTTAACATTCCTTGTAGAACTCATCGTCATAGATGCTGTCACAGCCTTATGATCACTGATACCTTTCTCTATGTTAACTGATTCAATTAGTTCAGGTCTGTTTGTTGCCAGGAAGTCTAAGACCTTATCTTGACGAGTTAGTTCTCTAACTATCTGCTCAAGGTAATTTTCGGATAAGACATCCAGAACAATGCCACACGATTCCCTGTGTCTCTGGCACCAGTTTTGATGGCATAACGTCCAAATATATACCTGGCAAGTTGAAGTTACCCCTATTACAACGGCATGATCAGGAAAATTACTAATGGTATTCTGCAAGCTCTGCCTGAAGCGCGCTACAACTACATATCCTGACCCAGGTGTTCTACAAAAATATCCGTTCACCATTTTTGACCATTCATTGATACCTAATTTCACCCAGATTAATTCACATTCAGAATCCGTGACAAACTAGCTAGATTTTATCGAATTTTTTACTGCAATAAACACACCGCCACCATTGGCAAATTGTGTTTGCTCCCAAGAGAGTGGTCCTCTAACCTAAAAAACCCCATGTGTACACCACATGTACCTACCCTAGTAGCCGCTTCCTGCATGTAGTGCACACCTGACCTACTAAGGAGAACCCTACAACTCTGCACCCAATAGTGGAGGTCGAGAAATTCGCATCCGATACCATCGCAGAGCCATCCAAGCCTCTGGTTTACCTTCCACTCTGCTCCAAACCAGAGGATAGCGGTCAACCCTGGCTACAATGCTACAAATAGACAGCTTAGCCTGTGTCCCATGTGCATTGCTAGTTGCCTTCACCAAATCAGCCAGCCTCTGAAAGGAGCTGAGGATGGCCTCAGAACCCATGTGGCAGGCGTCATTCATGCCAACATGTGCCACTACATGTAGCTGGTTGCAACCAGTGCACTTGATAGCCACTGGCAGGCACTTCTCCACATCACAGATGAGACCTCCAGTCAAACATACTGAAAGCACACTGGAATTCTTTCTCGCCTTGCCTGCTATCTCCCTGAGGGCCTCCATCAGCCACCTAACATTGGAGCTCCCAGTGACCAGGATACCCACCCTCTGTACTTCTCCAGATCTGAACATGTAAGTCCACCTCTGCCCCAACAGTAGAGGCATCCCATGCTGGCTCAAAGTTACCATAAACACTGGGAAGCACCACGTACCTGTTGCTAAGACAAAGGGAGCCAGCTGCACGGCCTGCTCCCTCTTTCGCCTTTCAGCTGACGCAACACTCCACCAGTCCCCACCATCCCCTCTCTCTGCCTGACCCACCTTCCCCTCTCTCTGCCTGACTCACCATCCCCTCCCTCTGCCTGTCCCCACCTTCCCCTCCCTCTGCCTGTCCCCACCTTCCCCTCCCTCTGCCTGACTCACCATCCCCTCCCTCTGCCTGTCCCCACCTTCCCCTCCCTCGGCTGTCCCCACCTTCCCCTCCACTTGGCAGTTCCAACCTTCCACTCCCTCCGTCATTCCCTGCTCACTGCCTGTCCCCACCTTCCCCCCTCTCTGACTGTTCCCACTTTCCCCCCTCTCTGCCTGTCGCCATCTTCCCCGCTCTCTACCTGTCTCTGCCTTCCCCTCTCCCTGCCTGTCTGTGACTACCCTTCTCCCCGGCTTCCCCTCTCCTTGCCATAACCTGCCCTCTCCTTCCCCTTTCCTTGCCATAACCTGCCCTCTCCTTCCCCTTTCCTTGCCATACCCTGCCCCCTCCTTCCCCTTTCCTTGCCATACCCTGCCCCCTCCTTCCCCTTTCCTTGCCATACCCTGCCCCCTCCTTCCCCTTTCCTTGCCATACCGTGCCACCTCCTTCCCCTTTCCCCACCTTCTCCTTCCCCTTTCCCCGCCTTCTCCTCCCTCGGCCTTCACCTCCGCCAGCCTTCCCCTCCCTCAGGCTTCCCCTCCGCCAGCATCCCCCTCCCCCGACCTATCCATCTCCCGGCCTCCCTTCTCCCGGCCTTCCATTCTCCCAGTGTTCCCTTCTCCTGGCGTCTCCTTTCCCTTCGTTCCCCTCTCCTGTTGTCCCCTCTCCCTTCGTTCCCCTCTCCTGTCGTCCCCTCTCCCTTCGTTCCCCTCTCCCTTCGTTCCCCTCTCCCTTCGTTCCCCTCTCCCATCGTTCACCTCTCCCATCGTTTCCCTCGCCCAGCCTCCCCCCCCCCTTTCACCCCGGCCTTCCCCCCGCTCGCCGCCTTCCCCCCGCTCGCCGGCCTTTCCCCCACTCGCTGGCCTTCCCCCTCTCTCTGGCCTTGCCCCGGGAGATGGGTAGGTCGGGGAGAGGGGAAGACGGGAAGAAGAGTTGCAGACAGGCAGGGAGAGGGGAAGGCGAGGACAGGCAGAGCGCGGGAAGTCGGCGATAGGCAGACAGGGGGGAAGGTGGGGACAGCCAGAGAGGGGGAAAGATGGGGATAGGCAGAGAGCAGGGAATGGCAGAAGGAGTGGAAGGCGGGGACAGGCAGAGAGCACGGAATGGCAGAGGGAGTGGAAGGTGGGGACAGGCAGAGACCATGGAATGGCAGAGGGAGTCGAAGGTGGGGACAGGCAGAGAGCACAGAATGGCAGAGAGAGGAGAAGGTGAGTCAGGCAGAGAGAGGGGAAGGTGGGGTCATGTGGAGAGAGGGAAATATGGGGCAGGCAGAGAGTGGGAAGGTGGGGACTGGTGGAGTGTTGCATCAGCCAAAAGGCGAAAGTGGGAGCAGGCCGTGCAGCTGGCTAAACCATGTTGGTTCCTCTTATTTCATTGGATCCGAAAGAGCTGCATACCAGCTTTATTATGTCACTGGGATTCACAATTGGGAGGACCGTGCACCAAACACTAGTGCAATCATCTTAAGTTTTCAGTGAGTTCATAAAATCCTGTAAGGCAAATGGGGAGATAGTTACATTGAAACAACTTGGTCTGTTTGCCTCCTCGTCTTTCCTCCAGTCCGAGATTGTTATTTGTCTCTATAATGGCCTTGAAACCCATGGGACATTAAAGTCTTAATCTTCCTTCCTTCATTGTATTTGCTAGACAAAAGATATCAGCATTCCAAAGAGAGAGAGAGAGAGGGGGGGGGGGGGAATAATTACCTTCCTGAGAATTGCAGAACATTGCTGACAAAGTGTTACTCTGAAGAATGTATTTTATCACAGATGATGTTAAATATTGTTGCTACTTTAAAAATGAAATTATTCTGACAAGTAAAGTCAAATAATGAAAGGAAGAAGACAGAGAACCTTGATAAAAATCCTTACAATTTAAGAAAACATTCATTGTCAACTACTCATTTCAGCTTGACGAAAATAGTTTTTGAGCATTGGTCTTGAAGCTCCATGATTTATATCCAAATAAAACACAGTTAATGGAATTATTTGAAGTAGTATGGCTTGGAAAATATGAAGTAAGATGGCATAGAGAGATGTAAACAATTGTGTAGATCCTTAGACGCCAGAAAGGCATCTGGCCCAGACGGTATCCCCATAAGATTTTTTGTGGACTACGCTACAAATATAGCACCATTCTTATCCGTCATCTATCAGAGATCATTGGAACAGTGGAAAGTTCTACGGGACTGGAAGAAGGCCCAGGTCATAGCAATCTATAAAAAGGGTAGAAAATCAGATGCACATAATTACCGGCCAATTTCACTGATGTCAATTTGTTGTAGAATAATGGAACATATTTTGTCTTCAGACATAATCACCTTTCTAGACTCTGAGAAGTTCATCTGCAGAAACCAGCATGGTCTTAGGAAACAGCAGTCGTGTGAGACACAGCTGGCCCTCTTTGTGCATGATGTACAACAGGCTCTAGATACCGGCTCCGGGAGGGAGGGGGGGGGGGGGGGGGAATATGACTTTGGTGCGAATTGTGCCCTCCGCCACACACCACTTGGTGGCTAGCGAAGTATATATGTAGATATAAGTGTGTTAGTTGGTTATTCATAAAATAGACGAGGGAAACTCACAACTTAACATTTGAAGATAATTCATGTAAGTAAAAGGTGAATAAGTGGAGTGGGGGGGAGTCTAAAATTGTTGTCAGATGATGGCACTGGAACAGTGCAGTTTCATTGAAGGATTTGGTAGTAGCAGGTAAGCTGATACAAGGGGATTAGTGCAGTGGAAGGTGTACAGCTTTTAAATTTATTTATTTATTTATATCATTAATTCACTAATTGAACAATCAGGGATGATGATTAACTTCATTTCCCACTGGTAGTATTAGATTTTACAATTTCTTTTTATCAGCTTCCCGTGTTCAGAACTTCATCCACCTGTTCATTTTACATCATACTGAAAGTCCAGAAAGTCTCAGTGGCTTTACTAAAGCAGTGTCAGTTTCTAGTTGCATACCCATTTTTGTTAGATCTTTGCCAGCTTTTGCAGATCAGGGAACAATTATCTTGACCTTAAACAAACCCCATTTTTGTACATGAGCCAAGTATGTATTCTCACTTTCAGTTCTAATTCAACAAGTCAACATTTTCATAATAAATTTAGGTGTTTGGATAAGTACAAACATACCAGCCAGGTGGTTGTGCTGATGTGCTCTATTGGATAGTTTTAACAATTCTTCTTCTTCTTCTTCTTCTTCTTCTTCTTCTTCTTCTTCTTGTGCCTTTGATCCAGTTTGGCACAGATTTGTCATGGTTATCAATGGATATGGCGTGGTTATTTTAAGGTGTGGCTGGTTGCCCATCCTGTTGCCACCCTGTTACCCTGGGGATGAAATATGTGTACTCCACCTGTTTGCGTGAAGTGTTATCCATGTGAAAATGGATGAAAGTTTTGTCATTATTCAAAAATTGTGTGACAGGTGGGATTTGGGTACCAGCCTGGTATCCACCTAGTGGGTGTGGGGAACTGCCTAAAACCGACATCCAGGCTGTCCGGCATACTGATTTTTATTTTAGATCCAGTGGGTGAATTTAATTCTGGGCCACTGCAACTCCCCGTCCCAGAAGGGGATCATTAACATGCATGGTCATTCTGGTGTGTGAAGAGTTTTGGCAGTTATTGAAAAAAAAAAAAAGATAAAAATTTATATTCCTCAAGTAGTCTGAAATACTATTTACATTTTTCCTTTCACTAAGGTATTTTACTTCTCAATTTATTGATTCACGTGTTTATTACAGTTTTGTTGCCCATAGTATTTGACATTAGTTAATTTAAATCTACATGGTTACTCTACAGCTCACACTTAAGTGTTTGGCAGAGGTTTCATACGGGGTGTCCAGCAAGTGAGTCCCTCATTTCAAAATTAAATATCCCTAAAACTGAGATCAATAGATGAGTGCGACATATGGTATGTTTAGTTTGGAAACTGTAAGAATTCAATACTGAAAGTATACAGAAGTTTTGAAATAGTTAGAAAAGCTGCTAACGGATGGTATTGTTGTCATAATGTGTGGTACCCATAAATAGTGCCTGCATCTCAGAGTGCTAAGTACCATCATTAAAATGTGAGAGGAGGTTAGTATACTAAAGAAAGAGATCAAAGTCATATACTCCATTAAGCTAGGGTTTTTTTCTGCTGCTGCTGTGACACCACAGTCCTGTGCTGACATGACACAGTTTTCAAGCACGATTTAATGCTGTAAGAGGACCCATTATGAAAACCATTCCCAAGCTCTGCACCAAATTCCAACGAATGGACAGCCTGGCCGATGATCTGATGGAGAATGTTGGCCCCATGCAAAAAACTGCAGTTGTTCCTGAAAATGTTGCCATTGTTTCTGGAATTATTCAGAAAAATCCAAGGAAATCTGTCCAAAGAATTGCAGCAGAGACTCATTTGATGCTCTCCAGCATGCAGAAAATACTGAGACAGAACCTATACATTTCCATTCAAAATCTGAATCCACCATGCCCTAGTAATATGAGCTATGACTTTGCAGATCAGATTCTCCCGGTGATTAATAATGAAGGATTAGATACTGGCTGTTTTGATTCACAGATGAAGCACACTTCCATCTGGATGGAGTCAAGAATAAACAAAACTGGCAGTTTTGGGATTCTGAAAATCTCCATTTGTGTGAAGCAAAACCACTCTATTCTCCCAAAACTACTGTTTTGGCTACGATATGCAGCAGAGGCATTATAGACCCTTTTTTTTATGCAAGAAACAATCACTAAACTGGTGTTTCACTTCCTTGGTGAATACATCAGGAATGTAATCAATACATTGGATTATTACAAATTTGTAACTAGATTTTGTGGGGCACATAAAATGTTTTTGACTCTCTTTGTATGTTGTGGAGCTGAGTCAAAATAACACATTTTATCTGACACACGACATGTCAAATGTTAATTTACCTTTAATGGAGCTCGGTTGTCATTAATTGTCTTCTTTATGTGGAGGTCCTGCAAAGCAGTATCTCCATAGAACTGTAGATAGCCCTGGAAAGACTTGAACTCATCTCCTTTCCAGACATTATTAGTTGAGGGAAAAACAATATCCACTCTAATTACAATACGATATCAACATTTCATCATTCACTGTCCTGTATTTGTTTCAGTGGGTGTACAAATCGCAGTTACTTCATAATGTGGAGCAGATACAATTTAATTGAAACATATCATCCTCCTCAAAGGCTTGACAAGTGGTAGTTTGTAAGTAAGTGACATTTCATCTTATAGCCCCCTTTGTTCATTGCTGTTTACAATCTTGGAGAGGGTGTCTGCTCTTTGACAGTTGAGACACTGCCAAACTGTGATGTCAGAACATAAAAGGCCCACCTGCAGCAGGTGAAGACATTTACCCGCCATTGCACCATCGCCATTACTCGAATGGCACACCTTTCCATTTTACATTTGTCAAACGTGAAACAAAACAACTGCACACAGAATGTGTTGCAACATATTCACCAGCTAATACTACTGCACTATTCTATAACAGTCTTCATTCCTTGTCATGAATAGGGAGTGGGAATTGTCATTTGCCTAAATGGCATATAACACTACACACATTGAAAGACACTGTCTACCTGAACCGTCCCACCATGCAGAATATCCTTGAATTGGCGATCTGTGTGACATCTGAATCCATTTCCGTGAGGTGCTGCAGGGTGTGATGGCAAATTTCATTGTTCTTTTGTGCCACCTGTGTCCTGTGAATGGTGGACACGTCAAAAAGATTGTGATGTGATTACAAAGACTACTTGAAGAGGATGAGCTTAATTAGCCAAGCAGATACTGTATGAGCTGCACAGCGTACAGTGCCATCTGAGCTGATTTTTGAACTATTTTGAAACTTCTGTATAAAATCCTCATAGCTACAACAATAAATACAACTTTTGTTGCACTCGTCTATCAATCATAGTTAGTGCAATGTCATTTCAGCTTTCCATTAATTATTTTTGCTACTCACACTGTGGAGGGAGTGACCTATACATCATAGTCTTGGCCTTTGTAGCACTGGTCTCTGTCACCACAAGGTTAAACTAATTGAGCATGGAATGGTGTTTATTCATCATGGAACCATATTTTAGATGACATTAACACACACATTTTTATTCTGCACAAAGTTCAGTTATTGAGTATGGTGACCAGTTTTTCACTACAAAATGTTAGTGCCCATATCTGTGTCAGAACCCACAGTGCTTGTCAGTCACTGCCCAGTGGTGAAGTTGAAAGTTCTACTGTAGCACAAGAACGATGTTCAGCTCTGCAGGGTGTTCGGAAATTCCCATTACAAACCTCTAGGACTTGTAGAGCAATTCAGCTATGTAACACATCCATGTCTTCTGAGAGAGAGAGAGAAAAACCTTGGAGGTCCTTATCCTGGTATGCAGTAGGGTAGACAGGAGGATGTGGTATATGTCAGATGGTCACCTGATGCCTTGCTGCGAGAAGTATTCAATGCCTGTGTGTCTCCGATAAAAGTTAACATGGTTCATTACACATTTTCAGAGTACACAGACATGTTCCTTGTGTATGGTGAAGCTTGAGAGAATGGAAGAGCTGCTAATTGGCTGCATCAAGAACTTTTTCCGCAACACAACAAGTTATCACACAAACGTTTTGCCCTAGTTTTGCTGTGGCTCTGAGAAACAGGTTCTTTCACCTTGAGGAAGGAATACTGTGGTACTCCACGGCAATGCTGCAGCCCAAATTTGGAGAAGATCACTACAATATGTAGAAGAGGATGTGTGATCACATACTCGAACTGTTGCTTGTGTGATGGGTGTTAGTCACAGTGTTGCCTGGGACATTCTGCATGAGCAACAATTACATCTGTAACACTTAAAAAGCATACGCGTTGTGGGTCCAGCCAATTTTTTACAAAGCATTCCCTACTCTGTGTTTCTTGCACTGCTGCATTGACATACTCGTGCTTCCATGTCAAGTTCTGTGTATAGATGAGTGTAAGTTCACCAAGGACTTTGTTCTGAATTGTAAAACCGCCATGTCTGTATAGACGAAAACTGTCATGCCACGCACATTCAGGAATTTCATCACCAATTTGGTGTTAACATGTGGGCAGGGATTATGGACAGTCATGTGATTAGGTTGTTCCTCCTTCCACACAAGCCAGCTGGTCCTGCATACTTGATCTTCCTACAAAATGTATTGGGCCCATTATTGGAAGTTTTGCCACTGAATGTCAGTCAGAAAATATGGTTTCAGCATGATGGTACACCACCTCACTTCTCACTTGTGGTTTGGAGACACCTCAGTAGACAATACGGTGAAAGATGGATAGACCGAGGTGGTCCACCTGCTTGGGCACCTCAGTCACCAGATTTAACTGCTGTGGATCACTTCTTGTGGGATCGTTACTCGCATCTAGAAGATCTCACAGCCAATGTCTTCTCAATATTGGCAGCTGATACAGGTGGTGTTGCTCAGAATCCTTATCTTTTGGCTTCCATGTGATCTGTCTACTAGAAAGGTGCTTTTAGTTGTTTTGGGGCTATAAAAACAGTTGTGGATGACACAAGAGTAACGTTTGTTGCAAGTAAAAATATGATTTGTGTCACAAATAAAATGTATTGCTTCCTTTATACAGTTCCCTGTCAATAAGGAAACACTATCTGTTGGTAGATGTGACAAAGCAAACTGTGCATTGTTTTCAATGCTTGTCATTGAGTAACGGTTTGACCCCTATCATGGCCGTGATACCATTCACAGTTATCATATAAATCACTCAGAAAGTTCTGTTAGGTGAGACACTGTCCTCACATTTGCCACACCGTATCATCGCCTACATTATCAGCTTATAGTTTGTTGATCGTTCTCCGCAGTTTCCACTCCTTAACCAGTTCACGAAAGCTCATTGCTCATATTTTCAAGAATTACAATGCTTTGATTAGTTCTCATAAAAAATGAAGAAGGTTCTGTAATATTTGATATTATGTACATGTGAAAGTGCTCTTTCTCAGGAATGAGTTTTTTTGATTTTGTGAACATGCCAAGGAATATGGACCAACGAATTGCAATATTGCTTCTGTGTCACTCCCTGATTTGATATCCCAATGAATTGTTATTCAGCACGTGTGCATAAGTGCGTGCGTACAAACCCCCTTTTATATGAAATATAGAAGATTTAACACTAGTATTGCAGTATATAAATGATTTTTGTGGCTTTGTCTGCAAGAGAGCTTTGCACTACCTGTAGTAGGATATTTTGTATGGACTTGCTTAAAGTCGCCTATGTCACATTTTGTAAACATTCTGCTACTTGAATAAAAGCAGTGATTTAGTAAGAATGTCTGTAGAGTTTTACTAAACGGTGAGAATGATGAAATAATTTTGACCTTGTATGTAAGACTGTTGGCAGTTTGTATCGTTCTATTTCTAATGGAATTTTTAGATGTTGATGTCCCTTTTTACTGGATGTGGAACTGTACTTTTTGCCTTAAGATACAGAAGTTTTTACCTATGTATACTACAGATGGAACAGCATGGCTAGGCTAAGCAAGGGAGGAAAGGGGCATTTTATTAGAGCTAACATAGTAATTGTATGTGCATCATTTTTGTAAACAAACTGCGCAATTTGTGAGCCAGATAAAGTCAACAGTTGCCACTGGAGCACATTGCAGTCACAAATCAAGATGAAAAATATGCTCCATGTGATCCACCAACTTGTTTCTAGCAAGGGAAACTCCCCCCCCCCTCCCTCTCACAGATCTAGTGGTAAGATGGTCCAGTGGATAGCCTGTCAAAAGCGGAACACAGATCAGTCATGAAAATAGGAAGATGATGTACTGAAATGTGAAAAAAGAAGCTAAATAGAAACAGAGAATGGTGCAAGCTTAAGTTGTGCAACATTTAGCAATCTCTTGAGTAGCCATGACATTGTGGTTATGTGGTCACAGTGTTGGACTGCGAAGGGGGAGATCCATGTTCGAATCTCCCAGCTGCCACCTCCTTCTCTCCCCCTAGCAGATAGCTAACTAACTACTGTCAAACTATTTTTTGACCATTCCACTCTCAAGTAGCACATGGAGGAAAAATGAACAACTAAATCTCTCCATGCAAGCTGTGCTTTCTCTTACTTTGTTATAAAGGTCATTTCTCTCTGTGTAGGTGGGTGTCAACAAAATATTTTGACATTCAGAGGAGAAAGTTGGTGATAGAAATTGATCAAAACGATTTCTCTGGAGTCGAAAATGCCTTTGCTTTAACAACTGCCATCCTAGCTCACTTACTATATCTGTGACACTCTCTCTTGTATTTCTTGATAATAAAACACAAGCTGCCTTTCTGTGAATCTTCTTGATGTCCTTTGTCGATGCAATCTAGTGAGGGTAACATATTGCGCAGAAATACCCCTAAAGAGGATGACAAACATAGTATATGCAGTGTTTTGAGTCGGATATGCCAAGTTTTCTGCCGTTAAAAAGCGGTCTTTGGTTTGCCTTCCCACAATATTTTCTTTCTTGATGGTTCCAATGTAAATTGTTTGTAATTGTAATCTGTAGATAATTAATTGAATCTACAGCTTTTAAATTTATGTGATTTAACATGCAACTGAAACTTAATGGAATATTTTTAGTATTGATGTGGAGGACTTCATAGTTTCTATTGTTAAGAATCAGTTGCCACTTTCCGCACCAAGCAGGTATCTTGCCTAAACCTTTTGCAATTGCTTTTGACCTTGTGATGGCTTTACTAGATTTCAAACGACAGTATCAACTGCAAATAATCTTAAGAGAGCTGCTCAGATTTTCTCCCAAGTCATCTATGTTACTAACCGGCTAACCTGGCTGATGGTCCATGATTCACGGTTTCTATTGGTCGTTGCCTATCTAATGGCTTCCAGGGCTAACAAAAATTTGATTTTCAATATTTCATATAATTATTGATCAAATTTGAAATGTTGTTGTCATCTACTCATCAAGAGGTATAATCTTGTGTTAAAGGTTTATCCAGTAAGACTAGAATTTCAGTTAGAAACTATGCTTATATCTTGAGGTGACGTAGCTCACAATGCGCACCTTAACTGGACTATATTAATCCAGTATTTGAGAATGAGAGCACGTAGTGACTTCCAGCAATCTTCAGTCTATAAAGGGTGATTAAAAAGTTTATGTTTGAGAGCGTTGCTGCAGTGTATATGCAATGTAGCGAAACACTTATGCTGGTATATAAGCACTGAATATAGGCAAAGGATGAATGAAGTGTGGCAAAGTTATTAAAGACCAAACAGTACCAATGTGTTGTTCTTTTGTTGACTGCTCTACCATCATTAGATATCCATTGGAGATTGAAGAATGTGTATGGGGCAGCAAATCTGTTGGAAACCACCATTGCGGAATGATGGGCCAAGGAGTGCTGTAACTTCGTAAGAATGCATGTTTCCATATTATGAAGGTTGTAACACAGAAGTTACACCAAACCAAGTGGGAGACACTCGAGCTCCTGTCCAGTAGTCCTGATCTCTCCCCATGCAATTACCACACATTCAGTCCCATAAAAAAGTCCTTGAAAGGTTGATGATTTCTGTCAGATGAGGATGTGCAGCAGGCGGTTAAGGACGTCTTCATGCGGTGGAAACAGTGTTTTACCAAACAGGTATTTTCTACCTGATGGGTTGGTGGGATGATTGTCTCAACGCCCGTGGCAATTTTGCCAGCTCGGCCTACCAATTCTGGACTGTACTGCTTTCAAACGAAACTTTTTGATCACCCCTTATACTTTCAAACCTTTTCTAGAGTTTTGTTCTGTTCATGCCCATAATGTCAAATATTTAACACATTAACTGACTTGTAAAGTAATCAAAACATTGAAGCTATTTTATTCATGGGAGTTTGATTGTCTAAAGAGTTGGGGGTTTAGTGGTTTATATGGCTTAAGAACAGAAGAGGACCTTCAACACTACATCTGGGGACCCCAGATATCACTTCTGTTTCAGCAGATAATTTCCCATCAGTTGCTATTGCTACACACTATAACCTTACTGACAGGAAATCACAAATCCAGTTGCACAACTGAAACAATACTATGTATACACAAAATTTGATTAGAGGATGCTTGTGAGGAACAGTGACAAAAGTGATCTGAAAATCAAGTTATAAGGAATCAGTTTGAGATCCTCAAGTCAATAAAGAGCCATTTGTGTTTCACAAGAACAGTATCTTCTGAATCCTTGCTTTTTGTTGTCAGTAGAGAATTTTCTCCAAGGTACTTCATGATGTTGGAACACAGTGTAAGTTCAAGAACCCTACTACAAATTGATGTCAATGATATGGACATATAATTGAGCAGATTCTTGTATTTACTTTCTTGTGTATTGGTGTAGCCTTTGCAGCTTTCCAGTCTAGGTGCAGATCTTACTTCTAGTGGGCAGTTGTATATGGTTGCAAAAAATGATGCTGTTTCATCAGCATACTCCAAAAGAAATGTAATTGATATGCAATTTACATAGAAAGTTTTGCCTTTATTATGTGACTTAAGTTGCTTTTGTTACACCAGAGGTATATACATCCAAATTACTCATGTTGGCATCAGTTCTTGATTTGAATTCTGGAATATTAATGCATTTTCTTTGCTGATAGAACTTTGGATAACTTGTGTTTAGTAGCTCTGCTTTAGTGGCGCTTTCATCAGTAACATTGCCACTGCCATCAGATAGTGAAGGTGTTTTATGCCTCTTGTAACTAAACTTTACACATAACCAGAATCTCTTTGGATTTGTTGCCAGATTTCCATTGTGGAAAAGCATCTCACTTTGAAGCCGTGCTTAGTTAGTGGTATCTGAAAACTGTTGTCAATCTTCGAGGTTTTGCATTCTTTTAAAAACCATTATAATAACCAATTGAAAAAAATATGGCAGTTTTTGAGTTATTTCTTAACTCCATCTCATGGAATTGTTTACTAGGGATTTAATTCCTTATCCTCTTAATAATGGGACCAGTGTTCTCTTACTTGTCGTCGTTTGAATTACTACAATTGCCTCAATGGAACCTGTATATCTGGGAGTAAATAATCTTTATTGTTGCTATACATTGTCCTGAACTTCAGCTAACAATTTATTAAAATAAACACATTTAATTGTTTTATAAACTAGTTGTGTTTTAAAATTTAAATATATTAATTCAGAATGCTGTCAAATATTAGTTGTCTGCTGCTATTCACAGATTACTTAAGAAACAGTACTTGCCAACCACACAGTGAATACATCAACACATAATAAGGAAGACTGCTTACATGACAAAGAAACTATTACTTGTGGTATATTATTGGGTGGTGATAGGTTTCTTCAAAATTGATCAACCTAGTTGCAATAGACAAACAGTTTTGCAGTGAAATCGATAAGTTTTATATATTTTTTAAAAAAGTCACCTACTCATCATTTTGCTTTGTTACATTAGGCTCCACATGGGTAGGTTATTGGTATGTTAAATACATTGGTATATTATGAGACATATATAGTCACAAATTAAAATTAAGATAGATTTCATTGTGGCAAACCGTGTTGTTACTTCCATTTTTTACACACAAATAGCAGAGACATATTAGTTATCCTCAGGTGCTGTGTGTGATTGTCTTTGCTATTCTCTCTTTATAAATCAGTACAGCTATGAAAAAATGATTGAACCAATAACTTGGCAGGGCACATAGAGACTTGACTTGTCTTAATTTTACCCTGTCTGCTGCCCCACCAAAACAGTGAAAAACTTATAAAGTTTTTATTTCCGATGTCCTATCTGCTGTAATTACATATTACTTTTCATAAAGTTCTATTACTTCTTCTGACTACATATTGTTTAGGCCACAGTTTTTATCATATGTTCTGATTTTGTATCTATAAATGTATTTCCAGGACCCGGTATTGATGGCAGACAGTGTACTGGAGATGCGGAAGAACTACCTTCTAAAAGGTGGGGATACCTCAGTCTTTTGTATACGCTAAAAATTTTATAACAACCTATAAATTAAAAAAAAAAAATAAAATAAAAAAAAATAAAATAAAAAAAATAAAATAAAAAAAAAAAAAATAAAAAAACACAAAAAAAATAAAGTTGTTATATTAACTTAAGTATGTTGTTAAATTAACCTAATTATGTCATGTATTGGAAAATTCGACTCGTTCCACATCATTACGAAATATCGTATTCATGATCCATGGAACTAGTATTAATCTAATCTAATCTAATCTAATCTATCTTTAGCTTCTGTAATTTACATAGATACACAGCCATTACTTATTTTTGTGTTTTGATATGTTTTGATGTATGTTGGTGTTGGAAATAATTTAGAAATCAATTTCAAGCAATGACTGTTTATTATTGCCATCTCTGCCGTTGAGCTATGCTTCACTTCTGTCAGCATTATTTTTTATTGTTGAATATTGTGAAATTCAGTGCATTCTTTAAAAGACTATTTTATTTTTATGAAAGAATCTTTCAGAAACTTTGCAGGGCAAATTCTGGTGTATTTGATAATACCTTTTATATCGAAGGAAGAAACAAGTATCAGAGAAAGCAATTCAGTGAACTAGAGACTTACAATTACTATTTGCTTTTGGCAGTGGAGAGTCATTTCAAAACTTGGCACAGTTGTTCATTACAAAGCAGGCTGAATCTGTGATAGAATCTGAAGTATATGTTGTAATGGTTGAAGGCCGTGTAAATGTAAATCAACTACCTACACTATTTGATCCAAAGTCTTGGAACACTCCTATGTAATGTGGAATTGCCCACTAGATGTCAGTGATAGGTGGACTCATCAGTGTATTAGAAGAAGGGGAGTATTGAATTCTTAAGAGAGAAGCAGTAACAACAGAATGAGTCCATCAGGAAGCTCAGTGTCTTCAAACGTGGGCTGGTGGTTATATTTGACCTAAGTAACAGATCCATCACAGTGGCTTTAGCCCTTCTAAAGGTGTCTGAGTTGACTGTTGTTGATGTGATTGTGGAATGGAAACGCAAGGGAACAACAACTAAATAAGGACCAGGCATATCTCTTATACTGGTGGACAGGGACTGTCGAGCATCATGGGAAGGTGCTTGTAAAAAATCGTATGAAGTTAATGGAAGGAATCACTTATGGGTTCCAGAGTGCTACCAGCTAGTACAGTGAATATGAGTAGGGAGTTAAAAAGAACGGGTTACATCAATCAAGCAGCTCTTCATGAGCCACACATTTCTTTAGTTAAAGGTAAGTGATACTTGAAGTGGTGTGAAGAAAGAGATCACTGGACATTGGATGATTGGAAACTAGTGATTTGGAATGATACCTCACACTGTTCGAACATTACCTTCGTCATGTATAGTGCCAACAGTGAAACCCAGAGGAGGTTGTGTTATGATATGTGAATGTGTTTTGTGGTTATGGATCATCCTCTTATTTTGCTTCAGGAAACACTTAGGTGGAAGGATGTGAATGCATTTCACAGCTTTGTATGCTGTTTGCAGTAGAGGACCAGTTTGGAGACAACGATTGTATTGGCACACTGTCATAAAGCAGCAACCTTCAGGCGATCTTTTGTGGACAATAACATTCCTGAGACAGACTGGCATGCCTATAGTCCTGACCTAAACTCAATGGAACACGTTTAGGACGAGTTACGACATGGATTTTGCTCCAGATCCCAGTGCATTCTCCTGACAGAAGTTGGCAGTTGAAGTACCCACCTGTGGATGTGACATTGCAGAATTGGAGGCATCGTCTGACATGTAGTTTGTAATCTCTCTCCTCCTTGCTAATTCCGTCTAATGTCCACATTAGTCTTTTATGAATATTTAAGAGGAGCGAAGGTTACAATAAACTTTATAGTTTACTTAGCTTTTCATGTAGAGTTGGCTCCAGTTCTTCTTGTCCAGGAGTCTGATTCTTGAAGCTGAAAATGTCACAGTTGAATTGAGCTAAATACATTTGAAGATTGTTGTTTTTATGTTAATATATTCCTTACATTTTAGTATAGCATACAGTTTTTTGATTTTTCACATTAACAAAACGGAAATTACATTGTTCGCAAAAAATACAAAAATATGTCCAATCACATCAGAGGCACGCTTATGACTGCCGCATTCTGGGGAAATAACCATATTCCAAAAGGTTTACAATTTTTTTTAACAAATGAATTTCTACTAGTTTGTGTTGCATTATTGTTTTCAATTATTATTTTATAAATGAATCCAGAAATAAACATAGTACACAGTACAGTATTGCGTAATTAAAAATGGAAATTTTAAGTGTGCCATTAATTTGTAATTTCAAATGTTTCTAAAGAAAAACAATTTTAACTGTACATTCAGAGTAGTATTTATCGATTATAACACCAAGACTGAAACATTTTATAAAGTAATTCATTTTCATCAATTTTAACTTGAAATATAACATACTATGTATAAAATTATATGAAAGTTTTCAGAAAAGCAACTGAGATAATAATGACCTGTCCAAAATTTGAAAAATAATACTGGTATTGACAACTACTGTTGAGGAAATGTAATGCTAGAAGAGGATGTCCCTTTACAAGTCGTACCATCTCCGAATGTCCTTCTCCCATGAGTTCTTTTGTGCCCCAACAGACCTGTTCCTTTGTATTTTCTCTACAGTGATGAGTTATAATAAATGGTGTCTTTTGACTATTATAGTACACTGAAGCACCAAAGAAACTGGTATGGACATTCATATTCAAATACTGGCAGAATATGGCACTGTGGTCAGCAGCGCCTACATAAGACAACGAATGTCTGGTGTAGTTGTTAGATTGGTTACTGCTGCTACAATGGCAGTTTATCAAGATTTAAGTGGGTTTGAACGCGTTGCTACAGTTGGCACATGAGCGGTGGGACAAAACATCTCCAAGGTAGCGATGAAGTGGGGATTTCCCCATATGACCATGTCACGAGTGTACCATGAATATCAGGAATCCGGTAAAACATCAAATCTCCAACATTGATGCGGCCGCAAAAAGATCCTCCAAGAATGTGACCAACAACAACTGAAGAGAATCAGTCAGCTTGACAGAAGTGCAACCCTTCTGCAAATTGCCACAGATTTCATTTCTGGGCCATCAACAAATGTCAGTGTGCAAACCATTCAACGAAATATCATACATATGGGCTTAGAGAGCTGAAGGTTCACTTGTGTACCATTGATGACTGCACGACACAAAGCTTTACGCCTTGCTAGGGCCCACCAACACCGACATTGGACTATTGATGATTGGAAACACGTTGACTGGTAGGTTTCAAATTGTATCGAGCAGTTGGATGTGTATGGGTATGGAAATAACCTCATGAATCCATGGACCCTCCACGTCAGCGGGGACTGTTCATGCAGGTGAAGGCTCTGTAATGGTATGTGATGTGTATTGTTGGAATGGTATGTGATGTGTACTGTTGGAGTGGTATGGGACCCCTGACACTTGTACGAGGGCAGTCCAATAAGTAATGCAACACATTTTTTTTCTCAGCCAATTTTGGTTGAAAAAACCGGAAATTTCTTGTGGAATATTTTCAAACATTCCCGCTTCGTCTCGTATAGTTTCATTGACTTCCAACATGTGGCAGCACTGTACGGAGCTGTTAAATTGGCGTCTGTAATGGATGTGCATTGCAAACAACGGGCAGTGATCGAGTTTCTTTTGGCGGAATACCAGGGCATCTCAGATATTCATATGCGCTTGCAGAATGTCTACGGTGATCTGGCAGTGGACAAAAGCACGGTGAGTCGTTGGGCAAAGCGTGTGTCATCATCGCCACAAGGTCAAACAAGACTGTCTGATCTCCCGCGTGCGGGCCGGCCGTGCACAGCTGTGACTCCTGCAATGGCGGAGCGTGCGAACACACTCGTTCGAGATGATCGACGGATCACCATCAAACAACTCAGTGCCCAACTTGACATCTCTGTTGGTAGGGCTGTCACAATTATTCACCAGTTGGGATATTCAAAGGTTTGTTCCCGCTGGGTCCCTCGTTGTCTAACCGAACACCATAAAGAGCAAAGGAGAACCATCTGTGCGGAATTGCTTGCTCGTCATGTGGCTGAGGGTGACAATTTCTTGTCAAAGATTGTTACAGGCGATGAAACATGGGTTCATCACTTTGAACCTGAAACAAAACGGCAATCAATGGAGTGGCGCCACACCCACTCCCCTACCAAGAAAAAGTTTAAAGCCATACCCTCAGCTGGTAAAGTCATGGTTACAGTCTTCTGGGACGCTGAAGGGGTTATTCTGTTCGATGTCCTTCCCCATGGTCAAACGATCAACTCTGAAGTGTATTGTGTTACTCTTCAGAAATTGAAGAAACAACTTCAGCGTGTTCGTAGGCACAAAAATCTGAACGAACTTCTCCATCTTCATGACGACGCAAGACCTCACACAAGTCTTCGCACCTGAGAGGAGCTCACAAAACTTCAGTGGACTGTTCTTCCTCATGCACCCTACAGCCCCGATCTCACACCGTCGGATTTCCATATGTTTGGCCCAATGAAGGACGCAATCCGTGGGAGGCACTACGCGGATGATGAAGAAGTTATTGATGCAGTACGACGTTGGCTCCGACATCGACCAGTGGAATGGTACCGTGCAGACATACAGTTCCTCATTTCAAGGTGGCGTAAGGCCGTAGCATTGGATGGAGATTACGTTGAAAAATAGTGTTGTGTAGCTAAAAGATTGGGGAATAACCTGGTGTATTTCAATGCTGAATAAAACAACCCCTGTTTCAGAAAAAAAATGTGTTGCATTACTTATTGAACTGCCCTCGTATAAGTAGATACAACTCTGACAGGTGACAGATAGGTAAGCATCCTGTCTGATCATTTGCATCCATTCATGTCCATTGTGCATTCTGGCGAACTTGGGCAATTCCAACAAGACAATATGATACCCAACACGTTCAGAATTGCTACAGAGTGGCTCCAGGAAAACTCTTCTGAGTTTAAACACTTCCGCTGGCCACCAAGCTCCCCGGATGTGACCATTGTTGAGAATATCTGGAATGCCTCATAATGTGCTTTGATGTGATTTCCACTCCCTTGTACTCTTACGGATTTATGGACAGCTCTGCAGGGTTCATGGTGTCAATTCTCTGTAGTGCTACTTCAGACGTTAGCCGAGTCCAGGCCATGTCCTGTTGCTGAACTTCTGCGTACTTGTGGGGGGGCATACATATTAGGCAGGTGTACCAATTTCTTTAGGTCTTCAGTGAATATTCTAGGTATTGAGTTTTCCTTTGTTTTGTAGTGAGCAATAGCTGTTTTTGCTTTTTCATCCAGTGAAGGTATACAAAAGAGACAATGATTCAGATACATTTCAGAAGCATCAGTTCTTTTCTCTAGATATTGCTCAAGGGTCTAAGTTTCACATCCATAGAGAACAATGAGACTCATTTCCATTCTCAGTTGTGGGCTAAGATCTGATCTTATGAAAAGTTTTTTCTTGCTAATAAATTGTCTTCTGGCCTGTTCTATTC
The DNA here is from genome assembly GCF_021461385.2 of Schistocerca piceifrons. Taxonomy (NCBI): domain Eukaryota; kingdom Metazoa; phylum Arthropoda; class Insecta; order Orthoptera; family Acrididae; genus Schistocerca; species Schistocerca piceifrons. The sequence continues at coordinate 267,252,630 of NC_060141.1, forward strand.
TAGATCTGTTCTCTTTTTTGCAGTCACACTGCTCTTCCATCACATTGCCAAAGTACTTCAAGGAGGGTACATGTTCAATCCTATTTCTTTTTATTGACAAGATTTACTTCATTTCATCTTTTAGAGAAGACCGTAACATTGGTGTTGGAAGTGCTGACAAACAGCCCAAACTCTTCACTGTGCTGGTTTTAATTGTCTGTCATGCGTTGGAGGACAGGTAGATCATTTGCTATGACAATGGCATCATCTGTGTACCTGTTCCTGTTGATTATTTTTCTGTTTATAATAATCCTATTGCTTTCTTCTGCCAACACTTTCCTGAAAATTGCCTTTGAGTAAATGTTAAACAAGAGATGTGATAGTATATAGCACCGACAAATGATTTTACTAATTGTAGTTGCTTCTGATGTTCTTTGATCAGTTTTTACACCTGTGGCCTGATTCCAATATAGCACACTGATGATGCACTAATCGTATTGGTTAATACTGTTCACCTCAAAATCTCCACTATCTCTTTCTGTCTTATGCTGTCAAAGGCTTTTTTATAGTTGTTGAAACAAGTGTACACATTGACATTCATACTCTGAATTTTTGTAGATGACTGGTCCACAAGGTGGTAAGTTTTCAGTGAGGGTTAAATGCTCCATGATTTAAGAAATTCATCACACATATTGTCACATAACATAATTCATCGTGCACAAAAGGAAATTTAATTTTAAATTAACACTCCTCACACTAATATTCACAATATTTTTCCATGAGCCATTTGAAATGCAAACAGCAGACACTTGTGTGTGCACTGTGTTTTGTTGTTGTAAATCATGCATTTTCTTTGCAATTAATGTTTTACTTTGGTGTTATTATCTTGTTTATGTTATTGCTGCAGTATTATTCTGCAGTAGCGGGCTAATGAGTTTGATATGTCTTAAAGAGTAACACATGCTAAAAAAGACCAAGTTTCAAGGTCAGTTTTTCATATTTGTTTTGGTACTTTCATAGATTACAATTTGCTGCACATCAAAGATCATTCTAAAACCCATTGTTTTGTGCTGGGTGTAGTTTTCTAGGCTGGTGTATAAAATCTTTACCATCAAAAGGAAGTTTTAGAGCTCTGAAGGAAAGTATGTTGTCACTTAACACAGAAAAAATGTTCCTTCACAAGAAAGAGTATATTTTTAACCGGGAAATTTGGAAAAATCCAATTTTTTCCATATCCACCTATACATCCCATAATTAAAGTGCAGCTATGCACGGAGGTCCAATGTGGGCTGTAATTTTTGTATGGCAGTGAAACTTGTTAGATATGCTAATGCGTTACTGTGAAACTGATTTACTCTGCAAGAAAATTAGTTCCAGTTTTGTCCACCATGTGCAAATCTGTTGCTATATAGCATCTCACTGCAATCTCTGGTGCCCAAATTGATCGAATTGTGGAAGCGGTGGTTAATAACAAAATCAACAGTATACCTTTCTTACCTGTCTGATCTTTTCTGCCCATGTCCCATTCTTAACCCACTATGTATGGAAACATTTCTGTACATCTTTCTTGCATTCACTGCGCCAGCTCTGCACTTGACAGTCAAAATTGGAACTAATTTTTTTCAAGCGTAAGTCTGTTCCACCTTAGAATATCTACCAAGTTTCACTGCGATGTGATAATTAGAGCCCACACTGGACCTCTGTGGGTAGCTGCACTTTAATTATAGCTACTAGGTACACTTAAGGAGAAGAGAGCTTCACGAGTTCCAACCCTATTTTGGAAGCCAACCTGGCTCATGATTACAGTAACCTGAATGGGTGGAACCAGTTCATGGTATACACAACACCACTCCCTTCCCCCGCCCAAACAATACAAATTCACTTTGCGCCTGAATTACATCTTTCCATACAGTTAAATGTCACATTCGGCCATCGCTGCACTCAATGCATTGCATCATTTGAAAAGAGGCAAAATTGCAACTCTTTGGAATAGATTACATGGCTCCATTCGGCTACTGTCCAGTTTTTGTGTTGTTTGGGCCATTGAAGATACACAGTTCATCTGCTGCTGTGAGCAGGGGCCTTTTGTGTTAACTGACTCCAGATGCCCATTGCATGCAGTTCCCTTAACAATGTTCACTCATAAACTGGATGAGATGGACCTGCACAGGACTCAACAACAGCACAGGGTGTATATGATCCGGGAAAAACCCGGAAATTTTTTCATCCAGGAGAAAACCGGGAAAAACTTGGGAATTTTGTAGAATTCCGGGAATTTTTCATTGTTTTAGTTTTCAGTTAAATTTTTGTAATTTTGTCTGGGAAGAACCAATACTCTAACAAAGGATATTACTGTATCCTGCTACTGCAGAATAATACTTCAACAATAAAACATAAACAAGAGAAGAAAAAAAACTAAAAATAAATTGCAAAGGAAATGCGCCATATACGACGACACACACTGCTCATGCAAGCGTCTGCCAACAGCAAAATGTGTCAAAAGCTTTAGATAGACTATGCAATGCTGCATAACAACAAATTGCCTCCGATGAGCTGAAGTCACAACTTTTTACATTAGATTCGTTTTAGAATTACATGTGGGCTCGTGCACATGCGCAGTTGAGTCGTGTTTGAGTTGTAGATTCTCCTGGTTCTGGCTACAGGAATGTGGCTGTAGTGTGCAAGCTGTTGCAGCAAGCAGCTAGATGCTACCGGGAAAAGGGGGCGCCAAATTCATATTCATGAGGAAAACAGCTTGTTTCACAAAACGCCTAGCATCCAGTGCACATTTGTCTTTCGATTATTCATTTAATTTCGAAATGCTTCCCTGTTGGTTTTTGAACATTTTTGAACACATTTTAAGTTGATTTATGAATTAATCATATGTTGATTTTTGAACGCATGATGTGTCTGTCAGGAGAATCCTCGTCGCATCTAGAAATAAACTTTCCGCAGCCAAAAGGGAACGGGGGGCTATACGAGGTGAGTGGAGTAAAGCCAAACGGATGAATGCCAATCGCTGTCTGATAATGTGGTTGACTGGGTTTGCGAATGATCAGTGTTGTTATAATTACTAGCAAAATCTATAGATTCAGACTACCAGAATGGAAATTAACAACTGACAGGAATAACAGGTGAGAAAGATTACGTATTATCTTCTCGGTGTATCCAAGAAAATGAAATTTTGACAGAAAATTTTTTGGCAGATCACTATACTAGTAAGGACCAGTTGTACAGTCCCCGACTAGCATCCGCTTAAGTTCTGTTTTGGAACTAACACGGAAAACGTGTTGTATGAACACATAATAGTGCCTAAAATAATCGCGAGATAACTAAACCTGTGATTCTGGCAGGGTTAGTGAAGTTAATTGGCGAACAGATTTTGACAATGGCAGGAATAGCTACAGAATTGGTGATGAGAAGATTGTTTCTTAGAATGAGGAAGGAGGAGAAACGGGGACATCACACAAATTATGGAAGAATAAGATGATTCCAAATTTATATAAAAATTTCATAATACTACTTTTCGATCTCATGCTTGAGAAACTGTTGCGTATGAATGAAATGTGACTCTATTTCCTAACATAAAGCTTTTTACTTGTAGTAGGCCTAATAGGCATTTGATATTTGTACTTCGTGAATTATATTCTGTCTTGTTATAAAAATGGCCATTTGTGCCAAAACAGTCTTGTTTATTTGGTGTGTGTTACAAAATTGCTGCAATATTAGAAAGGCCTATTTTGTTTTATCTAGCAGACGGTGACAAAATAGACGTAATCAGATCGAGAAGCTACACCAGTCTTGGGTATTATTTGTGTTAACAGCTTTTTCAGTACTAGATAACGACATTTCGATTTTTCATGTAGCAAAACGTTTGACGAACTTTGATGAGGTAATAGATTCCTTCGCAGAAAGGAAAGCACGCCATGTAAAGCTGTAGCACGATTAGAGAGAGAGAGAGAGAGAGAGAGAGAGAGAGAGAGAGAGAGAGAGAGAGGAAAAAGAAAACTGGGAGATAAGGATTGAAGGAACGTGTAATTTTTTGCTTATGTCTTGTTTTTGTTGGTTTTATGTATCCTATATTTAATTTTATAGCACACATAGATTTAAGTGTCAGGAAGTTGTTTCTGGAAGTATTTGTATGGAGTGTAGCCATGTATGGAAGTGAAACATGGACAAGAAGAGAATAGAAGCTTTTGAAAAGTGGTGCTACAGAAGAATGTTGAAGAGGAGGTATTGAATAGGATTGGGGAGAAGCGAAGTTTGTGGCACAACTTGACTGGAAGAAGGGATCGGTTGGTAGGACATGTTCTGAGGCATCAAGGGATTGCACATTTAGCATTGGAGGGCAGCGTGGATGGTAAAAATTGTAGAGGGAGACCAAGAGATGAATACACTAAGCTGATCCAGAAGGATGTAGGTTGCAGTAGGTACTGGGAGATGAAGGAGCAAACCAGTCTCAGGACTGAATACCACAACAACAACAACAACAACAACACACAAAACAGCAAGTTATTAGCTATTAGGCAATAAAGAGTGCAAATTTTCTGAAGAGTTCTTGTTCTCCCGATTACAAATAATCTCATCTGCTATTAATTGCGAGGTGTTTTTTTAAAAAAGTTTCTGCTGAAGGTCTAGCATAATGATCCGTAAGGAAAGCCACAGATCAAGGTGTACCGGAAGGTTGAACATTGTAATTAACTAACAATATTGTTGTAGATGAAATTTCATTATTGTAGGCGTCATTTCAGGTTGAACGACTAGAAGCTGGAAGTATGCCGGATTACTGAGAGGCCGGACAACTGATGGCCGTATTAATGAGAGTTTAGTGAAGCATGAAACCAACAATAGCTCACAGTCTGGTTGGATTCCAGGCAGCAAGTAAACATAACAGGAAATCCTGCAGCACTTGAAAAAGACTGCTGGGTTGCTCATCGAAATATTGTACATAAAATGGAAATGACAACTTGACAGAACACCCAGAAACACACTATCAATCAGTCATGCCAACAAAGCCTGAGAGATCACATTTAAATTTATGATTAATTAAATTGCTTGCATGTGTGCTGATTTCATATGTGCTTGGAAGAACACTTCAACAGACCCAAATTTTACAGCTTCTCTCTTAAGTTTTGTACTTTCTTCTTAAAGCACTTACCTTGTTTCTACATTTTTAGGAGATATATATTGTTAAGTAAAAGAATTTTTTTCCTCCTTTGTTGTCTTAATGTTTCACTTGTTTTAGACAAGAAGAAAGAAATTTGGGACCTGTACCTGCTGCAGACCAAAATTTGTTAGAGAGAAAGGGGTCCCTAAGAAAGGCCTCTGAAGATATATCCAGGAAAGACAAGTTTAGTGGAAAATGTGTGTCTTCACCATTGAACAATAGTAAAAGCAGACACTTGAGGCTGTTATCGAATGAAAGGCAGACAGAAAATAGAAGAAGTAAGTAATTACTTCTGTGATCATAAATTACCTAATGTTTGGCTGTGTAAATCGTTAGCACTCTCAACATCTAATGATTTCCCATTAGATTACGATAGAAAGTAGACCCTGTTGTCATTGACAATTAATATTAATGCCAGTTGTGATTTTTAAATGTTTACGCTTACCTAACATCTCTCTGTGGTAATGACATACAGGGTAGCTGTTTGCTTAAACCAGAGAATGTGTGTCGTCGGAATGAATTTTCAGATACTCTGTCTTCTACAGTATGTCATAGTTTATATCCGAGAATTGCTGTTGCCAGTAAATTACTCTGCATGCATGTCTGCTGATTTCATATGTGCTTGGAACTACATTTCAACAGACCCAAAATTTGCAGCTTCTTTTGTAAGTTTTGTACTTTCTTTGTAAAACACTTACCTCATTTCCTACAGAATCTGAGGAGGTATATATTGTTAAGTAAAAGAATTTTTTTCCGATTATCTTAAAGCTTGCACTAAATGTGAAACATTTGACTTGTAATTGTAATAATGTCCCCGTATACTGATAAGTTGTATCTGCTTTAATTGTAAGAATGTCCCAGTTTGCTGATAAATTATATCTGCTAAACTTCACTTGAGTGCATCTGCTAAAGTTCACTTCTAAATGGGTATTTGTTGCAGGTGCTGTTAGAAGTCAACTGAATGAAAAGCAGCTACGCAAAGTGCCAGACAAATCAAGGTAAGTTACATGATAGTGTTAAACTTCAGTTGGGTTCAATGACTTTTGTCTAAACCTCTTACCAAGTGACTGTAACACTTCTTTACAAAAAGTTACACAGCAGTCAAACCAATAATATAGACATTGTAGTGTGTTTGTTATTGCACAAACATTCACATAGTAGAATACAGTAGCTGGAGATTTAACTTGGTGATTTGTGGAAATTTTGAACATGATTACAATTGGTTATATATGCACACAAATTACCATTTTACCAAGAAGTTGAGAATATATTATAGAAGCCGAGCTGATAAAGCCTGAACACAGCAAACTTTACCATTGAACAGTACTGTCAGTAAAGCTGTCTGGCACACATATGAGTCGCCACACTCCAATTCAGGCAAGAAACTTGCTTTTCCACTTTTTCTCCAACAACCTGATTATTTCATTATTTCTCCCAATTTTTAGCTATCATCACACGTAATACTTTTGCTTTGGAAATGATCCACTCAAGTTTTTTTGGCCAGTGGTTGGAAGTCCTTCACTCATTAGTCGTTTTTAATCAGTATACATATCGAAGTTTATAGAAGTCAGAAAGTCGTGCACAGCCTATATATCAATTGTTTTTCCTCACTCTCGCACATTTTGTAGAATATGTACTCATATTGCTCAATGTTGTGCTTTTGTTTGGACTTGTGTTTGTGTGTTGTCATTCCGCTTAACTGAAGTCGCATATTATTCAGTGTTTTTATAATATGTATAAATTGTTAGAGTGGATAATTAAGAATGCTGTTTTATTACCTGAAACACAGAAAGGTTTTATTTTTGAGTAAGCAGTTATTTCACACGTATCTTATTTGTTATTTTCATGATATTTTGATTTGGTGTTTTATTTCTTGCTATGGTAAAAATAATGATAATAATAATAATAATAATAATAATAATAAACTTCTGCCTTGAAGCAATATTTGGAACAGTTTCTGTGCAATTTTGAGTCTAGGAAATGTCCTTCATTTGCATTTTGTACTTTTTGCCAATGTGACATTTGCATAGCACTGTGTGGAAAAAAACAATGTTTCAAAGTGTGTGGAAACAAAAAGTCACCAAGAAAAGTTTGTAAATAATAGTAGAAAAATGGAATTCAGTGTTAAAAGTGGAGGTGACTTTTTAGTGTGATGGGCCGTTACAAGAAGTTAAAGCCGAAAATAAGATGATAAAAACTTGTGGTCAAACTGTTAGAACAGAAATAGTTGGAAGATTAACTGTTTTCTATTGTGTGTTTCTGTGCATCACACTCCAGTCCACGATAGGTAAGGGATTGCCTTTCCCTTATTTTATGAGACAATGTTTAGGATAGTTCTAGTGTTTATATTTGCATTTTTATACCTTTTATATATCTTTGTGACATTTTAGGGAAAGATACCAGTTGTTCCGAAATTATCTGGAAAATGGGCCGTGGTTTTTGGTGTACCTCCTCGTATTTAAAACTGAATCTCTAAATTTTTTTTGTTTTTGAAAGTTGGCATGTATATCTTTTAAACAATTTTATGTGGCTGCAGAATGATATGCCAAGAAAATACTTCAAAATGGTGTAGGAAAATAGCAGTCACAGCTCCTTCATTGAGCCTTCCCAATTAAATATATTCTCAGGTGTGGTTTCAGTTGCCTGAGACTGCAGTCGTGTGTGTGAGTTGCGTTTGTGTGTGTGTGTGTGTGTGTGTGTGTGATATATATATATATATATACACAAACACAAACATACACACAAAATTCAAGCTTTCGCAACAAACTGTTGCCTCATCAGGAAAGAGGGAAGGAGAGGGGAAGACGAAAGGAAGTGGGTTTTAAGGGAGAGGGTAAGGAGTCATTCCAATCCCGGGAGCGGAAAGACTTACCTTAGGGGGAAAAAAGGACGGGTATACACTCGCACACACGCACATATCCATCCACACATACAGACTGCTTGTGTCTGTATGTGTGGATGGATATGTGCGTGTGTGCGAGTGTATACCTGTCCTTTTTTCCCCCTAAGGTAAGTCTTTCCGCTCCCGGGATTGGAATGACTCCTTACCCTCTCCCTTAAAACCCACTTCCTTTCGTCTTCCCCTCTCCTTCCCTCTTTCCTGATGAGGCAACAGTTTGTTGCGAAAGCTTGAATTTTGTGTGTATGTTTGTGTTTGTTTGTGTGTCTATCGACCTGCCAGCGCTTTTGTTCGGTAAGTCACCTCATCTTTGTTTTTATATATAATTTTTCCCACATAGAGAGAGAGAGAGAGAGAGAGAGAGAGAGAGAGAGAGAGAGATAGAGTTTGTGTGTGTGTGTGTGTGTGTGTGTGTGTGTGTGTATTTATTTTTGACGAAGGCCATAATGGCCAAAATCTTTAATTGTGAGAGTCTCTTTGTTGTGCCTATCTGCGACTCAGCATCTGTGCTGTATGTATCGTTACAATATTTTCAATGAAATTTTGTCTGTCTTCCTTCAAGACATTGTTTTCTTGCAAATTTTCCACTGTAACACCATCAAGAGCTTTCTCGAGTAAATTTTGCGTATCCTAAATTCTGAAAATGCAGTTCCTTTCACTAGTACAAATGCATATTTTATTGGGTTGTATTGGCTATGGTAAGGATGAAGCCCCAGAACCTCTTGACACATTTCTCCAGCTTGGTAGTCAAGTTCCGTGTAATGTGTGGCACTTGTGACTTCCTCCAAGATATCCACTGTTGTGTAGCAGTCCAAAATGTAAACAGTTTTACATGCTAGCCACTGCACACTTTCTTCCTTCTTTGTTTACATCTCCGCTCAGGGACTGGGTGTTGTGTTGTCCTAATCATCATCATTTCATCCCCATCGACGCGCAGGTTGCCGAAGTGGCATCAATTCGAAAGACCTGCATCAGGCGATCGGTCTACCCAACGGGAGGCCCTAGCCACACGACATTTCATTTCATTTTCGTTTACATGACTTATCTGCAGTTCATACTTCAGTACATGGCAGTGAGTTCATCAAACCACATTCAGGCATTTTCTCTACCCTTCCACTCTGACAGCATGCAGGAAAAATGAACTCTTAAATATTTCCATGCAAGCTCTGATTTCTCTTATTTTTGATCATTTCTTCGTGTGTAGGTGGTCACCAACAAAGTATTTTCACATTTGGAGGAGAATGTTTGGGACTGAAATTTCATGAATAGATCTTCTCGCAATGAAAAATGCCGTTGTTTCATTGATTGCCACTCCAACTTGTGTCTTATATCCATGCTAATCTCGCTCTATTTCGCAATATTACAAAATGAGCTGCCCTTCTTTGAACTTTTCAGTGCATTTTGTCTATCCTATCTGGTAAGAGTTTACTCCTTTTGATTAAATAACCATCCTCTTAACCACATAATAAACTTAAACACGAATGTTTAGTTACAATCATCTTTCCATGATAACTGCTAGATTTGCTAGAAGTAAATGTTAGCTTTTAATTTTTGATGAAGCCTTATAGTGATGATCCTTCATGACAAGCATTAAGAGAGTTTTCTTTTCCAGTTGGCACTTTCAAGTCACCATTGCACATTGAAACCTGCTAGATGTACTTGCTGGTTGTATCTTGATTGAGCCAGGTCTAGTCAAGATAAATAATAGGGCAACAATATCTTCTCATAAAAAGTGCCCTAACTGTTAGAATATCAGATGTCTCCATCAGAATGCATCTTCCATCTTTGCATTTTACATACCTGAATCCAAACCTTTTAGAATACTTCCAACCAAATGGTAGCCCCCCTCTGAAATCAGTCTTCTTGTGTAAGACATCTACTGCAATATGCCATGTGGGATACTAATCACCATCATAAAATTCCAATACAATCCATCTACAAACTGCAAATTTCCTCTCTATATGGATTATCTTAAAGGTCAGAAGCAAAGTAATGCACCATGTATACATCTCTCTTTATTTGGCTCCTCAGTCGTCCAGATAGTGACGTACAGTAATCATAAACATCTAAAATTCATGGTATACATTAATATAATCATGAGTCAACTTAAGATTAAGATGAAAAAGAATTTGTTCCTTTGGAAATGGGCGTAGCCAATTGTACGTACAGTGCCTTGTAGAATGTAAATGTACAGCTGCACTTTCATTCTCCTCTCTCTGCGAGAAGTCTTCTGAAGAACTTCACATGGTACATTAATTGTGCTACATATTGCACTGTTATTAGTTTTTGCAGAATAAGACAGCATCCCGTGTTCAGTTACAAGCTTATTGCTAAGTAATATACTTGTACTTGCAGCATACAAACATGTTACATATGCACTTATATCTGAGCTAGTGTTTACCATGTTTTAAAATTGTTTATACTTCCAGGTTATGTTTCTATATCAACAGACACCAACACCTTTACTGTTCAGCAGTGTAGAATTATCAGATGATTTATCATATCTGTTAATACATAACTTGACTTGTCCCATGTCCTTCAGCCTCTTTCATCTTGATGGGATATACGGACCACAATGAATGAATGTTTACAACTTGGGAATACCAAAAATCCAAAAATCGCATTAATCCCTTGTCTGGCATAATCATCATAACCAGTGTAGTAAAGACAAGGAACAACTTTTCAAAAATCGTGTTGTGTAAAAAAAAAGAAGGAATCATTGTGTGAGTGGACAGTTTTAGCAAAAAAAAAAAAAAAAAAAAAAAAAAAAAAAAAAAACCACCAGTGAATACAGAATATGAACCAGGGAACAAACAAGAAAATTTAAACCATTGGTAGAATGATTCAAGTGTCTGCTCTAGCAGAATAGAAATGCAGAAAACACAAGTCCAAAACAATTTATTGTACTCACCAAAACGAAACAATAACACAATCTCCAAAAAAACAACAGACTCGATCGCAACTGAGGATCGGCACAAATATAAAATAACAAATAATAATAGAAACACCAGTCTCTTCACGGGGAGGGATCACAATAACAATTCTACAATGTCAAGATGCTTATCGACTATACCAAGTCCATCTGCAAGAGATCGGCCAGCTAGAAGAGGCATATGGCTGTGGCTGCCAGGGTGGCAGCTCTGTATACTTCCAAGCAGTGCCTCGAACTGTCCTTTGCCGGCAGTAGGCCACCCTATAAAGCCCATTTGGTGGGGGTACCTGCTGGAACTATTTGCAATCACGTGCCTGGCGTATCAAAGTAGTTCCTGGGATAACTGCGACCTCTGGTGAAGCTGTTAGCGGTCCCCTGCGGCTGTTGGTGGAGACCTGGTGTTGTGTTGTGGCCTCCGGTAAATGTTTGTGCTGACAACACAGACAACATAGGTTTTCTGAGTGAATATATGTCCTGTGATGCAGGCATCCCATGTTGGTTGGACGTGAAGTGGGATGCCGATGCAGTAGGCACTACGATGTATGAAGTGGGCTTCATCCAGTGGGAGACGAGAGAGAAGATCTGCATTGACTTGGAGAGCTGTGACCAGAAAACAGATGTCATAGGAATATTCCACAAGGAACAATGTCCAGTACTGGAGGCGGTGAGCAGTCCTCGTGGGGATGGCAGACATAGCACTGAAAAACGAGACCAGAGGCTTGTGTTTGGTGTATAAGGTGAGGTGACAGCCTTAGATGAAATCGTGGAGTTTCTTAAACCCAAAGGTGATGGCCAAGGGCTCCTTCCCAATTTGGCTGTAGTCACACTCAGCTGGGAATAGCATTTTGGAGACGAAGGCCACCAGGAGCTCCACTCTTTTGATGATGTGAGACAAGACGGCCCCCATGCATCAGCGGTCAAGGTGAGAGGCTTGGTGGGGTCATAAGGGGCAAGGGAAGCCTGTGTCAGGAGAGAAGAGTTCAGACAGCAGAACGCCCTATCACAAGCCAGCGACCATTCCCATGTAACATTCTTACGGAGGAGGCGGTGAAGGGGTTCCGCCACAGCTGCGGCATGTGGGATAAAACGGCAGTAGTAATTGAGTTGACCCAGGACTGACTCGAGCTGGGAGATATCCTTTGGGGATGGCAACTGCTGTATAGCCTCGACATACTAGGGCTTCGGTCGAATGCCGTTAGCACTCAAAACATGGCCGAGGTAGATCACATGAGGAACAACAACAAAAAAAAAAAAGACATTTCTCTTTGTTGCAACGTAAGCCGGCACCTTGAAGAACATGGAAGAGGCGCCAGAGATCACGGGCCAAGTCCGGGGTGGAGGCAACAGCAACTAAGATGTTATCAAGGTAGTTCGCCGTCCACAGAATGTCTCTGGTCAATGTTTCCAAATAGTGCTGGAAGATGGCCAGAGCACTGGCGACCCCAAACTGGAAGCAGTTGTAAAAGAAGATCCCAGAAAGGGTATTGATTACCAAGATTGTCTTCGACGGCTCGTCCAAAGGCAACTGGAGGTAGGCATCCCGCAGGTCAGTTTTGGCAAACTCCTTGCCGCCAACCAACCTGGACAGGACATCATCAACCTTGGGTATGGGATAGGAGTCAATAACAGACCGAGCCTTGACAGTTGCCTTAAAATCCCCACAAACGCGAAGAGAGCCGTTCAGCTTCTCAAGGACCACAATGGGTGTTGCGCAACGACTATGGTGGACTGGGGTCAGGATGTCCTCAGCCTCTTGGCAACAAAGCTCCTGCTGTAGTTTGTCAGGGAAGGCGAATGGTACCGAGCGAGCCTTCTTGATCTTCAGGACCGCCGAGTGGAGGAGTTTGATATGGGCTTCGAACTCAGAGACCCCTGGAGATATGGCAGAGAACACATCCGGGAATTCATATCACAAATTCCACTCACTTCAACTAACTTACTATTCAGCTTTAAAAGGCTGAAATTTCCAGTAAAATTTGCATACAGTATGACTATCAATACAGACAAGAGAGAACTTTCTAGTGTTACAGTGTGAATTCAAAAGAAGCATGTTAGTCACATGGGCACAAATATGTAGCATGTTAGGGTGATGGATAACCACAAAAACTTATTCATCTTTGCACCCAGAAGCAAAGCATGAAATACATTTTATAACAATATACTGTCCACAGCTTGTAGTCTTGCGGTAGTGTTCTTGCTTCCCGCACACGGGCTCCCGGGTTCTATTCCAGATGGGGTCAGGGATTTTCCCTGCCTTGAGATGACTGGGTGTTATTTTGTCGTCTTCATCATCATCATCTTTCATCCCCATTACGGTCGGAGGAAGGCAATGGCAAACCACCTCCCCTAGGACCTTGCCTAGTAGGCGGTGCAGGTCTCCCGCATTATCCCCCCCCCACTCCATGGAGTATGAGACCTCATCATCATCAACAAAATATCCTGAATATGTCAGAGGCCATACAAATGAGGTGAGTAATTGAACACATTTTCCCAGTTTTGGAAACAAATGGGAAAGAAAGACCAAGAAAGTGGATCCTTTTCAGCTAGTAATATGTTAATATTTGTGAGGTTGCTGCTTCATCTACATGTACATGTACATACTCCACAAGCCAAGGATGGGGATTGCACTGTTGCTGGTTCCAGGTGACAGTTACCGTAAACGCTTACATGTGCTCTGTGCCTGATGAAAGCGTGTATCCTGCAAATTATGTTTATCGCTTGCTTGTGTAGAATTTGTTGTGCACCACCATCGTCAGCCATGACAATTTGCAACAAATGCAATAAAAATTTACTAAGTAACTCGCTACGTGATCATGCGTAATGCTCGCATTCCATACAACATTCATATCAGAGTGCTCAGTACACAACTGAAAATTGTTCATTTGTTGTCAGAGAATCCATGAGACAGGTGCACAGAACAGGCTCAAAGTTGACCGCCATCCTTTGTGACCCCAATTATAGTCATTTACTTTCCTGTTACACTCACAAATAGAGCAGGGAAAAATTGCTGCCTCCCTATGAGCCATAATTTATTGTAGCTTCATGATCCTAGCCTGAAATGTACATTGGCAGCAGTAGAATTGTTCTGCAGTCAGCTTCAGATGCTGTTCTCTAAATTTTTTCAGTAGTGTTTCTTGAAAAGAACTTCACCTTCGCTCCAGGGCTTCCCATTTGGGTTCCAGAAAAATCTGCATAACACTTGCATATTGTTTGAAACTGCTGGTAACAACACTGAATTGCGTCTATGTCTTCCTCCAATCTGACCTGCCGTGGATATCAAACGCTTGAGCAGTGCTCAAGAGTGGGTTGCACAAGTGTCCTTTATGCACTCACCTTTACAGATGAACCAAACTTTCCCAAATTTTTAAAATAAACCAAAGTCAACAATTTGCCTTCCATACTACAATCCTTCCTTGCTTGCTCCATTTCATATCACTTTGCAACATTATGCCTAGATATTTAATTGATGTAACTGTGTTAAGCAGCACTCTACTAATGCTGTTCAAACATTACAGTTTATTTTCTTACTCATCTGTATTAACTTACATTTTTCTACATGTAGAGCTAGCTGCCACTCATCACAGCAACTAGAAACTTTTTTGTCTTGTATCCTCATAGTCATTCAACAACTACACTTTCCAGTACACCACAGTGTCATCAGCAAACAGTCACAGATTGTGCTCATCTTATCCACCATATCATTTATGTGTACAGAACAGCAGTCTTATCATAATTCCCAGGGGACCAATGACTGTGCTGTTTGGTTCCCTCCCCCCAAATCAACCAATCAACAATTCCCTGGGTGACTCCTTAACACCCTTGTCACTGAAGAATACTTTGCTGTCGATAACAACACATCCAGGGTTCCATTACTTAAGAAGTCTTTGAGCTACTCACATATCTGGGATCTATTCTGTATGCTTGTACCTTCATTAACAGTCTGCAGTTGACCACCATTTCAAATGCTTTTCGGGAATCAAGGAATGTGAAATCTGCCTATTGCCCTTCAGCCATGGTTCCCTGGATATCATATGAGAAAAGAGCAAGCTGAACTTCATGCAAACAGTGCTTTTTAAAAATATGCTGATTTGTGGAAAGAAGCTTTTCCTGTCGTAAGGAAATTTTGTGGGTCTGTTCTTTTACCCTTCTTATATATAGAAGTCACCTGTGCTTTTTTTCCAGTCACTTAGGGCTTTGCACTGGGCAAGAGATTCGAGACAAATGCAAGCTAAGTAAGGGGCCAGTGCTGTAAAGTACCCTTTGTAAAACTGAATTGGGATTCCATCCAGACCAGGTAACTTGGTTTCAGTGCTTTCAGTTGTTTCTGTATGCCAGAGATGCCTGTTACAGTGTCCTCCATATTGCAGTCTGTGCAATGGTCAGTTGATGGTATGTTTGTACTATTTTCCTGCATGAACAATTTCTTTAATGTGAAATATAAAACTTTGACTTTCCTTTTGATATCTTCTACTGCCGCACCAAACTGGTCAGTAAGTGGCTGAATAGAAACCTTAGCCTTGGTTAGCAATTTTTTGTGGGACCAGAATTTTCTCAGGTTCTCAGCAGGACCTTTTGTTGAGAATGACTATCAGCTGTGTCACTGGCACAAAAGAAATTTACTCACTTTGTGTGCAGCAGTGGAGAGTGGAGTTATGTTTATATAGTCTGTAACAGGAAACAGTCCAGGAGTCAAAAGGGGGTCCTCAGTGTGTGTGTGTGTGTGTGTGTGTGTGTGTGTGTGTGTGTGTGTGGCAATGAAGAACAAAACTACGCTTTATTTGCAAGTTACATGAAACACAATGTATGTAAATCAAGGAACATTATACAATAGGATTTACAGAATAAGACAGTGCAGCTGTTGAGATAGTGACCTTATCTTTGGGAGAATAGAGCTGCTCTGTCTGGCCACCCTGATTTGGGTTTTCCATGTTTTTCCTGGATTGCTATGGAAAATGCTGGGATGGTTCCTTAATCAAGGCAGTGGCTGACCAGCTGTCTTGTCTCCATAGGCTACCTCTCCTATCTTCATAAAGCATTTTATGTACATACTGTGTGTTGTATATTTTGGCCTGTTGATCTGCACTGTATTACATTGACAAATCCTGTATCATTGTTTGATGATCCTAGGATGATATTAGCTGTTCAGTTGATTGCTGGTGTAGCTTGTGTAAGACTATGAAGGCAAAATAAAGTATATAAATGCTTATTTCAGTTCTCAGTTTTACCATCAAAATTATGTTATATTTGTCAGGAAGAAATTCAGTTGGAGGCAACAGTTCACTTTACTTTATACTTCCATATTCAACCAGCAGCATCAGCCTTGCATACATTAGTAACATACAATATATTAAGAGATAGCTAGTGGATACATACATAAAAAAATCCAAGTGCATTGGATAAATTGCCATTATCAACACCTCCTGTGCATAACCTGTCTCCATACGCTGACTAGTTCATTTCTTTATATTCCAACCAGGCTTTCCCATTACATATAAACATCTATGTTTCAGAAAGAAAAGTATATCAACAAGTAAATATTCTCCTGCTGTTGCGTCACCCATGAAAATGGCAGCAGAAGCATTAGAGGAAACCAAAGAAGCGGCAGCAACTCAAGGAAAAATACTAAACAATACCTCTAAAAGGAAAATTTGTAAGAATGACAACAAACAGCCAAGAATATCAGACCTGCAGTCTTCTGATAAAACTGAGCCAGGTGTTACGTCTCCCATGAAAATGGCAGGAGAAGCATTAGAGGAAACCAAAGAAGCGGCAGCAACTCAAGGAAAAATGCTAAACAATACCTCTAAAAGGAAAATTTGTAAGAATGACAACAAACAGCCAAGAATATCAGATCTGCAGACTTCTGATAAAACTGAGCCAGGTGTTCCCTCCAAAGATGCTTTAGAAACTTCATCAAGGAAAACTGAAAAAAGTGAAAAAAATAAACCTAATTTATCATTAGGTAAGTAACAAAAACACCCCGTGTCAAGTAAATTGACAACATAAGCAACTTAGGTTTATTTAGGTACCAACTCATTTTCCTCCACCCTCTCCATTTATGTCTCTCTTTCTGTACACCTAACTACACTCACCTGAAAACGTCTCAATGCCATTTTGGTATATGAGATTATTTAGTGAGCAGAAATTTTTATGTCTTGCTTAACAGATCTGGGGCAGAGCTATTTGTGGCTGTGAAAGAAACCTGAACTATGAAAACATTGGAAAAAGAGGAAACTGGATGCATTATATACATGGTACTGCATACCAGATCAGAATAACAAAGTGATGGACAATTCGGCACAGAACAAAGCAATATAGATAGTCTTCCATTATCAGCACACTCAATATAGGCACAGCAGCAACAGCTCTGCAGTTCCATACTGATACTTTCTTATGTTTTCCATTAACCTGTAGTACCAAGTTCACCACAAAAGATGGTAACTATGATACTCGCTATCAGTAGTAGCCTGCAGACATTCTTTTTCGTAGTACAAAGTAAATTGGCTCAAAGAAGCAAAACATTTGCTGAAACTGAATCTCAGCAGTTACGTTAGTGCCCATAATTGCCGTTTGCAGAGCGATATGGCAATGGTGAACAAACAGGCAAAATAGAAAACATCACCAAGCTCATTCTTTGATCAGTTGCTGCTATAGTAGCTCTCATGTGAACAACTAGGTGTCAGTCACTTCATTATTCTGATTCGGGTATATAACTATATCAAAAATTTGAGTAGGCAGGTGAAGCATCAAATGAAGAGGAAGGAGACAGAATAGGCAAGGAAAAGGAACTCTGTGGGAAGTCCATAACACAAGAAAGGCCAGGTTATGGGTAATTTGCTATGGCCTCTGGGAATAGTTAACTTAACGTTGAAAGGAGCAATAGAATGAGTAGTTCTTGGCTCTGACAGAAGTTATCAAGAATTTTTGATATAATAGGTGCATGGAGCTGAAAAGATTAGCATAGGTTATTAACAGTTGGAGGATTGTATCAAGCAAGTCGAAAGAGTAGTAATAGTAATAATAATAACAATAATAATAATAATAATAATGTCAATACCTATGAAATTAACTGGTTTATTAACACTTTGGAGACCAAGCCCGAGCATTGCTCGGGTCCCAACTTTGTGTTAAAAAGACCACGCTCGAGTATAGGTCGGGATGCAATTTTCTCAGTGTGCGAGTCACCTATTGCTTCAAAAATGAATTCATTCCATATGAGGACAATATACAGATGTCTCGTGATCTGCCCCTTGACTGGTGCTGCCTTCTGTTGCCGATTTGTAGAATTATTTTGAAAGTAACTTAGCGAATGCAACAGCTGCTATCAGGAATAGCTGACCCAATATGATTGCATTGATGTAATTTTGTGTGTCCTCATTACATTTTGCTGTAATTCTGCTACAAATTTTGTTGAGTGACCAAGGAACTTTGGAAGCTCAATAGGAAGAAATTGCTTAACTCACATTACATTTTTTTCTTTGGAGGATAGTTATACTTTCTGTCATCATTAGTTTCATATTTGAAATCTTTCAAAGAACTAAAGAAAATATGAAAAATAAATCTTAAAAGCATGGTCCTCTTTTTAGTATGTGTTACTCTTGCTGAAATGGGTCACGAACCCGGGCCCTTGCATTTTAGGTACAGTTTTCTTAGAACCTGAGTTATCCAGGCTCAGTTCACGGCCTACCATTCATTTTTGCCAGTAATTCACTCTGGAAATATTATTCATTACTGTAACAATGGACACTGTAGTTCTGGTTTTATAGTCTGGTATTACACCCAAAAAAGATTGTGTAGTTTCCAAAAGCCATATACATTCAGTAGAGCATCAGTTATCCCAACTAGTTGGGAGACATGAATTTTCAGAAAAGAAGTTCATTTGGATAATCAAACTGTATACTTTTATTTACTAATTTAACAATAAAAACTTCTTATATTTATAACAATACAAATCTCTCTTGTTAGTACAAAGGTAAGTACAGTAAGAATGTTTGTAGTGTAGGCTATTAACCAAAAAAGATGTAATAAATATCTATTTTGAATCTGTAGTGCATATGTTTAGAATTAACACTTAAAAAGATCCTTAATTTAGGTCTCTCTAAGCAACCCTATCCGCTTACAAGCAGCTAAGTCATGCAGTTTCTTCAGCACAGATATCTGATGGTGGTCATCATGTTCATCTTGAACTTCAAACCATCACAAAACAGTATTTAAACATGTAAATGCCTCAGAAGCAGCTGGTATATTTTCATCTTTATTTTTTGGGGTACTGGTTGATGAGATGTTGGCAGCGTCAGCTTCATCAGTGATGAGGTTTACAATTTCAGTATCATGTATGATTTGGTGCCCTGGATCTGCATTATTGTCACCCATCCACTCTTGAACATCGTGATCATCACATTCATGGCAAAATTATTGAGCATTTTGGACTTACCATTCTGTTTGTCATTTTCAATTAGACTGAGAACTATTGGTCATACCAAAAACTTTATTCTAGGTTTTTTTTTCAAATCAGTATTTTTATGATTTTGTAACATACTTCCTTCTCCTTCCTCTTCTCTTTCAAACAGTTATGTATGTAACATTTCTTTTCTGTAAGTACCACAAACTAATCTATTATAATGTGTCAAAATTGATGTGCTGGTATATGTGCTGTTGTGAGCTCCAAAGCAGCATTCCATGTTCAAACTATTTCTTCCTGTAGTTTTTGGTTTTGTCAGTAATGTCTCCTTTGGTCATTTAGTATAAAATTTCTCTTTGTGCTATTCTGCTACTGGTAATCTTTCTTTAAATGTAAATTCTTATCACAAATTCAAAATTCACCCAATCACATGTCATTACTTCTCTGCAAGCAAAATAGCTCTTGGAAAAAATTCATTCTAAATATTGTAGAATAACAATCACAAAACTATGTTGTCAGTCGTTCTGTTGGCCGCAGCAGAGCTCCCAAAACCAGTTGGAGAAATTTTCCATCTTTCACAGGAACTATTTATTACTACCACGGTTACAAACTCTAATTTCAGTGAAAAAAATTAACAGCACAATGTAACTCACATCTTCTCCATGAACATGTTATTTAGATTCCCTGGTGCATCACTTGCCTTGTCAGTGGGAAAATCTTTCAAACCCTTATCTAACTTTCACACTGGTCTTCAACATTGTTAATTCCTTCCTTGGGAAAGAAAGAAATGCAGGTCACTCCAACCCCAGTATGGGAGGAACTGGTCTGTTTTGAGGATGAGAAACAAAGATCGGCTTTCCTTTTAATACAAATACACTATACAAATATGCACTCAAAAATATTCCTGAGTGATTACTTAACTGGAAGTCAGTTTGCAATTCTTCTTTTGTGTTTATAATCATATTTATTTTCTCTTTACTCTTGAAGACTGGTTTTTCCTTACTTTTTCATCTCTCTCTCTCTCTCTCTCAGAAGTCACATTGTACCAGTCTGTCATTTTAACTCACTTCTTTGATTCCTTCTCCCAGATCCCATCTCTCTCCTAAATGTTGCACTATGTCAGAACAACAATCACAAGATTAATTAATATGGTTTTTTTTCCCATTTTCTCAGTTTTTGATGAGGAAGATGGAAAAATCAAACCATAAACAAATAAAATCTTAAACTAAAATGAATTTCTATCCTTCCAAGAATTTAAGTTGTCTGTCCCTGGAATTCCATTGCTTTATTGTAATACACTGTAGTAGTAGTAGTAGTAGTAGTAGTAGTAGTGTGATGAACAGGAGCAATTGCAGCAGCAGCAGCACTTTTTCATTTTGTTCTAACAAGGTGCACTATCTTGCTGAACCAGGAAATTTATTTATTTTAGATGACATAGATGATATATTGACTACTGGTGCCCCAAGAACATTAAAACAGCGAAAGAAGCTTCGAAAGACGATAGACTCCTATGCAAAAAGCCAGACTACATGTACAGATCTTTTCGCTGATCCTGATTATAACCACCTTATTGGAGAAAATGATGCATGCTCTAGTCAGGTAAGAGTAAATTATTTAGAAAGTTAATTGTTTAGCTAACAACATCATGTTCCAATCCAGAACATGTTCTGGACAAAGACTGTACCATACCATGGAATATGCCATTTGTACAACAGCTTTTTGACACATGCCCCCCCCCCCCCCCCCCACACACACACACACACACACACACACACACACACACACACACCTGTGGATATTTCTATTACAGAATTCATTTATGAGCTACCACAAAGAAACACATTAATCTTGGACTAGAAAACACCACTGTTGACTGCCAAGTAGTATTCCCATCACAAGATTATTGGAGAGATTCATTGAAAAGTTGTTTATACCTTTCTGGGTTGCAGTTAACTTCACTACTGACTAATGTGGAAGTTATTCACAAATATTATAGTAGAAGGAAAGATCACTTTTGTTTTAAACTGTAATGAATAATTGACTAGGGAGGCAACAAGTTTCCCAGAAAGTAAAACTTGTGTGGTGTATTGCCAGTATTTCTACCTACTTTAATAGATGCTTCTGAGATGTATATTATGACTCACTCACATAATTTTATTTGTTGTTGTTGTTGTTGTGGTCTTCAGTCCTGAGACTGGTTTGATGCAGCTCTTTGCTACCCTATCCTGTACAAGCTTCTTCATCTCCCAGTACTTACTGCAACCTACATCCTTCTGAATCTGCTTAGTGTATTCATCTCTTGGTCTCCCTCTACAATTTTTACCCTCCACGCTGCCCTCCAATGCTAAATTTGTGATCCCTTGATGCCTCAGAACATGTCCTACTAACCGGTCCCTTCTTTCTGTCACGTTGTGCCACATACTCCTCTTCTCCCCAATTCTATTTTAGTTACTTTTTCAATAATATAGCAAAAGATTATCCCAGAATATTATTTTACAGGACATTTAATAAAGGAAAACTTGTCTCTGAAGCTTGTGATTATTTATTCAGAAAAAAGAAAAAATGAAATGCTTTCAGCTTGATGTTTTTATTATCATGCAGCTATGAAAACTGACTACCTTGACTGTCATTTTGTATTGATGAACTACATTTACATTTAATTTTATACAGCACTCTTTGTAATTGTTCTCCCTGCACTTTTATGCGACATCCTGCTTTGAAGTACTTGAACAATGTAATGTAACACTCCATACCATTTTTCTTTAATAAGAAATAAACCATTCACATGATGACATGTATTCTATATAAATATGACTCCTACAAAGCATGAGGAGAGAAGTGGAGAAGAGGAAAGGGTTATGTAGGTGCGTTAACAGGATGAAGGCATATGTGTACTGGACTGGGAGCAGGAAAAGGGATAGGCAGTTGGAGGACACAGAGTGGCAAAGGGTGAGGCCAGGAGGGTTAGGGGAACAAAGGATATGTGGTTGGGAGAGAGCCCATATGTGCAGTACAGAAAAACTGCTGCTTGTGGGAAGAATCCGCATAGTGCAGGCTGTGAAAAAGTCATTAAAGTGAAACACATAAGTGTTGTGTGGCATGTTCAGCAACTGGCTGGTGCAGCTGTCTCTTGGCCACAGTTTGGCAGTGGCCACTCATGTGGTCAGAGTGCTTGTTAGTTTTCATGCCCACATAGAATGTGTTACAGTTGTTGCAGCTAAGATTGTAGATTACATGGCTGCTTTCACCGGTGGCCCTGCCGTTGATGGGGTAGAAGATGCCAGTGATAGGACTGTAGTAGATGCTAGTGGGAGGGTGTATGGTTCCTCCAGAGTCCCAGTTGTTGTGGCTTACTACCCAATAATTACACAGTTATTTTACTACCCGTGGTAGCTAATATTGAACACATCTACTCTTTGCAGAGAACTCTAGGTAGTACAGAAGAATGCCAACAAAGGTAAAGGTGTGGAGCAGGATTAAACTCCTTCCGCTGGCTCATTTCCATCCGACTCCTGTCTATGATCTGTTACTAGTTGCCAGAAAAATATTGTCTTAGTACTTCTCTTCATTGCCAGCTTAACATGCTGTCTTCTATTTTTTGCTGTGATTTCTTTTTATTGATATGTAACATTTCCTAGTTATGTTTTGTTTTGTTGCTGTGTTTCCCATTCATGAAGGACAATGTTACATTCAGTGACTTGCCGTATTTGTTATCTAGTGCCTGCATTCTATCTTCAGATCAAAAGAAAGGACAGATGGTTCATACTAAGAGTAGGGAAATAAAGAAATACTGTAAAATCGTGTGATAGGAAACCAGGGAAATTTTAAATATGCAGTGAACAGAATGAACCGTGTAAGACGAATTATCTGTATTAACTCAGACAATGAAAACTCCAGATAAGAATATCAACAATGTAGGAAAAGATAGACTGCTACTTACTGTAAAAAAGACATGTCAAGTTGCAGACAGGCACAATTAAAAGATGTTCACATGTAGCTTTTGCCCACAGCCTTCGCCAGTAAACACACACATGCACACACATCACACACACACAAAGCAAACACACCTCACGTGAATGTTGTGTGTGTGTGTGTGTGTGTGTGTGTGTGTGTGTGTCTTTAGTGATGAAGGCTGTGGCTGAAAGCTGCATGTGAGTGTCTTTTAATCATGCCTGTCTGCAACTTGACATGTCTTCTTTACAGTAAGTAGCAGTCTATCTTTTCCTACATTATCTGTATGGATTATTATAAAAATCTGAAAAGGCTGTATGTGTGCTGGTGGATCTTCTCTTTGCAATCCTGCTAAGGAATGGTGAAGATCTGATGAATAGAAGTTTTACTGTGACAATTCTAACAGGAATGTGAGAAGGTACACTCCACTAACTGGAGAAGGGAGTGCCTGTTATACCAAAACAATAAGGAAAATAACTGAAATTCTGCGGACTGTTCATACATTAAATAGGCTGTTTCAGATGAGATTTATGTGGAAAATCATGCAAGGAACAGGAAAATTTTGATTGAATGCCCAAAGATTGTTGCTTAGTGTGCAGAATAGTTGAGGAGTGTCAGAACTTCCAGTTCCCAGAGTAGAAACATTGTTTATATAGTAATGGAAAGTCCTGGATGCAATATAAATAATAGGAGTAGTAAAGTAACAACTCACTGTGCAGTTGAGCTATTGAGTTGTCAATAGGCACATAAAAAGAGAGAAAACATTCTCAAATGTTAAGATACATTACCACAGTACTCAAGAAAACAAAGTGACATCACAATAAGCTGTCAACGTGGATATAATTAATTTGTAGCAAAATAATGTGAAAACCTAAAATAGTTCAGAATTCAGCTGATTCTGAACTTCAGAACCCCAGAAAGTCAGATGTCTTTGGTTACCTCCATACAAATACAAATTGAATGCTCCAGTGATGGCCAGGGTGACAGTTTAAAAAAATATTTAGCAATGCAGTGTAACAGAAGATTATCACTGAAAACGCTGCAAGAGGTGACATTCTTTGTGACTGCATATGTGACCAGAACTGACGGGAAGAAGTTTGATAAACCCTTCATCAAAACTGATAGGATAAGGGAAGATTAATGAAAGAAAATGTATACAGAATTGTAAGAAAATTTAGTTGGAATTGGCCTCTGATAATGATAAAGATGAGTGTGTTGAGAATAGGAGCTTTCCAGGTTCCATTATAGGTCAACTTTTGGGTGATCATTACAGCAGCTGAAGAAAGTGCTAGTATTAGTTATGTTTTAGAATTTATCTGTGTGCACTTTGACTACCTTGTTATAGTAACATGATGTCCAAAACATGCTCTTATGTAATGTGATTGATACACATTGGTACCAGTTTGCCAGGGGTCGTTCAGGCATTAGCATTTTCTCCTGTGGGATACATAATGTCTGATAGTTGGATAGCAACCTTTTCTTAATCAAACCCCCTTCTCAGCCTACAAAGTATCTTCATAAATAACACATCTTATTCATTGTCTAAAGAACTGTAATCCGCTCTTTATCAGCAGTAGAATTGTACTTCTTAGGCCTGGAGAGAACTCTTCAGGTATCAGCAAACACCTATTCAAACTCTTCCTGGATTTGCACTGTAACTGCATTTATCTCATACAGTTGCTACTGTTGGTATGTGACCCCATCTGGTATCCTTGCAATACTGGAGACAGTACCAGCACCTATCTACTAACACAAACATCTGAAGATTGATGGTAAGACCTTCAGCCAAGCATTTAAATTTCTTTATTGGATGTGACCAGTTTCAGTGATACACTGTACTGTCATAAGCCGATGTTTACATGAGTGTATCAATATTAGTCATCCAAGAAACACAGAAAACAATATTAAAATAAATGCTACAAAATACTCTTTCCTTAATAAACAATATGACATTTCAAATCACAAGCATATTATCATTTAGATACAGAAAATCACACACAAATTGTGATTTGTTCTGTCCAGTAATAAAGTTAATTGTAAGTCTCAAATGGCTACAAAACAGCTCTGTTGCTTAGTAAGAGAAGCCAGTCACTGAGTAAATTAACTTTTGGGAGTACATACTACAGTAACTGTGAATTAAAAATGGCTACTGAACAGAACTGTTGCTCATTGAGACTAGCAAATTTTATGTACATAAGTCAACAAGCACAGATACGTACAAAGTATCACCATCAATATATGAACTGTAGCAGTCATAAGTTAATCCAAAAATGCGCTGCTCATGAAGTTCTGCTATCTGTGGTAAAATGTGAGAAAGAAGGAGATCTGAAGGTGTGACTTTTAATTTGTATCCTTGTTATAGAAGTATGTAAATTAGGTTTAGATTCAATTTTGCCAACTGGAGTGAGTTACTCTGCACTTTTCATGATGATTTAGGGTAGTACAGTAGTACGATGTAGGCACTGAGCTCTCTATTGCCCTTTGCAGGCTATTGCCATTGTCATAAATGGCACACATGATATGTATTATTTGATGTATTATGCAGGCTGTTAAGGCTTGTTCTTTTGCCTTTTGAGTATGTAGGTCCCTAACATATAATGCAGGTTATTGCTAGTTATAAACATGAATTGCTAGTTACACACATGAATTACATTATATTTTGTTGCTGGCTAAGTCTCTGCGCAGTCATGTTTGTTGATTATCTTAAATTTCTGACACAATATTGCAAGATTAGCTATGTTACTGTCCTGGAAACTTGCTTTGTTTTTAGTAGTATAGGAGTGATTTAGGGTACAGCTGCAGTTGTTACGTTACTGCATGTGGAATTTGAAATACCACATACATCTGTAATATTGTCGCTGTGACTTCTCTGTATGGTAGTATCTTACTTTAAATTACATGTTGATCTCCTGCCCCTAGGCATTTTCATTTTGGTGCATGTGAAGGGTTGCAGGAGTAGTGGTTGTCTAATACAGTTATCAGTTATGACATTTTCTTGATTATGATGTGTTCATTTTATGTCTCATATGAGATTCATTTTATTTCATGTGGCCTATGAGCACTATGAAGATGGTTTCTTCTTCTTTTATTTTCCACCCTGATAATACAAGTGTGTTACTGCCTTCAAGTCAGACAGTAGTGTCCTGCTCTGTGCAACACATGGATGATCTTGCGCCCACGGGCGTTTCATTCAGTTTAGCTCACATGAAATTTTATAGGAATACATATGAGTTCCATAACAAGGGTTATATTTTTACACTTGTTGTTACTTAAGAACAGTGGTGAGATAGTTTGTTCATGTTCCCGTTGGTTGATTAATATACTCAGTGTATACAATTTGCTACTCTGAGCAACAGTCCTCTTATGTAGCCATTTTGAATTCACAATTACTGTAGTACATACTCTTGAAGGTTGATTTACTCAATCGCTGGCTACTCCATTTAAGCAACAGACCTATTTTGTAAGTGTTTGAGATTTATAGTTAACTTTATTACTGGACAGAACAAATTAAAATTTGTGTGCCAACAATGTAGGGAAATATAGATTGTTACTCACCATAAAGATGATATGTGAAGTTGCAGACAAGCACAATTAAAAGACACCTATAAGCTTTCGGCTACAGCCTTCGTCAGAAAAAGAGAAACGCACACCATTTGTTCACACAAGCAAGTACCATTCACACACAATGACTGTCAATTCCGGCAGTCATTTACCAATTTACCAGTTCTCCTGCAATCATTGCACAGCTTGTTACATTGGTATGGCTACCAATCAACTGTCCACCAGGATGAACAGCCGTCGCCAAACTGTGGCCAAGAGCAAAAGAGACCAACCTCTGGCACAACATGCAGCTGAACATAATGTGCGTAATTTCAATGGCTGCTTCATTACCTGAGCCACCTGGATCCTCCCTTCCACCAACAGCTTTTCTGAACTGTGCAGGTGAGAATTATCTTCACAACACATTCTCTGCTCTCATAATTATCCCAGCCTCAACCTAGGGTAACAAACTGTTCCCACACCCCCCACCCAGCCGTTTCCAACCCCCTCTACCCTATCACCTCCTTTTCAGTCTCATCTCTCAGGCAAATGCCAGGATGGTTCCTTTGAAAGGGTGCAGCTGATTTCCTTCCCAATCCTTTCCTAATCCAAGCTCGTGCCCTATCTCTAATGACCTCATTGTCGACGGGACGTTAAACACTAATCTCCTCCTCCTCCTCCTCCTCCTCCTCCACTCTCGTCTCCCACCCTCATTGTTTGCTATCCCCTGCCAAAACTACCTGCCCATCTTTCCCTGCTCCTCTCCTTTTTCGCAGTGTTTTCCCCACCTCCTTGTCCTGAAACCTTCTGACTCTGCGCATGTTGGCAGTCTAGTCCATGTACACTCCACCAGACAGTGCTCCTCTCTTTCCCCACCTGTACACTGCTATCCCTTCCCATTCCTGTTCTCATTCCCACCCCCTTCCAGATTGCTGTTTCCATCCCACACGATAGTTGCATTCTGGCCTGAGCTGCTGGAGTTGTCAGTCGTGAGTGTGTGAGGTGAGCTCGCTTGTGTGAATGAATGGTGTATGTTTCTCTTTTTCTAATGAAGGCTGTAGCCAAAAGCTAATGTGTGAGTGTCTCTTATCTATAACTTAGCATGTAACCTTTACGGTAAGTAGCACTCTTATCTTTTCCTACCTGGAGTTTCCATTATTTAAAAATTGTGTGCTATTTTCTTCATCTAATTGATAATGTGCTTCGTGATTTGAGGTATCATATTGTTTATTAAGGAAAGACTATTTGGTAGCATGTATTTTAACATTGTTTTTTTGTAGTTCTTTGATGACTAATGTGTGGTCACATTGATGTGCATAGGGCCTGATGACGGTGCAGTATATTGCCAAAACTGGTCATATTTGAGTAAAAAAGCTGAGGCTATTGCCATCAATCTTCATATACTTTATGAAGTTCCTGTAGTAAGAGCTCATTTTTCAGTAACTTTCATCATGGGTGTGTTGAAGGCGTTGGAAAACTGGTAGTGTTCTTATTTTTTCTGAATCAAGGTGTGCTACATCTCCTTTAAGTAGATGCCCAAATATTTTTGTGTCATTTGTGATGGAAGATTTCCCGTTTTTCATGCAAAGGCCTTTTCCTAGACAAACTTCTGTGTAGATGCTCAGCAAACAAATTTGAAAAAATGATAATGTTGCCGATGTAGCAAGGACATATAAATTTGTAGTGTTGAAACAGCTTGTTCTCCATGAGTATGAAGCTGACAGGAGTATCAGTGTCCATCAGTATATGAACACACATACTGAGTATCCATACTGAAAGTTACAGTTTCAAAATGCTATAGAAAGAGAACTGCTCAGAATGATATCAAATTGAACAATTTATAATTGACATAGGGGGGAATGTCATGAGGAAAAAAGTTAATAAAAATGCTGCCAGTAGATGGTGTTGTAGGTGCCTTAATGTAAACAGGGTTGGCTCAAATGACAAATGAATCACAATATAACCATTATGGTTTGACTTGCCCATTACACCATATACCTTACCACATCAGTTGGGAAAAATTCTCCCTTAATTGTCCTGAGGTCAAAAGCCACATAAACAGCAAAAAACATCTTTTTTAATACTCCTGGGGCCGAAAGCTGCATACAAATCAAAATGACATTGGTTTCTAATTGTCATGAGACTGATGCAAGACAGGTTTAATGTGCTATCCACAAATTGAAATCAAGAAACAGCATGTTCACAACAGATAGGAATATTTCGGTGGTCATGCTTAAAATGTGTTGCACAATGCAGCTACACTTGTACTTGGAACACTGAACACAACAAATAACCACAGCCAGAAGTCACACGGATTAAGATCAGCTGATCTGGATCACTAGGCTGTAGAGAAATGAGGACTAAAAATTCTAGCATTTCCAACTTGCCTCTGCAGCAGCTGCTTCACTGACTGAGCAGCGTGCGGAGGCATGCTGTCTTGCATAAATATGATCGTACCCACACATCCACTGTTGAAGGGTTAGAATGACGTTGGTGTGCAAAAAGACTCTCATAGCATTAGCTTGTGATGGTGCAGGTAATGAGACCTGCAGGACTCATCCCATTGACAAAGTATGGCCCTAAGAGAAACAGTGCCATCAACCTGCACCACACAGTCACCTTTGCAGGATCAAGTGGTACCAGATGAAGTGCCTGCAGATTTTGCGTTGCCCATAATCTGAAATTCAGCATATTGACATATCCTTGGTGGTGGAAATGGGCTTTGTCTGTCCTCAGAATGTTCCATACCCATTCATTGTCCACTTCCCTGAAACCAAGAAAGTCTGGACTGAATGTTTGTTTTTCTGGCAGGTCAGCAGGAAACAATTCCTGAACGAAGGATGTTTTATAGGATTTTAAGCACCACGCTCACTAACATGTTCAATGTTTGAGCAATGTTTACACACCACCATTGACCCCTCCTGCAGTACTGTGGCCACATCTTCAACAGATGTAGGATCAACTGCTTTCCTCCCTCTGCCACATCATACTTCAAAAGTGCTGTGTCGTCTGAACGAGACACAGCCAGGGCAAAAGCACCACAGGCACAAAGATGTGAGCCAGTGCCAGTGCCATAGAGACTCACGACTTGCGTGAGTTCCACCATGGCCACAGACAGCACTGAGAATTGAAGATATCGACTTTGCCTCTGCCAATTGCCAGCCGAGTACTACCACCAGAGACCAGACGACAACGGACAGAAGGCTACTTGGAAGATAAAAGAGCAGCTGTCACTCACTCAGTTATAGATCATTGTCCAAGTTTACATATGATTATTTGCATTTAATGCACCAAAAGCCATTTCCCAAACTCACAAACTTGGCCCACCGTAACAACAGTGGCAACTCTCTCTCCACAGCAGTAGCAACGAGGCCTTCACAAAATTGGTGACGAGGGTTTACAAAACTGATGACAAGGGATTTTTCTTTTTTTAAAAAACTGACTTTTCAAATTTTTTAATAATTTTTTCCAGACCTTTAGCAGACATTGGACCAGTGCTTTCTTTCATACCCTTAAGTGTTTGGAATTTCTGCAGGACTACTGGCACACAGTCACCGTTGTAAAAGAGCTTTACCAGCAGCACATGATCCTTGGTCAAACTTTTTGTTCCATGACGTTTCCCCCTGCATCAATAATATGCTCTTCAGATTTGATATCATTTTGAGCAGTTGTTCTCTTCCTATAGCATTTTGAAACTGGAACTTTAATTATGGACAACCCTGTACATGTAGTATTTGGAAGATGTCTTATGATGGTTTTGTCCAGTCACCTGTAATCATCGCAGACATCATCTTCCTTTTCCACAGGATCTAGAGCTTTCTGGTTGTTGAATAGTGTCATCTGGCAGTAGCCTTTCCAGTTCCTCAAGTGAGAGCACCCTACGTGATCATTGACTAATTAATGATCAATGAATACTGTTGATATGATCAACCTTAAGCACAGTGTGTGTTAAAGCTTGGAGTGTAGCCTTCTCCAGCTGGCGTTTGTAGGCATCCAGTATCAAGGGAGGGGAAGGGGAAAACCCTTGAGTTAATTAGTACCAGAGCAAGTGTATAATTGGTTATGTTGATGTTGATTACCAGTATCTTATCAGTTCTTGTTCTGAAGGATTTCCGTGTGTTGTGGCCTCACATCCTTGCACGATAGACTGGTTTGACTTGCCTGATTTGGTAACTAGATGTACACCACATAGATCCATATGCATAAAGGAAATGGTTGGAACATGTTTCCAAGTAAAGGCCATAAATTTAACTAAATACCTAGGAATTACAGTTATGAACAACTGGAATTGGAAGGAAGATGTAGAAAATGTTGTAGGGAAGGCTAACCAAAGACTGCACTTTATTTCGGGAGTCTAAGAACATGTAACAGATCTACTAAGGAGACAGCTTACACTACACTTGTCCGTCCTCTTTTAGAATACTGCTGTGCAATGTGGGATCCTTACCAGATAGGATTGATGGAGTACATTTAAAAAGTTCAAAGAAGGGCACCACGTTTTGTATTATCACGAAATATCGGGGGAGAGTGTCATTGAAACTATACAGGATTTTGGGTGGACATCATTAAAGGAAAGGCGTTTTTTGTTGCGATGGAATTTTCTCACAAAATTCCAATCACCAACTTTCTTATTTGAATGCGAAAATATTTTGTTGTTGCCGACCTACATAGGGAGAAACAATCACCATGAAAAAATAAGGGAAATCAGAGTTCGTACAAAAAGATAAAGGTATTTGTTCTTCCCACGCGCTATACGAGATTAGAATAACAGAGAATTGTGAAGATGGTTTGATGAACCATCTGCCACGCACTTAAACGTGATTTGCAGAGTATCCATGTAGATGTAGATTCTGACAGGGTATGGTAATGAGCTTCAGCCTGCCAGTAAGCTCAGTTAGTTGCTGTAGATAACCTTGCTTTGGTAGTTGATATTTGTCACTCAGTACTTGTTGACCAATCTTCCCCTTTCTAAACAGTAGCACGTGATATTCTGTGGGCATCTGTATTGTAAATGCACAGCATATTGTCATCTTCCCCTAAGTATTGGTACTCTTCTTAAGTTTTCAAGTAGGTAATAGAGCAGGTTGCACATCTGTTTTTGGGAAGTCTGACTTTTACTCTGAATTATTAAAAAAATTGACCCATTGTAGCGATGCAAGGGGTACCAAATTTGTTATAAAAGTCGGTAAATTACTCAACGGACAGTATTTTTCAGTACAGGTATTTCGTTCATTCCAAGCAAGTGTCGGTTCGTGATGCCATTATTCAGACACGAGTTGACTGTAATCTGAATCCGTTGTAGCAGACTAATAATATCTCTCAGGGGATAAAATTTTATTGATTATGAAATAAAAGCTCTTGAAGTTTATTCAGAATCAGAAACTTGTAATTAGTAATTACATGCCATAATTTATTTGTTTGATATAAAGTTGTTTTGAATTTTGTATGCCTGAAAAAAAAGTGTGAATTTATGTGCAGCTTTTACTCTGAGACGAGTTATCACTTACAGTGCTAAAAGTGTGCGTGTACATTTTGCTGACCTATGTACAGAATTTTATTTTTAATCTTGACCCAAATGGAGAGTAAATCCAGTTTCATTTAAACGTTACACGAGATAGACACATCATGTTATTACAAAAGAGTTGTTTAGCCCATTAGGGAAAACCAAAACCTGCCGCTCAATTTGAAATACGTTACATGCCAGTGCATGATTGAGCTGTCCAGTAAATCGCGTACAATAGTTGCAAATGCGTTTGGACTTAATGCATGAAGTTGGAAGTTAATTGTGAGACAAGCGCTCATGTTGACAAAAAATGAACTGAAAGTTTATTCAAAATATCGAGGCCCAGTTTTAATTGAGATACGCATCACCTTGTTGATTACATTGCCTAGCAACACTGTAAAGCAGCTTAATTAATTCATTAGAATGGTTTGTGATGTAGGAAGGCCCATTACACACACAAAATGTTACACAAAGTTTGCTAACCACACGAGAGTATGAGGGTGTTTTTCTTTCCATAAATGCCAATAAACCGGCAGTTTCAAAAGTTAAATTATTAACTGTTGTGTAACTTCATTGATTGTCCTACACCACTATGAAACTTGTTGTATCGTGTCTCTTCGCAAGAGATCTCAAGAAGCCAGGATGAACAAGAAGAAGGAAAAGGCTAAAGAAGAGGCATCGGTATACCATCTTCATTAATATTTCTGTTGATACAGATACTCAACATACATAGAGAAACAGGAAGCTTTAATGTTTACAGAAACAAGTTATAAATGAACCTGAACTATGCACAAAAATTGCTTCAATTTGTCTTGTGTTCTTATCTGGCTCATACTGTCAGCTCATGCTTCGTCCTTAGCAGAGATATCCACTTTGCTGAAATTGCATAAACCAGTTGCTTATACTTACTTAATTGGTGATTCTATACTGAATCAGAGACAAACGCCATCAGCACTGAAGCTGCTGACTGGATTTTAAACTCAAGAACGCAAAAATCCTTTTGTTGCACGGTAGCCATGTTACACAAAACTGATAACAACTGTCTGTTTGTTGGCTTGAGCACTTTAGTTCTCTATCTGTGGTAATCAAAACTTAGGACCTCTTATTTCAACAATGTAATTGTTCATTATACCCAATTTATATTTCGTGGAAAAATGAAGTTAGGTCCATCTTTTTTAATATTCCTGTATAGTGCCTGTGGAATATGTCAGAAGTAACTCATCCTTTCTTCTTTACCTGAAAGTATGCCTATATGAAAGAGATCAGTGTCTCTCTTCCCAAAAATCTACTACAGTCTTTTAGATATGGAAATTATAGTTGATCAAATTTTCATATTTTCTTGAAACCACTTTCTCTCTTCTATTTTTGTTACTGATATAATTGTCTGATGGCATTCCACCGTTAGCACAGGCATGACATTTGAAAGATGGTCAAATTTCTTTCAACCTGCTGCTTTTTGGTACATTGTCTCAATTTGTTGACATCACTTTGTACAGCATCATACTTCACAAGGAGTTCTTGATATTTGCCTGTTATACACTTTTCCCTATATATTAAATTTTTGTCAGGTGCTATTGATTTGGTTTCATCACGTGGCACTTCACCATAAGGTGCTATTGATTTGGTTTCATCACGGGGCACTTCACCATAACGTTCTGGATATACAAGGGCTGTCCAGAAAGTAAGTTCCAATGCTGTCTGGTGCATAGAGTGGTGGGGACAGTGGAGTGATTTTAGTAAAGCTTTGTTTCCAGGACCTTTGTAGTTTGGCAGAGTCACAGGTGAATTATTGAACTTTCGTTTGTGCTGTAACTGTAAATCAAAATGACAACTATCCTGTTTGAAAAGCATTGGGAATGTGATAAAGATATCTACAGTCTGTTCGTCGATTTTCAACGTGTGTCTGACAGCATCCACAGGAATAGCCTATAAAATGCCATGCAGGACTTCAGAATCCGTGAGAAGCTAGTGAGAATGGTGCAAGCTTGTATGGAAGGGTCAGAGGCAGCAGTACGTTTCCTAGGAGCCAAATCACGAACATTCGAGATTGAGACAGAGCTCAGACAAGAGGATGCTCTCTCATGTGTTCTGTTCAATGTCATCTTAGAGAAAGTAATATAAGAGTTTAGGCAAGAGGAGTGGGCTGGAGCAAAGATGGACAGTAACTTCAATTGTCTCACATATGCAGATGCTAGCCTTAGCCAGGTGACAGAAAACTTAGGTCAGCTATGCAAGGACTTTGAGTTGGAAGATCAAGTAATTACAGTTGGGGGAGCAGGAAACAGCCTGGCTATGAATCCAAGATATAGTATTAGGAGTGACCTGGATAAAATAGGAGCAGAAACTGGGCACACGAATGTGGGGTTTGTGGAGGTCTTACAGCACCATGATCAGCCCTGGGTAAACACTGCTGTAAGGCATGTTAACACTGAGCTGAACGGGATGCTCCAGACACTGGCAAAGTCTCACATGAGTGTTGTTCCAGTTGATGCTATTGGCAGGTGGGGTTACACTACATATGGCCTGCACCTTAATAGGAAGGGGAAAGATAAGTTAGCTTCTCTATTAGCAGATACTGTAAGGGGGGGCCACAGTCACACAAGGGGTGATCCCTGTGGTTATTGGAACCAGGCAGACAGGTTTTTTTTAGGTTAAAGCCAAATTCCAGACAGACAACAACCAAGGAAAATAGAAGAAAAGAAACTTCATGCACAGCAAATAGGGATAAAGCTAAGGGTGGTGTCAACTTACTTCACCAAAACATCAGGGAAATAAAAAATAAAGTAGATGAGCTGATAATGTGTTTAGATGATCTCAAAAATAAGAACAAGATTGATATACTTTGTCTTTCTGAGTACCATGTAACTGTGGGGATGGAAAATGTCAGTATAAATAGGTATAATTTAGCATCTTACACTTGTAGATCTAGTATGGATAAAGTAGGAGATGCCATTTTCATAAAACAAGGGTATAAATACAGAACTGTTGAAGTAAGCAAATTTTGTGTTGGTCAGCACTTTGAGGTTTGTACATGTGAACTTCAGCTAGATAATGTTGTGTTGATGTTAGCAACAGTGTACAGGTCTCCACTAGGAGATTGGGAGCTATTCATAAAGAAGTTTGACTCCCTATTATGCTGTCTGTTCGACAAAAAGAAGAAGTTATTAATCTGTGGTGATTTCAGTGTTAACTTTCTAAGCACTTCTGATAAGAAAAGCGAACTAGAAGTGTTGTTAACAACATATAACTTAGAATCAGTGATCAATTTCCCTACACGTATAGCTCAGGACAGTAGTACTCTAATAGATAATGTATTTGTACAGCAAGAGGATGTGGAACAAACACATGCTTTCCCTGTGGTAAATGGATTATCTAACCATGATGCAAAACTGATTAACTTACAAAACCTAACAGGGTGTACACTTCAGAAACCATTAAGTAAAAGTGTGAGGGTGCTCAACCCGGTATCTATAGATCACTTCAGAGAAAGTTTAGGAAATTTAAACTGGGAAGATGTATATATAATGAGCCAAATGATAATGATAAATGCAGCATATTTCTTGATAAATTTATATCCCTTTTTGAACATTGTTTTCCAAAGAAAATTACTAAATGTAACACCACAAACTTTTCAAAGTAACTTTGGATTACTACAGGTTTTAAAGTGTCTTGAGAAAGAAAAAGAAAACTTTATGAGACAGCAAGAAGTAGTAAAGACCCAGAAGTAGTTTTACACTATAAAAATTATTGTAACATACTGAGAAAAGGTGTAAAGAAATCAAGAAATATGTATGTTAGAGAAGAAATTAACAACTCCAGCAATAAAATCAAACCAGTATGGAATGTTGTTAGAAGGGAGACAGAAAAAGTAACCACCAAGGTAGGTAGTATTACTGTTAAAGAGAATGAAACCATCTTAACCAACAGTACACAAGTAGCCAATGTATTTAACAATCACTTCTTAAGTTTAGGAGAAAAAATTGGTGAGGATAGTTCAAAAGAAAAAGCCAGGCAGTACATGGAAGAGTCAGTTTTGAAAAATTCTAGTCAGATTAAGTTTCATCTAACAACCTCTTGTGAAATAAGGAAAATTATTAAATCTTTGAAAAATAAATGTTCTGTTGAAGTAGATGACATCACTAACTAGTTGGTAAAACAATGTGGAGCAATTACAGCTGATGTTTCAAGTCACATATGTAATGCATCACTGACTCGGGGTGTTTTTCCAGACAGGTTAAAATATGCCATTGTCAGGCCACTCTACAAAAAGGGGGAAACCACAGATGTCAATAATTACCGGCCAGTATCATTGCTTACAGCATTTTCAAAAATCTTTGAGAAAGTAATGTACTCAAGAGTGGTTAGCCATCTCAACAGTAATGGGATACTTAGTAAATCACAGTTCGGATTTCAGAAATTATGTTCCATTGAGACAGCAATATACAGCTTCACTGCCCACGTAATAGAGTCTTTAAATAGTAAAATGTTACCAGTAGGAATATTCTGTGACTTATCCAAAGCATTTGATTGTGTGAACCATGACATTACGTTAGAGAAATTACAATTCTATGGTATAAATGGAACAGCATATGAGTGGTTTGAGTCATATCTACAGAACAGGAAGCAAAAAATCTCTTTATATGCTTCAAGTGATTCAAAGGAGTTTGCCACTTCATCTAACTGGGGTGAAATTTCATTAGGTGTTCCACAAGGTTCGATCATGGGTCCCCTCCTGTTCTTGATATATGTGAATGACATCCCTTCTTACGTGAAACAAGATGCTGAACTGACACTGTTTGCTGATGATACAAGCATAATTATTAATCCAGTAAAAGAAAGTCCGATAGAAAATGATACAAATAAGGTCTTTGGAAAAGTTATTAATTGGTTTTCTGCGAATGGGCTTGCTCTGAACTTTGAAAAAAACAGTACATCC
Organism: Schistocerca piceifrons; assembly: GCF_021461385.2. Lineage (NCBI taxonomy): Eukaryota > Metazoa > Arthropoda > Insecta > Orthoptera > Acrididae > Schistocerca > Schistocerca piceifrons. Next base: position 267,289,938 of record NC_060141.1, read on the forward strand.
AATTTTCTGCTGCAAAAAGTATAATTCCTTCAATAAACGTAACACATCAAAAGAAGTCAGTAGCCAGGGTAGAGCATACTAAGTTTTTGGGTGTGCATATAGATGAGAATCTTAATTGGAAAATTCATATTTTGGATGTCCTAAAGTTACTATGTTAAGCAATTTTTGCAAAATAATTGCCAATTTTTGAGGATGTAGAAATTAGTAAGCTAACATACTTTGCATACTTCCACTCTCTGATGTTGTACAGATCAATATTCTGGGGCAACTCAACACTTAGGCAAAGGTATTTACTGCTCAAAAGAAAGTAGTTAGAATAATGTGTAGGGTTAATAGTAGCACATCCTGTAGCCATCTGTTTAAAAGGCTAGGAATTCTTAAAACTGCTTCACAGTACATTTACTCAGTAATGATTTTTTTTGTCAACAACATGGACCAGTTTAAAATCAACAGTGTCATTCTTGATTACAATACCAGAAAAAAGAAAGACCTACACTATCCTTTACTTAATCTATATGTGGCACAGAAAGGGGTAAAATATGCTGCTGTAAAACATTTTTATAAATTACCAGATGAAATGAAATGTCTGACAGACAGCAGTAATAGTTTCAAAAACAAATTGAAATCATACCTCCTTGACAACTCCTTCTATACCATAGATGAATTCCTGAATATGAGTAAATAAACCTGGAGATATAATATATGCATTTTGTGCCATTTAAGGGAATGGGATAGATAATAGAAATATTTAGGTATAACACTATAATGTGAAAAAAGAAAAGGAAAAAAAACTTGTTTCCTTTGCACATTTCTTGTACATTTGACACGTTCCACATCATAATGGTTTTCCGTGCTATTGATCAGTGGAACACGTAACTAACTAACTAACTGACATAGTACTATTAAGTGAATCAAAGCAAGAGTTGAAGGAAATGTACCAGAAAATGGACAATTATGCCCAGAAGGCAGGGCTCAAAGTGAATCGAGACAAGAAAAGAGTTCATGCAATTACGAAGAAGACAAGAGCAGATAGAATTTCTTGAGACAGATGGCAAGAGGTTCAAGAGAGTAGACCAGTTCAAATACTTGGGATCGTGGTTTACCACAGACAACAACATAAAAATGGACATCAAGGAAAGAATAGCAGTGGGAACAAGAGACGCTTACCTCTAAATCGATCTCAGTGAACACAAAGATGAAAATCTACAACACGGTGAGGTTCCCAGCAGTAATGTACGGTTCAGAAACATGGAGCATTACTAAGCAAGAAAGGGAAGAACTATTAATATTTGAAAGAAGAGTAATGAGGAAGATATGGGGACCAGTTTTAGATAATGGAGAATGGAGGAGGAGGAAAAATGAGAAAATCTACCTTCTGATGCGACAACCAACTACCCTACAGAAGATAAAGAGCAAAAGAATACAATGGGTGGGCCATGTAGCCCGTATGTCAGATGGAAGACAGGCAAAGATGGCACTAGCGGGGAAACCAAAAACCAAACGCCCCATTGGACGCTCAAGGCAGCGCTGGATGGACGACCTTGCGAAGGACCTAGCTGCCCTGGGAATTTAAGACACCTGGTGGAACCGGGCACAAAACAGGAAGGAATGGAGGCAGTTTGTGGAAGCAGTGCATAGTCTGCAGGGCCTCTGATCACTGAATATCTATCTATCCTCAAAAATCCTGCTGTGTGTGAACTATATGCTGTAATTCATTTTCCATGTGCAAAAATAATAGCAGCTGTATATATTCATTGTGAACTTTGTGCTATATATAGAGAGGATGTAATAAGTGAACAATAGTGTTGTAAGAAAATGGTGTCATTTGTTTCAGAAAGGTGGGACTAATGTCCGCGATGAAGAAAGAAGTAGATGACCATTTGTTGTGACAAGTGAACTTGTTGTAAAGATGGACAGTATCAGAGAAAATTCTCTGTTCATTACTATAGAACTATCACCCATTTTCCAAGTTATCAGTCAGTGTTAAATGAACTTGTGACTGATAAACTTGGCTATCACAAATTTTGTGCATGATTAGTCAAAAAGCATCTAACTGATGTCCACGAAACCAATAGGTTTTGGAGCCATTTTAACATTTCTTATGTGGTGCGATGCAGGAGGAGACGAATTCCTCAGTTGCGCTGTGATTGGGGATAAAACATGGGCTGCATTCTTCAGCATGAAGTAACAAAACCAGTCAGTGGAGTATGACCATACTGGCTCGCCACACAATCCTTAAAAGTGCAACCAACATTTTCTCCATAAAAACTGATGGCAACTGATTTTTTTATACATAAACAGAATACTTCTTGTTGATTTTATGGAAAGAGTCCCTACAGTAAACTCCAAAATTCACTGTGGCCCCTAAATAATGTCAGAAGAGCTATCCAGAACACAAGATGTGGGATGTTGAGCCCTGGCATTGTTTCTGTGCCCTTTAGCTCATAGGTGGCAGATTTCTTCAAGGGCATTTAAAAACTCGTTCCTTGATATAACAAATGTCTTAATTTAGGAGATAATTAAGTATAAAAGTAGCTGACAGTTGTAACTTTAACTTATCGATATAATGACATTTTCAATAAATAAATGGAACTTACTTTCCACATAATTGTAATGTCACTCTACAAGACAAACCTTAGACCCAGCCACCCCAGGAACTAACTTGATTACATAACTGGGTACAACCATGTTCCATTTCAAAGTAGTGCATGTTGTTACCCAGCAAGCATGGATAGTGCCCATAGAAAATTCTCCCTATTAGTGTCATTAAATTTATTGAGAATGAGAAGGAAAAAGGAATGATAGTGCTGCCAGAAAAGCTGTAGGTGTAGAGATTACATTAGAAAAGAATGATGTTGCATGGAGTGGGAGTCAAGTAACTAGCAGGAAAGTGCACAGGTTAGAAATAGCATGGACAATATGGACAAATTTGTTACTAGGCAGAAATTTGTGGTGTATTATAAGCAATACAAATAAATGCCAACTCTTTGAGAACCTAATAACTTTTGTAGCAAACAGCTAGACTAGCAAGGAAGCTCCAAGAAAAATCATCCTGTTTAAGGGATTTTATTTTAATAGGTGCAAGGAATAAAGAGTCATCATGTGTGCTAATGAGATTCATAGTTTCAAAAATGCCATAGTAAATCATCATTAAAAACATGGATGAATAAATGTGGCCAAAGTGTGCGAGAAGTATTTTCGTGATAATAAAGTATCACTCACTGTTTCATTGTTGTGCTCTGCAGGGCATTGTTGTATTGACAGGTTGACAGGTACCAAGTTCAGAGTAGCAACTTGTTTAGAAAATATGGAAAATCAAGGATCTTAGGGAAATTGGAAATATGCTTGAAAAGTCGGGGAATTTTGAAAGACTGAAGGGGAAAAAAATACTGGACTGTGTTGCTACAAATCACTCTGAGATTGCGAGTTTCATAAGAGAAGGTGACTACAGTAACAGTGGAATTTGCAAGAGTGGCAAGAGTTTGCAACTGAAAGGATTGTGAATTAAATTGCAGACAGACTATTGTTTTATTTTCTCCATTTCGCAGTTTGTCTAATGATGTAGCCATTAGCCTTTCAGTCAGTATATTCAGAAAAGCTGTCACAGGTTTTTTTGCTCTGTTTTTGCAAAGTCATTGGTTTTGACAATCAGACTGTAAGAGTCCTACAGCAGAATTAGAAAAGGGCAGTATGTTACTTCGATAAAATTAACTGAGTGAATTTGTTTTCCATCATTAATGCATGTTATGAGCACCCTGAACTATAAGTCCTTAGTAATGATTACAGAATTTTGAATGCTGTGTTATTATGCATATTATTTTACATTGATTTCAGGTTAAGTACAAGCCTGACTCGTTTCAATAGACAGAACACAAATTGCATGGTGTGAGCTGAAAGTCAGGAAAGTGTTATAACTGTGAATAGCGTTTTTATTTATCATTGGTTTCCATTGATATTTCACAGACTTAAAGATCAGAGGTGGGAAATTGTTTATACTTATCTGTCGAATATAATCTCAAGTAAATGTCCATCATTATGAGCCTCACAGATACTGGTCCTGTCTAGCACGACTCACGACAGGGGTCAGTACGTCTCTTTTAAGTACCTTCATTCTGCACAGATACTGTCCTTGAGCTCCTGTATTGTTTGTGGTTTGTTTGCATACACTTTGTTCTTCAGGTAGCCCCAAAGAAAATAATCAAGTGGAATGAAGTCAGGCTAACAGGTGGGCCAGTTTACGTCATCGTTTCTCCTATAATACGAAGGCCGACAGTGGTTCTCAGAAGCCCAGTTGAGGCCCTTGTTGTGTGTGCATCATGTTGAAACCATATCTCACATATTCTTTAGTGCAGGATGCACAGTAGTAGTAATTGTGTTACAATATCAGTCACTGTCACTGCATTATCTTCATCATTCATCAATGAAGTGTGGCCCTGTGATTGTTTCTGATGTCATGCTACACCACACAGTGCACTTCACAGGATGCAGTTTGTACTAGTGCATGGCGCGGGTTTTTACCACCCCAGAATCAACAATTTTGCCTGCTAACAAAGTCATTAAGTGAAAAATGCACTTCATCACTCAACAACAACTTGTGGATGAAATTGTTTTTTGTGGCCATCATCTACAGTCGAACTGCTTATGCAAGTCTGGGACAATAATCAGTGTTTATTAACTGTTGCACCAGTTGGATTTTGTAAGGAGAAGCAAATCAACTTTCAGAATTCAACAAAGTGACATCCTTGCCAACCCCAAAAGGCTAGAAAGTCGTAGTGTTGAAGTTCCTACATCCCATCAACACTGTCTTGCACCTGTCGGATTTTCGAATGAGCTGATCTGGGCCTCCCATATTGTGATAAGTCACTCATTGAACCTTGATGTCTGAACTGTTGAATCGAGTGATGGATCATGGATTCCAATGGTCCGGCCATGACGTTGAAAAGGTGGCAATATTCTCTTTGCGTGAGAGTAGTTGACATCTGGTTTTCCAAGCAAAGCTCCACAACTTTGGTACGTTGAACAGTGCTGGATTTTTCCATGGTGAATCTTACATCCTCTCTCTTTCAGAATCTGAAACAAAGAAAGAGGAAAATAATAAATAAAAAGTTATTCACAGGTATGTACAATCTTTTTGTGACTTTTGGCCCATCCTGTGGTAGTTTTCATGTCTTCATAGTGCTTTTCTATATTGCTAAAGATTCAGTGTTGTCAATATTGTCATCAGACTTCTGTACCAAAATGAAGAGTAGGGTTATCAATGAAAACCAGCACATAATATTGAAAGGATATTTATTACAAGACAGAAATGGCAAACTGATTTGAAATGCCTCCTGAATTTGAAACATACCACTATTTATAAATAACTTGAACCTTTCAAGGCCTGAAGAACCATGGCATTATCAAAGTCCACAATCATTTGAAACTAGATTATTAAATTAAAAATACTGGTAGGAAGTGTGAATCAAAGCTGGAAAATGGTCATCGCGAAGCAGGGACCCCAACTGCTTCACTGTACTGGATAACACATGGGCAATGATAAAATAATAATATGTTTGCTGCATCTCTGCAGAGTATTCACAGAACAGAAACTTATTTTTCACAATTGTTAAGTGTAAAGGAGGATATGAAGTAGTTAGTTTTGAAGGGTTTTAGCATATTCCTGGTATTATTCAATCTGCAAATTAAGTAAGCAGTAAAGTGAACCAATGAGTTATTTTGAAAAGAAATTAAAATTGAAGTTCAGGGTGAAGGAAATAGAAACTTTGAGGTTTGGAAGATCAGCTTAACAGAATGGATAATGTCTTGAAAAGAGGTTATAATATAAAAGCCAACAAAAGTAAAACAAGGGTAATGGAATGTAATTTAACCATGTGGTGCTGGAGGAATTAGATCGGAAAATGAAACAATAAAAGTAGTAGATTAGTTTTACTATTTGGGCAGTAAAATAACTGACAATGGCCAAAGTAGAGGGGATATAAAATGCAGACTTTCAATAGGAAGAAAAGTGTATCTGAAAAAGAGAAATTTGTTAATATCAGTTATAAATTTTAGCGTTAGGAAGTCTTTGCTGAAAGTATTTGTATGGATTGTAGCCTCATCTGGAAGTGAAAAGTGGGTAACAGAAGAATTCTGAAGATTAAATGAATCATTCAAATAACAAAAGAGAAGATACTGAGCCAAATTGGGGGAAAAAATTATGGTACAACCTGACTAAAAAAAGGGTTTGGTTGATTGGACAAATTCAAAGGCATCAAGCAGTTGTCAATTTGGTAATAGAATGTTGTGTGAGTAAAAGTTGTAAATGACAACCAAGGTTTGAATGACTACATTAAGCAGCTCCAAATAATTGTAAGATGTGGTAGATACGTAAAGATAAAGAGGATTGCACAGGATAGGTTAACAAAAGAACTGCACCAAACTTGTCTTTGGACTGAAGATCACAGCAACAACACATACCTTAAGAAGAATGATTAATTATAAGAAAATCAAAGATTCTCGCAGATCAACTAAATATCTGCTCAGAGCTTGCCATCTTATTATAAGATGTACACCTTTTTAAAAAATGTGAATTTAAAATGTATTAATTGTCAGTAAATTAATCCATTGACACAAAGAGAAGCATAGAAAACTTCACTACATCTGGAATGTGATGATCATCTCAGACCACAAATTAATATCTAGACTGTGTATGTAGCATTACTGATCCCCCAGGAACTCTGCTGGATTGCCAGGGAAAGCTCTTGGAGAATGTTCATGTATAAAATGGTGAACAGTCTGTTATCCAGCACACAGTCAAAGCCTGGAGAAGTTACTTTCTTCGTAAGTTTTTTTGTCATAGAATTAGTCCGCCAGATGTTGCCTTCAGCTGTCATTCGTGTTAAAGCTGTTGTCAGCTAACACCCTTGCAGTTTCCAGGGGTGGATGACAAGAGCAAAGCCTTCCTTTGGAAAGCCTTCCTTGGAATGTCTGCATGGACAGGAAGGCGAGGATTTTCCTTTAGTTTTTCGTACTTCCATATAAGTGTACTTTATGCCACAGAGTTGGAGATGTAGGTGGCTAAGCATGGGTGCCAGAAAGATGATTTACATCTGACCGTACCAAGTGTAAGACATGTGGTATGGTTGAGCCATGTGTCAACAAATCTTATACGAGTACTATTCATCCAAGCTGGGGATTAATATTCTGCAACGGGATAGACCAAACTCAGAGCTGAAGTATGGAGTGTTAATGCAGAGGATCCCCATGATGTGCCACAGAGTGTCTAGAGAATAGTATTTCAAGTTCTGATTTTTGCAGCTATTCTTAGTAGATGTTGTTTTTAACTGAGTGTTCTGTTAAGCATAATCCCTAGATATTTTGGGTGGTTGTTATGTCTGAATAGCCTTCCTTCAAAGTAAATGTAAAAATGAAATAAAATAGTAAATTGTTAGTCATTAACATTCTCAACTGAGTGTAGTACTTGAAGTAGGTGCAAAGACAGAAACTGACTAGGTGACACAAAGTGGAAATGAATGAAAGAATATGAAAATGCAAAAGCAAATGTGAACACTAAAACAAAACAGAAGTTTTTAGGAAAATGGAGTACTTTGCAGAAGGGAAGAAGTGGTAAATGATAGAAGGTGGTTGGGGTGGGGGGAGGCAGAGGTGAATTTTAGAGGAGGGTAAAGGAACAACCCGGGGGTTGTGTAGCTCAGGTTCTGGTTTATCATTGTTAGTATTGTAATCAATATCTTCATCATAGGATTTATCATTCCAAAGATCTGCTTGAGAGAGAACTTTTCTTTATTTCTATACTCTGCTCTGTCTGGGTCACTTATCAAGTGACTCATTACTGCTCTTTATCCAGTAAACATTCATGTGCAGTAATAAGACAGATAATTTACCATGAAGCTCTGATGTATTGAACAAATTATATATTGTTAGCATTGCATGCCTCAGTTACAAACATAGTAGTGCACCTGATGTACACAGGTAGTGTAAAAAATTACTTTGGAAATTTTTTAGCCTAGATTTTGCAGGTGTTTGGGTATAATGTGAAATAGAGGTCCATAATGGTCACATACAATTTGAGGGTTGAAATTCATATGGCAGTTTTATTTAAAACATGGCATTGACTCAAATTTTGTAATTGTAGGTTCCATTCTTGAAAAGATTTAAGATAGAGACAGTGTAGTAAGGAGGCATAGGCTGAAAAATGAAGAACCATAAGCCAAAATAGGGAATAAGTGTGTTTTATGCAGTGTGAAATTTGAAAGTAAGGGAATGTTCTGTTACACAATAATTGATGAACATAGTGCTAGAATTTGATAACTGTGCATATTCTAATCCTGGAAGGCTTCTCTGCAAAATTGTTGTTTTACAGGTTCTGTGGTTTGCAGCTGCATTGCTGATTTCTCTTTGTGTAGTTTTCTTTTGTTGAGTTTTGAGTGCAAATTTTATTGCTCATTTTTCCGACTCTACCCAGAATGTGAATGATGCACAATGAGTGGTGCCCCAGTGATTGTTTCATGACACCAGTATACAATAAATTCAAATCCAAGAGATAGGCAGTTCCAAAATGTAAAACAGTGAAGTAATGAAAATGCCACAGTACAAAACAATTCGGTAAAAAGCCTCATAATAGCTTACAGTCTTTTGATGAACTCCCAATTTATTGTCTGAAGACAACTCACTTCCAGCCAGGTTATGCTGTTAATATTCATGCAACCAGAAATTTAATCATCATCATCATGATGTGAATATTCACTTCCTTTATCTTTCAACATAAAATCGAAGTATAAACTGAATTTCTGCTGTGTTTGTTCCTCATTTGTTGTCTCCCATCCATTTGAAAGTTCTGCCTTGGTGCATGTTGCAAGTGGGGCAGCCATTTTGAGCTGGTATTGTGGCCGCATTTTGTTTGTTTGTAGCTTGCTGCTGCCTGTAGAGCATTCCTTACATTATTGGTAACAGTACTGCCAACTTACAGAACAATGATGCAAAATGTCAATTTTTAATTACACTTTTAATGTTTTCATGTGACTGCTCCTTGTATATGAAACTGCAGCTAAGATATTTGTGGACCCTGAATTTTCAGTTTTGTGTATGCTTGCTGTAATTTTGTTACATCTTTGATAACTTGTTCATATGTATATGCTATATATGTTTCAGGAATGGGACAAAGATTATGCAGAAGCTATTGAGAGACTTGTCAATGGTAAACTTTCTGACCAGATATCCTTGGGTTCAACATCACCTGCCCAGTACCTCCAAGATTTTGTTTGTGATGATAACCAGAGTGTTCGATCAACTAGTCCATTTGAAAGGACACCTTGTGATGAGTATGCACCAAAAAATTATTATCTTAAGTTTTTTTTAATCTTGGTTTTTCTCACATTGTGCCACAAAATTGGAAAAATCGCTACATTCATTAATAGACTAAATTACTCTCTGAATGTCTATGCAAACAATTGTGTAAGTGTGTCTGTTTGAAACTTCCTCACAGATTAAAACTGTGTGTCAGGCTGAGACTCATTATAATCCATCAGAATGTCCCTCAATAATGCATGTCCTGCTGCAAAGAGACATGTTCTCTGTGAGGTAAAAGACTGCCAGCTGTGAGTAAGGCAATTCCCCACATTATACATTCATTCCGAAGTATTAAGTCATTTAGTTCTTCGGAGACATTTTGTGGAGTTTGAAAAGTAGGAGAGAGTTACAAACAAAATTGAAGTTGGGAATGTGTGGGTGTGGGTGGGGGGGGGGGGGGGGGGGAGTCATGCTTGGATATCCCAGTTGGTGGAAGCATTACCCATAAAAGGAGGTCATCTATATTCAAGTCTTATTCCACTACACATTTTTAATCTGCCAGTAAGTTTCACAGCAGAGACACTTTGCTGCCCAGTGAAAGATCTATTCTGTAGTATAACATTCATTGCAAAGTCATGTTTTAGCATGACCATATGCAACCCTTTAGTACAAAAGCATATGTATTAGGACAAAAACCTAGCTTTTCTGTGAGGTAACATTTGTGCTCCTTGCTTACTCAAAGAAACTTCTTGTTGTTGTAATACATTCATATGTAGTTACCCAGATACAATGTACATGAATTTTTTTCTTAAGATTTAATGAACAATTGAAGGTGCAACCAAATAAGGATAGAAAACAACTACTACTTACTAGCCTGCAGCAGGTAGAGAATTACAAAAAAGTTACAAATAACAGCCTTCAAACCTGAGGGTTCCATCAAATGTCAAAAATGAAGAAAAATCTTTTTGTGAATGGAATTATTAAAGGATAACCAAAGATTCCAGTTTAAACAGAAGAAAGCAAGAAAGAGGAGAAGGAGATCAGCAATCATGTGAAACTGTGAAAAAGCTATGTGACAGAATATGATGTCAGAAACCTGTAACTAAAAATATGATTAGTAGACAAAGAATAACATCAGTTTATGAAAACAAATAAACATAATGGCTGACCATTTTTCAGGAGGCTAAATTCAAACTCTTTCTTGTCCCCCATGGGAAGTCTCTTCTTTTCCTTCATTTCTCTTCTCTCCCTTTCAACTTTTCTGCTAGGAGGAGGAGCCACTGCCTCTGAAAGCTGACACATTTCTTTAACCTTTATATTTTTCTCCTACTGCCACTCAGTGGGTAATTCTTTTTAATCAGTCCAATTATATTTTGAAAAATTTATTATTTTCATTGATACACATCTGTAAAGGGATATAATGACCCAAGAAGAGTGAGTGGGTAAAGATTGCCCATTTGAAGGTACAGTCTGTGCCAGGAGGACTAAAGTTTGAACAAAGGCTAAAGTTTTGATGAATGCTCTTCAGATATGAAGCACAAGCTTGGACAAGGGAGAATGTGGGAGAAAAGTGACCATGTCCTTTTTGAGGACACTATCTTTGCAATCAGCAACACCACAGTGAAGTCCAGATTACAGTGAATGTTGTCATAAAGGTGATAAATTTATTCAGTGAGTAGTCCCAATGAAGAAATGTAAACAGGCAATGTCAAGCTCAGAATAATTGTATGACACAGAGAGAAAGACATCATAGGCTAAATAAGAGACCTGGCTGTGTTATTTAACCTGGTAACGTATCAGTAATTGTGCCAGTGTCATATGCCATCTGCACACTACACAAGACTGCGCGTCAGCTTGATGGTTACATGACATGAGCATGTCTGACCGCACATCTGTATCACTACTCTGGCTGGATGTGGAATCTGAACAGCTGTCGGATAAAAAAATCTTGCTTTTCCATGGAAATCACAGGTGGAAATATCAGCGATAATGAAAGCTTGATTTCGCCTTGGAGGGTAGCTCAGCTGTTAATGACAACTGCTTGCAGTAAACAGGACATACCAGGTTGAAATCTCAAATTGGCATGTATTTTTATTTATCATGTCATGTAAGTCCTTAGCATGAGAGAAACATGATTTGTAATTTTTGATTTTTCTGAACTCTTACAAATTGAACAATTATATGTAGTTGTAACAAATGGTTGTTTACTGTTGTATGTAATTGGAAGTAGCTCCTGTGCTACAGTTTAATTTGACCAAGGATTGACAAATGCTGTATATTTATTTACAAATAGTATTAGTCATGTACTATGGTCAGCAATATCAGGTAGTCACATCTGTCTACACCCTTAGAGAACCAAAAGAGCAAGACAGTATTTAAATCTGGTGAGTGGGTAGAGGGATGCAGTAAAGGTGATGCAACTTCAGTTGGTGATTTTGTTTACCAAAGCTGTAGCATGACCCCCTTATGGGGTTATTTTATTAAAAAGTATTTGTGTATTCTCCTAGGGATGGCAGAAGTCCACCATCTTGCTGTGTAGACAATCCTCATACAATATAATTGCCATTACCAGAGTACAGAGTGAACACCATGTGTATGGTTACATGTGCCCACCTGCCTGATCGTCAAAATATATAAATTCATTCACAGAATAGAATAAATGGCCATGATTTGTCAAAGCACTACATGCATACTTTTGGAAATGCCTTTTCAAAGTTCAGTTTAAATACTGTGGAGAATTTGGACAATTTCATATTCACATTGGTTTCCTTATACACTTCATCCCAGCTTTGTTTTGCTAGTTCCTTTGAAAAATCTTTTACTTTGATTTCTGATGGATGCTATTTGTTGGCTTCTAGTTTAGAAAATGATTCGAAGCCTGATTTTACTGTTGTTATTTGACTGAAATGGTCTGATATTCCGAGAACATTTACAGTTACATCACATTTTTCCCTGTCCATATTTGTGGCCACATGTTCAATTACTTATGCAGTCATTGTAGTAACCCTTGTTGCACTAGTGACCAATAGGGACATGCCAAAACTTTGAAGGATATTTAGGAGGGTGCTTCTGGATTCATTTATGATATTAGTGTTGATGTTAATGTCCCCACCCAGAATTATGCTGACCTTTGTGCTTGAGACTTTACCTAGAACTCCTGTTAATTTATTGAAAAAAGTGTCTGCTCTACCACTGGGAGATCTGTACAAACATAAAATGATTAATTTCTTGGTGATACCAAGCCCTGTTAATTCAGTAGCTGATATTGCAAAGTGTTTGTCTTGACTTGGTGTACTGAGATCATGTCTTGATTTGAACCGTTTTCCTTTTCTGATACAAATGCATGATCCTTCACCCCTTGAAGCAGTTCTGCAGTAAGAGTTTGCCCTTTCATACGATGATAACACTGCATGTTGGATATCTGTCTCTCTACACCAGTGTTCAGAAACACAAACAACTGTGCAGTTCAAAGATTGGAGCTCAACTTCCAATAGTTGTATTTTATTTTTTATTGATTGCATGTTTTGATGGAGGATTGTTAAACCTGTAAAATGCCCCATTTTACTCTTTCCAAATTTATTTATTTATTTAATTTTTTTGTACATCTGGTATGTGTGATATTTGGAGTGTTAAAAATCTGTCTCATGAGTGATTGTCGACTTGCTTTTCCTACCCATGACAAAAGGTATTTGACAGTGTGTGGCCCGAGATCCACCCCGTATACTTTCATGAATCAACTGTACCAATCTTCCCTTCTCAGTCCATATGAATGACAAATGCTGTGCTGCAGAGAAATAAGCAGTGACTTGCTTATGGAGTGTAGAAAGGCATTTTTGTCAAGAAGAGTTGTAAAACAATCCTATGTTTGGATTATGAGTTTAATTTGAAACTTCCTGGTAGGTTAAAACTATGTGCCCATGCCTGCAAAATGCAAGGCTCAGTGTTTGAATCACAGTTTTGCACACAGTTATAATCTTCCATGAATATGTGAAATATGTGAATTTAATTAAATATTTACAACACAAATGTTGCAGAATATTATTAGTAATCAAGAGTGGTGGTGTTGTTACATGTACTGCTTGTATGATGTTTTCAGGGAATTTAAACTACGTTATGAGCATCGTGTACTGAAAGAGAGGAATGAATGTTCACGAAGAAAATCACTGAATATGGATTTTCTGTCTTCATTTTCTCAACGGGGAACAGATGCTTCAACTGAAGCAGATGCAGCATACAATGCATTAATTCACGGGAAGCCAGTGCCACAGAAACTGTTCGATTTAAAGTCCAACAAAAACAATACTTCTTCAGACGATAGTTCTTCTGAGTGTTCAGACGAAATTTAGTGAACATTTATTTTAGTGCTTATTTATTTTGTTTTATATATTTAAAAGCTAGAGACATTTTGATGAACTTCTACATGAAAGCATTTGTAATACATTGTACTTCATCTTTGTGTAAGTGATTTTAATTTATTGTCTTAAAATATTTTTAACTTATTTTTATACAGGGGTAGATATTTTTTAGTCGAACACTCTAGCTATATTTGTTCATTCACTCCTTACAGTATTTTACTTATAATTTTATGCTACAGTTTTATTCTAAGATGTCATCTGCATGCATGTTTTAGGTGTTCACCATGAAGGAAGTAGTGGCTGTATTGATAAGTTTTAATGAATCATAAAATGCAATCAACTGCTGTAAACATTTTTCATCAGATGATATATTAAAGTTGTTGTACTTATTTGTAAATATATTTATGTGATTATTTTTTTGACCCACAGCCTTTACTGGCAGTTATATAAAGAACCATTTACATTCTGGAAACAGTTGACTATTTTAACTGTAGTTTGATGACTTTTATCCCGTGTCGATGTTACTGCTTGTTAAGCCTGTGCTATTGTACCATGGTAGGCATCTCATGAAACTATTTAATTGCTGATTTAATTTTATATTACTGTGAGGCATGCTCTTTTTTAGAACTTAAAAATCTAATAAAAGATCAAAATATTACATTTTCTGCCGAGGCAAGTTTTGTAAATATGCTGTCATATCATTGTGTCAGTTTCATGTGGAGTTGGAAAATCATAAATGTAATACAGCGAACTAAATGGACTCATTGTATAATTGGTACACTGAGCAGTAGATAGGGACTTATAAAAATGACCGGAACATGGTGAGTTAGTGTACAGACTTGTGTTCCGCTTCAGAGTAAACATGAATACATTTACATTGTCCTGCACTCCATGCTGGCAAGGGTGGGTGGTAGTGATGTTTGGAGCTGGTGAGGTGGACAAGAAAGAGGTGAGAAGAAGAGAGAGGCAAAGTTTGGCAGACAATTGTTAGTCAGATGAGAGAGATAATCGTATGGCACCAAACAGAACTGGCATTTCTGGTGGCAGCAGTAGAACCTTGTTGCACCCTATTGATGTAGAGGGTGGATGATGATGATGATGATGATGATGATGATGATGATGACGATGACTGTTCTCTCAGGTAAAATCACTGTGACAGTTCCTCGGGAATGCATATTCACAGTTTTCTTCAGATTGTGTTGCCCTTATGTTATCATATGAAACACACACAGTTAAAATATGTTGTATTGGAAATGTTATTCCACAGGCTTCACTGGAGAATGAAACTATGTGTCAGTGGATGATGTCCTGTTCGTACTGTGGTCATTATCACTTCCATCAGTGTGGCTGGCACTAGAGCCACCACACGTGAGGAGTCAAAATGATTTACCATAGATTTTGTTTATCACCTTCAACCATTCATTTTCCCATTGATGCATGATACTTCTGTCTGACAGTGAGATAGTAGTACACAAGGGAATGGAACTTGGAATCCAGTGTCTCGTCTACACACTTCTTTGGCTACTTTGTTAGCTGCATCATTTTTCCATATCCCAGTGTGTCTCATTTGGATCTTCTGTAAGGAATCTTGGACAGTCTGAATCATTTTTCCACTGGATTCAATTTAGAAACTTTGTACCATGATATCATTGTACCTCCTCCAGTTCTTTCAGGACTCAGTATTCTTCACCATCAGGGCTCTGTATACTTCATCACTGAGTCGTAATCTCCTGCTTATATATACCTGTCAACAAACTTCTAAAATGCAATCTACCTTAAAATATGCCACGGCAGCAGTTTGTTTTATCCCTGTCAACTTATCCTGAAATCTGATACATCCAGATCCACAAAAACAGTCTTTAACATGGATCCCTAATAGGTTGGTTGCATGTGACCAATTTCTGAACATCTGCTCAAAGTTTGGGATTGTCCACCACACTAAATACCAATGGCTAACACAATGCTAATATTTTCTGGACTTGTCATACCATGAGGAGGCATTGCCAAGAGGCCCTTTTTGAGAGCCTGATATCCTGATGCTGGAGAGTGTCTTGTGATTGGAATATTGTGCTGACCTATAAACAACACTGACATAATCTGTAATCTAATCAGTATGTTACAAATAGTATTCTATAAAACTGCAGAAGACAGGTCTGTTTGCACCCTACATCTTTCCAATGATTAAACAATGCAGTTTCAGTAATTGTATGCCCATTTTTTTTAGATAGCAGGGTTAATTTCCTTTGAGTATTAGGCACAGAAATTGTACTCATTCCGTGAAATTTAAAACTTAAAAAAATAATAGTAATTTAGAAAATGCATAACCCAAATCGATATTAAGTGCTTAACCCTTGAGTGGGCTTGAGTGTGTATAAAGTGTGGCAGCCGCAAATAACTTTGTCTTGTACCTTTCCATTGTCGTTATACAATTGTGAGCCCATATGTATTCCCTCAGTGTTGCTTCAGTTAACACTGTGATAAGTTGTGTTGTCATATGCCGAAGAAAACAGAAAAATCAAACACTGGAAAATCCAGGATGGAATGTAATAATATTGTGAAAAGGATAGTTGGTGCTTGCCAACAGCAGAGGTGTATGAGGTTGCAGATAGCCAAATCAAAAAGATTGTCAGAAAGTGAGCTTTCAGTTAACAAGGCCTTCATCGAAAATATACAACGTATGCACACACACACTGATGCAAACGCAACTCATACATACATGACCACAGTCTCTGGCAGCTGAAACCAGACTACGAGAAGCAGTGCATGATGGTGGAGGCAACCAGGTGATGGGGATAAGGAGGAGGCTGAGGCTGGGGTGGGGAGGGGGAGGGATAGCAGGGTTGATGTGAAGGACAGTGCTAAAGTGCTGCTTGTGGGAGCATACAGGGATGTGGTGGATAGAGGGTAAGGCAGCTAGGTGCAGTTGAAGGTTTAGACGGGCACCAGGGGGAGGAGAGGGGAAGCGGAAAAGAAGAGAAGTAAAAAGACTGAATTGGTGGAATAGAGGGCTCTCTAGTGCTGGAATGGGAACAGGGAAGGGGTTGATGGGTAAGAACAATAACTACTGAAAGTTGAGGCCAGGAGGGTTCGCAAACATAAGATATATTGCAGGGAGAGTTCCCACTTGTGCAGTTCAGAAAAGCTGGTGTTGGTGGGAAGGAGCCCCATGGTGCAGGCTTGAAGCAGTCATTGAAATGAAGAACATCGTGTTGGGTGGCCTGCTCAGGAGTTGGGTGATCCAGCTGTTACTTGGCTACAGTTTGTTGGTGGCCATTCATGTGGACACACAGCTTGTTGGTTGTCATGTCCACGTAGAAGGCAGCACAGCGGTTGCAACTTAGCATGTAGATCACATGTCTGGTTTCACACATAGCCCTCCCGTTGATAAGATAGGTGACACTTGTGACCGGACTGGAGTAGGTGGTTGTGAGAGGATGTAGGGGTCAGGTATTGCATCTAGGTCTATTACAGGGATATGAGGCAAGGGGTTGGGATCAGGGGTTGTGAAGTGATGGACGAGCATATTGTGTAGGTTCGGTTGGCAGTGGAATACCACCGTTGGAAGGGTGGGAAGAATATTGGGTAGGACACTCCTCATTTCAGGGCATGATTAGAGGTAGTTGAAACCCTGGTGGAGAATGTGATTCAATTGCTCCAAGGGCAGTGGACTTTTGGAAGTGATGGGTGACTGGAGACTTCGGCATGAAAGATCTGTGTTTTTTTTTTTACCATATTGTGAGGGTAATTATAGTCTGTAAAGGCCTCAGTGAGACCCTTGGTATATTTCAAGAGGGACTGCTCGTCACTGTAGATACAACGGCCATGGGTGGCTAGGCTGTATGGAAGGGTATTCTTGGTGTGGAATGGTGGCAGCTGTCGATGTGGAGGTATTACTGGTGGTTCGTAGGTTTGATATGGACAGAGGTACTGATATAGCCATCTTTGAGGTGGAAGTCGACATCAAGGAGGGTGGCTTGTTGGGTTGAGTAATACCAGGTTAAACGAGTGGGGGAGAAGGTGTTGAGGTTCTGGAATAATGTGGATAGGATATCCTCATCCTTGATCCAGATCATGAGGATATCACCAGTGAATCTGAACCAGGTGAAGGGTTTGGGATTCTGGATCTTTATGGAGGATTCCTTTATATGGCCAATGAGTAGGTTGGTGTGGGATGGTGTCACACAGGTGCCCGTAGCCATACCCCGGATTTGTTTCTAGGTAATGCCTTCAAAGGAGAAGTAATTGTGGGTGAGAACATAGTTGGTCATGGTGACTAGGAAGGAGATTGTTTGGAATCCATAGGTTGTTGCAAAAAGTAGTGATCAATAGTGGTACTGTGTGGTAAAGGAATGGGAGGTGTGGAGAGTAGGTGGAGGAAATGGTTTGTATATTTTATATAGGATTGTAGGTTGCAGGTAATAGGCTGAAGGTGTTAGTCTATGGCAGCAGAGATTCTCTCAGTAAGGGCACAGTAACTGGCCACAATTGGGTGTCCTGGGTGGTTGGGTGTATGGACTTCAGGAAGCATGTGGAAAATATGAGTGCGGGGAGCGGTAGAGGTGGGGAGAGAAATGAACTCTGGGTAGAGGCTTTGGGATGGGCTTAAAGGATTTGAGGAGAGACTGGAGATCCTGCTAGATTTCTGGAATGGGGTCACTGTTGCAGGGTTTGTAGGTGGATGAATCTGACAGCTGGCAGAGTCCTTTTGCAATGTGATCTTTGTAGCTCAAAACAACAATGGTGGAGCCTTTTTCAGCAGCTAGGATTATAAGGTCAAGACCAGTTTGTAGTTCTTTCTGGGATGTAAGATTAGTTTGCATGTTGAGACATTTGGAGAATGATGGTGAGGCAAGGTTCGAGATTAAGAAATTCTGGAAAGTTAAGAGGGGGGTGATTTGGGGGCAGTAGGGGCGGATCACTGTTGGATGGAGGAATGAATTAAGACAGACAGGTTTCAACATTGGTCTTAGGTTTAGTCTGATTGGTGGGGTTGGTGGAAAAAAAAGTATTTCTATTGTTAGGGACCAGATGAAGGAGAGAAGGTCTTTAACATGTCCTGCATGATTGAATTTGGGAGTGGGAGTGGGGCAAAAGATGAGGCCTTTGGAAAAGACTTATACTTCCGGAGGGAAAGATTCATGATTGTGTTGTGGATTTTTTAGGTTCTGGATTCTGTATATGGTGGTGGGAGGGAGTTTTTGAGGGTGGAGCAAATGTAGTTGAACCAAGGATATGTAGTGTCAGAACTGTGAAGTTCTGAGAAACTGGTGTGTGGAAGAAGAATCAAAATGGCACATTTGGTGAGACAGGCACCGAGGTCATGACTGCCATGTCGTAGAAAATGCTATACAATAGGATATTGTTTGTTGCTAGGATACACCCTCTGCCTATGACCATTCATCCTAATTGATAATTTGGTGGTGGTCATGCCAATATAAAAGGGCCAAAATTTCAAATCTCATCTGATGCAGTCTCCAACAATCAGTCTTCCCTTCTCATCCCATCTGGTAAGTCTTCCCTGCCCCGGAGTTCTGGGTGACTTTCTCGAACTCTAACCCTGTATCTAAACCCCACTAGTCCTTTTCTTCACCCCTCTTTCTTCCCCTTCAAGTCTTCTGCCAGAAGAAGGAGCCACTGGCTCCTTCTTCTGCCAGAAGAAGGAGCCACTGGCTCCGAATACTTGCAGAATTTAATACTTTTCATATGTGTGTTCTGGTACCGCTTGGTGAGTACTTTTTCATCTACCCAACTGCATTTTATAACGCTATTTGAGAAAACATTTCTCCATTTCCATCTTATGCAATTTGGACTCTGTTTTCCAGAGCATTTTCCGTGGTCGCAGAATTACCAGGATGCTGTAGTTGGAAACACCTCTCATGTTCTATACAGTGCTTTTCAAAAGTGCACGCAGTCTGCTTGTTGTATATTACACGGAAGGCCATTTACATGTATGGGAACAATAGTGGACCTAAGATCTTGCATTATGGAATGCCACAAGTGATTTCTCGTGTGTCACAAGATTATTTCTTGCTTGCTTCAATTAAATTGTTATCTACAGTTTTTTGCATTTTTGGGTGGTCCTGTGTCCATTGGTTGGCTATGAAACCTCAAGCAAATGCCTTAGATAGATCACAGAAAATACCAGCCATTATTTTTTTATTATTTAATGCTTATAAATTTGGTGAGTGAATGCGTAAATAGCAGTCTCTTTTAAGCAACACTTCTGAAACTGTCATTCTATCTGTAGATCTATATGTTCCAGAAACACTTATTTTAAGGAAAACAGATGATCAAAACGGCTAGGCTACTAGAGAAATATATTAATGAAAATATCTGACGCCAGGAGGGACACCCAACCACAGGAATGGAGGATGTTAAGGAAACCAGTAAGTGGCATACCTGTACTTACAAACTGATATTGGCAAAAGGATGAAGAAGAGAAGATTAATGTGGGTAGGCTAATTAGGACAGAGGAAGGAAGACTTCTGCGAGCAGCATTCTCAGAATCCATGGAAGAAAGAAGGAACCAAGGAAAGCCACATACTGTTGTCCATTTCGTAATGATTGACCCCTGACTTCGAGCTCATATTCTGGTCACATTGGTTTATGAACATTGATATGTTACACTATGTTGAAATTGTGGAAATATCTCCTTTTATTTAGTGTATGAATTTTACATCTTAATTGAAATGGGGACAGCATAGCAGTAATATTTAAGAGAAAATGTGTGTTTTCTGATGTTTTTCAGTGAATGTCGACTTTAAGTATGCATAAAAATCAAAAATTATTTTGGAGAAAAATTTCCTGTGTCCAGTTAAAGATACAGCCTTGTTCTATTTACTTGCGGATTTTTGTTGTTTTCTGATTACTCATTCCATCACTATAATTCCAAACGGAAGACATTGTGGTTAAACTTACAATTGTAGCTATTGCGACAGAGAAGGCACTGGGGCTAAGCTTGAAATTTTATTAGTTACATCATGTGTCTTTACTAATGAACACCCCTTATGTTTGTCAATTACGAGTTTAATTGTGTTAGTAGCTGCAATATATACGAGACTGTGGGGGAGCATAGTTGTCACACCGCTGTTGTATTGTGCCATAAACACCTGTTCACTATTGAAGAATGGCAACTTTGTAGTCACATTCCAGTGCAGCGTTGGGCATTCAGTCTTTATTATGAATAGAGGGAAATAATATCAGAACTGTAACTAAATGCCCGATATGCAAGCAGCGTACAATGCACGAACATTTGTATAGCACATTTCAACAGTCAACAAAAAAGTCAATTAGCTCGAATAATTATTGCAGGAAAGAATAAGGACTGAAATAAAACCTACCTTAATTGCGTTTACTGGTGGCTGAGGTTTCGCTGCTACTATTGCAGTCGTCTACTTGGATCAGCAATGGTTCTATTGCTATGTCAATACAGAGGGCTCTTTGTGCACAACTGTTTTCAAGTCTGCGTACACGACTCACTGTATTCCTCCAGACACTATGGGGAACAACTTCCAGAGTGGAGCAACACAACTGGAAAATATGATTTATTTTAAATTCTTGTTCTCCTTTGCTACCTTGTTCTTGACAAATGTCCAAATAAGTTAAATGGTGGTTCAATTCACAGTGCGCTACAGACAACCACAAAGGTATTCCAGCTGCCTGAAGTGTGGTCACCCATGTTCCGGCAGGCCAGCTTTAGTAAATTCCTCATATGATGTGGCATTAGATGGAAGATCTGCAGTATTGCTTTCCATCCATTCAATAATAGAATCCTTTCTCCATTTCATTAAACTGGATTTATCATCATGTGATATGGAGCCTGATCTAAAACAACCACAGATCTGTTTGGCAATTTTTAGAAACCACTGCTGAACCACTTCTTGTAGTGTCTGGAATTCACTTCACAATGACAATCTGCACCTCCTTTTTGCCCAGTAAAACATAAGCTAGCATTTTGCATGAACTCATCTTCATTCCAAATATGGCATATTGTAATCCTTTTTTCCAAAACCAGATGGGTGTTTGAATGCCTTCTTTCCTTCCTCTCTTGAATAATTTCTCTACAATAATCGGATAATCATATTCATTTTCTGATCATTTTTTTGTTCCTCCCAACTAGACTTTCATCGGTGTAATGAATAGTTCATCCAGTGTTGCACAAGTGTCTTATTTCCTGCAAGAACTCATCTCTCTTTCCTTCTACTTGGTTATTTTCCATCAGCACAGGTTTTGTTGTTGAACTTCTTGTATCTGAAGCCCAAGTTTCAAATAGCATGCCAAAGGGTTTTTTCACTCATAGTAGGAAAGTCTTCCACTTCAGTCTTCAATTTTTCCAACATTGCTGCCACTGTTGAAAACTGCTTTTCCACATAGAAGTAGTGGGTTTTTCTTCTTATGACTCCCTGTGTAAACTCACCCAATACAAACTTCTGTAGCCTGCCAGAACTCTTTTTTGGTGATACAAGACATGAAATTTCTCTGTATTTTCTCAAAATTCACTTCAATATACTTTCACTAACAGCGAGACATTCAGAAGTTCTGGTTACTGACTGTGATACGGAACTGCTCGTGCCCTGTTCTTTTTCAACCTCGAGTAGGCATGTGCACTGATCCCATAGCCTTTTAACGACTCCATAAATGATGCATGGTTTCATTCAGGTACAAGGCAACTAATTATGCTACGAACACTGTCTCGCACAAATACTTAAGTATGAATGAGAGCACTATTGTTTCCTATCTGATGGGAAGCCGTGACGGAAATAATGCAACAATGAACAATTATAGTGGTTAGTGAGAGTGTGAATTGTTCAGAGCTAATGTAGCCATGCTAATGCACATTTAGTAGCACCAGAAATTGTAAGTCCAGAAACAGACACAGGAATGATCGCATGCGGCCTAAGGAGTGTTGTGGCAGTTGTGGAACATTGGGTGAAGAGTAATCCCTTTGAGTTTTGGTGTGTGGCCTGATATTTACTTCTTATCACCAAAGATGATGGCTGTGTCGGCTATTCTCCTTCATGTTGACTTCATCTCTGAAAAGGTCCATTTAAAAATGCAAGTCCTCGTTGCATCGGGATATGGAGATTAGGGCATAGCTCAGTAGTAGAATGAAAACTTGTGACTTCCACATGTTATAATAAACACAATATTGGGAGAGTGCAAATACATATGTCTTTATTGCACCAGTACAAAAGGCCAACAGGCACCAAGATCAGTGGAAAAAACGGTTGAGATATATAAAAAATTGACAGTATAGCTTTAACTTTTGTGTCAGCTTACTTGGATAAAATCATGCATTTGCCATTCGGGGATGGCACAAATAAGAACAATTACAAATAATATTGCTTTTGGCCAATAAGGCCTTCATCGACAATAGACGAACACGTGTGTGTGTGTGTGTGTGTGTGTGTGTGTGTGTGTGTGTGTGTGTGTGCCTTTCCTTTTCATAATATTGTTACATTCCATCTTGGATTTCCCATTGTTAAAAATTACAAATATTTATTTATATGTGTAGGCCATTTGAAGAATCTACAATACTGCCCCCCCCCCCCCTTCCTAGAGTATACTGACATGATCCGTATCACTGTACGTCAGCATACAATGGTGGTGAATTACACTGTTTGCACCCTTTTTGTACTCCAAACTTTTGGTCTGTTAGGGTACTAAGCCCTTTATTTGTGGCCAATTTTACTCCAGGAATGTGTCACTGCATATATGCCTAATTTTGTTTAATGTACATATTACTACTAATTAATTCTACTATTTACAAAATTTCTTAAGGTTTTGCATCAACTGGGGCATTGGAATTCAGAGTGTGTAGTTCGATTATTGGAATCTAACCAGTACTAGTGTGGCGTTGTCCAGTGCCCGCACCTCATGTGACATATGCTGCCTGTGCACATGAGTTTTTTAATGCTGTAGCTAAGTTGAGTTTGTGCAGAGGCTTGTGCATAGTGGTACCATCGACGGTATGGTGAGGAGGTTCATCATTTACGGCCCAGGAATTTGTTCCTGCCATAATCCACATATTTCAGTGGTTTAGCCAGGCTCACGATATCAGCATTGTGAAGACACTTGAATGGGTTCAAGGTAAGTCTCCTATGCATTTATTCATTTCCATACCCTCTCTGTGGTAGAATGTCTTGCCGATACAGGAGTTGACCAAGGATATTAGTGTTCATTACTGTCCAGCCCAAGCACACATTTTTTATGAGGAAATATGGAATTAAGGGTTATAAACCTTCACTAAATGTTCGTAGCACATTATCAGTAATTAATTGGCATATGCAGTCCTGGAAAACATGTTCAGCTCTATGTAGTCTTTACATTTGATCATTGTTACAATAACCTAAATATTTACATTTTAAAATATGTTGATATGCCGGGTTTGTGTATTTCTTACTCTATAAACATACATTTTCACATGGCATTTACCTTTTTCTACATAAATATTGTACAAAGATTTACGTAAACACTGTAAAGAAATTGTATATACAAGACTGTTAATATTACATACATTTGTTGTGATTTTGTGTCATATAACTTTTTCAATTTTTACATTATCACTTTTACCACATTTTGCTCTTGGGCGTTACCCTTTTGAACACCCACTTCTGAACAATCTGTATTCATAGTCTCATCTTACTTTAATGTTACCAATTTTTTTCAATCTCATTTTCCAGTATTGACAAAATATTTTCATACAATATTATCACACGATGTGCACGAGTTTTGTGTTCATACATTTCACCTGATGCAAGTATCCATTGTTACAGAGAGCTAAGGAAAGAAAGATTCATCATATGAAATCACGATAAGCCTAACATAACTACATTTAGCTGCACCTCTGACAAGTTTACTTGGATGTGACTACTGGACTACAGGAAATATTACGAATGGGAAGAAGCATTCATTTTTACTCTACTACTGCAATCCTTCATTCAACACAAAAGAACTATTTAGTACATCATTTCATGACTATCTACTGATGTTAATTGACATTCTTCATGCTTACCATCTACTGATACATTCCGATAGTATAGTATTGTGCTATACAAACGTCATCATTGACTGTTATCAGTGTACTTCAGTATCAGTGAATTATGCTTCCTTTTGCTACATGATATCACTCCTGTGTATTCTGTTGTGCATGAATATGTCTATAGATGAATTGTACAATGAACAAGTGTAAAATAATGCTGAGACAACATGTGTTCATGTGCAAATGTACTGTAATAACTCTTCCTTGGCACTCTTCTCAGTCACATGGACTTGTAATGTTTGATGTGATCCCCTTTTCATTTGGTAGCACAAGAGCTAAATACAACCTTTTTATACCTCTAGTGTACTGTAGCTTTTTCATACACACATCCATGCCATCACACTCATAAATATTTTATACATAATATTAATTATTTTTGGTGTGGCCATTACACTTGGGTACCAAAATTATTTTGTTGTCTATTTTGCCCAGGATGTGACACTGCATCATTTGCTGGAAGGACACTTAAATACAACTTAAAAGTTAGTATAGTTGCTCACTGGCTGCTTACACATCACACTTTAAATATTCCTGTATTCAATTTATATCAGTATGCAGTTTATTCTTTATCAGTTTTTTTTTACGAGTTGTAAGAGCGCACATGTTCATACTCTGGTTGTCATTTTGATTTACCTATTTGTACCTGGAAAGTCACAGGTGGGGCACAGTCCTCTCTCTCGTAGTATATTCAAGACTTAGTTTATATTCCTTCATTCCTCGTGTAGATACCCCTTTCATGTAGCGTGTAAATAGCCACTTGTATAAATGTGAATAGCCTGTACATAGTATCATAGTGTATACCGTATTTACTTGAATCTAAGCCGCAGCTTTTTTTCCAGTTTTTGTAATCCAAAAAACCGCCTGCGGCTTAGAATCGAGTGCAAAGCAAGCGGAAGTTCTGAAAAATGTTGGTAGGTGCCGCCACAACTAACTTCTGTTGTCAAATATATGTAGCGCTACACAGGCATGCTTTGCAGGCACAAATATAAATACTGGCGCCAAAATCTCTACGTCAGCAAATAAATTAAAAAAAAAAGGTGGAAGACGAGCTTTTGTCTCCGCCCCGAGTTTCGACCACTGTATTTTCATACATTATACAATGAAGTAAATACAAATTCCGTATTGTTCATCTTCGAATGTAGCAGCATTTCAATGTACTACAAAAATCCGACTGGCAAGACCGTCTGGGATGTTTGTCAATATGGCCAACTCTACATTCTGAATTTTTTTCTACCTGTGAGAAGAGATGGTTGCTAATAGAAACTTTTATGAATTGTGAATCACAATTCACCAAAGAATAATACGAATATAAACATTTTTCCATGTATTCTTTCGTATTTGCTGCCATCTCATTTAAATTCTGTCTGCCTAATAAATTATAAAACTGGAGTGAGACAACAGCAAACGCGGAAGAATATACATATCGTGTCATGTTTATATTCGTATTATTCTTATGCCTAATAGTGATACAGTCAGAAATGAAGCACGGCAATTGACTAGATTTTTAAATCTAAGATGACTCTAATTTCCGTGCAGAATGTAATGTAGTAAAGAGGCTCCTGCAAAGATTTTGAAACGGAGAAAAATTTTCGCTAAACTCTCATTCAGAACATCTTCTATCATACGCAATCTATTATTTGGTTCTTGTTGATAATTATCAAAGAAAGCAGCAGTGTAAGTAACAACAAACAGCAGTCTCTTTCCATTGTTTCGCTAATGAGACGATTCCTCTCTCTCTCTCTCTCTCTCTCTCTCTTTTTTTTTAAAAAAAAAAATTGTAAGCGGCGGTAGCGCGGACAAAAGCAAGCCATACCGCAAGCGGCAACAGGCCATAAACACTCATTATCAGAATGAGACAAACAATGCATGACTCAGTACAATAATGTATTTTCAGCTTAGAGTGACGTGAACACCTATAACAAAGAGAACGGCACTTGTTAGATCAAAGCAAAATAAGCAATCGATTCAAACAAGACGAAGCACGTGAAAAAGGAAGGGTACCTGTATAAATACAGACGGAGCGCCTGATGCATAGCAGTGGCTACCTGGTAAAGCTTAACTGCTAAGCTTACGACTCGAGCCAAACTACTGTAGCTGTACCGTCATTCATTCGAACTAAATTGTGTCTCATTATTACAATGGACCAACTTTGTTTCGATTTGGAGGTGCGGCCTAAAACTTTTCTCTCCCCTTGAATTTCGAGTCTCAAATTTCAGGTGCGGCTTTGATTCAGGAAATTTTTTTTTTCCTTGATTTCGAGTCTCATTTTTCAGGTGCAGCTTAGATTTGAGTGCGGCTTAGATTCGAGTAAATACGGTAGTTAGTTTTCTGTACGTATTATGTATTTTGTCCTCTGCATATTTTTCCTTTGCTAAATTCTTCCTAATTTCGTAAGCTTAGTGTAGTTCTGTAGTGTAGACATTTTAGTTTCATAGTAGTCAACTGATATTATAAAAGTTTTCTCGAAGTGTAGACTGCTTGGCATTTGTTCCATCATCTTTCGGGCGTGCACTCGGGACAGCGACAATTCTTCTTGCGATATTTCGGCTGGAAACCTCCCAGCCATCTTCAAGGCGAGTCGGAGACTGTGTACATAGCAATAAAGAGATGGGGCCCCTCCACGCCTGCACCAACGTGGTGACCAAACCAAAAGTTCTACTGCCACCTCCGTAAACACGTTAGTTATCTAGTAAGTGGATCACAGGATGCTGGGCTGTGATGTTGTCCGTGCGTCTGGGTAAGACTACACATTAACACGGTCCATCAGGTGATAGATAGTGGACGAAACGCGAGTGAGGGTAGCGATTTGAAGAGCAGAGGGAAAAAAGTGCCATGGCTCGTGCCGTGGGAAAAAAAACCTCTGCGACAGTGGGATGGGTAGTAAGAGCAGTAGTGGCTTGCTAGCTGCAATAGCTCATGCAAGGTTGGATTTGTTAGTATAGGTATCATGCATCATTACCGTGACAAGCGATGGCGATGTGTCCCAGTTGCTGCAGCTGCTACATTCCTGGAACAATCAAGATCGTTATACAGTAGTGGGAGATCGGCCATAGATCATCTCACTGTGTGGGGGATGTGTGGAGCTTGTTTGCATGCAGTGTACGGTACGGCTTCCCTGTGTGGTGCCAGTTATTCGGCAGTGTATTTCAGCTGGATATCCAGTAATGGCGTCTGATTAACAGGGGCTCGCCTGTACCGTTATGTTTGCGTATGCTTGGCCATAGATGTTATGCGCGTGCCTATTTATACGGAGAGTCACGTGATACAAAGCTGCTGAGGATTGAAAGCGCATGCGTCAAAGATATCAAAGTCGCCACTACTGCCCTAGTCATAGATAAGATGTATATAGCAAAGATAAACATATAAGCGCAGAGTGCAAACAAAATAGTGCTGCTGCAAATCCACCATGCTTGTAAATAAATAATTAATCTTTAAAAGTGGTAACATCTGTCGGAAGTGAAGATGCAGAAATTCTTTCCGAACGAAGGTGTGAAATAAGCGGTTTCCAAGCATTATCAAGATGAAATACTTCGTCACGGTTTAGCAGGTTGTCGCCTAGTTGTATTTCTACAGCTTCCTTAACAACTGAGTCCCAGAAAGATGAAGCAGTAGTTAAAATCTTAACATCTTTGGCTCTGAGCACTATGGGACTCAACATCTTAGGTCATAAGTCCCCTAGAACTTAGAACTACTTAAACCTAACTAACCTAAGGACATCACACACACCCATGCCCGAGGCAGGATTCGAACCTGCGACCGTAGTAGTCCTGCGGTTCCGGACTGCAGCGCCAGAACCGCTAGACCACCACAGCCGGCCTCTTAACATCTTTATAATCCATGGCATGGCCAGTAGAAATGCAATGTTCGGCAACTGCTGATTTGTTGGACTGAAGAAGACGTGTGTACCGCTGGTGTTCGATGCATCGTTCCTGTACAGTGCTCGTGATTTGCCCTATGTAACGTTTGCCACACTCACAAGGGATTTCATAAACTCCCGCCTTTCGCAAGAGCATATCATCCTTAATGGATCCCAACAAGGCTGCAGTCTTAGCTGGTGGGCCAAATATCACATCCACTTTATGTTTCTTCAAGATTCTAGCGATCTAGAAATACAACTAGCCAACAACCTGCTAAGCCGTGACGAAGGATTTCATCTTGACAATGCTTGGAAACCGCTTATTTCACACCTTCATTCGGAAAGAATTTCTGCATCTTCACTTCTGACAGATGTTACCACTTTTAAAGATTAATTATTTATTTACAAGCACGGTGGATTCGTAGCAGAACTATTTTGTTTGCACTCTGCACTTATATGTTTATCTTTGCTATATACATCTTTTCTATGACTAGGGCAGTAGTGGCGACTTTGATATCTTTGACGCATGCGTTTTCAATCCTCAGCAGCTTTGTATCACGTGAATCTCCATATAAATAGGCATGCGCAAATGCTACGTACTCAGTCTCCGACTCGCCTTGAAGATGGATGGGAGGTTTCCAGCCGAAATATCGCAAGAATAATTGTCGCTGTCCCGAGTGCACACCCGAAAGATGATGGAACATTATGTCCGCCGGGAAAACTTCAAGAATCACATTGCTTGGCATTTCTTTGCTGAGATACGATCGTCATCTGGCAGCGATCCTTGAGCTTATACTGTGCTGTACACATGCATGGAGGTTTTCAAACTTAATGCTAGCTACTGCATGTGCACAGTTCTGGTTTCAATCTGCTTCACCACTTCCATGTTCTGCATCTCAATCACATGTTTACTGTGTTTTTAAACAGTACAGTATCAAATAAATAATTTCTTGCACTCAGCAAGGGTAATGTTTTCTGAGCTGCTCTGGCTCATGAACATACAATGAAAATCTTACATAACTAAAACTTACGTCCTAATAAGGCAACATACATGAAACAGACAAAATGAACTATTCCCGTAATACTAAACATCATTCATAAAAAGTATATTAAAGTGGACAGAATGTCATCTCTTATATACACTTATACACATTACTCCAAAACGTGCTTGATCAGTGTCAGATTCTCTTTAGTGCACAAACTCACATAAATCTTTTTGTGGGTAAAACCCTTTTTTCTTACTACTGTTTAAGTATTCTAATTTGTAGGCTCCTGGGTGAGGGATATTTTATATAACAAATGGCCCTTTTCACTGCAGTTACCACTTGTGATTCAACTTACCATACTTTGTTGATTTTGGATGAGTCCAGAGGAGTACTTGTTGTCATACATGGTACTCTATGTTCCTCTCAATTTCATATCATACAATTGTTTTCTGTGTTCTGCCTTTTGGGTCATTCCATGTCAGTTCAACCAGGGGCTCCAGCTCATAGTCTCAGATTTGGCTGAAATTTAGCACACCAATGCTACCAAGTGTGGAACACTCATGTACAAA
Organism: Schistocerca piceifrons; assembly: GCF_021461385.2. Classification (NCBI taxonomy): domain Eukaryota; kingdom Metazoa; phylum Arthropoda; class Insecta; order Orthoptera; family Acrididae; genus Schistocerca; species Schistocerca piceifrons. Next base: position 267,320,033 of record NC_060141.1, read on the forward strand.
ATTTTTAAGTTCCCCTGCCAATTAGTTCCAGAATTATGGCTTGTGAAAGAAGGTGGTGTGACCTGGAAATTGCAACCCGCATCTGGAAATCTATCTTCAGACCCAACTTCAGGTCTTAATAACTTTGGAACTATTCCACACAGTCCAGTGAAATTTTTACAACCCAGTGACCTCTATTTAGAAAACATACTCCATGAATCAAAACATAAAAAACATATTTCTGAGGGAAAATAAAAAATTCGAAAATGTGATTTTAAAAATGTAATTCTTTGAAAGGTACATATTGTAGGTGCCTTCTATGCCAAATATAATTCACTCAAAAATGGTATAAATTTTTTTGTGGTAAGCTTAATGTGGCCTAAACACACACAAAACTCATCATGCCCATATCAGTCATAAAAACTGAGTTACATGCACACAAAAATACAAAAATTTGAAAAATTACCTGAAAAACATGAATTTTCGAAGTGTGGTAGCTCAAAAGGGACAAGTGGTATCCAAGCCAAATTTCACACACTGCATAAGTAGACCATAATGATATATATCTCAAAATTTCAGCATGTTATTGCAAGATATTTGTGTACAATGGAAGTTGACAGATGTATTTGGTGATGTGGCCATTGTTCCACAACACAATTTTGTAAAAACATATTGTAAACTGTGCTGTCTCTTCTTATCCTCTCCCACAACTGTTTAATCACTAAGCAACAACATATAGACAGATTAACACAACCTATCATTAATGTTTACTGCACCTTAACTGCTAAAACCAGTCGATTGTGCTTCGAACAGAAGTTCTCCCACACTTTAGCTACTGTACTCTGTACATTGAGTGGCAAATTGTACTGTCTTCCTGACACTGTGGCAGGAACTGGAACTGTCAAAGAATATGTACAAAAGGAATCCAACACCTGTCTGCCAAACATGGCCAATGAAATGATCTTGCTGGTCCTGCTGGTACCATGAAGTTCACAAATACATCACCTTCTGCTTCACAGCACTCTGCAACACATCCTAAGTACCATTTGTCCTCATAAACAGCAATAACATAGCAAGCAAGCAGTAAAAGAAACAAAAGAAAAATTCGGAGTAGGTATTAAAATTCATGGAGAAGAAATAAAAACTTTGAGGTTCGCCGATGACATTGTAATTCTGTCAGAGACAGCAAAGGACTTGGAAGAGCAGTTGAATGGAATGGACAGTGCCTTGAAAGGAGGATATAAGATGAACATCAACAAAAGCAAAACAAGGATAATGGAATGTAGTCTAATTAAGTCGGGTGATGCTGAGGGAATTAGATTAGGAAATGAGGCACTTAAAGTAGTAAAGGGGTTTTGCTATTTGGGGAGCAAAATAACTGATGATGGTCGAAGTAGAGAGGATATAAAATGTAGGCTGGCAATGGCAAGGAAAGCGTTTCTGAAGAAGAGAAATTTGTTAACATCCAGTATTGATTTAAGTGTCAGGAAGTCGTTTCTGAAAGTATTTGTATGGAGTGTAGCCATGTATGGAAGTGAAACATGGACGATAATTAGTTTGGACACGAAGAGAATAGAAGCTTTTGAAATGTGGTGCTACAGAAGAATGCTGAAGATTAGATGGGTAGATCACATAACTAATGAGGAGGTGTTGAATAGGATTGGGGAGAAGAGAAGTTTGTGGCACAACTTGACTAGAAGAAGGGATCGGTTGGTAGTACATGTTTTGAGGCATCAAGGGATCACAAATTTAGCATTGGAGGGCAGCGTGGAGGGTAAAAATCGTAGAGGGAGACCAAGAGATGAATACACTAAGCAGATTCAGAAGGATGTAGGTTGCAGTAGGTACTGGGAGATGAAAAAGCTTGCACAGGGTAGAGTAGCTTGGAGAGCTGCATCAAACCAGTCTCAGGACTGAAGACCACAACAACAACAACAACATAGCAACCTGGTTGTATGTTGCTGCTTTTGCTTCTGAATCCTTAGTCAGACACACTGTGAAGACACATGTTGTGCATGAACCTATAGTTATAACCGGACAGTCTGCTCATCTGCACATTGTCAGAGTCCGCTGGAGAGAAATGATGATGGCTCCTGGTGCCTGCAACAGTTTTAAAGTGTTCTAGTCTCCTTTTTAGCAACTCTTTGACTGATTTCACCTCATCTTTCGAAACAGAATGATTGTATGCCAGAGATATTTCTCTGTACCCAGGTAAATAATTGAAGAGGTGTTAGACTGTGACCTTCTGTAGGGTGCTGCAGACTAGCTCGTGATGCCATGTGCTTAATGGTAGCACCAATACCATCACATACATTTTTACCATGACTTGTTGCAAAAAAATTCCATTCTGTGTGAATCTGAAAATCATGGTAATGCATGCATAAATTTTTGAGATTTTTACAGTTTTTGTACTGACTAACTGCCCCATCACTGAAGAATTTCGCAAAATGTATGTGAGGCAGCTTGTTTTTCACATATGCCACGACAGTGTGAAAGTGGGCATGAACTGCGATGGCATCATGAATTAAACAGTCACTAAAAACGTACAGGTTCATGACTGACTCATCACCTGATTCACCTCTATAGTTCATTGCAAATGGCTGGAGAGTTGCTTGACTGTAGTCCCAATGATATCCTTGGACGGCATCTTGAACTATAAATGCAAAATTTTCAGAAAATTACTATAATTTCATCTTGTTTCAAATTATCCTTACAAAACTGGAGCCGATTGTGCTGTTGCTGTGAAGCTGTGTGTGGTCAGTTTGTCTGTTTCTTGACAACACATTTCAACAAAAGCTTCCACTGTACTGTGCTTTGTTTCAAGACTTGTGTGGTCCATGTGTGTCCATTGTTTATAAGAAACAAGTTCATCGTCATCCATAAGGAGTTCACCCTACAGCTTGTTATTCATGTGTTCTGCAAGATTTGCCTTACCAGGACACTTTTCACATCTGTGTATCATGCACTAGTAGGAACTGATGTCACACACTAGCAGCTTCATTGCACCTTTGTAATCCAGACCAGAATCCTTTATAGCAGCAAATGTCAGCTTAGCATTTTGATGGGTCTCACATACACAAACATTGTGTGTGCCCTTTACACTTACAGGCACAACCCATTTTGCCCAAAGATTGAAAAAAGATGATAAACCTACTTTGGTATTGGGATACTTTTCCTTGAATTCTACATATAGTTCTGATATGTTGCATAGCAACAGTCTTTTTTTTGCATCTGTACATGTACATTTCTCATTTTCACCATTACATAGTCTTTTTTTCCAGGCATTATTCGGCTGTAGTCATTATTTTCATATAACTCTGACACTAGAGCCTTTATTTCTGAACTCAATTGCTTACCCTGAGCCTGCTCAAGTTGTGGAAGCACTCCTTGGGTTGCTTGTATTTTCCTAGCTTGCTTTACCATATATGTAGAAACATTTAATTCCTTTGCTATGTAGTCAATAGACCAGCTGGAAGGTGCAAGGGTAAGAATAGCTACCTTTTTCTGGCATGTGGATATGGCACATTTTTCTTTCAAATCATGCACAATTTTGTCCAAATCAGAGCATTTCTGGCATGATTTCTGTTCCTTTGGAGCAGATAGTTCTTCCTCTTCCACCATTAGTGTGTCAGCTATTTTGTGTTTTTATTCCATTTGAGCTTCTTGTAGTTATCTTCTACCATAGCTGGGCCTGTCTCTTTTTCCAACTTTGTGTGTCTTCATGGGAGACAAACCAAGAGCAGTCACTGAAGTATTTGATTGCTCATCTGCTGTGATTGTAGGTGGCTGATACTCTTCATCACTGTCGTATAAATTATCAGAATATTCTTCATTTTTTAGCATTGTAACACACCTGGAACATAACTTTTGTCCTGGTTTCATGTTAAGTCCCGTGCACTGATTCACTTTCAGTACTGATTTTATATCAATTTCTAGGAGGCTACACTTCACTGTCTTCTTATGAATCCAAAATGGATCAAAACAACTTCTTTGTAGGAAAGAATACTTATCCAGAACCACTTTCATATGATGATAACAAAACACTAAAGTTTCCTGGAACTGTACTTCTTGTGCCCACAGGGTGTATCCCGGATCTCCATAGCAACAAATCTTGGTCCGATTCATCCAGATCATACAGTACAAAGTGAATGCCACATTTTGTTCCATGTGTTGTTTTACGACATTCAGATGCTTGTGCTCTACCAATACTGCAACTTGTTTGAACAAAAGCACCACTAGTACACTCTTCTGCCTCCATACTGACTTTCTACAACAGTACTGACCTGTCTGAACTAGAATCTTAAAAACATGAGTAACCTGTAATTGTTGCTTGTTTCCTTTGTTGTTCCTGCCTGACAATGACTCATTCTGTCCCTAAAAACTACCATTGTTTAACTTTTTGTTGCCTAATGATTCCCAACAATTGCTGCAGCTTTACCTGAAACAAGCTGTCTGCATCATCACTATTACTTGCTAAATTGTGTTAAAAGAAACGTAACCAAATACGTCTCTGTCAACTTTTATTGTACATAAATGCCTTGCAATAACAAGTTGAAATTTTGCCACATATTATATTATGGTCTACTTATGCAGTGTTTGAAATTTGGCTTGGATATCACTTGTCCCTTTTGTGCTACCACACTTAGAAAATCCATGTTTTTCAGGTAATTTTTCAACTTTTTGTATTTTCGTGTCCATGTAACTCTGTTTGTGTGACTGATATGTGACTGATATGGGCAAGATGAGTTCTGTATGTGTTTAGGCCACATTAAGCTTACCACAAAAAAAATTATACCCTTTTTGAGTGAATTATATTTGGCATAGAGGGCACCTACAGTAGTACCTTTTAACGTATTACATTTTTTTAATCACACTTTGGAATTTTTTTTATTTTCCCTCAGAAATATGTTATTGGTATTTAGATTCATAGAGTGTGTTCTCTAAGTGGATGTTACTGGGCTGTAAAAATTTCACTGGACTGTGCAGAATAGTTCCAAAGTTAAAGTTATTAAGACCTGAAGTTGGGTCTGAAGATAGATTGCCAGATGCGGGTTGCAATTTCCGGGTCACGCCATCTTATTTCACAAGCCATAATTCTGGAACTAATTGGCAGGGGAACTTAAAATTTTGTACATGAGTGTTCCACACTTGGTAACATTGGTGTGCTAATTCTAAGTCCTAGCCAGTGCCTGACATATTTTCTCCTCTTGCGATATTGCCTTCCTAGGTACCTTACGTAGAGGTTTTTCCCAATTGTTTGTCTTTTGTCAAACAGCAATTACGTAGGTGTAAAGTCTGTTGAGTTGTATGGCAGATTGTTACCAACTTATTCGATCCACCCAGTGTGTTTGTAAGTCAGGATAAGTCAGTTAAATTCCTTAAATATCCTCACTATGGGACTTGCTTCTGGATGAAACATGGATACAAGTGTACATTTAATGTTATGAGTGCTCATGAACTCTTTCCAACAGTTGCCTGTTAAGTATGGTGCATTGTGCATCATCAGTATTTCTGGCTTGCCTTCTCTGGGTAGATAATCAATTATAATTCTTCTGGTGATGGTGCTTGCAGTTATTGATCACGCAGCATACAATCTGACATACTTGGAGAAAATTTTGTGTAGAGCAACACCATATCTTACACTTCCTTTCCCCTGTGGATATGGTCCAGCCACGTGTAAGCAACTACCTCCAAGGGTCTTTTAGGCAGTATTGGTGTAGTTCAGTTAGTTTTGACTTATCTGTATGCTTAGCCTTCTGATGTACAACACATTTCCATATTACATGCAGAACTTTTAATCTTAAATTTGGTTAGTAACAATAAGTGCTTATTTTACTAAGGCATTTGGAGATGCCATAGTGTCCCAAACATTGTGAGTTTGAAATATAAAGTTATTAACATGATCCTCTGGTAAACAAACTCACCACTGGCTCTGCTGTGGGTGGTGTTAGTGAAACAATACACTATGGTAAATTGTAAAAAAAAATTTTCAACCTGTCATTACTGTTCTGTAACAGTTTTAGTTTTATCTTTTGCCATCTGGGATCCTTCTGCTGTAGTGATGCCACACTTTTACAAACCTTAATGTAGTATGGTTGTTCTGTTTTATCTTTCACCAACAAAACCCTGAATTCTGAATTGTTCTCCACAAGTTCCAAGAATTCATCTACACCTTGTGGAAGCCTTGGTATGGCATGAGCAGTTATGTTTTGATTGCCTTTGATAAACACAATTTCAAGATCAAATTCCTGTAAATACAAACACCTAGTGATCCTCCTGCGTAAGAGCTTACGAGTGAGAAGGAAGGACAAAGACTGATGGTTGCAATACACCTTGTTATGCTTCCCCCACAGGTATTTGAACTTTTTGAATCCCAATATTAACTGCAAGAGCATCCAATTCAGTCATTGAACAGGCTTGTTCAACTTCAGATAGAGTCCTGTTAGCAAAACTAATTACCTTGGGGGAAAGCTCCCTTTGATGTCAGTGATCTGGAATAAATATGTGCCAAGCCCTTGGGAGGACACGTCTGTACATCAACAAATATCTTGGTTCATGTCAGGATGATGTAAGATGTAGAGGCAGTATCTGATAGCATCGAGCTTCTTAGGGTCTGGACATATGCCTTGAGGTGATATTGTGTGTCCAAGGAATTTAACCCTTTCCTTACTGAAATGTGAGTTCATTAGTTTGGCTGTGATCTGATAGTATCGAGCTTCTTAGGGTCTGGACATATGCCTTGAGGTGATACTGTGTGTCCAAGGAATTTAACCCTTTCCTTACTGAAATGTGAGTTCATTAGTGTGGCTGTGACTCTGTATTCTGAAAACCTATACAAGACTTGAGCCAAGAGCCTTAAGTGTTCTGACAACATGGGGTTAACAATCAGCAAACCATCAACATACACAGTGACTCTACTTAACACTTCTGGTCCTAAGACACAATCTAAAGTAGAAATAAATATGCTTGCACTGCCGTTTAAGCAATAAGGGGACAGAACTCATAGCTTCTGACCCCACACATAAAGGCAATGAGGCTGCAGTATGGCAATACAGTATGGTACTATGCAGACTATCCCTCCCCCCCCCCCCCCCCACCCCAGCCTCCTCCTTACCCCCATCCAGTCGCCACTCCCATCATGCACCGGTGCTGCTGTTCGCAGTGTGGTTTCAGCTATCTGAGACTGCAGATGTGTGTGCAAGTTGTGTTTACTTGAGGGTGTGTGTGCGTGTCTACTGCTGACAAAGGCCTTAATGGCCGAAAGCTATAATTGTGTGAATCTTTTTGTTGTGCCTATCGCAACTCAGCATCTCCGCTATATGGTGAGTAGCAGCTTTCCTTCTCTGGTATTGTTACACCTGCATTTTGTATTTTTATGCTTTGATTAAGCCAGGGCGTCATTCTAAAACATGAGCATAACATATTAAAAGCTTTTGCAGTTCTCCCTTTTGTTATTCTGTTAGCCACACTGCCTCACTTACCTCAGAGTGCATGATTTCAGTGCATATTTCCTCTTCCTGTGATTGCTTAATCCCATGTGTTTACCAACATTGTGGTAGGATAGAACTGTGGTCAAATGTCAATAGTGTGTTTTGGTTTGCTCAGTGTCCATACCAATAATGCAGTTTACTATTATCTTTTCAACCACAAGAAAAATGCATTGTAAAGAGAAGCTGTCAGTTTGAATAGGAATCGATGTGTGTAATGTTATGCCTTTAGACTTACCTTCTACAGCTGTTTGGATTTTACAGTTTTTAATGGGAAGCATCAGTATGTTTCCTAGTTTTTGTAAGTGATCAAACAGACCCTGTGAAATCATATTTCTTGTATCTCTAGTATCCAGTACTATGGATACCCTTCAGCCAAGAATATTTGCATTGACTACTGCCTGCACTATGTCTTCATTTTAATCTACACAGTTGGTAATATCTTCCTGATACAGGTCATCTTTGATATCACCACAGATGTCATGTCTAAGAAAACAGCTTTTAAGTATTGCCCCCACCCATATTACTGGTCATTGAATGGGAGCCTATAGAGATAGGTTCGAGTTTTCCTAATTACCCTGAGCACTGACCTCCTTGTTAGGGGAAACCTCAACTATGTGCACATTATGCATCAGGTTTTGCAAGTTAGTATCTTGTGTGTCTCTCAGTTTGAAATTTAGTTGTCTGTTGCCAGTATCTGAAATTTAATTTTTATTGTACTGATTACACCAGGCCGTGGCAGATTATTTCGTCACTCAATTTTTTTCTGCCCATGCCAATTGCCATTTGGGTCATTGTCCCCCGGTCGGCAGTGCATTGTATGCCTGCTGCCCATAACCTCTTTGTACATTAAATCCTGACCGTTTGAAATTCTGTCCTTGGTTATTCTTATATCCTTGCTTGATTTTTTGTTCCTTTCCATTGCCAAATTGGTTCCTGTTGGTATTGCTGTGAGGGAGATATGGTTGCCAGCCTTGTTGGTTGCTATTGCCATTTCACCATGTTGTTCTTTAGTTCGTGTGGGGTTTGCCTGCATGCTGTCACTTTGTGGTTGCGCAGGTCTCTCTTCATAGATAAGATCAATGGAATCAAGAACTGAGAGTAATTCTTTGTATCATGCTCAGGACTGGTGATTAATTACTCATGTTTGTTAGCCGGTAGTCGCCTTTTCAAAATGTTTAGGATGTCTACATGTGATATTAAGTTTGTCCATTAAAGGGTTTTATTTAGATACTTCTCAAAGTATCCTCTGAGCCCTCTGTGTTTACTGCTGAATGGCACCAGGTTAAACATTTCACGTCTCAGTCCCTCTTGCTGTGATGGACCAGAACTTGTCTAGAAATGCCCTTTCAAACTGTTCGTAGATGTGACATTTTTCCACCACGCCAATGACCCACAGCAAGACATCACTCTGTGCATAACCCACCACAAAATGTATCGTCTCCTCTTTGTTCAATTTCCTTGGTAAAATATTCCAGAAGGCTCTTATGAACACGACTGGGTTTGTTTGCTTACATTCGGAAGAAAAAATTGGAAAATGTCTGTGTCATAAGAAGTCTTCATTCATGAGCAAAGTAGAAAAGCATGCAGCACTGTCTCCTGCCATTGCATCATTGTTTTGATCTCCATGATTTTTCCTCCACTGCTTTCAACGTCTGATCTATTTCAGCTCTTAGTTCTGCTTTCTGTACCCTTATCGCTTCCTCAAATCACATATGCATAACCCTTGTGTTCCTGGGCTAACTACTGCATCAGGGTGCTGCCTTGGTCTAGCACATCAGCCTCAACTCAGTCCTTTAACCATTATTTCCTTAATTAAACCATTCATACACACAAGCAGGCACACCTCATGCACATATGACCACCAGCTCCAGCAGTTCAGGCCTGAATCAATCCAATTCTGACATGAGCTGCCACAGTTGGCAGTAATGTGTGCATGAGGTGTGCTTGGTTGTGTGTATCGCTCTTCTGTTGATAAAGGCTGTGGCCAAAAGCTCTGTGTATGTGTCTTTTATTGTGCCTGTCTGCAACACAACATGACCTCTTTACAGTAAGTTGCAATCTATCTTTCCCAACATTTTCGATATTCCTACATGGAGTTTCAGTTGTTTGAATTCTTTTTCTAAGATCTCAATTCTCCACACCAATTTTTCATTTTTTACCTTGTAACATGGTACTGTCTTTTTCAGTTTTCACTACCTCTAGCTGCCTATTTCAGAAACATGATCGAACCCCATGTTCAATCTCACTTCTAATGAATCTATTCTACTGTTAAGTTGGGTAGTGAATTCTTTAAACTGTGTTTCCAAATTTGTGAGTCTGGTGTCGATTTGCCTCAGTCTGTTTACAACTTTTTTGAATTTTTGTCATCCATATACATAACTATATTGGTTAAGTGCGCTAACTCTCAAAAAACTGACAGCATTAACTCTTCCATGGTCATGCTGTGGTCTATGTGACCCTTGTATTATTCTCAAATTAAAATGAATTTATACCTGTATATCATAATAATGTAGCTGTAGTGACCTACATCTAACATAAGTTGTCGTAATAGTGGAAGGAGTGTAGATACATTTGCTGCAATGACCTGGTTGTATTAATAATAAGCCCATGATAATAGTACAATGTATGAAAGACATGGTGGCTTGTTCATGGTCAATTAGATTCATGGAAGTCATCGTAATAAAATACTTTACTTTAATCTTTGTATGCACGTGGTCACAATGTTGCACGCTGAAGAGGAGGAGGAGAAATAACAATCTGAATGCACTGAATTATGACATTTTGCATCTTGTCATGGATGGCTGCAAAGCTGCTTTGTGTTTGGCATTGTCTGCTACTGTTGGTACTCGTACTGCACGTTGCTTCATGGCAGTTCATCAAATGGCCCTCTTACAGATAGCTGCTGACCTCCTGTTTAGATGGGTTCTTTGAATGTATCTTGGTAGATGTAGCCAAAATTCTTGATTGTCATGGAATAATTTCATTGAAACTGTGAGTATAACAACTCAGAAAATGTATTACTCATTATGATTCAAATTCTGTCTCCCCTGCTGATAAATGAACCCTGGTTGTACACTGTGTTCTCATAATTCCGTGCTGTCTAGTTGCTTAGCAACTCAATTCCTGTTGTGTTACCATAAGCAGATTGAGTCATGAACAGAAAGTCCAGTATATGAAAAAGTCAGCTTAAAAGCATATATTACTCAAATTTGTTGTATTTATCTGTTGTTAACTTTATTTATTATTATGAATATCAAGAGCTCAGATGTAAACCCAATTCTAAGCAAAGAAGAGAAAGCAGAAAGGTGGAAGGAGTATATAGAGGGTCTATACAAGGGTGATGTACTTGAGGACAATATTATAGAAATGGAAGAGAATGTAGATGAAGACAAAATGGGGGATATGATACTGCGTGAAGAGTTTGACAGAGCACTGAAAGACCTAAGTTGAAACAAGGCCCCGGGAGTAGACAACATTCCATTAGAACTACTGATAGCCTTGGGAGAGCCAGCCCTGACAAAACTCTACCATCTGGTGAGCAAGATGTATGAGGCAGGCAAAATACCCTCAGACTTCAAGAAGAATATAATAATTCCAATCCCAAAGAAAGCAGGTGTTGACAGATGTGAAAATTACCGAACTATCAGCTTAACAAGTCAAGGCTGCAAAATACTAATGCGAATTCTTTACAGATGAATGGAAAAACTTCAGGGAAAATCAATTTGGATTCCTTAGAAATATTGGAACACGTGAGGCAGTACTGACCCTACGACTTATCTTAGAAGATAGATTAAGGAAAGGCAAACCTACATTTCTAGCATTTGTAGACTTAGAGAAAGCTTTTGACAGTGTTGACTAGAATACTCTCTTTCAAATTCTGAAGGTGGCAGGGGTAAAATACAGGGAACTAAAGGCTATTTACAATTTGTACAGAAACCAGATGGCAGTTATAAGAGTCGAGGGATATGAAAGGGAAGCAGTGGTTGGGAAGGGAGTGAGACGGGGTTGTAGCCTATCCCCGATGTTATTCAATCTGTATATTGAGCAAGCAGTAAAGGAAACAAAAGAAAAATTCAGAGTAGGTATTAAAATCCATGGAAAAGAAATAAAAACTTTGAGATTCACCGATGACAATGTAATTCTGTCAGAGACAGCAAAGGACTTGGAAGAGCAGCTGAATGGAATGGACAGTGTCTTGAAAGGAGGATATAAGATGAACATCAACAAAAACAAAACAAGGATAATGGAATGTAGTCGAATTAAGTCAGGTGATGCTGCGGGAATTAGATCAGGAAATGAGACACTCAGAGTAGTCGATGAGTTTTGCTATTTGGGCAGCAAAATAACTGATGATGGCCGAAGTAGAGAGGATATAAAATGTAGACTGGCAATGGTATGGAAAGCGTTTCGGAAGAAGAGAAATTTGTTAACATCGAGTATAGATTTAAGTGTCAGGATGTATTTGTATGCAGTGTAGCCATGTATGGAAGTGAAACATGGACAAGAAGAGAATAGAAGCTTTCGAAATGTTGTGCTACAGAAGAAAGCTGAAGATTAGGTGGGTAGATCACATAACTAATGAGGTATTTAATAGAATTGGGGAGAAGAGAAATTTGTGGCACAACTTGACTAGAAGAAGGGATCGGCTGGTAGGACATGTTCTGATGCATCAAGGGATCACCAATTTAGTACTGGAGGGCAACAATTGTAGAGGGAGACCAAGACATGAATACACTAAGCAGATTTAGAAGGATGTAGGTTGCAGTAGGTACTGGGAGATGAAGAAGCTTGTGCAGTATAGAGTAGCTTGGAGAGCTGCATCAAACCAGTCTCAGGACTGAAGACCACATTAACAACAACAACAACTTTATTTGATGTATTTAACTTTTTGTGCCTTTCATTGTACTGCTTCTTGATTTTTCAGTATCATAAAGTAGTTTGTCTTGAATAGTATTGTCATAGTGCCAGTTACTTCTGGAAAGAACGTATACCTTGACAATTTCAGTCTTGCCTGGTTAATCAAGGCTTGTTGTAATAGTACTGATCCTTTTGTATCAAAACCTTCCTTACTCAAGTCGTATCTTGCTATTCAGTTTTCGGTGTACTGTAATAGTACTGCTTATTCGTCTTCCAATTTGTCTCGCACCAGGTTCATCATATGTGAGGGTTTGGTTAATTTATAAATTACCTCATTGCTGGTCTTCAGCTCCAAGAAGTCTGTGAACCCCAACTCATTGATAATTCTTCTTATGTCTGTAGAAGAGTTCAGCTTCTACCAAAACCAGAATTCATAACTCTTATTTGTAGGAAGGTTTTTACTTTGCCTTTAATTACAAAATGTGAGCAGAGGTTAATCATCTAGTTACAACTCATTTTGAACAAACTTCCAACTTCCCAAAAACATTAAGAGTTTCAATAAATTAGTATATGCACAATAGTTATAGTCTTCTGGTTGCTGGCATTGCTTGACCCCATGGTACATACTGAAGATTCTTTGCTGCCTCCTATCATTTTTCACATCATGATGCCAAGTACAGCTTTAATGCTCTTGGGGTTGCACAAAGTCCATGTGGGATACCTCAGATAAATTATAGAACATATAAAACAAGACTTGCTCCTTAACAAATCCTCTTACATAATAATTAAACTTTTAACATCAGGAGGATTGTTCTGGATAACAAATGACATTAATATAGTACCTGATGTACTGTTGAGGTTACCAGAAGGGTTACAGCCAAGCGGGATGTAAAGGAAAGAGTAAATTTTGCCATACATTTTTCAAAAATTAACAGATAAGAAAAAGAAAGTAGAAAACTATCACAATTCAGGATCCTTACAATGATAAGGTGTTAATCTACACATTCAACATTTACAGCAAACCAACACTACTAACAATGAAACTTGAAAACTACACCAAGACATTTTATTTCATACAAACAGTTACATAAATGGTTACTGTGCACATCTACAGACAACATAACATTACTAACATAGTATGTATATGAAGGTTATGCACCCTTTGGACCAAAAAAGAGTATTGTGCATGTGAAAAGTATTATTATTATTATTATTATTACAAAAACAATGGTTTCAGAATGTTGGTTGAAGTTATTAAAACTATTCCTATAAAAAGAGTAATGACAAATACTGCAATATTTAAGTTATGAGATCATTATTTCAAAAAGGTTGGTAAAGCCAAGAACATGCTATTGGATAATGGAACACAATATGCAGCCAAAGAATTTAAAGAGTTTTCAGTCTGAGGAAACATAAACCATATTTTAATTTTCAGATATCACCCACAAAGTATTATAGAGAGGTTCGTGTGTGTGTTAGGTAGGTTACGCCAAACCTATTGTGCAAACAAATATTCAAACTGGACATAACAAATGAGTTTGAAAAATAATTGAATGAATTAACAAAATTTTTTCCAGTGGAGGTAGCAAGACGACGAACAGTAGGGGAACTGATCTTAAAGTAGGCTGACTGGCCAGAGATAATGTTGCCATTAAATCAGTGCTATCAGATAACATCAACATCTCATTAACCAGAGAGGCAGGAAGTTGAAATGAGAGATAACAATCATGGTACAGAACAATGTAGGGATCTAATTTTACATAAAAACCATAATAAAATATTAGAGTTAAAAAGTAATCAGTAAAGTCTCCCCATCATGCGAGAGACCGTTTCTGATAACCAAAATGCCACACTCAAAGGCGATGGCATTAACTGGCCCGCTGACTGGAAAGAAAAAGAGTATGTATAGTACTCAGGACTTATAACGATTCTTACCTATTTCAAGTGAAAAGAAACATCAGAATCATATTTTGTCAATATTTATCATGTAGTGGTATGGTATTCTGCCTTACAGCAGGTCTTGTAAAGGGTCTGACTGTTGCCAGTCTTTTCATTTCTGAATACTTGTCTCCTTTGATATTGTCCAGCATTTGAGATCTTTTTCCTCTTCCGCTTTTTCCCTCCACCATTCCTTCTACTGCTTCCTTCAATTAACAGTCCCTCCACAAACAACATCCAATCCAGTTCCGTTTTTCCTTTCTGATGACTTTCAGCATGTTACTTTCTTCTCCAACTCTCATTCCTTACTCGGTCTTCCCATTTCACTTTTTCCATTCTTCTCCCTTCTCCCTTGCATTTGGCAAGTCTTTTCCTCAGATTTTTGTTTAGTGGTCCACAAAGTAATTTCTGTTTCCTCTTGAATCCTCCTTTTGCCATTAAAATTCTTTTCCTAATTTCTGTTGAGCAATTCATATCATCCATTATTACACTCCCCAAGTAATTGAAGTTATTCACTTCCTCTATTTCCTCTCCCCCTATTTTCATACAGCATCTTCTCCCCTTTCCTCCAATTACCATGCTTTTCGTTTTATTCTTGTTAATCTTCATTCCATATTCTTGTAATTCTGTGTTTAGATCATCTAATATTGTTCCCTCTCTCTTGCACTCTCTGCCATCACAACCACGTCGTCTGCAATTCGTATACACTTCACTCTCTGTTCCCCTACCTTATCTTACACCTCTTATTCTTACTCTTGCTCTCTGGTTCAAATATAAATTTCTAATTAGCCATCTATTCCTCCAGTCAACTCCATGTTTCCTTAGTATTTCCATCAGTTTGTCCCATATGACACAGTCAAAAGCCTTCTCATGATCAATGAACATAACATACACCTTCCTTTTCTTCTCCGCATACCTCTCCCCTATCACTCTCAGTAGCCCAATGGCATCTCTAGTTCCCACTCCTCACCTGAAAAAATTGTTCATCCCCTATTACGCAGTTCAGCTTTCCATATAGCCTTCTGTTGAGCATCCTCAGCAAGACTTATTGGGCACAGGCAATGGATCACATTCTTGCCAATTGTAATTAATCAGAAATGAGGTAAAAACAATAATCTATTCTTATTCATAGCGGAGAAATGAGGTAGGTAGTAGCTAACAGTGTACCGTGGTATTCATAACGTAATATTAATTTTTCTTTCCTGTATGCAATAAGTGTGAGATGGCACTTGAAGTATGCAAATCAAAGTAACATGAGTAGTTCTGTTAAGATTCAGAGATGATTTTAATGTGAAATGTGAGGTTGGGCAGTGAACTACTCCATCTTATTTAACTCCTGCCTCTCTGAAATAAAGATATTCAGTAATTTATTGTCACGTCCCAAGCGTGGGTATTGCAAGGGATTGAGCAACACAGTTCGTGAAAGGGATTTAGCCGGTTGACCTTAGTGAGAGGGAGACTTTTTGATCTGGCTAAGATGCGGAAATCCCTGGTGTGAAGGTACAAGGCTAGGAAGCAAGAGGGTGGAATTAAGGTCTTGCTAACCTTAACAAGTTGCAGTTTATTCTGAAGAATTACACCTCATCCTAACTGCGTGGTGATTGCATTCACAGGTAGGCCAAGTCTAATACAGAGACCGTGACTGATTCGACCATTCCGACTGCCTTCTAGAAGCTCTGCAATACTTCCTAGCGCCCTACGTCAGAGTCCCATGGCTATGCCCTAACGCTCTCCAGCGACTATCTCTGGCTCCTCAGCCCAAGTCGGCTGCTGCTATCACGCTGACTACTGTCACTACCTGTAGTCTAACTTCGAGAGACGATGGAGCAGTGTTCTCCCGAGTTTTGTTAGCTCTGCCCCTCCGACCCTGCCAGCGCTTGGCATGACTTAGCGTCGAAGGCAACTTACCCAAGTTAGGTAGCATTTAAGTATTATTGTTCTTCAGAGGCTGGGTGGCGGGACAGAGGCACCTCTCCCAATATGGTCACGCACTGTGTCCTGGGCCCTTCATTGGCTCCTCATGACGTAGTGCGGTCCCCACCAAGGGCCCTCTTTCTTTCTCTCTCCGATCCTGGACTTCTCTCTCTAATCAAAAGTTTTCCATTGATATTTTTAATTGCCTACTTATCACGAGTCCCTACACAGAGCGTCTTTTGTCTTGTTAAGGAGTCTATTTCTATTCTTATCACACGTAGCTGCCCGACAGTTTGGACTTTCGCCTTGGCTCTCTGGCTGTGTTCCTTTATGACCCCTCTGCCACGCCCGGCATTTAGCTTACATTTTAACTCACCTAGTGTTTACGGACTATTTCCATCGTACTGCCTGAGAAAGACTGCATTTAGACTTGGCTTGTTCCTGCAGTTACAACACCTCCCCCGCCAGGGAAATTGGCGTTACTCCTCAGAGCAGCGTCAGTTGTGACTCATTTTATTTGGGTTACCTGCTTACATTTTCTCTGTTACATCAACACTTGACATGATATTTTCTTTCATTATACATTCAGTACACTTAATTCCATTAAGTTCTTCGTAGGACACAATTAACTTACACATAGATAACGTTTATCAAACATACATTTATCAAGGTACAGTTTTACTACGCGTTGATACAAAATACCATTTTCATAAACATTGGTAATTACAGTTGCATAGTAGGTACATTTTCATAAAACACTAAACATTGACTACACTTTTAATACCTTTGGTATACACATATTTTATCTTTTACTTTTACTTAACGCCTGTCTCTGAACAGAACTGCTTCTTCATGGTTTTTTCCACTTCTTTCATATATTACCACATCTTCAGTTTCTTTATTAGTTTGTCTTCTACTTAAGCTAGTCTCTGGGTACTTAATTTACAATGGTGTTTCTTATACATACTTTACCACAACAGTTACTACCGTCAAAGTATTTCCATATGCTTTTGAAGCATTCTTTACAACATCTACAGTTTGTACAGCAACATGTTATTATAGTAAAAATGACTATCACTATAGCTACATATGTAGTTACTGAGTAATGTGTAAAATATCTGGAATATTTGAGTTCTTCCTCCTGCCTTTCTACCATTCGCTGGACATCATCCAGTCTTTTCCCGGCGACTTTCAAATTGTCTAATTGTGTTACTAACTGATCCAATGGTAATTGTGTTACTGCCTGATCCAATGGTAATTCTAATGTTAGCATTGAGACATTTTTCTTTTCTTCATTTACAACACAACAATCAAATTCTAAATTAATCTGCGGTATTATATCTTTCTACATTATGTTGCTATGAATTACTCCATCTGTTTGTATGAAAACTCTTGTTCCATACCCCTTAGATTTACTATAAAAACTTATTTTTCCTATCCTTTTCATTAATAAGTCCTTTGGGGGTTCCTTTCCACATAATAATGTTAGGCCTTCTTCCTTAGGAGCTATATATAACCATTCGTTACTGTTTAGATGGGTCCAAAGGCTCTGATTCAGTGCGACTATTTTTCGCACACAATCTTCCGGAATTTCTCTTACTGGTTGCAACAATTTGGCTTCACACTCCTCATGGTCGAATGTCGATAGCAATGTGAATGACTGTCTGCACAGTCGCCTATTTTTACTGAGTTCCTTACATTTTAGGTCATCCGCAGAAAGTTTTGCGTATTGCCTTTTGGATTCATCTATCAGTAGAAATTCTTTCCGTGGCTGGATGTGTACGTATCTTCCCTTCATATCTGGGATCTCTTTTGGTAATGGGAGAACTCTGTACAGATTATAATTATTATTATCTATTAAAGGAATGTTAATTACGTACCCTAGTATTCTACCGGAGATGAAAACATCTAAATCAATGATTCTTAATAACAGGTAGCCTGAAGATTCCGCAAGAGGAACAGGAAACTTTACGTCTTTTAGTTCATCCTGTATTAAACTTAGATATTTCACAATTTGGACTGTGTTAATTATGTGTGGCTGCAGTATTCCATTTTGAGCGTTTACAATGGCATTTATCATCTGCTCATATTCCTCTTCGATTTGGCCAAACACTGCCGCTAGTTGTAATACTTGTTCCGTTACTGTGGCAAAAGATGCTACTCATTTAAAACCCATATCTGTTTCCTTCACGTATTCCTTCATGATCCTTTCTAGTCTCTGCAGGCCTGTCTTTAGAATGTGCTCATTTGACTCTAGTGTATATACTGTCCTGTTTACTCTTGCCAATGTGGCCCTTACCACTGCCACCTGTTCCTTCATTAACCTCAGCAATCCTTCCAAGTTCCTCTCCATAGCATCTATTCTTTCTTTATAGTATGCTGTGTCCGCTTCGTCCAACATTCCAAACAGTATCTTACTCACCTGTCCGATGAAGTTGAATACTCCTCTCTTTCTTCTGGTTTAGTGTTTTGTGAGTCGTTGTACTAGTTGCTGCAGACCTGTGATCTTTTCTTCGTGATGTGTAATTTGCTGATCTAGTACTCTACATTCTATTAATCCCATGTTTAGTTGTTTCAATGTTTCTCAGGACCTCTGTACTGCTGCCCTACCATACCTCTCTGCTTTCTGAAATCTTTCTGTTATTACATCTAGATTTACATATGTAACTATTCTCCATGTGGTACTGTATACTTCTACTTGTCCTATGAAATTTAAAAGAACTGTTTCAACCTGTTGGCATGTATTTTGGTTCCCTTATTTCTCTTAACTTTTATGACTACGTTAGGACCTTCCACTTTTAATACTTCAAATGGACCTCTCCATTGTGAATCTAGCTTACCTGCAGTGTTTCTTGGTGCAGTACTCCTGGTATGTTAACCTTCCTTCCGTAAGGTAACTTGAATGGTGTATAACCTGTGCTGCTGTGTGGTGTAGTGTAGAACACAAAAATTGCATACGGCATCCATTTGTACCATGAACTTTGATCGCCTGTTACGAAGTGTCTGAGATATTCTACAATTGTTCTATGACTCCTTTCTAGTGCACCATCTGACTCAGAGTGGTACGCTGTGGTATTTATACGTGTCACCTTCAACAATTTACATACTCTTTTAAACACGTCACTCAGAAAGTTAGATCCTTGGTCTGTTAAGAAAACTGAGGGAATCCCATATCTTAGTCTGTGTTTTCTACAAATGCTTCTGCGACTGTTTTGGTGTCTTGCTTGTCAATCGGGACAGCTAAGGTGAATTTGCTCAGGTCATCTTGGAATGTTAACACGTACCTTTTTCCTGTACTAGATACATCTAGTGGACCCACTATATCCATTGCACATTTTGCAAATATTGTTTCTGCTGTGACTGCAATTTCTAAGGGCATCCTGGTTTTCATCTGTGTGTCTTTGTTCTTTTGACATGATGGGCACTTCCTAGTGTAATTTTCAATGTCCCGCTTCATTCCGCGCCACTGGTTGTATGCTTTTATCCTTTCGAGTGTCCTAAGCATTCCTTGGTGCCCTCCCAAGGGATTGTCGTGCATCTCTTTTAATATATTCTCGTTTTCTTGCGGACTAATTTCCTCACTGCTATTCATTTCTTGGTCTATCTCACCCAACACTTGTGCTTGCCGCACGTTTACAGAACTCTGTTCCACCTTCCACCTTTGCTTGTGCTACGGAGGTTCTTTCTGCCTCCACATTTCGCTTCGGACCTATCTCTTCCCTTCCTTCATGCCGTACCCAGCTTAACGCGTCCGCATTACTTTTTAGCTTTCCTGGCTTATATACTGCCTCGTAATCGTACTCTTTGAGCTTCAGCCTCCACTTTAGGAGCCTCGTACTCGGGTCTTTTACACTAAATATCCATGTTGGTGGCTTATGGTCTGTCACCACAGTGAATTTTTGGCCATAAACTTATGGTCTAAACTGCTTTACTGTGTACACTATAGCTAACAATTCTTTTTCTGTTGTACTATTGTTTTGTTCTGCTTTGTTTAGTGCTCTGGATGCATATGCAATGAGCAAGTCTTTGCCAATCTTCTTCCCTTGTGATAACACGGCGCCCAACGCTGCGTTATACTTGCATCCGTTGTGATTATAAACGGTTTCGTAAAGTCAGGGTACTAAAGTAAAGGAGGCTCTTTCAGCTCTTTGAACGCATTGTTCTGTCATTCTCCCCATTGGTACTCTACTCTACTCCTTTCTTTAAGAGCTCATAGAGAGGTTTCGCAATTTTGCTGAAATTTGCAACGAAACGTGGGTAATACCCTATCAGTCCTAGAAACCCTTTTAGTTCTTTCGTTGTTCTCGGCTGTGGGAAGAACTTCACCTTCTCGACCCTTGCCATATCCAGTGATATTCGCTTGTCAGTGATGCAATGACCTAGGAAGATTACGTCCTTCCTCAGGAATTCACACATGTCTGGTTGCAACTTCAAATTGTGCTCTCGCAACCTGTCAAATATTTCCCGGAGTTTTTGTAATGCTCCTGCAGGTTTTTCCCATAACATACTATGTCATCCAAATAGACAAAGCACTTCACACCTTGCAAACCTGCCAAAACTGTGTTCATCAGTCTCTGGAGACATCCTGGGGCTCCCTTCAGTCCCATCGGCGATTTTTTGTATTCGTAATGTTGATAGTTTGAGCTGAATGCCGTTTTCTCTCTGTCCTTCTCATCCGTTAATATTTGATGATACCCGCTTGCGAGGTCAAGTGTCGAGAAGTACTTGGCTTGCCCTAATTGATCCAGGATATCGGAGATATTCGGTAGTGGAAATGCATCGCCTACCGTGATGTCATTTAATTGTCAGTAGTCCACTATGATTCTCCATTTCTGCTTGCCACTGGCATCTAGCTTCTTTGGAACTAATAGTAATGGTGCGTTCCATGCGCTATTGCTTTCGACAATTATGTCATCCTTGAGCATCTGCTCTATTTGCTCTTTTAGCACTTCCTTTTGTGCTTCAGGGATCCTGTATGGTCTAGCATTCACTACCTTCCCCGCGTGTTCCGGCGCAATCGGTATTCTGTGTTTCACTGTAGAAGTAGAGGACAATTTGTCCCCTTGTAGATGAAATACATCTCCGTATTCTGTGCAGACCTCTGCTAGAGCCACTCTTTTCTTCGACGTTCAAATGATACATTGTGAGTTGCCTTCGCAACACACTAACACGACTTTCCATCTTACCTACAACATCAGTGCTACAGTTTACTTCACGTATTTTCATGATTCTTTCTAATTCTTCCGTTATTAACCTGATGTTTCCTAGTCAAGCTCTGTCCTCTGACACTTTCAATGCATTTACTATGCATTTCCCATTTCGCACTTTTACTAAGGACTCAGGTATATGCACCCCTTATGCAATCTCCTACCTTGTTATGACCACTTCTTTTTCGATTCCCCATGGTACCTTTCAGTCCACTTTCAACAACATTATTCTTTCTTCTCAGGGCCCTATCTCCCCGCCTATTTCTGAATCTGCTTCTGTCTCCTGTCCCTTTGGCTCTTCCTCTACTACTAAGGGTATATCTCGCCCTTTTAGTCATATTACTTTACCTGCTTAGTCCAGCTTGACTCTATGCTCTGTTAAGAAATTTCTTCCTATCAGTCCACTATACGGAACATCTAGTCCTCACCCGTACACGTGAAATTTCTGTCTCACTTTTTCGGAGCCGTCTATTCTTAAGTGTATCTGTACCATGCTTATTGTGCTAATGGCTTCACTGGTTACACCTTTTAACCGAAGCCTTTCTGCTTCATTGGTTCCAAGCGTACTCTTTACTAGAATACTTGTCCTTTTGAGCAAACACAATTGTGCTCCAGTGTCTGTTAGTAGCTTCAAATACTTTTTTAACTCTACGCAGTACAATACTATCACGTCATTTTCTGTTGCACAGTCTATTACCCTAACTGTGGGTTTACCTATCACAACAAGGCCCAACTGCGCAGCCTTGCTGCCTCTTAGTTTCCTTGTACCACTTTGCCGGTTTTACTTGATACTGGTACCCTGCCTTTTCTCCAGGCATGCCAGGGCCCTTCGTGGCAATCTTTCACATAGTGGCCCAGCCGCTTACACTTAAAACAGACTACATCCTTTACTCTCATACACGGAACTCCGCAGTTCCCTGGTAGATTACACTGTGGGCGTCTCCACTCCCATAATCCTCCATCGGCTTCTCTATGATTTCCTCTTAATTCTCTCGTATCTATCGCATGACTTTTCTTAACCACAATCAGCGTTCCATGTCTGTGTGTCCCGGCTTGTCGCACCCATAGCAAAAGTTTGTAATCTCTTTGCCTGGAATGAAAGTCTTGCTAACTTTAACAAGTTGCAGTTTATTCTGAAGAATTACACCTCACCCTAACTGTGTGGTGATTGCATTCACGAAGGCCAAGTCTAATACAGAGGCGGTGACATTCGACCATTCCGACTGCCTACTAGAAGCTCTGCAATACTTCCTAGCACCCTACGTCAGAGCCCCGCGGCTACGCCCTAACACTCTTCAGCGACTATCTCTGGCTGCCTACCTACAGCCCGTTCCTTAGCCCAAGTCGGCTGCTGCTATCACGCTGACTACTGTCGCTACCTGGAGCATAACATCGAGAGACGCCGGAGCGGCGTTCTCCCGAGTTTTGTTAGCTCTGCCCCTCCGACCCTGCCAGCGCTTGGCATGACGTAGCGTCGAAGGGAACTTACCCGTGTTTAGTAGCGTTTAAGTATTATTGTTGTTATTGTTCTTCAGAGGCTGGGTGGAGGGATAGAGGCACCTCTCCCAATATGGTCATGCACTGCGTCCTGGGCCCTTCATTGGCTCCTCATGACGTAGTGCGGTCCCCACCAAGGGCCCTCTTTCTCTCTCTCTCTCCCCGATACCAGACTTTTCTCTCTAACCAGAAGTTTTCCATTGATATTTTTAATTGCCTACTTGTCACGAATCCCTCCACAGAGCTTCTTTTGTCTCGTTAAGGAGTCTGTTTCTTTTCCTATCACGCGCAGCTGCCCGACAGTTTGGACTTTCGCCTTGGCTCTCCAGCTGTGTATCTTTATGACCCCTCTGCCATGCCTGGCATTTAGCTTACATTTTAACCCACCAAGTGTTTATGGACTATTTCCATTGTAATGCCTGAGAAAGACTGTATTTAGACTTAGTTTGTTCCTGCAGTTACAACATTATGTATGAAGGAAGAGAAGGAAACTGCTCTTATTGTTGAGGTCGTTGTACCTGTTGTAATAGTATAAGGAATCTAAAAGGAATTCATTACTGCAGGCAACATGTTATCATCCTTCCATCTACCATCCATTTCATAATGATTGACCCATGACTGTGAGCTCTTATTCTGGTCACATCACATAACGAACATCAATGTGCTATACCTTGTCAGAATTGTGGAAATGTCTACTTTTATTTGGTGTGTGAATGTTGCATTTTAGTTGAAAAGGCGGTGGCATACGTAATAATATTTAAGAGAAAGCGTACTTTTTTGACCATTTTTTGGCATGTGTCAAATTTGAGGAGCCAGACCACAATTAGGAGAAAAATTTCCTTTGCACAGTTTAAAGATGGGTAATTCCATGAGTAACAGAATGACATTCGGTGATTGTTTCTGGACTTTAAGTATATAAAAGACTAAGAATCGTGATAAAAGGCAAAAAAATTTATATTGTGTTTTCTGTATAAGCAAAGGAACACAGTTTATTTAATTTAATAATTGAAGTTTCATTTATATAATTAGACTTATGTAAAAAAACATTCTGGTAATGAAATGACATAATTCAGACATGCATATTGTTTTCATTTATAATGCAACAATAATTCAGCTCACACATTTCCTGTAAAAATTCACAAAAATTATATTGTGAAGAGGAATAAATGGGAAACAAAATTTCGTAGAAGATGAATACATTAGACTAACATTTTACTAACAAAACAAAACAAATCGTTCGAATGACACTTTTTCTTGACATGTACCAGTTTTATTCTGAACTGCTGATTAGGTAGGGAAAATGGTGCTTATTCCTCTGATGTATAGTAGTTGCAGCTAGTTTCTCTACATTTTGGTCTTTTTCTACCCAACATTTATCTTCCTTTGAGGGAAATGTAAATATCTTTCCATTGCATCATTCTCTCTAATAAATGAAATTTCCTAACCATCTTCAACATAAATCACCTGCCCCACAAAAAAACCTTGATCTATTTCTTTCAGCATAGGAAATCAGAACAAAATCCTCTTGATGCAACAATAATTCAGCTCACACATTTCCTGTAAAAATTCACAAAAATTATATTGTGAAGAGGAATAAACGAGAAACAAAATTTCGTAGAAGATATAAATACATTAGACTAACATTTTACTAACAAAATAAAACAAATTGTTCTTAATGGAATGACATGTACCAGTTTTATTCTGAACTGCTGATTGGGTAGGGAAAATGGTGCTTATTCCTCTGATGTATAGTAGTTGCAGCTAGTTTCTCTACAATTTGGTCTTTTTCTACCCAACATTTATCTTACTTTGAGGGAAATGTAAATGTAATATGGATCATTCTTTCTAAGAAATGAAATTTCGTAACCATCTTCAACATAAATCACCTGCCCCACAAAAAAACCTTGATCTGCTTCTTTCAGCATAGGAAATCAGAGCAAAATCCCCTTGATGCAAAGCCATATGATTGACTGGGTCCTGTGAATTCCCTTTGGCTGAAGATCACTTTTCGATATTGTGCACAAACCTCTTTGGGCAGATAGCGAATAATGCTGGTACTCAATAATATATGGACCGATAGGTGTAAAGGTGTAACAGCATGGATGGTTTTGGTCTGCTCTACTGGAACTATTCCCATCCACATTTGATCTAATTCCTCCTTATTCTCTGCCATTTGCAAGGCAGAGATATAAAAACTGTATATGCAATTTTGGCAAAGTCCTCGGCACCAGATAGTATGTGTTTTCCAGCTTTGCAGATATTCCAGACTGCACGCTTTACAGTTCCACCAATCCCATCCATGACACCTTTGCCATGTGATGTGGCAAAGAAATCTCATAAAATATTTATTCCATAGTGTTCTCTGAAATACGTCAAGTTGGCAAAGAGGAAACGCTGCTTAAATTGACTGGCTGCACCATCACTCATGAATGTGACAGATTCTACCTCTGGGTTCGTGGATACAATGTGCTCTACAATCTTACTTAGGAAAGCATGCACTGACTATTTATTATGATCAAAATCATCACTAACAACAGCAGAAGAATCTATCATTTTGTGAGTCCCAAACATATGCTTTAAACAAAGTGATTAGTGATTTTGATGAATGGGCACTCTGGACTTCCTTCTGCATTTGAACAGCATAATCTTCTTCAAAATGTACTTGCACCAAGATGTTCTTCTTGTCTGCAGAATTCTTTTTGTTTTTAAAAAATTTTGATTGTTGTAAGAATTGGGGTAGCATGTTTGAAAGAGCATCAAGACTCTGACCAACAGTACCGTGAATCTCTTTCAGAGTGATTCCCTGGTTCACTGTTTGCCATTGGGTCCATTTGATCAGCTTCTTCATTAAGTTGTCATCCAAAGAATACTTATCTTTCAGAGATACATTTGCACATTTTTCACATTTTGACAGCATGCAAACTTCTTTCTCTTCATTGCAAACTGTTGTGCTAATGAAGTCAGAAAATGTGGTTTTCACATGTGGAACAACCTTGCTTATAACTTGCAAAAGTAGCTTTAGGTTCTTGTGGTAGTGGCAGACACACACATTGGGTGCTGTATCCTGTAAGGTGCACACAAACTTTGGCCTCTAGCGCAGAACTTTGACGATATTATTGGAATGTTAGGGAATTCCTCTAGATATATAGCATATACTTCTTTCAATGGCATGATCATGTACCTCTTCTAGACTTTGGTTTTTCCACCTTCCTTATCCTTCATTATCACATAACCTTTCATTCCAGGAGTTTGTCATGAAATGTCATCTCGAACATAAACAGCAGCAATAGCTTTTTCTGTGCCTGGATTTAGGTGTTGAATCTGATTTTTCACCTATTGTTCATTTACTAAAACTCCATGAGCAGCAGCTAATTCCAAGACAACTTTCTTGTACTTCTAGCTAAACAAGTTTCCACACATTTAACTGCTTTCTTTAATGTAGCTAGAGATTTTTACGGGCTATTGGTGTAGATGATGTAAGCATCACCGTCATTGCCTTCGTTGCTGCTTCCGACATAATGTCTGAATTTTCTTTGATTAAGTTTCTCTTTTCTCTCTGCTTCTTAAGTAGAGCAGCAGTTAAACTTGGCCATTTCAGCCTTTTCCTTTCCCTGTCCTTTCTCTTAATCACATCACTTAACCCTTTCTCCTTGAGTCATTTCCGGTATTCTCTCGTTTTCGCAGCTGATGTGAAAGGCATGATAACAACTGTAAAAACCAAATATCTTGATTGAGAATTTTTGTGGGAACAGTGTAATTGCTAGAAATAAGCCAATATTTATTTTAAATAAAAAGTTCTATAAAATATAGTGATCTTCTAACAACACAACACATAAAAATGTGTGTAATATTAGCCATAATACATAGTGACCTCCTCCTGTTGCAGTACATAGGAAGTCAGTACCTTCTTTTTCTGCAGGCAATATGGGGGTTTTCTGATAATTTGGTTTTGCCATTGCTTCCAAGACAAGCATAGGCTATGGAAGAAGAGATACTGTTTATCAATTAACTCCACTCTGCATGTAGTATGCAGCCATTTAATCATTTCATTGCAATCTTTACTAAAGAAGCTTATTAACTCACCTTTAAATAGTTACTCTTCAGATTCACTGAATATAAGTTTCTACTCTCTGAAAAGTATATTCTTGGTCTGTGGGACTTACCCTCTTTCCCTCCAATTTTAGAAACAGTATAGCCAGGGTGTATACTACCCGGGACAACCGGGAGATCCGGGAAAAAACCGGGAATTTTTTCATCCTGGAGAAAACCGAGAAAAACCCGGGAATTTTTTTTAGGATTCCGGGATATTTTTTGTTTTAGTTTTCAGTTAATTTTTTGTTATTTTGACTGGTAAGAAATAATACTCTAACAAAGGATATAACTGCATCCCGCTACTGCAGAATAATACTGCAGCAATAAAACATGAACGAGAGAAAAAAACTAAAATAAAACTTAAGTTGCAAAGGAAATCCGCCATGTACACAATGAAACACAGTGCTCATACAAGCGTTTGCTAGTAGCAAAATGTGTAAAAGGCTTTACGAAGACTACGCAGTGCTTCGTAACAACAAATTGCCTCCGATGAGCATGACGTCACAACTGCTTACATTAGATTCTTGTGAGCAGTTGCGAGCGGGCTCATGCGCATCGCAGTTGAGTCATGCATGTACCTTCTCCCACTTCTGGCTACAAAAGTGTGGTTGTTATCTGTATAAGCAAGCAGCAAGATGCTACACAGAATAATTTTACTGGCGTGTGCAAGCTGCCATATTCACTGGGAGCAAACCGGGGTATCTGCTCCGGGCGGCAATTTCAGTAAAGCATTAATCGATCGCCATGCGGATCAATGAAGTTATTTTTGTCGGTTTGCCAAAGAAACATTGCTTTATTAATCTTTTCCGCTGAGGCAGTCAATTTATTTGAAATGAAGTGGTTAATTCCACACTATTGGCTAGTTTCAACTGTTCGCTGCATGTGAAGAGAGCATGTTTTCATCTTATAGCACGTATGGCATTATGCCATAATAAAGAACCAAAAATGAAATAATGCAGTACTGGTAGTCCAAGAAAATTTACAACCGAATCTGGACTTACGAATGTGTACTTTAAGTCGAATTTTGCATTTTAGTATGGTTCACGAAATTCCTCTGGTGTCTTGTTTCTTTTATGACATAATGTAAGATCTTTTAATGTTTTACACGTACGAACATACGGGCTTCCTGCGTCATCGTAGCTGCGCAAGCGCGGTGAAGCCTGTTATCTGGCTCTCTCTGTTAACTGCTGAAACGAATCTCTTTCTAAAAGGAAAATATTGCGAATGATTGACTCAAAAGCGTTACTTTCAAAGTAAATTTCCTTTTACGCAAGATGAAATAAGTGCGAGAATGTGCGATGAATTTCTTATTCTTAAATCACAGAGCGTTTGACTCTCATTTAAAAACCAACTGTTTGAGGACGGCCATTTAGTAAAAATTTCGAGCCCAGAAGATCAGACATTTATGTCGGTATTAAAAATTTTACTGACACATTTGTGTGATGCATCTAAAAGTGTAACACGCGCAAAAAAGATCAACATTATACGTGAAATTTTAGCTTCTCTTGCAGCTTATTAATCGTCGAGACCAATATTATACGTGAAAGCTTTGCTTTTCTCGTAGCAACACTATGTATATTAATTTACATCATTAACTTTTCCTATTTGTGTGTACGCGCTACTTAACGGTGATAATGCCATTGGCTGACTACATCACGTGTCCTAAGCACAAAATATACGCTGGCCGGTCTAAAGCACTGCAGTCATGGACTGTGCGACTGGTCCTGGCGGAGGTTCGAGTCCTCCCTCGGGCATGGGGGTGTGTGTGTGTGTGTGTGTGTGTGTGTGTGTGTGTGTGTGTTTGTCCTTAGGATAGTTTAGGTTAAGTAGTGTGTAAGCTTAGGGACTGATGACCTTGGAAGTGAAGTCCCATAAGATTTCACACACATCTGAACATTTTTTTTATCCGCTGGCGAGATCACGTGACATGAGCTATGACTCGCTTACAAAAGCGCACCGCAATCTTGATTTCAATGCTTCGGAAAGTAACATGTGGTGTTTGGTGGAATCCGAATTTATACTTTCGTAATACGAAAATGTGCAGCGTGCATGGTCTTTTTTCCTGAGTTTCGTTTTCTAGAGGGCTGAAAAATTCTATGCCAGTTTTTTAAAACAACAACCTTTCAAAGGGCCAGCTGGTGTGGCTGTGCGGTTCTAGGTGCTTCAGTTTGGAACCGCGTGACCGCTACGGTTGCAGGTTCGAATCCTGCCTCAGACATGGATGTTTGTGATGTCCTTAGGTTAGTTAGGTTTAAGTAGTTCTAAGTTTTAGGGGACTGATGACCACAGATGTTAAGTCCCATAGTGCTCAGAGCCATTTGAGCCTTTCAAAGGACTGATAAGTTTTACAGTTCCGAGGAAAAGTATACTGTCACTTAACAAGGAAAAAGTGTAGTTTCACCCGGGAGAAAGTGTGTTTTCAACTGGGAAATCCGGGAAAAATCCGGGAATTTTTTTTTCCTTGTCCGCGTAGACACCCTGATAGCCCACATACAAAATTGCAGTATAGCCAACATATAAATGTATTTGACCTACAATATCTTACATTCAGTTATAAAATTATTGTCATTCTATCACTCCATTTATGTCATTCTGTTATCATTACAAAATATTGTTTCTAATGAATATTTTTTTCTCTGTTGTGAGACTTTTATCTATCTCATAAATCTGTATTTGTATGCCCATTTTCAGGATCCTATAAAATTGCGATGACCCTGAAACCCAAGTTTCAGGCTTTTTTCACTAACGGAATGACAGGAGATAACAATAAAAAATAAATCGCCTGGGGACTTTACTAATTAAATAAAATCAATATAAGCTATTGAAATGGGCTATCTTAAGATATTTGTAAAGTTTTTCAGATATATTCTGTTGATAAATTACTTTACAATTCGTCAATGTAGTACTTTGGAAAAACTGATTTCTTAGAGGGTCTAGAAGCTGAAATTTTAGACAAGCTCTAAAGCCATTTCTGGAGTCCCAGCACTTCTTAACATTAAAATGAAGCTTCAGATTAAAAAACAACTTCCAGACAAACTGCCATTGCTTTCCAATTAGTTAAGTTGTCCTAATAATGGTGGGTGTAGATGGGTGCAATTCATCAAATGGTGATACGTATTAACAAGATGAAAAATGTAAATGCAAGTTCTGTTGTTGCTTTTCACAACTTTTATGTCTTTATGCATGTAAATCTATATAAAACACTAATATCACATCATTAATTTTTTTGCTTTTGTGTTCCTATGCGCTGCATGCTCATGGTGCTATGTTGCTGGACCTCTGAACAGTATTTCCACTTCATTGCATGTAGGTTCTTTAAATGGCCTACACATATAAAGAAATATTTGTAATGATTGTTATTCACACCACCCCCTTCCGGCAAGGATATCATAGGGAGGTATGATTATATCTGAGTAAACTGACAGAAAATTGAAAGTTATACTGTCAATTTTTTTTATGTATCTAAATTCCCCCCCACCCCACTGATCTCATTATCTGTTGGGTTTTTGAGCTGGTGCAGTAAAGATGTATGTAATTGCACTCTCCCAACATTCTGTTAACTAAATGTTAGAATATGCAGAAGTCACAAGTTTTCATTCTCCTGCCGAGCCACGTTGTAATCTCCACATGCTGATGCAATGAGGACTTGCATTTTTAAATGGATCTTTTTGAAGAAGAAGTCAACACAAAGAGAGAACAACCAATGAGGCCATGCTAGCACTAATGTACATCATTGGGGAGACAAGGTAAACTCAAAGGAATTAATCTTCAACGTTCCAGAACTGCCACAGTGTTCCATAACACTCGTGCATCCACTCCTGAATGCATTTTTGGACTTATAGTTTCTGGTGTGGCTAAACATGCATTATCGTAACTAAATCAGCTCTGAACAATTCACATTATCTCTCTCTGTAACCAATATTTGTTGTGACCTATACAAGGGAATTGCCATTGAGAGTGAGTTAGCACATTTGTAATAATTTAAAATAATTATATTATTTTGTAATTTTTCTATTATAATAGCTGTTGTCCTCCTCTATTTTGCGAATGAGATACTACATTATCGCAAGAAGGATGTAAATCACACAATGTGCAAAAAATTAAACATAATCAATTGGAGAATTAATTCTGGAAGGAGAGAAAAAGCCAAACAAAAGATAGGAAAATTCATGATTCATTGCGTGCATGACTACGCTTATTTGTGTCTCTGCCAATAGTGATCATAGTACCTTTCCTAATCCAACTCCCAAACTGAAGCATTCTCATAAAACACGTAGATATTTGGACAGAAAATTAATTTTAGGGACAAAGAAAAATGTGTGCATACATATTCATCTTGAGTTTGAAGCTCTGGTGTCTGTGTTTGCATTAACAATAACATATGTTTTTGGGTGGGGTCCACCTTTAGCAAAACGCTATTTTGTTTTTTGTCCCAGACATGTGTCACTGCAGTTGCAGCATCATCAGTGTTTTCTTTTATTATTATGGCTGTTAAACATCAGTAATGTTCTTTACTGTTTAAATACATATAAATATTGGTTTCTCAATCGTAATTACAGATTTTTGAAGAGCACATAAAGTTGTGTATTCATACCTTCTTACCATATGGTGTGGTTTTCCTGCTGTATTAAGTTTTCACAGTGTCTGCTTTTCTTTACATTTTGTCACTTGCAACTACATTAAGTTGTATATATGATTGTAAAAAGACTACTGTACAGTTGAAAGTAGTTTCCTAAGGACACTCATGGGTTGGACTCGAATGAGAATAGAGATTTTTAAATGTTTTCATGTCTCAGTTATGATCAAAGCGACACACATGTAAGCTATTTTGAAGAAGTATAAATGATTCTAATGTTCGAAGAATGGGTTAGCTTGCCGAAGTTATTGTTTATGAATGTTGAAAATATATTGTGCTTGAACTGAAAAGTATTCTACGAGTAGACAAATTGTTTCAAGAATAGAAAAGTAGTTAGTAAATTCCCTTAACCAGCAACATATACTAGGAGAAGAACGTTTTGGGAGATCGATGTAGTGGATTAACCCGAAAAGAGGATGTGCTACACATAACGGGCAAGTTAACTGAATTGAGAGACGTGTGAGTTTTGCACCCCAGCACCACACTGTCTCTCGATGTCGTCTGGAGAACGTTAGAACGTGGCGACCTAAGTGACAGGACCCGAAGAGAACGGGAATTTTACAACAGAAATGGGATAAGATTTTATGAGTTGCCATAGCAACAGGACATAACAAGATACGAGAACTGTTTCCAATAGTTGTATTGAGTCCAATAAAGCACTGGAAGAAAGTTGCGAGTGCAATGCAGTAAAAGACTTGAGAAAGTAATAGTGAAGAAAACTCGAGAGAAGACCTCAATTTTTCGACTAAGAAGATCGAATGAGGAGAGTAAGCAGTCTTGACACACGTACATCGCGCAGACACTGACTCAGTAACCAGCCACCTACACCGACTGCACCAGTTGCTGCTCACCAGTGCTGACGCCACGTCCGCTCGCCGACGAAGATGCTGAAACTGATATTCGACACCGCCAGTGCCAGTGCTGTCTTCTGGCACAGATTACACATTCACTGACCTATGCAGCGAGAATTCTATGCCAGTGAGCATGGAAAAAAAAAACTTTATTTCTCCAGTAAGAAGTGTTGCAAATACTGTGGTGTGAACTTTTACTGTGTAATTGGTATAACTGAAATTAGTCTTAGATGCTCCCAAGAGCTAAACTCTATAAAAGCGCGGATAGTATACATCAAGTTGGAGAGACATCAGAACCATCCATGGCTATGAGAATAGCTAAAGAAGGGCCTGACTTGTCTGAATTGGAAAATTTAATTAGAGCCCAGAGTGAAGCTCTAACTAGATTAGACGTTAAGTTAGAAGCACAGAGTGAAGCTTCAACTGCTCAAATTGCCTCTTTGGGGAATTTAATAAGTACTACTTTAAGTGAAAAGGTAGAAGCACAAGGTGTATTAAACGATAAAGTGGAGAATTTGCGATTAGGTTTAAAGAATGAATTAAGTAATTCCTTAACTATCCAGATGAATCACGTGTTCACTGACCTGAGCCAAAAGCAGGATGACCAATTTCAGAAGTTGATCCAGAAATTCGAATTTGACATTGAAGATAAGTGTAACAATATAGAGTCTGAATTTGGTGAAAATTTTGGATCATTTCAGAGTGCATTTAATGTTGCATTTGAAGTGGTAAAACAAAGGCTGCATACTTTGAAACATAGTGTGGAATGGAAAAACCGGAAAACAATTTCAAAATCACACACATAGTCGCAGCCACCGCACCAGCTCAAACAGGAACATCACGTCCAGAAGATGAGACAGTGCCAGAACCAGCCTCAGAAGATACAGCAGAGATTGAAATTATCGTCAAGAAAACTGTATCTACTCATCATTGAGACGCTCACACACAGGGAAACTGATGAAAGGGGCCAATTCTTTCTGAATTTGGCCCAATACAACGAATCCAGAATAAGCAGTCAACATTCATGTGGATTAGTTTTAAAGACACTCTGCCTAATAATATATGCAGTAGTAATTTCATTACGCACTTAAACATCAGAGGTCTGTCTGAAGGAATGATCAGGAAGCTTTATGATATAGAAATTTTGCTAGAAAATGTGAAACAATCTGTGAAAGTAATATGTCTCAATGAACATCGGATAAAATCTGAAAATATCAATCTCCTGAATAAACTTACAAGCTATAAACAGGCTACCAGCTTTTGTAGGGGTATGGGGTATGGCCCCCCATGAACCATGGACCTTGCCGTTGGTGGAGAGGCTTGCATGCCTCAGCAATACAGATGCCCGTACCGTAGGTGGAACCACAACAGAGGGGTATCTATTGAGAGGCCAGAAAAACGTGTGGTTCCTGAAGAGGGGCAGCAGCCTTTTCAGTAGTTGCAGGGGCAACAGTCTGGATGATTGACTTATCTGGCCTTGTAACACTAACCAAAACGGCCTTGCTGTGCTGGTACTGCGAACGGCTGAAAGCAAGGGTAAACTACAGCCGTAATTTTTCCCAAGGGCTTGCAGCTTTTCTGTATGATTAAATGATGATGGCGTCCTCTTGGGTAAAATATTCTGGAGGTAAAATAGTCCCCCATTCGGATCTCCGGGTGGGGACTACTCAAGAGGACGTCGTTATCAGGAGAAAGAAAACTGGCGTTCTACAGATCAGAGCGTG
The DNA here is from genome assembly GCF_021461385.2 of Schistocerca piceifrons. Classification (NCBI taxonomy): domain Eukaryota; kingdom Metazoa; phylum Arthropoda; class Insecta; order Orthoptera; family Acrididae; genus Schistocerca; species Schistocerca piceifrons. The sequence continues at coordinate 267,354,218 of NC_060141.1, forward strand.
GAATGTCAGATCCCTTAATCGGGCAGGTAGGTTAGAAAATTTAAAAAGGGAAATGGATAGGTTAAAGTTAGATATAGTGGGAATCAGTGAAGTTCGGTGGCACGAAGAACAAGATTCTTGGTCACATGAATACAGGGTTATAAATACAAAATCAAATATGGGTAATGCAGGAGTAGGTTTAATAATGAATGAAAAAATAGGAGTGCGAGTAAGCTACTACAAACAGCATAGTGAACGCATTAATGTGTCCAAGATAGACACGAAGCCTACACCTACTACAGTAGTACAAGTTTATATGCCAACAAGCTCTGCAGATTTCGAAGAAATTGGAGAATACTGCGTGAAGAATTTGACAGAACTCTGAAAGACCTGGTTATTCAGATAGTGAAGGGAGACGAAAATTTAATAGTCATGGGTGACTGGAATTTGATAGTAGGAAAAGGAAGAGAAGGAAACGTGGTAGGTGAATATGGATTGGGGGGAAGAAATGAAAGAGGAATCCGCCTGGTAGAATTTTGCACAGAGCATAACTTAATCATAGCTAACACTTGGTTCAAGAATCATAAAAGAAGGTTGTATACGTGGAAGAAGCCTGGAGATACTGACAGGTTTCAGATAGATTATATAATGGTAAGACAGAGATTTAGGAACCAGGTTTTAAATCGTAACACATTTCCAGGGGCAGATGTGGACTCTGACCACAATCTATCAGTTATGAACTGTGGATTAAAACTGAAGAAACTGCAAAAAGGTGGGAATTTAAGCAGAAGGGACCTGGATAAACTGACTAAACCAGAGGTCGTACACAGTTTCAGGGAGAGTATAAGGGAAAAATTGACATGAATGGGGGAAAAATACAGTAGAAGAAGAAGGGGTAGCTTTGAGAGATGAAGTAGTGAAGGCAGCAGAGGATCAAGTAGGTAAAAAGACGAGGGCTAGTAGAAATCGTTGTGTAATAGAAGGAATACTGAATTCAATTGATGAAAGGAGAAAATACAAAAATGCAGTAAATGAAGCAGGCAAAAAGGAATTCAAATGTCTCAAAAATGTGATCGACAGGAAGTGCAAAATGGCTAAGTAGGGATGGCTAGAGGACAAATGTAAGGATGTAGAGGCTTGTCTCACCTGGGGTGAGATAGATACTGCTTGCAGGAAAATTAAAGAGACCTTTGCAGAAAAGAGAACCACTTGTATGAATATCAAGAGCTCAGATGGCAACCCAGTTCTAAGCAAAGAAGGGAAGGCAGAAAGGTGGAAGGAGTATATAGAGGGTCTATACAAGGGCGATGTACTTGAGGACAATATAATGGAAATGGAAGAGGATGTAGATGAAGATGAAATGGGAGATATGATACTGCGTGAAGAAATTGACAGAGCTCTGAAAGACCTGAGTTGAAACAAGACCCCGGGAGTAGACAACATTCCATTAGAACTACTGACAGCCTTGGGAGAGCCAGTCGTGACAAAACTCTACCATCTGGTGAGCAAGATGTATGAGACAGGTGAAATACCCTCAGACTTCAAGAAGAATATAATAATTCCAATCCCGAAGAAAGCAGGTGTTGACAGATGTAAAAATTACCAAACTATCAGTTTAATAAGTCAAGGCTGCAAAATACTAATGTGAATTCTTTACAGGCGAATGGAAAAACTGGTAGAAGCGGACCTCGGGGAAGATCAATTTGGATTCCCTAGAAATATTGGAACACGTGAGGCAATACTGACCTTACGACTCACCTTCGAAGAAAGATTAAGGAAAGGCAAACCTATGTTCCTAGCATAAATAAACTTAGAGAAAGCTTTTGACAATGTTGACTTGAATACTCTCTTTCAAATTCTGAAGGTGGCAGGGATAAAATACAGGGAGCGAAAGGCTATTTACAATTTGTACAGAAACCAGATGGCAGTTATAAGAGTCGAGGGGCATGGAAGGGAAGCAGTGGTTGGGAAGGGAGTGAGACAGTGTTGTAGCCTATCCCCGATGTTATTCAATCTGTATATGAAGCAAGCAGTAAAGGAAACAAAAGAAAAATTCAGAGTAGGTATTAAAATCCATGGAGAAGAAATAAAAACTTTAAGGTTCGCCGATGACATTGTAATTCTGTCAGAGACAGCAAAGGACTTGGAAGAGCATTTGAACGGAATGGACAGTGTCTTGAAAGGAGGATATTAGATGAACATCAACAAAAGCAAAATGAGGACAATGGAATGTAGTCAAACTGAATCAGGTGATGATGAGGATATTAAATTATGAAATGAGACACTTAAAGTAGTAAAGGAGTTTTGCTATATGGGGAGCAAAATAACTGATGATGGTCGAAGTAGAGAGGATATAAAATGTAGACTGGCAATGGCAAGGAAAGTGTTTCTGAAGAAGAGAAATTTGTTAACATCGAGTATAGATTTAAGTGTCAGGAAGTCATTTATGAAAGTATTTGTAAGGAGTGTAGCCATGTATGGAAGTGAAACGTGGACAATAAATAGTTTGGACAAGAAGAGAATAGAAGCTTGCGAAATGTGGTGCTACAGAAGAATGCTGAAGATTAGATGGGTAGATCACATTACTAATGAGGAGGCATTGAATAGGATTGGGGAGAAGAGGGGTTTGTGGCACAACTTGACTAGAAGAAGAGATCGGCTGGTAGGACATGTTCTGAGGCATCAAGGGATCACCAATTTAGTATTGGAGGGCAGCGTGGAGGGTAAAAATCGTAGAGAGAGACCAAGAGATGAATACACTAAGCAGATTCAGAAGGATGTAGGTTGCAGTAGGTACTGGGAGATGAAGAAGCTTGCACAGGATAGAGTAGCATGGAGAGCTGCATCAAACTAGTCTCTGGACTGAATACCACAACAACAACAACATGTAATATGGAGCCTCTTGCATACTATTTCATTCCTTGGTAAGATATCATCTGAATGAAGAAGGTACATTTAAAAGTTGCTGTATGGAACTTAAAGAGTATAACATATTAATTATTGGTATATATTGCGCCCTTGGGTAACATATAAGCTTTGTGTTTTTAGTTAAGTGTGCTACATTACTACATATATTAAAAAGTGAGAAACTGTACAATAAAGTGGTTATATGTGCTGACTTCAACATAAATGTAAGGACTGATGACAAATTTTCCTCACACTTTAAGAACCTGGTAGTCACAAATGGGCTAAATCTCAATTCTGATCAGTATACAGAATTACAGCAACCTCTGCAACATGTATTGACAATATTGTAAGTAGTTATAATTATTATGTAAAAGTAAAGTTTCTTCTAGATTTAGGTGTATCAGACCATAAAGTGCTATATGTATCACTACTGAAGCAAAATTCAAAGATGTAGGAATTTCAGTCAAGAAAATGTGGAAGTATTTTGTAAAAAACTAAGCCAAACCAAGTGGACAGTCAGCAAACACACTTCCACAAGTGACAATTACAATAACTTTTTAACTGAATTCTTGGGTATATTCAATGAATGCTTCCCTTTTGTAACATTGAAGACCAGGTCCCATAAAAGTAGATCATGGGTAACAAAAGGAATTAGAGAGTCTAGTGCTACTAAGAGGATACTGCATATGGAGGCACAAGTAAATCAAAGCCCTGAATTTCTTAAGTATGTAAGCACATACAGAAAAACATTGGGCAAACTAATTAAACTAGCAAAATGTACTGCAAATAGTAACTTCATTTCAAATGCAAAAAAAAAAGTTGTTTGGTCTGTTGTAAGAAGCGAAGTTGGCAGTGAGGCAAAGAGAAAATGCCCTTCTAAAATAGCGATAAATGGTAGAGCTGTTACAGAACCAGTGCCATTTGTGAATCATTCAACAACTTTTTCATAAACTGTAATAAATTTGGTGACTGTTCACCACCAAAAACGAAGACCAATATGACAGGAAGTAATTGACCATGTTTTAAATTTTCTCATGCTTCCATCTCAGATGTCTTCAAAATCATAATGTCCTTAAAAAATTCAAAATCTGTGGGGTGGGATGAGGTCCCCATTGAAATAATAAAAATAGTCCGCCACAGTTTTGCATATCCAATCTCTTTCATAATCAACCAATCTTTTGATGAGGGATGTTTCCCAGAGTGATTAAAACATGCACAAGTTGGGCCAGTACATAAAAAAGACAAACAAGATGAATTGGGCAACTATAGGCCATCACACTGTTACCAATCTTCTCAAAAATATTTGAAGAGCTACATGTGATCAGATCGAAAATCACAATTCATCTAACAGCATTATCTTATGCAATCAATATGGTTTCAGAAAAGGCCGCACAACAATCCATGCAATAAATGAATTAGTCACAAAAATCAGCTGATGTCTTGACGATAGAATGTGTGTTTCAGGCATCTTTTGTGACATGTCCAAAGCCTTGAAAACAGTAAATCATGACCTGCTTTTCCAAAAATTGGCACGCTATAGTTTCCAAGGCAGATCTCTTAGCTGGATGTCATCATACTTGGTAAACAAAACACAAAGAGTACTTATTAACATCAATGGCAAGAAATTTCTCTCTGGCTGGAAACACAAGCAATTAGATGTTCCACAAGGTTCAATATTAGGGCCACTATTTTTTCTGTATTATATTATAAACCATGCCAGGTCCAGTTTGATACTATCCTCTATGCAGATGACTCAACAGCTGTATTGAACAAACACTTGGGGAAGTGGGGGCAAGGGTCAAAAACAATAGCTTGACATTAAATTTTACAAAAACAGAAATTGTTCGTTTCATCACAAAACAATCTGCACAGTCTATAAGCGAATTAAGGTATATGGACAAAAAAATTAGAGACTGCAGATTGTGTTAAATTCCTTGGCGTATTAGTCAATAAAAACCTGTTATGGAGTCACCATGTGGACAATATACTGGGTTGACTGAATAGCCTTATATATTATGAATATCTTGTATAGTATTACTGATTTAGCTGTAAGAAAAACTGTATATAATGCATATTTTGTTTCAGTCATTAGGAATTGTATAACTTTCTGGGTGTCTGAAAAAAACAAATTTACTTAGAGCTTTTAGACTACAAAAAAGAATCATCCAAGCAATGGTGGGAGCAAAACCAAAGCAACATTGTAAACCTTTAGGCCTATTTGTGAAACTAGATCTAATGAGCATTCCAAGCATACACATCTATGAAACTCTCACTTTCACAAAAAGAAACCCACAACTTTTTGAGGGCAACTGTTTCTTACATCAATATGATACTAGATATAGAATGAGCTACATGTTACCTACTCACTGATTAAAATCATATGAAAAACTCCCATACTATATGGGCATGAAATTTGTAAATAAAATATGGAAAGGTATGGATGACCCAAATGTAAAAGGTACCAAAAGAGACCTGGCAAAATATCTGAAAGATAAATGTTACTATAATACAGAACATTTCTTGAATGGCAAAATGCATTATAATTGTAATTAAAATATCTTTTTGAAGATGTTACACCATATGTATTATTAGTTTATTGTCTATTTTTAGTATTATTATATATAGTGAAAAACTGACAAGTCACCTATGTCACAATCTTCGATTGTATAAGGCATGTTATGTGATAATAAAAATGGATATGGAAATGGAAAAGACAGGATATGCTGATCCCTATCGCATGGAGAGCTGCATCAAACCAGTCTCAGGACTGAAGACCACAACAACAACAACAACATTGTCCAATCACAAATTGCAGGCGTCAACACTCGAGTTGATAACGTGGAAAGAAATTTTAAGGAAAAACTAGCAACATCAGACACTATAAATATAAGTGGTCTGGAGAAATACGTAGAGGAGATGATAGACAGAAAGGTTGCCACGAAAATAACCTCCGACACCATGTCTGCAACTGTCTCTTATTACCTCAATGACACTAAGAGGAATGTCAATGAATTATGGAAACAATTCAAACTTATGCAGGATAGAGTAGGTAAAAAAGCAACTTCTTCTAACGTCGTATTGACTAGTGAAGCCATGACAGATTTACAATGGGGATCAAATTCAGGATTGTCTAGGCAGTTTCAAAATTTAAGTCAGATGGGGATGTACACCCAACTCATTTTTTAAAACGATTTAACCAAGCCTTGCCTAAAAACTGGAAAGACTAAAAACAAATATAATTCTTGGTAGGGTACATTTTGGGAGAAGCTTCAGAATGGAGCACTGTGAACAGTGAGAAGTTTTCGTCTTGGGCTGACCTCCATAAAAAGTTTAAGGAGGAGTACTGGTCAGTCAGTGCCCAAGAAAAGTTATTATCTGATTTGTGGGACCCAATGTATTATAACAGTACGTGGGGTACTATGAGAAGTTATTTTGACTGGTATCTGACATGAGCAAAGTACTTGGATAAACCCATGGAGAAAGAGGGATTAGTTAGAATCTTAATAAGGAAGACCGTAGACTGTAGAAAAATTGTTATCCTTTGTAGATGCACTGGATGCCTTGAATAAAGACTGAAATGAGAACTTACATCAAAATGAAGGTCAGAATTCCTGCTGAAGAAATAATAATAGTAGTAGTAATAATTTTAAGACACATGAGACTAATTTGGCCACAGTACACCAGTGTAATCAGAGTGGTGGTAATGAAAATTATCAAAAGAGACATCCACCTTCGAATATAGGCCAAGTAACGTCACAGTACAGAGTACAAACTGGTAATGCAATATGCCGGTTTGGTAACCAGCCTGTGATTGCAAATAACGAGGAAAACGTTGTGCGATCTGGATCCAGATCGTAGGAATACATTAGACGGCCTAGCTTATGATAAATATGTTAGCTTTATGTATAAAGTACCGACCAAAGAATGATTGTTATTAGAAGAACCTAGCTTAACTACAGTTAATCTACAACCAATTATAGCTGAAAAGGTAAAAAATTTAGAAGTCAACATATTTATTGTTTCTAGTAGTGAAGTGTCAATTATTTCTAGTGGTTTCTTTAATACATTGCGAAATAAACATAACTTACCGCTATTACCAATAACAAGACTGTATACAGTACGCATTTCTGGAACCAAAAGTAAAGTTGTGAAATACGACACTCAGGTGAACTGCAACACTGGGACTGTCCCATTTCATCAGACACTTTTAGTGGTGGAAAACATCAATAGAAATGTGTTATTGGGTCTAGATTGGCGATCAGAATTTAACGTCATATTGAATTTTGAGGACAGTTGTCTTTAATTTGGACTAGAAGGCGATAAACACTGGGTAAAGTTTGTGACAGACCCCTAAAAAAGTAAACAAATAACTGAGAATCACCGTTTACGATTAACAGTGACAGCGCAATTGTCACCAGAGATTGAAGGCTTAAATCATCTATCACACCGAGCTGACATACGAAAGAAAGTAAGTGAATTCTCAATATTTAACAACAACCAAAATTTGGATTTAGCTAAAATTCTATTGGAATACGAAATGGTATTTTCTGATAGTCCAGGTACTATTAGTGACTACGTATGTAAATTTAAGATCAAAAATAATACTCCAATTTTCGGTAAACCTTATCCGATACCAGTGAGCTTGAAAGAAGCGGTTAAAGAAGAAATAGATAAGATGATCGACAGCAAAATAATAGAACGTAGTACGAGTGTTATGAATAACCCTTTACTAGTGGTAAAAAAGGTTTAGGTTGTGTTCCGTTACACAAGACTGTAGCGAGGAAGTGACATAGTTCACAGAAGTTACCACACAGTCGAAGGCGTTGCGAGTGTGATCTTCGAAGACGAAATTTTTGGTGGGCAGAAATAACTGTGTTAGTGCGTTGTGTTGTTTGTTAATGTTTCTGTCGAGGTGGTAGGTGCTGCGTGGAACTGTTGTAGTAACTCAGCAATAGGTTTTGAGCTATTGTGATTTCTAAGAGGCGAAAAGCGGAACTAAAAATTGTTGGATAGAAAACAGGAAATGTGATATACATTCGCATTCTGGGAGGCAAATAAACTGAACGGTTAAAATGATTGTTGTTAGAATATCGTATGTTCCCATAGCATATAAATGTATAGGTTTTATTTAATACTGTGACGTGTAGTGTTGTACTCATAAATGTTGTAAATGGCAGATCTATCATAGCTGTGTTTTATGCAACTTAGTACTGTTGTAGTGGCTGTTCGAAGGCTTCTTCAAAGGTACTTCTCATATAAACATGTTTAAATGTTAAGTAATGGAGTTGTTGAACTTAGGTTATAAGTATTAGAATTTCAATGTTAGAATGGATAATTTTTAGATCTTAGCTGTGCTGCGTAGCAAGAAAATGCTGTACGGCAGATTGAATAAAAGTATGCTGTCAATCCTGTTTGTGGACCAGTACAGTGAGAAAGATCTAAGTGTGAAGCAGGCAGTACTGGCCTTTTTGGACTGTACCAAAAAGATGCAAACTCTGAACAAATGTTTCAACAGTAATTAAGTTTCATTCTTGATAATTTTGTCCCATTTTCTTGCCGATTGCCAGTCATTGCCTCATCACTATTTCCTACCTGAGCCTAAGATGAGGTTATTCACACAAGGTCAGTCGCTGATGCTATACCCATCTGCTTTGACCTGGGATGTCATGGTGAGACTCAATGTTTTTGAGTATTTGTGTTTGTAGATTGTGTGTTGTCGTATTTGGTTTCACTCTCTTGTGCTGGATGTTTGTTAGTGAGTTGTCTGACATGAATCGAATGTTTCAGGTTGCTATTGAAAGAATTTGTGCTGGTTTTCTGGTGAGTTACTTTGAATTTGCATATTTTGGCTGATGGATTCATTCTTATGTTTGGAAATATTAGTGCCTTGTGTTTCTTGTGGTCTGAGATTTAGTGTTTTTCTCTTTTCTTAAGTTGTGAAGAAGATACAGACATTTATGAGTAGGTCATTGCTTGTTGCAATGGGCAAAGTTGTTTGTGTGTATTAAAATTGGTGGTGATGAGAGTTTTCATGAAATTTCGGAATTTCCTTGTTAGTGTTTGGTAACTGCTGGATTGTTATTGGTAGATATCACGGGTATTGATGTACCATCATTGGTTAGGATACATTTCTGATATTAGTGATGTGAGCATGGTTTGGTTTGTTGTACTGAGAACTTTGGTTTAGATAGAGTAAGTGAAAGTGTGGTATCTAGGGCTTTGCTTGAGCTATAAGGGTGAAGTGAAATTTGCAACACCATGTTTTAGAGTGGTTGGTTCATGGTGTCCAGGGCTTTGTTGGAGGCATGTAGGTCAAGTGAAAATTGTGTTGAGTTTTTGAGTCCTGTATGGGTTACTGGTATTGAGATCTTCATTTGAGCTATATAGGTCATACAAAATATGCAACACCAACAGTTTTCATTTTTGTAATGTTTTTTGTTAAATTTTTAGGATTTTGTGAGCTTGATTTTTGGCAGTGATGTCATTTTTGCAGTGATGTCATTATTGTCACTTTCATTTATTTAGTTTGCCCTATTCATTTGGTTGTCCTCTTAGTTTCAGTCTATTCCACTAGTTAAATACCTTACGTTATTTATGTTTGTTTGCATGTGTAATGAGTGACCTCGTGGTCACCATATTACATGGGCTTGAAATAGTGTACACCATGTTGATGGCATTACTGATCAAAACAGGCAGGTGGAATCATGACTTTTGTGATTGGTGTAAAGAACGGCAGCTAACTCTAAATGTAGATAAATGTAAATTAATGCAGATGAATAGGAGAAAGAATCCCGTAATGTTTGAATACTGCATTAGTAGTGTAACGCTTGACACAGTCATGTTGATTAAATATTTGGGCGTAACACTGCAGAGTGATATGAAGTGGGACAAGCATGTAATGGCAGTTGTGGGGAAGGCGGATAGTCGTCTTCGGTTCATTGGTAGAATTTTGGGAAGATGTGGTTCATCTGTAAAGGAGACCACTTATAAAACACTAATACGACCTATTCTTGAGTACTGCATGAGCGTTTTGGATCCATATCAGGTCGGACATAGGGAGGACATAGAAACAATTCAGAGGCGGATTGCTGATTTGTTACTGGTAGGTTTGATCATCACGCGAGTGTTACAGAAATGCTTCAGGAACTCAGGTGGGAGTCTCTGGAGGGAAGGAGGCGATTTTTTTTCGTGAATCACTTCAGAGGAAATTTAGAGAACCAGCATTTGAGGCTGACTGTAGTAGAATTTTACTGCTGCCAACTTATATTTCGCAGAAAGACCACAAAGATAAGGTAAGAGAGATTAGGGCTCGTACAGAGGCACATTAGGCAGTCATTTTTCCCTTGTTCTGTTTGGGAGTGGAACAGGTACCCTCCGCCGCACACCGTATGGTGGATTGCGGAGTACGTATGTAGATGTAGATGCATCGTACTGTACCTGAGAAAGCTGTGTGGTGCCTAAAAATCAGTCATTATAGTAGTCACAAAGGTGTCAAGAAATAACTGCAGTTGGCTGACTCCTAGACACTGCCACAATCACAGAGATATTTTAGTCAAAGTGTAGTGTGGTTGTGAAAAATCAGTTCAAGTTGAACTGTGATCTGCCCTATTAATACAAGGCAGAAATATAACTTTTGTGCAAACTTTGCATCCTTACCTAGGATTTAACAAAGTTATGTACTATGGTATGAAGATATTTGAGAAGCTCCCATCTAACTACTGCAAGGAATTAGTTATCTCAGCCAATTCAAAGTAAAATTTAAAACATACCTCATTAGTGTGATTCTTGAGTTTCTCCCAGCGTATTTGATAATCAAAATATCCACGGATGTACTGCCGCTCTACGGTGTCCAATGGGCACAATATTTCGGCGAACATACATGTCGCCATCATCAGGTGAACTGACAGACTGAGCTCTTGTGAACGTGCCGGTACGAAGATCCGTACGCTATGGCTGCTCAGGAGGAACTGGGTTCGGTCGCAGCAGCGGCCGATTTAAATACTGTCCGCCCACGGTGCACTCCCTCGCCCTCCGCGTCCTGTGCCACGGTCGCACGGTGGAACAGATTGCGACGGCGTCTGAGATGACGTCGGTGTGATGGCTCTGTCCGCCGTGGTTGTCACAACTATACGTTTGCTCGATTTACTCTTGATTAACCCAATCGCTGGTTTCCAAGCCCTGCTAAGATTATAGCCACAATCACGGTTTATGAGGTCATCATTAGTGCGAATTTCGATGGCCTCTCTAACGACGCTGTCCCAGTATCTCGTCGTCTGTACCAGAATCCTCCTGCGTTCATACTCCATAGTGTGATTTTCCGACAAACAATGCCAACTTGCTCGGATGCATCAGTCAAGTGTGCCTCTGGAGTTCACGGCATTGATCCTCGACAGTACACATCGTCTGACCAATATACGACTTGCCACATTGACACGGAATCTGGTACACGCCGGCCTTCCTCAAACCGAGGTCATCTTTGGTGCTCCCGACCAGTGCATGAGTTTTATTCGGAGTACAAAACACAGTTCCGACCCGGTGTTTCTTCAAAATGCGGGCGATTTTCCCCGAGAGTGCGCAGTGCCTAGCTCCTCCCTCGTGATTTCATCCATCTACACAGGTTGGGCGGAGAGCACGTTGAATCTGCCACTCTGAGTACCCATTTTTTCGAAATTCAGTTCTCAGATGTTCCAATTCCTGGGGTAGACTCTCTGCGTCAGAGATAGTGCGCGCCCTATGTACTAGAGTTTCAAGTATCCCATTCCTCTGTGAAGGGTGGTGGCAGCTGTCTGCATGCAAATACAGATCAGTGTGTGTTGTCTTCCGATACACCCCATGACCTAGGGTGCTGTCAGCCCTTCTCTTGACCAAGACGTCAATGAAAGGTAATTTACCCTCCGTTTCAGTCTCCATAGTGAATTTTATGTTGGGGTGTATGGAGTTTAGATGTGTAAGGGAGTCAAGGAGTTTATCCATACCATGTGGCCAGATGACGAACGTGTCGTCCACATAACGGAAAAAGCAGGTAGGTTTCCATTCGGATGACGACAGGGCTTCCTCCTCTAAGTTCTCCATGTACAAATTCGCTACCACCGGTGAGAGTGGGCTACCCATGGCGACTCCCTCCGTTTGTTCATAGTATTCTCCATTAAAAAGAAAATACGTGGAAGTCAAGACACCCCTAAAAAGTTCAGTGGTCTTCTTGTGAAGCTTCTGACTAATCAATTCTAGTGACTCTCGCAGGGGTACCCTCGTAAACAAGGAAACGACGTCAAAACTCACCATGATATCTGACTCATCCAACCTGAAGCTATCAAGGCGTTTAACAAAATCCACGGAATTACGTATGTGATGAGGGCATTTACCCACATAAGGAGTTAATATTCCCGTCAGGTATTTGGCCAACAAATATGTAGTTGCCCTGATGTTGCTGAGAATGGGGCATAATGGTACCCCCTCTTTGTGAACCTTCGGGAGTCCATATAGTCTAGGCGGTACCGGACCTTGAGGTAACAATTTCTTAGCGCCACCCTCCGGTAAATCTGCGTCCTTCAGAAGCGACCTCGTCTTGTTCTCCACCTTCTTTGTAAGGTCAACGTTAATCTTCCGGTAGGAATCGTCATTTAGCAGGCTCTGCATCTTATCGGTGTAGTCCTTATGGGAGACAACAACTGTAGCATTGCCTTTGTCAACCGGTAAGACAACAATTTCAGAGCGCTCCCTCAGATCATGAATGGCCGCCCTCTCTTTACTGGTGATATTTGACTTCATCAGCTTGGATTTCGTCAACGCAAGACAAGTTTCAGGACGTATTTCCTGATTCAGGCGGAAGTCAAGCTGCAACCTGTTCAACAGCACAAACAATTTCTGCGACCGTAGTGAACTTGGGGGTGGGAGCGAATTTGAGACCTTTCTGCAAAACCGAGACCGCATCATCACTCAACACCATGCCACTCAAATTGATGACAGTCTTGCACGGAACCTGCAGAGATGGTTTGCCGAGGAGACGTGAGAACTTAGCTGTTTGATGTCCCATTGCCTTCTTATGGGCGGAATCAGCTGCAACCCAGGTGACACCATCAATCCAATCCCAGGAAAAAGAAGTGAAATTACTAGCCAGTTGCAAATGTAGTTTGAGTAATTCCTGTGAGATAAACTCAAGGCTCTGGCGGGTGAATTGCACTCTCTCACGTACCAATGCGAGGCTGGCTCGTTTCTTGATTCTCTTAGCTGTTGCAGAATCGATGTGATGCATAACCTTAGCAAAATTTGGAACAACATTCTCGGAATGACATCTCTTTAGAAAGGCAAGAGTACTTAGCAAACGACATCTACGGTGGCACCAAGAGTATGGCCCCCATTTCAAACAGGGGGGTTTGACACTAATTTAGCATAGCAGTCTTGATAACAGTCTTTTGCGGCTACTGAACACAAAACATTGTTGATATGTTCAGCAAGTTTTCTGCAAAAATCACAATCACATTTCTCTGCTTCCTCAGACAGCATGTGTTTCAGAGTTAATTGTATCGTTGCCATCAATATGTTAATGAAACTCTTGTGAGTGGGCTTCAGTGATCCAGAAAAGTGCCTAACACCAGCCATATGCATGTCAATAGACGTTGCTGAGGTCTCCTGTCACAGCACTCCATAGCAGGAGAGACATCAGGCAGACATTGAAACCCTGTGGCAGCATCATGTTTACTACAACAAATAAACTAGAATGGTGCTATCTTTTTGTTTGGTCATCAGCTTACTCAGTTACAGATATGAGATGACAGTGTAAACTTGCACAAAAGCACGCGTCCCCTCCACACAAATCCCCTCACAAAAGTCTAGACATGGCACTCACCAGCCATATACCATGAAGTGAACTGCCATAACCATCTCTCAACCACATCATTTACATTTACAATAGCTATGGCTTAAGTTACACAATAAAGCCAGTGCCCCCAACTAGACATTTACTTTTCAGTCACAGAAATGGTGTCATTAGTATTATTTTGCTAAATACACAGAAGCAGAAGCAATAAGTAAATTATTGCCCAGATTATTTGCCATATTATTTTAAACTGTTTTCATCCAAGACAAGAGAAGTCACCTCATTCTTGTAGGTTTATGTCCAAATCAGTTGATGGCTTCTGATAAAGAATTTACATCATCATACTATGCACCTGCTAAACGAACAAGTTCACAATCTTAGCCAGAACCCAATTCATCTTCTCTCTCTCACTGTAATGTTACTGGAAACTTATTACCTATAGACATACTGTCACTGAAAAAAAACAAATATAATGTAACTGACTGCTTTTGCATAAATGCAAAAATGTGCACAGGCACAGGTCATTGTTGTGTGGAGAGCTGTTCTTGTACCAAGACTTCAGCTGACGGAAATTGGAATGACCTCTTCAATGACAAAGTGTTGCTCACTAGAAAGTGGTGCATCAACATCGAGATCTGTCTCGACAGTTATTCACAGTGGCGGCAGCTCCTCCAATTGTTGATTCTCCGCAAGCCTTTCCGCACTTTGCTGAAGTCTTCCAACTTCTCAGCCTCCGCCGGCCGGTGTGGCCGAACAGTTCTAGGTGCTTCAGTCTGGAACCGTGTGACCTCTACGATCGCAGGTTCGAATCTTGCCTCGGGCATTGATGTAAGTGATGTCCTTAGGTTAGTTAGGTTTAACTAGTTCTAAGTTCTAGGGGACTGATGACATCAGATGTTAAGTCCCATAGTGCCCAGAGCCATTTGAACCATTTTTCTCAACCCCCATACAGACAAATAGCCTCATGTAACTACTGAAACTCCAGTTATGCAGTATTTCGTTATTTTGCAGTTACACAGAATTTCCATATTTTTTACCTTGTTTGACTTGAGCAGAATTTTTTTCCACCTTCATTTGCATTGTAAGGAAATTAAATTCCATCATTCTGGCAGAAACAGCTGTGCCACGCATGTCAGCTGAAGAAAATCAGGAAAGGAAAGCAGATAAAATGCGAAAACACTCTGTGTAGTGTAAGCCAGCCTTTGGTCAAAGAATCTGTCTATTTAATATCTGTTTCAAATTTATGCCCTGAACAAATTTCCTCTCTCTTTATTTTCTTTACTTATCACTAATTTGATATGAGGCAAGAATCAGTTGCCTGCTACTCAGTCACAGATCTGATGTGAAAAGCCTTGAGGAAGATTGTGACCATTTAGATGGAGACCACATAGTAAGAGATAAGTTCCACTCTTGGCAAGGTATCCATTGCACGTACTGTCTGTTGGTAGAAACCTGTGGTCAATGGGACATTACACACTAATCCTCACACAATGGAAAATCCATTATGTAATAATGACAATGTTATGAAAAGGGTACTTGCTACTCATCATATAGTGGAGATACTGAATATATGTTATGTAATTGTGACTAATGCCTGTTTGACTGAAAGCTTTGTTTGACAATATTTTTGTTGTGCCTAACTGTGAATCAGCACCTCCACTATATGGTGAGTAGCAACTATCCTTTTTATAATATTGTCAAACATTAATCTTCCTTTTTTATTGCTGTGAGATGACAAAGCAATCCAGGTACAGTTATTGGTGTCACTATTTTAAACCAGACAACTACTTTTGTTGTTATAACCAGTGCTTGATATGTGATGGTATTCTGTACCAATACCTCTGATAAAAAACCATTAAAATAATGTTTTAAGACAATTAAAAACAACAGTCCCTGTTAGATCACAGTACAGGTACTACTACTTTTTTTTTTTTTTTTTTTTTTACAAATCTAGCACTGTCCACAACTGTTGCTAGCTCTACTTGTTCTATTTATTCAAGATCATGTTACAACCAAAAGGCCAAACCAAACTGAACATATCTAGAAGATACTGTTGTAAATTCATGTTCATTTTCACAGCTCATTATGTACTCTCACAGACTGATCAATCTGAAGTTACAAGCAGAGGAGAGGTGATGTGTGGAAAGAATCAAAGAAAAATAACTGAATACATGACAAATAAGAAGCTATGTATCATTGGTTGAATGTGTTACGATGGGCTCATTATATCTTATTCTAAACATATACAGGTTTCTAGGACAGATGAATATTCAGTATTTCTTCATCCCATTGCTGGGAGTTTTGCAATCAAAAGACTTGATTCAGTAACATCTGACTGCAAACTCAGAACTTCATGGAATGATTTCTCGCAATGAGAGAGAAATGTAGATTGAAGTTGCAGTCTGGCAGAAATTTTCACATGTCACTAATAGGTATTAGATTTATACCTAATACTGCTGATGTCAAACAGTTCACACTAAGCGAATAAATTTTGAGTAATTGAATATATTATAACAAAACATTCAACATTCCATGCAGAGCCAATGACAAAATATTTTAATTTCATGCTTTCACAGCTTTACTTTTGAAGAAATCTAGACAACTCGGTCAAAAAATATTATCCTTGGACCTATAATCATTAGTGAATGGACCTATAACCTCTTCTCAAGAGTGCATGCACTCTCCTCTCCCCACCCTCACCCCCCACTTTCCAAGACACACACCCATGATGTAACATTATGCAATGATTCTGTAATAACTTTCTTGGGGCAGTGGTGGAAGCAGGGATTGTGAACAACACACATATAAAATGAGACAATATATGTAAGAGACATAACTCCTTTGGCAATAAACAAATTTATTATACTGCAGTTGTTTTTAACATGTCATTGCAACAGTAACTCCAACACAAGAGATACAAGAGTCATCCACTTCAATAAACATTTTATGACAGTGGGTTTTCACAGTGAAAGTAAACCATTTTATTTTCTTAGTGTATCTATGATACTACTATTGTCAGTGCCATAACATTAATATATTACCAGACACATTAATTTGGCAAAGATGGTAAAATATAAAAAAAAGATCTTGGGAATCCTTAGTAACCATCCCAGAAAATATAGGGTGGTGGCAGAGAGCATTTGGTTGTACAGTCCTGAAGTTCTGGTATGATACTGGATCTTTGATGTGTTTCTGGGGAAAAAAACAGACCCAAAGGATACTGAATGAATTATTGAATACTTTTTGATGGAACCTGGCAGTAATGAAATGAAATGAACAAACATAAATAGAATATCATCACTAGATGTCAAATTAGAATAACATCACTACACGTCAAATTACAAAAGAATTAAGTATGTACTGATTGGTACCATGAATTTTATATGTAGAGTACACCACTCCACTGCCAAAGAGATACAAATCAACCTCAAATGAAGTCCCTATGAGTAAAAACTTCTGCATTTGAACAACTATTAAGATTTCAAACGCTGAAGCACATATCCAGCTAATCTGATCACATATTGCATCACACTATAAGTGGGATACTGGGGATAGTAATGCTAGTGTTTAACAACTGTCATTTTGTCGATGGATCTTCAAGGCATTGGGCATTCTCACAGCACCTTCACGTTATATACATTTACCAATGTGGCATGACATGAATAAACAATCACAACTCCAAAAGAATAGCGATCTCTTCCACTCACTGGCAATAATGACATCACTGCAAAACAAATATTCACCCAAATATCAAGCACACAAAATCCTAAAAATTTAACACAAAAAATTACAAAAATGTAAACTATTGACCTATATATCTCAAATGGTCTCAATAATAGTAATCTATAGAGAACTCAAAAACTCAACACAATTTTCACTTGACCTACATACCTCCAAAAAGAGCCCTTGATACCAGGAACCAAACACTCTAAAACACGGTGTTGCAAATTTCACTTCACCCTCATAGCTCAAGCAAAGCCCTAGATACCACACTTTCACTTACTCTATCTAAACCAAAGTTCTCAGTACAACAAACCAAACCATGCTCACATCACTAATATCAGAAATGTATCCTAACCAACGATGGTACATCAATACCCATGATACCTACCAATAACATTCCAGCAATTACCAAGGATATTCTGAAATTTCATGAAAACTCATCACTACCAATTTTAATACACGCAAACAACTTTGCCCATTGCAACAAGCAAGGACCTACTCGTAAATGTCTGTATCTTTTTCACAACTGAAGAAGAGAAAAACATTAAATCTCAGACCACAAGAAACACATGGCACTAATATTTCCAAACATAAAAATGAATCCATCAGCCAAAATATGCAAATTCAAAGTAACTCACCAGAAACCCAGCACAAATTCTTTCAATAACAACCTGAAACATTCAATTCATGTCAAACAACTCACTAACAAACACCCAGCACAAGAGTGCCACCAAATGCAACAACACACAATCTACAGTCACAAATACTCAAAAACATTGAGTCTCACCATGACATCACAAGTCAAAGCAGATGGGTATAGCATCAGCAGCAGACCTTGTGCAAATAGCCTCAAGTTAGCCTCAGGTAGGAAATAGTGATAAGGCAATGACTGCCAATTGGGAAGAAAACAGGACAAAATTATCAAGAATGAAACTTAATTACTGTTGGAACATTTGTTGAGAGTCTGCATCTTTTTGGTGCAATCCAAAAAGACCAGTACTGCCTACTTTGCATTTAGGAGCTCTTCCTCACTGTACTCACCCACAAACAGGATTGGCAGCATACTTTTATTCAATCTGTCCTACATCATTTTCTTTTTAAGCAGCGCAGCTACAATCTAAAAATCGTCCATTCTAACAGTGAAATTCTAATGCTGACATCCTAAACCATTTACTCCCTAATGGTACTTATGATTAACAATAAAGAGTGAATTTACTGGACACTGATTTGATTTACGACTTTTCTGAATGTTAGGCGAGACATTCATATGAATCTTTACCTGTTGTTTCAGCATTTCGTTTTTCATATACAAATTTCCCACAGTATCTCCAGTTTTGCTGCATTTCTCTTCCTGTTTTTTTTTTTTGCGAGTTTGATCGCTGTATACGTCAGTGACTAAACATAAGTTCAACAACTCCATTACTTAACATCTCAACATGTTTAAATGAGAGGTACCGTTGAAGAAGCATTCCAACAACCACTACAACAGTAGTAAGTTGCTTACAACACAGCTGTGAAACTAAATCTGCCGTTTATAACGTTCATTAGTACAACACTACACGTGCAGCTTGAGTACATACGTCATAGTATTAAATAAATCCTATACATTTATATGCTGTGGGAAAATACGATATTCTTACCACAATCATTTTAACCGATCAGCTTATTTGCCTCCTAGAATGCGAATGTATATTACTTTCCTGTTTTCTCTCTAACAATTTTGCGTTCTGCTTTCCGTCTCTTAGAAATCACAAAAGCTCCAAGCCTAAGGATGAGTTACTACAACAGTTCCATGCAGGATCCAAGGAATGCAGGATCTACCACCTCGACGAAAAAAATAACGAACACCGATCTTTCTGCCCGCCAAAAATTTCCTCTTCAAAGTTAATACTCGCAACCAGTGATCTCCATACTAAGTTTTCCCAAGATAATACTGAACTCTTCTGATGTGTGAGATCCAGAGGGGGTTGGAATAACAACCCAAATTCGTATCAGTTGAAGTGTGCTATGCGCAAGTTGCTTTTAGGCAGTAATGTTAGCACTGTTGGGGGAAACTGCCAATTTTAACATGTGTTCAATGGTACATGTATGACTGTACGATTTCCGATCACAAAAGCGTCCTCTTGTAGATGATGATGATTCTTGTATGTTTGTAGATGAAGTAGAAAAATGGTGCTCACTTATTAAAGAGGGTACTCTGTTTTCCACACACAAGCAGAACATTTTGTACTACAGTGCAGGGTATGTTGCCCTCATAATTTGAAAACAAGTTACATGTAAGGACTGCCTCTACATTTTTAGTCCACCTGTTGTGTGTAATGACACAACATATACACTTCTCAGGACTGCAGAAAAGAGCTCATTCACAAAATTTGTAAGCCAAGGCAAGCTTATTGAAACAAGTAATTCTGTATACTCTGTGGTGGAGCACTCAGAAAAATTGTTTCAAATGTTTGTTGTCAGTGGTGGCATGAGGCAAAAGCACTTAATTCGTAAGATTGCCATGTGTGTCCTTAAAAAATCTGTGAAATATTCATTCCCTCAACTTGACCATGACTTCCATAATGAATGCGGAGCTGAAGAATTGCATGAGACACAACTCATACATAAGATTGCATCCAGGTGCGGCTGAAAACATACGGGAAAAAGTTTTCAGCTAAGAAAATAGGTCACAATACAACTAGTGTAAGACAAAAACTCAGTAAGATATTTTACTCATTAATGTGTAATGTTGTGCCTGTAACATTGCAGCAGTGGTTAAAAATGTATGAAAATGACAAAAAATAAATTTCATATTTTGTGTTTTTGTGTTCTCATTTCAATATCTTTGCTCATGCTTAATGTTTACAGTATTCATCATTTTACAAATGATAAAAAAAAGTACAGAGACATATAAAGGTGTTCCTGGGGCCATTACAATCAGGGTAGCTTTTAACTAATCTTTGTACCGATTGCTATTTTTGTTTCGAATGGCTGGTGTTCCACCTGTTTGTATTATTTGGTACCAAATGTGACGTTTTTATTACCTTTATGATTTATTCAAATGTCTTTCCACCTCCCTACAAGCTCTTAGGCTTGTGGTTTTTTTTTTAAATTGTTTTGACTGTGAAGTAAGCTTCTGACAGTGATTTAAGTTGAACACTGCCAGGTTGGTACAAAGATCTTGATATTTCAAAATAAATCCGGAAACTGAATCAACACTGTTTTTACTTCTTATTAACACCTGATTTCTTTTTGTTGGGATGCAAATTTATTCAGAACATTAGATATGGGTAAAATACTACGTTTTTTAATACTAAAGTTACTACTACATATTTCCTCATTTCCAAGCTCACCTTAACAATATGTGTTAAATTTTAGTGTCTGTTGTGATGTAGATTGTGTGTGCAGTACTTTCAAAAAGACGGAAAAAAGTGGTGCCAAGTTACCCAGATTGACTGAACTGTTTATATATGTTAGTGCTCAGTTAAATATGCACTTTAAACTAACTGATTTCATCACAATTTCCACGTTGGTACATGTGAATTAGTTCAATAAAAGAAGAGAACAATTTTTGTGTCAGTGTTGCACGTAATTTTGGTTGTTTCATACAGTGCCTGACAACAATCAGCATATTGTTGTGGATATCCAAATTCACGCCATTACGTATTTGTCAACGCCAAAGATGATGTCGCCACTGATAAGTGCATTACATACGTGAATAAAACTGTTCCTTATGCCTAGGAAAAACATTGTTTCGCTTTTAGGTACTTTATGATATTACAGTAGACTTTAGTGTTCATGCGCGTAAAACGAAATTGGTAGTTCGTTGCGTTAATGTTAGCGTAGTTAGTTTTATTATCGTCAGGAATGTAGATACTTTCAAACGAAAACGAGTGCCACCTTTCTAACTGAAATATCACGTCCAGTTTCTCGCCTGACTGCAATATGGAGGCGCTAACAGACGACGGCACTCTGTGACAGCCGAAGTTCGCCATCCAGTTAGTATAGAGATCACCATGGAGGTATAAGGAGACCTCCATGGAGATCACCGCTCGCAACGCCTTCAACTGGATGTGGTAATTCCTGTGAACTATGTCATTTCCCGTGTTTCGCTGTTGCTAGAGACAAGAGTATTACATTAAAGCGCATGGTGAAGTCATACTGTTATAACATAGCGTTAATTTTACTATTAATTATTGAAGCTAACTGGAGACAGGCAGGAAAGTTAGGCTTTCGGGTGGAGGGAAGCCAAAATGTATCAGAAAAACGGGAAAAATAAAATGAATGACAACAAATACGAAACAGTAACATAAACTGTGGAGAAACCAACAATCTACATTCTAAATGAAAAGACAGTAAAAAAACTAACGATTATCTACAAAAAATAAGGAATATTGGAATCAATTACTAGAATTAATCTATGTAGGTCAATTACAGTCACAGATTCATAAGTAAATTATTTTTGCAGTTGTATGCTTCAAAAGGTAATAGCATTTCTACATTTGTTATTGTTCTCTAAGACAACTCCGGTGTATAGCAAAAATTGGCGCCAGTAACTAACTGACCTATATAGATCAATTCTAGTTAACAATTCCAATATTAGTAACTTTTTGCAGCAGTTCAGGGAGCAATTACAAGTGCAGAAATCATATTAGCCTACATTTCAGTGCACACATGTGTTGAAAAACTATTTAATTAAGGAATCATCGAATGATTGGAATTGTTAACTAGAATTGACCTTTATAGTAGATCTATTCTAGTTACTGATTCCAACTCTTCGATGGTTCATAATTTTGGACACTTTTGCAGTAAATCTGTGTACTATTTTTTTGTAAATTTCTTATCGATCTGAAAACGAGCATGAAAAACTAATAAATATTGTAGGTATAGCTTCCGAATTTTTCTCTTTTTCATAGTAATGGAGAGAATAATACCGTACGTAGAAATCCTGTAACACTTCAGTGCACACGTTTGTTGTTAAAACGATCTAAGTAACGAAATGTAGAATGTTTGGAATTAATCTATATGGGTCAGTTCCAGTTACCGATTCAAGTATTTCTTATAGCCTCGTTTTTGTCAATTTTCGTTACTTGTTTACTCGTCCTGTTAGATTTAACAATTAGTGTTAAGAGTTAACGCTTTTGATAAATTTATGGCTTCATCGCGCACTATACTGTACTAGATTTAAAGGTTCTCTGTACTTTTCTTACTCGCATAAATTACGACAATAATTTATTTCAGACATGTATACTTCTCTTTTTCTGTTCTTATTTATTTACATTACTTTTCATTCTTGTCGCTATAATTTGTGGCTAAATAATTAATCACGTGAACTCTGTAATTTTAACGTATCCTACATTTGTTTGTTTACGAATATGATCGGTTGCTTTCACTATGTAGCGTCTCTGCCTTAGATATTACGTCATCGCTGAAAGCCGACGAGTGGAACTGGACACTAGAATTGACCTAAAAAGTCTTGCTATACATTTCGCACAGAACTTTTGAAGATTCTATTATTTCGCAAAATTTTGGGGGCTACTGAAGAACGGGATACAACCCGTCGGCTTTGACAAATGACGTCAGAATTTGCCAGAGATGATTTATTGGGCATATTTAACAATAAAGACAGAGTGTTCATAAACAAATGCAGGAGAGAAAACAGATGGTTGGCATACATCACATCTAGTAATATTTCGAAGATAATGTTAAGGATATCACTTGTTTGAGTTCTAGTACTTCTGTAAAAAGTGAACAAAAAAAAGGGATAGAAGGGACGGTAGCATGGAATACCTCAGTTGACATATAAATGAGTTGTATCGCGAACTTCTGTCGATTTGTATAGCTTAGCTGCAGTATGGAATACAAATTTAACATACGTCGACTTCTTCATTTTCTTTAGCATTAGTATCCTATTCTTCCGTTGACCTATATAGGTCGACTGAGGTACGGGATACAAATTTTGCAGGTGTTGTTTCTTTGGCTTCTGCAACTATTAGCATTCTGTTCTTAGGTAGATAGGAATACTAGCGAAGGCAAAAAGACCTACTTACAAAATATTTGCATCCCATACTTCAGTTGACCTATATAGGTCAACTGAAGAGTAGGATACTATCGCTAACGAAAATGAAAAAAAATCGATGTACATAACATTGGCATCCTGGGCCTCAGTTCAACTACACGGAGGAGGAAAGAAACGACATATATTATACCCTATACATCAGTTGAACCACAGAGGTCAACTGAAGTATGGGATAATTTTTTTCCTTCGATACTAATAGTATTGGCTGAAAATTATCAGTCTTGCTAGCGACGACAAAAAAACCGAAAACAGTAAACGTCAACTGAAGCTACTACTTCTAGCGAAGGCGAAATATAGTCACATACCTAACATTTGTCTCCTGTTCTTTAGTTGACACATGAGTAAATGACATCAGTGTTACATATGTCGCTTTTTTCATCTATCTAGCACCAGTATACAGATTTTACATATGTCGGTCTTTTCACCTTAATTAGTCCTTGTACAGAACCGAAAAAACCGTAGTGATACTAGTATTAAGTAAGGGAAAAAGCGCAACGACTGCAAAAGTTGTATTCTCCACTGCATCTGACGAACCCACGATAAACACATAACAATGTAATACGACAAAGGAATACATCAAAATAGACAAATTCAGTACAACATGAAAATTAAAAAAACCAAATTTACCATATGCAAACTCCGCCACAAAAAAACCAAAGCTGGCCTTGAAAGACGTCAAGAAAAATCAGATACCCACATAAACAAGAAACACAGCATCACGAAAAAACTGGCATATATACACACATATAAAACCAAAAGTTCACATCAACGAAATGAAGTAAAATTATAAAAAAATATCCACAGAAGAAAATTACTTAACATAAGAAAATGAAGAATGATGGATCAATCCCAGAACATCCACATCAATATCCCCACTAAACCCATTCTATTCCTTAATTATCAGTTACACTCCTCTCCCTCCATCCCAATCTAAAATTAACTAACAAATTTTGGACGATACATTTGCCCAACATGTTTAAGGAAACACTTAAATGGGCAATATGTATTAAGTACATTATTTATATTCATCTGAATAGCTCTGTAGTGTCGAAATGCGTCCTGTCCCCTTCCCTACAAGTGATTTTATGGCTGACCAATAACCTTCTATACTATTGGTACAACCTCCATTTGATGAAGATCTGAATTCAATATTATAATTCACAACAAGATGCTGAAAACCTCTATTCCCCAAATCCCTATATGAAGAAAAACCATCAGAACCCTCTGCAACATGATATTCAATTAATTTCACCAACACTTTCTTCATTCGATTAGGAACTAATTTAAAAATTATATCATCACTCTGTGGACCTGAAATTATAGCCCTTCAAACCCATAATCCCACCACAGGTTACCCCCTGTTGTGCTTGATTTTGCCAAAATGAGACTCATCGATTCCGACTATAACACAACCCCACCCCCCAAAGCCCCACTATACGTTATATATTCCCCACAAACTTCACTATAAAACGAATACCAGTATAAAACGGTAAGCTCACTCACACGACATTCATGCACACACAACCATACAGGATACTTCAAACACCAGTAGTACGTAATTTTTCTTGTATCCTTCAATGTTACCTCCTCAAACCATGCTCCTCGTCTAATTGAGCACCATAGTCAATCCTTGCTACACCTCCATACGAATAAATCGTGAGAACGACAAACACCCACATATGTTCACAGGCGCATATTTTCGACGCACTCACGACATCAAACATAATCAGCAAGAAGGCCAGACATTTGCAAAAATCGAATGGTTACCATCATATCTATGCCTAAAGCCTCCTTTAAGTCTTCTATATTCAAGGGAACAGATAAATGCACAACTACAAACGAAAATGAAAAACTAAACATTCTTCTAAATAAAAAGCTATTCTTCCAAATTATCTCAGACTCAATAAGAATGAAATTAAGTACTGAAAGAATTGGAAAGAACTAATTATTTAAGTCAATGCAAATGAAAAGAGTCTTACACAATGTCTAGCGCTGTCTTTTAAAAACAAATTCATTTATTTCAATTTACAGTGATGGCGCTTATTCACAGCAGACAACCGATTGATTATTCTATGGCTCGAAAATAAAGACATTAATATATATGAGCAAACTACGACGTCATTGGTAAAAGCCAATGGGTTGTATCCCGTTCTTCAGTTGACCCAAATTCTGAAACAAAGAAAAATATCTTCACCTGCCACAGAGCACGTTAATGAAAACATTTTGTCACAAATGTTACACATCACTTCACCTGAATTTAAAATTACGTCCATGTCGTGGCGTTGCCTCATATGTACATATAAATTCTTCCTGACAGAAAAAATCTTACCAAATACCTCACAAGGCGCTTTATCAAATTCCATTTCACTAAAATACGCTACATGGCGTTTCATGATACTCAAGCAATATTGTTTCTAGATGAGAAACTTTGATGGAACAAGAACCCCAAAGTATATCTTTGAAGGGATCACAGCTATGGCACCTCCCGTGATGTGTATTCAAATAAAGGCACATCTTGTTCATTATTTCTGTCGTGTGCGCTCTATAACTGTTATAAATACTAAAATCTATAGAGCTTACGTGAATAACATAATGTTAGGAAGGCAATTTCGAACATTTTTCTGTTCTTGAATGCGTGTTTGGTCTAGTAATACAACACAGAGTGACGTCACAGGGAAGTGTCACCATGGTGAAATATGGGGGTATGAATGCAATGAGCCTAATGTTATAGGATAGTTAAGATGGCGGATATCCGCTTGATGTTTATGATGTAGTATCACCTCCCCTCTTTTTTTACCTCCATGTTTCTTACAATGTATTAATAATACTTGTGTTAATACGTCAACGCCACTAATCTCTATATACAGAGATCACCATTCAACATATTCCACATTGTTATCCTCAATTCTACAGAAAACCAGGCTAACAGCATATTTGGAGAGATTAGCAGCCTTGATTTCAGACACAATTAAGAGGAAGACTTTAACCCAAAGGAAGGACTGTAATTTATTATGTACGAAAGTTCTTTCCTGTGTAGGATATGAGGAAGAAAAATCCAATAAGTTTTCAGACAATCAAAGAGGAAATTTTTCGCCACTTGATTTGTTTTGTATGAGAATGAGATAGGATCTTGAATATTCTGATGCGGCTGTTTTTGTTTTATGAATTCTTGATTACTCCTTGGAAACTGAAAAGCAATGAGGAAGTTCTATTTCCCATGTTACAAAACATTAGTAGGGGAAATCGAAAACACAAACCAATGGTGAATTAAAACGATTATAGCCAAGTGTTGTGGAAGTGTTTGGTGGTTCACATTGAAATTTGCAAAAATTTGACCTATTGGAGGGGCTCTTTATTAGCTGGAAGTCTACCTAATCTGCCTCTAGAATACTGGAACGAATTTTATGTAAGTTTTCAGACTCTCAAATTGGTTAAATAGTAGATTAGTAAATGACAGATTTCCCATGATACTTTCAGAAAGAGTTCGCTGAGTTATCGTGACAATTCATACACTCAGGTCACTGGTCGAAATGCGTATTTATGCTTGCATATTTCGAAAATACACATTTTCCGTGATGCACGCTTTAACAATCTCTCCAAGACGCAGTATTTTAGGTACTGTTTGTTGTACTAAAATGTCGGGAGATGCGATGTCTGTCTGTGGAATGTTTAATACTGTTTATTACCATTTTTTAGGGTCCGTACCTCAGTCGATAAAAACTGAACAAAAGGCTGCATTCACAGTGGCTGGCTGGCGCCAGAGGTAAAATGCGCTTACACCGGCCGACAGCTTGTCACAAATGCGTCCAATCTCCTTCGTCAGTTTTTGGCGGAGTCAAGGAGGTCAGGACAGGTTAAAATCTATTCTATATATGACAAGTAAGGTACGTTCTAACCTCCAAGTGTGGGATGGATAGCACAACGCCTCTCCTCTGTGCTTGGAGACGAGTGCTACAATGCGGCTTTTGTTATTAAAAGATGTCGAATGCATGTGAATGACCTATTTCTTTCTCGAAAAGGACGGGGCGAGTATTTTAAACTCTGTCCTCAGTAATTCGGACTATCACACAAGTTTTACGAATATTTGATTGAAGGGAGAAAAGTTCTGTTACATACTCGATATGATTCGTAATGACCTTGAAAAGCAATGCAACAAACACTCTGTTTTCCTGAAATTCAAGAAATGCAGATATACAGCAGTTAATCTTCAGTGACTGTCATTCATCAAACGTGTGAACCACAAATACGAAACATTTATTTTGTAAAGAGAAAAAAAAATCGTTTCCCGCTGTTCTGTATTTTATTTCTCCCAGACTCCTTTTTACTCTGAAGCATCTTATGTGGGATATAGAACGATACAGTTTTGTTTTGATATGTGTTTTTTTTAGATTTTCAAGTAATTCACGCCGGACGGGGTGACCGAGCGGTTCTAGGCGCTACAGTCTGGAACCGCGCGACCGCCATGCCTCGGGCATGGATGTATGTGATGTCCTTTGGTTAGTTAGGTTTAAGTAGTTCTAAGTTCTAGGGGACTGATGACCTCAGAAGTTAAGTCCCAAAGTGCTCAGAGCCATTTGAACCAAATAATTCACGCTGTGTTTCTTATGTAAATAAATAATTCCTTACAGTTTGTTGGCATCTGCGTTTTCTCTCATCTAGTCTGTAGATCGCACTACCACTTCATTTCTGAAACATAAGCTCATTCTTATAGTCCGAACTTTCTCCTAGAAAAATAAATCACAGTGCAGCAGGAAAAGGCGGAGGATGGCCATGCAAACAAAATTTGTTGATAGATACGGAATTTAGTGGTAGTCTAAACATGTAAAGCACTGAAAAGTGGAAACATATACACTGCATCCTTAAACCATTTCATGTAGCCGACAGAACCATCATTCTACTGGCATAAAAACGCTAGTAAGCAGTAACAGTAAGCATGTAGGAAAGGCAGGAAAGCTTGGAAGGGATATCATCTGCACATGCGTCCCAGTAGAGGGTGGGCAAAGTCTACGCTGTCGAACTGTCTTGCTGAGGACAACAATCAGGTTCATTTGCCTACGGTACATCGTATAATATGTTCAAATCTATGATAGAAATAATAAAATTTAAAATAGATTTCGATCAATCGTTATGAGAAAAATCTTACTTCATGTCTTGGCATTGGATCCACTGTTCTTCAACTTTAGACTGCATGACCTCGGAAGACGAGAACAGCTGATACAGCTTAGTGATGACGCCAAGTACAACTTTCCTCAAAATGAGTTGCCTAACAAGGTGATTGAAACTGCTTGCAATAACAGTCACTTACTGCGATTTGGGCTATATTATAAGTACAAATGTAATATACACGAAATTAACTTTAAGTACAAACCGAAGTCATCATAGTATTTGCTTGACAGCTGCTTCTACTTCATAGATTTTATAAAAATGTTTACATGGCGTTTATGTGTTTGTTTGACTGTACTTAGTGTAACCATTGTGTGTAAAACAAATTACCAACTGGCACTGAAGACTAATGTAAAAGACTATCTATCGTAAAAATGGTCTGTGTGTTATCATATTTTTCTTTGTCAATGGGCATTATGAGTTTAAACTAACTCGTTCGACTTTACAGTGAGAGACCACATTTGTAATCCATTAAACAAGCAAATAATTAACCATCTTATTAGAAGGAAGGTCAGTGTTGGCCGTAATTTTCATGGATTATTGACAGTAAAATCGGTTTTCAATCACATAATGATCATCTTCAGTGCTGTAGTGTACAAATTAAAACTCATAGGCACTGGATTCAAGTTATTATCAGTAACCAAAGCTATGAAACGATCACAATAACCAGTGCCCACGAATTTTAATGTGTACACTACAGCACTGAAGATGATCATTATGTGATTGAAAATCGATTTTGCTGTCAATAAACCACCAAAATTACGGCCAACGCTGCCTTTCCTTCTAATTTCTCGTATATGGTCGTTGTGCACACAGCACTCTATGGAGTCGCCAATCAGTTAACCATTTTCTTCGAATAACTCGAGGGAATGCTGGCCGAAGACACCGAAAACAATTGATATCTCGCCAACCAACGTCTCTGTCATTTTAAGGCATTTTTTTCAATTGATACTTTGAAAACGACAGGAGTTTTTACCTGTGGAAATATCAAATTTTTTGACGAGTTTATCTAGGCTCATTGTCGAGAGTTATTAGAGCATGCAACACGCTGGAAAAGCTTTACTTCTCCTTCAGCAATATGTTAAACATAATGTCTGCGCACTTCATTGGATACAAATTTCTAATCAGTAAAGTCTGAGAAGTTCTCATATATTATGTACGCAAATGAAATATTGACAAACACATTTTTTTAAACCGTGTGTTTTTAAAACTAAGAAATATTATTACATTACTTTGTTCCTACGTCTAAGTCGTAATACCATCGTCATTGCTATCTGACTTTGTTTTCGAACCATTCGATTATAAATTTACGATGATAGGTTCAAGGTTATACCCATCTTCACTTCCCTGTCAGAGTCTTCTTCCTGAAGCTTTTCAGCATGCTGCACAGACTGTACCCACGCTGTAGGGGGATGGTGTCTGTTGCTTGATGCACAAGCGATTCAGTGTCTGTTGTCTAGCGTATTTTTTTTCTCCCATGTAGCCTTTAACCTTTGTCCAAATTAATTCCATGGGATTATACTGACAGTGATATGTAGGTAGACGCAAAACTGAGTGACCACATTCACATGCAGGAAGGTAAAGTTTATTGTATGAATATCTTTAATCCAGCGCAAAATATCCAATTTCCTGGTGTTTTTACTAGGTGTTTTCTCTGTAATAGCTGAATGACAACTGGCATGGCACTATCATGCGCAAAAGTATCCGAACGAAATGAACTGTGAGCAGCCTGATTTGCATGCAACCAACATAACGTAGCTGTCTATCTAGCAGGTCCTCTAATCGCTTTGCGGTAGAGTTGTTCAACTATACAGAATGGATACCACGAGATACCACTAGACAACACTATTCTTTAAGGCCATAATTAGAGATGATTTAGTCCCTAACGCTTGTACAGGTTACAATGATTTTCAAAAGCGTTTCCATCTCATTACAATCTGAAACAACTAACTATGGCACCGGCCGGATTGGCCGAGAGGTTCTAGGCGCTACAGTCTGGGACAGCGCGACCGCTACAGTCGCAGGTTCGAATCCTGCCTCGGGCATGGATGTGCGTGCTGTCCTTACGTTAGTTAGGTTTAAGTTATTCTAAGTTCTAGGGGACTGATGACCTCAGAAGTTAAGTGCCATAGTGCTCGGAGTCATTTGAACCATTTGAACTATGGCACATAAACTATGTAGCAAACCTTAAACAAAGTAAATATTTGCATGAACAAGATATTCTGAGACAATGTCTGGACTAATAAAAGTCTATGACAGTTCAAAGTATTTTTCCTGCGTATAAGGTTTTCCCACACCTGCTAAATGTCCCAGTGACAACTGGTTTCTGCATAAACTGCTCATTAAAGGAACTACTTAAAGAAAACACGATAAACAGCGGTAAACGCTCTATAGAAACAGCAATATTAATGGAGTATAATCAGTAACGTCACCGTACTAATTATTCATAAAGAATTATTTGCCCACATGTTTGAACTATAAATGACATAACGAAATATTTTGTTCTGAATCTGGAAAGAAACCCAGCTGACATAGTCACTACTAACTAAAATACACTTTCGCCCCTGCCTGGGACTTGATCAAGGCAACGATCATCAAGACGTTTAATATACCCTCCTTCACAAGTAACCAAGTATGCATGTGCTGGGAATTGGAATGCTATGATTTAAAATTTTGTGACGGGATTTTCTACCCAGCACGTTACCTGATTATTAACTAAGTAGAATCAGATGTTAGAAATCGAATTTATTTACCATCAGCGAGTTGTATCAATATGAGATGAGGGAACAATTTGTTATGCTTGCCCGGGGGTCGAACCCGGCGCGTATTGTCGCTGTTACCCATCCATAAATAGACGTTAAGTATCAACTGCTTGCTCACCAGCACTAGAAATAATGGCACCTATCGTTATTGTTGACTATTCATGAACAGAAATTAAATACGCAAATTATTTTTCGGTGGTAGGTCAGTGTGCACATGCTAGGGCGAAAAATGAAACTATGAATATGTTTGTGCTGGACCAGGATTGCAACCCAGACACGTTCCATTCCCAGAGATCCGAATTTGAATTCCAGTCGAGGACTGAAAATTGCAACGTCTCAAGTTCATATTAAATATGAACACTGTGAACGAAATAACCATTCCTGAATTAAATGAAATTAACTTTTTAGTGCTAGTTTACTGGCGATAGAGTTTGTGCCTTCGACAGCTGCCGCCTCTGTTATGGTGCCATTTAAACAGTCTCTGACGCTGTTGGTAGTGAAGTGATATTGTGTTTAATGCGACCTAACATTTTGGACTTCGGGTTACCATAGGTGAATTAGATCTTTCCGTGAATGTCAAAAATGGGCACCATGAGTGAGAATCGAGCCAAAACCCCGCAATTACCAAACTACGATCAACCGAGCAGACCACCGCAACTCACAGTTTACAACGTCCTGGTTGTATTTTTGTGTCCGACGACGCGCCTAGAAGCCGTGAGAAACTCCGGCTCTCTCGATTAAATGGTTAATTACCTACTAGTTTCTAATACGGGCATTATTCCTATCTCATGACTGCATCATGTAAAGACCATTCTAGTCTTCATAGCTCCGATTTGATGCCAGTATGAAATTTTTTCTATGACAACAAATGTTTAGTTCGAGAAATACAACTGCAGCCTGTGAGGTTACCAGATAATGATTACTGTCATGATTGCTATTATTATCTTCATTATGCTGCTATTACACATGTGACTGAAGGGAAGATATATGCTCTTTGATCATTTTTAGAACCATGTGCCCAAATATAGTAATTATGTAGGTCCTTCCATGTATAGGGAATACTGTTCCATTTAATGTCGGAAATCTTCAATTCTTCGTTAATCACATTAAAATTAAATTAATTACTGAAACCTTTATTTGAGAGCAGAAATCGTGTTGCTTTTCTTTATTTATTTGCGCCTAGCAATGATGCTTTTAAAATGCGAAATATGTAGGTAAAACACAATTCAAAATACAGGGATGTTAATGTCTACCTTTAAATGTCAAATGTACGCTTTACGGATTACTTGGTCAGACTGCTGTGAATCATATGGGAGTTACATTGGTGCTGATTAATATCTCCCTCATTTTTGTGTGTCGTGTTTCATAAACTACCGAAAAGACCATATGCATTGTCCAATATAGTAATAAAATTGATCACCACTTATCATGATAACGCTACAAAAAAGTCTGCCTTCTTAAGGCAAAATACCCCAAATCATTACGAATTAGCAAGAGAAAGTTAAAAAAAATCATTCAATGGCACACTTAAGTCACTGTTATTGACAAAAGCGGAAAAAACGGATCAACATGTGTGCAATTCTGTAAATGTTGTATCTATACCTCCACGGACTAGAGAATAGAGGTAGCGATATAATGGCGGAGAGGTTTTTATTGGATGTTTTTACTGATTGTTGATCTGCCTTCGGGACTCTACTTTACAGAGAAGGAACAAGTATTGTTGGCACCAGTGTTTAAACCGACAGCAAGGGCAGTTTGCAATTCCATGTCCAAAGATTTTACCCCTCCTTTGTCACCTCGATCGTAGATTCGTCAGATAAACAGCGACGTAAATAGCGAAACCAGCTGCATTTTCTGTTGAAACGAGATTCCTGGAATCAAAATTATTCACTTGATACCTTCTATATCATTCTCTAATGGAGAATCATTCAGGATATTTAATGAGAATGATAAGATATTAATGAGTGAATTTAGAAGGAAACTGTTGCACCAGTCCAGGAAGTAATTCGAAGACCACATTGATACCAAATGTATGCTGCAATGTTACCAATTCTCCATTAGACTGGTGACAGGCAGAAGACGCCTACTAATGCGAAAAGTCTCTTCAGGCTGTAACCGTAGGACAAGCTCGCGCAACACAGACGTATCAGGGCCTGTGTTGGCGCTGCCACCGTTTACTGCCACTTTGACGGAGACCTGAATTAACAAACGTAAAGGTCAATTAGCTACCAATTGCAACTTGAACATCAGATATAAATATCTGGGGAATAATTTACGGGGTCCTCCTTTTAAGTAGCTGTCGTAGCAGTTTTTGTTATGTCTTATAAGAACTGCAAACTAAAAAAAATTGTTCTCCAGAAGCCCAGAAGCTTCTGTAGTATCTCCTGACACCGTTAATAGAATGAGTAAATAAATTTTTTTTGCTATTAAATACGCGAAACTAATTTGTATTACGTAGCATTTCTTTGGCACTACTGCTAACACATAATAAAACAGATGAAACCACAGCATGACACTGATTGCAAAATGCGAACACCAGCAAAGACATTTCATAAACTGCGAATAACACATTGTTTCATCTACAGCTCACAAGCGGTGTGATGGTGTGTGGTAGAGGGTACTTTCTGCATCATTATCACTTCTCCAATTGTTTGCTCCAGGCACGAATCTTTCGTGAGGACAACTGCTGGTAAGCATCTATGTGCATTATAATCTCTCTTATTTCATCTTCACGGTCTTTCTGCGAGATATAAGTAGGAAGAAGCAATTTATTGCCCGATTATTCAAGTTACCTACGTTCTAGGTATTAAACAGTAGACCATACCGCTGTGGAAGCTGCCTCTTTTGCAGCATCTTAACCTGGAATTGAAAGCGCAACTCTCTGACGCTTTCGTGCTTACTAAATAATCCAATTACTAAAGGATTACTTTGATCGTCTCTATTTTGGCTATCCTACCTAGTAAGGATCTCAGAATGATGAGCAGTATTTAAGTATTGGTCAAACGATTGTAAGAAGTCAAGATTGTAAGAAATCAAGGAACATGGCATCTACCTGATCACCTGTATCTACTGTTTTTTGGAATCTCGTGGGCGAACAGAGCGTTCTGAGTTGTACACGATCCTTGTTTTACTGAAATCGTGTTGATTCTTACAGAGTAGATTTTGAAACTCCGAAACTTGTTTAATGTGTGAGCATGAAACATATTACGAAGTTTACAACAGACTGACGTTTGAAATGTAGACCTATAGTTTCGTGCATCTTTCCGACGACCCTTCCTGAAAATGAGAATAACTTGTGCTTTTTTCAATCATTAGTATGGCTCATCAGCACATCTACGATAAAATCATGTTAGGAAAGGAGCAAGTTCTTTCGCATACTTTGTGTGTAATCCAGTTGGTATACTTGCAGGTGCAGTGCCCTTTCTTCTGATGAGTGATTTCTGTAGCTTTACTATCCCATGGTCACCTAGTCCTATATCTATTCTTTCGCTCATGCGACGATTTATAGAGGGGACGATTTTTCGTTTACAGATGTAACTAAAGTCCATATTTAGTATGCACTATACTCAGGAAAATGAAATACAACTTATCACGATAACTGTACAAAAACGTCTGTCTGATTAATTCAATGTACCCCAAGTCGTTAAGAATTATCAACAGATTATGTAAATTCGGCCGCGAAATGCTCTTTGTCTATGTTCAGTGCACAGTCATACAGGAGCGTCACGGAACTACCTCAAAAGTTTGGAATTTAGCAGTGTGTGCAGATACATAAAGTAATAAAGTACAAGTAAAGGAATAAATCCGAAAATTG
Source organism: Schistocerca piceifrons (assembly GCF_021461385.2). Classification (NCBI taxonomy): domain Eukaryota; kingdom Metazoa; phylum Arthropoda; class Insecta; order Orthoptera; family Acrididae; genus Schistocerca; species Schistocerca piceifrons. The sequence goes on from NC_060141.1 coordinate 267,389,443, forward strand.
TTGATTTGTAATGATATGGCACGGAAAAACATTTTCCTAACCATTTGTTATTCATCTGCCTGTCTTTCCGTCTGCTAAGACCTTTTGTTCTCAGGACATGTAAAGATATGAAGTAGAAATTTGTGCCACGTGCTAAGGTCTATGGTCCCGTGGCTGTAAATAAATTTAAGCTCCTAAGTTACTTCTCTCGAAAGACACAGCCTGGTATGTCAAACGTTCTGATACTCGCAAACGTAATCCATAAAATCTACAGACGAATATTTGTCGGAAGTATTGGGGCTGCTAGTTTAGCGGTAAAGTGCACGCCTGCAATTAGAAGAGTCTCAGGATCGAATCTCATTTATACCATGGATTTTTCAGTCTTCATTTTAACCTAGTGTTCACCTCTCAATGATGTAACGATTGGTCAGAAACTTTGCGTGTTTCGGTTTACCCATTTAAATGCGCTTGGCTTGTCCCCACTTGGATGACTGGAGTAGTTTAGGGACACACAAGTCACCGAAGTGGTGTCCAGTACAAAAACTTGCACCAGGGCATTAAGCAAAAGGAATTGCTGTTATCTAAGTACGTAATTGTGTTTGTACAGAACTCACATAGTGCGAGTCATACTCGCACTTTTCTGAGTATTCGCGTTCGGTATTGTGTTTTCCACTCAGTATTAAACAAAAATAATCTCTCTTTTGTACAAATAATCTCTTTTATACTCCCGTCAGTACTGGAGTCCTGCCTGCACAAATAACTCAAAGTAATATGCATGACTTCTCATTGATGTCAAACAAAATTAATTCTTTCACTTTGATGGCCTCATCGGATTTGACGCCATTTGCCATAAGAAAAAAGATATTGCTCCCATAGTCGTCTTGATCTTCTTGATCAATGATCACAAAATAATTTAAAATCAATAGTCCTTTGAATGACTGAAAGAGAGTGAAATAGACTAATTGAGTTTTGTATATATTATGGTCTTCTTCTTTCAATTAAATGTCTTAGCTGGTGATGATCAATCGTTTTCCATTTGGTTATATTACACCTTCACTTGAAAATAAGTTTAGGGACACCACATGTTCCTTTTGTTCATAGTAACGTAAATGCTCAATAAGAGTAATCGAACGGTAAACAAAACGTTCTTTTGTCATAAAGTTTCCTTCCTAATGACACAATGGATTCAGTATCGTGTCCAGTTTCCATCCTCCTCTACAATAGCATTTAGCAGTCAGGGAACAGAGGCAACAAGTTTCTGAATGAAGCTGTTATTCTGTGACAGCTCTTCCCATGAATCATGAACTGCTTCAGACAGCGATGCCTTGGTTGTTGGTGTAGGTCTTCTGCACCTAATAATTTTCACCATCTCTGCCCATACGTGCTCTACAGGATTGAGGTCAGCACCTTTTGGAGGCCAGTCCAGGAGATCGATGTCTCCATTCATTTGAAACCATTGTTTTACACAATTCGCTCTATGGACTGGGGAACGGTCATGTTGAAATATTATACTGCCTCCCAAAAACCTCTGACGAACAGAAGGGAGCATTATGTTCTCCAGTACATGGCAGCAGTAATGATCAGCAAGCCGACGGTCCAGTTCCCACAAAACGCCACAACCATCTGCTGATATCCATCCCCAAACTGAGACAGAAGTTCGGCCACACCTTTGCCTCTGACGAACATTCTTTCTGTCAAATCTCGCTCCACGTGGACGATGTACAAGGACACAACTATTTGGCACATTAGAAAACACCTTCTCGTCCGTAAATATAACTTGCTCCCAGTATGAAAGTGACTTATTCCTGTACTCCAGAGCGAAGTTTAACCTGGGAGCCCTATGTTGCTGTTTCAACATTTCCATAACCGCGGATTTTCGTTCATACCTTCCCTTCTCGTTGAGACGTCGTCGTATGGTCGACCTGCTCACGCTTAGCTGAAGGATGTCCCTTATTACTGTGCTGGTCTTGATTGGGTCGTCATCACTGCATTGGAGCAATTGTCTTGATACTCCGTCGTAGTCCGTGGACGCCCAGGGCGACGGCGGCGGTTAACGTGGCCTTCATCCACCATCCTCTTTACCCAGAGATGAATCGCAGATTTGCTGTATCCTAGGGCACGGGAAATGGCGCTGATACGGTATCCATCTTCATAAAGCGCAAGAATGCAACCTTTATCGAATTTCTTGAGCTGAGACATTGCAGGTAAGAACCTAGTGACAAGGCAAAAGGAAACGAACGGCACTTTCTTCGCCTCAGAAGCCACATTCATTCCCGTCTACATGCTACGAAAAATATTTCATAAGTAAGTTCCTCTTAAGTATTATTTTGAGTATCATGGCAATTATTTTGTCTCTAATCTTCATACATAGTAATAATGAAATCGTTTTCAGAGATTTAAAGCAACAATTAGATTCATGTAGTGATTCAGGTCATGGTGCTCTCGCTACAGCACACCATACACGCCTGTACGAACACATTCAGCCTGTTGTGGGTTAGCGTAGTGGCTAAAGCGCTAGGTTTGAATACTCTTAGAATAAGGTACGAATCCTGCCATTACAATTATTTTTTAATTTGATGTAAACAACGAGTTATTAGTTTAGATGGACAATGCTACTTTTATCGTTTACATTATTTGTAGTATTGTGTGTATACGCCTTCGAATGCTCTGTGGAGGAAATCAAGAACATTTAATCTCCAGTACCTTCTGTATTATAAATACGCCTTAGTTTCAAGATGAACTCAGCCTTCAGTATACAGGGTGTTACAAAAAGGTTAGGCCAAACTTTCAGGAAACATTCCTCACACACAAAGAAATAAAATATGTTATGTGGACATGTGTCTGGAAACGCTTACTTTCCATGTTAGAGCTCATTTTATTACTTCTCTTCAAATCACATTAATCATGGAATGGAAACACACAGCAACAGAACGTACCAGCGTGACTTCAAACACTTTGTTACAGGAAATGTTCAAAATGTCCTCCGTTAGCGAGGATACATGCATCCACCCTCCGTCGCATGGAATCCCTGTTGCGCTGATGCAGCCCTGGAGAATGGCGTATTGTATCACAGCCGTCCACAATACGAGCACGAAGAGTCTCTACATTTGGTACCGGGGTTGCGTAGACAAGAGCTTTCACATGCCCCCATAAATGAAAGTCAAGAGGGTTGAGGTCAGGAGAGCGTGGAGGCCATGGAATTGGTCCGCCTCTACCAATCCAACGGTCACCGAATGTGTTGTTGAGAAGCGTACGAACACTTCGACTGAAATGTGCAGGAGCTCCATCGTGCATGAACCACATGTTGTGTCGTACTTGTAAAGGTACATGTTCTAGCAGCACAGGTAGAGTATCGCATATGAAATCATGATAACGTGCTCCATTGAGCGTAGGTGCACGAAACGAAAATGAGCTCTAACATGGAAATTAAGCGTTTCCGGATACATGTCCACATAACATCCTTTCTTTATTTGTGTGTGAGGAATGTTTCCTGAAATTTTGGCCGTACCTTTTTGTAACACCCTGTATAATACTTCCATATTTCTAGCAGTACTATACCTACAGGTGTTAAACTCTGCTTCAACTAATGATTTCTACAGCTATACGAACACAACTTGTGATGCCTCTTAGGATAAGTACTTACGTAGTGCCGCCAGACGAAGAGATATACCTGCCCTAGACTTTGGGGACTTTGATTTAAAACTCTTCCTACCTCGACAATGAGCATTTAATTTTTGGGAAATCAGAGAATGTTGTTGCTTAAGACGTTTTAAGAGGAAACTGAAATCCTTCACCTACAACAACATTAAAATAGCGGGCTTTGGATCTATTACAAGCTGGCAGGAAGGAAAACAGCTGAGCAATAAGAAAACAAATCTCCCAGCAGGAATGGAGGAACGAAATCAAACCTCTCGTGTTGGGAGGTTATGTGATTATATTTCAGTGATTACATAATCAAGTGAAAAGATCAATGCAGTTGGCATCACGAGCAAACTGCTGGTGTATGATGTTGCACTAGCTGAGCTGGAATTGATCCAGAGCCTTAAATTCTTAAATTCTGCAATCAGTATGTATCCATTGCACACGAAATAATGTTACGGTATAGTTGTGGATCCTAGTTTGATAATTGTGTGGTGCGGGTTCGATTCTCACATAGGTCGTTCCTTTTTAGCACTTACTATCGGATCTAATGCATTTCTGGTAACGCCAAGTGAAGAATATTATGTCACACCATAGTTCAGAATCCGCATAAACACCATATCCTTTCGCTAGCAACAGGGTCAGAGCCTGTTTAAATTGCGCCACAAGAAAGGCGGTAGTAGTAGAAGACAGAAATTCTGTTTGGGTAAACATGCACAAATTTTTTTTTCAGTTAATGACCCAGTGGGCATTACATTCATAGGGCTCATAATTAATGTAAATTTGAGACGCAGAAAATTTTAGTGACGGAGTGGAGTTCGAATTCGGTTCTCTATGAATGGAACGTATCTGGGTTGGAATCCTGGTCTAGTACAAAAATATTTACAATTTCCTTGTAAGCCATAGTGTGTGCACATCGAAGTATCAGCGAAAAATAATTTTCTTTTTTAATGTCCCTTCATGAATTGTCTACAATAACGATAGCTGCTATTAATTCTAGTCAAATATGTGAGCATCTTACTACTGGTGAGCAAGCAGTTAATAGCTTATATCTGCCGCGCGGGATTAGCCGAGCGGTCTTGGGCGTTGCAGTCATGGACTGTGAAGCTGATCCCGGCGGAGGTTCGAGTCGTTCCTCGGGCATGGGTGTGTGTGTTTGTCCTTAGGATAATTTAGGTAAAGTAGTGTGTAAGCTTAGGGACTGATGACCTTAGCAGTTAAGTTCCATAAGATTCCACACACATTTGTAAGAAAAAAGTTTATATCTGTTTATGGATGGATAAGGGCGACAGTGGGTGCCGTGCTCGTTTCCTGGGCCGAAAATGAGTGTATCGTTATTACATAGTGATAAATCTCACTGCTGGTGAATTCGGTATTTAACATTTGATTTTACTTAGTTACCCATCCGATAACGTGCTGGGTACAAAACCCTGTCACAGAATTTTACATCACACCATTGCAATTTTCAACACGTGCTCACGTGGTTACTTGTGAAGGAAAGTACACTACTGGCCATTAAAATTGCTACACCAAGAAGAAATGCAGATGATAAACGGGTATTCATTGGACAAATATATTATACTAGAACTGACATGTGATTACATTTTCACGCAATTTCGGTGCATAGATCCTGAGAAATCAGTATTGAGAACAACCACTCTGGCTGTAATAACGGCCTTGATACGCATGGGCATTGAGTCAAACAGAGCTTGGACGGCGTGTACAGGTACAGCTGCCCATGCAGCTTCAACACGATACCACAGTTCATCAAGAGTAGTGACTGGCGTATTGTGACGAGCCAGTTGCTCGGCCACCATTGACCAGACGTTTTCAATTGCTGAGAGATCTGGAGAATGTGCTGGCCAGGGCAGCAGTCGAACATTTTCTGTATCTAGAAAGGCCCGTACAGGACCTGCAATAGGCGGTCGTGCATTATCCTGCTGAAATGTAGGGTTTCGCAGGGATCAAGTGAAGGGTAGAGCCACGGGTCGTAACACATCTGAAATGTAACGTCCACTGTTCAATGTGCCGTCAGTGCGAACAAGAGGTGACCGAGACGTGTAACCAATGGCACCCCATACCATCACGCCAGCTGATACGCCAGTATGGTGATGACGAATACACGCTTCCTATGTGCGTTCACTGCGATGTCGCCAAACACGGATGCGACCATCATGATGCTGTAAACAGAACCTGGATTCATCCGAAAAAATGACTTTTGCCATTCGCGCACCCAGGTTCGATGTATGGCGATGACGAATATACGCTTCCTATGTGCGTTCACTGCTATGTCGCCAAACACGGATGCGACCATCATGATGCTGTAAACAGAACCTGGATTCATCCGAAAAAATGACTTTTGCCATTCGTGCACCCAGGTTCGATGTATGGCGATGACGAATATACGCTTCCTATGTGCGTTCACTGCGATGTCGCCAAACACGGATGCGACCATCATGATGCTGTAAACAGAACCTGGATTCATCCGAAAAAATGACTTTTGTCATTCGTGCACCCACGTTCGATGTTGAGTACACCATTGCAGGTGCTCCTGTCTGTGATGCAGCGTCAAGGGTAACCGCAGCCATGGTCTCTGAGCTGACAGTCCATGTTGCTGCAAACGTCGTTGAACTGTTCGTGCAAATGGTTGGTCTTGCAAACATCTCTATCTGTTGACTCATGGGTCGAGACGTGGCTGCACGATCCGTTACAGCCATGTGGATAAGATGCTTGTCATCTAGACTGCTAGTGATACGAGGCCGTTGGGATCCAGCACGGCGTTCCGTATAACCCTCCTGAACCCACCGATTCCATATTCTGCTCACAGTCATTGGATCTCGACCAACGCCAGCAGAAATGTCGCGATACGATAAACCGCAATCGTGATAGGCTACAATCCGACCTTTATCAGAGTCGGAAACGTGATGGTACGCATTTTTCCTCCTTACGCAAGGCATCACAACAACGTTTCATCAGGCAAAGCCGGTCAACTGCTGTTTGTGTATGAGAAATAGCTTGGAAACTTTCCTCATGTCAGCACGTTGCAGGTGTCGCCACCGGCGCCAACCTTGTGTGAATGCTCTGAAAAGCTAATCATTCGCATATCACAGCATCTTCTTCCTGTCGGTGTAATTTCACGTCTGTAGCACGTCATCTTCGTGGTGTAGCAATTTTAATGGCCAGTAGTGTATATTAAACGTCTTTCGTGGTTAGTTAACAGGGAAATAAGGGTCTTGATGTAGCACAAAAAATTTCATCATTTAGTTCAAGTTCAGGTGTGCTAACTGACAGCTTACAAATCAATCGTTTGACAAATACTTGAAAGTTACTCATCATTCTAAAAAGCCAAACAAGAGCAACACCGTTAGTTACACGGTTATTTAGTAAGCACGAAAGCTTCAGAGAGATGCTTAGTCACTTTTAGTTGCAGACGCTGCAACAGAGGATCCCACATGGCGCAATGCACAGCTGTATAATACTAAGAGCTTACGACAAATGAATAGTCAGCCACTATACGGATTCCTCCTACTTACACCTATCAGAAAGACCATCGGGATAAAATTAGAGATATTCCTGCGCACGCAGAGGTTTACTAGCAATCGTTCTTCCTACGAAATATTTGTGCCTGGAGTAAACAAATAGGGAAATGGTAGTGGTATGTATAGTGCCCTGTATCACACACCTAATATGGCTTGTGACATACAGATGTAGATGAAATAATGTGTTATTCGCAGTTTACGAAATGTCTTTCTTGATGTTCGCGTTTTGTAATCAGTGTCATGATGTGATTTCCTCTGTTTTATTATGTGTCAGCAGTAGTGCCAAAAAAATCCTACGTAATAAATATTATTTTCACGTATTTAATAGCAAAAAATATATTATTTACTCATTCTGTTAACGGCATCAGGAGATACTACAGAAGCTAATCTCTTCTGGGCTTCTGGAGGATAATTTTTTTTTAGTTTGCAGTTATTATGAGACATAATAATAAAAATTGCTACGACAGCTACTTAAAAGAAGGGCCCCATAAATTTTCCCCCGATATTTATATCTGATGTTCAAGTTGCAATCGGTAGCTAATTGGCCTTTACGTTTGTTAATTCAGGTACCCGTCAAAGTGGCAGCAAACGGCGGTAGCGCCAACGCCGGCCCTGCTACGTCTGTGTTGCACGAGCTTGTCCTACGGTTACAAGCTGAAGAGACTTTTCGCATTAGCAGGCTTCTTCTGCCTGTCACCAGTCTAATGGAGAATTGGCAACATTGCAGCATACATTTGGCAGCAATGTGGCCTTCGAATTATTTCCTATACTGGTGCAAAAGTTTCCAACTAAATTCACTCTCTAATATCTTATCATTCTCATTAACTATCCTGAATGATTCTCCCTTAGAGGATGATATGGAAGGTATCAAATGAGTAATTTTGATTTCAGGAAGCTCATTTCAACAGAAACTGCAGCTGGTTTCGCTATTTACTGTAGGTGGCTGATAGTGTAGGGGGAAAGCGCTTGGACATCTTCAACAATCAGTAAAGACAGCGAATGAAAACCTCTCCACCATTATATCTCTACCTCTATTCTCTCGTCCGTGGATGTATAGACAAAACATTTACAGAATTGCACACATGTTAATCCGTTTTTTTCTGCTTAAGTGTGTCACTGAATGATTTTTTAACTTTCTCTTGCTAATTCGTAATGATTTGGGATATTTTGCCTTAAGAAGGCAGACTTTTTTGTACCATTATCATGATAAGCGGTAATCAATTTTTATTACTATATTGCATAATGCATATGGTCTTTTCGGTAGTTTATGAAACACGACACACAAAAATGAGGGAGATATTAATCCGCAGCGATGTAACTTCCATATGATTCACAACAGTCTACCAAGTCATCAGTAAAGCATACACTTGGTATTTAACGGCAGACATTAACATCCCTGCATTTTGAATAGTGTTTTACCTCCAGATTTCGCATTTTACAAGCTACATTGCTAAGCACAAAAAAATAAAGTAAAACAACATGATGTCTTCTCTCAAATAAAGGTTTCAGCGATTAATTTAATTTTAATGTGATTAACGAAGAATTGGAGATTTCCGACATTAAATCGAAAAGTATTCCCTATACATGGAAGGCACTACATAATTACTATATTTGGGCAGATGGTTCTAAAATGATCAAAGAGCATATACCTTTCCTTCAATCACATGTATAGTAGCAGCATAATGAAGATAATAATAGCAACCATGACAGTAATCATCGAATTATCTGGTAACCTCACACGCTGCAGTTGTATTTCTCGAACTAAAACGCTAGGTGTCATTGAAAAAATTTCATATTTGCATCAAATCGTAGCCATGAAGACTAGAATGGTCTTTATGTCACGCAGTCATGAGATTAGAATAATGCTCGCATTAGAAACTAGCAGGTAATTAACCAATTAATTGAGAGAGCCGGATTCTTTTCACAGCTTCTAGGCACGTAATCGGACACAACAACACAATCACGACGTTGGTAACTGTGAGTTGCAGTGGTCTGCTGGGTTGATTGTAGTTTGATAATTGCGGGGTATAGGATCGGTTCTCTCTTATGGTGCCCATTTTTAACATTCACGGAAAGATCTAATTCATCTATGGTAACCCCAAGTCCAAAATGTTGGTCGCACAGTGGTTCAGAATCCGCATTAAACACAATATCCCTTCATTACCAACAGCGTCAGAGCCTGTTTAAATGGCGCCAGAACGAAGGCGGCAGCCTCCAAAGGCACAAACTCTGTAGCCATTAAACTAGCACTAAAAAGTTGATTTCATTTAATTTAGGAATAGTTATTTCGTTCACACTGTTCATATTTAATTTGAACTTGAGTCGTTGCAATTTTTAGTCCTCGACTGGAATTCAAATTCGGATCTCTGGGAATGGAACGTATCTGGGTTGCAATCCTGGTCCATCACAAACACATTCATAATTTCATTTTACGCCCTAGCACACTGACCTAGCACCGATAAATAATTTGCATATTTAATGTCTGTTCATGAATAGTCAACAACAACGATAGGTACCGTGATTTCTAGTGCTGGTGAGCAAGCAGCTGATACTTAACGTCTATTTATGGATGGGAAACAGCGACAGTACGCGCCGGGTTCGACCCCTGGGCAAGCAAAAGAAATTGTACCCTCATCTCATATTGATACAGCTCGCTACTTGTAAATAATTTCGATTTCTAACATCTGACTTTACGTATTTAACTATCCAATAACGTGCTGGGTAGAAAATTCCGTCACAACATTTTTAATCATAGCATTCCAATTTTCAGCACATGCATACTTGGTTACTTGTGAAGCAGAGAATATTAAACGTCTTTTGTGGTTAGTTAACAGAGCGACAATGGTTTTGATGTAGAAGAAATAATTTCGTCATTTCGTTTCAAGTTCAGATGTGTTAACTAATACTGGTGAAAACCTTTATATTTCACGTCTCTTTACCACTAGTCAGCATTGATGATCGTTGCCTTGATCAAGTCCCGGGCAAGTGCGAAAGTGTTTAGTTAGTAGTGGCTACGTCTGCTGGGTTTCTGTCCAGATCGAGAACAAAAAATTTCATCATGTCATTTATAGTTCAAACATGTGGGCAAATAATTCTTCGTGAATAATTAGTACAGTGACGTTACTGATTGTACTCCATTAATACTGCGGTTTCTACACAGCGTTTACCGCTGTTTCTTGCGTTTTCTTTAACTAGTTCCTTTAACGACCAGTTTATGCAAAAACTAATTGCCACTGGGACTTTCAGCAGGTGCGAGAAAACCTTACACAGAGGAAAAGTACTTCGAACTGTCATAGACCTTTATTAGTCCAGACATTGTCTCAGAATATCTTGTTCATGCAAACATTTACTTTCTTTAAGGATTGCTACATAGTTTATGTGCCATAATTAGTTGTTTCAGATTGTAATGAGATGGTAACGCTTTTGAAAATCATCGTAATCTGTACAAGGGTTAGGGACTAACTCATCTCTAATTACGTGTTTTTCTAGTTTTTGCAGTACCATGGTGTGATATTACATCGCACTGATTGGCTTGAAGAACAGTGTTGTCTAGTGGTCTCTCGTGGTATCCATTTTGTATAGTCGAACGACTGTACCGCAAAGCAATTAGAGTACCTGCTAGATAGCTACGTTATGTTGGTTGCATGCAAGTCATGCGGACCACAATTCAGGTCGTTCGGATACTTTTGTACATGATAGTACATTACAAGGACAGACTTAGAAGCAAGGCATGGCAAGAAATGTTCAGTCAACCGTTTCACGAAACTGACAGCATTCATTTCCGAATTGTAGTCTCTGCTGTTTTTCTTACATCTAAATCCAAGTTTATTCCCAAGAAGAAAACCAAAAGAATGGTCAGTCATTTTCCAGCAGGTCTTCGATTCTGATTCACCTGTGTTTCATGAAGGTAATAAACTGTTGAACTACCTCCTTCACTTGTATCGTGCATCTTTGGAAGGGATGTGGTTCATGATGCACCCATGTCACTACCTTCAACTAAAAATTCCCTTCTTAACATATCTGAAACCAGTGTCTTTTAAAATCCTTTACATTGACGAAGAGCTGCCTTTGAAGCAGCTTTTCTCATGCATAATTGTAACAAACTTTGTGATATTGGGCATTCACCATTCACATGAAGTGCTTTAAAACATTGTTGTCAAAACCGATCATTTGTGTTACAGGTTCAGTGCTTTCCATGCCACACGAAACCCGCTTTTCGTAAGATCCCTCCAGTTTCTACACTTTCGTTTAAAATTTTCCTACTGTACTCTTGCCGGCACCACATGCTCCTCCAGTAAGTTATTGTGTCTTCAAAAGTCAGCGCTAGGAGTCCTGTTTTCAAACTCACGTTTGAAAAAGTTAAAGATGTGGTAAACAATCTCCCTCTTCTGCTTTTGAAGCACCTCACGCTTATTGTTGTCACATGACTTCTTTTCTTAATCGCACTGAAACATTTACACATACACGTTCACAGGCATACTGCTACAGGGGGAAAAACCGACAGTTGGATGAAAAATTCGTTGTCGCGAAGTACAGCAGCAGTGCAGGTTTCAGGAGAGAGATTCTTGCTAGGTAGCTGTAACTCAGGGCTAGTCCCTCGGAAAGAGAATGAATCTTATTGGCTGCCGGTGGTTTATGGAGGGATGTGCACAAAACTGCTAAATATTGACCAACTTCCTGCATGTCACGGACTTTAATGTCCACCTACCACAATCGAAAAAAGATCCACTGTGATAACTGTAAGCAAAAGAAAGTCATATGTGATCTGAGGCTTTCCCGGCGAATGTGCTGTATCCGATGTTCCCGGTTGTCCAGCCGGATCCGATCGTCGAAGTTCCACTATATTTCGGCGAATAACCGTTCCGCCATCATCAGGTGGTGCTGATGGAATGATCTGTCTGCGCTGTGTCCGTGGTATTTATGTTCGCGGGGTCCCGAGTCGTACCCCGGCGCGGACGGCCGGCGGAGCGCCGCGTGGTGGGAGGGGGTAGCTGCAAGCACGGCCGGTGATAGGCGCAGTCCATCTCCGTCCGCGGTGGCGGAAGGAGCTCGCGTCCGATCGGGCCGTTGTTCTTTGATGGTGTTTAATAATGGTTTCCAGGCCTTGCTAAGTTGAAACCCGGTGTCCCTGCTGATGAGGTTATCTGTTACGCGAATTTCTATGGCCTCCTTGTAGATACTGTCCCAGTAGGCACTTGCGTCCGTCAGGATTTTTGTCTCTTCGAATTTCGCTGTGTGTCCGGTTTCAATGCAGTGTTCTGCTAGGGCCGAATGGATGGGTTGGCGTAAGCGGGTGTGACGTTCGCGTTACTTGCATGGGTCCTCGAGCGTTCGAACTGTTAGGCCGATGTAGGATTTTCCACAGCCGCACGGGGTTTTGTATACGCCCGCTTTCTTAAGGCCTACGTCATCTTTTGCTGCTCCTAGTAGGTCACGAATCTTTGCTGGTGGTCGGAAGACTGTGTCAATCTTGTGTCGCCTTAACAGTCTCCCTATTTTCGACGACACGTTGCCAGCAAACTGCAGAAAGGCCGGAGCTTGCTTCTCTTCTTCGGGTTGTTCTTCATCTCAGTTCTTGCTGCACTTCTGTTGTTGGAAGGCCCTTTGGATTTGGCAGTTGCCTTACCCATTCTTGTGGATTACGGTCTCCAGGTGTTTGAGTTCCATTGGCAAGTTCTGTTCATCAGGGATCGAGTGTGGTCTATGTACCAATGTGTTGAGCATTCCATTAAGCTGCGCCAGATGGTGGCAGCTGGAGGCATGTAGGTACAGGTCAGCGTGTGTAGGCTTGCGGTACACACTGTGACCCAGTGAGCCATCAGACCTACGTTCCACTACGACATCAAGAAAGGGTAATTTTCCATCTTTCTCAGTCTCCATGGTGAACCAAATGTTACTGTGGACCGAATTTAGATGTTGTAGAAAAATCTGTAGCTGTTCCTGTCCATACGGCCAGATGACGAACATGTTGTCCACGTAGCAAAAGAAGCATACAGGTTTCAGTTCAGCGGGTTCCAGTGCTTCCACTTCGAAACTCCTCGGAGCTACTGCCGAGCGTTGGCGAAGTCTTTTGATGTCCTTGTCCTCGAGCGCACCATTTTTTAGCAAGGTAGCGATGCTTTGTTGTATCTTCCTAGTCGGGTCTGTGTTGATTTTCCGCTATGTTGGATCGTCTAGCAGTTGTAGCATCTTCTGTTCATAGTCACGTCTCTCAAGGATGACTGTGGCATTTCCTTTGTCGGCAGGAAGAACGACTATCTCCTTATTATCTTTGAGGGCTCGTAGTGCTGCTCTTTCTCCTCCCGAGATGTTGCTTCTGGCCGGTGTTGCCCTTGAAACCATCCGGCAAGTTTCCCTTTTGATTTCTTCTGCTTTGTCATTTGGTAAGCCACGGACTGCCTGTTCTACTGAAGAGATTATTTCATTTAACGGCAGAGATGCAGCTGTCGGTGCGAAAATGAGTCCTTTTTCAGGTACAGCTGTAGCTGTAGCAAGAAAACCACCCTTTCTTGATGTCCTAGTGGAACGTAGGTCTGATGGCTCACTGGGTCACAGTGTGTACTGCAAGCCTACACACGCTGATCTGTACCTACATGCCTCCAGCTGCCACCATCTGGCGCAGCTTAATGGAATGCTCAACATGTTGGTACATAGAGCACACTCGATCTCTGATGAACAGAACTTGCCAATGGAACTCAAACACCTGGAGACCGTAATCCACAAGAATGGGTATGGCAACTGCCAAATCCAAAGGGCCTTCCGACAACAGAAGTGCAGCAAGAACTGAGATGAAGAACAACCCGAAGAAGAGAAGCAAGCTCGGGCCTTTCTGCCGTTTGCTGGCAACGTGTCGTCGAAAATAGGGAGACTGTTAAGGCGACACAAGATTGACACAGTCTTCCGACCACCAGCAAAGATTCGTGACCCACTAGGAGCGGCAAAAGATGACGTAGGCCTTAAGAAAGCGGGCGTATACAAAACCCCGTGCGGCTGTGGAAAATCCTACATCGGCCTAACAGTTCGCACGCTCGAGGACCGATGCAAGGAACACGAACGTCACACCCGCTTACGCCATCCCAGCCATTCGGCCTTAGCGGAACACTGCCTTGAAACCGGACACACAGCGAAATTCGAAGAGACAAAAATCCTGACGGACGCAAGTGCCTACTGGGACAGTATCTACAAGGAGGCCATAGAAATTCGCGTAACAGATAACCTCATCAACAGGGACACCGGGTTTCAACTTAGCAAGGCCTGGAAACCATTATTAAACACCATCAAAGAACAACGGCCCGATCGGACGCGAGCTCCTTCCGCCACGGCGGACGGAGATGGACTGCGCCTATCAGCGGCCGTGCTTGCAGCTACCCCCTCCCACCACGCGGCGCTCCGCCGGCCGTCCGCGCCGGGGTACGACTCGGGACCCCGCGGACATAAATACCACGGACACAGCGCAGACAGATCACGCAGGTCGTGTTCCTGTACCTGTTGGTTGTGCAGTGCTTTCTTGAGGAATAAAACACTGCACACCTAGGAACCGTTAGTGAGGGATTTTGCGAGTCAGGGCCCCCTTCGCATGGGACAAGCCCGCGCTCGCAGAGGCCAAGGCTAGCTTTCCTTCCTCTATGTGCAAATCTCTTCGCCTTTATTGGCACTATGTCTGACACGCGTAAGGCGCCCTTCTCGTCCGAGGCTTCGAAGAAGAAGCAAGAACTCGACGCCAAGAGAGACACTGAGCCGGCCGAGGTGGTCTCGCGGTTCTAGGCGCTCAGTCCGGAACCGCGCGGCTGCTACGGTCGCAGGTTCGAATCCTGCCTCGGGCATGGATGTGTGTGATGTCCTTAGGTTAGTTAGGTTTAAGTAGTTCTAAGTTCTAGGGGACTGATGACCACAGATGTTAAGTCCCATAGTGCTCAGAGCCATTTGAAGAGACACTGACTTGCAACACACTGGCAATGCAACGTCCAACCAAGCCGAGCAAGATCCAAATGAAAGCTTGAAGCTTCTTACCGACTTGATGCCAACGACTATTATGTGTTCTACGCCAACAGAAGAACTTCCTGGACCTGCCAAGAGGAAAAAGACGGACGAGACAACCCCGAACTCGTCAGCTAGCGAAAACCGACATAAGAAGTCCCGGCCCGTCGCCGATGAGGAGGGATTCATTCCAGCCACTCGGACGGCTCCTGCCCGAAAGAGTACGAGTGCTGCTCCTATATCAACAAACAACTCTTTCGCGGCTATGGACGCCGAACCAACCGACCAAAGTGACACCTTAGCTACCACGGCCCAGACTTCTACAAAAGCACAGAAACCTCCTCCCATCATCATTGAATTCAAGGAGGCGTATAAGATACTATTAAAACTATTAAGAGCCTTCTTTGCAACCCTTTTCAATTCAGAACAGCTGGTAAAGACCTCTATAAGCTTCAAACCGCAAATACTACGGATTTTATGAAAGTCACAGAAGAAATCTCAAAAAGGCAATGGGGATTTTATACCTATTCGCCTGACAAGCCCATCAAAAAAGTCATTCGAGGATTTCCCTTCAGTTTCTCGTGTGATGATCTGAGGGAAGAACTGGAAGCGATCGGAATTGTCCCCAGGTCAATTTCCAGAGTGCAATCGCCTAGAACTCATAATGGTAGTGCTCACCAACACACCAGATAACCGAAAATTACTGACAATGAAGGTCATAGCCAATACAGACGTCACAATTGAGGAACTTCGGGGCAAACGTGGCCCCACCATCTGCTATCGATGCCAAGGCATTGACCATGTAGCCAAACACTGTGCAATGCCCTTCAAGTGTGTGAAGTGCGGCCAAGAACACACTTCCAAAGATTGCCCTAAGGACAAAGACACTCCTCCCACATGTGTCCGTTGGAACAAAGCTCATCCTGCTAGCTACCTTGGCTGTGAAGTCATTAAAGCCTATAGGGCTAGACAAAAGGCAACCAGTCACCAGGGTCTCACTTATGCTGCTATTGCAGCTGCTAGGAAAAATACAAATGTAGCAACAACCAACACCAATAATGCTTCATCCTCTAAGGCCAATGCCTCCACTGCAGGCATACAGAGAATCAACCTACACCACCATAGGCGTACTCAGTTTACTCCCCATCGCTCAGCTCCACCTCCTCCGACCATTGCTGCACCTCAGCAGCACATAATCAGTGCCGGACTGCCAGCAACTCAGGCACAACACGACACTTCCCGCTGAGAGTTTAATCTGACCTCAGTCATGCAAGTCATGACGAAAGCTATCACTGATGCCCTTCAGGCTATCATGGTTACTATTCCGCAACAGATTTCTGCTGCATTTCAAGTTGCCCTACAGGCCATTCCACAGCCAACCTCCACCACCCAATATGGCAGCTAGATTTGGGCTAACTGTGTGCACATGGAACACCAATGGAATTCGCAATCAAGTAGGAGAGTTCCGTCAATTCCTCCAAGATGAAAGAATCGACGTGTGCCTGGTCACCGAGACACACTTGAAACCCGACATCCAAGAACGAGTCGCCAACTACAGCTGTTTCCGGACGGACCGGCCGACTGCTGGTGGAGGAACAGCAGTATATGTAAGAAACTCCTTGATGCATCACCAACTGCTACTTCCAGCATTAGCCACAGTAGAAGCCACGTCAGTTGCAGTCCAGACATCAAGAGGCCGCATACAATTCATTGCAGTGTACAGGCCCCCCCGTGGCCATCTAGAAGAAGCAGACTTTGAGGTGCTACTGTCACAACAAGGAAATCTTTTTCTTGCTGGTGACCTTAATGCCAAAAATTCCACCTGGAATAGCCGCATCACTAACATCAGTGGACGTCGTCGCCTGCAAGTTGCTGAAAGAAGCCACGCCATCATCGTGGGACCATACGACCCCACTTGCTTTCCGAATAGAGGCCAGAGTGACGTGCTGGATATAGCCATCATTAAGGGATTTCCCAATGGTGTTACTGCCACTACCAGAAGGGCCCTTACGTCTGACCACGAACCTGTCATTTTTGATGTCGACCTCATCGGCATCAATAAACCGCCTAGGCACTATCTTGATATTCGAGGAATCAGCTGGGAAATGTATCGTCAACTGCTTGAAAGAGACCTCCTGGATGCACCAGACCCAGGGACAGCAGGAGCAGAAGCCACTCTATTATACTTAACATCTAAAGCACTAGACGCTGCAACAGAAGCTACAGCCTACACCACCAAAAACTGCCCCCACCTATCATAGCAGCCATCAGGAAAAAAACCAAGCATTCAGAGAATGGCAGGCAACGCGCAATCCAGCCAAAAAGCGCCTAGTAAATCGACTACAACGAGAAATTAAGGCAGAAGTAGAAAAACACAGGAATCAAGTCTGGGCAGATAAGGTTGCACTGCTACAATTACAAGACCAATCGGCCTGGAAGATGACGGAGTCTCTACTAGGAAGCGGACAGAAGTTACCCCCACTACATGTGGGCAACCATATAATCAGCGAACCAGATGCCAAAGCAAATGCTTTGGCAAAAAACTTCACAAAAAACTTCACACCGATGAATGACCCTGCCGACGCTGACCACATTGGCCTAGTCAACGAGAAACTTCCAAGATTCCTCGCCAGTCGAGCCAAAGATAACCACATTCAACCGATCACGACAGCAGAAGTTACAAAACAGCTCGAAGAATTAAATGGAAAGAAGACTGGACGACCAGACCTTCTAACTAATGAGCTGTTGAAGCAATTACCACCTACTGCAGTACCAATAATAGCGGCCGCGTTCAATGAGATCCGGGCAACTGGCAACTTCCCCCTCACATGGAAACATGCAGAGGTCGTCGCCATACCGAAGGCAGGAAAGGACCCTCGATCACCTGCTAGTTACAGACCAATCAGTCTTTTACCTGCCATATCGAAACTTTTTGAAGGTTTATACATAAAGAGACTTCAACAGCATGTGGAAGCAGAGCATCTGATACCAGACGTCCAGTTCGGCTTTCGCCAAGGCCTTTCCACCACCCAGCAGCTACTAAACCTAGTTGAGGAAGCATTCAGCACCATGGAAAGGAAAGAATTCTTCGGGGCTGTATTTCTGGATGTTTCTCGTGCCTTTGATTGCGTGTGGCACGAGGTACTCCTCTATAAACTCCTAGATATAGGGGTACCTCAGGGCAGTGTTCTGGGACCACTGTTATACATCTTGTATACATTCGACCTACCATCGACGGCCAGAACACACCTATCCTTATACGCCGATGATGCAGCTATTTACTCCCGAAGTATGAATGCTGCCCACCTCCAGGCAAGACTGCAACAAGCATGTTCTAAGCTGAGTGAATGGGCAACGAAATGGCGACTGTCTTTCAACGCCACAAAGATGCAGGCAATAGCAATCTGTAGAAGTCCACTTCCACCTAATATCCAGCCCATTGAGATAAGGGGCACCCCAGTTACGTGGTCAAAAGCAGCAAAATACTTGGGTGTGACCCTTGATAGGCGATTGATATGGCAACCTCATATAGAAGATATTCGAGAGAAAGCCAGGAGAAGAATGGTACAGCTCTATCCATTACTAAATCCAGCGTCAACACTACCATCAAGACTGGGGGTGATATTGTACCTCACACTGGTGCGACCAATCTTATACTACGCTGCTGTCGTGTGGGGCAATGCTGTTCCAACCCACATACAATGGCTACAAAGAATTCAGAATCGTGCTCTGAAAAGAGCACTCCATCTTCCATACCGGTTCCCATCGAATGAACTTCACCAACTTGCAGGGGTACCCAATTTGAAAGACCGATTTAGAACCAGTGCAAATACCTTCTATGAAAACACGAAACAGTCAGATAACGAACTTGTACGACAACTTGGACACAGGGTGCACTGCCTGACTTCCACTAGATGGCCCGATGACCTACGTGAATAACGAGATTACACATCTTGTGTATATATTTTTTATACAATTTTAATAATTTTAATTTTTTAACTATTTAATCTTTAATTTAAATTTTTATTTTATTTTATTTTAACTCAAATTTATTTTATTGTAATTATTTTTTAAAATCTTATTTTATTGTATTTATCATTTATTTATTTATTATTATTATTTTATCAAAGGTGAATGAATGAGTGTGAGAATGTGTTAACTGTGTATGTATGTGTGAGTACAATGTATATATTGTGTGAATGTGTGAGCGAATGGAAAAAAAAAAACAAAAAAAATTAAAATTAAAAAAAATAAATAAGTAAATTAAAAAAAGAAAAATATAAGAAACAAAAAGATTCAAAAAAACAAAAAAAATTACCACACAGCTAATGTATTTTAAAACATTTAAAAGCAGAAAAAAATATGACAACCAAAAAGCTATTGTTTTAGTGTCAATTTTTATTATTGAAGGTGTAGCCGCATGGCTTGAACTTCTATTTTCAGACTGGGCAATCCTTGATGCCCAAATGTATTCTGCAGTGCGGCAGACAGATCATTCCGTCAGCACCACCTGATGATGGCGGAACGGTTATTCGCCGAAATAGCGTGGAACTTCGACGATCGGATCCGGCTGGACACCCAAGAACATTGGATACAGCACATTTGCCGGGAAAGCCTCAGATCACATATGACTTTCTTTTGCTTACAGTTATTACAGTGGATCTTTTTTAGATTGTGGTAGGTGGACATTAAAGTCCTTGACATGCAGGAAGTTGGTCAATATTTAGCAGTTTTGTGCACATCCCTCCATAAACCACCGGCAGCCAATAAGATTCATTCTCTTTCCGAGGGACTAGCCCTGAGTTACAGCTACCTAGCAAGAATCTCTCTCCTGAATCCTGCACTGCTGCTGTACTTCGCGACAATGAATTTTTCATCCAACTGTCGGTTTTTCCCCCTGTAGCAGTATGCCTGTGAACGTGTATGTGTAAATGTTTCAGTGCGATTAAGAAAAAAAGTCATGTGACAACAATAAGCGTGAAGTGCTTCAAAAGCAGAAGAGGGAGATTGTTTACCACATCTTTAACTTTTTCAAACAAAAGATGGTGAAGAGAACGCTCAATTCATTTTAGAATGATCAGAAAAATGCAGGCCATTGGAAATTTTAAGACCTCTTTTAGAGTAACACAGACTCTTAAGAATTAAAAAAAAGCTCATTTATCAGTCAACGTAAACAGAACAAAGTTTGCTTCCACTCAATCACAAATGGACTCCTTAAATCAGTATGATATTTTTGAAACAGTACATTACCTAGACTTACATTCACCACTGAAGCAGTCATATTAAACAGATAAGCTGTGCCCACAGTTCAAATATTCACTTGAATTACATTTCTCCTGATGAATAACACATGCCATTTCAATGTCATCCTTATTATTCCACAAGTAAAGAAATCCACATTTTGGTGCAACTGTGCTAAAAGAACATTTGTCATGTTTAAAAGCTGCATTACCATTCGTGGTCCTGGCTACACGTTAGCAGAAATCTTTATTTATACATTTTGCGTATATGCTATTCACAGTAATGTCAATTTGAGGACCTAAACCACAGAGTATTGAAACTTCAGAGGAAGGAGGACTGAGCTACATGTCTGTGAAACTGTATCTAATACCTAATTGTGTGTGTGTGTGTGTGTGTGTGTGTGTGTGTGTGTGTGTGTGTGTGTGTGTCCTTTAGACTCCGCAAATTGCTTAAAGTGCATGGCAGTGGGAATATCCTATTCTAGCAGTTTTTAGGGCTTTTCCCCATCCCATTCACGTATGGAGTGTGGGGAAAATGATTGTTTTAATGCCTCTGCTGTAATTTAATTGTATCCTCACAATTTCTATGTAAGTGATATGTAGTGGGCTGTAGTATTTTCCTACAGCCATAATTTAAAGCCAGTTCTTGAAACTTTGTAAGTAGGCTTTCTCGGGATAGTTTGCCTCCATATTCAAGTACATGCCAGTTCAACTCTATCAACATCTCAATGACACTCTCAAACAAACCTGTGACCATTCTCTATATTGATTCAAAATCCCCTGTGAGGCCTGTTTGATAACGGTCCCATGCACTTGAGCAATATGCTATATGGACCAGGTGAGGGATTTGTAAGAAATCACCCTTGTAGACTGATTGTGTTTCCCCAGCATTCTACCAATAAACCAAAGTCCGATAGCTGCCCTGCCCTACCCATGACTGGGGCTATGTGGTCATTCCATTTCATATCCTTACAAAGTGTTCCAACCGGGTATTTGTATGACTTGGCTGATTCCAACTGTGACTTGCTGGTATTGCAGTCATAGAATACTACTCTTTTTCGTTTTGTGAAGTTACAATTTTACGTTTCTGAACTTTTGAAGCAAGTTATCAATATGTGCACCATGTCGAAATCTTAGTAATAATTGAATGAATAGCTATACAACTTGTTTCAGACAGTATTTCACAACAGATAACAGCATGATTTGCAAAAATCTGAGGTTACTATTAATATTACACATTATAAACAGCAAGGGTCTCAACACACTTCCTGGGGCACACACAAAGTTATGTCAACATCTGTTGATGACACTCCATCCGAGATAACTTGCTTCATCCTCACTAACAATGACTCCTCAATCCTGTCACAAATTTCACTTGATACCCCACATGAATATACTTTTGATAATAAGCATAGGTATGGTACTGAGTCAAGTGGTTTTTGGAAATCAAGAAAAAAGTTCGAGTTGGGTTTCAAATGATCAGTGTTTTTGAAATCTATGCTGGTTGGCATGGAGATCATTCTCTTTGAGATACGTCATTATGTTTGAGCTCAGAATGTGTTGTAAGATATTGCAATAAATTTATGTGAAGGAGTTTTGACAGCATTATTGTGGATCCCTTCTGTTACTCTTCTTGTACGCAGATGTGACCCATGCTTTCTTCCAGCTCCTGGGCTCAGTTTTTTGTTTGAGGGATCTATGACAGATTATGGTTAAGAGAGGGGGCTAACCCAGATGCAATACAGAATTTGGTAGGCATTTCATCATTTCCTGGGGCTTTGTTCAGCTTTGATGAGTAGGTAAACTCTTTACTGACTCAAAATGTGAACCATACAATTTCTCATAAGATAGGAGGTATTACTTTAAATTGTATTACAAAACAAGTGTATGGAATAAACTCCTTGGTTGTCTGTGTTGGAGACAAGTGTGGAAATAATTTCTTTTGACATCAGAAATACTATGTGAGGCTAGACAATTTTCGTTTGAAAGAGATACATAATCGGGTTATATGAACTTGATTTTCTATGTGTTGCTTTCTGTTTTGATCACATGGTTGCTGATGTACTTGCTGTAATATCTTCCAGATGCTTTAAGGATTAGATTACTTCTTTTAAGTCAATTCTGTGGCTGGCTTTAAGTGCAATTAGGAAGAAGAACTTGATCATTTAGGACATGCAGTAAGTGCACAGAAAATTCACCCTGCTACCTTGCACTTGACTGCAATAAAAGCTCCCCCAACTGGCTGCAATAAAAGCTCCCCCAACTGGCTGAACCAGAAGGATATTCCTTTTGTCTGGTCCCACGAATGTGGGACCAGACAAAAGCAATTAAAGGATGTGTTAGTATGTCATTATTGTATGATTACTTTTGATCCAGTTAAGCCTGCTGTTTTAGATAAGGATGCATGTTCTTACAGAACTGGAGCTGTGCTCTCCCATATAACTGGTATACCTATTGTTTTTGCCACGAAAACTCATAACAAAGTGCAGTGTGATTACAGGCAGGAAGAGAAAAATGCACTCATCATTATCAATGGTGTTACCAATTTCCACCAATATTTGTGTGATCAGAAGTTCTATTTCATTACAGATCATCAGCCTTTAACAGTGTTGTTCAATCCTACCAAGCCTGTCCCACCTCAGACAGCACAAAAATTGCAAAAGTTGGGCTCTGGTATTGTCTAATTATCAGTATGAATTGTTGTAGAGGTCTACTGCCCCAACATTTGAAGGCTGACTTGCTGTTCTCAGTTACCAGTTGGTACTGACGCAGCATTTGATTCATCTGAATAATCATTTTCATTTCTACACTCCTGGAAATTGAAATAAGAACACCGTGAATTCATTGTCCCAGGAAGGGGAAACTTTATTGACACATTCCTGGGGTCAGATACATCACATGATCACACTGACAGAACCACAGGCACATAGACACAGGCAACAGAGCATGCACAATGTCGGCACTAGTACAGTGTATATCCACCTTTCGCAGCAATGCAGGCTGCTATTCTCCCATGGAGACGATCGTAGAGATGCTGGATGTAGTCCTGTGGAACGGCTTGCCATGCCATTTCCACCTGGCGCCTCAGCTGGACCAGCGTTCGTGCTGGACGTGCAGACCGCGTGAGACGACGCTTCATCCAGTCCCAAACATGCTCAATGGGGGACAGATCTGGAGATCTTGCTGGCCAGGATAGTTGACTTACACCTTCTAGAGCACGTTGGGTGGCACGGGATACATGCGGACGTGCATTGTCCTGTTGGAACAGCAAGTTCCCTTGCCGGTCTAGGAATGGTAGAACGATGGGTTCGATGACGGTTTGGATGTACCGTGCACTATTCAGTGTCCCCTCGACGATCACCAGTGGTGTACGGCCAGTGTAGGAGATCGCTCCCCACACCATGATGCCGGGTGTTGGCCCTGTGTGCCTCGGTCGTATGCAGTCCTGATTGTGGCGCTCACCTGCACGGCGCCAAACACGCATACAACCATCATTGGCACCAAGGCAGAAGCGACTCTCGTCGCTGAAGACGACACGTCTCCATTCGTCCCTCCATTCACGCCTGTCGCGACACCACTGGAGGCGGGCTGCACGATGTTGGGGCGTGAGCGGAAGACGGCCTAACGGTGTGCGGGACCGTAGCCCAGCTTCATGGAGACGGTTGCGAATGGTCCTCGCCGATACCCCAGGAGCAACAGTGTCCCTAATTTGCTGGGAAGTGGCGGTGCGGTCCCCTACGGCACTGCGTAGGATCCTACGGTCTTGGCGCGCATCCGTGCGTCGCTGCGGTCCGGTCCCAGGTCGACGGGCACGTGCACCTTCCGCCGACCACTGGCGACAACACCGATGTACTGTGGAGACCTCACGCCCCACGTGTTGAGCAATTCGGCGGTACGTCCACCCGGCCTACCGAATGCCCACTATACACCCTCGCTCAAAGTCCGTCAACTGCACATACGGTTCACGTCCACGCCGTCGCGGCATGCTACCAGTGTTAAAGACTGCGATGGAGCTCCGTATGCCACGGCAAACTGGCTGACACTGACGGCGGCGGTGCACAAATGCTGCGCAGCTAGCGCCATTCGACGGCCAACACCGCGGTTCCTGGTGTGTCCGCTGTGCCGTGCGTGTGATCATTGCTTGTACAGCCCTCTCGCAGTGTCCGGAGCAAGTATGGTGGGTCTGACACACCGGTGTCAATGTGTTCTTTTTTCCATTTCCAGGAGTGTATTTTCACCATATTGCTGCAACAACTGCTTCTGACTCAGTTCTTCAGGTTGTTTTTCAATATTTGTGCCTTGGGTGGCTGCATAGTTGGGAAAGAATTCCCCACCCAGTGGCATGTTGCTATTTTTTCACATCATCAGTCACTATCCATGCGGTCAGGTGTTTTTCTGTTGCATATGGAGAATGACGATACATGTGTTGTGATTCCTCACTCCCTGCAGTGAAAAGTTTTGCCTTTATTGCATAAAGGTCATTGGGGTGTAGTTCACACGAAGCAACTTGCCAGATGCCATTGTACTTGGGCATGGATACTCAGATTGAGCAAATGACTTACTACAAATCTCTGCTGCAACCCTTTTTTTGAGTGGCCACATTGGTCTGTACTATGCCAACACATCCGTGTTGATTTTGTGGGTCCGTTCTAGAATACACAATAGTTGTTGGCAGTAGATGCATACAGTAAATTTCCTTTTGTTATCCAAAATTTCATCCAGAGGATAAAGTCTTCTTTATAATGTTTGGCAACAAGCAACAATGGGAGCATGTTGTCATTACAGAAGCCATTGGACATTCTTGTTAGACTGTAAAAGTTTTCTCTGTGCTGCATCAGCCTTACCAGAATTAGCTGCAGCACACTTCTGACTGTCAGATATTCAGCCACAGAATTTTTGCCAACAGACCCAGTATGTTGTTATGCTCCTTACCAGCAGTCACCTCCATCTCTCTGCCAATCATAGTCAGCATCATCCACAGTGATGCCCACGCAGATCAATGCTCCTCCACCGCTGTTGCTGACAGAACAGATGTCTGTGGCCGTCCTGCAGCCTGAATTGATGTCTGTGGACATGCCATTCCCAGATGGTCATCACATTGCCTCAGAAGATACCCTTGCTTTTCACCTGACCACAGTGTCTGCATCTATGGATGTGGGTGTGCACCCTGTGACCAGTTTTTCAGCTGTTATTCCCATTCACTCACAAGGGGGATACCAATATGCGGGCAGGGAACTGCCATCATCTGCGTTTCACTCCCTGTCTCTTCATCTGCATCTGCCTTCAGTTCTCCCTCTCTCCATCTTCACACCCCACCTCCCTACATGATGATGGTGCAGAGGTGTGGAGAATGTTGTGTTATCTGAACAGCGAGGCACCAAAGCAAAGCTGATACCTTGCAACGAAATGACAACAGAAGGTAGTCACTGCAAATTGTGTTGATGAATGAGTGACACTGGCATAGTCATGACTAGGAAAATATAGCTACGCCACTGCAACAGATCTTCTACTTATGGCCAAGCACAGTACCACTTATCCCAATCTATGATCATATAGTAAGACCACAGCACCATCTTCTAGCAGGCCAGTTGTGTGATCATTTATTAGGCAGTATACAATGTCAAAGTTATTGTTAAATGTACTCTGAGTGAGAGATTTGTACTTTGTCTGTATCAAGTGATACAGTAATGTTCAGAGACAATTGTAACTGCTCATGATTCTGTGGAAATGAGTTGTACAAAGTTAAGTCTTCTTCTTATCTATGTTATAATAAAGTGAATTAATATTTTATGTATTATGGTATCTACTTGGTCTCCTCCTGGAGCACAGGAAGGACCCCATAGTTGTACTGATAAGTGTAATTTCATTTGGTACAACGCTTATGACATAAAATTCAGTGCTTCTGAGCTGTCATGTGCCTTAACAGTGTTTTTTAAATGCAGAATAGTGTTTGCTTGTGCTAAAAGGTCATGTAGTTCCAACATGAAAGGTAGTGAGGAGAAAACTAACAGTGAAATGTGGAAGCAGAGGTAAGTCCAGTATTACAGAAAAAGCATCACAAATCGTATTAAATGGGATGCCACAGAGAGCTGCTAGCAGATTCATAAGTTGTACACAAAACACAAGTTGTGTTTACTGATAGCTTGTGACAGTCAAAACGCCTTGTGGTAAATTCTTTCCCTTTATTGTATGATATAGAAATAGAAATCACCTACTCAATATACACTGAAGAACAACTTTTATTACAGGATTACAGAACACACACATGAAGTACAAATATGAGAGCAATCACAAAGACAAAGATGTCAAAGAAAATGGATAAAAGAGTCTGAAAGTCAAATCTCAGAGGACTGAAGATGCTGTCCATGATAAAATCTTGATGGCACCTAGGTGGTCAAAGGTGCCATACAGTGTGGGAGTGGGAAGGTTTGTCGACTGGGGGGAGGTCCATGAGCTGCGGGAAGAGAATAGGATGGCAATATGCTGTTGCCTGAGATTCTGGACACTTTGAGTTCCTGCTCTGCATCTGGAGGGAGCTTGAAGGACTTCAGTGGCTGTATATGAGTTGTTGAGGCATAGTGTTGTGTAGATGGTAGGATGGTGAAAATCAAGACAGTGCTGTCTCAAATCTCGATGGAAAGATTGTCCAGATTGATATCTGTCATGGTAAACACTGTATGCTGCAGGGGCAGAGGAATTCAGAGATGGGGTCACAGAGGGGGGGGAAGAATTGTCACACAGTACATGCATTGTCTCTTGTGGAGGGTGATGTTGACTGTGACTAGTGAATCTGTGGGAACAGATGACTGTAGGTCATCTGTTAATGATCAGGCTAGCTTTACACCAATCACTGAGACTGTTTGACATTTCCTGTTTAGTATTATGTTTTATGTGCTCTGTCCGTGCTCAAGGACCTGGTGAGGGCTTGAATATAGGGGCTGGAGAGATGAACGGACAGAGTTGTCACAAAGCATAACATAATTCCAGAGTATGCATTCTTTGTGAATGAAGACTTGTGGTACTGAATGCAGTTCTGGCAGTGGAGTATGGATGTGCAAAAAATGTTCATGTACTCATCAACTATAGCAGCCAGCTCAGCATCATTCACAATCACAGAGTGCAAGTTCTTTGTGAATGAAGACTTGTGGCACTGAATGCAGTTCTGGTGGATATGCATAATACATTCATGTACTCAATCAGCTACAACAAGAAACTTTGCTTCATTCAGGAGGTGAGAAAGTTTGACAAACTTGACAGGAAGGATGAGAGCTTCTCCACAGAAGATGTAGGCAAGCAATATTTATAAGTCATCTTTGGGAGTGGAGCGTATTCCCAGAAGGATCCATGCAAGTGCCTCTGACCAGGAACTGCTATGGCACTTGAGTGCCACCTTAAGGGTGCAGTGCCAAAACTTCACAAGGCCATTGCTCTGCAGGTGACAAGTGGTGAGGAACTTGTAAACACCAATCAGCTCCCATAGTTTGATGAATAGCAAGGATCTGAACTGGTGGCCCTGGTCAGTGGTTGTAGAAGGGCAACTGAAGTGAGAAATTCATGAGTTGACAAAGGCATGGACAACTGAATCAGCCATAAAATTGGATAGAGGAATGGCATCAACCCACCCTGTGACTCAGTTGATGGTAGAGAGTATATACTGAAAGCCCTCAGAGGGAGGGAGTTGGCTGACAGTGTCAATGTATACATGACATAGATGACCATTGAGGATGACTATGCCAAAGCCATAATATACAAAAAAAGTATCAGGATTCTTGGCTTCAAGACACACATTTAAAATATTGGCTTCAAGTTATTAAAAGTAGTACAGGTCAGGTAGCAAAGTGCAAATTTTGTGGTACAGTTTTAAGGAGTCACTATGCAGATTTGAAGTCTCTTGGGATGTCAAAGAAGCATCTATGAAATAGAAAGGTAAGCGACCTTTTTTTTAAATTGATTAGTCATTCATTGATCAGTTTTACATCTTTGACCACTCTTTGACTAAGTAAATTGTTGCAGGTTGTAACTATGCAGCCTAAAATTGCTTTTAAGTTAGAGCCCATTGGGAATAAAAAAAGAGGAAGAAATTTTGTAAATTTGTGGTAAGGTCTTATGGGACCAAACTGCTGAGGTCATCGGCCCGTAAGCTTACACGCTACTAAATCTAACTTAAACTAACTTACACTAAGGACAACACACACACACCCATGAGCAAGGGAGGAATCGAACCTCTGACGGGGTGATCCACGCGAACAGTGACAAGCTGCCCTACACCTCTCGGCTATCCCGCATGACAAAAAGGAAGAAGCAAGACTTCTATTATTCACAGCCATGTGTACTAGCGCATATGTAGTCAACCATTTATGAGAGGTAATTAATCACACTCATGAAAAAGATATTGAAAAAGTTCAGCTGCATCGAACTAAGCGCACCTTAGTTATAAAAAACATGTTAGCACTGCATTTCAATGATGTTATAAAACAAGACTGCAAAGATTAACCATTTAGCTTATTAATTGATGACTCTGCTGATATTGCTGTACATAAATACATGGGACTGATTATAGTTTATTACAGTAAATTACGTACCTTGACCTTGCTGAACTGTATGATTGTAATGGTGAAACTATTGTCTCTGCTACAAGGAAAACACTTCAACGATTCAATTTGTGATTGAAAATTTAATGGGCATTGGTACAGGTAATGTCTGTGTCATGGTTGGAGTAAATAATGGAGTATTTACAAAAATGAAAGAACAGGTACCACACCTGATTTTAGTATGTTGCTTGTGCCATTCCTTGCAACTAGCTGTTTCAGCTGAGGCAAAAAAATTTTTACCAAAAAATTTGGAGTTTTTAATTAAAGAAACATATTATTAGTATAGTCGCTCCTCTTTACACAGAGCTATACAAAATCATCAACAGTGGACATGAACCATTAACAATAGTTCATATGTGCCAGACAAGGTGGTTATCAATAGAATCCGCTTTATCAAGAATGTACACGCAATGGTCAGAGCTAAAAACACATTTTTCCATAGCTAAAGTGCATGAAAGTTGTCATAAGGCAGAGTTATTGCATGATATGTATGCAAACAAGATTAATTATGCTTATATTTCATTTTTATATCCAATATTAACTGAAATAGACAGAGTCAATAAAATGTTTGAGTCGAAAGATGCAGATCACACCAAACTCTTTATGAATTGACCAACCGGATAGACCTGCTTGTCAGCAAAGTAATGTTACCTGCAAATAAAGTAAATATTTTTACTCAAAATTTTTGTGATTTCTTTGATTGAAGATGTTATATGGGATTTTGCTTTGAAAAGCAGTTGCTTGGAAGAGGAGAAAAAGGATTACCATGGGAAGACAAAGAAATGTTGCGTAATTGGTGCATAACATTTATAGTAGGTATGATTGAAGAAATAATTAATAGGTTACCAGGAAATTTGAAGTTGATGAAAAAATTTACAGAATAAGTGCTGAACAAGCACTTAATCAAAACACAGAAAATGTAATTGATATGATGGCTCAGTTCAATAAAAGTGTAGAATTTATAGCAAGAGTGGATGATCAGTGGTGACAAATTCATTTGTTGAACTGGAACGAGACCAAAGACGCAAAAAAAATTTGGAATGAAGTATTTGATTTCAAAGACACTCAAGGGGAATGCGGATTTGACAAATTATCGACTTTTGCGATTACTCTCCTAATACTGCCTCATTACAAAATTCCAATGTTGAGAGACTATTTAGCAGTATGAATTTAATAAAAAACAAACAGAGGAATAGAGTGAAGTTAAATCTTTTAACTGCTACATTAAGAATACGCTGTGGTTTGAGGTTGGAAAGAAAATGCTGCAATAAATATGAAATTCCAAAACAAATTGGTACCAAAGAATTGTATCACTCTGAAACTGACAATGGTGATGAAGCAGACAAAAATGATTTATCTGAAGAAGATGAATTCATTTAAATAATTAACTATTTTTAAAGAAATTTTTGTATGTTCATGACATTGACTTGCTAATTTACTTATGGTATGTTCATTTAATGATTGTGAATATTTTATTACTTACTAATAAAGGGAACTAAATGCTAATGTACTTACTGTTTTCTTTCATAATAATTTTAAAAAATATAGTGGAAATTTTAGCGATTATGAGATTAGGGGCATTTTTGTTAGCGGTTTTCTGGTAGTTTTTGCACTTAGGGAGCTCACTTTAACTGTTGGCAACAGTGATGGCGTATCCTGTATCTCACATTACTCACAAATTCCAGGTCCCTTCTTTTTACCCCTTGTAACTTTCCCCTCCTGTATCTTGATGCTGACTGGTGAGGTCATTTCCATGACCTGCTGAGGTCCCGGTACTTAGTTAAAAATTTCTTTGTTTTCGCCTTTGCTGTAAAGGGTTCATGACCGTTACCCACTCTCCCACACAGCACTGAAACAGCTTGCCTATGTATATGTTCAGTTGTTCCTGCCATTCTAGCACCTTTGTATTTGCGTTCTATACATTCCTCCAAACCTTACTTATTATTCTTCTTCCAAACTTTCTTACCAGCTCACCATCCAGCCCTTATTTAGGAGTCAAAACACCAAAGGGAGATGGAATCTTCCTGCTGTACACCACCTCAAATGTCAACAAGCCCATTGCAGTATAAACCTTCAAATTATAGGCACACAGGACATAGGGAAGATAGATGTCCCCAGTCATCATGCCTGGATTTAATGTAATAACTCAACATTTTTGCAATTGTCTTGTGCACATGTTCAGTTCTCTCGTCGGTATACAGACAAAATGGACTCAGCTGTAATTTCTCTATATGCAACACACCACATAGTTTTTAATTAAATCCAAGACAAAGTTCATACCTTGATCTGTAACTATGGTATCAGGTAACCTAAACTACAATAGCCGCTTGTTTACGTCATGCCTACACCATGGTACTATCCCGCTGGTCTTGCATTGTTACCATTGCCAGAAACTGAGAAAAATGATCAATGATCATGAGAACCCTTATTCCCTGCAGGTGTTTTATTAAATGGCCCAGGGATATCCAGCCCCAAAAAAGAAAATATATTGGATACCTCCAGTAATCTTTGCAGTGGCACTTTCTGATGCCTAGTGTTGGTCCCTTGTGCACATGGCACACAATCCCTAACATATTGTTCAATGTCTTGCTGCCTGTTCCTTCACCAAAACAACTCTGCTACACATCTGTCCATCACACCTTGCCCTCCGTGACTTGACTATGTATGGTCATGAGCTTGCTGCAAAACTTGTCATTCTAAACAACAAATCCCCGTGAATAACAAAATGTGGTTGTAACTTAAGTGCCTGGCACTCCTTACCCTTTGCCTGTGTCCCCTGTCACTCTTCCACTCTCCTTCCTGCATCCTCAACATTGCTACCACATGACTTAATGCAGCTGTGTTCACATGTGATCTCCCCAGCTTATGGATTACCTAGTACATGAATTCACTAAACTTAAGTGGTCACCAAGTTAATCTACCAGATAGATCTTTCAAACCAAGTAACTGTTTCCATGAGCTATAGTCTGCCATGACTTCAAACTTCCTTCCATACAAGTAACACTGGAAATACATAATACCATTTATGACCACCATCTTTTTTTTCTCATTCATCTAGTAGTTATGCTCCACCTTGTTAAGAAGCCTCGAAGTGTAAGCTACCACATGTTCTTCACCATCTACCGTTTGTCCCAAAACGCAATTGTCTGCTTCATTTGAAGCATCACATGAAAGGATAATATCTTTCTCAAAATCTGGAGAAAACCAATACTGAATTTGAAACTAATATTTCTTTTAGATTTTCAAATGGCACTTGACATTCCTATGAGGCATTGAATTTTACCCTCTTTTTCGATAGCTTGTTCAAGAGTTTGGCTCTTTCTGCAAAGTTCCTTATGAACTGTCCATAATAATTACAAAGGCCAATGAATGACTGTACCTGCTTGGTTATTCATGCTGTTGGAAAATTTTGAACTGTGTCCATAAGACGAGGATTAGCCTGTATGCCACATTCACTAATCATGAATGCTGCCCACCTCCAGGCAAGACTGCAACAAGCATGTTCTAAGCTGAGTGAATGGGCAACGAAATGGCGACTGTCTTTCAACACCACAAAGGTGCAGGCAATAGCAATCTGTAGAAGTCCACTTCCACCTAATATCCAGCCCATTGAGATAAGGGGCACCCCAGTTACGTGGTCAAAAGCAGCAAAATACTTGGGTGTGACCCTTGATAGATGATTGACATGGCAACCTCATATAGAAGATATTCGAGAGAAAGCCAGGAGAAGAATGGTACAGCTCTATCCATTATTAAATCCAGCGTCAACACTACCATCAAGACTGGGGGTGATATTGTACCTCACACTGGTGCGACCAATCTTATACTACGCTGCTGTCGTGTGGGGCAATGCTGTTCCAACCCACATATAATGGCTACAAAGAATTCAGAATCGTGCTCTGAAAAGAGCACTCCATCTTCCATACCGGTTCCCATTGAATGAACTTCACCAACTTGCAGGGGTACCCAATTTGAAAGACCGATTTAGAACCAGTGCAAAAACCTTCTATGAAAACACGAAACAGTCAGATAACGAACTTGTACGACAACTTGGACACAGGGTGCACTGCCTGACTTCCACTAGATGGCCCGATGACCTACGTGAATAACGAGATTACACATCTTGTGTATATATTTTTTATACAATTTTAATAATTTTAATTTTTTAACTATTTAATCTTTAATTTAAATTTTTATTTTATTTTATTTTAACCCAAATTTATTTTATTGTAATTATTTTTTTAAATCTTATTTTATTGTATTTATCATTTATTTATTTATTATTATTATTTTATCAAAGGTGAATGAATGAGTGTGAGAATGTGTTAACTGTATATGTATGTGTGAGTACAATGTATATATTGTGTGAATGTGTGAGCGAATGGAAAAAAACAAAAAAAATTAAAATTAAAAAAAATAAATAAGTAAATTAAAAAAAGAAAAATATAAGAAACAAAAAGAATCAAAAAAACAAAAAAAATTACCACACAGCTAATGTATTTTAAAACATTTAAAAGCAGAAAAAAATGTGACAACCAAAAAGCTATTGTTTTAATGTCAATTTTTATTATTGAAGGTGTAGCCGCATGGCTTGAACTTCTATTTTCAGACTGGGCAATCCTTGATGCCCAAATGTATTCTGCAGTGCAGCAGACAGATCATTCCGTCAGCACCACCTGATGATGGCGGAACGGTTATTCGCCGAAATAGCGTGGAACTTCGACGATCGGATCCGGCTGGACACCCAAGAACATTGGATACAGCACATTTGCCGGGAAAGCCTCAGATCACATATGACTTTCTTTTGCTTACAGTTATTACAGTGGATCTTTTTTCGATTGTGGTAGGTGGACATTAAAGTCCGTGACATGCAGGAAGTTGGTCAATATTTAGCAGTTTTGTGCACATCCCTCCATAAACCACCAGCAGGCAATAAGATTCATTCTCTTTCCAAGGGACTAGCCCTGAGTTACAGCTACCTAGCAAGAATCTCTCTCCTGAATCCTGCACTGCTGCTGTACTTCGCGACAATGAATGTTTCATCCAACTGTCGGTTTTTCCCCCTGTAGCAGTATGCCTGTGAACGTGTATGTGTAAATGTTTCAGTGCGATTAAGAAAAATAGTCATGTGACAACAATAAGCGTGAAGTGCTTCAAAAGCAGAAGAGGGAGATTGTTTACCACATCTTTAACTTTTTCAAACGTGAATTTGAAAACAGGACTCCTAGCGCTGACTTTTGAAGACACAAGAACTTACTGGAGGAGCATGTGGTGCCGGCAAGAGTACAGTAGGAGATTGTAAACGAAAGTGTAGAAACTGGAGGGATCTTACGAAAAGCTGGTTTCGTGTCGCATGGAAAGCACTGAACCTGTAACACAAATGATGACAACAATGTTTTAAAGCACTACATGTGAATGGTGAATGCCCAGTATCACAAAACTTGTTACAATTATGCATGAGAAAAGCTGCTTCAAAGGCAGCTCTTCGTCAGTGTAAAGGATTTTAAAAGACACTGGTTTCAGATATGATAAGAAGGGATGTCTGCTTATTCTGTATATGTGTGGATGGATATGTGTGTGTGTTTGAGTGTATACCTGCCCCTTTTTCCCCCTAAGGTAAGTTTTTCTGCTCCTGGGATTGGAATGACTCCTTATCCTCTCCCTTAAAACCGACATCCTTTCGTCTTTCCCTCTCCTTCCCTCTTTCCTGATCAAGCAACCATGGGTTGTGAAAGCTTGAATTTGTGTTTGTTTGTGTCTCTATAAACATACCAACCTTCGACCATAGATACTAATAGAATGGGTAAGCATTGCAGCGGCTATACCTCTGGCGTGACTGCAACATAGAATCACGTGACTGTTGGCAGAACGTCGGCAGGAGTTCAAGGCAGCATTCTGATTCCTGATTTCACTTCCAGTATTTGTCAGTGGATTTTCTGCTAACTTCACCACATTAAATGTAGCTTATGTAAACACAGCTAGAAGTAATAAATTATTGCGTAACCACTGTACAAATTTAGTTTTACAGCCATTACTTCACAATGGACTTTGTGAACTGCTGAAACACTTTCGATGTTCGGCAATATATTCGCCGCGAATATTTCAGTGTTACCAATTATGAGATGCATTCTCCACTAACAATACGCGTTATGCACTGCATAAAATGTAAATATTGCGTGTGTGTGTTTTAGTGCCTTGGTTGTAGAAAGTGTTATAGACTTCATAAATCGGCATAAACAACGAAACCTGTAACGTAAACACACGTGTTCACATCAAATGTAACGAACTCAATTGTGTCATTCACCCACAAAATGTAAAGCAGTTTCATTTGAAAGCTCTTTTTTGGTTTAAACAGTTTGTTTTTTAGATGTATCAAATAAGATATCTACAAAATCAGTACCTTCTTACATGAATACTTGTTCCACAGATCATGAGTACGATACTTCACAATGATGTGTCAGTTTAATGAAAGGTAGACCTATCACTACATGACAATTCTTCCAATCACTTATTTATACCTAAAAAATCGTCTACTGAGTAGGAGCTGTCATTCATAGATTCTTTTAGTTTGATTTTAAATGCTGGTTGGCTATCTGTTAAGCTTTTAATGCTTTTTGGTAAATGACCAAAGATTTTTGTAGCAGCATATTATTTATCCCATACATTACAGCTTATTATCTGGAAACTAACATAGGCCATACAACTACCTTTTTGCAAATGGTATTCAGTATTTGTTTCTGATATTCGTATGTTTTGTAACTGGGAAATATAAAATAAAACTTAACCCTGATGAGAAATCAAACCCCTAACTTGTTTTTGCAAATTGTTCTTTAAAATAATACCAGCATAATTCACCCCTTTTTATACCAAAGTCGGATTTAATCCAGGATAGTAAAAATCATCCTTTCTTCTTGTGTAGTAGCAATGCACATTGCCATTGCTTTTGGAGTGGGAAGGGTTATTGGTAATAAATATCTCTCTCTCTCTCTCTCACACACACACACACACACACACACAATATATATAGGTGTGAGTGTGCGAGTGTATACCTGTCCTTTTTTCCCCCCTAAGGTAAGTCTTTCCGCTCCCGGGATTGGAATGACTCCTTACCCTCTCCCTTAAAACCCACATCCTTTCGTCTTTTCCTCTCTTTCCCTCTTTCGTGATGAAGCAACCGTTGGTTGCGAAAGCTTGAATTTTGTGTGTATGTTTGTGTGTCTATCGACATGCCAGCACTTTCGTTTGGTAAGTCACATCATCTTTGTTTTTATATATATATATATATTCTTCAAAGTGCTTCAAACAGATGCGTGTGTGCGCAGTAGGCTTGAAATCTTTTTGTTTCACTGCCTGTATCCACATCTGCCTGCGCCCTTCATCCTTTGGAAACCTATACGAAAGAGAAAAAGCAGCTTCGTAGCCTACCATTTCAAGAAATATATACAATTGCAATGTGCGCCTGGAAACACACACAGCACTTCAAACCGCCAATTTACGTAACTGTGGCATTCTGGGTAAGGATATGATACACACAATAGTTTATCAGTATCCAAGAAATGCCGCTAAATTATACTAATAATACTTACACATGAAATTTAATGTTACTTCCCTTCACAAAACGCTCGGTACAACCATAAGCACAACAGGATACAACCATTGTTTTGCCAATAGTCACGTGGTATAGCAGTAGAGATGTTGGTGCCACGAAATATACATCATGACCAGTCTACCAATATCTATGGTCGAAGATAACAACGCTTTCGTTTGGTAAGTTACATCATCTTTGTTTTTAGATATATTTTTCCCACATGGAATGTTTCCCTATATATATATATATATATATATATATATATATATATATATATATAATCCTTTTTTGTAACAGTGGTCTACATGATTTGCGATTATCTACCCCCTCCACTATTCTTATAATTTTTTAATGTCAGCAACACAACAACACAAGAAGTACCTAAGTAATATATATTTCCCATTTCAAGTTGTCTTGTTGATGAAGACCAAGAAACTTGTTACAGGCTGTTTTCCTATTGTCTGTCCATATACCTCTAGATTGAGTGATACCAGATTTTTAGTTTGTGCTGTGTGTATATCGATAACTACAGTTTTTCCAGTGTTTATTAATAAGTCATTGTTACCAAAGTTTCAAGTTAGACTGTCAGTGGCTTCTCTTATGTTTTTTTACAAAGCTTTCTTCTGAGTTTCGTGTAATTAGAACGGTTGTATCATCAGCAAACTAAAATATTTTACTGCTGTTATTGGTTATGTTTAGGTCATTTACATAAAGTAAGAACAGGACAGGACCCATTACTGATCCTTGTGGCACTCCATATTCAACAGTCAATATGTTGGAATTATATTTCCTAACAACATGATACTTTTCCTGATCTATTTCCACAAATCGTTCTCTTTCTTAAGATAAGAGTTGACCCAGTTGTTAGCTGTTACTCTGATGGCAAGATTTTCTAGCTTCTATAGCAGTTTATCATGATTTATGGTGTAAAGTGCCTTTGAGAAATCTAAAAATGTGCTCATTGTTTTTGTTGTCTAATGCTAACAGGGCCCCAAATAGAAAGGAGTGAACTGCTGATTCAGTTGAACAGTTTGCTCTAAATCCATGTTGAGATTCTGACAAAATGCTATTGTCCTCTAAGAAGTCTGTTACTCTCTTATTGAAGAGCTTTTCCAATATAGTTCAGGAAATAGAAAAAATGCCAAAGGTTTGTTGTTTCCTTTCTTGTACAATGGCTTTACCTTTGCTGTTTTCAAAAATGAAGGAAAAGTTCCTGTAGTGAAATATATGTAACATAGGTGAGTTAGGGGCTCAATAATCAGGTCCCCACATTTCCTTATAACAAAATCAGGTATATCATCTATTCCTGTGTGTGTCTCGTTTTGAGACTTACTGTAAAATGTACTTTTCTACTTTTGTTGGGCACACGAATATTGATTTGTTGAAATTTTTCCCTGTTTCTGTTTTCTATTGAAGGTCTGTTGTAGTAGTTTCCTGTTACTTTTTAAAATAATTATTAAACATATTAACTACTTCCTCCAGGTTATTAATGTTTTGCAAGCCAGCCTTTAATTCAATATTATTAACTTTATTTTTCAAATGTGTGTGAATTCCTAAGGGACCAAACTGCTGAGGTCATCAGTCCCTAGACTTACACACTACTTAAACTAGCTTATGCTAAGAAAAACACACACACCCATGCCCGAGGGAGGACTCGAACCTCCGGCTGGAGGGGCCACGCAATCAGTGACATGGCACCTCTAGCCACACGGCCACTCTACCTGGCTATTAACTCTATTTTTGTCAGATTGGGTTTCTTTCTTTACAACTAGCCAGATTACTTTGATTGTCTTTGAAGCATTTTTTATATGTGTGTGTCATTATCTCTTTTCTTTGCCTCCTTTATTATTTTATTTGAGGTACATTTATATTTTTTGAAGTAACTATCAACCTCTGGAGTTGTGTTGCAACTGCTTGCAATATTGTGTAAGTAACATTTTCTAGCACAAGATTTCTTTATACCACTAGTAATCCACTTGTGGCGTTTAGTGCTTTGGGCTGTTTTGGCTTTCAATGGAAAAGCAAGATTGAAACAATATTTAAATATATTCACGATTGTCTGAAAGCTTCCAAACTATATCCCGATTATGATATATTTCCAAGGAGGTATTTTACCTCCATGTATTTTTCACCTTCAAGGATGCCACATGCTCCTTTGACTGAAGTTATCACTTTCTCACAGTCCATTGTTTGTGTTGTGTCAGCCAAAATGACAGGAGAAAACAAACTGATCTGAATTTCGCCAATTGTCATCCAAAGTCTTTACATTCATGGGACAAGATCGGCAACATTGTGACTCCACATATGGAAAAAAATTAAGTCCCATGCTTCTTTACAGAGCGTACGGGAACGATGCGGGAGACCCACACCGTCTTACTAGGCAAGGTCCTAATGGAGGTGGTTTGTCGTTGCCTTTCTCTGACCGTAATGGGGATGAATGATGATGATGAAGACGACACAACAACACCCAGTCATCTCGAGGCAGGAAAAATCCCTGACCCCGCCAGGAATCGAACCCGGGACCCTGTGCTCGGGAAGCAAGAACGCTACCGCGAGACCACGAGGATAGCGGCATACTACTTTGAAAATATTAGTTGTCTTCAGCATGATGTTGGTCATCAGTGGAATCTGCCGATATCAGTGCCACTGTATTGGAGGCAGCAATGCAGCAGCCTGTTTTAGGATCACTTTGTTGTCCAACAGTTAAGACCCTTTTTTGTCAGGAACGGGTAGACATATCAACTTGAAATACATGTCTCACAGTGACGTCTACTGTCCATTGCCAGAGTAAAAAATTGGTTTCTAAGTTAATGTAATCAAAAGATATGGCCATTCATACTACATGTTTTGATACTTGCAAACTCACTCATCAAAACATTTTGGGTAGCCTGCTTTCTGTTGATCTAGAACCATGAAATTTGGCAGGCAGCAATGTTTCATAGTGCAACCAAAGCAAGAATCCGAAAATTTTGTGTTTTAGCTTGCAGACCCTTATACGTGTATTTTTCTGCTGCTGCATGGTAAGTAATATTTTTTATCCACCCAATTACATTATTTTTACATTTTAGGATAGACATAGAGCTGTTACTGCATACAACATTTACAAGCATGTGAAAAGGTTATGTTTAGGCCTCTATGGAATCATGACCACAGAAATGTCCAAGTGGTCTATGATTAAACATTTAAGTGCACAACCTACGTGTTTGGCCACTAGGCAAATAAATATTGTTAAGGAAAGTAATTAACAGCTTTGCATAGTCTTTAAATATGCATACCATTATCTGTAAGCACATTTAAACAAAGAAGGGTAATCCTTAGGTTGGAAACTGCTACAAACAAAAGATGGTCAAGAGAACACTCAATTCATTTTAGAATGATCAGAAAAAAGCAGGCCATTGGAAATTTTAAGACCTCTTTTAGAGTAACACAGACTCTTAAGAATTAAAAAAAAGCTCATTTATCAGTCAACGTAAACAGAACAAAGTTTGCTTCCACTCAATCACAAATGGACTCCTTAAATCAGTATGATATTTTTGAAACAGTACATTACCTAGACTTACATTCACCACTGAAGCAGTCATATTAAACAGATAAGCTGTGCCCACAGTTCAAATATTCACTTGAATTACATTTCTCCTGATGAATAACACAAGCCATTTCAATTGGATAGAGGAATGGCATCAACCCACCCTGTGACTCAGTTGATGGTAGAGAGTATATACTGAAAGCCCTCAGAGGGAGGGAGTTGGCTGACAGTGTCAATGTATACACGACATAGATGACCATTGAGGATGACTATGCCAAAGCCATAATATACAAAAAAAGTATCAGGATTCTTGGCTTCAAGACACACATTTAAAATATTGGCTTCAAGTTATTAAAAGTAGTACAGGTCAGGTAGCAAAGTGCAAATTTTGTGGTACAGTTTTAAGGAGTCACTATGCAGATTTGAAGTCTCTTGGGATGTCAAAGAAGCATCTATGAAATAGAAAGGTAAGCGACCTTTTTTTTAAATTGATTAGTCATTCATTGATCAGTTTTACATCTTTGACCACTCTTTGACTAAGTAAATTGTTGCAGGTTGTAACTATACAGCCTAAAATTGCTTTTAAGTTAGAGCCCATTGGGAATAAAAAAAGAGGAAGAAATTTTGTAAATTTGTGGTAAGGTCTTATGGGACCAAACTGCTGAGGTCATCGGCCCGTAAGCTTACACACTACTAAATCTAACTTAAACTAACTTACACTAAGGACAACACACACACACCCATGAGCAAGGGAGGAATCGAACCTCTGACGGGGTGATCCACGCGAACAGTGACAAGCTGCCCTACACCTCTCGGCTATCCCGCATGACAAAAAGGAAGAAGCAAGACTTCCATTATTCACAGCCATGTGTACTAGCGCATATGTAGTCAACCATTTATGAGAGGTAATTAATCACACTCATGAAAAAGACATTGAAAAAGTTCAGCTGCATCGAACTAAGCGCACCTTAGTTATAAAAAACATGTTAGCACTGCATTTCAATGATGTTATAAAACAAGACTGCAAAGATTAACCATTTAGCTTATTAATTGATGACTCTGCTGATATTGCTGTACATAAATACATGGGACTGATTATAGTTTATTACAGTAAATTACGTACCTTGACCTTGCTGAACTGTATGATTGTAATGGTGAAACTATTGTCTCTGCTACAAGGAAAACACTTCAACGATTCAATTTGTGATTGAAAATTTAATGGGCATTGGTACAGGTAATGTCTGTGTCATGGTTGGAGTAAATAATGGAGTATTTACAAAAATGAAAGAACAGGTACCACACCTGATTTTAGTATGTTGCTTGTGCCATTCCTTGCAACTAGCTGTTTCAGCTGAGGCAAAAAAATTTTTACCAAAAAATTTGGAGTTTTTAATTAAAGAAACATATTATTAGTATAGTCGCTCCTCTTTACACGGAGCTATACAAAATCATCAACAATGGACATGAACCATTAACAATAGTTCATACGTGCCAGACAAGGTGGTTATCAATAGAATCCGCTTTATCAAGAATGTACACGCAATGGTCAGAGCTAAAAACACATTTTTCCATAGCTAAAGTGCATGAAAGTTGTCATAAGGCAGAGTTATTGCATGATATGTATGCAAACAAGATTAATTATGCTTATATTTCATTTTTATATCCAATATTAACTGAAATAGACAGAGTCAATAAAATGTTTGAGTCGAAAGATGCAGATCACACCAAACTCTTTATGAATTGACCAACCGGATAGACCTGCTTGTCAGCAAAGTAATGTTACCTGCAAATAAAGTAAATATTTTTACTCAAAATTTTTGTGATTTCTTTGATTGAAGATGTTATATGGGATTTTGCTTTGAAAAGCAGTTGCTTGGAAGAGGAGAAAAAGGATTACCATGGGAAGACAAAGAAATGTTGCGTAATTGGTGCATAACATTTATAGTAGGTATGATTGAAGAAATAATTAATAGGTTACCAGGAAATTTGAAGTTGATGAAAAAATTTACAGAATAAGTGCTGAACAAGCACTTAATCAAAACACAGAAAATGTAATTGATATGATGGCTCAGTTCAATAAAAGTGTAGAATTTATAGCAAGAGTGGATGATCAGTGGTGACAAATTCATTTGTTGAACTGGAACGAGACCAAAGACGCAAAAAAAATTTGGAATGAAGTATTTGATTTCAAAGACACTCAAGGGGAATGCGGATTTGACAAATTATCGACTTTTGCGATTACTCTCCTAATACTGCCTCATTACAAAATTCCAATGTTGAGAGACTATTTAGCAGTATGAATTTAATAAAAAACAAACAGAGGAATAGAGTGAAGTTAAATCTTTTAACTGCTACATTAAGAATACGCTGTGGTTTGAGGTTGGAAAGAAAATGCTGCAATAAATATGAAATTCCAAAACAAATCGGTACCAAAGAATTGTATCACTCTGAAACTGACAATGGTGATGAAGCAGACAAAAATGATTTATCTGAAGAAGATGAATTCATTTAAATAATTAACTATTTTTAAAGAAATTTTTGTATGTTCATGACATTGACTTGCTAATTTACTTATGGTATGTTCATTTAATGATTGTGAATATTTTATTACTTACTAATAAAGGGAACTAAATGCTAATGTACTTACTGTTTTCTTTCATAATAATTTTAAAAAATATAGTGGAAATTTTAGCGATTATGAGATTAGGGGCATTTTTGTTAGCGGTTTTCTGGTAGTTTTTGCACTTAGGGAGCTCACTTTAACTGTTGGCAACAGTGATGGCGTATCCTGTATCTCACATTACTCACCAATTCCAGGTCCCTTCTTTTTACCCCTTGTAACTTTCCCCTCCTGTATCTTGATGCTGACTGGTGAGGTCATTTCCATGACCTGCTGAGGTCCCGGTACTTAGTTAAAAATTTCTTTGTTTTCGCCTTTGCTGTAAAGGGTTCATGACCGTTACCCACTCTCCCACACAGCACTGAAACAGCTTGCCTATGTATATGTTCAGTTGTTCCTGCCATTCTAGCACCTTTGTATTTGCGTTCTATACATTCCTCCAAACCTTACTTATTATTCTTCTTCCAAACTTTCTTACCAGCTCACCATCCAGCCCTTATTTAGGAGTCAAAACACCAAAGGGAGATGGAATCTTCCTGCTGTACACCACCTCAAATGTCAACAAGCCCATTGCAGTATAAACCTTCAAATTATAGGCACACAGGACATAGGGAAGATAGATGTCCCCAGTCATCATGCCTGGATTTAATGTAATAACTCAACATTTTTGCAATTGTCTTGTGCACATGTTCAGTTCTCTCGTCGGTATACAGACAAAATGGACTCAGCTGTAATTTCTCTATATGCAACACACCACATAGTTGTTAATTAAATCCAAGACAAAATTCATACCTTGATCTGTAACTATGGTATCAGGTAACCTAAACTACAATAGCCGCTTGTTTACATCATGCCTACACCATGGTACTATCCCGCTGGTCTGGCATTGTTACCATTGCCAGAAACTGAGAAAAATGATCAATGATCATGAGAACCCTTATTCCCTGCAGGTGTTTTATTAAATGGCCCAGGGATATCCAGCCCCAAAGAAGAAAATACATTGGATGCCTCCAGTAATCTTTGCAGTGGCACTTTCTGATGCCTAGTGTTGGTCCCTTGTGCACATGGCACACAATCCCTAACATATTGTTCAATGTCTTGCTTCCTTTTCCTTCACCAAAACAACTCTGCTACACATCTGTCCATCACACCTTGCCCTCCATGACTTGACTATGTATGGTCATGAGCTTGCTGCAAAACTTGTCATTCTATACAACAAATCCCCGTGAATAACAAAATGTGGTTGTAACTTAAGTGCCTGGCACTC
Organism: Schistocerca piceifrons; assembly: GCF_021461385.2. NCBI lineage: Eukaryota > Metazoa > Arthropoda > Insecta > Orthoptera > Acrididae > Schistocerca > Schistocerca piceifrons. Next base: position 267,433,409 of record NC_060141.1, read on the forward strand.
CTTACCCTTTGCCTGTGTCCCCTGCCACTCTTCCACTCTCCTTCCTGCATCCTCAACATTGCTACCACATGACTTAATGCAGCTGTGTTCACATGTGATCTCCCCAGCTTATGGATTACCTAGTACATGAATTCACTAAACTTAAGTGCTCACCAAGTTAATCTACCAGACAGATCTTTCAAACCAAGTAACTGTTTCCATGAGCTATAGTCTGCCATGACTTCAAACTTCCTTCCATACAAGTAACACTGGAAATACATAATACCATTTATGACCACCATCTTTTTTTTCTCATTCATCTAATAGTTATGCTCCACCTTGTTAAGAAGCCTCGAAGTGTAAGCTACCACATGTTCTTCACCATCTACCGTTTGTCCCAAAACGCAATTGTCTGCTTCATTTGAAGCATCATATGAAAGGATAATATCTTTCTCAAAATCTGGAGAAAACCAATACTGAATTTGAAACTAATATTTCTTTTAGATTTTCAAATGGCACTTGACATTCCTGTGAGGCATTGAATTTTACCCTCTTTTTCGATAGCTTGTTCAAGAGTTTGGCTCTTTCTGCGAAGTTCCTTATGAACTGTCCATAATAATTACAAAGGCCAATGAATGACTGTACCTGCTTGGTTATTCATGCTGTTGGAAAATTTTGAACTGTGTCCATAAGACGAGGATTAGCCTGTATGCCACATTCACTAATCATGTGCTGTAGATAGTTTACCTGAGTTTGAAAAAAATGGCACTTGTCCATATTCAACATCAAACATGATGACAGTCATCTGGTAAAGAATTCCTGTGAACATCTCACATGCTCTGATCAGTCGTTTGAAAAGACAATTATATCAGCCAGATACACCATAAAAGTTTTTGGTTTTAATCCTCTCAGTATCCTCTCTAACAACTGCTGAAAAGTTGCTGGTGCATTCTTTAGACTAAATGGCATGCACTTGTAATGAATGTGGTCACCTCTTACCAGAAATGATGTCTTTGGCCTAACCTGAGGTGCCACTTTCAACTGATGGTACCCACTCCTGAGATCCATAATTGTTAAGAACTGACACTGACCTAGATTATCTGTGATGTATGTAATTGGGCAAGCATCTGAAATGTTTCATGCATTTAGACATCTTTAGTCACAGAAAAATCTGTGTTCTCTGGTTCCATCCACTGATTTCTTCAGCATGACCACTTTACTCATGATCCAGGGGCTATCATTCAGTTCTGTGATCCAGTCCTGTAGTTGTTGTTCAGCAAATTTTTCTAGCTCCCTTTGGTCTCAACATACAGTTTGTTAGTCACTATTGTAACTGCAATGAATGGGTTTTTCATAACATGTCAGTATCCTGTGTTGCACCTGATTACTCCACGGCCATCTCCACACTTGTTATAAAGCCCACCAGGCCATGCTTCCTTACCTGTGAGCGGTACCATGAACCTATCTCACCTGCTACCAGATGTTCCCATTGGTCTTTTAACTTTTACTTTTCAGCCATAGCTGCAAAAAATTTTCAAGAATTCCCCTGATCCATACATGTACTTATTTGTGGAGGAGCAGCAAAATTAATATATTCATTTCAATTATGATTACTATCCTAGTAAGTCAAAAGGTTATAGGCATCCACATTGTTGCACATTGCTAAAATTTTGCAAGAGCTGCCAGTGATACTTTCTGATCTTTCTCAGACAGTGTAGCATCTCAGAAATGGAGATGCATAAATAAAATAATGAGAGTTAGTTTCATTTTCTATGGCTCATTTGCATGATAAATAGTAATGTCATTTGTATTCACATCACAAATCATTTTGTAAGTATGACTACAAGCTGATCATTTGCAAGTGCATTTTTTTATTTATATTTTTTACATTAAAACAATTATTGAATGAAAATACAGAAAATATATCATCTTGCTGCTTTATCTGTCCACAAGACTGCCATTGACTTAAGTGCAAAAGTGGCTGAACGAAGCTGCTTTTGGAGGTCCAAAAAGTGCTTTTTCAGTTTAAATTCTCATCATTATGAACACATTATTTTCTTACCATGTGTTACACATACCATTGTTGTAAAACCTCTAGATGTGCATAACTGAATATGTTTTGTCTTTTTAAAATTGAGGTTGAGAAAATTCACAGAAAATCAGTCACTGATGCTTTTAAGAACATTGTTGAAATGGAGTGGCAATAGTGGTCAGAGAGGGTCTGCAGGAGGAGGTGGAAGGTATCAATGATCGAATGATAAAAGCCAGAGTACGAGTGAAAGGAAAAGGCATTGAAATCATCCAAGCATATGCCCCACAGGTGGGGTGTACAAAAAAGGAGAAGGAGGAATTTGAAGATGACATGCAAAAGCATCTAAATGGAGGTAATCAGATTATAATAGGGGACCTCAATGCACATGTTGGCACAGACAGGAAAGGATTCGAGGAGATAATGGGACCAGAGGGCTGGGGGAACCGAAATAGAGAAGGAAAATTGTTGCTGGAATTCTGCAAGAGGAATGGGCTGGCGATCGCAAATTCCTGGTACAAGAAGAGAAGTAGCCACAAAATAACTTGGTACAGTGGAGACTGGTCCCAAACTTCAGTAGTAGACTATGTACTAGTGGATAGGCAGATGATGAGCAGCCTCACAGATGTTAAGGTCATTCCATCTGAGGCCTTAGACAGTGACCATCGGCTGTTGGTAGCCACCCTGAGAGAGAAAAAAGATAGGAGGGCAACAGATATACAGGAGAAAAGGTTGAAGACATGGATGCTGAAAGAGGATGAACGGAGGACCCAGTACCAGACACTGATCAGGAAGAAGCTGCCAAAGGAAGATCAGAGAACAGTGGAAGAAGAATGGGGAGATTTTAAGAGGGCTCTAGTTGAGGCAGCTGAGACTGTGTGCGGAAGAACTAGTACAAAGAGGAGAAGTAAGGAAACCCCATGGTGGAACAACATATGTAAAGAGGCAGTACTTCGAAAGAACAAAGCCTTCAGAGAATGTTTCCAGACCCGAACAGAGGAAGCTAGGGTAAAATATAAGGAAAGCAAGAAAGCGGCACAGACCATAGTAAGGGCGGAGAAGAAGAAGTGGATGGAAAAATGGACAAGAATGTTAGAAGAGGACAGTGAAGGGAACAAAAAAGTACTTTACACCATGGTAAGAAATAAGAGGAACGACAGAAGCAAGTGCCTGAGGATCATGGATAATAATGGAAGAGTTGTGGAGAAAATGCATGAGCTCAAAAAGATTTGGAAGGAGTACTTTGAAGATCTGTTGAATGCCGCCAAGCAGGTAACTAACAGCGATGGAGAGCCTAAGGCAGCAGACAATTATAATAGTGGGGAAATTGATGATCTAACTTGGAATGAAGTGGAAGAAGCCATAAAGTGGATGAAAGGGGGCAAGGCACCCGGTTGGGACGAAGTAACAGTGGATATGATACGAGCAGCAGGAGAAGTAGGAACCCAGTGGCTATACAGAGTGCTCCCAGTGGCTATACAGAGTGCTGAGGGTGGTGTGGAAGGAGAACAGAATTCCTGAGGATTGGAAGAAAGGAATTATAGTCCCGATCTTCAAGAAAGGGGATAAAAGGAGATGTGAGAACTACAGAGGAATCACCCTGCTATGCCACTGTGGAAAAATCTATGAAAAGATCCTGGAGAAGAGAATAAGAAGCAGTATTGAAAGTAGACTGCAAGAGGAGCAGTATGGTTTCCGACCAGGAAGATCAACAACGGACCTCATATTTGCAGTAAGGCAACTGCAGGAAAGGCACTATGAGTACGGGAAGGACTTAATCATGGCCTTTTTAGATATTGAGAAGGCGTATGACAGTATCTGTAGGGACAAGCTCTGGGATGTGCTGAACACAAAAGGGATAGATGAAGAGATAACACGAAAAGTCAGAAAAATGTATGAGGGAAGTGAGAGTTGTGTGAAAGTGGGGAGGGAATGTACTGCATGATTCAAGCTGGAAAATGGGCTGCGACAGGGAAGTGCCCTTTGGCCTTTATTGTTTATTATTGTTATGGATGAAATCCTACAGCAAGTATCAGATGCAATTGGAGATCATAAAATGAAAGCAGTGCTTTTTGCCGATGACCTGATGTTATGGGGAAATTGCGAGAAGGAGGTGCAAGAGCAGTTAGATGTATGGGAGGCAACGGCAGCGCAATATGGGATACATTTCTCTGCAAAGAAAAGTGAAATAATTGTCACAACAAGGAAGAAGAATAGGCCAAATGTGGATATAACTTGTGGAGGGGAAAAACTACAAGTGGTAGAGAACTTCAAGTACCTGGGAAGCATGATTGAAAGTAAGGGGGGAAACGCAATGGAAATAAATGAAAGGTGCAGAAAAGCAGGGCAATTCTACAAATGCATTAGGGGGCTTATTTGGAGCAAGGAGGTGCCACAGAAATCCAAGGGAATAATATACCGAACCTACTTTGTCCCCATATTGGCATACGGAAGTGATACATGGGTAATGCACAAAAGCGACAAAAGTAGAATACAGGCTAGTGAAATGAAGTTCCAGAGGAGCAGGTTGAGTGTAACAAGACGAGACAGATTGCGAAATGTGTATGTGAGGGAAAGACTAAAGGAGGAACCAGTACAGGACAGGATAGAAAAATGAAGACTGTAGTGGTATGGACACATGAAGAGAATGCTGTGTATTAGATGAAAGACTGTTTACACATATTAAGAACAATGGTGGTCCTAATATTGAGCCTTGGGGAATCCCCTACATGTTTTTCCCAGTCAGAATAATATCCCATTACTTGACTTACTAAGTATTACATTCTACATTATTTTGGTTGGATATGGCATTATCCATTGTTAGCTATACCATCAGTTCCATAAAACCTCAGTTTATCTAGGATAATATTGTGCTTCACACAGTCAAATGATTTTGATAAATCACATAAAATACCAAATACCAGCCAGCACTATTTTGATATTTAATGCTTGTGAAAGTTGTAAATTGACATGAAAATGGCACACTCTGTAGAGCTACTTTTCTGAAATTCAAACTGTGATTTGCTGGGATATTATTGTTCCTAAGGTGAGATATTATTCTAGAACACATCAACTCTTCAGAAATAATGTGAATAGTGGAACAGGTAGATAGTTATTAATCTCTCTCCTATCACCTTTCTTAAAGAAGGTTTTAATTATGGCATGTTTCAATCTCTCTGGAAAAATGTCTTGAGTTAGCAATACATTACATATTTCAGATAAGACAGGGCTTATTATAGGGGAACACGTCTTTAGTACTCTTTTGGAAATACCAGGAAATCCATCTGAGCTTTTATTTTTAGAAAATATAAAATTCTCTTGATTTCAGTATGAGAAGTAAGTGAGACATACATATGATTGAATTTTGTGTGAGAAGCTTTCTCCACAGACAACTTTGATTTTTCTGTTGAACTGTATGTCCTTAAGTTTCCTACTAAATTTAAGAAATTATTACTAAACATACATGTTACCTGTGGCCGATGATTTATGGCTCCATCATTTAATCAGTAGTAACCTTATCCTGTTCTGTGGCCTGTTGTTCTACCTCTTGTTTCATCCATACAGACTTAACTCTGTTGTCAGGATTACTGATTCCTGATACATGCACATGTTCCTTGATTTTTTAATAACTTTTCTTTATAATATCAAGTAGCTTTAGTAATGTGCAACTGCTGTAGAATCTGGTAGCTGACAGTTATGTTTCTATTTTTCTCTCACAATACACATTAATCACTGTTGTGATCAATGGATTTTGACATGGCCATTAAGATCCTTGCTGATTAGTGTATATGAAAACCTATTTACAAGAAATTATATGAATTTATCACAGAGTAGATTAAATTTTATGTCAATATGTGGTTCCTTATAAATTTCAACCCAGATCATGTCTTGTAAACAACTTTAAAATACATTTCTCTTTTAGTCATTAATTATTTGAACTGATTTATACTGTAAGGCAGTATCTTATGTATCCTAACTGTGCATCATGATCAGAGAGAACATTTGTTACTGGATATGCAGTTACCATTTGGCTTTGAGCTTCATCAAAGAAAACATTATCAATTAGAGTCACTCTGTCTTTACCCACTCAAGTGGGAAATGTAATTAAGGAGACTAAATTATAGTAGCCAAATAAGGTTTCCAGATCATTTTTTTCTGTCAAAATCCTGTAGAAAATCTACACTGAAATTACCAAAGGCTATTAACTGCTTGCTGCTGTCTGACAGATAACATAATAAGGACTTCCTCATGAATAGTACAAAATTTTCAAGTGATGCTCTATATAGAGTTGCAATGAAAAGTGAACTATTTTTCAATATTAATTCAAAATTACACACTTCTACATGCAGATAACTACAAAATCTACTTAACATAATGTGTGTAACAGTTCCTTCTTTTTCCATATTAATCCTAAATGGATAAGATTCTTTAGAGTAATCTTTTATATTTAACTTTTTCTAATGATAGTTAATGAACTATTATTGCTCTTTTGATTATTCAGCAAAATAAAGACAGTATAAGTATCAAGCAGACAATATTGAATAGATAAGGGCATAGCAATAAAATCAGGACAGTTACACATTTACAAAGCATCATAACGCTTTTACACCAAAATGTAATAAGTGACAAACCTTGTTGTTGTTGTTGTGGTCTTCAGTCCTGAGACTGGTTTGATGCAGCTCTCCATGCTACTCTATCCTGTGCAAGCTTTTTCATCTCCCAGTACCTACTGCAACCTACATCCTTCTGAATCTGCTTAGTGTATTCATCTCTTGGTCTCCCCCTACGATTTTTACCCTCCACGCTGCCCTCCGTACTAAATTGGTGCAATACTAAATTGGTGATCCCTTGATGCCTCAGAACATGTCCTACCAACCGATCCCTTCTTCTGGTCAAGTTGTGCCACAAACTTCTCTTCTCCCCAATCCTATTCAATACTTCCTCATTAGTTATGTGATCTACCCATCTAATCTTCAGCATTCTTCTGTAGCACCACATTTCGAAAGCTTCTATTCTCTTCTTGTCCAAACTATTTATCGTCCATGTTTCACTTCCATACATGGCTACACTCCATACGAATACTTTTAGAAATGACTTCCTGACACTTAAATCAATACTGGATGTTAACAAATTTCTCTTCTTCAAAAACGCTTTCCTTGCCATTGCCAGCCTACATTTTATATCCTCTCTACTTCGACCATCATCAGTTATTTTGCTCCCCAAATAGCAAAACTCCTTTACTACTTTAAGTGCCTCATTTCCTAATCTAATTCCCTCTGCATCACCCGACTTAATTCGACTACATTCCATTATCCTCATTTTGCTTTTGTTGATGTTCATCTTATATCCTCCTTTCAAGACACTGTCCATTCCATTCAACTGCTCTTCCAAGTCCTTTGCTGTCTCTGACAGAATTACAATGTCATCGGCGAACCTCAAAGTTTTTATTTCTTCTCCATGAATTTTAATACCTACTCCGAATTTTTCTTTTGTTTCCTTTACTGCTTGCTCAATATACAGATTGGACAACATCGGGGACAGGCTACAACCCTGTCTTACTCCCTTCCCAACCACTGCTTCCCTTTCATGTCCCTCGACTCTTATAACTGCCATCTGGTTTCTGTACAAATTGTAAATAGCCTTTCGCTCCCTGTATTTTACCCCTGCCACCTTTAGAATTTGAAAGAGAGTATTCCAGTCAACATTGTCAAAAGCTTTCTCTAAGTCTACAAATGCTAGAAACGTAGGTTTGCCTTTCCTTAATCTTTCTTCTAAGATAAGTCGTAAGGTCAGTATTGCCTCACGTGTTCCAGTGTTTCTACGGAATCCAAACTGATCTTCCCCGAGGTTGGCTTCTACTAGTTTTTCCATTCATCTGTAAAGAATTCGTGTTAGTATTTTGCAGCTGTGACTTATTAAGCTGATAGTTCGGTAATTTTCACATCTGTCAACACCTGCTTTCTTTGGTATTGGAATTATTATATTCTTCTTGAAGTCTGAGGGTATTTTGCCTGTTTCATACATCTTGCTCACCAGATGGTAGAGTTTTGTCAGGACTGGCTCTCCCACGGCCGTCAGTAGTTCCAATGGAATATTGTCTACTCCGGGTGCCTTGTTTCGACTCAGGTCTTTCAGTGCTCTGTCAAACTCTTCACGCAGTATCGTATCTCCCATTTCATCTTCATCTACATCCTCTTCCATTTCCATAATATTGTCCTCAAGTACATCGCCCTTGTATAGACCCTCTATATACTCCTTCCACCTTTCTGCTTTCCCTTCTTTGCTTAGAACTGGGTTTCCATCTGAGCTCTTGATATTCATACAAGTCGTTCTCTTATCTCCAAAGGTCTCTTTAATTTTCCTGTAGGCGGTATCTATCTTGCCCCTAGTGAGATAGGCCTCTACATCCTTACATTTGTCCTCTAGCCATCCCTGCTTAGCCATTTTGCACTTCCTGTCGATCTCATTCCTTTTTGCCTGTTTCACTTACTGCATTTTTATATTTTCTCCTTTCATCAATTAAATTCAATATTTCTTCTGTTACCCAAGGATTTCTACTAGCCCTCGTCTTTTTACCTACTTGATCCTCTGCTGCCTTCACTACTTCATCCCTCAAAGCTACCCATTCTTCTTCTACTGTATTTATTTCCCCCATTCCTGTCAATTGCTCCCTTATGCTCTCCCTGAATCTCTGTACAATCTCTGGTTCTTTTAGTTTATCCAGGTCCCATCTCCTTAAATTCCCACCTTTTTGCAGTTTCTTCAGTTTTAATCTACAGGTCATAACCAATAGATTGTGGTCAGAGTCCACATCTGCCCCTGGAAATGTCTTACAATTTAAAACTTGGTTCCTAAATCTCTGTCTTCTTCTTCAGTAGCTCTACAGCCCTTGGTGAGCCTTGGCTTCTTCAACAATCTTCCTCCACACTTCTCGGTTATTTGCTGCTCTTTTCCACCCCCGGACTCCCATATTGGTGATATCCATTATTACCTCATCGACCCATCTTCTTCTAGGTCTCCCTTTTCGCCTAACTGAATGGATCATACCTTTCATCATTTTCTTTGGAATTCTATCCTCTGCCATTCTCTCCAAGTGTCCTAGCCATCGTATTCGCTGTGATTTCACAAATTTTACTATGTCCCTGCCTTGTATTAACTCTTGTAATTCGGCATTGTAGCGTATTCTCCAGCCTTCTTCCTCCCTTATTGGCCCATAGATTTTGCGTAGTATTTTCCGCTCAGTGCTTCTTAGAGCATTTTTATCGTGTTCTGTCAATGTCCATACCTCTGAGCCGTATGTGATAACTGGGCGGACTAGGGAATTATATATTAGCAGTTTAGTTTTTCTTGTAACAAGGCTATTTTTGAAAAGCTGCATATTTGCAAAGTAAGCTCTGTTTCCTGCCTGTATTCTTTCTCTTATAGCCTTTCCAATACTGTTATCATTTGTTATTAGGGCTCCCAAGTAATTAAAAGAGGACACTCCATTGAAGCATTTCCCATTGATGTTTAGGTTTTTAGGGGTTCTTCTGGCCTCAGATTGTGACATTACCATATATTTTGTTTTGTTTTCATTTACTATGAGGCCAATTTTTAAGGCTTCTGTTTCCATTGCCCGGTATGTTTCTAGGAGTGTATTGGTATTTCTTCCTACTATAGCAATGTCATCAGCGTATGCACATATCTGGCTAGTTTTCATAAATATGGTGCCTCTTTTGTTGATTTTATTTACTGCACTATGCAGGGCTATGTTGAATAGGACAGTGGAGAGACTATCCCCTTGCTTCACACCTTTATTAAAGTCAAAGCTATCACTTGTTCTGCTAAGGACCTTTACTTTTGCTCTTGTCTCTGTCATTGTCATTCTGATTAGTCTTATTAATTTAGCACATATTCCAACTTCTTTCAGTACTCTGTATAGTTCCTGCCGATTTATGCTGTCAAAGGCTTGTTTGAAATCGATGAATAAGAAATGCAGATCTATATCATATTCATAGAACTTTTCCATCATTTGCCTTATCACAAATTTTTGATCAGTTGTTCCTCTGCCTGGTCGAAAGCCACACTGATATTCCCCTAGTATGCCTTCTGCACACTTCTGTATCCTTTCGTTTAATATACTTGTGAAGATCTTATAAGCTGTACTTAGGAGTGTTACACCTCTATAGTTTTCACATGCTGTTCTGTCCCCTTTTTTATAAATGGGGACTATTATTCCAATTTTCCAATTATCTGGCATAGTTTCTGTTTCCCATATATCTGATATTAGTGTGTGCAGTTCCTTTATTACAGCCTCACCACCAGTTTTTATTAATTCAGCAATTATGCTGTCTTCCCCAGGGGCTCGATTGTTTTTTGACTTGTGCACAGCCTGGGAGACCTCTTGTAGTGTTGGCTTTCTTGCCTCATTGGTTTCATTGTCTACTTCCAGCTCCACTCTTCCCTCCTGTGCAGAGGTCTCTTCATCTTCTAGGCTGGTGCTTAGTGTATCTTTGAAATACTCTGCCCATCTTCCCACTATCTGTTCTTCCTCCCTTATCATTTTCCCATCTTTACTGGAGCAGGCCGTTGTTTTTGGTTGGAATCTATTCTTCATTTTGCCTATGGCATGATAGAACTTTCTTATTTCACTCTGTTCCTTTAGTTCTTCCAGTTCTTGAAATTTCTTCTTATTCCACTCTCTTTTCTTTCTCTTGCACAGTCTGTTAGCTCTTCTCCTTAATTCTCTATATTGTTCCACATTATTTCTGGTTTCTCTCTGTAGCACTTTTGTTCTTGCCCTGTTCTTTTCCTCTATTGCTGACCTGCAATCTTCATCAAACCACTCCTGGATTCTTCTGTTCCTTCTTATGCCTATTATTTCCTCTGCAGCATCCTTAATTTTGCACTTCCTGTCGATCTCATTCCTTTTTGCCTGTTTCACTTACTGCATTTTTATATTTTCTCCTTTCATCAATTAAATTCAATATTTCTTCTGTTACCCAAGGATTTCTACTAGCCCTCGTCTTTTTACCTACTTGATCCTCTGCTGCCTTCACTACTTCATCCCTCAAAGCTACCCATTCTTCTTCTACTGTATTTATTTCCCCCATTCCTGTCAATTGCTCCCTTATGCTCTCCCTGAATCTCTGTACAATCTCTGGTTCTTTTAGTTTATCCAGGTCCCATCTCCTTAAATTCCCACCTTTTTGCAGTTTCTTCAGTTTTAATCTACAGGTCATAACCAATAGATTGTGGTCAGAGTCCACATCTGCCCCTGGAAATGTCTTACAATTTAAAACTTGGTTCCTAAATCTCTGTCTTACCATTATATAATCTATCTGATACCTTTTAGTATCTCCAGGGTTCTTCCATGTATACAACCTTCTTTCATGATTCTTAAACCAAGTGTTAGTTATGATTATGTTGTGCTCTGTGCAAAATTCTACCAGGCGGCTTCCTCTTTCATTTCTGTCCCCCAATCCATATTCACCGACTATGTTTCCTTCTCTCCCTTTTCCTACACTCGAATTCCAGTCACCCAACACTATTAAATTTTCGTCTCCCTTCACAATCTGAATAATTTCTTTTATTTCATCATACATTTCTTCAATTTCTTCGTCATCTGCAGAGCTAGTTGGCATATAAACTTGTACTACTGTAGTAGGTGTGGGCTTCGTATCTATCTTGGCCACAATAATGCGTTCACTATGCTGTTTGTAGTAGCTTACCCGCATTCCTATTTTCCTATTCATTATTAAACCTACTCCTGCATTACCCCTATTTGATTTTGTGTTTATAACCCTGTAGTCACCTGACCAGAAGTCTTGTTCCTCCTGCCACCGAACTTCACTAATTCCCACTATATCTAACTTCAACCTATCCATTTCCCTTTTTAAATTTTCTAACCTACCTGCCCGATTAAGGGATCTGACATTCCACGCTCCGATCCGTAGAACGCCAGTTTTCTTTCTCCTGATAACAACATCCTCTTGAGTAGTCCCCGCCCGGAGATCCGAATGGGGGACTATTTTACCTCCGGAATATTTTACCCAAGAGGACGCCATCATCATGTAATCATACAGTAAAGCTGCATGCCCTCGGGAAAAATTACGGCTGTAGTTTCCCCTTGCTTTCAACCGTTCGCAGTACCAGCACAGCAAGGCCGTTTTGGTTATTGTTACAAGGCCAGATCAGTCAATCATCCAGACTGTTGCCCTTGCAACTACTGAAAAGGCTGCTGCCCCTCTTCAGGAACCACACTTTTGTCTGGCCTCTCAACAGATACCCCTCCGTTGTGGTTACACCTACGGTACGGCTATCTGTATCGCTGAGGCACGCAAGCCTCCCCACCAACGGCAAGGTCCATGGTTCATGGGGGGGGTGACAAACCTTAATAACATCATAAACAAATAAATTATTTGATCTTCATTATCATAATCACATCTTAGTATAGATGAGTGTGAAATTATTATTAACAAAGCTTATAATTTTATAGGATGTACTCATCCATTTGCTTTATATCTGCTGCTGCCACAAGCTCATGTTGATGACTGTAGCATGGTTTTCACATCATGAATGATCAATACAAACATTATGTTTCAGAAGCATTATTCTAAATCACGTCATAATTATACTGACATGCTTACAACACTGATTTACATCTTACATAAGCAATCATGTGCTTCTTGCAAAATATCAACTAAGACACTGCTCTCCCATGCCAACATGGCTGCCTCTTTATGTCTAAATCCAAACAATCCTTGGTATTGGTATAAAGGGTTTTCTAATAAAATTACAATTAAAACTGTTGCCTTAAAATTAATGAGATATTTCAACAGTGCACTGGCTCTAATAGAGCAAATACATTTATTGATTTTTGATTATTTGACATTTTATGAGTATGTGAATACTAAAATATAAAATATTAACAATACTTTTACTATTTTGATAAAATGCAAAAGATGCATGGTTCAAAAAATGTTCCTACCCCCATTGAATGTTGCAAAATAGGTCCTTTATTTATTATTGACAAAACACCTAAAGAACTACCTATGTTTACATGCCACTTAAAACATTTTCACTAATTACATTTTAATTTTCTAATCAATTTCAATTCCCACAGTTGGTTTTGTTTAAATACCACAGACTTAATTTAGATACTGTTTTAACACAAATCCATCTCAGTTTCAAAGAAATGACTTTCACCAATGTTCCAGATTTCACCTAATTACATTAATCCTAAATATTCCTACCAATTACAGGATCTATTCACCACAACACAACTACAATTCAGTAAACAGTTGTGTGGTATCAATTTTGTAAGTATAGGTTTATCCATACCATGCCTTTTGTTTACATCAGTGATTCCTGTTTATTTCAAATTGGATCAAAAACTACGTGTTTTAAATGAGTTTCAATGGATTGTTATGTCTCATGAGATAGAGCAGATAATAAAATAATTGAGATAGATGAGTAGGATAGTAAAAAAAAGATGTTGCCCAGGGTAACAAGGGGGAAAAATACTAGATAGATCAAGGCCCTGATAACATCAAGCATATAACTCAAAAGAAATGTGGGTCTCTCTAGTGGGTTTTTGACATCTCTATTAACCAACTACACAGCACTGTATATCTCAAAGTGTCAGCAGAATCAAACAGTATGCTACCACAAAATAAACACATAGCATAAATCCTAGTACAAAACATAACATAACAAAGTCAATGGTACATTCACTGATAACTTCAAATTCTCCAATAGAGACAAATTTGTATACATGAATCTTGTTATTTTTATATCACAGACTACAGTATCTGGTTATTTTTTTCACTCTCTTAGCTTTAATATCCTGTGGAATAATTTCTTTGCACTATGTCCTTCAATCCCCACAACAAATTTTTTGTGGTAAAAAATAAAACGCTGAAAATCAGTAATGCTTAAGTGTCGTTAATGAGTAAGAAATCAATGTCAATGTCTCCACAAACAAAGATTCTCCACTTAGCAAGCATAACCTTATTAAAACCATCTCTAGCTCTTTAAGAAACTTAAGATAATTGCCATTGGTGACCTATAAACTGTCAGTACTACAACCATATTTCTTTCCTAGAGTACTGTTGCATTTGAAGAGCTTTTAACAACATAATAATTAACTGAAAAGGCCAGTTATTCTGTAGCTGCTGCCATTTTCCTCTCAGAGAAACTATTGTACAATGCTAGCTTGTATCTGGATCTTTTTAAGTTTAAGTATTTTGTTTTGCTGGCAGATTTTTCAAATCTAGTTCTATGTTTTAAAATTATTATCCCAGAGTTTCAAGAATTGCATCCAAATAGATTTTCTCCTCAGTTACAAAAAGGAATTTCAACAACTACCTTGCATTGATCTTTTTCATTGTTAAGGTTTCATACAGAATCTGTGGAACCAATATTTTCATCAAGTTCAGTCATATAAGAGTGGTGGGCAAAATTTCAGACAGAATGGACCTCATTTCAGGGCGTGGTTCTGTCTGGAATTTTGTCAACCACACCTAGAATAGCTTTTTGTCACTCTCCCAACCTCTGCTATATCCATTTCAGACCCTATGCTCCCTCTGCACCCATCTCCTAACCCTGTGACTGTCCCCACTGAAAGAATTGCCCTGTGCATCCTCCCACCATCACCTGTATTTGCCCTGTGACAAAACATACACTATAAAAGGGAGAGCCACCTGTGAAACAATACATTTCATGTATCAAATGTTATGTGAACACTACTCTTCTTTTTTACATTGGCATGGCTACCACCAACTTATCAGTTAGAAGGAATGGATACTGGCCAAGGGTGTATACTGGCAACACAAAATATCCTGTCGCTGAGAATGTGCTACAACATGATAGTCATGACTTTGGTGCCTGTTTCATCATACATGCTATCCAGATTCTTCCCCTGACACCAGTTTCTCAGAACTCCATGGATTGGAACTGACACTACAGCATGTAACACCATCTTGCCATCTGCTTGGCCTTAACTTATGATAATTTATTCAGTCTCACCATTTCTTCACCATAATTACTCCTTTCTTCACTCCATTTTAGTTTTCTACATCTTTCATTTTCTGACTTGTCTATTTTTCACCATCCCCCTCCAACTTCTATCACATACAATGCATTTAGCTTTTCACTCTTATTAACTCATGCAAATTTTTTAGCAGTAGTCTCTGTATTGCAAAATACCTTGAGTTCTACCTTTAAGCTTTCAGGTTTTCAAATCTCATCTGACGCAGTCGCCAACAATCTGTATTTCCCTCTCGTCGTGTACAGTAAGTCTTGTCTGACCTGGGGTTCTGGATGACTTTTGTGAGCTGTACCCCCTTTCCTAAACTTCACCAGTCCTTTTTCTTCACCCCTATTCCTTCCTCTTGAACCTTTATTCCAGAAAAAGGAACCATTGGCTACGAAAGCTTGCATACATAATACCTTTTATATGTGTGTTCTCCTGCCACCACTTGGTGAGTAGAATGTACAGAGTGAAGATCTGATGTGTGAACTGCATTGATTTGTCTCTAATTGAAGGAACAAGAAGTTTTAGAGACAAAAGAAAACCTTCACTTGTCGTGGAATGATCCTACATAGCCAAACTGGGAAGTAAACAAAAACCTGATGTGAATGTGCATAAGCTATATGTAGAAGACATCACAAAAAGAATACAACATTTTGAAGCTTTGTTCTGTATGCTGTTTTTGTTTCAGTGAATAATGGGGAAGAAAGGCAAAGGAAAGAAGGGTCCTAAGGAACCTCTCCCACTTCTGGCAGAAGTGGAGAGAGAAATGTTCCAGCTGCACATAAATGATATAACACGAAAGCTTGAGAGGTTAATAGTTATTATTAGAGGTGTTGTTTTAGGTTTTCCACATACTATAAATCTCTAACCTGCTACTATTTTCATTTCAAGGATCACAGCACAGTGTCTGGAGTTAGAAAAGAGTAATGAAGAGTATGAAAAAAAGTATAAGAAATTAGATGAGGATAGAGGTGACATAATTACCTATCTAAAACGAACCCTACAAGAGAAATCAGATGAAGCTAAACAGCTGCAGGAAACTGTTGACCAACTGACTTTAGTAAGTGACTCTGTCATACTATTAAACATATTGAGACAGATTATCAATAATTCATTAAAACTTTCTATATATTTAATAGTTCCATTATGTTGCTTTTCTCTGAAGGAGAAAACCACAATGCAAGAGAACTTTGCTGCAAAAATTGCACAGATGGAGCATGAATTCAAAGTGATGCAAGAGCAGCTAACAGGAGATATAAAACTTTTAAGTAGGTGATTAAGTATGAAAGTAAATGACCATATATAAGTTCATTTTTGTAAAGATGGACAATTTATATTTTTAAGCCAATGAAGTTCCAGAGTCACATTAGTAACTTTTCTAGTTAGTTGGATGCCTGCAAGGTACAGTTGTAGCTACCATAGTTGTTTAAGTATAAAACAAAATATTTTAATTTACTGGTTGTGAACTGCAATTTTTTGTATTACATTTTCAAACAAATTTTGTGTCCTCATACTTTTGATTTGAAAATCCAAACACAAAATAGAAGAGTGTGTGTGTGTATATGTGTGTTTGCATTTGTGTATATGTGTATTTGCATTTGTGTAAATGTTCCACATCTTTTTCAAAACTACTGGACCAGTTTCAACCAAACTTGGTACATATATCCCTACTATTAGACAACAATTTCTGTGGGGCTAACAGCCACCTACCTATCATAGTTCAGGAGATATGATGTCATAAATACTGAAATGTGTGAAAAACTGCCACATCATGCATGACCATTAAATGTGTTATTTCTGAGTTACTATCTGCATTCATAATGGATTTTGCAGGCAGTATCCATGTATGCCACTAAATGCACCTTCGAAATTATATCCTCATATCACATGCAGTTCAGGAGATATGATATTGTCGACACGGATATGTGTGGAAAACTGCTGTGTCTTACATGATGCTTAAATTTATTGCATCTTTTCTACTAAATCTGTTCACAAAACATTTTGCAGACAGTATCAACATATGCCACTGAATTCACCTACATAAATATACTATTGTACAAACCATAGTTCAAGAGATATGGTGTTATAAACACTGCAATGTCACATTATGTGTGAAATTTTAATACATTTATTCTTTATTACTAAGACTACCCTACAGTTAAATCAACTTAAGGAAATCCCTGACACCTGGTAGCACTTTTGACAGCTTTCAAATACAAACTGAAATGGATGTAGGTATTTACAGAGCAATGGAGAGGCATTGCTATAGAGACATTTACAAAATCATGTTGTAGACACATCATTCAGAAACTGCCCAGGATCCTGTTCCATAATTTGGATAATGTACTAATACATTTGTACATTATGATTATTTCCTTGTGTGACTATTTTATAATCTCAAGGGTGTTTTTATAGGTACTTGTAAATGAAATTTTTTTGATTCTGCACTACAAACACGGTTCATTTTTTATTTTCATTTCTAATACAAAAGTGGCAAAATGTATACCCAGTCAATGCTGTGTTTGTCAGCTAGTCATCTACACAATGGAAGTAGTCTATCTCTACACAGGTGCCAGAAATTTGAAGATTGAAACTGGAGTTGATGCACAATTTTATTTTTAGATATTACTTAAGTATTTCTTCTTATTTATTACCTTTGGTAACGTAGTTCACTTTAGCTACAGGCCTTAGAATTCATATCTGTTTCTGCTATAGTCAAAGCCCTATATCAATCAGTTACTTCTCATTCATCAAATAAAATAAACTGTAATACAAAGATTAAAGATATCAATAACTCGTATATCTTTTTTGTTGTAACTATTTTTCTCTTAGGCTCTTTCATTCCACAGCATATTTCGTTTCTTGTATCCATTAATAATTGGGAATAGAACTCTGAATGGCCTTATTAGTGAGGATTAATGGTACTGACCAGAACAGATCACACAGTCAAATACTTGAATGCATTCAATGTACCTCTTAGTATCCAAAAGGCAAATATCTTAATGGAAATCAATGATGAGAACAAATATTAATGGACTGCACCAAAACCCTCACTGCAGATAATATAATGAGTCAATGTCTGTGGCCCTCCTAATTGGAATGTTTTATGACTCACACTAATGCTGAATTGCTGAGTAAATGACAATATTACCCTGAGAGCCTTGCTGGTAAGTGAACTAGGTATATTTATTTCAAGTTCAGAGATGTGGAAATACTCAGTTTTGATCAGAGATTGCTTTGAGCATACCTCTTCTGATATTTACTCGAAATCTTGACTAGAAAAAGCATGTGTCTTCATACCTAGCAAGAGTTAAGCAGTGATAACCTTGATATTTTTTGAGGAAAAAGAGTAATCACTTATTACATATCTTTGTTGTTGGTGGTGTTGTGGGCATCGGAACTGAAGTTATCTTCTCTAGGCTTGCAACCTCATCTACAGAGTTAAGGATAAAACTGAATCAACGTCATATACAAAAATGCCAGCCACCTGTTCCAACAGTACATTGGATCCCGGTACTGCTGATCACTCCAAAAAACAACTTGTTGCTCAGTATTATCTTTGTCTTGAATGTATTAATCAGCTACTTCAACAATAACATTACTTCCTAAAATCATGTCATGAAATGAGATCCATTCTGTTTGAGATTCTGCCCACCATGCCTAGAACTGATTTTCACTGCCCTCCCAATCTTTATAATATGGTTATCAGACCCTATGCTCCTACTGCACCCATCTCCCTACCCTGTGGCTCCTACCCCAGCAACTTGCATTATGCACTCTCCTACCACCATCTATACCAGCCTTGTAACTGGCAAAACATATACTATCAAAGGGAGATCAACCTATGAAATAGCACGTGATATGCCAACTTTTATGTAAACACTGCATAGCCTCTTACATTGGCCATGACTAACACCAAATTATCAATTAGGATGAATGAACATATGCAGAGGGTGTATACTGCCAGCAAACAGTATCCTGTTGCAGAGCATGCTGCACAACATGAAAGTCGTGACCTCAGTGCCTGTTTCAACACATGCACAATCTGGATTCTTTTACCAGACACCAGTTTCCCAGAACTCCGCAGGTGGGAAATAGCACTACAACATTTCCTTGGTTCTCACCACCCAACTGGCCTTAATCTATGTTAATTTCTTCTGTCTCAGCATTTCTTCACATTAACTACTGCTTTCTTTACTCCAATTTAATTTCATATATTATCCATTCCATGACCTGTCTATTTTTCAGCATCTCCCTCCACCTCTGTTATGTACAATGCACTTAGTTTCTCACTCTTATTCACTCATCCACTATGTTTTAGTAATAATCTCTGTCTTGTATATTACCCAGTCTTCCATCTTTAAGCTCTCAGGATTTCAAAACTCATCCAGTGCAGTCCCCAACAATCATTCTTTCCTTCTCATCCCATCTGGTAAGTCTCCCCTAACCTCTGGTTCTGGGTGACTTTTTCAAAATTGACCCTTTTTTGTAAACCTCTCCAGCCCTTTTGATTTACGCCTCTTCCTTCCCCTTCAACCCTTTTGTCTGAAGAAGGAGCCACAGGCTCTGAAAGATTGCATAAGTATAATCTTCTTTTATGTGTGTGTTCTGCCACCACATGGTGAGTTGATTTTTTTATCAATCCAATTACATTAAATTGTCAGAAACTGAGTATTTTTGTTGTTATACATATATACAGAAAGCTGGTACATTGTTGGCAATAATCTCATGTCTGTTTGTTCAAAATCTCAAATCTCTGAAAGTTCTTCACTGATTCTTTTTTAAATTTTTGACACAGTTGTATTTGAATACATGTGGGTTTTTATGTCTCTGCGAGAGTGCCATGTGTTATATAAAGAGATATATATTAATATATTACATTTTAATTTATACACATGTAATAAATAATATTTATATACCTTATTATGTTCCAGTAGGTATTTAAAAACTTGCTCATACTAAAATCAAAAGAATTGCGAAGAACATTTGGAGGTTTAAGATTTTAAACAAATGAATATGAGGTTTTTGTTTGCAACATATGTCATTTATTATTCTGTTTGTACTTATGTACCATATAGTACTTGATGGGGTATATAAAAACATGTTTTTATTCAAATACAACATTGTGTCAAAATGTCAAAGCAATCAATGGGGAATTTTCAAAGAGACGCTATTTTGAGCAAAAATTTTTTTGTGTTTTTATTTATTTAGATTACTTATCATACAACTTTATAACAAACACTGCTACATGCCATGTAGCTAACAGAAATTTTTGATCTGAATCTAAATGCATAACTTTATCCTATCAAATAATGTGATTATTCATCTAGGTATTAAAAAAATTGCTATTTGTTATTCTGTATCAGTTATTCCTCAAAATAAAGGCAAAATGCTACATTTTTAGTAAATTGTTCATTAAAACTAATTTCATTGTTTGTATACAAACAGCTGGTAGATTGAAAGCCTTGGAACATTTTCGTGTCCACCAAGATGAATTGATGAATAAGTTTAAACAACAAGAAATAGAGATAGAAGAGAGAGAAAAAGAACATAAACGAATGCTTTATGAAGTGGAAAAGAAATTCATAATTGCCAAAGACAAGTAAGAGCAATGGTAATTGTATTTATAGTTATGGTCTGAAACTGTTTGCAACATGTTTTGTCTTTATAGGGCCATGAAAGATATGGAAGTACGCCAGCTCCAGTTGTCATCAGAGTTTGAAGCAACAACACAAATGTGTATTGCAGCAAGCACAAAACGAGCCATAAGAGAAAATATTGCTGTTAATAATGAGGTAGGAATAAATGAAAGAAAACAAATATACCTCATTTTTACTGGCAATGTAATGACAAATGCTTTACAATGACTATGATTAAATATACATTGAAGCCTTATACTTTATGTGATGTGATCATCTCCATCACTGCTTGAAATTTCGCCTGCACTTTAACCATCAATGGAGTACCTTGATTGGTAAGTGAGGTTTGAAAGCCAGCTACAGCTGAGTTTTGTGAACTTTGTATTGCTCAGTAATAGCCTTCTCTTTTCTGAGGCATAAATTAGACACTTGAGTAATCAATTCTTTGACAGTAATGGATAAGGTTTCGTGACACTGCTGTATTTCAGCTATTTCATTTTTTAGGCTGGTGAATGCCTTGGGCAAGTGCTGATAGGCCTCTTTAAACTCTGAAATCTAGTTTTCCAAAATGACATTAGACTCCAAATTTCTTTTAGTTGCTGAGACATTCCCTCAGTTTTACACAAAATATCTTAAGGAATCAAGCTTTTGTTGGCTAGTCTTGGCTTGCACAAAATTTTCCACTGCCTGCTTTATGTTAGTTTCCTCCTGTTGTGACATTTTAAACTGATTTGTGGTCCTTTTTGTTATATAATATATTCATACTCAATAACAGAAAATATCTTATATTCTTAATAGGAATAATCATTACAATAATGCACAATGTTCTTTTGAGAGTAAAAATTCTATGAAAATTTAAAATGTCAGTCTACTCCGTTTCTACAACCCTTTACTTCCCTTGGTAGTAGCAAAGTGATAAAGAAACTGAGTGTATACTGCTTAATTGCATGCATACTGGTGCATAGCCCTTGGGATTTACAAGATCAGTTCTTGTTTGGTTACAGGCTCCAACTCCTACAAACATTTATAGACTGTACAACAATAAAAAATACATACAAGCATTAATACAATGTCTTAAACATATGAAATACAAATAATATATTTTACAATACACTAAAAAGACTACTATTTTACAATGGGTCTGCACACACATGACCACAATAAAATAACTCCCCCACTCTGTACTATTGACTTCATTTTCAATTAATTTGAATTTTCTGTTTCAGTCAAGTCTTTAAAATGATTAATTATTCACGAACCTAATCTGATATCATGAATTGAATTTAGTGATAAATTGAATAGAAAATAAATGGTTTGAAGTGGCTCTGATCTGTGCTATACATGCCAGATAGTGAAGTTGGATGATATTTCTGCAGGTTTGTGAAATATTTTATGACCAGGGTGGAGGTTTGCTCATGACCCTCCAAGACCCGTATCATTTCCATACCAGTTAGTATCTGACATCTTGATCAATACCTTAATTAAATAAATGAATTTGAGTAATTCCAATTATTGATCTGGTGATGGAACATATATTGTTCCTTTTGCATCAGAACTCCAGAAACAGTAATTATAATGTATAATGGCATTGATTTTGGCATGCTCAGTTCCTGCTCCTAATAAGGGGAGTACACCATTTGTTTATTACATATCTTTACAAGTTTCAAACAGGAGTGAGCTCAGAAATGGATAAGCACTGTGATTGCTGTGTACAGATGTGAGCTGAGTTGGTGATCCTTTGCTCACGGTTCCAGGCAGTGTTGGCTTCCATCACACAGCTTGAGAGGCTGCTGCAAACGGGCATCACTGTGGGGGGCCAGACCCGGGGATGTGAGGGACGTCAAGCATGACCCACATGTCCCTTGATCAATCCACTACTGTGGCCGCCCCGGTACTGCCTGCACTGAGGTTGACCCCTCGTCCATGGTCGAGTGGGAGATCATTCCAAAGTCTGGCAGGAAGCGAAAGACTTTCCCCTGAGCTGATCATAGGGCCTCCCCAGCTCATTTGTCGAACAGGTTTCAGGCTGACGAAGTCTCTGAGGCAGATGTAGTCGTCCACCCTTTTCCAGAGGAACCTTCTCAGCCTGCAAGATCTGGGCATTTGCAGAGGGTGGGTTTGCTGTTAATTGGGAGCTCCAACACTAGGCGCATAATCTGGTCCCATAGGAACATGGCTACCAAGGAGGGGAAGAAAGCCAGTGTGCACTCCATGTGCATAACAGGGGGAGGGAGTCATTTCGGATGTGGAAAGGGTGCTGCCAGATGCCATGATGAATACAGGGTGCAGCCAACTGCAGGTGGTGGCCCATGTTGGTACCAGTGACATATGTCACTTTGGATCAGAGGAGATTCTCTCTCTGGTTTCAGGCAGCTAGTGGAAATGGTAAAGACTGCCAGTCTTGCTTCCAAGATTAAGTCAGAGCTCACCATCTGCAGCATCGTTGACAGAACTGACAGTCGTCCTTTGGTGCAGAGCTGAGTGGAGGGTCTAAATCAGAGGCTCAGGCAGTTCTGTGACTATGTAGGCCGCAAATTCCTTGACTTGCGCCATTGGGTGGTGGGTTTCTGCGTTCTGCTTAATAGGTCAGGAGTCCACTACACACAGGAAGCAGCTACATGGGTAGCGGTGGCTGTGTGGAAGGGACTGAGTAGTTTTTTAGGTTAGAGTGTCTCAGGAAACCACAGAAAGGGCATCTGTCTAAAAGGGGGTAGGTACAACACAGTAAGGTAGTTGTAGAAATGATCATTATTGTAGTTGTAAATTGTCGTAGCTGTGTTGGGAAATAACCAGAGCTCCAAGCCCTAACAGAAAGCACTGAAGCTCAAATAGTTATCAGTACAGAAACGTGGCTACAGCCAGAAAAAAGTTCATCCAAAATTTTTTCAATCGATCTAACAGCATTCAGAAAGGATGGATTAAATACCGTTGGTGGTGGAGTATTTATTGCTATCAGAAGTAGTTTGCCTTGTAGAGAAATTTAAGTAGATAGTTCCTGCAAAAAAGTACGGGTAGGGTATAAGTGACAATCAGATTAAACTATTAATTGGATTGTTTTACTCAGAAGGTATAGTTGCTGAACGGTTCAAAGAAAACTTGAGTCTCATTTCAAATAGGTACCCCACTCATACAATTATAGTCAGTGGCAACTTCAATCTGCCCTCGATATGCTGGAAAAATTATATGTTTAAAGCCGCCAACAGGCTTAAAACGTCATCCAAAATTGCACTGAATTCTTTCTCACAAAATTATTTTGAACAATTAGTTCATGAGCTTACACGAAGCATAAATGTTTGCGAAAGCTTGCTTGACCTCTTAGCAACAAATAATTCTGGACAAATAGGGAGTATCATGATGAATACAGGGATTAGTGACCACAAGGCAGTTGCTGCTAGGCTGAATACCGTAACACCCACAACCATCAAAAAGAAAAGCAAAGTACATCTGTTCAAAAAACTGATAAAAATGCTCTTAATGCCTTTTTAAGAGACAGTCTCCAGTCCTACAGATCATGTAAGCATCAAAAAGATGTGGAATGATTTCAAAGATATAGTATCAATGGCCAGTGAGAGATATATACCACATAAATTAAATGTTTCAAATGGCTCTGAGCACTATGGGACTTAAAATCTGAGGTCATCAGTCCCATAGAACTTAGAACTACTTAAACCTAACTAACCTAAGGACATCACACACATCCATGCCCAAGGCAGGATTCGAACTTGTGACTGTAGGAGTCACGTGGCTGCTCCAGACTGAAGAGCCTAGAACCACTCAGCCACACCGGCCGGCCCACATGAATTAATAAGTTATGTTCCTGATCCCCCAGGTACACAAAATGGGTGAGATCACTGTTGTAGAAGAAATGAAAAAAGCATGCCAAATTTAAAAGAATGCAAAATCCTGAAGATTGGCAAAGTTTTGCAGAAATTCAAAATATAGCACGTGCTTCAATGTGAGATGCTTTTAATAATTTCAACAAATTACTTTATTTTCGATGTTACAATTGATAGGTACTAGCTCTGAATGTACAGTTAAAATAATTTTTTTAGAAACATTTGAAATTATGAATTATTTAGCACACTTAAAATTTGTGTGATTAATTACACAATCTAGTACTATTTACTGTGTTTATTTCTGGATTCATTGATGAAACAATAATCAAAATTTACAGAAATTTATTTTTCAAGAAAAATTGTAAACCCATTGAAATAAAGTTATTACTGCAAAGTGCAGTAGTGCCTCTGATGTGATTGGATGTAATTTTTATATTTTGGGTGAACAATGTAATTTTGGCTTTGTTAATGTGAAAATTCAAAAAAACTACATGGTATACTAAAATGTGACAAAATATACAAATGGAAAGAAAAATCTGCAACAACAGTGTTCAAAATTATTTAGATCAATTCAACCATGAGGACCTAAAATGTGAGAATTTCAGCTTCAAGAATCAGATCCCTAGACAAGAAAAACTGGAGCCAACTCTACAAGAAAAGAAAACTGAATAAAAAGTTTATAGTAATCTAACTCCTCTCAAATCTTCAGAAAAGACTTTACTTATTGTGGGTAATAGCAGGAATTAGGAAGGAGGTGGGAGATTACAATATGTATTTTCATTTATAATCCCTGGATTTAAGTAAGGTCTCATCATGGAATTTCCTTTGATGCTACAACATACATTTACACTACATGGTTGTAGGTGTTGCACCTGACAAAGTCAGGTCTCATCAAGGAATTCCTATGATTCTACAACATAAGTTTATACTACATGGTTGTTGGTGTTATCCTGACAAAGCCAGTGTGCATTTTCAGCTGCCCAGTAGTGCATGCTACAAAAATTTACAGTGTCTTAGTTAGTAAACATTGCTCTGCCAGCAAAGAGTGCAAGTTGGAAAAATGCAGTGTCATCTCCCAGACACTGCAGAGCAAACTGACAAAATTCTATTTGATATTCAAAATCACATCCTACAAGTGTCTGGTGTAAAGACAGATTATGATGGTGGAATTTATGCCATTGTAAGATGCAAATGAAAGTCATCAGGCTGATGCCAGATTCTTTATCAATACATTTCATGCCATCATGCAAACTGATAAATGTCATAGCAAGAATGGCTTCTGCATTTTGATCATTACAAAAGTTAAGATTCTTTACTGTCCAACAAAAGTATGTAGCCATTAATGTACTATTGTTTGCTGAAAACCTCATTTTGATATCTGAAACTGTTTTTAAAAAGAGGGGTGATAGGTCTTACATGATTTGCTCTGTACATGTGATGGCCACAGGTGATTAAGCTGTATGAAAGGGGCTTCTTGGTAGGGTTGGCTCCTGTATAGATCAGCTGGTTTTTGCTATTCCCAGGAATAATTTTGCTAAACTATATTTGCTTTTTGAGTTTTCTATACCAGTGAAGAAGCAGTGGGCCGTTTATCTCTTTTGCAAACATGGACCTGGGTGTCTTGGGGAGGTTTGGGGATGCAGATACAATGCTTGGCAACAGTGTTGTTGTATACAGGCCTTCAGCATATAAACACTCCAGCCATGCCACCCAGGAGTAAGCCGGGAGCAAGATGAGCAGAATTTGCCCCCAACATGGGACAACATTTCCTCACTGTGCCACAAGGATGACTGGAGGCACACGCATGAGCTGCAAAATCACATCAGGATACCCATAGCTCCTAGCATGGTGCAAATGATGAAGCAGTATTTGTCTGCAATATGTAAACTATGCAACCACACTTTTCTCAGTCAAACAGTGTCCAGTGGTGGCAATGCCAGCATCTCTGATGAAGGTTTTTGCCAATTTCCCTTGTAGTAAGGCAAATGTTGGAACTGTCACCTTTAATCTCCTGCAAATAACTTCCTGATTAGGAGATATAAAATAAAGCTCCTCTCCCTTTTACCAAATAAATAACCAGTGCTAAAACAGTAAAATGTAGCTAGAACCTTAGGCCCAATAGAGTGGACAGTCTCCCTCCAGCCACCATCCTTCGAAAGAGAACCAGAGCTGTTAGATCTTTGAACTAAGTGGGATTCTTTCACCTCCTTACCAGTTCATGTAATTATTTCCTGTGCACTCTGTCTCTTACTTTAGCATGTGCTATCAAAATTTTTGAGGCAACAAGTGAATACATGAAATAATAAATCAGGTAATTTCCTTGCTCTATGAACCATCAACTTCCACAAGTTTGAAGAAAAATTACAAATTGACAGGCTACATTGGCAGATTCCTACTTTGAAAATTTCACAGACAGTTATAAGGAAATGTCAATTCAATAAAAAATGTAACTCTATACTGTACAACAAGCCTGAATGGCTGTGTAGTCATTGTTTGGAAAACATTTTATTTTGGTCTCATTGTCTTCATGAAGTAAACAGGTAGTCTCTGACATTCCATACTTCCATGACAAAATTAGAAAACACAAAATTTCTTCAGACCAAGTGAATAACATTTTGAATCTGACAAGTTTATGCACTGTCTGTTAGACTGCAGGCAGAGAACTACACAACCAAAAAGTTGCCGATAACAGGTACATACTAAATCTAACAATCAACTACATTCAATTTTGTGGTGCTTTGAAACTTGTCATCAGATGACTCAACGAGTCTCATGCCTTGATAAATTTTAGTGCACCATTAGGGATATGTACCAGTATTAAAATCATATTTAGAAAAAGAAACAGTCTTCAAAGGCATCTCTAAAATCATCAAAAATGAACACTTCCAATGTGTGCTTCAAGTCCACTAAGAGGAAATCAGAAGGGGGTTAAGGGTTTGAGGCTTTGGCTGTAATAGCTGGCAAAAACAGTGATGCAGCCTGTGTTTTTCAGGTGACTGTAGTATATATGTACATCATTAATGGAAGACCTGCTGAACGATTTCAGAACACCATAGCACCAAAAATCATGATGCCCATGGTCTGGTGATGTACATAACAGTACACATAGATCACTAAGAGAATTCCTCAATAATGACAGAAACTGAAAAATTGAATTAAAATGTGTGCCATGGCTGGGACTTGAATGCAGGTCTCCTGCTTACAAGGGAAACTCCCCATCACACCCTCCTGAGATATAGTGGTAAAATGGCCCAGTGGATAGGTCATCAAGAACTGAACAAAGATCAAGCATGAAAATAGGAAGAAGGTGTATTGAATTGTAAAAAAAGAAGCAAAATAGAAACAATGAATTATCCATGGTGAAGATGTGCAATATCAAATAAATATGAACAGCAATGGCATCATGGTTATATGGGCACAGTGTTGAACCACGAAGGGGGAGATCAGTGTTCAGTTCACCCTCATGCGCATTTTTTTTCTTCACAGAGCTATGAACTATCCATCCAGTCTTTGACATGTCTGTTCACTGTATTCAAATTTGTGTCTGTGTCATGGAGTAATGCCCATTGGCAACAGTGAGGTGTAGGGAAGGGACCTCCAGATATATGTACCTCCTATTTGTTCTACCCAAGCACCACATGCTATGACTCTTGCATTCCATTTTGGAAGTTTTGACTCTTAAATTCCTCTGTCGTAATGTAGTTCACACCCTTTTACTTATTGTTTTCATTTCTGTGAGAGGCCTATGTGGTATCTCGCCTGCTCTCACTTTTCATCACATTTACTTGTGAAGGTGATTATTCTCACCACATGACTCATACTGTATTCTATAACCAATGTATAGTATGATAATTGCTAAGACTACAGAAGAAGAACAGACACATGAATGACCAGACGGAAAGTTCATAATTTTGTGAAAAAGGTGGGGTACAAGGGAGATCCAAACACTCCCACTTTGAAGTCAAACAGCATGACCACACAACTATGACATCATGGTTCTTGCAATTCACTGATTGTTGCAGACCTTGAGCTTGGACTGTTCACCTTCTTTTTTTTTCCCCCACGACACTGTACATCTCTTTCATGTTTTCATGCTTGATCTGTGTTCCGTTTTTGTTCCGCTATCCATGGGGCTATTTTATCAGTAAATCTGAGAGGGATGTAATGGGGAGTTTCCCTTATTAGTGGGCAGATGTGCTGCATTACACCATTGCAGGAGTATAGCTAACCCTGCTGCATGGTCTACCCTAGTCCAGTGTCCTCCCCAACACAAACTTCAGTTCACACCTGCAGCCTATTCTCCCTTCTTAAACCAACAGGATTGCTGAGGCTCCTCAGGATTGGAATAGCACCTCAGCTTTATGCATAATGGAGAAATCTTGCCTATACCTCAGACATAGGTGTTCTATTGATCTGATGGAATTAAATTTTCCTTGAGACATATGAGGCTCAATGCTATTTTTGAGAATGATAGAAGCTGAAGAAATGAATTAAAATTTGTGCCGCAGATGGGACTTAAACATGGGTCTCCTTCTTACTAGGCAGATGTGCTAGCCCTTTACACCTGCTGGGGTGCTATTCCAGTGCAGGAGAGTCTTTGCAATACTGATGATTTAAGAAGGGGAAAATAGGTTGAAGGGGTGAATTGAAGTTTTGACAGGGAGGGTGTTGGAGTAGGGTAGTCCATACAGATGTGTTAGCTATACTGCTGTGGAGGTATAATGGCTAGCAAGCAGGAGACCCTTGTTCAGGTCCTGGCTGTGGTGAACATTTTAATTCATTTCTTCAGCTTTTTCTTCAGCTTCTATCATTATCAACGATAAAACATTGTTGCTCCTTTTCAGCAATTCCATAAAGAAAAGCGATTTTTAACGAAAACAACTGCCATGTTCAGTGCCTACTCTTTGGAAATGCCAATCAAGAGGTGCCAATGCCATTTTGAATGTAGGGAAGATATTATTGGGTGCCTGAATAACATTATCAATGGAGAAAAACTATGTGATTAAAACACCATTGTATAACCCTATGGCTTAGCAACAATTTTTAAGGACAATGGTTTGTTTTCTGGCTCTCATTTATACATAAAGTTATGATTCATATGGATGTTTTGTATACACAGCTATAAAAAAAAGGGATACTGACCCAATTTAAGTACAAGATGAGCTTTCATCTATTGAGCATAAAATTACAAATTATGGAAGGTGTGTCTGCATATTCAACAAATTTTGCACAAGTACAATAAAAGAGAGAGAACTGAAGATGTGTAATCTACTGCAGGAGGAAAGATAAATATATGATGTTGTAAGTTAAGAGGTGAAAGAAAGATTCATGTTCACTGGACACCTAGTTGCAGCCTTTCTGTTTCAACCAGAGAAATGCACCACTTATTCTCCCAATTTCACAGAAACTTCTTTTGGAGCTGTTACTGAATATCTTCACATTTGGAAACAAAGAATCATTGAACAAAACTCTCTGTTGTTTATAGAAAGGAGGAGAACAAAAGTATGTGTGAGACTTTCTGGATTAAATTGCTCTCTATGGAATGAGAATTTGTTTTAATAATTTCTTAGTTCAAAGAGTGATTGAGAAATTTGCAGATATGGAGGAAAGAATAATGGAATTCCTGTACAAGTGATCATCACAACATCAAATGCCAAGATACAATTGAATGATGTTAACATTGGTTCTGCAGAGAAAGGTTAGCACGAGTTGCAGTTTATCTTCATTTCTTTTATTCTGTGTATGTGTACTGATGTTGTTATGAGTAGACACTACATTGACATGAGTGAGCAAATGTTTATATCAGGGGTTACAAAAATATTTGCACTGCACTCATTTTCCATCCTTTGTTAATTGTTTTCTCGATGGGCAAAGTGCACTGCCATCATTTTTGCTCACAAGCTGCCACTGCTTCTTGGTGTTGGACTGGTGGCAGAACTCATTGTGGATAGAGGTGCTGTTGTTGTCATCCTTGAGGTGAAGGTCAACATTGAGAAAGGTAGCTTTTTGAGCTGAAGAGGACCAGTGTAGTGTATGGTGGAGAGTGTGTCGAGGTTATGGAGCAAGGTAGATAGGGTATCCTCACCATTTGTCCAAATCATTAAGTTGTCATCAGTGTATTTGAATCAGGTAAAAGGTCTGAGGATTCCTCTAGATGGCCCATGGATGGGCTTACGTAGGGTGGTACCGTGTAGGTGCCATTGCTGTACCATGGATTTGTAAGTGATGCCTTCCAAGGAGAAGTAATTCTAGGTGAGGCTATTGTTGGTCATGATGACCAGGAAAGAAGTTGTAGGTTTGGAGTCATTCAGGCATTGGGGAAATGTAGTGATCAATAGCTGCAAAGCCATTGGCATTGGGGATGTAGACTTTGCTTTATTGGTAGAATGCTGGGAAAATGCATCAGTCTACAAAAAGGACTGCTTACATATCACTCATGTGACCCATTCTAGAACAAGTATGTCACACCCATAACAAATAGAACTAACAGGGGATGTTGAACATATACAGATGAGCTCTTAATAACTGGTACAGTGGGACATACATTGACCATGCACTTCACAGTGATTTGCAGAGCATAGGTGTAGGTGTAGATGTAGTAGACATTAATGCAGAGAGAGAGGAAGGATCAACAGTGATGAATGGGATGTTGGGTAGTAAAGGAACATGAGCTATGGAAAGCCATTAGCTGAAATGTTTGGTGTCTTTTACATAGGAGGGCAGGTTATGAGTAATAGGCTTAAGGTGCTGGTCCACAAGGGCAGAAGTTCCCTCTGTGAGGGTGCACTGACAGGCCAAATTGGGGCTTCATGACCACACACAAATAAGCTATGTAGTTTAGTGTTTTAATGTCTGTTCTGTCCAGTTCAAAGAATTGACTGTATTAAAGACAGTGCTCTGCTCAGTTTCCAATCAGTTGTAAGATAAGGGTTCATTTTTATGTGGAACTGCTAACTGTATGCTAAGAATATTAATTATATTGAAAAAAATTAAAAATATGTGTAACGCAAAATGTAGGACACATGCCAGCTATTATTGAGAGATCAAAACGTAACATGAGGATGTGCTGAAAAATAATGAACCTGAATTTTTTATGTGAAAGCTCTTAAAGCTTTTTAAATAACCAAGTGTTGTTTTAGAGGCTCATGGGTGTCACATTGGATAATGTTGTGAAAATTGCTAAATATTTCAATAAGACAGATGCTCATCATGTTCAGGTGCTTACTGATATGTTGCTACAATGGCTTGCCAATATATCACAAAAGCCCAGGCATCAAGGAGTGTGGCTATAACATCATCATAGAGGATGATGACATCCAGTGGCCCTGCCAGAGAAATGGGCCAGGGTGTTCATATGTGCAATGGACAGGCCACAAATCATAGCCCAGTGAGGGTGCTGGTAGTCTTTTGGGACTCAGTTTAAATGTCTGGACTCTGATTCCCCACCTGTGTTGATCCAGATTCATTCATCTGTAGCTAACAATGCCTTAGTACTGCCAGTGCTGGTTCCCATATGTTGCTAAGTTGAAATCCCATATCTTTATTAATCAGGTCATTACTTATGCATATTTCAACTGCTTCTTTAATGGCGGAGCCCCAGTACATGGAGGCAGATGAAAAGACCTTTGTCTCTCCATAGTTCTTACTATCGTCTGTGTCAAGACAACATTCAGCTATAGGGGATATTTTTGGCTGACCCACTCTGGTGTGATGTCTATGTTCAGTGCATCTGTCTTTAATGGTCTGACATGTCTGGCCAATATATGATTTCCCACACTGGCACAGAATTTTATATATTCCTGGTCTCCTTAGACCTAGGTCATTTTTAACAGAACCTGCTATTGTTTGTACTCATGCTGGAGGATGGAAGACACATTTTATTTGATGTTTCTTGAACAGCTTGCTGATCTTAAATTAACAAGGCATGGGAACCAGCATTGGCAGTGCTAAGGCATTTTCAGATGAATGAATTGAAAGCAATGCAGGTGGGGAAACAGAGACCACACCCATAAACTGGACACCAAACACACTGCTTGCAAGCGTGCTGAGCCTTGATTTGCATCCTTGTTTTTCCCACATTGCACATGCACAGACCATGGCCCATTTCTTCAGCAAGGGGCACTGGATGTAGTTGTCTTCCATGATTCATCTACAGTGCATTATAGTCTCATCCTTTGGCACCTGCCAAAAATAGTGATCCAGCATGTATATTGGCATTCCTCTGTAGCAACATGTCAGCAAGCATCTGAAGATGATGAGCAGCTCTCCCACTGAAATATCGTGCATCTTTCACACCATTATCCAGTGTGATGCCTGTGAACCACTGAAGCAGTTATTACATTGGGAAAGTCTGAAACAGCATAAAGCAAACATTTTTGACATTATAAATCTTTATTCTTCATGGCTACATGTATCTCTGCTGCTAGAGGGCTCCAAATTGTAGCATTTAACAAGGCAGTGTGTAAAGTAATTATGTCAGTGCATGAGAAACAGCATGCTGTAATTGAGTTACAAATCTGACGAGTTTGTCCACAAATGGAGCACCACCTCCCTCAGCATGATAGTGCCAGACCACACATGAATGCTACAACATCTACAGCAATCTGATGCCTTGGGTTCACAGTCATTGATCAGCCTCCATAAAGTTCTGACTTGGCACTGTCCAATATTAATCTGTTTTAAAAACTTGAATATACTTTTCAGGACTTCACATTGATAGTGATTTAGTGGTGCAAGCAGAGGTGAGGTTGTGGCTCTGTCAACAAAGTGAAACATTCTACAGTGACAGTATTAACAAACTGGTCTCTTGTTGGGAGAAATATGTTCATAACCTGGGTGACTATGTTGAGAAATACATATGTAGACATAAAGAATAATGATTTTTAATCTTAATAACATTTCTTTTATTTCCAAAGCTTTAAGCTTTATTCTCAGACTGCACAGTAAATATACATGAAAATTTTTTATGAAATACAAGAAAGATTCCACTTAGAAGATACAGTACAATGTACTAATCGATAAATGCCCCTATTTTCTGCAAGAATTCTCCAATAATAAAAGGAGAGAAGGATAAGATGGGGAAGGTTTGAAGGAAGGGCAAGCCATTCAGACCAAAGGATGAGAGGGAGTCATCTGTTGAGAGCACAAGGGTGGACGAAGATCTTGTAATTCATGTACTAGCACATTTCCTTCAGTAACTTTTGATTAATAACAGTGCAACCAATAATACTTTGTAGACATCTAGCTATCTTAAGTCTGATTGTTTATACATCCCACCCAAAAAATTATTGACGTGGCTTCTCAGAGTTGATCACCCTTTTTACTTATAATGGGAAAAATTTTCATATTCAGTTATTAGGCTAGAATCTTATGGATGTAATGAGTTTGTAATTACTCAATTAGTAAGAAAAGTTCTGGCAGAATGTAGACAATTTAGGAGTAAATGAGACAGCTATCTGTGGCACAATATAGCTGCTCAAGTGTGTATGTGTGTGAGTGTGTGTACTCTCATTTGTTAAAAGATACATCTGAAAGATTGCAAAGCAAGCTTATTTGTTGTACTTAACTTTGAATTTCACAATCCATGTGATAAATTTATTCTTACTTATATGTTATAGTGATATGTTCTTTTTGATGATTTTCAGCTACGTAAAGTCCAGGAAACAACGTACAGATTAATCAAAGAGAATGAAAAGTTGAAAGAACATGACAGGCACATGAAAATTCAGAAGGAGTTGACAGAGGAGGAGAAAAACATAGTTATGCAGGAGAATGCTGAACATCTAAAGGCAAGAGTTCAGTTTCAAGTATTTTTTCTTTGTAATGTTTAATGCTTAGGGTATGTAATATTAAACTAAATTTTGAAATTGAAAAGCATACAAAAGTTTGAATGGATGTTGATGGAAAAGACATTAAATGCTGTCTTCTAGGAACAAAACTAATATAAAAATAATGAAGGAGCCTCATTAATCTAGGAGGCATGCCTGGGAGTGCAGCCTGTGAATATGATCATCTTAACCAGCCCTGTTAGAACATGAAATCATACTGTGGTAAAAGATATCAATGTAATGTTTGAAATACATTTGAACACATAAAGAGAGAAAGCAAGGTCATTTTAAAAATAAATCTAATTTTGTAGTATGGCCCTTGAAATTTATTAGGAAGCTGAGTGCAAGGTATGTCTGTATAGGGACAAAAAGTGAAACACCCAGAAAGGGAGGAAGAAACAAAAGAGAACTTTATGAGCTTAGAGCATATATGAAGTTATTCAGTGATTACAAAACAGGGTTAAACTTACAAAGAATCTGGCAGTATGAGCTAACTCACCAGTACAATGTTGCATCTTCTGTAACCTGGATGTGTGCACTAATTTGATTGGGAAGGGTGTCATAATGCCATTGTATCCTCTCCTGAGGCAAGCTGGCTCACATCTGTTGTAACGAGTCCTGTCGTCATGGATACTGGCACTAGAACGGAATTGCATCCAAGTTGGACCCACACGTTCTACTGGGGTCAGTTCTGGTGTTTTGCTGGCCACAGGGGCACCTCATCCTCAGTCAGACATAGAGATAATGCGACGGGTGGAAGGGAATTGTCCTGTTGAAAAATGGCATCATAATGCTGTTGCTTGAGAGGTAACGCATGAAGATGCAGGACATATGTGGCATACTGTTGTGCCGTAGAGTTCGCTTGGTCGCCACCAGCCATATCTGAAGTCATACCTGATGCCTCTCTACACTACAGCACCAGGAGTAACACCACTGTGCCTCTCCAAATCATTACCACCATACTTGCCAATGATTTGTAGCGGTTCCACCTGCTTTTATTTCGTCGTTTGATGCTCTTGGTATTGATGTACTGCGCTGCTACACTGGCTGAAAAATGGGGTTTGTAATTTGGACACTGGCTACTGAAAATAATGTAGCTGACAGATGCACAGTTGCATTTCACAGTACTTTAATTTCACTTTTTCACAAACCCTCCCCCTACCCCTGTATACATATTTATATGTGTATGACCAATGCACTATTGTTTAAACTTTCCACAGGCCTCATTAATAGTTTGCAGATGAACCTCCATACATTACTACAATAGTTCCTTGTTGAACATCTACGAGCAGTAAGAACATAAACACACAATTCACGGTTCTTGAAGAATAAACAAGTATGTATGGAGCAGAAACTGTCATGGTTATTTACACCCAGCCTAATTGTGTAACACTTATTTCACAGTTAAGATGAAGCATTGTTGTTGTTCTAACCAGTACAGGTTACTCATCTGAAACTCAGCCATGACTGATTGTCTCATGACCAAAAATTGGGCCCTTATATATCATCACAATAATAGGTACTGAAACTACACATTGTTTGAAGTTAAATTTGCTGAAATTGCAATTGAAATTTAACTCATTAAATTAACTGAATACATCACCAAATTCTATCTTTTTAATAGTTTCTTCTACTATAAGTGTTAGGCCGAATTATTTGTTTAAATCATGAAATTAACAAATATAGTTACACAAACAATACTTTTGACAAAACTGTTAATTACTTTTGAATTAATTAAGGGCTGGCTTTGCTAAAATGTTTTCAAATAGAATAGAGCCAAAAAGATACTTTAAGATCACTAACATTTCGCCTTCCAAATGTTTACAATTATTACAGAATTTATATTTGTTTATATGTCAACAATAGAATTTACATTACAAAACAGTTACTGATTTTGCCCTATAACAAATGATACTAAATAGGCATAGTCAAAATAAATTAGAAAATCAATTACACACATAGAACTTACTATAAATTTAGATCTGGTGTTACATTCTTTAAAACTGAGGGCCAACCTTTCTCTTTTATGAAAATGCAGGTCCTGTTCACATATGTTAATGGTAATTTAAAAGTGAAAAAATGAATTTAAGGAGGTGGCTGGCAAAACAAGAAGGGTATTAAAATTATCCCAGCCTGCTTCGTCACAGATTGTTCCCAGGTAGTGCAGAACCATCATCCATTGCTGAACATAATGCAACCCCATTCATCAGCAGCTCATGCTTCCCCATCATGGTACCATTCCAAAGACAGTTTTTTGTGTTGTGGCATTAACAGCACCCACACATGGGAAGATAATTCCATATTCTGACTGCTATTAGTCTCCAACTGATGGCATAGAATTACACAGAATCTTGCAGGGAGTCCGTTATTTGTTCCTGGATGGCAGGTGCAGATATTAAGGGATGCAATCTGCTTGGCATACAAGACATCTAACCTCTCTTGTAGTGGTTGGACATTTTCAACCAGAAGTTTGACAGTGAGAATACCTGCCCTCATGTTCCCATCCAAGATAAAGAAAAGGTGCACTCGGCTTTGAAAGTTACAGAAACCATCAATAAGTAATGAGGACAATATTCATACATTATGACATCAAAGACAGCAGTACTCCTCACATCTGTCCAGTAGAATATTTTGAAACATGTGAGAAAGAAATTTTAAGATCCCACAGGAAGCAGACAACCAGCTTACAACCCAGCAATGGTTATATTATAATACAACAGAAATATCACACACACTTCACACACTCTCATCCATATAGTGCAAAGGTTGGTCTTTTTTTTCTGTGTATTCCACATAAAAGTGGTACACCTGATGTGTACTGGCTAATCAAATAGAGTCAAATTGCATGTGACATAGCAACACTGTCCCAAAAATTAGCTACACTGCATTTTATCAAAAAGGTGAGTGCAGCTGTGTGTGTGTGTGTGTGTGTGTGTGTGTGTGTGTGTGTGTGTGTCAGTTGTTGTGAGAAGCAAATGGAGCAGTTTTCATTAGAAGAGTGAATTGATATTACAGAGTGTTACATGAAGACAGGCCCCACGAAGGAGTGTAAGGAAATATTTCAAGTGAAGTATCGTGGTAGGTAATGCCCCACGACCAGCACTATTTGAGATCTGGTCAAGAAATGGAGGGCTATAGAATCTGTTCAGAATGTGCAGCTTAATAGGTGACCAACAATGAGGACTCCTGAAACTACAGACCGAATTTGCATAGATATAGGCATTACCAGAAGTCTCGTACTACAGACTGAATTTGCATAAGCATTACCAGAAGTCTCTACAAGTTGTCAGGATGTTATTGCAGCAGGTTATGTATCTCATAT
This sequence comes from Schistocerca piceifrons, assembly GCF_021461385.2. Lineage (NCBI taxonomy): Eukaryota > Metazoa > Arthropoda > Insecta > Orthoptera > Acrididae > Schistocerca > Schistocerca piceifrons. The sequence continues at coordinate 267,471,056 of NC_060141.1, forward strand.
ATCATGACATCATGTACTAAAAGATATGAAGTTAAAAGCCTATCGTATGAGTGTGGTGGAAGCATTGAAATCTGATGATAAGGAACAAAAGAGTTCATTATTGTACTGGCTGTTAACATCAATTGCTAATGGTTTCTTGGGCCCCTTGCTTTACTTCATGTCAAATGGGGCCTGATTTCATTTGCCAAGTAATGTAAACTCACAAAATTGCAGATAATGGTTGCAGAACAACCCACATATTTTACTTGAAGAACCTCTCCACTCAGGAAGATGGGTGTTTGGCATGCACTGTCTGGCATGCACGTTATTGTCCCCAAATTTTTCATTTAAACCTTATCTAGAGAGTGCCAGATATCTAGAGATCTTTGACTCTTTCTATGTACAGTTAACAGATGGAGAGAAGCTGTATGCAGTATTCCAACAAGCTAGAGCAACCACTCACACATCCAACAGAAGTATGGCCCACATCACCAAGACAGACTTATCAGTAGAGGCCTCAGACCCAAATGTGTTCAGACTAAAATCATGTGATTTTTATTTATTGGGCACACTAAAAAGACACTAGTAGAATATATTAAACAGAACATTACTAGAGAAATTAACAATATAATGCCTGCAGAATTGCAGCATATTGCTGGAAACATCATCACCCAAAGTCAATGATACCTCAGTACCCATGCCCACCTCATCCAGTGTCTTGTATAAACAAGTAACTACATGTTTTTTAATGTTACTATTATCTATTCTTTTTTTTTCAGTTCATTGTTACTTGAATCTCAGGCATGAGATGTACAGGCTATATGTGGGACAACCTGTATATCTGATAATCAGTCAATGAACATACATAGAAATCAAATTTATAATGGAACTAGAGTAAATAACAATAAAAGTATCAAAATTTCCTTACATCATATACCACATTCTAATCATAGTACTGTTCCATATGTATCTACATAAATCTACGGAAATTACATTTACAGGTTGCACAGAAAAATCATTAAGTCATTGAAAATACTATATATGATTGTATAACAAACTGTAACTCCCCCACCCCCTCACCCATGAACATGGACATTGCTGCTGGTGGGGAGGATGCGTGCCTCAGTGATACAGATAGCTGTACTGTAGGTGCAACCACTATGGAGGGTTATCTGTTGAGAGGCCAGACAAAGGTGTGGTTTCTGAAGAGGGGCAGCAGCCTTTACAGTAGTTGCAGGGGCATCAGTCTGGATGATTGATTGATGTAGCCTTGTAACATTAACCAAAACAGCCTTGCTGTGCTGGTACTGTGAATGGCTGAAAGCAAGGGGAAACTACAGTCATAATTTTTCCCGAGGGCATGTACCTTTACTGGGTGGTTAAATGATGATGGATTCCTCTTGGGTAAAATATTTCAAAGGTAAAATAGCCCCCCCCATTTGGATCTCTGAACGGGAACTACTCAGGAGGATGTCGTTATCAGGAGAAAGAAAACTGGAGTTCTACAGATCGGAGCATGGAATGTCAAACCCCTTAACAGGGTGGGTAGGTTAGAAAATTTAAAAAGGGAAATAGATAGGTTAAAGTTATATATGGTGAGAATTAGTGAAGTTCAGTGGCAGGCGTAACAAGACTTCTGGTTAGGTGAATACAGGGTTATAAATAGAAAATCAAATAGGAGTAATGCGGAGTAGGTTTAGTAATGAATAAAAAAAATATGAGCATGGGTAAGCTACTACAAACAGCATAGTGAACACATTATTGCAGCCAAGATAGACATGAAGCCAATGCCTACCACAGTAGTAAAAGCTTATATGCCAATTTTCTCTGCAGATAATGAAGAGATTGAAGAAATGTATGATGAGATAAAAGAAATTATTCAGGAAGTGAAGTAAGACAAAAATTTAATAGTCATGGGGGGACTGGCATTTGATAGTAGGAAAAGAAAGAGAAGGAAAAGTTGTAGGTGGATATGAAATTGGGGTAAGGAATTGAAGAGGAAGCTGCTTGGTAGAATTTTGCACAGAGCATAACTGAATCATAGCTATCACTTGGTTTAAAAATCATGAAAGAAGGTTGTATACTTGGAAGAGGATGGAGACACAGGAAGGTTTCAGATAGATTATATAATGGTAAGACAGAGATTTAGGAACCAGGTTTTAAATTGTAAGACATTTTCAGGGGCAGATGTAGACTCTGACCACAATCTATTGGTTATGAACTGTAGGTTAAAACTGAAGAAACTGCAAAAAGGTGGGAATTTAACAAGATGGGACCTGGATAAACTGAGAGAACCAGAGGTTGTAAAAGAGTTTCAGAGAGAGCATTAGGGACCAATGGACAATAATGGGGGAAAGAAATACAATAGAAGAAGAATGTGTAGCTTTGAGAGATGAAATAGTAAAGGCAGCAGAGGATCAAGTAGGTAAAAAGACAAGGGCTTGTGGAAATCTTTGGGTAACAGAAGAGATATTGAACTTAATTGATGCAAAGAGGAAGTATAAAGATGCAGTAAATGAAGTAGGCAAAAAGGAATACAAATGTCTCAAGAATGAGATCAACAGGAAGAGCAAAATGGCTAAGTGGGGTGGCTAGAAGACAAGTGTAAGGATGTAGAGGCATAATCACTAGGGGTAAGGTAGATACTGCCTACAGGAAAATTAATGACACCTTTGGAGGAAAGAGAACCACTTGTATGAAAATCAAGAGCTCAGATGGAAAACCAGTGCTAAGCAAAGAAGGGAAAGCAGAAAGGTGGAAGGAATAACAGAGAGTCTATACAAGGATGGTGTACTTGAGGGTGGTATTATGTAAATGGAAGAGGACATAGATGAAGGTGAAATGAGAGAACTGGGAAGAATATAATAATTCCAACCCCAAAAAAAGCAGGTGTTGACGGAGTGAAAACTACTGAACTATGGGTTTAATTAGTCACAGCTGCAAAATACTAACATGAATCATTTACAGACAAATGGAAGAACTGGTAGAAGCTGACCTCATGGGGGATCAGTTTGGATACTGTAGAAATGTTCGAACACATGAGGCAATACTGACCCTACAACTTATCTTAGAAGATAGATTAATGAAAGGCAAACCTAAGTTTCTAGCATTTGTAGACTTAGAGATAGCTTTTGACAATGTTAACTGGAATACTCTCTTTCAAATTGTGAAGGAGGCAGGGATAAATACAGGAAGCAAAAGGCTATGTGCAATTTTTACAGAAAGCAGATGGTAGTCATAGGAGTCGAGGGGGCATGAAAGGGAGGCAGTGGCTGGGAAGGGAGTGAGACAGGGTTATAACCTATCCCCAATGTTATTGGGCAAGCAGTAAAGGAAACAAAAGAAAAATTTGGAGTAGGAATTAAAATCCAAGGAGAAAAAATAAAAACTTTGCAGTTTGCGGGTGACATTGTAATTCTCTCAGGGACAGCAAAGAACCTGGAAGAGCAGTTGAATGGAATGGACAGTGCCTTGAAAGGAGGAGATGAATTGAACATTAACAAAAGCAAAACTAGGATAATAGAATGTAGTCGAAATTAAATCAAGTGATGCTGAGGGAATTAGATTAGGAAATGAGACACTTAAAGTAGTAGATGAGTTTTGCTAGTTGGTGAATAAAATAACTGATGATGATCAAAGTAGTGAGCATATAAAATATAAACTGGCAATGGCAAGGAAAGGGTTTCTGAAGGAGAGAGCATTTGTATGGAGTGTAGCCATCTATGGAAGTGAAACATGGATGATAACTAGTTTAGACAAGAAGAGAATAGAAGTTTTCAGAATGTGATGCTACAGAAGAATGCTGGAGATTAGATGGGTAGATCACATAACTAATGAAGAGGTAGTGAACAGAATTGGGGAGAAGAGGAATTTGTGGCACAACATGACTTGAAGAAGGGATCGGTTGGTAGGACACGTTCTGGGGTGTCAAGGGATCACCAGTACAGTATTGGAGGGCAGTGTGGAAGGTAAAATCCATAGAGGGAAGCCAAGAGATGAATACACTAAGCAGATTCAGAAGGATGTAGGTTGCAGTACTTACTTGGAGATGAAGAAGCTTGCGCAGCATAGAGTATCATGGAGGGCTGCATCAAACCATTCTCTGGACTGAAGACCACAACAACAACATACTGTAACAATATACTTCTTTAAGGTTCCAATGTTATTCAATCTGCTTAGTGAACAAGCAGTAAAAGAAACCAATGAAAAATTTGGAGTAGAATTTCTAGCGAGAAGAAATAAAAACCTTGAGGCTTACCGATGACATTGTAATTCTGTCAGAGATAGAGAAAGTAGTTATATGAGCAGTTGAATTGAATGAAGAGAGTCTTGAAAGCAGGATGTGAACATCAAGAAAATCAAGAGAGGGATAATTGAATGTAAACAAATGAAATCAGGTAATGCTGATGGAATTAGATTATGAGACACAGTTTTTGCTATCTGGGCAGCAAAATAACTGCTTATGGCTGAAGTAGAGAGGATATACAATGTAGTCTGGCAATGACAAGAAAAATGTTTGTGAAGAAGAGAAATTTTTTTAACACTGAATATGGACTTAAGTGTCAGGAGCTATTTTATAAAGGTATTTGTCTGGAGTGAGCCTTGTGCGGAAGCGAAACATGAACAATAAACAGTTTAGATAAGAAGAGAATAGAAGCTTTCGAAATGTGGTGCTACAGATGAATGCTGAATATTAGATGGGTAGATGACACCACACAATACAGGTATTGATAGAAGCTGAAAATCTTCATGTCAATAGAAAAGAGAAACAATATGTGACAAAAAGAATCACCAATGATGACAATGTTAAAGATCTCAACAGTTTGCTGAAAAGCTTACAATGGGGTGAAAAAAACAGCATTACTTTCAGTGAATTTGCATCAGATTTTTATTATTGCTTCAATATCTCATGCCCAGAGATGATCTTTACAGTTAATGACTGCAAAAAGATACAAAAAATAATTGGATAAATAATGAAGTGAAAACAGCAAAATAGAAACTTACTTTTGTAATATGCAATGGTAAATAATAACAATAATAATAGACTAAAGGTAGAATTTAAAAACTATCATGATTATTATAAAGATCTGCTGCTAGAAACTAAAAGTAAATATGTAGCCACAATGTTAAGAAACTCTATTAACACTGGTTTAACTGTTGGAAAGTAACAAATAGCTTTAGGGATTGTAAGGACAGATCAACTAGTGATTTTACTATAAACCATAAAGGGCATATCATGAAATGTCAATGTCAGATTGCAAATGGTTTTAATGAGTACTTTTCTTCTGTTGGAAAATCTATCATTAACCATTTTAAGAATCTTCAGTATAGATAAAAAGGCATTCCAATCAAACAAAGTATATAATTGGCCCCAGCCAATAGCAAGGAAATCAAAAACAATGTAAGGTCATTAAAAAATACAAAATCAGCAGGCTATGACGGATTGTCTATCAGTACACTAAAAAGATGCATTGAGAACATATTTGATGCCATGGCCACAGCAGTAAACGATATAATTGCATCACGTTGTTTCCCAGATAGTCTAAAGAAAGCACAAGTAACCCTGATTTACAAGAAAGGTGATAAATCTAAAATTGAAAACTACCATCCCATCTCAATCTTACCTGCATTTTCTAATGTAGTTGAGAAAGTTATTTATATCAGACTAATGACATTCCTGAGTCAACACAATTTAATATTTGAAAATCAGAATGGCTTTATGAGAGAGAAGTCAACTTCAGTAGCTGCAGCACAATTAATGGACAAAATAAAAACTGCCATAGAGATTTATTTATTTATTTATTTCACGTTCCATAGAGCCATATGGGTACATATCCCTGGATATAGAACGAGTCAAGATTTTTACAGATTATTGTTTTGTGCACAGATACATTGTTCTTATCATTAGATTAAAGAAACTGTGAAGTTTAGCATATACCCTTACATATTAGTTAAGATACAGGACATCTGAAGGGATATACAGTGATACATAAATTTGGGTATTGTTCTTAAGTTATACAGGCTTCATATACAGACATACATAAATTTGGGTATTGTATTAAGTTACACTGTACTTACAGAGTATGATTAATCAATTGTAGAGGTCACACAGTAAGGTTTAAGCACAAACAAGAGATTCTATGCATTTTTGCTAAGAAATTCATCAATACTGTAACAAGATTCATCTAAAAGGAACTGCTTCAGATTTTCTTTAAACTTTGGCATGTTTCCAACCAGTTCTTTAATGTGTGGTGGGACGGCATTAAAAATCTTGGTGCCACTGTATAAAACCCCCTTCTGGACCATGCTTTTCGTTTTTAGCTTATAATGGATATCCAGTTTCCTTCGGGTGTTATAACTGTGGTATGAGCTACTGATTTTGAATAAGTTGCAATTTTTTGAAACAAAGCACATCAGAGAAAAAATATATTGGGCAGGTGTTGTAAGGATCTGTAGAGTTCTAAACAGATCCCTGAAAGAGTGCCTAGGATGTACTCCAAACATAATTCTTATTGCTCGCTTCTGTGCCTGAAACATCTTTTTTGCTATTGGTTGATTTCCCCAGAATATTGTACCACAGGCCATAATTTGGTGAAAATAGCCAAAATATGTAGTTTTTATTGTGCTCATTTCCCTAGTGTCTGAAATTATTTTTAAGTCAAACGTTGCTGAGCTTAGCCTTTTGCACAGATCTTGAATATTGTGGTGCCACTTCATTTTGCTATCTATATGCAGACCCAAGAATTTGGAGGACTCAACCCTCAAAATCTTGTGCTCACCCATTTTTAGGTTCATTTCATTAGTAACATTTGTGTTAGAAGAGAAATGAATGTAATTTGTCTTTTTTAGGTTGACTGTAAGGCCATTGGTTCCAAACCAGTTTGTCAAATCTGCAAAAGCTTTATTTGCAGCCTCATTTGACACAATCCCTGAGAGATTATTAACTGATAAAGTGGTGTCATCAGCAAACATGAGTATTTTCCCATATTCTGTACATACTGCTAAGTCTGAAACTTCCTGGCAGATTAAAACTGTGTGCCCGACCGAGACTCGAACTCGGGACCTTTGCCTTTCGCGGGCAAGTGCTCTACCAACTGAGCTACCGAAGCACGACTCACGGCCGGTACTCACAGCTTTACTTCTGCCAGTACCTCGTCTCCTACCTTCCAAACTTTACAGAAGCTCTCCCGCGAACCTGGCAGGACTAGCACTCCTGAAAGAAAGGATACTGCGGAGACATGGCTTAGCCACAGCCTGGGGGAGTCGTGCTTCGGTAGCTCAGTTGGTAGAGCACTTGCCCGCGAAAGGCAAAGGTCCCGAGTTCGAGTCTCGGTCGGGCACACAGTTTTAATCTGCCAGGAAGTTTCATATCAGCGCACACTCCGCTGCAGAGTGAAAATCTCATTCTGGAAACCTCCCCCAGGCTGTGGCTAAGCCATGTCTCCGCAGTATCCTTTCTTTCAGGAGTGCTAGTCCTGCCAGGTTCGCGGGAGAGCTTCTGTAAAGTTTGGAAGGTAGGAGACGAGGTACTGGCAGAAGTAAAGCTGTGAGTACCGGCCGTGAGTCGTGCTTCGGTAGCTCAGTTGGTAGAGCACTTGCCCGCGAAAGGCAAAGGTCCCGAGTTCGAGTCTCGGTCGGGCACACAGTTTTAATCTGCCAGGAAGTTTCATATCAGCGCACACTCCGCTGCAGAGTGAAAATCTCATTCTGGAAACCTCCCCCAGGCTGTGGCTAAGCCATGTCTCCGCAGTATCCTTTCTTTCAGGAGTGCTAGTCCTGCCAGGTTCGCGGGAGAGCTTCTGTAAAGTTTGGAAGGTAGGAGACGAGGTACTGGCAGAAGTAAAGCTGTGAGTACCGGCCGTGAGTCGTGCTTCGGTAGCTCAGTTGGTAGAGCACTTGCCCGCGATAGGCAAAGGTCCCGAGTTCGAGTCTCGGTCGGGCACACAGTTTTAATCTGCCAGGAAGTTTCATATCAGCGCACACTCCGCTGCAGAGTGAAAATCTCATTCTAGAAACCTCCCCCAGGCTGTGGCTAAGCCATGTCTCCGCAGTATCCTTTCTTTCAGGAGTGCTAGTCCTGCCAGGTTCACGGGAGAGCTTCTGTAAAGTTTGGAAGGTAGGAGACGAGGTACTGGCAGAAGTAAAGCTGTGAGTACCGGCCGTGAGTCGTGCTTCGGTAGCTCAGTTGGTAGAGCACTTGCCCGCGATAGGCAAAGGTCCCGAGTTCGAGTCTCGGTCGGGCACACAGTTTTAATCTGCCAGGAAGTTTCATATCAGCGCACACGCCGCTGCAGAGTGAAAATCTCATTCTGGAAACCTCCCCCAGGCTGTGGCTAAGCCATGTCTCCGCAGTATCCTTTCTTTCAGGAGTGCTAGTCCTGCCAGGTTCGCGGGAGAGCTTCTGTAAAGTTTGGAAGGTAGGAGACGAGGTACTGGCAGAAGTAAAGCTGTGAGTACCGGCCGTGAGTCGTGCTTCGGTAGCTCAGTTGGTAGAGCACTTGCCCGCGAAAGGCAAAGGTCCCGAGTTCGAGTCTCGGTCGGGCACACAGTTTTAATCTGCCAGGAAGTTTCATATCAGCGCACACTCCGCTGCAGAGTGAAAATCTCATTCTGGAAACCTCCCCCAGGCTGTGGCTAAGCCATGTCTCCGCAGTATCCTTTCTTTCAGGAGTGCTAGTCCTGCCAGGTTCGCGGGAGAGCTTCTGTAAAGTTTGGAAGGTAGGAGACGAAGTACTGGCAGAAGTAAAGCTGTGAGTACCGGCCGTGAGTCGTGCTTCGGTAGCTCAGTTGGTAGAGCACTTGCCCGCAAAAGGCAAAGGTCCCGAGTTCGAGTCTCGGTCGGGCACACAGTTTTAATCTGCCAGGAAGTTTCATATCAGCGCACACTCCGCTGCAGAGTGAAAATCTCATTCTGGATACTGCTAAGTCATTTATAAACATTAGAAAGAGCAGTGGGCCCAATACTGAGCCTTGAGGTACTCCTGCAGTAATGGAGCCCCATTCTGAAGATACCTGGCCAGCATGCAGTCCTTCCACGATTACCTTCTGCTTTCTACCACACAGATAGGATTCAAGCCACATGACTACGGTTCCACCCATTCCTAGGGTCTTGGCTTTACTCAAGAGAATATGGTGACTTACACTGTCAAAAGCTTTTGACAGGTCACAAAATATTCCAACCATCATCATATTATTATTTATGGCTTCCATAATATTGTCAACAAAGGCATATATTGCATCCACAGTTGATACCCCTTTCTGAAAGCCAAACTGGCTACTGCTGAGGATGTTATATTTACTAAGATGCTCAACCATTCTGCTATGCATCAATTTCTCTAGTACCTTGGAGAAAACTGAGAGTAATGAAATTGGTCGATAGTTTGTAGCCTCAGTCTTTTCTCCATTTTTATAAATCGGTCGTATAAGCCCATATTTTAGCCTGTCGGTAAAAACACCTTCTTCCAATGATGTATTAGTAAGATGGCAGAGGACTGTACTTATTTCTTTACAACAGTATTTCAGAAACTTGCTGGAAATGTTGTCAACTCCAGCAGAATTTTTACATTTTAAAGACATAATTATTTTTTCTAATTCTATCACTGTAGTTTTTCGAAGATGCATCTCATCTATTTTGTTAGTTAAGGTGTTATGCAAGTATTCTATAGCTTTCTTTACAGAACCCTGGCATCCCATTTGGTTGGTGACTGTTAGGAAATGATTGTTAAAGATATTAGCCACCATTTTGGGAGCATCCACCGGAAGGTTCCCAGTTCTTAAGCTAATCACTTCTTTGGCAGATAAGCTTTTCCCCATCACGCTTTTAGCATATTTCCATATGGTTTTCATTTTGTTGTTTGATTTGTCAATTTCCTTTTTTAGATACATACTTTTAGATTTCTGGATCACCTTCCTTAATATCTTAGAGTACACTTTATATTGCCCCATCACTGCAGTATTGTTAGACTGTCTGGCTGAGGATGCAACTCTCTTTTTGTTTTTCATGAAATTTTGATGCCTTGTGTAATCCATGGCTTAAATGCAGGGTTACATTGATTTTCTCTGACTCTTTTATTTGGAAATACCTCCTCAAAAAGATTTGATGTTAAATTAATAAATAAATTAAATTTTATGTTGACATCTGCTGAGTTGAATACTTCAGACCAGTCAACTAACTGTTGCTTCTGCCTGTATGTCTCCATTGTTTCTTTATTTATTGGTCTCTCATTTTTCCAGACAGCTTTTGGTTTTCTGTTAAGATTTAAATGGGGGATTGTCAGAAGTATAGCATCATGGTCTGACAGCCCGTTTAGGACTTGACTGACTCTCAAGCTACTGTGCCTAGACTTATCAACAAACACATTATCAATTAGAGTACTAGAGTGGTCAGTTACCCTAGTGGAAAATTCAACTACTTGCATTAGATTGTAACAGCTCATCAGTTGCTCCAGCTCCATTCTGTCATAACTTTCATTCAGGAAATTTACATTAAAGTTGCCTAGTATTATGACTGAAATGTTTTTTCTGTACAATTTTGATAACATTGCTTCAATCTGTTCGAGAAAGATTCCAAGATTCCCTGCAGGTGCTCTATAAATTGATAATATGACTACTGATACACTATTTGTTGCCAGTTCTATACCACACACTTCAAAGTGCGGCTCAATACAAAATTTGCTTACATCAAGAGTTCTAAATACTACATTATTTCTAACATAAATCACTGTTCCGCCCCTCTCCATATTGGATCTGCAATATTGAGATGCTAAACTGAATCTGCCTAAGCGCAATATCTGAATACCACAAGTGACATGATGTTCAGTGAAGCATAGTATATCTGGTTGCTTTTCTCATTCAATATCATTTATGTTTATTAGTAGCTGGTCTAGTGAATTTTTAAGTCCTCTTAGGCCAATGTTCTGATAGAAAATTGTGAGTGGTTTAGTCTTTCTTAAATCTGCACCATTTTTATGATTAGGCTTACTTGGTATCGGGTACTTTCACTGTGGACATGTAGGCCTACTGTTGGTTTGGGCTTCGGAACTTCTGCTATATCCTCTTCCTCTGCATTGAAGGATACCAAAAGCCTGGAAGTTATCTTTCTTCTTGACTGCTTCACCACTTTTATGGTAACTGCTGGCGATTCCAATGGTTCTGTCTGGCTGGTGTGTTGAACACACTGTATGTTGCTGGCACAGGATACAGTATTTAAGTGAGTTGGCAAATCAGTTGAGATCGAACTGTTTTCGTAAATTAGGGTACTTAGTTCAATCTTTTCTGTAATCAGTTCGTTTAATCTTTCACACAAAAATCGCTTCCCCTCATAGTTCAAATGTAATCCATGTACTGTATGCATGCATGTATCTAATGTCCTCATTATCATCATCATCATCATTTAAGACTGATTATGCCTCTCAGCGTTCAGTCTAGAGCATAGCCCCCCTTATAAAATTCCTCCATGATCCCCTATTCAGTGCTAACATTGGTGCCTCTTCTGATGTTAAACCTATTACTTCAAAATCATTCTTAACCGAATCCAGGTACCTTCTCCTTGGTCTGCTCTGACTCCTCCTACCCTCTACTGCTGAACCCATGAGTCTCTTGGGTAACCTTGCTTCTCCCATGCTTGTAACATGACCCCACCATCTAAGCCTGTTTGCCCTGACTGCTACATCTATAGAGTTCATTCCCAGTTTTTCTTTGATTTCCTCATTGTGGATACCCTCCTGCCATTGTTCCCATCTACTAGTACCTGCAATCATCCTAACTACTTTCATATCCGTAACCTCAACCTTGTTGATAAGGTAACTTGAATCCACCCAGCTTTAACTCCCATACAACAAAGTTGGTCAAAAGATTGAACGGTGCACAGATAACTTAGTCTTGGTACTGACTTCCTTCTTGCAGAAGAGAGTAGATCGTAGCTGAGCACTCACTGCATTAGCTTTGCTACACCTCGCTTCCAGTTCTTTCACTATCTTGCTATCCTGTGAGAATATGCATCCTCAGTACTTGAAACTGTCCACCTGTTCTAACTTTGTTCCTCCTATTTGGCACTCAATCCGTTTATATTTCTTTCCCACTGACATTACTTTCGTTTTGGAGATGCTAATCTTCATACCATAGTCCTTACATTGCTGATCTAGCTCTGAAATATTACTTTGCAAACTTTCAATTGAATCTGCCATCACAACTAAGTCATCCGCATATGCGAGACTCCTTATTTTGTGTTCACATATCTTAATCTCACCCAGCCAGTCTATTGTTTTCAACATATGATCCATAAATAATATGAACAACAGTGGAGGCAGGTTGCAGCCTTGTCTTACCCCTGAAACTACTCTGAACCATGAACTCAATTTACCGTCAACTCTAACTGCTGCCTGACTATCCATGTAAAGACCTTTAATTGCTTGCAAAAGTTTGCCTCCTATTCCATAATCTCGTAGAACAGACAATAACTTCCTCCTAGGAACCCGGTCATATGCCTTTTCTAGATCTATAAAGCATAGATACAATTCCCTGTTCCACTCATAACACTTCTCCACTATTTGCCGTAAGCTAAAGATCTGGTCCTGACAACCTCTAAGAGGCCTAAACCCACACTGATTTTCATCCAACTGGTCCTCAACTAATACTCACACTTTCCTTTCAACAATACCTGAGAAGATTTTACCCACAACGCTGATTAAAGAGATACCTCTGTAGTTGTTACAATCTTTTCTGTTTCCATGTTTAAAGATTGGTGTGATTACTGCTTTTGTCCAGTCTGATGGAACCTGTCCCAACTCCCAGGCCAATTCAATTATCCTGTGTAGGCATTTAAGACCTGACATTCCACTGTATTTGATGAGTTCTGACTTAATTCCATCCACCCCAGCTGCTTTATTGCACTGCAATCTATTGACCATTTTCTCCACTTCCTCAAATGTGATCCTATTTCCATCAACATACCTATCCCATTCTACCTCGATATCTGAAACATAACTGATCGTATTTTCACCTACATTGAGCAACTCTTCAAAATATTCCCTCCATCTGCCCAAGGCATCCACAGGATTAACCAGCAGTTTTCCTGACCTGTCCAAAATACTTGTCATTTCCTTCTTACCTCCCTTTCAAAGACTGCTAAATACACTCCAGAATGGTTTTCCTGCAGCTTGACCCATAGTCTCCAACCTGTTTCCAAAGTCTTCCCAAGATTTCTTCTTGGATGCTGCAATTATCTGTTTAGCTTTGTTTCTTTCTTCAACATAACTTTCTCTGTCTACCTGAATTCTAGTATGTAGCCATTTTTGATACGCCTTCTTTTTCCTTTTACAGGCTGCCTTGACTGTGTCATTCCACCAAGCTGTTTGCTTCATCCTACTTTTAAACACTACTGTTCCAAGACATTCTTTAGCCACTTCTAGTACTGCATCCCTGTACCTTGTCCATTCCTCTTCCAGTGACTGTAATTGACTACATTCAACTAACTGGTAGCTTTCTGAGATCGCTGTTATGTACTTGTGCCTGATTTCCTTATCCTGAAGCTTCTCCTGTCTTATCCTCCTACATATGTACCTGGCTTCTTGCACTTTCGGCCTCACAATCCCAATTTCACTGCAGATTAAATAATGATCAGTGTCATCAAAGAATTCCCTGAATACACGTGTGTCCCTCACAGCCTTCCTGAATTCCTGATCTGTTATTATATAGTCAGTGACAGATCTGGTTCCCCTGCCTTCCCAAGTATACTGGTGAATGTTCTTATGTTTAAAAAAGGAGTTTGTGATTACTAAGCCCATACTGGCACAGAAATCCAAGAGTTGTTTCCCATTCCTGTTGGCCTCCATATCCTCTCCAAATTTACCCATAACTTTTTCGTACCCTTCTGTTCGATTTCCAATCCTGGCGTTAAAATCACCCATGAGCAGAACACTGTCCTTGTCCTTTACTCTAACAACTACATCACTGAGTGCCTCATAAAAACTATCCATCTTATCTTGATCTGTCCCTTCACAATGCGAATATACTGACACAATCCTAATTTTCTTGCTAGACACTGTCAAATCTATCCACATCAGTCGTTCGTTTAATACCTTATTGCAACTACGCTGGGTTCCATTTCTTTCCTGATGTAAAGCCCTACACCCCATTGTGCTATTCCTACTTTGACTCCTGACAGGTGGACCTTGTATTCTCCCACTTCCTCTTCTTTCTCACCACTTACCCGAATGTCACTAACAGCTAAAACATCCAACCCCATCTTACTTGCAGCCTCTGCCAGCTCTACCTTCTTCCCAGAGTAGCCCCCATTGATATTAATAGCTCCCCATCTAATTACCATTTGTTTGCCAAGTCGTATCTTAGGAGTCCCTGGTTTGTCAGTTAGAGGTGGGACTCCATTACCTCCAAAGGTCCGAGGCATTTTGCTCTGATTGTTGCCAGCATCATATTTAAAGTACCAGGGAAGCAGGTTGCTAGCCTTACTTGTCCCGAGTCCCATTGGGTTTTACCCCTAACAGCTGAGGGACTAACTGGTGGATTTGGTAGTCTTCGCCGTATGAGCACAAAGGTGATCACGACTCAGAATATGTCCGAGATGCCCAGCCTTATTCCACAGTAACTGGTATCCCAACTGTCGGGACCACTTACTTGGCCACTCATACGTTGCCTGTGGTTCATGAACTAGGACATGATTACAGGAACCCACACCATGAAGCACATGTCCCTATATCCAAAATCCAACATTTTTCATATCTTGAACAAAGCAGTTTAATCCTTGCATTTGTTTTTCTGATCTCTTCATTAACACACGAATGGTATGTTAAATCTTGCCGATGTGGAATGGTAGCAACAACAGTATTTTTTGATTTGTTTTGTTCTAGAAACATGGAAAAGCCTTCGACACAGGTCTCAGCTTCATTAAACGCCATGTCATTTGCGCCTGCTATACATACGGTAAAATCATTGTCCAGCAACATTTTGCGTTCTAAGTCTATTTTTGCTATGATGTTTTAGGTTCTTGCTCCTGGCTTCACCACACTGCTTACTTGGATTTTATTGTTTACACTTTGCAGGGTTTCCGCTAACTTTCTTCCATGGCCATCAGGAAGCAAGAGAATATTGCACTTCGATTTGGATTTTGGAGTGAATTTACAGTTGTCATCGCACAGTTTAGTGGGCTTGTTTATCTTGTCAACTGTTTTCTTTCCACTTGTCTGGACCATTTCACTACCTTTAGTTACAGGGATTCAATTTATGTAGCAATTTTCTTTTGTGACCTGGTTTGTTTTGGTACTCACTCGCTGTTTATGGAGTTCATTGTCCTTAGGGTGTTCATCACTATTTGTGAACAGTACTGTGAGTCTGTTTTTTTCGGCAAACACAATATCATTTATAAAGTTAGATACATGTTTTGCACGTCCTTTCTGCTTCTCGAGATTCTCTACAGCTCCAGTTTGCAATTTACTTACTGGTACAAAGGGAAGGAAATTGAACACATTGCATTAGCCTCATATGACCTTGCATGTTACTATAGCAGAATCTCAATGAATGATGGAGGTTCATGTATCTATGTAAAAAAAAGGTATGTCATTTAAAGTTAGATATGATTTTTTAGATCTAGGTGAGGACAAACATTTTGAACTTTCCACTGTTGAAATAATAGGACCTGGAACAGCAAAAAAATTTGTCGTAATTTGTGTGTACCACTCTCCCAGTGGAGACATTGATATATTCTTCTCAAAACTGAATCAAAGCTTAGACAAGGTTTCTGGACCAACAGCAAATGTAATTATATCTGGTGACTTAAACATTAATATAATGAAACCTGATAAGGCTAGCAACATATATGTTAATATTCTAAGCTGTTATGGAATATACTCCCTTGTTAATTGTCCAACTAGAATAACGAAAGAATCTTCCTCATCTATATCATGTAGCTACAGATATTGATAGTAAAAAATGTCATATTGTTGTCCAAAACCTGGGCCTATCAGACCACCTCTACCAGATCTTAAAAACTAACATTCATGTAGAAACTCCTCATAAACTGTGTACATACAAAAGAATGTTTTCCAAATCAGCCCTGTATGAGTTTAAATCCCAGCTAGAATATGAAGATTGCAGGGAAGTCTATGCAGAAACTAATGCAAATCAAAAATTTATCAAGTTCATGTCAATTTTTAAATTCAGATTTGAAAAGATGTTTCCCAAAACTCTTTATCAAATTAAAACTACAAAGAGAAATCAGTGGGTGACTACAGGTATCAAAAAATCCTCAGAAACTCTTAGATATCTCAACTCCATAAAAAATAATCAATCTAACCCAGAAGTTCTGCAACTCTACAAAAAGTACAGGAAAATATACAAAAAGGTGCTGCTAGCCACAAAAAAACTTTCAAACAACAAAATATTACTTCAAGCTGAAAACAAGAGCAAAGCAGCCTGGAACATCGTCAAACAGGAAACATCTAACTCTGCTAAAAAGGACCTCAATTCACATATTAAAAACAAAGATGTACCAGTAGGTAACCCTAAAAAATTAGTGGATTTTGTAAACTCCTATTTCAGTAGTATTGCAAAAAAATTACAGCAGAAATTTCCAGATACATATGATTTACCTACTCAGAACCAGCCAACAAACTCAGTGGTGCTCTTGCCAACTACAGGAAGGGAAGTGGCACTAGTAGTACACCAACTAAAAAATAAAACTTCAATAGGACTTGATGAAATCCCAGCCTGCGTAATTAAAGAATGTATAGACTCCATAAAGGGCCCATTAACAGACATAATTAATGAATCTTTCGAATCTGGATACTTTCCAGAGTACCTAAAACAAGCAAAAGTTATACCTATCCTTAAAAACGGAGATGTGGAAAATGTAGAGAACTACAGGCCGATTTCTATACTGTCTATCATTTCTAAAACAATAGAAATACTGGTCAAAAAGAGACTGCTAAATTACCTGAATAAACATAACCTTCTTTCTAATGACCAATTTGGTTTTAGGCCCGGAAAAGGCACACAGTCTGCTATAGCACAGTTCACTAAAGTAATTTTAGAAGCACTGGACAAAGGTGAAAATGTAAGTGGTATCTTTTTAGACTTGTCAAAGGCCTTTGATACAGTTGACCACAAAATCTTACTTCATAAATTAGGGAAATAGGAATAACAGGTGTGACAAAGAAGTGGTTCAAATAATACTTGGAAAACAGAGTTCAACGAGTTGAGATATCAGCAGTTTTAAACAATTCCCTTGTAAAACACCTGTCTGACCCAGAACATGTGAATATAGGCGTCCCACAGGGAAGTGTATTAGGCCCAATATTGTTTCTTATATACATTAACGACTTCCCACAAAGTATCAGACATGGAGAAAAAATACTTTTTGCTGACGACAGCGACATAGTAATAACAGGCGAAAATCCAACACAACTGTGAGAAAGAGCAAACGAGGCTCTCAGTGATGTCCACAACTGGTCATTAAAAAATAAAGTAACCCTAAATGTAAAGAAAACTAACTATATTAACTTCCAATTGAACAAAAAAGACAATGCCACTAGAATAGATGTTAATAATAATGATTTATAATGTGTAAAAAGTATCAAATTCTTAGGGATGAATGTAGACAGCCAACTGAAATGGACAAACCATGTCAACATTTTGGCAAAGAAATTATCCACAGCATACTATGCTCTTAGAATCCTTGCACCGGTATGCAATAATACCTGTCTTAAAATAACATATTATGGATATCTACACTCAGGCCTCAGCTATGGGATCATGTTTTGGGGAACAAGTGCCAGTAACATAAAAACTGTGTTCAAAGTATAAAAAGAGCCATAAGGATAATAAAAAACAGCTACAACAGGGCCCACTGTCTAGAATTATTTAGAAAGCTAGGCATTCTAACTGCTTCTTGTGAGTATATCTTTCAGAACATTATGTTCATTAAGAAAAATCTCAACATGTATAACACAAACAGCCTAATACATGACCAAGAAACTAGATCTTGTCACCACCTCCATCTAGATAGAAAGAACAAGGCAAAGACACAAAAAAGTATATTTTATAATAGGATAAAACTGTATAACAAATTACCACAGGAAATTAAAGAAATAAATAGACCCTCACTTTCAGACAAAAGCATAAAACCTTCTCAGTAAGTAAAAGTTGTTATACTGTAAAAGAATATTTAACATAGATGTAGATTATTAGCAACATATAACACTATCACCAAAATATGATGTAATTATAAATGTGTGTATGACTAGTTATAAAAACTACACAAAATATGAGAAATCTGTTTCATTGTAAATGTAAATGTGTGCTCATGTATTATAAACTGACGACATCCATACAATATATATTGTTCCACGGATGAATAAATAAATAAAAATAAATAAATAAATAAAAAGTTTTATCGATAGGAACATGACACACCTTCTACAGCTTGGTATTTTCATTTCTTAGTTGCGAAAATTCACGTCTTGGGACTTCCACGATTTTTTGTATACTTGAAATGCGTTCATTTAATTTTGCTATTTCACTGTCACACTTCCCACAATTTCCTTTTTTTACCGCAAAACTGTAACTTTTTTTCGCTTGACAAGTTGTGGAACCTGGGTATCAGAGGAACTGGCCATGAGCTAATAAAATCATATATGAGCAATAGAAAACAATTTGTCTTGCTTAAAACAAACAGTGGGTCTTTCAAATCTAAAATTACTGATATCGAATATGGAGTGCCTCAAGGATCTGTCCTGGGACCCCTTCTTTTCTTGATTTATATTAATGATATACAGTATTGTTCTCCTAACTGTAAAAAAAAATTGTATGCAGATGATACATCAATTGTGTGTAAACACGAAGACTATGACAGTCTGGAGGTGTTGTGCAACAATGTAACTATTGAAATAGTCGAGTATTTTAATGAAAGCCATCTAAATGTAAGTGCTTAAAGACTGCAATGATGGAATTTATCACAAGGAAACAAACAGAATTTGGCATGAAGTTATCCATAGGAAATGACATTGTAAAAAAGGAAAAATGGACAAAGTTCTTGTGAATTACACTCCAAGACAGCCTCAAATGGTACATGCATATCAATTCCTTAGCCTGTAAGCTGTCGAAGAATGTATTTGCTATAAATATGATTAGCAAATATTGTAAGCATATGGGTGTACAACAAACTGCCTGTCATGCCCTATTCTCATCAAATTTAAACTATGTCATAGAAATATGGGGTGCAACATCTCAAGTCAACCTAAGCACATTATTAATACTACAGAAAAAAGTTATCAGAATTATTTGTGGTGCCAAATCTCAAGAATCATGTCAGAATCTGTTCCCAAAATTAGGTGTGCTCACCATTATAGGTGTATACATATTGAAAGTTATATTACTTGTGAAAACAATAAATCCAAATTTCAACTGTGACATGCACCAGTACGATACAAGGCAAAAGTTCAGATGCCATGTAAATAGCCACAGAACAGCTTTATATGAAAAATATGCACTTCGAGCCTGGCTGAAGCTAGCCAATGCCCCACCAAAAAGTCTCAGAGCCCTTCCTAATAACAAATTAAAAGACCAGCTAAAATGAATTTTAATTGAAAACCCGTTTTATTCCCTAGGTGAGTACTATATATATATATATATATATATATATATATATATATATATATATATATATATATATATAGAGGGGGAAACATTCCACATAGGAAAAATATATCTAAAAACAAAGATGATGTGACTTACCAAATGAAAGCGCTGGCACGTCGATAGACACACAAACAAACACAAACATACACACAAAATTCAAGCTTTCGCAACAAACTGTTGCCTCATCAGGAAAGAGGGAAGGAGAGGGAAAGACGAAAGGAAGTGGGTTTTAAGGGAGAGGGTAAGGAGTCATTCCAATCCCGGGAGCGGAAAGACTTACCTTAGGGGGAAAAAAGGATGGGTATACACTTGCACACACACACATATCCATCCACACATATGCAGACACAAGCAGACATATTTAAAGACATAGAGTTTGGGCAGAGTTGTCAGTCGAGGTGGAAGTGCAGAGGCAAAGATGATGTTGAATGACAGGTGAGGTGTGAGTGGTGGCAACTTGAAATTAGCGGAGGCTGAGGCATGGTGGATAACGAGAAGAGAGGATATACTGAAGGGCAAGTTCCCATCTTCGGAGTTCTGACAGGTTGGTGTTAGTGGGAAGTATCCAGATAACCCGGACGGTGTAACACTGTGCCAAGATGTGCTGGCCGTGCACCAAGGCATGTTTAGCCACAGGGTGATCCTCATTGCCAACAAACACTGTCTGCCTGTGTCCATTCATGCGAATGGACAGTTTGTTGCTGGTCATTCCCACATAAAATGCATCACAGTGTAGGCAGGTCAGTTGGTAAATCACGTGGGTGCTTTCACACGTGGCTCTGCCTTTGATCGTGTACACCTTCCGGGTTACAGGACTGGAGTAGGTGGTAGTAGGAGGGTGCATGGGACAGGTTTTACACCGGCGGCGGTTACAAGGATAGGAGCCAGAGGGTAGGGAAGGTGGTTTGGGGATTTCATAGGGATGAACTAACAGGTTAGGAAGGTTAGGTGGATGGCGGAAAGACACTCTTGGTGGAGTGGGGAGGATTTCATGAAGGATGGATCTCATTTCAGGGCAGGATTTGAGGAAGTCGTATCCCTGCTGGAGAGCCACATTCAGAGTCTGGTCCAGTCCCGGAAAGTATCCTGTCACATGTGGGGCACTTTTGTGGTTCTTCTGTGGGGGATTCTGGGTTTGAGGGGATGAGGAAGTGGCTCTGGTTATTTGCTTCTGTACCAGGTCGGAAGGGTAGTTGCGGGATGCGAAAGCTGTTGTCAGGTTGTTGGTGTAATGGTTCAGTGATTCCGGACTGGAGCAGATTCATTTGCCACGAAGACCTAGGCTGTAGGGAAGGGACCGTTTGATGTGGAATGGGTGGCAGCTGTCATAATGGAGATACTGTTGCTTGTTGGTGGGTTTGATGTGGACGGATGTGTGAAGCTGGCCATTAGACAGATGGAGGTCAATGTCAAGGAAAGTGGCGTGGGATTTGGAGTAGGACCAGGTGAATCTGATGGAACTAAAGGAGTTGAGGTTGGAGAGGAAAATCTGGAGTTCTTCTTCACTGTGAGTCCAGATCATGAAGATGTCATCAATAAATCTGTACCAAACTTTAGGTTGGCAGGCTTGGGGAACCAAGAAGGCTTCCTATAAGCGACCCATGAATAGGTTGGCGTACGAGGGGGCCATCCTGGTACCCATGGCTGTTCCCTTTAATTGTTGGTATGTCTGGCCTTCAAAAGTGAAGAAGTTGTGGGTCAGGATGAAGCTGGCTAAGGTAATGAGGAAAGAGGTTTTAGGTAGGGTGCCAGGTGATCGGCGTGAAAGGAAGTGCTCCATCGCAGCAAAGCCCCGGACGTGCGGGATATTTGTGTATAAGGAAGTGGCATCAATGGTTACAAGGATGGTTTCCGGGGGTAACGGATTGGGTAAGGATTCCAGGCATTCGAGAAAGTGGTTGGTGTCTTTGATGAAGGATGGGAGACTGCATGTAATGGGTTGAAGGTGTTGATCTACGTAGGCAGAGATACGTTCTGTGGGGGCTTGGTAACCAGCTACAATGGGGCGGCCGGGATGATTGGGTTTGTGAATTTTAGGAAGAAGGTAGAAGTTAGGGGTGCGGGGTGTCGGTGGGGTCAGGAGGTTGATGGAGTCAGGTGAAAGGTATTGTAGGGGGCCTAAGGTTCTGAGGATTCCTTGAAGCTCCGCCTGGACATCAGGAATGGGATTGCCTTGGCAAACTTTGTATGTGGTGTTGTCTGAAAGCTGACGCAGTCCCTCAGCCACATACTCCCGATGATCAAGTACCATGGTCGTGGAACCCTTGTCCGCCGTAAGAATGACGATGGACCGGTCAGCCCTCAGATCACGGATAGCCTGGGCTTCAGCAGTGGTGATGTTGGGAGTAGGATTAAGGTTTTTTAAGAAGGATTGAGAGGCAAGGCTGGAAGTCAGAAATTCGTGGAAGGTTTGGAGAGGGTGATTTTGAAGAAGAGGAGGTGGGTCCTGCTGTGACGGAGGATGGAACTGTTCCAGGCAGGGTTCAATTTGGATAGTGTCTTGGGGAGTTGAATCATTAGGAGTAGGATTAGGATCATTTTTCTTCGTGGCAAAGTGATACTTCCAGCAGAGAGTACGAGTGTAGGACAGTAAATCTTTGACGAGGGCTGTTTGGTTGAATCTGGGAGTGGGGCTGAAGGTGAGGCCTTTGGATAGGACAGAGGTTTCGGATTGGGAGAGAGGTTTGGAGGAAAGGTTAACTACTGAATTAGGGTGTTGTGGTTCCAGATTGTGTTGATTGGAATTTTGAGGTTTTGGAGGGAGTGGAGCTGGAAGTGGGAGGTTGAGTAGATGGGAGAGACTGGGTTTGTGTGCAATGAGAGGAGGTTGAGGTTTGCTGGAAAGGTTGTGAAGGGTGAGTGAGTTGCCTTTCCAGAGGTGGGAAACCAGGAGATTGGATAGTTTTTTGAGGTGAAGGGTGGCATGCTGTTCTAATTTGCGGTTGGCCTGTAGGAGGATGCTCTGAACAGCCGGTGTGGATGTGGGAGAGGAAAGAGTGAGGACTTTTATTAAGGATAGGAGTTGACGGGTGTGTTCATTGGCTGAGTTGATGTGTAGGTGAAGGATTAGGTGGGTGAGGGCAATGGATTGTTCAGTTTGGAACTGGTATAGGGACTGATGGAAAGAAGGATTGCAGCCAGAGATGGGAACTTTAAGTGTGAGGCCTTTGGGGGTAATGCCAAATGTCAGACAAGCCTGAGAAAATAAAATATGCGAGCGTAATCTGGCTAGGGTGAAGGCATGTTTGCGGAGGGAATGTAAATAAAACTTAATGGGGTCATTGTGGGGATGTTGTGAGGGTGACCACAGAAGAACTATATATATATATATATATATATATATATATATATATATATATATATATATATATATATATATATAATGGAAGGAAACATTCCACGTGGGAAAAATTATATATAAAAACAAAGATGAGGTGACTTACCGAACAAAAGCGCTGGCAGGTCGATAGACACACAAACAAACACAAACATACACACAAAATTCAAGCTTTCGCAACAAACTGTTGCCTCATCCTGATGAGGCAACAGTTTGTTGCGAAAGCTTGAATTTTGTGTGTATGTTTGTGTTTGTTTGTGTGTCTATCGACCTGCCAGCGCTTTTGTTCGGTAAGTCACCTCATCTTTGTTTTTATATATATATATATATATATATATATATATATATATATATATATATATATATGAAAAGTGCTTCATAAGTATGTCGAGCTCATAGTTTTAATTAACCGACAACTAATATAATGTTGATACCAAAAATGTTTGTAATATTGTGATTGTATACTACCAAATGTAAAATGCATCAAAATGTCAGATTTATTTATACAAACAAATCTTTAGTTTGTAATTTATAAGCTGACTTATTCAGAAGAATAATCTGTTTGATGTCCTGAAACTGTATTATTTCTAGGGATTGTATTTGATTATTTGATGTTGAATAACAAATATTATATTATTATTGTTATTATTATTATGAGGAGATACTGAATAGAATTGGGGAGAAGAGAAATTTCTTGCACAATTTGACTAAAACAAAGGATCAGTTGATAGGTCACATTCTAAAACATCAAGGGATCATCAATTTAGTACTGGAGGGAAGAGCGTGTGTGTGTGTGTGTGTGTGTGTGTGTGTGTGTGTGTTGTGTGTGTAGTATGGGTGCAGTGGGGGTGGGGGTGGGGGGCGGGGGGTAGGTAATTGTAGAGGGAGACCAAGCAAGCAATGAATACAGTAAGCAGATTCAGAAGGATGTAGGGAGCAGTAGTTATTCAGAGATAGAGAGATTTGCACAGGGTAGAGTATGGAGAGCTGCATCAAACCAGTGTTTGGACTGAAGACCACAACAAAAACATAAAAAAGAAATATACAAAAGTTTATTTTTGTATGAGTAATAGAAAACAGGCAGAAAATGTGATATCTGCAGTTTAAAAACATCAAGAAATACAACTAATGCAAACTGGAGTTTTCCTGAAAAAAAAAAAAAAAATACACAAAGGTTTATGAATTTGGCATTTTACTTTGCCACAGAACACTCTTAGCTTAGAAATGCACACGCTCACAGACAATTGGATGTAGCAGCTGATACTGATGTTTTTGTGGTATACACTAGGCAGGTGTGACAAGCAGCAATTCTTGCAGAGCTGCTGGCAGCACACCTGAAAGTCACCTTTTCTTGTGTCATTGTCGTAGGAAACTGGCACTGTTTTGCCTGCAGGCTGCACAGGGGGCTTCATTGATTGGTGGTTGTGAGGGTGGGTGGCACATTGGTGACGGCTGTGCAAATGAATGTCAATGGCTTCCAGTGCCCCTGATGAGAAGTAAACAGAGCAATTGCACAGCAACCCATGTGCAACATTTGTCTTCATTGAAGGAACAGGGGATGGGCAACAGCACGGGGTGTGCACACATGGACTGGTGCATTTGCCAGGAAAGGAGGTGCAGTAATGGTGTTGATTGCATCACCGGGACTACCACTCCAAGATTTTAGGATGAAGTGAACATGGAAACAATAGGCTACATTGCTGCTAGGCTAATACAGGTATAGAATTTTAGCACAAACAGTAGCAAATTACTAAATAAATCACTGTTCATAAATATTTGACAGTTTTTTTCCAAGTGGCACTCTGGTTGTTTGCAGTTGTACAACATGCACAACACATAGTGTCTACCTCTACTCCCTCTTCCACTATGTAATGTGTATATCTTTGTAAGAAATCAAATGACAATATGTCTCTTCAGCTCTTCTTGTTCCACTTTGTGAAAGTTTGCATGGATGCTGCTGACCTGCAACAACCAGACTTCTATCTTTCCATATCTTTTTACATTTCTTTCCATGTGTCAACAAACCATAGTTAACTCATGCCTCTTCTCAGCAATAACCATGTCTTCTCTTTTTCTCTTTGCTAAAATTTCCTCTCAACTCCTGTTGCTTCTCCTCTGATCTTCTTTGTGAAGATCTTTGTTTCAACTGCTCTGCTATCCCAATTATTGCACAAGGCAGATAACCACAAACTTCATGTAGTAATCATTGTGTAACCTTGCATAAAATGTTATTTTCCTTATATCATACTTCAAAATATTGATTTATTCCAGATACTCCTTCCAAAACTTCTGCGTACTTTTTCATCATATCCATAGTTTTGAAACTTGGTCTTTTGTGACTCAATGTTGGTGCTCTAAATCACAATTCATGACTGTTAAAATTAACCCTTCTGAAAAACCAGATTCAGGTATTTTTGAATGAGCAACAGTGGATAAATGTAAACAAACTACTGTTTATTGTTTTTTTCTGACACTAATTAATGAATACAAAAATAATCCACAATCTACATGCCACAATCCACGTAGAACTGGTTTTTTCCCATATCTTTGTGTAATTTCTAGTTGTTACTCATAAAGAATGTGTTCCTATGAACAGTTGATTGCTTGATGAAAATATTTGCCACAGAATCAAGGATCTAGTTTTTTGCTTCTTATTTCAGGACATGCATGATAACATTGTTGTTCCAGTTCTCTCACTTCATGATGTTGAATAGGTATGGTTTTAATTGTCTAAGGGAGGAGAAAGATTATTCTGCTGTACATGTGAAAACTGGCATTGTTAAAATGGCCTTTATAATTGCAACAATCTGGAATCAATTCACTGAAGTGCTTATTTGGGGGATAATAGCACACTAAGTCTTTTGTACTCTCTTTGAAATAATTTTTAGAGTTGGACACATCTAACATCATTATTTCTGTGCAAAGTTGATCTTTCTGACTCACTGTCATCCATATACCATTCTACTACATAACTGCAAGATTTAGTTTTGGAAAGAAGACATGTTTCTATTTCTTTGATGTGAGTCATAGCAACTTTAGAAAATGGATCCTTGAAACACTGAACCATTGTCTCTATAACCTCAAAATAAATTCCCTGGCAGAATCATAGGGTAGAGCACTGTCATCTGGTTTTCCAGAAATTTTTTGAACTTTTGATGATGTTTGAGATCAAATGTTTTAGGTCAGTTCCAAGCAAGAACTCCATACTTCATCAAAACTTTCATCAGTTCGAGATAACTTCACAGCATCTTAGAAACTATTAGACTAATGCTGACCACGGCCTTTTGGAGCTGTAGAAAGGAATTTTGCAGAAAAAGCATTCAAAATTTCAGCTGCCTCCATACTTTAATAAGTATAAGGACAAAAATTAATTCATAATAACACAGAAAATGTAAGCTTTAGCATCAGCATCAGGTTCTTTTTTCCTTTTTCCTTTTTCCTTTTTCCTTTTTCCTTTTTTTTGCTCCAATTCCTCAAAGAACGAAATTAACTATTTATAATTCTGGAAAATAGTTTTCAATGAATTTATTCTACAATACCATCTGACAGGGTGAAAACACCAAAGATCTATAGTTTGAATAAAGCTATCACATTGAGCAGCTTTCAGAGATGCAAATAGTGCTAGTAATTTGGAGAACCTTGTACACAGTTGGTCAGTTCTTTCTAACTGGGGATATAATTGCTCATGATGGTTTCATTTTACATTGCCTCTTTGGTTGAAAGATTGGGAAAACAGTGTACATGCAGAATGTTTGGCTCAATTTCAAAAGCGAGAGTCATATTTACTGCTCCATAAGTAGCAATATGAGTGAGAACACCCATTGAAATTGTGAAAAATACTTCAACTGTACCAGATTCAGTATTATAGAAACCAAAATATAATTCATGAATTTGGGAATTATTACCTCTGACACAGTGAAAGCAAACTGAAACTTGTTTGTCTTGATGACATACAACACTAGAAATTATTTAATGGTATTGGGAATATTTCACAAACTTTATCAAACTGAGTAGGACTTTGTTAGTCATAATAGAGCCTGTTTAATTAGTTATGCCATACAAAGGCCATCCGTATTTTGTAGATTAAAGCCAAGAGCACAAACCAGAGATACATTCTGTAATTAACCCTAAAAATCCATTATAATTATAATTTTCATCTATGTGGCCATGGATTCCTAATGCCTGCACCATGAGATAACACAGTGAAGGCAACATTATCAACAGATTTACTCTTAAACACTGCATGCTCTAACATAGCTACCTTAATGATTAATTAATTAAACTTCATAACACTTAAAGGAACTAACTTCATAACAAGCTGCTGTCAACTTAAACTTTAGAAGGTTGTTTGCTTAGCTTTTGTAATGGAAATCTCCACAATGTTGCAGAAACTGTTCATTGGGGTGCTGAATCCACTTCCAGATAGTTCTGAGAACTCAAAATGTGAGGATCTGGTGCTCTAAATAAAAGTCAACTCCAGAAAAATCTTCATTTTGACAGTCATATATTCTCTCAAACAACCTAGTCACAAAGATGTCCCATCACACAACAACAACACAACCTGGTTTATCATGCAGCATTGCTTATAAGCTTTCTTGACAACACATTCTGTTTTGGTCTCATTGTTTACAAAGCAGATTTATCAAATTACAATTAGAAAGTTTCATTATAATTTAGAACAGGCATTCTGAGCCTGACATCCTAAATAACATTTCTGCCTAAGATCTTACATAAACTTAGTTGCTTCTGATGATGTGAAACATTTTGAATTGTTAGTTTGGCTTTTCATGAAATACTTGAATTTTAGTGATTAATTTGCTAATTAGTTACAAACTGGAATTTGATGCTAACTTCATCATGACATCATCATTTATTATTTTCAAAACTTACTTAATTAGTTTTCCTCTATCTTTTATCAAATTTCTGAGCCTGAACTAATGCATTACTGGCAATTACAATTTCTTCCTAATTACTTAATTGCTTGCTGGTAAGCTAATTAGTTATACTAAATCATGTAAATGATGTATAAATTAGCAAATGATCATAAATTATGAATCAAATCTTTTCATTACATACTGTATTCTGCGTAATGTGGACTGGTGGTATAGCCTACTGAAAAGCTATCTTGGGCAGTATCAAACAGTTCATAAACTGTCTCTCATTAAGTCCTATTAAACACTCACAGCTTTATTAATTGCAGTTTTCCTGCAACAGCAAGACATATGATAATTCTACTTTTCCTGACAAGAAAACCTTTCTAAAGCTTTGTTCCAAGAAGAAAACCCAACTTCAACAAATGCTTTAGTCACATCTTCATCTTGTTTAGTTTTCTTCATAAAAAGACCATTAAAGGAACTCTTTTCTTTTCATACAGGAAAAAAAGAAACCGCTTTACCACACTTCTTATCATATAATATCCACTTATATTTGTCTTTCCACTGTTGTTGAAAAGGTTGGCCACCACCAACATGACCAGTTTCCTTTGTTTGCAGCAGTTGAACCAGAGACACATGAACCAATATCTGCACATATTGTAGCCAAATCACTTTTCTTCATTGACAATGACCAATGAATTTAGCCATTAAAAAACTACCTACAACAAGAAAGACAAAAAATAAATTGTAATTGTAAAAAATTGTAAACGATTCTGTGTTATGCAATAAAAAGATGTAAACAAAAATTTAATGCTCCACAAAGAAAGGTACTGAGTGAGTGAATATCTGTCGATGCAAAGCAGGTAGTTTACAACTCTGCCAGCTGTTGCCTATTGGGCAGAATGTTCAAAAACAGCCTCTTCTCACTCCACAAGATACTATTTCTCTGCAATGCTTCCTCCATCCAACATACCTGTGAAATTGAGCCCCTTGCTCTCCAGCACCTGGAAGTGCTTCCCAGACATCACCTCCTTAAGTTATGCAACTTACTAACATCCTACTACTGCTTTTGGCACCACTATCCAAACCCTACCCTACCCAAAGTGTTCCTCCTCATCCACCCTTCATAACACCTAGACCCTGTCTTGCTGATCTTTTCAGCCTGCCACGTTCCCAAAAACTCCCTACCAGCACTTCACCAAATCCAGAGCATAAACATTCCTGTAACACTGATCTTAATCTTTCCACCAAAACCCTCAGTTCTAAAGAAGTTTCAGCCCTATCCAAGGGCCTCACCTTTTGCCCTACACCCAAATTTAACCATGCCAGACTTTTCAAAGACCTACTAGAACCTTCTCTCCTTCTCCTGATCTCTGCAATGGAAAAACCTCTTTGCTACCAATTCCTCCAACCAAAACCAACCTAAATGGAACATTGAACCCCAACTCCCTCAGTTCATACCACCATCCAACTGTGCTGCTCCCCCCTCCCACCTAACCATCCATTTGCCACTTTCCAGGAATCCCTTACCTCCAACTTAACCTCACCATCCTTCCCCAGGCCTCTTCCTCAGATTACTAACCTTTCAGCAGAAGAAAGAATATCCCATTGTGGCTGGTTATTGTGCACCCACTGAAAGAATTTTGGCCCTCATTGACCAGCACAAATCCTGACCTAATAATTCTACCTGCAGACAAAGGTGTTACGAATTGGAGTGACTACCTGGCAGAAGGTCTCTGCCAATTTTCTGATTCCTCCACCTATGATCTCTGCCAGAGTGATACCATCCCACAAGTCCAACACAGCCTCCAATCCCTGCTTAAAACCTTAGGCCCTTTCCAGAACCTCTCTCCTGAATCTATCTCCCTCTTCACCCCTATGACACCCTACACACTCACCTTCAACATTCTCCCCAAACTCTGCAATCTCCAAACTCAACAATCCTGGATGAGCCATTCAGGCTGGTTATTGTGCTCCACACTGAATGAATTTCAGCCTTCATTGACCAATATCTCCAACTAATTGCCCGTAATCTAGCCTCCCACATCAAAGATATCACCTACCTCCTTCACCGACTCTCCATCGTCCCCAGCCCTTTACATCATGGAACCCTGGTCATCACTGTTGATACCATTTCACTATATATCAACATCCCTAACGCCCATGGTCTTATCACTATTGAATACTACCTTTCCCAGTGTCCTCCAGACTCCATACCAACTACCTCATTCCTCATACACCTTAGTAACTTTATTGTAACTCACAACTACTTGTTCTTTGAAAGGGAGGTATACAGACAAATCTGCAGCACAGCCATGGGCACTTGCATGACACATTCCTATGCCAACCTGTTGAAGGGCCATCTAGAGAAGACCTTCCTAGCCTCCCATAATGCCAAACCCTTAATTTGGTTCAGGTTCATTGATGATATCTTCATGATGTGATCTTAGGGCCAAGCCACCCTATCTTCATGCCTTCACGACCTCAACACCTCTCCCATCCACTTCACCTAGTCCTCATCAACAGAGTCAGCCACCTTCCTAGACACTGACCTTCTCCTCTCTGACGGCTCCATCCACATCCATCCACATTAAACCCACCAAAGACCTACAGTACCTGCATTTCAACAGCTGTCATCCCTTTCACACCAAAGAGTACCTCCCACAACCTGGCCAACGGGAGCAATGTATCTGCCATGATAAGAAGACCCTTGCTTAGTATGCTGAGTATCTCATCAAGGCCTTCACAGACAGGCACTATCCCCCCACACCTAACCCGCTTACACATCTCTCGTGCCATTTACCCTCATACCCCCAATCCTCCCATCACCTCCAATAACTGGTCACAAAGTATTACCCCTTTTGTCACCCAGTACCACTCCAGACAGGAACAACTGAACCACATCCTTCACCAGGGCTTTGACTACCTATAATCATGCCCTGAAATGGCAGACATTCCATGGATGATCCTTCCCATACCTCCAACAGTGGTGTTCCACTGCCCACCCAACCTCCATAACAGACTAGTCCACTTCTGTTCCACTTCGAGTTCCAGTACCTTGGCACAAAGATCATTTCCCTGTGGAAGACCCAGGTGCAAGACCTGCCCAAACCAACCACCCAGCAATTCCTTCTCCAGTCGTGTCACAGGACCCCATCAGGAGCCAGGCCACCTGTGAAAACAGCCATGTCACTTACCAGCTCTGCTGCAACCACCACACATATTGGTATAACTACCAATCAGCTGTCCACCAGGATGAATGGCCATCACCAGACAGTGCCCAAGAGCAAAAGTAGACCACCCTGTAGCACAACACACAGCTGAACATAACAAGTTTGATTGTAATGGCTACTTCATTATCTGAGGCATCTGGATTCTCTCCTCCTCCACCAGCTTTTTTGAACTGCACCTATGGTAACATACTGTCCCCACATCCTCCATTCAACAGTTTCTGACCCCTCTGTCCTATCATCTCCTCCCCATTCTCATCTCCCAGCCCCTTAATTTGTCACCCTCTCCTAATCCACTTGCCCATCTTTCCACATTCCCCTCATTTTTGCTTCTTTTTACCCCACCTCCCGCTCAACAACCTCCTGACACTGCACCTGTTGGCATTCTGCACACTCTGCCAGACTACTTTCCTATGTCTCTCCACTCATACAGTACTACTCCTTCTCCTTCCCTGCCCCCTCCAGATTGCTGCTGCCATCCCACATGATAGTTGCATTCTGACCTGAGCTGCTGGAGTTGGTGATCATGTGTGCATGTGGTGTGCTTGCTTGTGTGTATGAATAGTGTGTGTTCCTCTCTTTCTCTTTTTCTGACAAAGGCTGTGACTAGAAGCTTAGTGTAAGAGTCTTTTAATTGTGCCTGTCTGCAACTTAACACATTTTCTTTACAGTAAGTAGCAATCTATTTTTTCCTACATTTTTGTCAAAAACTTTTATGATATTTCCACAAGAGAGTAGCGCTGAGCACTTGTAAGTTGTTTTTGGAGAACTGACAAGTGTTGGACCATTTTTGCATGGTCCACTGCAATAGCATGGTGTCAATATTGACATATTCAACAGCTTTGAATTTTCCCCATTTTTTCTATATTTTTATTTATTCTGTTTTATTTACCTTCACCATTTTGTGTTATTCACTGAGTACTCCAGAAACATTCTTGGGGTACACAAGCACCGGAGCTCCCATGGAGTTGTCACTGCTGATCATATCTCTGATAGTAAGGAACACTGCAAATAAAATTTAAAGTCTCATCTTTCATATTTTTAGTCCTGTATTTTCCAAGAACATCTTTTCAACTTCTTCATATAACAAATTTCCTTTGTCTTGCTTCCCAAACTACATCTCATCAATTTTCTTCCTCTGATGTAAAGAACTCTGACATTCCTCTTCTAAATCATATTTTTGTTTCATAATAGTCTGCTTCACTTCTTCAGCAACAGTAATCTTCGCATCTTCTGCCTGATGTTCTGCTCTGAAGTATGTTCCTTATCCACTGACAACACATCTGAAATCACACTGAGAATGTGTACATCCAATAATGTAATATCATCATCTGTAATCTTTGTACCATCTGTCTGATCCTTCTATTTCAAATTACATTCTTCTTCCACTGACAGTACATTGATTATGTATGCAAAATGTTAGCATCTGACAGTACTGTCACTGTCAGTGTACGTACTGCTCATTTTGTCATCTAAGCACATTGTTTCACACTAAGTTCAGAGCTAGGTGTTTACTTTAGCTTAAGCTCTTTACTTATGATGTTTTTACACCTTTAAGCTCTCAGTTTTTCAAATCTCATCAGGTGCAGTCCCCAACAATCCATCTTTCTTTCTCATCCTGTCTGGTAAGTCTTTGCTGACCTAGGATTCTGGACAACCTTTCCAAACTCTGTCCCTTTTTATAAACCTCACCAGTCCATTTCCTTCAAATCTCTTCCTTCCTCTTCAGTTCTCCTGCCAGAATAAGGATCCACTGGCCCCAAAAGCTTGCAAATTGTAATAATTGTTACATGTGTGTTCTCCTGCTGCTGACATCAGTAATAAACTGCCCAACAAGGATTATATCCAAGTGTCAAACTATGATAGACAACATTTTTTTAGATGTAAGTAGACATCAAAATTATATTATCAGGCAGGTTATAAGTGGGCTTTCAGATCATGATGGACAAATTCTCACTCTTTATGACGTTAATCTGTTCAAAAAAGAATTTCCTCAAGGGAAATTCATAAGAGTAATGAATGAAGAGGCAAAAGGAACTTCCAACCACAGGTTGCAGCAAATGGATTGGTCTTTAGTATATAGCCATGGTGATGTTGATACTAAATTTAACTGTTTTATAAATGAATTCTGTGCTCTTTTTGAAGAAATATTTCCCAAGAAATGGGTCAGAATGGGTGCTTCCAATTCTGTAAGTAAGCTTTTGATTACAAAAGGTATAAAACAGTCATGTAAAACCAAAAGGGAAACTTATGCTGCAATAAGATTCTGTAAAGATGTAGAAAAATGGGAACACTATGGATTATAGTGTAAAATTTTGAAGAAAATAATACCGAAATCAAAAGCCCTTTATTATGAGAAGAAAATAAATAATTCTAATAATAATAATTGGAGCATTGTAAAAAAAGAAACAGGAAAAGATGCCACAAGCAAAGAAGATGTAAATAAAATCAGATATGAAGGTACCCTAGTAGATAACCCCAAAACGGTGGCTGAGATTTTTAATAAACACTTCCTATCAGTAACTCAACAGATTGGTTGCAAGCCCAATGTTGATGAAGCTGTAACTCTTTGTCAAGCAGTATATTCAAACGCAATTTCAGAAATGCACCTTAATCCTGTCATTGTAGAAGAAATTAAAAAAAATCATCATGTCTCTAAAAAGTAAGAACTCTGCAGGGGTTGATAATATATCTAGTAATTTATTGAAATATTCTTGTGTGTGGATAAGGGACATTCTCTGTCATATTTTCAATGCTTCCCTTCAGAAAGGTGTTGTTCCCAGTAGGATTAAGTATGCCATTGTGAAGCCCCTGTACAAAAAGGATGATAAAGCTGAACTAACTATCGACCTATCTCTTTGCTGACAGTTTTCTCCAAAATTCTAGAAAAGCTAATACATCTAAGAATTACTGATCATCTCATGGAGAATGGAGTTCTCAGCAAGAGCCAATTTGGCTTTCAAAAGGGCCATTCAACAGAAGATGCTGTCTATGCACTTGCAAATGAAGTCCTAGAAACCATTAATGAAAAAATGCTAGCAATTGGTGTCTTCTGTGATTTATCTAAAGCATTTGACTGTGTTCATCACCAGATTCTCTTGCAAAAAGCAAAATTAGTAGGAATAAGTGGTGGGTGCAGGCAATTGGCTACAGTCGTACCTCCAAGACAGAAACGAAAAAGTTGTCTTGAATAGCTCGGGTGGAGTATGTGACACTTCCTCAGATTCTGAATGGAGTTCCATTACATGTGGAGTGCCTCAGGGCTCAATTCTTGGGCCACTATTATTCCTGATTTTTATAAATGATCTACCATCATGTACAAGCCTGCCGTGTAAATTTACATTATTTGCTGATGATACCACAATTTTTATGAGCAGTTGAATGGACAACAATCTTGAGGAACTTGTTAATCACATACTCTCAGATGTGGTTAATTGGTTCAAGGTGAATGGTCTCTCATTAAATTCCAGTAAGACCAGCTTTATTCAGTTCTGTACAAAAACAGAAAAAGAGAGAGAGATAAGTGTGACATGTGGTAATCAACCAATAGTAAGAATGGAAACAACAAAATTTCTTGGAGTGCACATTGACAAGAAAATGAACTGGTCTTCACATATTATTGGTCTCTGTAAGAGGCTTAGCTCTGCTACCTATGCTTTACGGGTTGTCACTACATGTGTTGAACCTAACACTGCAAAAGTGGCCTACAATGGCTATTTTCATTCTCTCATTGAGTACGGAATTATTTTTTGGGGCAACCAGCCATTAGCAAGGAAAGTGTTCATTGCACAGAAGAAGCTTTAAGAATTATTGTTGGATTGCTCCCAAGAGACTCGTGTAGAAATAGTTTTCGTAAACTTAAAATATACACAACTACATGCCAATATATTTTTTCTCTCATGGGTTTTGTTTGTAAAAATATAGAGATATTTCAACCAAACAGTAATTATCATGAGCATAACACATGGAGGAAGAATGACATACACAGCGAGCTCAGATATTTGAGCTTGGCACAAAAGGGTGTCCACTACACTGGAGCAAAACTCTTCAATGCTCTTCCTCCCGAAATAAAGACAGAGATTCATAACAAGAGTAAGTTTAAGAAATTACTAAAAATATTTCTGCTAGAAAAAGCTTTTTACAGTCTAGATGAATTTTTAACTAAATAAATTGTAATATTTTAATATTATATAATACAAGTTGACATAATGCCACTAAGAACGTTATTTAACCTGAGCTCTGTATCTGTGTGTGCTCTGTATCTGTTTTCTGTAATGTTTTAATGATTTTAAGGAAATATGTATTTTCTTTTTCTGTATTGCTGCCCAAAGAATTTACTGTATAAATTTTTATATAATTATGTACTCAAATTTTTGTATATCAGATTGTATTTGTATAAAACTGACTTGTTCCATGTCCTTGTGTATCCAACACAGTTGGACCTATGGAACACAAAATAAATCAAATCAAATTAATCAAATCATTAGAAAAATGGTTTGGATCATTATGCTCATCAGCACTAACTTTTGTTAGCATCAACAACTTGCCACTTTATATCCAGGCTGCTTTTCTCAGTTTTCTTCTATGTCTTTTGCTCTCTAATTTTTTATCTCCCTTAGAAAATTCAAAGCCTCCAACTTTCAGGAATTCTATTGATTCTGTAATATTGTCATCTAATACTTCACTTCCTCTGGAATAAAGTTTGTTAATTTTTTTTCACTTTGTCTTTCTCCAGAAGCAGACTGCCAAGGAATGTCAAAATTAATATGATCACTATGAAAATAACAAACTATTTGTGGTTTAAATTTTACACCATGAATCAAGACTTCTTTCTTTTTGGAATGAATCCAGACTCTAAATACATCTTTGTCATTGACATACTCAACAAATTGTCCAAAAAAGTTTTATCATCAGACTTTGAATGCAACTGTTTCTATGAATATAGCAACAACTACCAAAAATTCGGAAGTGATCAAGTTTTCCTACTGGTCGACTGTACCACAGCTCATATGAAAATCCATCTGAAATCAAAGACCTTCCAATATAATTTAAAATATAGATTGTTGCATTACAAGCTTCTGGCCACAATCCTATTGATAGTTTGGTTGTGTTCAGCTTTGAACTTGTATTCAACAATTGTTCTTTTTTTCACATCAGATTAGGAGGAATGAGCAATTCTGTTCCCTTACATGCAAGCAATTTCTTAACTCTATTGTTGTTAACTTCTTTGCCTCTATTACATCTAAACTCTTTAACAGCATGTCCTTCAGTTTGAGTTTCATTTAAAAATTGTAAAAGCACATCATACACTTCATTTTAATGCTTCAAACAGAAAATTCAGTGGAATTTACTGAAATAATTTTAAAACATAAATAATATCAAGTATGTCCAAAAGACTTCATTCTCATTGGCCCATTGGCATCTGCATGGATTGATCCACAAATAACTGTGGAGTGATTTGCTCCTTGTCTGAATGGTAGTTTATGCATCTTTCCTAATGCACAACCATCACAAATTTCATCCTTACAACCTTCTACATTGTTCTTAAGATTCTTCAACATGTTCTTGATGTATTGTTTATTTTGATGACTACAACACAGCAAAGATGCTGAGTCACAGATAGACACAACAAAACGACTGTGACAAAATAAGCTTCCGAACAACAAGACCTTTGTCAAAAATAGACAACAGACAGACTCAGACACACACACACACACACACACACACACACACACACACACACACACACACACACATGCAAACACAGCTCACACACACAACTACAGTCTCTGTCAGCTGGAGCCGGACTACGCACAGGAGCAGCAGTGCATGATGGGGTGTGAGTAAGGAGGAAGCTGGGGTTGGTTGGGGGAGGGGTATCAGGGTAGGGGTGTGGGACAGTGAAGTGCTGCTGGGGAGCATGCAGAGTTGACGTAGGACATAAGAAAAAAGACTTGGTTCATTGGTGAAATAGAGGCCTGTGTAGTGCTGGAATGGAAACAGGGTAGAGGCTAGATGGGTGGGTCAATGACTAACGAAGGCTGACGCCAGGAGTGTCATGGGAACATAGGATATATTGCAGGGAGAGTTCCCACCTATGCAAATCAGAAAAGCTGGTGTTGTGGGAAGGATCTATATGGCACAGGCTGTGAAATAGACATTGAAATGAAGAATGTCGTGTTGGGCTGCATACTGAGAAACAGGGTGGCCACAATTTGTCAGTGGCCATTCATGCAGACAGACAGCTTGTTGGTTATCATACCCATGTAGAATGCATCACAGTGATTACAGCTTATGTTGTAGATCACATGACTGATTTCACAGGTAGCCCTGCCTTTGATGGACAGGTGATGTTTGTGACCAGAGTGGAGTAGTTAGTGGTGGGAGGATTATGGGACAGGTCTTGCATCTAGGTCTATTACAGGGATATGAGCTGTGGGGTAAGGGGTTGGAAGCAGGGGTTGTGTAAGGATGATTGAGTGTATTGTGTAGGTTCAGTAGGCGGCAGTATACCAGTGACGGGTGGGGAAGGAATGGAGGGGAAAGGGGGGGGGGGAGGAAGGATAGTGGGTGGGACATTTCACATTTCAGGGCATGATGAGAGGTAGTTGAAGCCATGGCAGAGAATGAAATTCACCTGCTCCTGTCCCATGTGCTACTGAGTCACGAGGAGAATGCTTCTCAGTGACTGGATGGTGAGACTTTGGAGGTGATCGGTGACTGGAAAGATAACGCATGGAGATTTGTTTTAGTACAATGATGGGCAGATAATTTTGGTCTGTAAAGACTTCAGTGAGACTCTCAGTATGTTTCAAGAAGGACTGCTCATCACTGCAGATGCGATGGCCATGGGGGGCTACGCTGTGTGGAAGGGACCTCTTGGTATGTAATTCACATTGTTACGAAGAAAAATGGCAAAAATTCAAAGAATTGCAGATTTCATGATCATCAATGTAGATAGATCATAGTAAGAGATGGTATTTATGACCACCATAAGTAAGAAATGCACCAGATACATCTACACAAATATCACTAGCCAACATAAATGCATGTAACTTCCTTGGACCAAGATTCATATTGCAGCACTCTCTCTAGGCACAGTCCAGAGATAGTTCTTTTCTTGTGGCAGAGGATCTCTGGAGAATACGTTGAGATTGATGCTCCCACATGCCTATCAAAGTTATCCCTACTAAGCATAGAAAGTGATTTACACTGGGAGTTGGATTTCAGCAAAATCTTCAATGATTTTTCATCATAAAAACTCACAAGGTTCCATTCATTAACATCATATCTTAATTTGATTTATTTCTAGTATTTTATTTTGTCTCTTTATTATTTCTTTTCACAATAAATTATTGAAACATTTGAAAGAGAAAGTTTTTTAACTTATATTCTGGTGACTTTTCTGGAAGTACTGCTGACAAGTGGCGTGTATGTTAGTGATTTGTGCTCCTCTTCTTATTTCTTCAGTTGTCTAGGTACTACTTGCTAAATGCATATTTATCTGATTGCTGGTGTACCCACTTCTTTGATATGTTGCCTCCAGGTGTTAAATCTCAGTTGGAAGGCTGCCTTGTTTGCTGATGGTTTGTGCCTGTGAACAAGAGTGTGTAAAATGCTTCCACACTGGGAGTTGTGGTAGCATTGAAATAAGAGTCCAAGGTGATCTAATTAACAAAGGTAGCAGCCTACAACTGAATTAGGTGTGGAACTCTGCACTGAGTCAAGGAAAAAGAGTGTTCCCATGCAGTAAGTTCCACGTCTGCCTGCCATAGCACAGGCACTGGAAACCATAGTTTGCCTCTGGGCATCACAATCCCCACTCTCACCACCACCTACCGTGATGACTGCATGGATACAAACAGGAGAGTACTGATGGAGGGGGTGATGACCAATGTATATAGGATGCTGAAACAAGTAGAGCAGCAATCATAAGGAGCCACCTGAAGATGGCAATCAATGAGTCTGCTGAAATGTCATGGAGAACTTACAACATCACCCCTGTGAATATTAGGGAATTTTACATGTTAGAAAATGAATTTCCCATTTCAGTTCTCAAAACAAACCCATCATATATATGAACCAGCAACCAATCACATTATTTGCTTGCACTTGAACTATGTTTCATTGTATCTTGGGATGAATAACATTTCACCCAAAGTATATTCTGTTGCTCATCCAACTTACAAAATATCCTAGTCAATTCTTCCCTCCATTGTCCCACTCGCTCTCCACCCTGCCCAACCCTGGAGGCCATTTCTCTGTGAGTGCCAGAGGTGCAAGACTTGCCCATAAACCCACTCTCCATCTCTTACTGCCATCCAGTCACATACATTGCTTATCCAGTCAAAGATAGAGCAATGTGTAAAAGCAATATCAGTCCCTCATATGGTTGCAATAACTGTGCAGTATTCTATGTAAGTTATATGATATTGTGAAAATCAGTTGTGTAGTAAAGTTTTGTTTTCATAATTTCATGTTTTTCTGAACTCCAACATTATCAATCTCTCAACAAGGAGTATTATTCCATATCAACTAGCATAGTAACATCAAGTACTCATATATGAAATGCATCTTATTCTGGAACCACATTTATAGGAACAAAAATTTATTCTTTACAACACAAATGCTTCATTTACAGTGTAGAGATGGTTAAAGAACTAAATGTATTGACTTGTCACAGGCTCATTTGTCTTTTGCAACTTTCCTCAATTACTTTATTGAGCATCTTTGATCCAAGGCCTGTCCTGAAGCAAATTATAATATAGTTCAACCTACAAAATCCCCTAGAACTGAAGGTGCACTACACATCTCAGCAAAGTGCATGAAATGTTCTGTTTCCTAATAGGAAGATGGTTCATAGTATTAGGTCTTACTGATGCTAGTAAATAAAAGAACTTCTTGTCTAAAATGCTACAGGACATTGTCATTTTCACGACACAAGTGATGCTACTAAGTCCATATCATCACACAGTTAATGATGTAAAAACACATTGTTTCTCATAGCTTGTGCTATTACTTTCACTCACATAGCTCATTCTCACACTAGTAGCCTGTACAAGAATAGAACTCTTGAACTGCTGTCTCAGAAACCACAACTTTTACCAGCAATTATATAGTTGTAAAGTACATATTATGTATATCAATTTTGTACGCTCTTTCAATATCAGACAGTTCTGGAAAAGCATGCCATTTGGAAATTTATCACAGCAGAAGAAAGTCACACAATTCCCTAAAAATCTTAAAACTTGTGGAAAAGTTGTTTGCATTGACCCAATAATTTTATGAACTTTCAGCAAATTGCAACTTAGGTCTACATGCCATTAAAGCAGAACTGCAGCTCCCATGTTTAGTAACCAAGTGTTTGGTTTAAACAATCCTATGATGTATTCACTAAAACATATTAATGGGCTTTTAATGGAACTTCATTAGACAACCACAATAAAGTTGCAGGAATATTTTGTGATGTCACAAAAGCCTTTGACTCTGTAAATCATGCACTACTCATCTATAAGCTAGACAAGATGGGATCAAGGGTAGTGTTCTAAATTGACTTACTTCATACTTATCAAATAGGAAATAAAGAGTGATTGTCTCATCAAATGCAGCAAATCATTATTCAAAATGGAAAACAATAGCCCAAGGTGTCCCTCAAGGCTCGATTCTAGGACTTTTTTTTTCCTATGTTAATGATTTACCGAACAATATAAATGCTCCATCGATTTTATTTGGAGATGACACATCTGTATTAATTGAAAACCAGGACCCAGAAAACATCCCTCTCTACATAACAAACACAATGAACAAACTAGAAACATGGTTCCAACTGAATGGATTAAGACTGAACATCCCCAAAACCCACATGGTCCAGTTCAGAACAAAACAGTCAAAGCCCCAAAAAATTAAAATAACTCAGAAAACTCAGGATATAGAAGAAGTGGATTCTGTGAAGTTTTTAGGGTTAAACCTAGATAAAAATTTAAGTTGGAATAAACATGTTGACTACCTGTTAAACAAATTATGGAGCTTTGCATTTGCTATGCAAATATTAGCTGGTGCAACAGACATGAATACAAGGAAAATTGCATACCACAGCTACTTTCAATCTGTTGCAAGGTATGGTATTATTTTTTGGGGAAATTCAAGCAGTATATGGTGCATTCTAAAGTTACAGAAAAGAATAATAAGGAACATGTGTACTGCCCATCCAAGGACATCATGACATCATGTCGCCCACTATTTGAAAAACAGCAGTTATTAACAGTTCCCTCCTTATACATCTATGATGACATCATCTTTCTACATAGCAATTTAGAGTTATTCCAGAAAAGCTGTTTCAATCACGCGTATAACACGAGAAACAAAGTCAATTTTATGCTTCCCACTCATCGCTTAAACCTATATGCGCAGTCTCCTCAGTATATGGCAATGAAAATTCATAACAAGCTAAAAAGGAAAGAATGTTCTGAGTATGAACCTAGAGACACTGAAAACAAAGCTATATGATATACTTGTCAAACGCTGCTACTACCTGTTGAGGAGTTCATGAAGGATGAACTGAACATTTGAGCAAGATAAATTTACATATAGTCTTGTGTGTGAATGTAGCTGTCCTTCACAAAAAGGAGGAAAGAAAAATAAAAGTTTATATTAATGTTAAAATTCTTTGTACCAATTAGGCCTAATTTGTGTTATCCATTTTTTTGACATGTCTCCTGTACACTAATCATATGATTAGAAATTGTATGTTACGAGACAAATAAAACACTATTCACTAAAATTTAGGTTCATTAGTTTGTGGTATTTGTGGCCTACTTGCTCCAGCACAGTACATTTTTAATGTAAATTATTTACTAGTCTTTAAAAGGGCAAACACTGGATGATGTGGAAAATTGTACCTGTTTAACGGATTGTATTTCAAATAGCAAGATATGGTGAACTGAGGCTGACTTAAATTTTATTTAATTTGTGAGAAATTTTATCTTGTTTATTTATATTGGTGTCATTACAGAAGTGACTCAAAATCAGTACACTAGAAGATAGATAATAAGATATCTCAACAATGATTTTAAATATTTTATGCATATTAAGTGCAATTTCTTAGTGTCACAGCTATAAGAGCTGCTTTTTTGCCACTTTGAAACCAATATGACCATTCCATTATCATGTAGTACTTTTTGTAGATTATTTCAACACTGGTTTTGTTTTTTTAGATAATTTCCCATTTGACTCAACAATATGATGAAGCAACTGAACAAATGGGACGGCTTTCCTATGCTGCTCACCGATTGCCTGAAGTTGAACTGAAGGTGTGTATTGTGTTGTTTCAGAATTTTAAAAAAATGTATTTGTTGTAATTTTCACTCTGCTTTGCATTCTGTCATTACATCTAATATTTCAGTTAATTCACTATTATGATCTTGTGGACAGCCAAAAATGGTGAATCTTTATTTCTGAGAAAGCATCAATCTGCTTTCATCTGAATTGACAGATATATCTGTGATGTGGTTTCTGGAATGCTTTTCATGATTTCCATCCAAATATCAAACTATCTTTCCATTTCAATCTCATATGAAGAAATAAATAAAAACAATTTGGTAATGTATAATGATATTTTGTTCAAAACCATTTTGTTAGGCAAGGCATTATTGATTTACATTTTAGAAGGAGGGTGCAGCAG
Source organism: Schistocerca piceifrons (assembly GCF_021461385.2). NCBI lineage: Eukaryota > Metazoa > Arthropoda > Insecta > Orthoptera > Acrididae > Schistocerca > Schistocerca piceifrons. The sequence goes on from NC_060141.1 coordinate 267,513,806, forward strand.
ATTGTAGGCTTTTGCAGTCAACAGCAGCTGTTCTCAACAATTATATAGAAGCAATACAATTATTCCAAAGTCCTAGGTGCATAGGATAGAGTTGTGAGAGGCATACTCATCACCAGACAAGGGCTTTTTTCTCTGTTCATATGATATATTGAGTAGTTTACCCTTAACTGTATTGTTCAAGTTTATACTGTGGCATGGTCTGATAACTAACTACACCATCCCTTTCTGTGGGTTCTGGTTACATTACTTTCCCCTGCTGTCAGTGCACTGTAACAAGCTGTTCAACATTCTTGGAGAGGTGTGGTATGCTCTAGTGATGGGAAATTGAGCTTTTACTTCTGCACTACTATTATTAGACATTGTTATAGATATCAAGAATCAAGAATTTTATTTGCTATAGCTCATTTTACTATGATATTGGCTTCGCCATACAGGATGTACTAGTACATACAGAATAATAAAATAAACAAGTGTCAGTACTTTATAGAATACATTCCAAGCATGGCAGTGTACAAAATTACACCAGGATAGCTTCTAAAAGTTAATGCAATAAGCTGTACTATAATCTAATATAATGTACTATTGTATTGTTTATTGTATACACTATGTAATTACACATGATTAACCACAGCACGCAATAATATGTTTAACTACAGACAACTTTTAAATGCTAGTATCCTCCTCAGGTATCTCAAAGAATTCTTTACTGTCATAGAATGGATGATCCGAAAGCCAGCTGTACCACTTAATTTTAAAAAAAAAATTATATCCATAGACTGAACACGAATTGGCAGTTAATTGAACATTTTGAGTGGGTTAACTCTGTGGGAATTTCCTGTTCTTGCTAATCTGTGGCGCGGTATGTCTAAATTGCCCTTAGCCCTAGTGTTGTGTTCACGTATTTCCCCTCTGGCAATAAATTCTGAAATATTATTTTTAATGTAGAGTACAGACACATAGATGTATAAATTTATGATTGTGAGTATTCTGAGTCTGTAAAAAAGAGGACAACATTGCTCCCTATGACCTCTTTTACATATTATGCATAAGACCTTTTTTTTTTTTTTGTAATTTCAAGATGTTCTTGATGTGAGGGGAGTGCCCTCATATAATCAGACCATATGAGATATGTGACTGGAATAATCCAAAGTATGTCACCCTAAGGTACTCTAAGCTCGCTACCTGCCTTAGTTTCAATATAAGGTGTGCCACCCAAGATATTTTTCCACATATGTGATTGACATGTTCCTCCACGTAGAGTTTAGAGTTAATGTGAATACCTAAGAGTTTTACTGACTTATTGCTTACTTCATTTGATGTTCCCATTAAAAGTTGTTGGGCTTTATCAGGATTGCACAGGAGCTTATTGGCTGCAAACCAGTCCAGGGGCTTATCAAGTGTTTCTTTTGTTAGTTTATTCAGATCTGAAATGTTCTGATGTGTGGTAAGTAGTGTTGTATCATCAGCATAACACACTACAGGATAGGCTATGTTTTTAGGTAAATCATTAATAGCTACAATGAAGAAGAAGTGTCCAAGGATAGACCCTTGTGGTACACCTGTGCTGATTTCTATTACACAAGAATTTACATTTCTGACTGAAACAAATTTTTTTCGGTTACTTAAATAAGAATTTATCACAGCTAAAGTGCTCCCTCCCACACCACTCTAGTTCCCCCGGTAGTACGTCAACAGGAATGCAATCAAAAGCTTTGCTTGGTTAACAATGCACCAGTGATACCATGTTATTGTTTTCAAAAGCTGTTAAGGTTTGCTCAATGATTTCCAAGTTGGCTTCTGTTGTGCTTTTCCCTTTGTGAAAACTAAACTGATTGCTACATTGGATATTGTGTTTTTCAAAGAAGCTACTTATTTGTGTGTGTATCAATGCCTCAAATATCTTTGAGAATATTGGAACAATGGAGACTGGTCTGTAGCTTTGGGGAAGATGTTTGTACCCTTTTTTAAAAACTGGGACAATTTTTGGTACCTTAAGTGCATCTGGAAAAACTCCGAATTCTACACATTTATTAAAAATAAAAGATAATGGTTTGGCAATTGAGTGTATTGTCTTTTTATTTATGTTATTTGATAACCAATAACAGTCCATACTTTTAGAACCTGAAAATTTGGATACAGCTTTTATAACATGAGCAGGTGTGACAGCCCTCCATTGAAATACCAGGTTAACAGGCAATGGTGTTCCGACAAGGTCCATTGCAAATGAATTTGTTGCTTTAATACTCTTACTTATTTCTTTAACTGAGTTTAAAAAGTATTGATTTAATTCCTCAGGTTCAAGCAGAGCTGTTTCTGTACAGTTTGGTGTATTCTCTTGTTTTATTATCTTCCATGCTGCCTAAGGCACTGCAGTCCTGAACTGAGTGGCTGGTCCTGGCGGAGGTTTGAGTCCTCCCTCAGTCATGGGTGTGTGTTTTGTCCTTCGGATAATTTAGGTTCAGTAGTGTGTAAGCTTAGGGACTGATGACCTTAGTAGTTAAGTCCCATAAGATTCCACAAACATTTGAATTTTTTTTTCCATGCTGCCTTGCATTTATTGGGAGCCCTTTCTATATAGTTTTCCACTGCTTGCTTTTTTGCCAGAATAAGTTTAGCTTTGTAGTATTTATTGCATCTCAGATATGACCTATGCTCTGTTCTGCACCTTGGTCAGCAGCTTGCTTAAGCATCTGGTGCAGCATATGCATGTTTCCTCTAATTTCTGCTAGCTCTTTTGTAAACCAGTTCAGACTTTTCTTTTTCATTTCACTTGGATATCTAATTTTTTTTTACTGTTGAACAAGGATACCATAAATCTGTGTACTTTTTAAAGAAGTTAACAAAGGTAATTTCAGCTTCCCTTTTTCCAGATAGACAATGATATATAAAGTCCCAATCTGCACTTCCTAATCTGTCAACAAACATACTTATGCATTCTTCCTTTTCTACTCGCACCAATATTACTTAAGGTTCTAACGTTTTAACTAGCTGCCTCTTCAGAGTGTAAGGAGTAGTGGCTCATGATCTGCAAGTCGACTTCCTGAAATTCTGACTGTAAAATCTTCCCGATGGAAATTCACAACAGTGTTGTCTATGCAGGCATTCTTACGTGTGGCATGCTTATTTGTACAATAGAGGTCTGATGATCTTAGCGTATTCAAAAATGTCCTAGCAACTGGCCTCTGTGTGTTTACTATTTCTATAATGAAATCACCACATATAGCAATTCTTGTTTTACTCTTCAATATCTTTTGAACTATTAATTCACATTTTTCAATAAACAAGTTTACATCACCATATGGCGACCTATATAGACATTAGTTTTACACAACTTAACTTCCCGTCTAGTTCTGAGGAGTACATAGATACATCAATTCTGGAAAACACTGAACAAATACTGTGTGCAACATACTGCTGCAGAAAGAGAGACATCATCAGAATTGTTGTCACATGTTTTAGTTAGAGAACATCAGATGCAGATGCTATGTATTGTATTGGTACGTAGGAAAAGCCAAGGATAACCACTTCAAGCACCTGCAAAAGATACATTTTGCTATGCCGGAAGGTGAGAATAAATGATTTTTTTTTTATTTTTATTTTTTTTTTTTTTTTTTATAGAGGGACTGTGTCTATAGTTCTTGAGTGGAGAAGACGTATTTTTGTATGGTGTGTGTGTGGTAGCCATTTGGATTGTCTGAATAATAATTATTATATGTACAAAACCACGAAAATTTTCCTTTCTTCTGCGCATCATCTTGATGTCAGCGGCCTGCATCGGTAGAAGAAGCCTGATCAAGAACTAGTGTTAAACACACGGTCAAGAGAATACTTATGGCGGAAGAAGATGAATATAACAAAGGACACCAGAAGTATGCCAAGAGAATACAAGCAATTTGTTTAATTATATATAACTTTTATATATAAATTTGCACAGTATTCCACAAGATATTTATGTGTATAAATTGGTGCATTCATAGGTAATTCATTACTGTTTATCAGTTTAGGTTCAAAACTAGTCACTGCATAATTTTATTAGATTGTGGAATCATTGCAAAGTGAAATTTTACTTCACATAAATATCTTCCATTACTCATTTTTTTCACTTCCCTGTTCACTAATAATTAATTAGTTATGATGTATTTGGTAAATTAATACAGTAGCATTTTGAGTTTCTCTAGTGGTTCTGAAGTACTGGTATCTAACCTCAGTTTCTGTTGATTTATCAACAACCATCACATGGCTACTTCACGTTAGATGTCCTCTGAATGTGAATTTTTGTTGTAAGAAGCTACTTGCACAGCTTATTGTTATCATCCATTTCTTACTAGAGTGTCCCATCCTAATGATTTCGAGTGTTTTACCTAAGTCTTTTTATTTTTTATAAGTTTTCCTGAAAGACAAAGCTCCAGAATAAAGGAAATTGTAGTTAAAACATCTTCTACAAAAGCAAACTAATAAACCTTCGGCACATCTATGGGTCTGTAGCATGTTATATCGAAATATAAGATGCTTTAAAAATAAAAATGGTGAGCTTAATAATAATAATAATAGCTTTATTCAACATCGAATGGTACACTGCACATGTACAAAGAAACATTAATGATTAAAGTTATTTGTACAATACACAAGACACATTCTTCTGAATATGTCATTAATTTACAACAAAATTACAATAAGATGTTTATTGATTTCTAGTCACATAATTTCACAAAGCATTTGTTGTTCTTCATATAAGTATGGTACTCTTCTAATGAGTAGAAAGGGTGTTTTACTAAAAATTTCTTAAGTTGATGTTTCAGTTTAATTGTAGGAAGAGCCATGACTGCACTAGGCAGTGCATTAGCTAATTTTATACCTGCATACTGAGGCCCCCTTTCGTAAAGTGCTGTTCTGTGGCTGCCAATATAAAATCTTTCTTTATTTCTAGTATTGTACTGGTGGAAATCTGAATAAGTGTTTGGGTGCAGTCTTTTCACAAGCAATATGGCTTTTAGATTGTATGTGTTTATAACAGTTAACACCTCTGTTTTTGGAAACAAGTTGCGACAAGATTCCCTATATTTTTCTCCACAGATTATTCTCACACCCTTTTTTTGAAGAATGAGTAGCTTATCTAGATTAGCTTCTAAAACAAAAACAAAAATGAAAACACAAGTTTTGTTTATCAGAAGATCACGTTGAAGTTATGGAAATAAATAGACACTTATGGATGGATGCAATCCAGAATCACTTTTGCATACTAGGATAATCATCAATGCTATATATGTCTTTCTCCCAAATGTTTTCATGAATCTTTTAAGATATAATTACATGATGTTGTTGTTGTGGTCTTCAGTCCTGAGACTGGTTTGATGCAGCTCTCCATGCTACTCTATCCTGTGCAAGCTTCTTCATCTCCCAGTACCTACTGCAGCCTACGTCCTTCTGAATCTGCTTAGTGTATTCATCTCTTGGTCTCCCTCTACGATTTTTACCCTCCATGCTGCCCTCCAATACTAAATTGGTGATCCCTTGATGCCTCAGAACATGTCCTACCAACCGATCCCTTCTTCTGGTCAAGTTGTGCCACAACCTTCTCTTCTCCCCAATCCTATTCAATACTTCCTCATTAGTTATGTGATCTACCCATCTAATCTTCAGCATTCTTCTATAGCACCACATTTCGAAAGCTTCTATTCTCTTCTTGTCCAAACTATTTATCGTCCATGTTTCACTTCCATACATGGCTCTCCTCCCTGCGGTCTTCTCGCAGGGACTCTGTTATCCTGTGTCGGCTCCGCATCGGCCATACATACCTGACGCACGGCCATCTTTTGCGTCAGGAGGATCCCCCCCTGTGTCGGTGTGGGTCCCGGCTGACGGTCGCCCACATTTTATTGGAGTGTCCCCGACTGCGCACCCTTCGGCAGTCTTTTAATTTCCCGGGCACCTAGCCTTTGATTTTATGCGACGATACCTCCATGGCTGACAATGTTTTACATTTTATCCGTGCTAGTCCTTTTTATGGATCCATTTAGGGGGGTCCTGCACTTTTCCGTTTCTGTGTCTTTTGTCCTCATGTCCCTCCATATTTGTTGCTGTTTTGGTGTCTCATCGGATGGTTGACTCTTTCCCTTTTTTGTTGTCGTGGTCAGTCAACCAGTCTCCGGCCATCTTCTTTTCTTCTATTTCTTTCTGTCTGGTGTTCGTCTGTACTCTTCTTTTCTGTAGTGTTCGTTGCCTAATTTGTGTTCTTTAGCACCTGGGGGAGGGGGGGGGGGCAGTCTCCTTCCCCTTGGGGTTTTATCTGCTCTGCGACTTTGTCTCGCTTATTTTTGGAATGGGGGACTGATGACCTTAGCTGTTTAGTCCCCCTTAAACATCCCAACAACCACCACCACCATACATGGCTACACTCCATACAAATACTCTCAGAAATGACTTCCTGCCACTTAAATCAATACTCGATGTTAACAAATTTCTCTTCTTCAGAAACACTTTCCTTGCCATTGCCAGTCTACTTTGTATATCCTCTCTACTTCGACCATCATCAGTTATTTTGCTCCCCAAGTAGCAAAACTCCTTGACTACTTTAAGCGTCTCATTTCCTAATCTAATACCCTCAGCATAACCTGACTTAATTCGACTACATTCCATTATCCTTGTTTTGCTTTTGTTGATGTTCATCTTATATCCTCCTTTCAAGACACTATCCATTCCATTCAACTGCTCTTCCAAGTCCTTTGCTGTCTCTGAGAGAATTACAATGTCATCGGCGAACCTCAAAGTTTTTATTTCTTCTCCATGGATTTTAATACCTATTCCGAATTTTTCTTTTGTTTCCTTTACTGCTTGCTCAATATACAGATTGAACAACATCAGTGAGAGGCTACAACCCTGTCTCATTCCCTTCCCAACCACTACTTCCCTTTGATGTCCCTCGACTCTTATAACTGCCATCTGGTTTCTGTACAAATTGTAAATAGCTTTTCGCTCCCTGTATTTTACCCCTACCACCTTCAGAATTTGAAAGAGAGTATTCCAGTCAACATTGTCAAAAGCTTTCTCTAAGTCAACAAATGCTAGGAATGTAGGTTTGTCTTTCCTTAATCTAGCTTCTAAGATAAGTCGTAGGGTCAGTATTGCCTCACGTGTTCCAATATTTCTATGGAATCCAAACTGATCTTCCCCAAGGTCGGCTTCTACCAGTTTTTCCATTTGTCTGTAAAGAATTCGTGTTAGTATTTTGCAGCTGTGACTTATTAAACTGATAGTTCGGTAATTTTCACATCTGTCAACATTTGCTTTCTTTGGGATTGGAATTATTATATTCTTCTTGAAGTCTGAGGGTATTTCGCTTTTCTCATACATCTTGCTCACCAGATGGTAGAGTTTTGTCAGGACTGGCTCTCCTAAGGCTGTCAGTAGTTCTAATGGAATGTTGTCTACTCCCGGAGCTTTTTTGCGACTCAGGTCTTTCAGTGCTCTGTCAAACTCTTCACGCAGTATAATATCTCCCATTTCATCTTCATCTACATCCTCTTCCATTTCCATAATATTGTCCTCAAGAACATCACCCTTGTGTAGTCCCTCTGTATACTCCTTCCACCTTTCTGCTTTCCCTTCTTTGCTTAGAACTGGGTTTCCATCTGAGCCCTTGATATTCATACAAGTGATTTTCTTTTCTCCAAAGGTCTCTTTAATTTTCCTGTAGGCAGTATCTATCTTACCCCTAGTGAGATAAGCCTCCACATCCTTACATTTGTCCTCTAGCCATCCCTGCTTAGCCATTTTGCACTTCCTGTCGATCTCATTTTTGAGACGTTTGCATTCCTTTTTGCCTGCTTCACTTACTGCATTTTTGTATTTTCTCCTTTCATCAATTAAATTCAGTATCTCTTCTGTTACCCAAGGATTTCTATTAGCCCTCATCTTTTTACCTACTTGCTCCTCTCCTGCCTTCACCACTTCATCTCTCAAAGCTACCCATTCTTCTTCTACTGTATTTCTTTCCCCCATTCCTGTCAATTGGTCCCTTATGCTCTCCCTGAAACTCTGTACAACCTCTGGTTCTTTCAGTTTATCCAGGTCCCATCTCCTTAAATTCTCGCCTTTTTGTGGTTTCTTCAGTTTTAATCTACAGTTCATAACCAATAGATTGTGGTCAGAGTCCACATCTGCCCCTGGAAATGTCTTACAATTTAAAACCTGGTTCCTAAATCTCTATCTTACCATTATATAATCTATCTGAAACCTGTCAGTATCTCCAGGCTTCTTCCATGTATACAATCTTCTTCTATGATTCTTGAACCAAGTGTTAGGTATGATTAGGTTGTGCTCTGTGCAAAATTCTACCAGACGGCTTCCTCTTTCGTTTCTTACCCCCAATCATTTCATTTCACTTCATTTTATTATCTTCCTTTATATCATTTACATGATGTAGGAACTGTCACAACAAAGTTACCATACTAGTACAAGTACTACAGACATAATAATGGAATATCACTTTCAAGGCATTTTTTAAAAGTACAAATTTAGACATATAAATTAAAATTTTTGGCAATAAATTTACACACAATCAAAGTACTCATCTATGTCATAGAAAGTTTTGCTTAAAAGGTAATTTTTAAGCTCAGTCTTAAATTTTACTTCGTCTATTATTGCCTTCATGTACACTGGCAGAGCATTGTAGAGTTTTATTCCAAAATAACTTACATGCTTTTGGGTTTGTGTTGTCCTTACCCTTTCTGCATACAAATTCTTACGAGTTCTAGTATGATAATTATGGCAGTCCTCATTTGTACGTAGATTTTTCATATGTGCTCTTGTACACAGAATGCTTTTAAAAATATACAGTGATGGTATTGTGAGTATTTACAGTTCTTTGAAAAGGGGCCTACAATGAGTTCTTGGAGAGTTATGTGTTATGATTCGTATAGCTCTTTTCTGAAATTTGAAGATATCTGCTAAGCTTGATTTAGTTTTACCCCAGAACACTATGCCATAAGACACGATGGACTGAAAGTAAGCAAAATACACTAGTCTAGTACAGTCTGTGCTGCATACTCTAGATAATATCCTCAATGCAAAACATGCCGAATTGAGCCTTTGGGATAAGTACTTGAGATGGTCTTTCCAGCTTAAGTTTTGGTCAATGTGCATGCCCAAAAACTTTGTGGATTGTACACTCTCTATCTTCTTATCCATTAGTTTTAACTGGAGGTCCATATCTTGAGTTGCTTTGCCATACTGTATATAATTTGTTTTACTTGGATTAAGTGTTAACCCATTAGCATTAAACCAATGTTGAATATATTTCAGGACTATATCAGTTGTGGTGGTTAATGATTTTTTATCATCACTTATAATTATACTAGTGTCATCTGCAAACAACATTATTTTGGTAGAAATATTAGGATTTTTTATGTCATTTATATAAAGCAAGAATAATAAGGGACCAAGAACACTGCCCTGTGGGACACCTATTTCCAATTTCTTTGCATCTGAGACCCACTTGATTTTCTGATTTTTATGCTCTGTGATGATTTCTACCACCTGAGTTCTATCTTGAAGGTAAGATTCAAACCACTGCTTCACAACTCCCCTTACACCTATTGCCTCCATCTTGTTTAACAGAATTTTGTGATTTACTTAATCCATATTCACCTACTACGTTTCCTTCTCTCCCTTTTCCTACTGACGAATTTCAGTCACCCATAACTATTAAATTTTCATCTCCCTTCACTATCTGAATAATTTCTTTAATTTCATCATACATTTCTTCAATTTCTTCATCATCTGCAGAGCTAGTTGACACATATACTTGTACTACTGTGGTGGGCATGGGCTTCGTATCTATTTTGGCCACAATAATGTGTTCACTATGCTGTTTGTAGTAGCTTACCCGCTCTCCTATTTTCCTATTCATTATTAAACCTACTCCTGCATTACCCTTATTTGATTTTGTGTTTATAACCCTGTAGTCACCTGACCAGAAGTCTTGTTCCTCCTGCCACCGAACTTCACTAATTCCCACTATATCTAATTTTACCCTATCCATTTCCCTTTTTAAATTTTCTAACCTACCTGCCCGATTAAGGGATCTGACATTCCATGCTCCGATCCGTAGAACGCCAGTTTTTTTTCTCCTGATAACGACGTCCTCTCGAGTAGTCCCAGCCCGGAGATCCGAATGGGGGACTATTTTAACTCTGGAATGTTTTACCCAAGAGGACGCTATCATCATTTAACCATACAGTAAAGCTGCATGCCCTCGAGAAAAATTACGGCTGTAGTTTCCCCTTGCTTTCAGCCGTTCGCAGTACCAGCACAGCAAGGCCGTTTTGGTTAGTGTTACGAGGCCAGATCAGTCAATCATCCAGACTGTTGCTCCTGTAACTACTGAAAAGGCTGCTGCCCCTCTTCAGGAACCACATGTTTGTCTGGCCTCTCAACAGATACCCCTCTGTTGTGGTTGCACCTACGGCACGGCTATCTGTATCGCTGAGGCACGCAAGCTTCCCCACCAACGGCAAGGTCCATGGTTCATGGGGGTAGGAATTACATGATACATTGTACAAAATCATACTTTAGGTCTATTTGATACTACATTACAATTATTTTTACAAGGATGGCCATCTACACTACATAAACATATTTTTTCCAAATGCATCAGTGGGATTTTTAAAACAAGTCTTCTTTGTTAACATACATTACATCACATATTGCACTCTGGCATAAATAGTGACACAACTCAAAAATGTAGTACATTAGAAAATTTGACTTAAATAATTAATTGAGAAATAATAAATAAATAATTGATAAAATTTGACTTAAGTAATTAATTGTACTTATATTGACACCCCCCACTTGTGTGCCTCAGTGATACAGATGGCCGTACCGTAGGTGCAACCACAATGGAGGGGTATCTGTTGAGAGGCCAGACAAATGTGTGGTTCCTGAAGAGGGGCAGCAGCCTTTTCAGTAGTTGCAGGGGCAACAGTGTGGATGATTGACTGATCTGGCCTTGTAACACTAACCAAAACGGCCTTGCTGTGCTGGTACTGCAAACGGCTGAAAGCAAGAGGAAACTACAGCCGAAATTTTCCCGAGAGCATGCAGCTTTACTGTATGGTTAAATGATGATGGCATCCTCTTGGGTAAAATATCAAATAGGGGTAATGCAGGAGTAGGTTTAATAAAGAATAAAATAATAGGAGTGCAGGTAAGCTACTACAAACAGCGTAGTGAACATATAGTTGTGGCCAAGATAGACACTAAGCCCATGCCTACTACAGTAGTACAAGTTTACATGCCAACTAGCTCTGCAGATGATGAAGAAATTGAAGAAATGTATGATGAGATAAAAGAAATTATACAGGTAGTGAAGGCAGATAAAAATTTAATAGTCATGTGTGACTGGAATTCGAGAGTAGGAAAAGGGAGAGATGGAAACATAGTAGGTGAATATGGATTGGGGGTAAGAAATAAAACAGGAAGCCGTCTGGTAGAATTTTGCACAGAGCATAACTTGATGAAGCTAACACATGGTTCAAGAATCATAAAAGGTGGTTGTATACATGGAAGAATCCTGTAGAAATATTGCAACACATGAGGCAATACTGACCCTATGACTTATCTTAGAAGAGAGATTAAGGAAAGGCAGACCTATGTTTCTAGCATTTGTAGACTTAGAGAAAGCTTTTGACCAAGTTGACTGGAATACTCTCTTTCAAATTCTAAAGGTGGCAGGGATAAAATACAGGGAGCGAAAGGCTATTTACAATTTGTACAGAAAGCAGATGGCAGTTATAAGGGTCGAGGGGCATGAAAGGGAAGCAGTGGTTGGGAAGGGAGTGAGATAGGGTTGTAGCCTCTCCCCAATGTTATTCAATCTGTGTATTGAGCAAGCAGTAAATGAAACAAAAGAAAAATTCGGAGTAGGTATTAAAATCCATGGATAAGAAATTAAAACTTTGAGGTTTGCCGATGATATAGTAATTCTGTCAGAGACAGCAAAGGACTTGGAAGAGCAGTTGAACGGAATGGATAGTGTCTTGAAAGGAGGATATAAGATGAACATCAACAAAAGCAAAACGAGGATAATGGAATGCAGTCGAATTAAGGTGGGTGATGCTGAGGGAATTAGGTTAGGAAATGAGACGCTTAAAGTAGTAAAGGAGATTTGCTATTTGGGGAGCAAAATAATTGATAATGGTCGAAGTAGAGAGGATATAAAATGTAGACTGGCAATGGTGAGGAAAGCGTTTCTGAAGAAGAGAAATTTGTTAACAGTGTGTATAGATTTAAGTGTCAGGAAGTCGTTTCTGAAAGTATTTGTATGGAGTGCAGCAATGCATGGAAGTGAAATGTGGATGATAAATAGTTTAGACAAGAAGACAATAGAAGCTTTTGAAATTTGGTGCTACAGAAGAATGCTGAAGATTAGATGGGTAGATCACATAACTTATAAGTAGGTATTGAATAGAATTGGGGAGAAGAGGAGTTCGTGGCACAACTTGTCTAGAAGAAGAGACTGGTTGGTAGGACATGTTCTGAGACATCAACATATCACAAATTTAGCATTGGAGGGCAGCGTGGAGAGTAAAAATCATAGAGGGAGACCAAGAGATGAATACACTAAGCAGATTCAGAAGGATGCAGGTTGCAGTAAGTACTGGGAGATGAAGAAGCTTGCACTGGATAGAGTAGCATGGAGAGCTGCATCAAACCAGTCTCAGGACTGAAGACCACAACAACAACTAATATTGAAATAGTTTAAGCTTCTAAATTTAAAGTATGTGTAACACCACAGCTCTAATGCTGTACGGATTTATTTTGCCTTTTGCTTTGGTTTAATGTTATAACATTGAGTATCTGTAAATGTGTTTGACTGAATCGATAACACAAAATTGTTTACTCTTTTCTTTGTTTAAAACTTTGATGTCGTGATTTGATTCTATGCAATGTAATATATCTCTCATTTAAATTCTTTGTCTCAATTGGAGGGAGACAAAACTTACTGTATATAATTGTAATTTCTGTATGAATAATTTTTTTTGTAGAAATGTCAATAAGTACAAATGTTCTGTGTTATTTAATGTGTCTGGTTGCTGTTATGTAAATTGCTGACCTTCACTTAGGATTCTTAGTTAGTTTGTATGTAAAAGGTGTAGTGGTTCCCCTTGGGAGTGGAACTGTGTAGCGCACGCAAATTGTGGTTGGCCTAGGTAGAAAGGTGGAACAAGAGTCAGTCGGGGACGAGCTACCAAACTGTGCACTGCCATGTAAAAGTGGCATATTTTTCTGGTTCTGAAAGAGGCTTTATTTGCTACTTTCCAATGCCTGAGATGGATGGATAAATAGCTGGAACGATTCTGGAATTGGTATTCATCCTCGTCACCAAGAAGGGCCGGAGTCCAGCAATTCTTTCTGCAAATCCGCCTACCAACATGCGGTTGCCACCACATTGCGCAATCACTGTAAAGGAGTACTATAATAATGTACAGTGAAGGATCAGCTTATTGGGCGATTTAGTGTGCACAAATATAAGGTAACTTATAACTGAATTTATGTACTTACCTTGATTTTTTCCCTATCACAACACCTCTCAGGTTCCTCTCCATTTGAACTAAGATCACTGAGTGTTCTATTTTGTGGAAAAAATGAGAGCCTCAAAGTTGGACAGTTAATTACATAATGTTGTTTGATCTTTAATGAGAAGGGAATTTTCAGATTTACTGTGGATTTAGTGAAATTGTGGGAAGCAGTAAATGTAGTTTTGTGAAATTTCAAAGTCTCCTATTTAATCATTTACTTGTAAGTAGAAGACTGTGATAATAAAGACAATTTGCAGTTCTTTTAAACATTAAAAGCTCTTATAACTGAGGCTCATAAAGTTTTCCTTAGTAAATGATCACATTGTTGCCTGTAGTAAACTCAAAAAGGTGAGTTAATTTCTTGCAAATTTGTCAACATTGTGTTTCACTGTAGTAAAAGTTGAAAACTGCTATAGTAGAAAATTATATGTTCATGATTGCTAAGTGATTGTCTCTCTTGTGTATTGGAAGTGAATATTAATAGTATAACAGGATCCACAGTTTGTCTATTGTGCTAATGCCAGGTAACAAGTAACAGGAAGACCACTATTTATGAAAACCATAATTCCTTTATTCAAGAGATAGTGAGAAGCAACCTGTTAGTGTATTCCAATTAACTCTCATTTTAAATAGTAAAGTATTTAACTGAAAGAGACTTAACCTATGTCCAATTTATGATCCTGCAGTGAATGTTAATAGTAATGTTATAAAGACCATTCAGTTTGAACAAGACCTGAAAGTAATAGTGTGTTTCGGTATCTGCTACATTTTTGCAAATAGTTTGTGCTGCTCTAGCTGTTAGCTTCAATCTTACCGTAAACATATGTATGTGTCAAGAGTTCATTGCACTCGCATGTGACAAAGTATAGATTGAGTTTATCCGTTAAAGTTACTAATAACTATTTTCTTGAACAAGAATGTTACTCTTTCTCTTGCCTAGCTGGTGACCATTTTCTTTACTCTTTAAACAGTATAGCTAAGTAAAATATTGTTTGTTACTGTTCAAATATTTACGTAACTCTGACTTTCACTTCTGATAAGCCACTTCCGTTAGGTACAACACGGTCAACATAACAAAATTCCTCTCAGAGGGTAACACTGCTGTGTTGCTTTATACCATAATTGTTTTAACTAGATAGTTATATTTCATGGCCTGCCTCCAACTTTAAGGTTATAGTACAGCAGTAGCATACAGTTGTGTTATATATGCATTGTTGGCAGTAAATTCTATAATTTTTTTATGCATGTTAGGGCACTTCATATGTATTTTTCAGGCTGAATGTAACTGCAGTAAATGTCCATGTGTGTGTGATAAATTAAAATTGGAACTGGAAACAACACAAAGAGAACTTAAAACTTTAAAATCTGTGCTTAACAGCTTATCTCACTACATGCAAAGGGAATATCACCACAAATGGAACACTAAAGAAAAAGACATTAAGCCCCTTGACAAGAGATGCCAAAATATTCTTCTTGTCACAGATAGCCAAGGCCAGAAACTTACAGATAATAAAGAAGATGTGACATAAATGCCACAGGCTGGGTTAAACTAGGTGACTCAGTGTGTGAAATCCTAAGAGACTGTAAAAAATTAGCCCAGAATTTGATGAAGTGCTAGTGATCAATTCAACAAAGGAAGCACTAAAACTCTTATCTAATACAAATGTCATCTACTAGGCATCCCACCCAGGCATGACCTTACTCCTGACTCCTGGACAAACATAATGATAGGGAAAATGTGCTGGGAGCTTGAAAGAGTCACTAAACTCTACACAAATGTCTCATTTCTAAGACTCCGCCACCTTGAAAGATTTATCTTTACAAATTGTGGGATGCATCTAAATGATTTAGGAAAACAATGTTTGTGTGAATTAGTTGAAGAGGGCATAGCCAGCTTACAAATGAACACTGATAACCAACAGCCAATTTTTGATAAGGTACTACAAGAACAAGTAATAGGAAAAGAAGCTATGTCAACTTCATTGCCTACTCTAAAACACATAGGTCCACCTACAGGTCTGTCATATACTAGAAGAGACTTATCAGCAGCCCCAGCAACAGAAGTAGCAAAAGATCCTAAAAAAGAAGTAACAGCTGACTCCAAAACAGTACATCCACCCCAAATGTCAGATGCTCTTCCACCACAAAAAGATCTGGCAGTAGCTTCAGTAAAGTGTTTGTCTGGTAATTATGCAAGTGGAAATATTCCTTAGTTTTCATCAGATGTTCTTCCACCACAAGAAGATATGACAGTAGCTTCAGCAACATATATGTCTGCTGATAGGGCAAGTGCAGCTGCTAGTCACTCATCAACAGTTGCTCTTCCAACCTATGAAGATATGGAAGATCTAGTGTCAGGAGCAGACGTGTCAGGTGATGATGCAAGTATTGTTGCTAATCACTCATCTCCAGTTGCTGTCCCAGCACAAGAAGTTATAGAAGTTCTAGCTCAGCAACAGGTGTTTGTGCAGGTGCAGTTGTTAATAACTCATCATCAGATATTTCTGGTGCAGCAGCTCCACCTCAAAGTTCAGGTAGCAGAAAAATCCCTCAAGACCGAGATGACCTACTGTCAAAAGGGAGGACTTTTACTACCCCGTCAACAAGAAAGGATTGACTTAACAACTGTAAGTCACACAGATAATCTTTTTTGCAAAAGTCCTGTAGATGATAAATCCACCCATTTAAATGTAACTGCCAAAGTAGCCCCAATTACTGATAAAAAAAGTAATCACCTAGATGTAATTAATGAAGAACCTAACTGTTAAGACTTTCCCTCAAAAATTTACTTTCATAATGTACAAGGTCTTAGAAGTAATATGTGTCTTAGAAGTGTCTTAGAAGTGTTAATAAAGTCTGTAAGTGATATTTCACTTGCAAAAATTCTATGTATAACTGACCACTTAATGGAAGCATAAGAAATCGAAAGTGTAGTTCTTCCACAATTCAAACTAACAGATAATTTTTCAAGAAAAATTTACAAAGGTTGAGGGAGTTGCATATTTGCAAGGGAATGCATTGCAGCACATCCACTCCAAATATTCTATTCTTACACTATTCAAAACAATATTGAATTATCTGGGATTCAAGTTACTGATCACCTTCTGGTAACATAGGCTCTTTATTTAAAAACTTCTTGAAACGCTAACAAAGAGAAGCATTCCAAATACCTTATTCTGTTGCGATTTTAATACTGACTTCTTTAATGATGGCAGCATCCAGGCAGCCTTCATAAATTTGAGGAATTCTTTCAACTTTCATTTGAAAGCAAAATCTGCAACTACAACCACACCCCATAGTAGTAGCTGTATTGACCAAGTAGCCGCTAATGTAGAATGTGTTGCACACGCTGTATACCTAGGGTTCTCAGACAACAATGCTATAATTGTAAATGCAAAGTTACCACACTGGGATGCCTTAGTCAGAAATGTAGTAAGAGAAAGCAGAAACTTTTCAGAAAACAGTATTCTTAATTTTCTATCCCACATGAATAAAGAAAATTAGCAGACATTCTTCCAGTAAGAAACAGTAGATGATAAGTATGAAGCATTCCTAAACATTTTCTCCTATTACTTCAATTACCATTTTCCTTTAGAATTAAAAAAAGTCGTTCATGGTTATTTCAGAAAGTGGATCACTTCATGCATTATAACTCGCTCCAAAAGAGAGAGGGATCTTTTCTCCCTGAGCAAAATAAAATTTGGCAGGAGTATTCAGTTTAAAAAATACTTCACTGCTTATAAAAAAATATTCAGAAATGTTGTCAAGGCAGTCAAAAAACTTCATTATGACATACTTCTCAAAACTTCAACTAACAAAAGTAAATGTATGTGCCAGTTATTTAAGACTAGTACTGGTAGTTCTAAAACATTGCAAATAGCATTAACCTAGAGATAAATGGAAGATTTATTACTAACATAAAAGAAAAGGCTCATGAAATTAACTCCTTCTTCACAAATTCTGTTGAAAACCTTACCAGTGCCCTCTTTCAAGCAACCCTACTGCTTCACTATTCTTATCACCAACCTCAGAAGCAAAAATCAAAAATACAATTGGCCAAAAAATAAAGAAGGTTTATTCTACTGGACAAGATGTAATCCCTTGTTTCCTTGTTCATAGATGTTCAAGTGTAATAAGTAAGCCTTTATCATATATTATTAATTCTTCATTTTTGGAAGGCATATTCCCTAAAGTACTTACCATAGCAAAAATTATACTGATACACAAAAAAAAAAAAAACTCTAAACAAGATCACAATAATTATCAGCCAATAGCAGTCCTCTCTGTGTCGGGTAAAACATTTGAGTACGTAGTGGCTGACAGACTAAAATCATTTCTGAATAAGTAAGTATCCTTTCTCCAGCTCAGTATGGATTCCAGGAGGGAAAAACAACAGTAGATGTTGCTTATAAATTTCTATATACAACCCTCACTCTCATAGATAAGAAACAGCCAGCTTTGGGGTTGTTCCTTGATCTTACAAAGGCCTTCGATACTGTAAACCACAGAATACTATTACAAAAACTATATAACTATGGTATACTGGGCCTATGATTGGTTTTGCAAGCTAGCTACTAGACAGAAAACAGTATGTGCACTTACGTGAGGTCACCCCTTCTGGTTAATCCACAGTGTCATGTCCTGAAATTCAAACCATTAAACATTGTGTCCCTCAATGATCAGTTTTAGGCCCAATCCTATTTCTCCTGTTTATTAAAGATCATGCTCTTCACTTACCAGCTTGCAATATCTTCCTTTTTGCCAACAACAGCAGTATTCTGATATCTGACTCTGATAATCACATTGAAGCTGCAGGCAACCAATGTACAGCTCTACTGGATTAAGGACTTACAGCTAATAGGCTACTTCCTAATGCAAAAAAGACTTTAGGACTAACATTTCATACATTCCATAACAGAAATCCCATCATGCCAACTATACAATTAGGTTGAAATAGTATTGAACTCGAAAATGTAACTAAATTCCTTGGAATATTTATCTGACACTCTAAGTTGGAAAAGGCACACTTACAGTTCAGCTACCAAGCTAAGTAAAGTATGTTTTATGCTTCTGACAGTCAGGAAAGTGATGAGTATAAATATCCCAACATCAGTGTACCATACTCTTTTTCACTCAATCCTAACATATGACCTCATACTTTGTGACCACAGTTCTGAGTCCTATAAAATATTTTAGCTCCAAAAGAAAGCTGTCTGGATAATGTTATTTAAAAAGCAGAGAGACTCATGTAAACAATTATTCCAAAAACTAGGTATTCTTCCACATCCATGCCAGTACATATTGGAGATACTAAGTTTTACCAAGCTAAATATTGGCAGCCTGACTGATCACCAACTTGACTCTAGAGGGAAATACTTGCTGACACAGTTTCCCCGTTCCACCAAATTCTGTGCTGATATTGTAAAGTGCAGGGTATTAAACATTGTAATCATCTACCACTAAATGTAAAAAACATCAACAATCCAGCACATTTTAAATTAAGGCTTAAATTGATATTATTAAAATACTCTTTTTATAACTTACATGCATATTTTGAATGTGATTTTTCTATGTAATTTATTTGCACTCTTATCTTTCTGTACTATAATTTATCTACAAAGAGTAAATTTCAATAAGGCCTAACCGACTGTTAAAAATTGATGTACTTGTATGTACTTACTACATTCATCCAGTAAATCTGAACTGTTGTATAAATTATATAATGCTTATCGGTACTTAATTTGACTTTAAGTATCCACAAATTTTAATTTTAATTAGTCCTTGTTGACCTTAATTTTGAACAAGTTATGAGCATACTAATACTATATCTTGTAATCTACAACTATCATACAATTGTGTAAATCTAGGTGTATTTAATTTGGTGTTACATATTTTTAAATGTTTAACTACTATAATGACTAGTCCCATGTCATGTAGTATTCACTGTACACAAAATGATTCAGTGGATCAATAAAGAATAAATGAAACATGCTGTTTTTACACTAGTGTCACTTTTCTTACTGGGACATGATATTATATTGGAACTTAAGTTATATTGTATTAGAGAAATAGTCTCCCATGATACGGGAACAATTTTGAATCAAAATTTACTTGACAGAGTAAAAAAAATATTTGTAACTGTAAGTTGGAAGGAATACATTTGATGTTTTTTCACCATGTGGACACATATAGATATATACTGGGTGGTGTTAAAATCTCAAGTTACTTGTTGCTGGACTACATGTTTCTCTCCATTTTAGATTCATTATCATTATTACTGTTCTTCTGTACAATATGAATATCCTGTTTATTTTGGCTGTGCCTCTATGGAGAAGCATACTGCAGCATGAAATAATGCTAAGAGTGTCATTTTCATAATGTTTATGTCTGTTAGGTAGCTGCATTTGTGCAGGACATACAGGTTTGTGCACTTTTTATCTTATTCTAATGCTGTGGGAGCAGACACAATGCTGTGTGATGCTGGTAGCTTGCCAAGGTCAGGATCTAGATGTTCCACCATCCCTGGTTACAGGTTGACAGTGGCTAGCAGTGAAATACCCACAGGCATTAATGAAATGTTATTAACAAAGAAAAAATTTATTGTTGAAAGATGCACAATTGTCTTGTTCCATGGGCTGTTCACAGTTACAGTATGATGAAGATGGCACACACCATGCCAGAATGTGCTGATGCCAGCTTGTGGCATGCTGTCTTGGGTGCAATGGCAGAGGGAGCATTGGAATCAGTGCCTCCAGCCTGGATGGCTGTGAATTGCGTAGGTCCTTCACCACAATAGGATTAATATTTACACAGGGCTGGCTCATGTACTTTGCAATTGTGAGGTGACAATAACATCACTTGTCCTGCATTTATTGCCCATTCAGTTTCTCTGGTCACACTGGTTGCAGCTGAAAGGTGTCCCAACCCTGTCTTTCTGGAGCAGTGGTGGGTATATATTGTAAAGTCAGTGAACTAAGTAGTTATTCTTGCATATGACTTACACCGTCTTACACCACTCTGCATGGTCAGCACAGTGACAGTATCCCTCTCTCCCTATGATGACATTCTGCTGCATTGGCACTTTGGACACCATGCTCTTTCAGTGTGTCGCAATTTGCTCTGTTTTGCTATCATGTTACATACAACATCAGTGGTCCTTCCCTACATGCATTCCACCAAGTTGTTGAATACTGACTTTCTTTGCTCGCCTCTTGTATTATCAGGTGAATACTTCAACATTTGACTCAATAAAGCAATGCTTTTATTCCATGACACTTCATTATTTATTCTATCTTCTTCCTCTTTTTAAATTATCATCAGTTATTATGCCAAAGTATTTTGTGCATATGGAATTTTTTGCTATCAAGTCATATGTGCCAACTTAAATACCTGAATTGTGTCTGATTTTAGTCTGTATCTTAAAGTGTTTTATGAATGTTATTATGTGAATTTAGTTCCTCAGACCTTTCGATGGTATTTTTCAAGTTGCCCTTTACTTTCAGATTTTCTGTATTGTTACCATTTCATAGTAGAATTTTATCATCTGTACAACAATACTGATATTATTAACAGTGTTTGGGATATGATTATATCTAGTATGAAGCATAATGGGTCACGTATGGATCATTGTGAGACAGAGCAATTTAGCTACTTTCTTCTGATTGTATCCTCTCTCTTGACTTTATTATTATTATTATTATTTCTGTATATTGGTTACCTTTTTAAAGATGTGACAGTGTCAAATCTCCTGCCTTCTCTCTTATGCCATATGCATTTCTACTAATAATCTCTCATTCTCACAGTCAAAAGCATTTGTGAGATCCACATTTACTCATATACATTTCTTTCTGGAGTCTAAGTTGCTGTTGACACTCTCTGAGATATATGAATACATCTATGGTAAGTTTATCTTTCTGGAAACCACGCTGACTTTTATTCATTATGCCATATTTAATTAAGACTGCAATGAGTCAGTGTGTGTAAGCTCATTAAAATATTTGTGATATGATTAGCAGAAGAGCAATGGGCCTACAATTTCCTGGTTTGTATTCATTGCCCTTTTATGTATTTGTGTCTTTAGTACTGTATTCAGGCAGTTGTCTATGAAGAATGTATTTATTAGTTTCACAAGAGGCTTCTTGAGCTCTGACAATGTTTAATTCCTTCAGATGTTGTGTTCAACCAGTTGTTCATGAAGGATGTATTGATTAGTTGTGCAAGATGTTTAATGAGATCCTGAATATAATGTTTAATTTCTGTAGATGATATTCCAGAAATTCTGCATGACATATTTTAGGAAATATAATGTAACTGGTTAGATAAAATAATCTACACACCAAGTGGCAAATGGAAAATATCTATTTAAAAGGTGTTAAAATTCGAAAGCTTTAGGAGCCAGTGGCTCCTTCTACTGGCAGAAAGACTGAAGGGGAAGGAAGAGGGGTGAAGCGAAACGTCTGGTGAGTTTTAGAGTTCGGAAAAGTAGCCCAAAATCACAGTTCAGGGGTTAATTAATAATTAAACAATATAGCAGAATTTGTAATTTTCATCTTTGATTTGTTACTTAAATTAACATGGCTAATTCTAAAATGTCAGAGTTCAGATGTTTGTTTACATATAATATGGATTTTGTCTGTTCCAAAAATTAATGTTTTCTTGATAACTGTGTGGTTGAAAGTTTTGTTGTAAGTCTACAGTGAAGATAATTTTCTAGTTCATACATCTGGTGTACTACACACATTAATACCATCACACTCACAAATATTTTGCTACTTATTATTTATTTTCAGGTGACACCTAACTATTGAGTTCCCTGTTTTAACCAAGACATGACTCTGCATTATTTTCTGGAAGGTTACTTAAATACTAAATTAAAACTATATGCATAGTTGCTTGCTGGCACTCTCAATATTCATATATTCAATTTGTGTCAGTACTTAGTTCAATCTTTCTCTTTTTTTTTGAAATGCAAGAGCACAGATATTCATACTGCAGATGTCACTTTGACTTACCTTTTTGCACCTGGATAGAAAAGTATTATCATAGGTGAGGCACATTCCTATCTCTCATAGTATATTCAAGACTTAGTTTATATTTCTTCATTCCTCATGTAGATATCCTATGTAGCTAATTTTCAGTAAATAGTGTTCACTTTGTCCTCTGTACATATATTCCTTAGCTTTGTTCTTCCTAATTTCTTAATCTTAGTTAAGTTCTGTAGTGGAGATGTTTAATTTCCTTAATAGTCAAGTCATATTATAAAGATTTCTCTAAGTGAAAATTGCTTGGCGGTTCTTAGCTAAGCTACAAATGTCATCTGATGGCATTCCTTCAGCTTACATTGTTCTGTATGTATGCACAGAAGTTGTCAACTTTAAAGCCAGCTACTGCACAGGCACAGTTCTGTCCTCGCTCCAACTCACCATTTCCATGCACTGCATCTCAATCAAATGCCTACTGTGTTTTTAAACAGTACAGTGTCACATTAAATAATTTCTCACACTCAGTGAGGGTAATGTTTTCTGAGCTTCTCTGGCTTGTAAACATACACTGAAAATCTTACATAATTAACACTTACATCCTAATAAGGCAACACACATGAAATAGGCAACATGAAATCTTTCCTTCATACTAAATGTCAATCATAATAAGCATATTCAAGTGGACAGCATGTCACCTTTTAATTACACTTACTTGCATTGCTCCAAGCCATGCCTAATCAGTGACAAATTCCGTTTAGTGCACAAATTCATGTAAATCTTTTTGTGGGTAGAGCCCTTTTTCCTTACCACTGTTTAAGTATACTATATTATAGGCTCCTGGGTGATGGATTTTTGATATAATGAATGGCCCTGTATACAGCAGTTGCTACTTGCAATTCAATTTACCATGCTTTGTCAATTTTGGATGAGTCCTGAGGAGTACTTGTCCCACATAGTACTCTACAGTGTGCTAATTTCTTATCATACAATTGTTTTCTGTATTCTGCCTTTTCTTCAGTACTAACCAGTGCCCCATGTATTTTCCCCTCACACTATGTTTCCTTCCCAGGGACCTTAGGTAGAGGTTTCTCCCAATTGTCTGCTTGCCTTTTGTCAAACAGCAATTTGTAGGCGTGAAGCTGGTTGACCTATGTGCAAGATTGTTAACAGGTTTCTGGAATGTGTTAATGTATTTGATCCATCTTGTTCATTTGTGATGGGTATAAGTCCAGACAAATCTGTTAAATTCCTTAAATATCTTTACTATGGGACTTGCTTCTGCATGAAATGTGGATACAACTATATGTTTAATGTTTCCAATGACTGCTTTTAAAGTATGATACATTGTCTGTCATCAGTATTTCCAACTAGCCTTCTCTGGGTAAATAATCCATTGTAATTCTTATGATGATGGTGCTTGCAGTCACTGACCTCACAGCATACAATTTGACATACTTGGAGAAAATATAATACAGAGCAACACCATATCTTACATCTCCTTTCCCTTGTGGATAGGGACCATCCATGTCCAAGGAAGCTAGTTTTTAGGCAATATCAGGTGTAGTTCAATCAGTCTCAGTTTATTTGTACATTAAGCCTTCTGACACACAACACATTTCCACATTACCTGCAGAACTTTTCATTTTAAATTTGGATGGTAACAATAAGTGCTTATCTCACGTAGTCATTTGGAGATGCCATAGTGTTCCAAACATTGTGAGTGTGGAATATAAAATCATTAATGGGATCCTGTGGTAAACAAACACACCACTGGCTCTGCTCTGGGTGGTGTCAGTGAAACAATGCACATTGATAAATCATAAAAAAATTTTCAACCCATCATCACTGTTGTGCAGCAGTTTTAGCTTTACCTTTTGCCATCTGTAATCATTCTGCTACAGTTATTTCATGCTTTTACACATCCTGATGTAGTATGGTTGTTGTGTTTTGTCTGTCATCAACAAAATCCTGATTTCTGAATTGTTCTCCATGAATTCCAAAATTTGTCTAGATCTTGTGGAAGTCTCATTAAGGTATCATCAATTACCTTTTGATTAACTTTGACATATGCAATTTCAAAATTAAATTCCACCTAGCAATCCTCCTGTGTAAGACTTAATAAGTGAGAAGGGTGGGGGTTGGGGGGGGGGGGGGGGGGCAAAGACTGATGGTATGCTTTCCCCACAGGAAATATTTGAACTTTTTGAAAGCCCATATTACCACAACAGCTTCCAATTCAGTCATGGAATATGCTCATTCAGATTCAAATAGGGTCCTACTACCAACACTAATTACCCTGGGGTAAGCTCCCCCATTTGTGTCAGTGATTTGGGATAAACAAGCGTCCAGTCTTGTGAGGATGCATCTGTACACAGGCAAAAATACTGGGTCATGTCAGGATAATGTAAGTTGTTTGCCTTTGAAAGAGCTTCTTTAAGGGGGGATGTAATGGAAAATGTAAACATTTATTTAAAAAATTATTACAGCCATATTTATTAATGTACAAATCTAAAATTTTCCATGTGTAAAGCACAAGAACTGTGTTTTAATGGAAAAATATAATAAAATATGCAGGATTAATATTTTGCACATAAATTTGAATTTTTAATTTTTGTCTTTTTCATAAAAAGCCATAACTCAAATTCTAATTATGCAATTAATCTGAAAATTTTATTGTAGTGTCCTGAGAATGTTATAAGACCACTGAACTACAGTTATTAATTTATGGTACAAATTGTATCATTAACAGAGTTTTTAATTTTGCACATCCAATACAATCATCTAAAAATCAGAACGCAATTGCAGGATCTCGTATTTTTTAGATCCGGGGAGAAAGCAACACATTACAAACCATACCTGAAAATTTCATATCATTAGCACATATACTTTTTGAGAAAGGCTTCTAATAACATAAAAAATGTAAAACAGAGAAAATGAGGTTCAAAGATTTTCTTCCCTCAATTTTAAGATCTTGCATACTGATACTCCTCATTCTCCAAGCTTCTCTTCTCTCCTCTTCAAATCTGCCTGGCCTGTATTTGTAGATAAGAAATTGATCTGTTAGCCTGTCGATGGTGTAAAATGCTTTTGTTGTATGGACACAAGGATCTGCACCAACTCTCTTCAGCACTTCAATTCTGCCATTATTTCCATTATTGTAACATAAAACTGCATCATAGACACCTATTTTGAGTATTTCAAGTCCTCAGACTGTCCTTTTTGAGCATCTAATCCAAATTAAATTATTGAAGACACTTCCTCAATAAATCAGGGTTTGCAAGAAACCTGAATGTGGGCTTAATTGCATTCATAGCAGGTTCTGGTAATGAATGTTTATGTGAATACATCTCATTTGTGTTGTTGAACTTACACCAATCTTCTTTTGGACACAGATTGTGGTGTTTGGTCAGTGGATGGTTTGTGGAAAAAAATTGCCCACACAGCACGCCTCATTACTCCTAAATTACGTGTGTTTTTCCTGATACTTCTCCCACAAAATAACTGAAGAGAATCAATTTCTTTCAGAGTAAGCCTGCCTTTTCCTTCTAGTCGTTTTCCATCCTCAAGTACTTCACCTTTCTTCTCTTTCAGCAAGCAACAAAGCCTACCACCAAGCATCTTTTGGATGTGGCCAACACATTCCAACTTTTCTATTGTTGTATTGTACAATTTTTATCTGCTACAGCTTTGAACAAAGAGAAGTACCCATCACCAAGGTATTTAGTATATCTAACACTATACTGGTCCTTAGATCTGGGGAACTTCCTCACAACTGCAGCAGCCTTCATGTCCCCACTTAAACCACTACAATTTTTAGAGCATGCTACTGCATGCTTTTCCTGCCACAGTTTCTCACTGTCTCCATTGTTGGACATTTTCCTTGTTGTGCACTGGTGGCAGTATCTAGACATAGTTTCTACATCTAAAACTTTACCTGAGTCAATACCAATAACATATGCAACTCCATACAGAGATGTGTGACCTCTTTTCATTCAGATGGTATCTACAGACACACACAGGTCAGTAACATTTCTAAGAGGATCACTGTCATGAATATCTATCCCAAGGTCTATTTCTCTTTGGTTTATTTCCACCAATTCTTCCACTACTTTCTTCATAGAAACTTCGGCAGTATTGCATACAGCAACAGACATTTTTCATTTATTTTTTTCAAACCTTGCACAAGGTGGAGGCATGTTCAGAAAACCACACAATAAATTACCTCCTTCCCCATGCTGTCCAAGGCATCTGAGAGCATATGCCAACCTAAAATTGCTTTCATAGGTACCAGTGTCAGTTTTTTTGGAGAAGGAAAATGAAAATTCATAGCCATTCTTCTTCCCCCAACAACAATCATGCATCCTGTATTTTTACAGCTAACACATGAACATGAAAACTTTATAGCCTTGCAGAGAAGCTCTAAATCAATAAGTCTGAATCCAGTGGAATCCATATCAACATCATTCATGCACCTGTACAATACTCCTGTCCCAAGCTGAATCTGAGAACTTATGTTCTTCATTTTGAGCTGCTTCCTCTTTTTTGTTGGTAAACCAATTTCCATGAAACCTTCATTTCCTAAACATAGTTTTTCCATGACCCATTATGCACAAATCTTGACTTGCACATAAATTTTTGTGAATTCAACCTTCCACCTACTAATATGTGTTAGTATTGTCAAAATGTAAATAAACCACATGCAAGAAAGTTTTCAGGCAAAGATATAGATGTCAGCCAGACGTATAGATGTCAGCCAAAGATATCAAGAAAAAATAGTCTTCACACTGACATAAATTCCATTGAAGCAAGCAGTTTCTCAAATGTTGGAAAATGTGGGAGTGGCTGCCAATGCAGAGTTCAAATGGTTCAAATGACTCTAAGCTCTATGGGACTTAACGTCTGAGGTCATCAGTCCCCTGGGGCCACAGCAGAAGCATCCATGTCACGGCCCTGGGAGGACTACTTGTAGCCCTGCTGATTCTGCTACCACCAAGCCATTACAAGAAAGAACAAAATGCATGACGACTCTCATAATCGGTCTTTCTTAAGACCATGTTCGACTATCATCTCCATAAATGTGGAGGGATTATCACCTGCCAAACAGGATATACTGGCTGATTTGTGCAGATTGAACGAATGTCATGTCCTATGCCTACAGGAAACGCACCAAGGCCCAAACAGCAATAGCCCTAAAATTGTGGGCAAGAAACTGGCAATCAAACGGCCTGACGATCAATACGGAAGTGCAATTTTCATACAAGAGGGAGTAGCCTACGACGGGTTTCAACTTTCAGACAAAAACAACATTGAACTTCTCAGAGTTGAGACTAATCATATGACAATAACATCAATATATAAGCCTCCAAACATGCCGTTCGAGTATGACCTGCTGCGCAGTAATCCCCTTCCCACGGGCAGTATTGTAATGGGTGACTTCAATAGTCACCATACACGCTGGGGATACAATGAATCTAATGAAGACGGACTCAAGGTGGAGACAAACTCCCCCCATCTTTTAACAGCGGCAGGTGGCAAGGGGATACAACCCTGACCTCGTCTTCATCAGCCAGAACTTGGTAACTGAGTGCGTGAAAGATGTCCTGGGTCCTATTCCACACTCCCAACATAGACCCATCAAACTCACAGTTACTTCAACAGTGGTGCCAGTGCGGATTCCATTTCAACGAAGATTTAATTTCAAGAGGGCAAACTGGGAAGGTTTCGCAATTGGAATCGATGAAAAGCTGCAAACTCTAGAACCAAAACCCACCAACTACGAGAAGTTCATAGAAATTGTCCAGAACGTATCAAGAAAGTCTATGCCTAGGGGCTGCAGAACGGAGTTTGTACCGGGCCTAACAAAAGATAGCCGGCAACTATACAATGCATATAAGGAAAAGTATGAGGAGAACCCATTCTCTGAAGAAACTCTTGAACTTGCAAATGCACTTACCGACCAGCTAATTGAGAAGCACCGAGAAGAATGGCAACATCTAATTGAAAGTGTAGACATGAAACATTCTAGCTGGATTGCCTGGAAGACAATTAAGAAGCTAAATAATGACCCTAAGCAGCAAACGGAAGCACCAAGAGTAACAGCCAACCAAATAGCGCACCAACTCATTCTTAATGGGAAAACGAGGACTCCAGCAAAACCCATCCCAATAAGAAGTGGTGAAAGTGACACGAACTTTTACAGCCATCCATTTACCATCGAAGAGCTAGAGTCCACACTTAAATCTCTGAAAGCTGGCAAAGTAGCAGGGCTAGACGACCTTAGGAATGAACAGATCCGTAAATTTGGCGAGTACATGAAAAACTGGCTGCTCCTACTTTTCAATACCTGTATCCAGCTAAACAACATCCCAAAAATCTGGAGAAAGGGCAAGGTCATAGCCATTCCAAAACCCGGCAAACCATTGGACAAGCCAAAAAATTTCATTCCGGTAACATTACTTTGCTGTGTTCGAGCGCATGTTGCTGAATCGACTTGTGCCTAATATTGATCATCAGATAATTCCAGAACAGGCGGTGTTTCGCCCTGGGAAAACTTGCACTGGACAGGTCTTGAACCTTACCCAGTTCATAGAGCATGGGTACGAGAACCATCTAATTACTGGAGCTGTACTTGTCGACCTCTCATCCGCATTCGACACTGTAAATCACAAACTGCTGCTTACTAAAATATACGCTATGACTAATGATTTCGGGCTGATACAAATTATATCAACTCTTCTCAGCAACAGATGGTTCATCGTAAACCTAGGAGGGAAGCGAAGCCGATGGCGTATCCAGAAAAATGGACTACCCCAAGGCAGTGTCCTCACACCCACTCTTTTCAACATATATGTGAATGATCAACCAGTTGCACCAGGGACTAGGAGCTTTGCTTACGCGGACGATCTTGCAATAGCCGTGCAGGGTCAGAATTTTAACGACATAGAAATTAGCCTTATGAATGCCCTCAACGGTCTAACGCCATACTATGAAGCCAACTTCCTACACCCAAATGCATCAAAAACATTATCCTGCCTATTCCATCTTCGAAACCGAGATGCCAAACATACCCTAAACATCACGTGGAACAACCAACGAATCACGGTCAGCAGCACTCCTTGTTATTTAGGCGTCACTCTTGATCGCACACTTACTTACAGACATCATGTAGACAAGGTCAGGGGCAAACTATCAACAAGAAACAACCTCGTGAGTAAGCTCACCTCCACAAAATGGGGTGCCGATTCACATACTTTACGTACGTTGGCACTTGCACTCTGCTACTCGGTTGCTGAATACACTGCCCCAGTTTGGGAAAGATCAGCGCATGCTAAATGAGTGGATCCTCTGCTGAACAATGCTTGTCACGTAATCACGGGATGCCTAAGACCCATCCCGGTTAGCCAACTTTATTTGCTTAGTGGCATAGCTCCACCCAACATCAGACGAGCTATAGCAAGCAAAGAGGAGCACCTCAAGCAGCTGCCCAACCAGCGCCATCCTCTCTTCGGACAAAACCCTCCACACACACACGTCTAAAATCAAGACGGAGTTTCCTCACCTCAGTTCAACTGCTCGAAACCTCAAAACAAAAGGCCAGATTGTCAAAATGGCAAGCAACATTGCCTATGGGAGACCAGGCACCTCTAATCTCACCCAACGAACAACTGGCCTCTGGAAATGAACTAAAATGGCCATTATGGAGAACCCTCAACCGCCTACGAACTGGGGTGGGCAGATGCAACGTAAACATGTGTAAATGGGGATACCGAGACGGGACGGACACGTGCCAGTGCAGACAGATCAAACAATGGACTACCTCCTGGAATGCAGCAACGTAGGGGAAGGGTGCAGGAAAGAAGATCTGGCAAATGCTACAACAGTGGCAGTTAAATACGCTGAATTTTGGCGGGACGTGATATGATATATATACTATGTTTATCTTTGTATTGTAATGTGACTCCCCATTTTAGGTTTGTTTTACTTATACATATCTGTATTGTATTTGTATTTGTGTGTATATGTAATATGTGAGTTGTCTATGGCTTGGACATGATTAAATAAATAAAATGAATCAGTCCCCTAGACCTAGAACTACTTAAACCTAACTAATCTAACGACATCACACACAACCATGCCCAAGGCAGGATTCAAACCTGTGACCGTAGTAGCAGCGCAGTTCTGGACTGAAACACCTAGAACTGCTCAGCCACAGTGGCCAGCCAGTGCAGAGTTAATCAGTTTAACAATTTCAAGCCATTCCTAAAGCTGCTATCATGATAAAATTCACACACAACGTAGAATAAACTGTGTAGATAAAGAAAATAATATTTTTGAAAAATCGATTTTTTGGACCAAAATCCATTACATCCTCCATTAATGTTTCCAAAATCAGTTTTACATTGTTTGAGCCATAACCAATGGTGGTTCTTCCATAGAAGTTTCAATAGAGTGTCAATATTTAAAAGCTGTTGTGGTATAAATTTTCTGAACAAAGATTCTAATCTAACATATCTCTTCAACTGTTTTTTTATTTTGATGTACAGGGCAGTGTCTGATAGCATCAAGCTTCTTAGGGTTTGGAAGTAAGCCTTGAGGTCATATTATGTGTCCAAGGAATTTAACACTTTCCTTACCGAAATGTGACTTTATTAGGATGGCTGTGACTCTGCATTCCGAAAACCTGTACAAGACTTCAACCAAGAGCCTTAAGTGTTCTGAACACATGGGGAAGTAATCATTAAACGAAAAACATATGCAGTAACTCTAGTTAACAATTTAGGTTCTAAGACTCGATCTAAATCAGAAATGAATATGCCTGCACTGAAGTTTAAACCAAATGGGAGAACTCAGAACTCATAGCTTCTGCCCACACATACACTGGGAGAGTAGTGATGGCTATCTTCATGTAGTGCAGTTTCCCAGTATGAGGTACATAGATCAATTATGGTGACTGTCAGTGACAGAGCACCTTGAGTTCCAGCTGCTAATAAGGTGACCCATTCGTTTGTTACGTATTCTTATGAGCTTCAAACCGGAGTGACTCATTTTCAGTTATCCATGTAGTTACTAGTTTATTTTTATAATTTCTTGTGTGCTTGAGTGCTTACTAGACACAACACTTTATTTTAATAACAATGTAGTGTACAGTACTGCTGTTGTTATCTACACTTGTATCAACACTCCTCTCGTACAAACCTTTATTTGTTTTGGTTAATGTAGGGCAGTGTCGGTTAGGCAATCAGTGAGAGAGCACCTTGAGTTCCTGCTGCTAATAAGGTGAGTGCAAAGTTCATTTTTTACATATTGTTAGGAGCTTCAAACAGGAGTGATTTCAGCAGATGACAGGAAATGTGACTGCTGTGTACAGATGTGAGCTGCGTTGGTGACACCTTGCTCAGAGCTCCAGGTGGTGCTTGTTTCCATAACATAGGTTCAGGCTGTTGCCATGGAACATCACTGTGTGGGGGGTTGGACATTTGGATGCAAAGGACATCGAGCATGTCCCACATGTTCCCCAATCAGTCCACTGCTGTATCCGCCCTGGATACTGCCTGCACTGAGGTTGACCCCTCACCCGTAATCATGTGGGATATCATAGCAATATCTGGCAGGAAGCAAAAGACTTTCTGAGGTGCCAGTCATAAAGCCTCCCCAGTTCATTTGATGAACAGGATTCATATGTTATCTGTAGCTGACAAAGTCTCTAAGCTGGATGCAGTCATCCACCCCGTTCCAGAGGAAACTTCTCGGCCCGCAAGGTCTGGGCATTCACAGAGGGTGGGTTTGCTGGTAGTTGGGAGCTCCAACATTAGGCTCAGAATGGGGCCCCGTAAGACCATGGCTGCCAAGAAGGGGAAGGAAGCGAGTGTGCACTCCATGTGAATAACGAGGGGAGTCATTCCGAATGTTGAAAGGGTGCTTCCAAATGCCATGAAGAGTACAGCGTGCAGCTAACTGTCAGTACCAATGACATGTGTCACTTTGGATAGCAGGAGATTCTATTTGGTTTTGGGCAGATAGCGGAAGTTGTAATGATTGCCAGTCTGTTTGTGAGATTAAGGTAGAGATAATTATCTGCAGCATCGTCAATAGAACCGACTGTGGTCCTTTGTTGCAGAGCCAAGTTGAGGGTCTGAATCTGTGACCATATAGGCTGCAGATTACTTGATTTGCATCATCGTGTGGTGGGTTTCTGGGTTCCGCTTAATAAGTCTGGGGTCCACTACACACAGAAAGTGGCTACATGGGTAACGGGGGCTGTGTGGAAGGGACTGGTTAGAGGATCTCAGGAAACCACAGGAAGTGCATCCATATAAAAGGGGTAGGTAAAACACAGTAAGGTAGTTGCAGAAATGATAGGTATTGTAGTTGTAAATTGTCGTAGTTGTCGTAGCTGTGTTGGGAAAGAACCAGAGCTCCAAGCCCTAATAGGAAGCAATGAAGCTCAAATAGTTACACGTACAGATACCTGGCTAAAGTCAGAAATAAGTTCAGCTGAAATTTTTTCAAATGACCTAATAGTGTTCAGAAATGGTAGATTACATACAGCTGGTGGTGGAGTATTTATTGCTGTCAGAAGTAGTTTACCATGTAGTGAAAATGAAGTAGATAGTTCCTGCAAAATAGTATAGGTAGAGGTTATACTTTAAAATTGGACTAAACTATTAATTGAACCATTTTACTGACCACCCAATTCAGAAGATATAGTTGCTCAACAGTTCAAAGAAAACTTGAGTCTCGTTTCAAATAGGTACCCCATTCATACAATTATAGTTGGTGGAGACTTCAATCTACCATTAATATGCTGGAAGAATTATATGCTTTGAGCTGGCAGCAGAGATAAAACATCATCTGAAATTGTACTGAATGTTTTCTCAGAAAATTATTTTGAACAATTAGTTCATGAGCCCACTTGGAACGTAAATGGTTGCAAAAGCATACTTGACCTCTGAGCAACAAATAATCTTGGACAAATAGGGAGTACCATGACAGATACAGGGATTAGAAACCACAAGGCAGTTGCTGCTAGGCTGAAGACCATAACACTAACAATCAACAAAAAGAAACACAAAGTACATCTCTTTACTCTCCACTCCTCCTGATCTGATCATGTAGGCATAGAAAAGATGTGGAATGATTTAAAAGAGATAATATCAATGGCAATTGAATGATATATACCACATAAATTAATAAGTGATGGTATTGATCCCCCATGCTACACTAAATGGGTCATATTGCTGTTGCATAACCAATGGAGAAAGCACGCCAATTTTAAAGAATGCAAAATCCCCAAGGTTAGGCAATTTTTTCTGGAGTTCGAAATATAGCACATGTTTCAATGCGAGATGCTTTCAATAATTTCCTCCATGAAATCCTGTCTCAGAATCTGGCAGAAAACCCAAAGCGATTGTGGTCATACATAAAGCACACCAGTGACAAGTGAGATCACTGAAAACAATGCAACTAAAGCAGAGGTATTAAACACAATTTTCCAAAGCACCTTCACCAATGAAGAAGACAAAGTAAATATTCCTGTATTCCAATCAAGAACAACTGCCAAG
Source organism: Schistocerca piceifrons (assembly GCF_021461385.2). Lineage (NCBI taxonomy): Eukaryota > Metazoa > Arthropoda > Insecta > Orthoptera > Acrididae > Schistocerca > Schistocerca piceifrons. The sequence goes on from NC_060141.1 coordinate 267,547,925, forward strand.
ATGAGAAACATAGAAGTAGATATCCTCGGTGTAGCAAAGCAGCTTAAATTACTTAATAAAGGCAAGACCTCTGGTCCAGATTGTATATCAGTCAGGTTCCTTTCAGAGTATGTTGATACAGTAGCTCCATGTCTAGCAATTATATACAACCACTTGCCCATAGAAAGGTCCATACCTAAAGACTGGAAAATTGCTCAAGTCACACCAATACCCAAAAAGGGAAATAGGAGTAATCCATTGAATTACAGGCCCATACCACTAATGCCAATTTGCAGTAGAGTTTTGAAACAAATTCTGTGTGCAAACATTATGAATTACCTCAATGAAAACAAATTATTGACACACAGTCAGCACAGATTCATAAAATATCATTCTTGTGAAACACAACTAGCTCTTTATATGCATGAGGTAATGAGTACTATCGATAGGGGATGTCAAATTGATTCCATATTTTTACATTTCCAGAATGCATTCAACATCGTTCCTCACAAACTGCATGCCTATGGAAAATGGTTTCAGGTGTGCAACTGGATTAATGATTTCCTATCAGATAGGTGACAGTTCAGAGTAATAGACAGAAAGTCATAGAACAAAACAGAAGTAATATCCAGCATTCCTCAAGGAAGTGTCATAAGGCCTCTATTGTTCCTGATCTATGTTAACAACATAGGAGACAAACTGAGTAGCCCTATTAGATTGTTTGCATATGATGCTGTCATTTACCATCTTTTAAAGTCAGCAGGTGACCAAAACAAATTGTAAAATGATTTAGATGAGATATCTGTATGGTGCAAAAAGTGGCAATTGACCCTCAATAAAGAAAAGTATGAAGTTTTCACATGAATACCAAAAGAAATCCTCTAAATTTCAATTACACGACAAGTCACACAAATCTGAAGGCTGTAAATTCAACTAAATACTTAGGGATTACAATCAGAAATGACCTAAATTGTAACAATCAAATAGATAATGTTGTGGGTAGTGCAAACCAAAGACTGGGATTCATTGGCAGAACACTTACATCTACATCTACATCTATGACGCCTGTCTAAAAAGTATCCTACCTTTGGCCAAAAAAAATATTTGGTATACCTGACGGGGTTGGGGCACTAATCCCCTTCAAAGTAGGCCATTTGTGCTTGCACAGGCTTAGCCCACCGATCTTTCCACTGCTGGAAACACCTCAGCAAATCTTCTGTTGGAATGGTTTTCATCTCTGTCGTCATGTTCTGCATTACCTCTTCTTTTCTCTCAAAACGATTGTCTCTTTGTTTCTGGACTGTACCTGTACACCCCTGACTCATTTCCAGTTATCGCAGAGTTCAGAAACCAAAACCCAGGATCAGTGTTGGTAGTGTCCAGAAGGTCCTGTGCAACATCAAAACGGATGTCTTTTTGTTCTGGCAACAAGAACTTGGGCACAAATTTTGCAGCCACTTGGTGCATGTTCAAATTATCAAGCAAAAATGCATGTGCTGAATCTTTACTCACTCCAACCTCTTGGGCAATCTCACACATGGTCAAACGACGATCTGCCATCACCAAATTTTGCACCCTCTCAACAACAGCTGCACTCCGGGCAGTTTGGGGCCTGTCACGCTCGTCACTCTCCGCTGATGTGCATCCATTTTTGAATCAGTTGATCCACTCATTAATTTGTGTGACACTCATCGCATCTTCTCCAAACACCTGCTGAATCTTACAAATTGTTTCACTTTGAGAACCAAGATTTTGACAAAACATGATGCAGTATCTTTGCTCAACATGTTCAGTTATCTTGAGAGAATCGGTAATCCAACAGACACATTGTGTAGCATCTCACTCAGTGCAGTCACTGACATGCAGTGACTGACATGCTGTAAGGCAGACACAAAATTCACACATGTGCAATAAAGGTCTCTTCCTTTACTGTTTACAGTAGCGCCACACTATCGTCTCTATTTTGTGAGGGAAAATCAAGGGTCAGATACTTTTTAGACAGACCTTGTACATCTACATAATTACTCTGCTATTCACAATAAGTGCTTGGCAGAGGGTTCAATGGACCACCTTTGAGCTGACTCTCTACCGTTCCACTCTTGAATAGTGTGCGGGAAAAATGAGCACTTAAATTTTTCTGTGTGATCCCTGATTCCGCTTATTTTATCATGATGATCATTTCTCCCTATATAGGTTGGGGCCAACAGAATGTTTACACAATGGGTGGAGAAAACTGGTGATCGAAATTTCATGAGAAGATCCGACCGCAATGAAAAATGTCTTTGTTTTGTTGATGGCCACACCAATTCACATATCATGTCTGAGGCACTATCTCAACTATTTTTCAATGTCCTGTCAATTCCACCTGATGCAGATCCCACACTGCACAGCAATACTCCAGAATAGGGTGACAAGCATGCTGTAAGCAGTCTCTTTAGGACACCTGTTATACCTTCTAAGTGTTCTACCAATGAATTGCAATGTTTGGTTTGCTCTACCCACAACATTATCTACATGATCATTCCAATTTAGGTTATTTGTGATTGTAATTCCTAAGTATTTAGCTGAATTTACAGCCTTAAGATTTGTGTGACTTTTTGCATAATCGAAATGTAGTGGATTTCTTTTAGTACTCATGTGAATAACTTCACACTTTTCTTTATTCGGGGTCAATTTCCACTAGTCACTCCATACAGGTATCTCTGGAGATGAGGTACTGGTGGAATTTAAGCTGTGAAGATGGGGTGTGAGTCATACTTGGGTAGCTCAGTTGGTAGAGCACTTGCCCGTGAAAGGCAAAGGTCCCAAGTTCGAGTCTCGGTCTGGCACACAGTTTTAATCTGCCAGGAAGTTTCATATCAGCTCACACTCCTCTGTAGAGTGAAAATTTCATTCTAGAAACAACCCCCAGGCTGTGGCTAAGCCATGTCTGTGCAATATCATTTCTTCCAGGAGTGCTAGTTCTGCAAGGTTCGCAGGAGAGCTTCTGTGAAGTTTGGAAGGTAGGAGATGAGGTACTAGCAGAATTAAAGCTTTGAGGATGGGGCGTGAGCTGTGCTTGGGTAGCTCAGGTGGTAGAGCACTTGCCCGCGAAAGGCAAAGGTCCCGAGTTCGAGTCTCAGTCCAGCACACAGTTTTAATCTGCCAGGAAGTAATTCATAATGTTCAAACACAGTATATGTTCCAAACTCTACTGCAAATCGATGTTAGTGATATGGGCCTGTAATTCAATGGATTACTCCTATTTCCCTTTTTGGGTATTGGTGTGACCTGAGCAATTTTCCAGTCTTTATGTACGGAACTTCCTGTGAGTGAGTGGTTGTATATAATTGATAAATAAGGAGCTATTGTATCAGCATACTATGAAAGGAACCTGACTGGTATACAATCTGGACCAGAGGTCTTGCCTTTATTAAGTGAGTCAAGTTGCTTTGCTATGCTGAGGATATCTACTTCTATGTTTCTCATCTTGGCAGTTGTTCTTGACTGGAATTCGGGAATATTTACTTTGTCTTCCTTGGTGAAAGAGTTTTGGAAAATTGTGTTTAATAACTCTGCTTTAGTGGCACTGTCATCAGTGACTTCACCATTGTGGCACTGTCATCAGTGACTTCACCATTGTTATCACACTATGAATGTATTGATTGTATCTTGTCACTGGGTTGCTTTATGTATGACCAGAATCCCTGTAGCTTTTGTGCCAGATTCCGAGACAGGGTTTCATGGAGGAAATTATTAAAAGCATTTTGCATTTAATTATGCACTATATTTCAAACTCCTGCAAAACTTTGCAACCTTGGTGATTTTGCGTTCTTTTAAATTTGACACGCTTTTACCATTGATTATTGCAACAGTAATATGACCCATTTCATGTGCCTTGGGGGATCAGCACCATCACTTATTAATTTATGTGGTGTATATCATTCAATTGCCATCGATACTATCTCTTTGAAATTATACCACATCTTTTCTATGCTTACACAATCAGATCAGAAGGAGTGGAGACTGTCTCTTAAAGAGCAATTTTATCAGCTTTTTTAAATAGCTGTACTTTGCATTTCTTGTTCTTGGTTGTGGGCATTACAGAATTCAGCCTATCACCAACTACCTTGTGGTTGCTAATTCCTGTATCTGTCATGATACTCCCTATTTGTCTCAAATTAGTTGTTGCTAAGAGGTCAGGTATGCTTTCACAACCATTTATACTTCAAGTAGGCTCATGAACTAATCAATCAAAATAATTTTCTGAGAAAACATTCAGTACAATTTCAGATGATGTGTTATCCCTGCCACCAGCTTTAAACCAATTTGAAATGAGACATTAGTTTTCTTTGAACTGTTCAGCAACTATATCTTCTGAATTGGGGGGGGGGGGGGGGGGCTGTAAAATGATCCGGTTAATAGTTTAGTCCAATTGTCAAGTATAACCTCTACCCATACTATTTCACAGGAATTATCTACTTCAATTTCACTACAAGGTAAGTTACTTCTGACAGCAATAAATACTCCACCACCAACTGTATTTAATTTATCCTTTCTGAATACTGTTAGATAGTTTGAAAAATTTTTCAGCTGAACTTATTTCCAACTGTAACCAGCTTTCCGATCCTGTAACTATTTGAGCTTCATTGCTTTCTATTAGGGCTTGGAGCTCTGGTTCTTTCCCAACACAGGTACGGCAATTTACAACTACAATACCTATCATTTCTACAACTACCTTACTGTGTTTTACCTGCTCCTTTTACACAGATGCCCTTTCTGTGGTTTCCTGAGACCCTCTAACCAAAAATACCACCCAGTTGCTTCCACACAGCCCCCGCTACCCATGTAACCACTTCCTGTGTGTAGTGGACTCCTGACTTATTAAGCGGAACCCGGAAACCCACCACCTGATAGTGCAAATCAAGGAATCTGCAGCCTACATTGTCACAGAACTGCCTCATCCTCTGATACAGACCCTCCACTCAACTCTGCACCAAAGGACCACAGTTGGTTTTGTTGACAATGCTGCAGATGGTGAGCTCCACCTTAATCTCACAAGGAAGGCTGGCAGTCTTTACCATTTCCTCTAAATGCCCGAAACCAGAGAAAATCTCCTCCGATCCAAAGGGACACACATCATTGGTACCAACATGGGCCACCATTTGCCACTGGAAGCACTCTTTGCACATCGATATGACTCCTTCCGGTATGGAAATGGAGTGCACACTGGCTTACTTCCCCTCCTTGGCAGCCATGTTCCTAAGGGGTCCCACTATGTGCCTAATGTTGGAGTTCCCAACTACCAGCAAACCCACCCCCTGTGAATGCCCAGACCTTGTGGGCTGAGAAGCTTCCTCTGGAACAGGGTGGATGAGTTTATCGGGCTCAGAGACTTCATCACCACAGATAACACCCAAAACCTGTTCATCAAACTGGGGTGGCCCTACAATCAGGCCTTTAGAAAGTCTTTCACTGCCTGACAGACTTTGGGATGATCTCCGCTTGATTACAGGTGAGGGATAAACCTCAGTGCAGGCAGTACCCGTAGTGGCCACAGCAGTTGACTAATCAAGAGACATGTGGAACATGTTCCACAGCCCTTGTATACCCACGTCCAACCCACCACAGTGATGTTTCTTGGCAGCAGTCTCTAGCTGTGTGATGGAAGCCAACACCTCCTGGAGCTGTGAGTGAAGGGTCGACAACCTCATTTCTATATACAGCAATCACAGTTTCTATCCATTACTGAAGTCACTCATGTTTGAAGCTCATAAAAATAAGTAATAAACAAATGTTATACTCACCTTATTAGCAGCAGGAACTCGTGGTGCTCTCTCACTGATGGTCTAACCAACACTGAGCTGTTCTAACCAAAACAAACAAAAGTATGTGGGATATGATGGTCAATACAAGGGTTGATAACAACGGTGGTACTGTATGCTACACTGTTATTAAAATAAAAGGTTGTGCCTGGTAAGCTCTCAAACACACAATAAATTACAAAAATAAACTACTAACTACACAGAAAACTGAAAATAAGTCACTCTTGTATGAAGCTTGTAAAAATATATAATAAACAAATGTGTACTTGCCTTACTAGCAGCAGGAACTCTTGGTGCTCTCTCTCACTAATGGTCTCACCAACACTGGTTAAAAGGTGGAACTGGTCTACCATAGAGACTGCTTACACCATGCTTGTCCACAATATCCTGGAGTATTGCTGTGTGGTGTGTGATACATTTATTGTGTATAGCAGGGTAATCATGTAGATGTAGATGTAGATGTAGGAATTAAACATTATGGAATTTTGGAAATTGTTCTTCCAGGTTTTCAGGCCATATCCTGACAGGCACATTAATTCTATTTATTCCTTGTGCATCAAGCATGAGGCAGAAACTACCATCTGATCTGCTAATGGTCAAAATGGGGCTATAGTATGTAGTTCAGGATGTTTGTATTATTTTCCAGTTTAGCATTCTATTGATCTCTTTAGGCCCCTTCTTGTACCATGGAAAAAGTGAAAAGCAGAAGGTTTTGTGTGGGTACACCTTGATTTTGTATTTGTATCCTTTGATTATTCCAGGGCAGCATTCAGAAATATGAGCATAATGTATTAAAAGCTCCTGCAGTTCTTCCTTTTGTTCTTCCATAAGATTTGCTGATGCATTTGCCTGTGATTGTTCAATCCCCCATGAGTTTACAAACATGAGTGTAGAGTAGAAAAATTGTATTCAAACATCAGCAGTGTGTTTTGGTTTGTGTTCTCTGGAATTTGACTTGGTCTAGGTCTGCTGAATATTGTTGCTTGTTCACAATGAAATGACACTTCCCCTAGCCAGCATCAAGTTGTGCTAGATACTTAGTAAAGGTGTTCTTGCTGATAAGGCAATTTACTATTAGCCTTTCAGCCACAGAGAAGGCATTGTAAAGAGAAGCTATCAATTTGAATAGGAATCCATGCATGCAATTTTACTCCTTTAGACTTACCTCCTCCAGCCATTTGGATTTTACGATTTTGGACTGGAAGCATCAGTATGTGTCTTCATTTTTGTAATTAATCAGACAGATCCTGTGAAATTATGTTCATGGTAGTTCCAGTGTCCAGTACTATGTGTACTTTTAAACCAAGTATTTGTGCACTGATTATGGCCTGTAGTGTGTCTTCATTTTTATCTGCATCATTGGTAACATTTTCCTGATATGGGTCATCTTTGATTTCACCACAATTGTCGTATTTAAGAAACCAGCTTCTAACTAGTTCCAGTGTTCCACCCCTATTATCAATCATCAAATGGGGGTTTATTGAGACTGGCTTGAGTTTTCTGAGCACTGACCCCCTTGTTAGGGTAACATCAACTATGTGCACATTATGCACCTGCTTTCACCAGTTAGTATCTTTACCTAGCTCTCAATTCAAAATTTTGCTGCCGCTGACCACTATTCAAAATGTAATTTTGATTGTACTAATTCTAGCCAGGTGAAGGTAGATTATTTTTTCAGCCAGATACATTCTGCCCTTGCCAGTTGCCCTTCAGGTCATTGCCCACAGTCGGCAGCACATTGTACGCTTGCTGACAATGACCCCTCTGGCCATTAAATCCTCACTGATTGAAATTCTGTTCTTGGTTATTTTTGTATCCTTGCTAGAATTTTTTTTCCCTTTTCCATTACCATATAGGTTCCTGTTGGTATTGCTGGGAGTGATATATAGCTGCGAACCATGTTGGTTTTTATTGCCATTTCTGCCATGTTGTTCATTAGTTCATGTGGGATCTGCCTGTACACTGCCAATTTGTGGTTGCAGAGGTCTCTCTTCATAGATAAGATTAATGGAATCAAGAAGTAAGTGGAATTTTTCTATACTGTGCTCAGGAGTGGTGCTTAATTTCTCAAGTATCTTAGCCAGTAGTCGGCTTTTCAAAATTTTATATCATCTATGTACAATTTCAGGTTGGTCCAGTAATGGTCTTTTTTTTTAGGTACTTCTCAAAGTACCTTCTAAGCCCTCCATGTTTAATGCTAAATGGTGTCAGGTTAAACACTTCACGCCCCAGTCTTTCTTGTACTGCAATGGCCCAGAACTTATCTAGGAATGCCCTTTAAAACTGTTCTTAGGTGTGATATATATATAAAACAAAGATGATGTGACTTACCAAACGAAAGCGCTGGCAGGTCGATAAACACACAAACAAACACAAACATACACACAAAATTCAAGCTTTCGCAACCAACGGTTGCTTCGTCAGGAAAGAGGGAAGGAGAGGAAAAGACGAAAGGATGTGGGTTTTAAGGGAGAGGGTAAGGAGTCATTCCAATCCCAGGAGCGGAAAGACTTACCTTAGGGGGAAAAAAGGACAGGTATACACTTGTACACACACCCATATCCAACCGCACATACACAGACACAAGCAGACATTTGTAAAGGCAAAGAGTTTCGGCAGAGATGTCAGTCGAGGCAGAAGTACAGAGGAAAAGATGTTGTTGAATGACAGGTGAGGTATGAGCGGCAGCAACTTGAAATTAGTGGAGGTTGAGGCTTGGCAGATAATGAGAAGAGAGAATATACTGAAGGGCAAGTTCCCATCTCTGGAGTTCTGACAGGTTGGTGTTAGTGGGAAGTATCCAGATAACCTGGACGGTGTAACACTGTGCTAAGATGTGCTGGCCGTGCACCAAGGCATATTTAGCCACAGGGTGATCCTCATTACCAACAAACACTGCCTGTCTGTGTCCATTCATGCGAATGGACAGTTTGTTGCTGATCATTCCCACATAGAAAGCTTCACAGTGTAGGCAGGTCAGTTGGTAAATCACGTGGGTGCTTTCACACGTGGCTCTGCCTTTGATCGTGTACACCTTCCGGGTTACAGGACTGGAATAGGTGGTGGTGGGAGGGTGCATGGGACAGGTTTTACACCGGGGGCGGTTACAAGGGTGGGAGCCAGAGGGTAGGGAAGGTGGTTTGGGGATTTCAGAGGGATGAACGAAGAGGTTACGAAGGTTAGGTGGATGACGGAAAGACACTCTTGGTGGAGTGGGGAGGATTTCATGAAGGATGGATCTCATTTCGGGGCAGGATTTGAGGAACTCATATCACTGCTGGAGAGCCGCATTCAGAGTCTGATCCAGTCCCAGAAAGTATCCTGTCATAAGTGGGGCACTTTTGTGGTTCTTCTGAGGGAAGTTCTGGGCTTGAGGGGATGAGGAAGTGGCTCTGGTTATTTGCTTCTGTACCAGGTTGGGAGGGTAGTTGCGGGATGTGAAAGCTGTTTTCAGATTGTTGGTGTAATGGTTCAGGGATTCTGGACTGACATCTCTGCCCAAACTCTTTGTCTTCAAATATGTCTGCTTGTGTCTGTATATGTGTGGATGGATATGTGTGTGTGTGCAATTGTATACCCGTCCTTTTTTCCCCCTAAGGTAAGTCTTCCCGCTCCCAGGATTGGAATGACTCCTTACCCTCTCCCTTAAAACCCACATCCTTTCGTCTTTCCCTCTCCTTCCCTCTTTCCTGATGAGGCAACAGTTTGTTGCGAAAGCTTGAATTTTGTGTGTATGTTTGTGTTTGTTTGTGTGTCTGTCGACCTGCCAGCACTTTCATTTGGTAAGTCACATCCTCTTTGTTTTTAGATATATTTTTCCTACGTGGAATGTTTCCCTCTATTATAATCATATCAGAAAATTTACAAAGTTATATAATTATTTTAAATTATTACAAACATGCTAACTGCCTCCTGATGGCAATGTCCTAGTATAGATCACCAGGTATAGTGGTTAGGGACAGAGATAATGTGAATTGTTCAGACATCACATAGGTATGCCAATGTACACTTAGCCGCATTCAAAAATATAAGTCAGCAAACACATGCAGGTATGTATGTGTGTGTTTTAAGAAAGTTTGTGGCAGTTCCAGAACACTGGTTCAAGATTAATTGCTTTTGACTTTTTTTGTATGGTTTGATATTTGTCTCATCTCCCCAATGATGAACTACAATGCCAGTGTGTCTGTGCCAACTATTCTCTCTTTGTGTTCACTTCTTCTCTGAGGAAGTCCATTTAAACCACAAGTCTTCATCACACCAGAATGTGAAGCTTAGGACATAGCTTGATAGGGGAGTGAAAACTTGTGACTTCTGCATATTATAACTTTTAATTAACACAATATTTGGAGAGTGCAAGTACATATGTCTTTAACACACCAGCTCAAAAGACCAACAGACACCAATACAGCTTTCAATTTTCTGTCATTTTACTCAGATATGATCAAACCTTCCTACAATGTCTTTGCTGGATGGGGACAGTGCAGATAAGACTAATTACAAATCTTTATTTATATGTGTAGTCCATTAAGAGAACCTATGGAAGACTCAAAAATGAGATGATTTTCGTTCGTATGGAACAAGCCAGAAGGTATAAAATAAAAAGCATAAAAAATTTGAATACAATATCCACTACCCTGTTCATTTGTCAGGTGATTGTCAAAATAAGTGAATACATAACAGTAAACTATTACTGCTAATATTTACAGAATTAATACACTGTCAAAAAGAAACATAGTTGAGAATTTTTAATAAATTTATCATAAACAATGTACCTAATTGTGACTGTTGCAAATAAGTGCTGTCAAAATTGAAATCTAATAGATATTTTTACTTAAACTGGTCTAAGAGTCTCTGTTAAGATATTCATCTTCAGAGTAGAAGGAGTTGCCTATCAAAAGGCCTTTCAAACTCTGTTTTAACTGTGCTTTATCTAAAACCAAGTTTTTAATGGTTGCTGGCAATGTTGTGTCCAACATAAACTTTTGCTTTTTAACCTTCACTATTCACACTATCAACACAATCTGCCACTGTATCCATATTAGTTGCATCAAAATTTATTGGAAACTCTGTGCAGCAAACCAGGGATTCCTTTTTACATTTAAGACCTTCTTATTCATCCCCTGTTTCCCATTACATTTCCACAGTCATATTGGTAGTGTCCAACCATACCACATCTACCACACTGAAGTTCGAAACATAGCCTCTCCACACCTCCTGTTCTCCCATACCTACATCACTTCATGTTATCAGAGAATATGCCTCTCTTATCCCACATTCCTGTTATTACATCAGTTTCTTCAAATTCCATGGCTAATCTGACCACAGAGTATAAATCCTCTGGGGTACCCATTCTCACACTTCACGTATCAGGTGGCAAGGCCCATAAAAATGCACCCTGTGCTCTGCAGTGCTGTGCTTCCTGGAGTTTGACCCTATTTGCCTCATCACTCTCCCCTAATTTATATGTCAGCACTTTCAATTTCTGTATTCTTTCTGCAAAATTCTCTACTGACTATTCATTCTTCTTTGACAGACTATCAACTGCTCATAAAAAGCCTTCTGCTGTTTTGCTTCTCTTTTCAGCTCAGCAAATATCTGTAGACCTCTTTGTTCCTCTGTACATCTGACACACATCTTGGCTTCTTCTACCAGGTCATAACTTTGTCACCTGTAATAACTGATCCTGAAACCACCCTCAATACTAGCTGCTAACTGCAAGTGACTCAAACAAGCCATTACATCATCAGTTGACTTTCAAGAAAGGGCATGGTCAAACTGGCTCCAGCTGGATCTCATACAGAAATAGGTTGATCAGCTAATTCCAATTCTTCATCCCTAGCTGCAAGCCTGTTATGCAAGTCTGTATTATCTGCTCTCAGATGCACTATTTCATTAACCAATGATTCAACTGCCTCCCAACTAGTGACACCCTGTTTCTGAGACTCTGCCATTGCAGAGCTTTAATTTCCTGTCCCCACTAAAAAAAACACAAAATACACTCAAGACATTCAGTATGACAAAATGCTCTTGCATATTATGCCTTACCATTATCCATATTGACTCTGTGCTCTGACTAGTCATATGCCCACATCAATGACAGTTCACATGAACTACTGGTACTCGCTCTGTACATGGTGCAAAATGGCTTGGCGAATTATGTTACCACATCTTACAGGACATAAATAGTACTCCTTTGCATTACCACAGAATTCTGAAAGATCAGCTGGTTCCACTGCCTGGAAAAACATAACCCTCAAAGCCCTGTGCATCACTCACTTAGACATATGCCCTCTACACATAAAACACAAAAGATAATCACAAAAATCAATAGTCTGCTCACTCATCCCACAATTTTTTGAAACTTTGTTCCATGGTTGTGAAGCTTTGCAGTGTTGAGGTTGACTGTGCTGGTTTCAATTGCCAGACAAGATTGAGTGACACCGATGTACTTCTGATACCACTCTATAGCAATCCAGTATGAGTAGGGCTACTATGGTGTAGGGTGGTGGGTTGTGGAGTTGGTAGAGCTGGCGAGGTGTGGTTAGAAAAACTCTGCTACAAGATATAATGTGTTTTATTTAGCCCTGAGCTACAATGTTGAAGGGCTGCCCCCAGATATGCCCTCTGCAGGTGTATGGTCTGCCAGCAGTGATGTTGATGTTGGAATGCTGCAGCAGCAGGATGCCCATTTGATGTTCACATCCTGCTTGGCTGACACTGTTTACCCCAATCAGCAGTGCATGCCTAAATTAGCACTATGTGACTGTGTGAGCAGTGCCAGAAATGTGAACACTTGCTGAATTCTCATAAGCATCCATCGCTATCAAGTTAGAAGATTGCCCTGGTGTAGATGGATGGTGGCAGTACTGCCCCGTCTGCAAACCACTGCCCTTGAAGTCAGGGGTGCTATAGTGGAGCCTAGGGATGGCTAACCCAGCATGTTGTTCTAAGTTCACAGGTACCATTTAGAACAGTGAATTGATTTAGTCAAAATGGCTACCCAGACGGGCATCAGCTGCTGGCTGGCCCATAATGTGACAGAGATTTACATGGACCCTTACATGGGCCCAGTGTCAAGGTGGGTGCTACCAGACTGCGTATAACTGTGCTAGAATTGGAGGAGATTTGTAGTGATCAATAGCATGTTTATTGCTTCCAGGGATATACAGATCACCACCTTCACATCTCAGTGATGTGGAAATACTCTGGAGGCCAGTCCATAATTGCATGGCCTTTCTGCAGTGCACACCATGATTGTACAGCTTGGTCCAGCCATCTTGCAGTGTACAAACAGGCTCGCTCATGAAATTACATATAAGCACCACTGTTCCTCCTGCTTGCCTCACTTATGGTTGCAACAAAGCTGCTTCTCACTCAGTAATGCCTGCAATTAGCAAGAGCATTACATTATGATCAGAGCCAGTCATTAGCTACACCTTTTATTCTAAATGCTTCTATCTTGTTTGGTAGAATACTGTGGGTGACAGCACCAAAACCCTCTGAAAGATCTAAAACTATGTTTGTAACACACTCATCATTGTCAAAGGCATAAAATACCACTTTTATGATTACTGCTATGGCTGATACTATACTTCTACCGTTTCAGAATCCAAACTGTGATTCAATTAAAAGGTGTATTCATTCAAGTAATTCTTTAAACCTTGAACTAGCTCACTATATTTATTATGCAAGTGATTGTGCAGTGTATTTTGTACCCATGTAAAGAATAGCTGTCTTTATGTTACCACGGGAAACATGTATGAACAAAATCATAGTTTAATCTTAGTTTTAACAGTGATAAAATAAAGTTACATTATGTGGGCTAAAGTACTGAAATCAAACAAATAATAAAATAAACTTTCATTACATCACTCTGTTGCTGTGTACAGGTATAACCCCACAGTAATGACTCACTCACAGCATTAAACAGTGCAGTTGCATTAGATTCCAGTCAACTGCTTACTCATTAACTAATTATGTTATAGAGAACTGCCTCATTATGGGACTGTGCTGCTAGCTCATAATATGGATCATTTTCTTGTATATATTGTAAATTTTTCTCACGTGGCTTGCTGCTTATTTTATATTACTGCTGCCCACTTGGACTTATGACAACAGATCTTATCACCTTATTAGCTAAAGCAAAAATGAAGGACAGGTACAGCCTCACAATTGTAAAACAACAATGGAGTGGTACAAGATGATGCTGTTTGTCTTTGGCACACTGTATACACAGGCTTCTCTGCTCAAGGGTTAATCATTCTTTTACTTTTGAGAATGGTGACAGGGCTCCTAATTTTCTACATCTTCTTCATAACTTCCTTTAGCAGACATAAAAGGGTTGCCTGTTTTAAACACTCTAGAAATTTCCATAATGTGAATGATTCACTTACAATGCTTCTTAAGGGAACTTGTATACTCTGTATGCATTGTTCTAGTACAAACACTGGTACTAGAGCCTTTCTTATTTTTTTAGGTTTCGTTTAATTTTACTGACTACATGCTACGTCATTGGTAGTAACATCAATGTTCTTAGTGAATAATTATTTACTGATGCTTGTTGGTTTTTTGAGAATATTTATTGTAATTTCTCTGCAGTATTTGAAGAATGCTCATTCGCATAGTTTGCTATGTGGATCATTTATTACTTAATGAATACGATGTTATGCCTTTCTCTCCCCCTTTTCCCCTTTCAATGACTTTCCATACTGCTTTGTTTTTATTCTCTCCACTGCATATTATTTTGCCATTAAATGACTTTTTTTCACTAATCAGCACATTTATGTAACTATTTTTTACCTGTGACAGAAATTTAAGAACTGTGGCTTAACATGTTTCATTTTCATGAAAGTGAGGCATTTATGGGCTTGGAGGGACTGTTAATACCTATTATTATCAACTTATTTTTTTTATTGACATGGTGATACTGATGCAAAGACTTTTGGAAATGTCTATTTGCAGTTTAGTTTAAATGAAACTGAGAATATAGAGAATTTCATGTTTACAATAGTTTCTCTACAAATTTCATCTCAATGCTAGTTCTCATGAAAAATTTTATATTTCAGTTTCTGATAAATGACTTTTCTTGGCCTGTAGTTTAGAGATTTTTTCCATACCCAATTATATGTTATTACTTGTCAGAAATGGTTTGATAGTCCAAGATCATTCATAATATATATAAGTCAGCCAGGAAATATGATCATAGTCACACAAATCAATGAAACACTACCTGTTGTCATAGGTGGGAAAAGTAGGTCCTTTTTGGAATAAATCCAGACAACAGGTTCCCCTATCTAAAGAGTATCTCCAGCAGTTTAAAAAATATTGAAACAGTCACTCACAAGACAGACTTTAACACTTCAAATATCACACATGCCAGATGTCACAAAGAAAACCAAACCATTGGAAAGAGTACCATAGGGTATTTCACAGACTTAACATTCCTCCATCAAAACATGAAATCAATAACAAATAAAATACAACTATTAGAAGTTGAGCTCCAATCTTTGGACTGCACAGTAGTTTGTATTACTGAGCACTGGTGTAGAGCCACAGAAATCCAACATGTAGTGTTATCATTGTATGAAAGGGCAAACTCTTACTGCAGAACTACTTCAAGGGGTGGAGGATCTTGCATTTATATCAGAAAAGGAACACAGTTCAAATCAAGACATGACCTCAGTACAGTAAGTGAAGACAAACACTTTGAAATATCAGCTATTGGATTAAAGGGGCTCGATATCACCAAGAAATTAATCATTTTGTGTGTGTACAGATCTCCCAGTGGTAGTGCGGACACTTTTTTCAATAAATTAACAGAAGTTCTAGATAAAGTCTCAAGCACAAAGGGCAACATAATTCTGTGTCAGGACATTAACATCAGAACTAATATCATAAATGAATCCAGCAGCACCTTCATAAACATCCTTCAAAGTTTTGGAATGTTCCTATTGGTCAATAGTGCAACAAGGGTTACTACAATGACTGCATCAGTAACTGACCATGTGGCCACAAATATGGACAGGGAAAAATGTGATGTAGCTGTAAAAGATCTCAAACTATCAGACCATCTCTGTCAAATAAAAGCAGTAAAATCAGGCATCAAATCATTCCCTAAACTACAAGCCTACAAACAACATATATCAGAAATTCAAATAAAAGATTTTTCAGAAGAGCTATAAAAACAAAGCTGGGATGAAGTGTATAAGGAAACCAATGTGAATATGAAATTCACTAAATTCTCCACATTGTTTAAATTGAAATTTGAAAATGCATTTCCAAAATATACATGTCTTTATCAACATCCCACAAAAACAGATGAATAACAGCAGGTATTAAGAAGTCCTCCCAAACACTTAAATAACTCAGTTCCATGAAGAAGAGTTGCAATGATCCAGAATTCATAACTTTCATAAATACAAAAAGATCTATAGGAAGATGCTGATTGCTGCAAAAAAGTCATGTAATGAAAAAAAATATATAATGCAGAGAATAAAAGCAAATCAGTCTGGGACGTTATAAAAAAGGAAACGGGAAGAGGCAAACAAATGCAGGATAAGATACTGCTAAGAGAGGGGGATAAGGTAATAAATGATACACAACACTTAGCAAACTACAGAAACGAGCATTTTTCAGGTATTGCAGAAAAGTTACAGCAAAAATTCAACAAAACAAATATAGCACCTGTAATTAATGTTGCACTAAATACAATGATGCTACTTCCTACCACAGAGAATGAAGTCAATAAAACTGTTCAAAAACTAAAAAATAAAAAGTCAGTAGGCTTAGATGAAGTTCAATGTGTGTACTGAAACAATGCATAGGGATTATACAAGGCCACTTAACCAACATAATAAATGAATTCTTCACATCAGGGACATTTCCAGAGCAGTTAAAACAGGCAAGAGTTGTAACTTTGCTTAAGAAATGTAATGCAGAAGACATAGAAAATTACTGAGAAGACATAGAAAATTACTGGTCCATTTCCCTGCTGTCAGCATTCTCAAAAATAATACAAGCAATTATGAAAGACAGATTAATGAATTACCTGAACAAATACAATCTTTTAAGCAAATCACAGTTTAGTTTCCAAAGTGGCAAAAATACGGAGTCAGCCATAGTAGAATTCACAAAAGTTGTAATTGCTGCTCTTGATAAAGATGAGTGTGTCACAGGCATATTTTTGGATCTTTCTAAGGCGTCTAATACAGTCAACCACGAGATTCTATTAAATAAATTAGAAGCATTAGGAATAAGAGGGGTAGCTAATGACTGGTTTCTATCATACCTAGCAGATAGGGTACAAAGAGTAGAGATAACAAATACTTCAAATAGATCCAAACATTTAGTAAAACGCTTATCAGAACCAAAATACATGAATATAGGGGTTCCGCAAGGTAGCATATTAGGACCATTACTATTCCTGGTATACATCAATGACTTTCCCAGTAGCGTTACTCATGGTGAAAAAATTCTCTTCGCTGATGATGGTAAATTATAGTCACTGAGAAAATAAGAAAATTCCTTGCCAAGAAAGCAAATGAAACTCTCAAGAAAGTTTATGATTTGTCAATAAGCAATTTTGTGACATTGAACATAAAGAAAACTAATGCCATGAATTTCAGCTTGAAGAGGAAAAATGACAATGTTAAATGTAGATGGCACCCATATAGACTGTGCAACAAATGCAAAATTGTTTTTGAATGAATACTGATTCTCAGTTGATGTGGTATGAACACACAAAGGTACTTGCAAACAGAATGTCATCAGCATGTTATGCCCTTAAAATATTATCATCAGTGTGTAACATGCAGTGTATTTTAGTTACATATTCATATGTACATATGTTACATATTATTCATATGTACACTCAATTCTTAGCTATGGCATTCTTTTTTGGGGAATAAACACATAAAATATGGACATGATTTTCCAACTCCAGAAAAAAAGCCATAAGAATAATAACCAAAAATACTAATCGAGCTCATTGTAAATATCTGTTCAAAATACTGGGGATTTTAACTGCTCCACGTGAATACATTTACCAGTCAGTTACACACATCAAAAATAACATTGGTAATTGCTACACAATCAGCTCTGTCCGTGAGAATGCAACAAGAGATAGACTCAAATTACATTTATGAGGAAAAAATAAACATAAAACTCAAAACAGCATTTTCTACCAAGGAATAAAACTGTGGCAACAGTTGACTGCCAGTAACTTCACCAGCGAAGCACAGAGTAAACTGTCTTTGGAGACTAGAGCTTCTTTGGCAGTCCCATCTGCGACTTGACTAATGATACATGTGTTGTGAAATTGTGCATTGTTTTTCTTGTGTTTCTGTAAATATACAAACCGTAATAAAAGTGTCTTATTGTAATAAGTTGGAGTTTTTGGTGCGTGGTCCGTCACTATAGCCATAAAAACCCACAAAACTGTACAATAAATTACCAACAGAGATTAAAGAAACTGCAACAATACACTTATTTAAAAAGGCAGCTAAAAAGTACCTGTTATGCAATACTTTTTATACATTTAAGGATTATTTAGTTAAAACAGAGTAGGATTTTGACAAAAAAGTTGTATAAATATATAATGATGATGATGATTGTAAAACATCCAACATCCACATAACACCTTCACTTTATGTTTTTTTCCTTCTTTTTTCTTTTCTAGAAACACGCTACCCTCAAGCTATGCATAGCACAATACTAACACCTCTTCCTCTTTCTGAGCTAAACATCTCACTCGTTATGGAGGGATGCTGACTCAGTTTTTCGGGATAGCAAATGGGAATTTGTGGTACAGAAAATGGCCCAGAGATCACCAATGTGTGTGTGTGTGTGTGTGTGTGTGTGTGTGTGTGTGTGTGTGTGTGTGTGTAGTGAGCAAAGTGTTATGAAACAATGTATGTATAGTGTGTGCAGTGACTGATAGTGAGATATGAGTGAACAGTGTGGTATTATATTATTTAATAAGTTATTTGTAAAAGAAGGATTGTATATCAGAAGCAAAATCTAATGATCGTCTCTAACTAGAAGTCTATAAATATATATGTGTACATATCAGCTTATTTGAAATTGGTGTAAACTTGTAAATACTTTGAAATGTCCTATATCCTTGTAAAAAGAGATTTACGGATGAATAAAACTACTACTACTACTACTACTACTACTACAATCTGAATGCAGTGTTCCCATTGTTATTTTGAGGTAGAGATTTATCGCAAGCAATGAATTCTAAATGTTATTCTGCTTGTCTTCAGTTCCTCAGGTGTAGCAACATTTGATCTCTTCACCCGATTATCAAGTATTTTCTCGAAGACTATGATTTAGAACAATTTCTGCTTTACTTGAAAAATATACAACAGCTCTTGAAATTATGTGTCATGTCTTCTTTAAAAATCTGCCTCCATAACTCACTAACACACATGTGTGCAGTGGTGTTTGAATCAGGAGCAAGCCAATTCAAATCCTGATGGTGGGAGAAATTTTCACTGCCAGTATTTGGCCAGCAAGGAGAGGAAAGATGGCAACATAATTTTTCAGATCACCAGTCTTTGTATCAATGTCCCGGATTAAATTCAAAACCTCTCCACAGTGTTTCATGAAGTGAGAGCATGGGACACTGTTGACAGTGATCTGTTTGTTGGACAGTATGTAGACTGTCAGGAAATATGGTCTGAGTCATACAAATACAAAGGAACACGGCATTCTGAATGTAGTGTTCCCATTGTTATTTGGAAGTACAGATTTATATCAAGCAGTGAATACTAAATTCTCCTTGTCTTCAGATTAGAGATTATATTAGATTAGTACTTGTTCCATAGATAATGAATATGACACTTCGTAATGGTGTGGAACGTGTCAGGTTAATAAAAGATGTCTATACAAGATAGTACATTAGACAAAATATTACATGACACTCAATATTTTTATTTATTTATTTTTATTTATTTATTTATTTATTTTTATTTTTTTTGGGAAATTACCCACTTACTATATCCAAATATTCATCTAATGAGTAGAAGGAGTTGCCATTAAGAAATTCTTTTAATTTCCTTTTAAATGCTATATGGCTATCTGTCAGACTTTTGATGCTATTAGGTAAGTGACCAAAGACTTTTGGGGCAGTATAACTTACCCCCTTCTGAGCCAAAGTTAGATTTAACCCTGAGTAGCGAAGATCATCCTTTCTCCTAGTGTTGTAGCCATGTACACTGCTATTACTTTTGAATTCGTTTGGATTGTTAATAACAAATTTCATATATATATATATATATATTGTGAGGCTACAGTGAAGATTTCTAGCTCTTTAAATAAGTGTCTGCAGGATGATCTTGGATGAGCTCCAGCAATTATTTTGATTACACGCTTTTGTGCAATAAACACTCTTTTACTCAGTGATGAGTTACCCCAGAATATGATGCCATACAAAAGCAGAGAATGAAAATAGGCGTGGTAAACTAATTTACTCAGATGTATATCGCCAAAATTTGCAATGACCCTAATAGCATAAGTAGCTGAACTCAAACGTTTCAGCAGATCCTCAGTGTGTTTTTCTGGTTCAACCCCCCATCAATGCATACACCTAAAAATTTTGAATATTCTAAATTAGCTACCAATTTCTGATTGAAGTCTATGTTTATTAATGGGGTCATTCCATTTACTGTGTGGAACTGTATATACTGTGTTTTGTCAAAGTTTAATGAGAGCCCATTTGCAGAGAACCACTTAATGATTTTCTGAAAAACATTGTTTACAATTTCATCAGTTAATTCTTGTCTGTTGGGTGTGATAGCTATATTTGTACCAGCTTTGCATCTTCATGAATATAGAATGGCAAGTCATTAATATACACTCCTGGAAATGGAAAAAAGAACACATTGACACCGGTGTGTCAAACCCACCATACTTGCTCCGGACACTGCGAGAGGGCTGTACAAGCAATGATCACATGCATGGCACAGCGGACACACCAGGAACCGCGGTGTTGGCCGTCGAATGGCGCTAGCTGCGCAGCATTTGTGCACCGCTGCCGTCAGTGTCAGCCAGTTTGCCGTGGCATACCGAGCTCCATCGCAGTCTTTAACACTGGTAGCATGCCGCGACAGCGTGGACGTGAACCGTATGTGCAGTTGACGGACTTTGAGCGAGGGCGTATAGTGGGCATGCGGGAGGCCAGGTGGACGTACCGCCAAATTGCTCAACACGTGGGGCGTGAGGTCTCCACAGTACATCGATGTTGTTGCCAGTGGTCGGCGGAAGGTGCACGTGCCCGTCGACCTGGGGCCGGACCGCAGCGACGCACGGATGCACGCCAAGACCGTAGGATCCTACGCAGTGCCGTAGGGGACCGCACCGCCACTTCCCAGCAAATTAGGGACACTGTTGCTCCTGGGGTATCGGCGAGGACCATTCGCAACCGTCTCCATGAAGCTGGGCTACGGTCCCGCACACCGTTAGGCCGTCTTCCACTCACGCCCCAACATCGTGCAGCCCGCCTCCAGTGGTGTCGCGACAGGCGTGAATGGAGGGACGAATGGAGACGTGTCGTCTTCAGCAATGAGAGTCGCTTCTGCCTTGGTGCCAATGATGGTCGTATGCGTGTTTGGCGCCGTGCAGGTGAGCACCACAATCAGGACTGCATACGACCGAGGCACGCAGGGCCAACACCCGGCATCATGGTGCGGGGAGTGATCTCCTACACTGGCCGTACACCACTGGTGATCGTCGAGGGGACACTGAATAGTGCACGGTACATCCAAACCGTCATCGAACCCATCGTTCTACCATTCCTAGACCGGCAAGGGAGCTTGCTGTTCCAACAGGACAATGCACGTCCGCATGTATCCCGTGCCACCCAACGTGCTCTAGAAGGTGTAAGTCAACTACCCTGGCCAGCAAGATCTCCGGATCTGTCCCCCATTGAGCATGTGTGGGACTGGATGAAGCGTCATCTCACGCGGTCTGCACGTCCAGCACGAACGCTGGTCCAACTGAGGTGCCAGGTGGAAATGGCATGGCAAGCCGTTCCACAGGACTACATCCAGCACCTCTACGATCATCTCCATGGGAGAATAGCAGCCTGCATTGCTGCGAAAGGTGGATATACACTGTACTAGTGCCGACATTGTGCATGCTCTGTTGCCTGTGTCTATGTGCCTGTGGTTCTGTCAGTGTGATCATGTGATGTATCTGACCCCAGGAATGTGTCAATAAAGTTTCCCCTTCCTGGGACAATGAATTCACGGTGTTCTTATTTCAATTTCCAGGAGTGTATATTAAGAAGAGCAGAGGACCCAACACAGAACCTTGTGACACCTCATTCTTGATTGTTCCCCAGTTTGAGAAATAACCAGTTTTTTGCATATCATGTGAACTGTTTATTTCAACTTTCTGCACTCTTCCAGTTATGTATGATTTAAACCATTTGAGTACTGTCCCATTCACAGTACTTGAGCTTATCTAGAAGTATTCCATGATTTATGCAATCAAAAACCTTTGATAGATCACAAAAAATCCCAACGGGTTACTTCCGGTTACTCAGAGCATTTAATATTTCATTAGTGAAAGTATATATAGCATTTTCCATTGAGAAACCCTTCTGGAAACCAAACTGACATTTTGTTAAAACTTTATTTTTACGAAGGTGTGAAGCTGCTCTACAATACATTACTTTTTCAAGACTTTTGGATAAGGCAGTCAGAAGTGAGATTGGGTGGTAGTTGTTGACATCAGTTGTATCACCTTTTTTATGCAGTGGTTTAACAATGGCATACTTCAGTCTACCTGGGAAAATGCCCTGCTTCAGAGAGCTATTACATATGCTTGGTAGACCTCAGATAGAGCAACACTGGACTTCTTCATGTGATTATGGAGTATTTGCTGGAAGGCTATGATTTAGAACAAACTCTACTTTACTTTAGTGAAGGTGTTACACTTCATGAAAATGTATGTCATGTATTCTTCAAAAATCTCCCTCCGTAGCTGAGCTCACTAACACACATCTGTGCAGTGGTGTTCAAAATGGAAGTAAGCTTGTTCCAATCCTGGTGGTGGGAGAAATTTTCACTGCCAGTGTCTGGCCAGCAAGAAGAAGAGAAGTGGAAACAAAAAATGTCGGATCACTATTATATGCACCAGTGTACTGGATTAAGTTCAACCTCTCCACAGTGTTTCATGAAGTGTGGCCTGTGATGCTGTTGATGGTGATCCGTTCATGGACAGGTACATTTAGCTTGGCAGCTTCATCAGTGTTTTCCAAGAGGTGTAGGCTATATGCTGGCACTGTGTTTTGCCTTATCTCTTCCCACCATCCATAACAATACAGACTCAACACCACACTGTACAAGCATTCATCACTGTTTATAGGAAGGCAATGGCAAACCAATACCAATAGGTCCTTGCTATGAGCAGCAGTGCAAGATTCCTGCATCTGCTCCCCAATATTCAATCTCTGATCATGGGACTAAACCAGTATAGGACTCTCCGTATAACAATTCTTCAAAAATTCTACTTACAAACTCAGATCCCATAATTCAAAATGAAAATGAATCTACAATACAATGTTCATTTGTCTCTCAACTTGATACAGTCATTGTTCACTTCCTCCTTTCGTTTCTGGGTTGATACTTTAAAATGGGCTGGTATACTCAGGGAGCATAAACATTGGACCCACATAGCAACTTTCTCTTGCAAACTGAGTGCAATCACTGGCTCATCTTTAAGACATGGCTTGCCACATGAACATAAGTCATTTTCACTGTAGCTGTACTATCCTATATCATAAACTGTGTCAAGCATCACTCATCTGGACTGAAATGTAACACCTCATGTCCTCACACTTAAATGAATGATTTTGCCATGAATTCAGTTCTATACTTAACTCATATATTTATTTATGCAAATAAGTCATGACTTTCACAATTGAAGACAACTCCTTATAAAAAATCTTTACCTGCTGCTGCCTCCTAAAGCTGATACTTTTGAGGCATCAATAGGTCATATCGACTATGAATAACATAATCTTCGGGACTCAGATCACTCATCAGAGCCACCACGTTAATTCAGTCTGTTCTTGTACCTTGTACTGTGTGAACATGTATGATCCTTGTTGAAATATATGTACGTGCAGACATAAATGGGGACAGTTTATTCTGTATACTGCTACTCATATCCTGTTCCCATATTGGTGACCCCGAAGTTTCTATGTCTTCCGAAATTTCCCTGCCGGGTGTTGTAAATCAACAGGTTATGCACACGGCACCATGGCCACCTCACCCAATGCTTTGTTTGAAGACTTTGAAGCACAACAATGATCACTGGACCTCTTCATTCCTTCACCAATGACCGGTTTTACATTAATTGACAGTGATTTATGATCTCCAGCCACGTTAACCTCAAACTTTGTCGCTCTACAACGGTTGAGTGCTACACTGCTAACACAAACAATGGACTTGGGTTTTGTGTTGCCGGACTGTGTTTGCCAACATGTGAAGTGTGTAGTGCATAATATTCAGAACTGTGTACCTTATCGATCGATTGTATAATGCTCAAAGCCATCTACGTTCGCACACGTACTTTGACTATCAAGGAGCTGCAACAACAATTACTGTTGCACCGTGTGCAGTGCTGCCATTACTGCAAAACACACCTGGCCACTATCAACCATGACCTGTTCTGGTTTTGCCTCATTGGCAAACTAATCAAGAACATTTTAGTGCACTCAATTCTCTGTGCTCACCCCCCTAAGCCAGTTGCTCAAGTTTTCGACCACGTTGGTTCAAGTGCCTTCTTCAGTGTTTTGCCTTCCAATGGCATCTTAGCACACCGATGTGACTTCTCACAAGTTCCAGCGGTCAGTTATAGTGCAACCTCATGGGGTGTGTTTTCAACTTGTGTGGAGAAGTTAAACTTTGGTCATACGAGTTACTGACAACCTCTCCCTCCCCCTGCCCCTCCCGCACTCATAGGGGGCCCCAGTTCTGGCCACTCAGCCGCTCGCCTCTCTCACAGCACCACCTGTGTCTGCTGCACTGGACTTATTTCTGGGGTGGGTCATTTCAATTCAGCACCTGTAGCCTATGGCCCAGTTTACGGGACGGGTTCTCAAGGCCTACCACGCAACTGCTTGTTCCCACAGTTCTGACCGTATCAGTCGCATTGTGATTTTGTGACACATCAAGGACAATGCAGCCTGCCATTGTTACGGACATTTTCACCATAAACACACCCATGCCTACCACACTGGCCTGCTGTATATCCTCTCCCTTCACGGACCAGCTAGTTTTCCTAGAGATGCCGAAGCTGCCAACATCCCCTCCCCCAGGTTGTCTGTGGAAGCTGCCACCTTTATACGAGGACAACACAGTGTCATGTTTTACACTTGATGAACATCTTTTCAAGATGCTTCATGTGTCCGATGACAGCTCTAAGTTCCTGTGCCTTGTCATGCACCTCCACAATCATTTGGACTTAATTCGTGATCTCCTCCTCTCGCCAACACCTCCACTGAAATACAAGTTCATGAAGAAGATGATCATAGAACGCCTTGCCTGCTCACCACAAGAATTAATAATTGTACAGGGAACACCTGGGGGATCGAACCCCATCACAACTCTGGCGCCACCTTTGGCTACTTGTGAATGAGTATACCAGGCTACTTGTGAATGAGTATACCATGCCAGACATCACACTGTGGGTGGTGTGGTCTGCCAAGCTGCCTACTTACCTACAGATCCACCTGCTACCACACTCCTATGAGTCAATTGGTTCTTGTCTCCGCATCTCAGACCAACTGTATTCATTGCTACAACAACACCAGCCAGCTCACCACTCACCGCTTGTTGGCACAACTGCACCCACTTACCAGCCGCCTGCTGGCAGAGGCAGGGCTCACTCCACCTCCACACCTTCTACATCAGCTGGCAGCATGTGCTCACCCTCTCCACTGCCTGAGCCCTCCAGGATTGCCCTCACTACATATGTGCTGGTATACATGCCAGAGCAAATTGATGAGGACAAGTCTCCTCCGCTGCTGCAGTCATCACCACCGCCACATCCGGCTCATCTGTACTGCTGGTACCACAAGGTTTTCTGTGATAATGCTAGCTGCTTACCTTGCCAGCACCTAAAACGCCGACCACAGGATCAAAAACATGCCGAGTCTTGTGGGGTACATCACAGGCATCCTCATACGTTGCACTCCGTCCACTCATCCACCTGGGCAAGCATTCATTTGTATGTGACTGACATTTTGTCACAATTCGTTTTCCTAGTTGACATGGGTGCTGACGTGTCTATCATATGTACATTGATGACTCCCCCCTCCCCCATCTTTTCACCAATGAGGTCACTTCTATGAGCTGTCAATGCATCAACGTTGCAAACCTCAGGCTCTGCCAAAGTTATGGTGCACCTATCTCCTTCTCTGTGTTTTCCATGGACTTCCTACATTGCCGACATCGATGAACCAATTCTCAGGATGGATTTTTGTCCCATTACAAACTCTCTCCAAATGTAGTTCAGGGCTCAATGCTACACCATCCCACTAACACTCACATACTGTGCTCCCGCACTTATGTTCGATGCTCTGTTTCTCTCATGGCATGTGAGTTAGTATGCGAGTGCTCTGCCCTCACGGGTGACATTGTGACCTGTGTCACTAACCTACTGTCAGAATATGACTTGGCAGCACAACTCCGCTGGGAAAACGATGAGCTGAAACAATGCATAGCACACACTTACAACGAGTTCGTCACGTCTCATACCTTGCTGCTGAAACTGCAGTCCACAATTCTGCCACCTAATCAAGCTTCTCCAGCAGACACCAGCTCAGACACTCGTCAGGTTAGGCCAAAAATATTAATTACATGTGACGATTTGTGTCTGGCAGACTCTGCACCCCCAATGTGCTCACCACGTTCAGTGCCATAAGTTTCAGACAGTGCTCCTGATGACAGTCGCGCGATACGACAACGCCCACTGCACAGGCAGCTGCCCCGCATGTTGATAAACGTTCCCCCTCTCTCGTACGCCAGCCACATGATTTGGCAGCCATCACTGTTCCACACACAATGCCAACGCTGATGCCGCCCGTGCCAGTTACCAAGTGCAAGGTTGACAGCAGACAGTCGCTGAGCATTGCAGCCACCCTCTCTAAACGAGCGCAAGCCATGCTCACGTACTAGGCATGTGAATTTCAGGCTGCCCTTTCCTACTCATGCAATGGCTATGCCCCATCGTGCCCTACTCGTCCAAAAACTTCGCGTCAGGACAATGACCAGTCTGGTGTGCAGTTCTCGGTTTCTTCTGTGACTGATGGAACGACATACAAGATAGTTACCACTGCCAGCCCTCCTATTAGGCACAAGGTTAGATAGCTCAACCCTATTAAGTTGCGCATCACCCTGCAGCAAATTAACAAACTTTTGGAGGCAGGTATCCTGCCACCATCAGACAGCAACTGGTCTTCACCGATTCACCTCATCCCCAAATATGACGATTCTTTCCAAACGTGCAGCGATTACAGATGTTTAAACGCTCATACCATCATGGACAATTACCTCATGCCCTACATAAATGATTTCACTCATATGTTATAGGGTGCTACAATCTTCAGTGTTTTTGACTGTATACATTCCTACCACCAGATTTCCATAGTGCCAAAACAGCTATTATCACGCCGCTTGATTTGTTCCAATACAACTACATGCCATTTGGCCTAAACAATGTGGCGCAAATGTGGCAGCATTTCATTGACTCCATCTTACGACAGTTCTTTATGACATACTCATTTTCAGCAAGTCAGCTAAGGAACATGAAAATAATTTATCCATGGTCTTCCAGACCTTGAACTCCAATGGCATCGAAGCCAAAAAGACACATTCCAGTTGTGTCAGCCCTCTGTCACTTTCTTGGGTTACACTGTCTCCACCGATGGAATACAGCCTCCCAAGTCTAGTGTTCAGGCCATCATGTCACTGCTGCCCCCAGTTACTTACAAAGAACTCCAACACTTTCTGGCCACAATAAATTACTACTGTCATCACCTGCCCTCTGCCGCCACCATGCAGGCCCCTCTGACAGACTCACTGTCGGGTAAACAGACTTCAGGTCTCAAACTCATTCACTGGACTGCACCTATACTGGAGGCTTTCAATGCACTAAAGACTTCTTTAGCTCATGCCATGACATTCGCCCACCCCGACCCCTTGGCCAAGTTGTTCATCACTATGGACACCAGTGACATTGCAGTGGGAGTGGTACTACAGCAACGCAAGGCAGACATGGTTTCCCCTCTGTATGTCTTCTCTAAAAGACTATCAACAGCTCAGAAGAAATACTCTGCTTTTGATAGAGAACTCCTTGTGGTCTATGAGGTCATCAAACACTTCCGCCCCGACATGGAGGGTCGCTCATTCTTCATCCTTACGGATCACAAACCCCTCACAGAAGCTTTCTGCAACCCCCCCCCCTCCCCCTCCCCCCGAGGACTCAGCCTCTCGGCGTTTATGCCACTTTGTGCTAGTCTCCCAATTCACAACCAACGTTCGCTACATCAAAGGCCAAGACAACGTCACTGCAATTTTTTCCTCATGGATCACTACTATTTCAAGCATCATTGACTCATCCAACCTGGCCACCCTACAAGGCTCCAACGAGGAATCTCAAGCTCTCCTCATGGACCTTCAAACATTCCTTGTGTTTACCAAAGCTAAATTCCCCGGTGTTGTGAATGAGGTGTGGTGTGACTCTTCTACGGTACCTTACGCCCATTACTCCCACCCTGCCTGCACCGGCAGGCCTTCGACGTTCTGCATAACCTCACTCATCCTGGTGTCCACATCACTACACAGCTCATCTCTAAGCGTTTCATTTGGAAAAATATAAAATGGAACTGTCAGACCTGGGCATGCAACTGCATCCCCCACCAATGCAACAAAATCAGCCACCATGCCACCTCACCACTGCGGAAGTTTGACATCCCCCCACTTCGATTTTGTCATGTACATAATCGATCTTATTGGTCCTCTTCCATCATCAGAGGACCACAGATACATTCTATCCAAAACCGACCGCATGTCCCACCGGGTGGAGGCAGTTCCCTTACCTAACATCACTGCTGAGACCATGGGCAAGGGTTTTATCTCCTCATGGATTCCAAGCATCGGTTGCCTGACCACCATCACCACTGACCAGGTTCGGCAGTTTGAGTCTTCCCTGTTCACCATTTTATGTAATGTCTGCGGCATAAAGAAAATTCATACTACAGCCTACCACCCAGAAAGCAACAGCTTCGTAGAATGGTGGCCCACACTGTAAAAATGGCCCTCAGGTCCCACGACTGCCTCTGGTCCAAAGCAGTTCCATGGGAGCTGCTCAGCCTTTGTTCAACTTTCAAGGCCGACTTACAGGGAACTATCTCATAATTCGTTTTGGGGAGAACCCCGTCCTAACAGGGGAACTCATTCAGCCTCAGGTAGCTGAAGATTCTCCCCCCCCTCCCCCCCCCCCCCTCCTCCTCGGATTTCATAAGTCTTATTTGCACTCACTTCAAACATTTATGCCTGCACACACCTATCAGCCACTCCTCACTGGACACTTATGTGCCAACCGCTCTCAACACTTGCTCCCATGTAATGCTGAGAGACGATTCAGTCCGACAACCTCTGCAACCACCTTATCTCGGCCCCTTTAAAGTGCTCCAGTGGGGCAATACAACTTTCAATATCATCGTCAAAGACAGTCCGCTAACTGTTTCATTACACTGACACAAACCAGCATTTGTGAACCCTGATGCCCCTCTGCTGGCTCAGTCTGAGTCTCCTAACAACTCTCCCGCCAGTCTCCCACCCACTGTGGCATCTGACAATGTTTCTCCTTGGGCCACCATGCCGATTTGTTCACCCAAAACCTCCCCGTTGCTTTCGTGGGTTTCTCAGACAAATCAACCTCCACCCCGTGTGTGTGTTTCACTGCTACCTCATCCACTACGGAGACACCCTCTCCCATAGTCACCCTGCTCTGGAATGTACCCCCCACGCCACATGGACGATATTTCCATCATTACTCTCAACGACCGAGCTCTCATTCTACTCACAGGCACTGCGGTCTCACACCCAATGACCAGTTAAAGATCAGTGTTTTGCATAGCCTCACCCTCCCTCGTGAGTGCAACCCCATGACAATTAGCACCTTCATCTTGCCGGACGGTTTCATTTGCATTGAGGCTTGCCACACCTACACCCTGCCATCTGCCGTTCCGCCCACCTGCTCTCGGGCTGGCTGCCACATTGTCCATCCTTGCTGGCTCACCTTTGAGGTGGACCTGCCTCCTGTTGCTCTGCTTTCGCACCTGCCCCGGTCGAAGTGGAGGTCCTGGTCATGCGTCTACCATTTCATATAACCACCAAGAGCATTGATGCCCACATTGTCTTCCCTCAAGACTCACATGCGGTAATCCATACTGCCGGGGGGGGGGGGGGGGGGGGGGGTATATCGAACATGAATAACATAATCTATGGGACTTAGATCACTCATCAGAGCCACCATGTAAATTCAAAATTCAGTCTGTTCTTGTACCTTGTACTGTGTGAACATGTATGATCATTGTCAAAATATATGTATGTGCAGATATAAATTGGAACAGTTTATTCCGTATACCGCTACTCATATCCTGTTCCCATACTTTCATTTTCAAACCGTAGTATTAGGATTCTTCCTTTCTGCTACTGGACATCTCGGTATGTTGCCCAATCTATTAATAATTTTGTATAGTCATTAAAAAATATGTTTTTATCTGTGCACACAACATTATTTTATGTTTCATCATGAGTAATATTCAACTTTTATGTTCACTATAGTGATCTTTTCTTTTGCTCATATTTTTACTCAATACTGCTTTACCTTCACAATATTTGCCTCTTAATGCTACTTCAGTAGAATTGTAATAATATACTCGTCAAGCAATTTTATCAGATATATATAGTTTTTGAAGTATTGTACAGCTTTTATTATGGAACATCAGATTCTGTCTGCTTTAACATTCTGTAATCATTTTAACCTTTGATTTCGCTTTCACTTTAACCTTTGATCTCCATAACCCCACAGATGGGGTCAGTTTCCAAGTGTTGTTAGCATATCAAGAATTTCTGTCTCCTAAAACTACCTTATTTGAATCATATTAACTCAGAAACTTTCGCATTTTCAGTAACTTCCTGTTTAATTAAGGTGATCAATGGGCTTTTTCTTCTAAACTATGTTGGAGTAAATCTCAAGCACAAGTATTTTGCTACTGGAGGCACTATCATTGACACCTCCTTCTTCAGAAACATTTCACTTATTTAATCATACATTTCTCCATTCTTTTACGTAATAAATTATTTTTATTATTTTATGGGTCATGAGTATCATTCATTGGTAAGAGTTGACATTGTTCTTCTGGAATGACATGTAACACCAATCTTACATCTAATAAGAAATTATTTATTACTATTGTACTATGTGCTTCAATCCCTGTAGGAAATTTTACTGTAGCAAATAACCTAATGTAGCTCTGTGTGTCTTCAATACATACAAGGTGCATTCCATAAGTAATTCATAAAAAATCATTTATTGAATATATTCACACAAATAATCAAAAATTTTCAAAATAGCACCCTCTTGCATCGATACACTTCTGGAGGCAGTGTTTCCATGCCAGGAAGGCATCCTGGAATGCCTTTTCCGGAATGTCCTTTAGAGATGATGTAACATGCACCTGGATGCTTTCAATCATGTCTAAATGTTTTCCTTTCATGACTCCTTTTAACCAAGGAAACAAAAAAAAGTGAGCAGGAGCCAGGTCAGGACTGTAGGGAGGCTGGGGAACTAATGGGTTCTTGGTCCTGGCCAGGAAGTCATTGACAATGAAGGTGCTGTGACTTGGTGCATTGTCGTGGTGAACTTTCCACTTGTCCTTGATGTCGCTTTGGCAGTATGAGACTCTTCTTTTCAGTCTTTTGAGAACTTCCAAGCATAAATCTGAGTTCACTGTAGTCCCAGTAGGTACAAATTCATGGTGGACAATGCCTCTGACGTCAAAGAAGACAATGAGCATGGTTTTGATCCTGGGCTTGCTCATGTGTGCCTTCTTGGGTGAGGTGACGATGAGGTGTGCAACTCTGAACTCTCCATTTTTGTCTCAGGGTCATACTCAAAAAACCATGACTCATCACCAGTGATAACTGAGTTTAAAAAAATGAGGATCATTTTCACACATTTCCAACATTTCTTGGCACTGAAGCACTTGCATGTGCTTGTGTTCGTCAGTCAACACTTTTGGGATGAGTTTAGCACACACCTTTCTCATGTTCAAATCCTTGGCCACAATGCAGAAAATGGTTGTTTTGACATGTCTGGAGTTTGTGATATCAAACTCAGCTGTCTGTCAGAGTTCAAACAACTGTGCACACACGTCACATTTTTGTCAACTCTTGTGGTTGATGGCCGTCCACTGCAAGGTTCATTGGTGATCTCCTCTTGGCCCTTCATGAACGACTTGTGCCATCAGAAAACTTGTGATTCGGACAAGCAATCAGTCCCAAAGGCATGCTGAAGTAATGGAAACGTTTCAGTGGCTGACTTCCCAAGTTTAATGCAAAATTTAATAGTGTACCGTTGCTCTACAGAATGATCCATTGTGCCGTGTTGCATAAACTCAAAACGGGGTTGATGGAAAAGCATGTCCTGGATCTACATCAGCTCTCAGCCAAATAAGACAAAGAGCATTTTGAAGCCAACACCCCCCTCCACTTATTCCAGCCGGTTACAACACGCTGTGGTGTAGAGTTGCGTCAGAAAAAAATTGGTCTCGTTACTTATGGAACGAACTCTGTACTAGCCTATTTCACAGAAAATAAACATTAAACTCTCTACAAACAATGATTATTGAGGTAGTCAGAATAACCATATTAAAACTCCCTTTAGCTGCTTTATGAAGCTTAAAATATTTCTCTTTGGTGACCTGCAAACTGTCAACACTGTACACTTTTGGGTTTCCTAATTCACCACTGTGGCACAAAATTAACATTACTGTTTAAAATAGCTTTCATTAACCTGAAGATTGAACAAGATAAAACAATTTTTTGTGCCTTAAAACCATTTTTGTGCATACATAGTTGTTCTTCCTTTCTTCTTACTGATTCTAGAATAGTACAATATTAATTTGTAATTTGGAGTGAAATTAGATCAGTTAAATTACAATGATTTTCAAGTATTGTTCTGATATGCACAACAACCAGTTCAAATTCTATCTAAACTTTCATCTTGTCTCACAGATATGAGAATTTAATCATTTTTATTAATGATCTTCCTGGAGTCTACAAAATTTTAAATTATGTTCCTTATACAATAAACATACTGCACACATCTGTTGAATAAATACTTTTTGATCTTAGTTGCATTGCATTAGAACACAATGTCATAGGACATTATTGTGTAAGAATACACATAGTGTACTAGGAATCATGTCTGCAGATCAATATTCTAGGTGCGAAGGCAGAACTGAACTTTTTGATTAATTTAGGCACTTGATAGTGCCTTCTGTGATTATTATCCATGTAAGTATTTTGAAATTTCACAAATGGAGCCTCATCCAGTGTAAGCATGTTGATCTCTACTTCTGGTACCTGTAAAATTAAAGAATTGAACATCTGGAATTTATTGCTAGTCGCCACAGAGAGCAGGCAAAGAGTGGTAGGCAGACACATTAAAAGCAGATGGGTCTTAATGCCCAGTGATGAGAGAGGCTATTGTGTGTGAGTTGTGTATACATGGGCCATTGTGTCTTTTCTTACATTTGAAGATGGTGGTAAAGTCTGCTGCTAATGTACTTTTAAATGTGCCTGTGTGTTGCTCAATGCTTCCTCTATATGTAAAGCATTTTGATTTGTTTGGATTGAGATAATACAAGAGATTTTAATCAATTGTGAGTCAAAACCGAAGGCTAACATTTATCCTCAGGAGCAAAATAAGTTGTACTCCCTCTACATACATATAAAATCATAAAGGACACACTAATTAGCTATCAGAACTGATGGTTTCTTTGTCAGAGAGGAGTGAGGGACCTGTTGGGGAAGGTTAGAAAAGAAGGGCAGGTCCAAAGATTCCAGGATGGAAGAGACTCACCTGTAGTGGCTCCCAACTAGCTTATACAGGCATCTGCTATTTTGTTTTAGTAACAGGATTAACAAGCCTACTGCATGATTCTGATGAATTTCATACTCTATTTCTTATTTATTGTTAATTACTTGAAGGAGGAGAAGTAACTGTGAAGGAATTGGGATAGGGTTGTATCCTTTGTTTGAATGGCTAATGCATCAGGCTTGAGAATATGACTCAATACTTGGAAGTAAAATTAGACTGCACTCTAACATATAATTCACATCTAGAAGACACAAAACAGAAACTAAAATCTTGAAATGTTATCCTGTTGAAACTGACTGGAACAATGTAGGGTTGTGGTGTGAGCACACTGAAGACTTTAGCAATAGCCCTTCTCTACAGTGTAGCTTGATACTGTTGACTGTCTGAATGATAAGTGCACATGTAACTTAAGTGGACACCCAACTATCTCCAGATCACTCATTGACATCCAATGTGCCTGGCTCCCCATCCTAGCAAATATAGAGCCCCTTGAAATTGGGCAATCACAATTAGTCACAAGAGCATACAGAAAAATCCTAGACAACACAGAACTCCCTGTACACCAAGAGACAGTACCTAGAATATCCAAGCTAAAATTAAGAGAACATCCAAAAAATACACAGGGTCCATCGACGAGGGCGTGGGCTGCAACACTCTTCACTGGAATGCGATTTTTCTTGTCTCCTGATGTTGTTGTAAGTTCAATGTTTTCTATGGTTTTGTAGACTGTTGTGCAGGTACGACAATACCTCATGTAGGGCATGTTGGCAGCGTTCAATGCAGTTGTCTGTGCAGCAGCAAGACACAGACAGCGTAGCGCGAGAGCGCGCTTGCTTATATAGTGTTGGAGGACTTTGACCTTAGATAAGGACTTAGAGTTTTTGCAGTGGCCAGCAGAAAGTTATCCCGGATGCGTACACTAGTCGTACTAGGTGTGCGCGTCCCTGCTGGCGCATTGCCAACACCAAGCGATAAGAGTGTTTACATAACAAAACTGTTGCATCCTTGAGCCTCCGGTTCTAGATGTACCCTTGTCCGGTTACTGGCTGACACTACAGATCTTTATTTATGGAAAGCATACCTTTCCATGTGAGAAAGTGTCGTTTATATCCAAGCTAAAATTAAGAGAACATCCAAGAAATACACAGGGTCCATCGACGAGGGTGTGGGCTGCAACACTCTTCACTGGAATGCAATTTTTCTTGTCTCCTGATGTTGTTGTAAGTTCAATGTTTTCTATGGTTTTGTAGACTGTTGTGCGGGTATGACGATACCTCCTGTAGGGCATGTTGGCGGCGTTCAATGCAGTTGCCTGTGCAGCAGCAAGACACAGACTGAGTGTAGCGCGAGAGCGCACTCGCGTATATAGTGTGGGAGGACTTTGACCTTAGATAAGGACTTAGAGTTTTCGCAGTGGACAGTGGAAAGTTATCCCGGACATGTACACTAGCCGTACTAGGTGTGCATGTCCCCGCTGGTGAGCCACCAACGCCAAGCAATAAGAGTGTTTACATAACAAAACTGTTGCATCAAAATGAGTCTGTATTTATTTGGGTTAAAGGTAAAGGTGTATGTGAATATGTAAAATTTGTAGGTCATTGTACTTTATATTTCCATAAATAAAGATCTGTAGCATCAGCCAGTAACCGGACAAGGGTACATCTAGAACCGGACGCTCAAGGATGCAACAGTTTTGTTATGTAAACACTCTTATCGCTTGGAGTTGGTGGCGTGCCGGCGGGGATGGTTCACATCTCTATCATTAAAACTTTCAAGACCAGGTACACTAGAAACTCCACTACCACCTCTTACTATGGCAACAGTGAACCAACCATTTCATTGTGAGAAAGTGTTGTTTATATCCAAGCTAAAATTAAGAGAACATCCAAGAAATACACAGGGTCCATCGACGAGGGCGTGGGCTGCAACACTCTTCCATGTAATGCGATTTTTCTTGTCTCCTGATGTTGTTGTAAGTTCAATGTTTTCTCATAATTTTCCCAGATATAATCTGAAAATTAATGAACAAAGTTCCCTCTTGATATATCTGTCTTCTAATTACTTAATTTGATGCTATGACTGTCTTCATTATATCACAGCTTGAAGCAAAATCTTCTTGCAGCCTTTCTTTGCATCTATGAATAAGGACTATTTTCTGCTTGGTCCAATGTTGGGGCCAATGTGTGTGAGCTGATATTGTTATTATTATTATTTCTATTTTTCTCAGACCTTAGGTCTGGTTAAAAATGGAAAGTGATGCGGACCTTCATCAAGCGTGACTTCCTTTTAACTGTACGGTATATGTTACATTGTATTTAGGAACTTTCGGGTTATTGAACACGTATCAATAATTACGGATTTCTGTAGTTGTATATATACGTTTGGATGTAACTGTATTGCATTGATGTACTGGTGATTATTGTGTGGCATGACTCCTGTAGTTGATAGTATAATTGGTATAATGTCAACTTTACCCTGATGCCACATGTCCTTGACTTCCTCAGCCAGTTGGATGTATTTTTCAATTTTTTGTCCTGTTTTCTTCTGTATATTTGTTGTATTGAGTATGGATATTTCGATTGGTTGTGTTAATTTCTTCTTTTTATTGGTGAGTATGATGTCAGGTTTGTTATGTGGTGTTGTTTTATCTGTTATAATGGTTCTGTTCCAGTATAATTTGTATTCATCATTCTCCAGTACATTTTGTGGTGCATACTTGTATGTGGGAACGTGTTGTTTTATTAGTTTATGTTTTATGGCAAGTTGTTGATGTATTATTTTTGCTACATTGTGTTGGATGCGTCTTGATCGATGTGTGGCTGTGTTAGATGACACTTTCTTCGTATCTGTTGATGTTATGTGATCTAAAGGGTTGTAGAAGTGGTTATGAAATTGCAATGGTGTAGCCGATGTATTTATATGAGTGATTGCTTTGTGTATTTTGCTAGTTTCTGCTCATTCTAGAAAGAATTTTCTTAAATTGTCTACCTGTCCATAATGTAGGTTTTTTATGTCGATGAATCCCCTTCCTCCTGCCTTTCTGCTTAATGTGAATCTTTCTGTTGCTGAATGTATGTGATGTATTCTATATTTGTTGCATTGTGAACGTGTAAGTGTATTGAGTGCTTCTAGGTCTGTGTTACTCCATTTCACTACTCCAAATGAGTAGGTCAATATTGGTGTAGCGTAAGTATTTATAGCTTTCGTCTTGTTTCTTGCTGTCAATTCTGTTTTCAGTATTTTTGTTAGTCTTTGTCTATATTTTTCTTTTAGTTCTTCTTTAATATTAGTGTTATCTATTCCTATTTTTTGTCTGTATCCTAGATATTTATAGGCATCTGTTTTTTCCATCACTTCTATGGGGTCACTGTGGTTATTCAATATGTAATCTTCTTGTTTAGTGTGTTTTCCCTTGACTATGCTATTTTTCTTACATTTGTCTGTTCCAAAAGCCGTATTTATATCATTTCTGAATACTTCTGTTATCTTTAGTAATTGGTTGAGTTGTTGATTGGTTGCTGCCAGTATTTATAGATCATCCATGTATAGCAAATGTGTGATTTTGTGTGGGTATGTTCCAGTAATATTATATCCATAATTTGTATTATTTAGCATGTTGGATAGTGGGTTCAGAGCAAGACAGAACCAGAAAGGACTTAATGAGTCTCCTTGGTATATTCCACGCTTAATCTGTATTGGCTGTAATGTGATATCTGAATTTGTTTGGATATTAAGTGCGGTTTTCCAGTTTTTCATTACTATGTTTAGGCACTGTATCAGTTTAGGATCTACTTTGTATATTTCCAGTATCTCTAGTAATCATGAGTGGGGTACACTATCAAAAGCTTTTTGGTAATCAATGTATGCATAGTGTAGCGACCTTTGTTTAGTTTTAGCTTGATATGTCACCTCTGTATCTATTATCAGTTGCTCTTTACATCCTCGTGCTCATTTGCAACAGCCTTTTTGCTCTTCATTTATAATTTTGTTCTGTGTTGTATGTGTCATTAATTTCTGTGTAATGACTGAAGTTAATATTTTGTAGATTGTTGGTGGGCATGTTATGGGGCAATATTTAGCTGGGTTTGCTGTGTCTGCTTGATCTTTAGGTTTCAGATAGGTTATTCAATGTGTAAGTGTATCAGGGAATGTGTATGGGTCTGCAATGTAACTGTTAAATAATTTAGTTAGATGTGAATGTGTTGAGGTGAACTTCTTTAGCCAGAAATTCGCTATTTTATCATTTCCAGGGGCTTTCCAATTGTGCGTAGAATTAATTGCTCGGGTGACTTCATGTTGCAAAATTATCACTTCAGGCATTTGCGGTATCATCTTGTATGAGTCTGTTTCTGCTTGTATCCATCGTGCATGCCAGTTATGTTGTACCGGGTTTGACCATATGCTGCTCCAGAAGTGTTCCATGTCTGTTATGTTTGGTGGATTGTCTATTTTAATGTGTGTGTTATCTATTGTTTGGTAAAATTTCTTTTGGTTTGTGTTGAATGTTTGGTTTTGTTTCCTTCTATTTTCACTTTTTTTGTATCTTCTAAGTCGTTTGGCCAATGCTTGTAATTTCTGCTTCTCTTCATCTAATTGCTCTATTGCTGTTTGTTGTGAGATTTTACCTAACCTTTTTCATTTTTTGTCTGATATTTCATTTCTTATAAATTGTGTTAGCTGTCCGATGTCTTTTCTCGCTTTTTCTATTCTGATCTGTAGCTTGTGTTGCCATGCTGGTTTTGTGGGTTTCTTCTGTGTGTTGGTTGGTTCTGATCTCTGCCTAGTGTGTATATTTAGTGTAGTGAGTGCTCCTACATAAACCAGTAGTTGTATTATTATTATTATTATTATTATTATTATTATTACTATTGTTATTATTATTATTATTAGTAGTAGTAGTACTAGTATTACCATTTTAGCACTATCCTTTCTTTCTGACACCATATATTTAAAGAGTGCTTGTTATCATGTATGCTTAAACTTTGTAATTCATATAAATGTATCTCATAAACATACAGCTCCACTCCTCATCTTTGAAACAATGAAAATTTTTGTCTTATTTATCCTAACAACAAATAATTTTATTCCTAATAAAATGCAAGTAATTAATTGAATTATTCTTCTGTGATATATCGGTACACTTTTCTCCTTAACAATACATCATACATTCATGGAATTAAATTCATTTACTGATTTACTGACCCACACTAAACTAATGGCCTGACTGATTCTCTGTCAGCACCTTCCGACAACTATGTAAAATTAAATTTCATTTATATGCTCTTACAATCGTGAATATTTAGCACAATTAGAATAACATCTTAGCCATTCTTCCTTGATTATCAGTTAGACAATCTACTGTGGTATACCCTCATATGAATGACATTGCATCAGACATCAATGTTCCATCAAACAGGATTATTTTAGATGCCAGGGGGATTTCTGACATTATGGTTTATTTGCTCTTTCCTGTTGCATAGCAGTGAACTGTCACTCATTTTCACTTCTGTGTACCATTGAGTTTAGGCTTGAGATTGCATTTATTGCATTCTGCAACTTTTATTTTCAGTCAATTCTTTATCTAGGTAAATATCTGATGAACAGTTTCGCTGTTGCAAGCTCAATCAGTATCGTCCGATGAGAACTTTCTATTGCTGTGACAGGGGGGAAAGCATTATAATAGCTGCATTGTCAATGAGCACAGTAGCCTATGCTATTGAGACAGTTTTTGTACAACGTTGGGGAGTTTTTCAGGTAAAGTTATAAAATTATTACAGATTTTACAAAATTGTGTACTGAGTGATGGGGATGGATGGGTGAGGGGGAGAGAGGGGAGTTGGATAGTGTTGAGAACATATAAAAGCATGAAAGGTGCAAAAATAAGGTGTAAATATGACCAGCAACTTTTAGATGAAGTTGTTCATGGTTTTCAGTGTGGCAAATTATCATATAGAAAAGGGTGTGATCTGTTCTGCATACCTAGATTGGCCCTACAAAATAAAGTGTGGGAAATACATCCAAAAAACTGGGAGGACAGCAAGTACTAAATGAGACAAGAAGAAGATATGTTGAAGCAAGGTATCTTGGAAGGCTGCACACTGGGAATTTCCTTTCACTAAATTAGATATTACATATTTATTGAATGTCTACCTTGATAAGTATGGCCAAAAAGAAAAACAAATTTGCTAAAAATTTACCAGGGGAAGAATGGGAGGAAACCAACACTAAATGAGGAGGAAGAAGAAATTTTTAACCAGTGTATATATCATGATACTTAAAATTCATTATCTGAATCCTTATCACGTATTTAAGATGATGGACAACTTTAAAGTGTGTCAAAAGTCACTCAAACCAAATGAGAAGAATGTGAAATTAAAAAAAAATGTAAATTTTTGTCAGATTTCCCTCCATATAGTTTTATACACTGGACAGGGATTTAAAAAACACATGTGTCTGAAATCATCCTAATCTTTGCGGTGATTTTGGGCACTCTCAGACAAATACAGATACGTACAGACTTTCTGTTCTTAGGATATTTTATATGTTACACATATATCCAACCACACCTGCAACAAACAATGCAGCTGTGCAAGTTATGGTGAAAATAAGCACAAAGCCATCCAAAATAATCCCACTGGATGGTACCTGTTACTTTTAGGATGCTGTTAAATCACCTTCCAGAGCCCTCTGAAGCAAAAAATTAACACACAAATATTATTTCCCTACTCATATGAGGAAATATTATAGCTTGCATGCCAATACTGGGGGCACAAATAGATACTAAATATATTTTGTCCCTATTCAGATGTTAAACTACTATTTTAATTGATAATTACGTCTGAAATTGCCCACTGCTATGAAACAGAAATCATGTTTGATGTGCCTCTGTTTCTGCAAACCACTGTAATGTGTTTTGTCATAGCTACATTTTTGGATATCGCATACTTAAGATTTATTTCCATTCATGGATGATGGATGAAAACAATAACTACTTGCATACTTGGTTTAATTTTATTTTTACAATCTCCATGAAGGGCTTTTGATAACTACAAAGTATTGATGACCCTTTACAGAAAATGGTAAGAGATATCTTATTAACTAAGAGCAAAAATTTCTTCAGTTGTAAAATGTGTGAAATTCACATCAACAAATTTACACTAAGAATTTATATAATATGTATAAATTTTAGTCACAAACAAACAAACAAATGTAAGAATATTTTTCTTATGACAACATTCAAGGTCAACTTCATACAAGTAGATCTGCAATATGTTGATGTAAAAATGGTTGGTTTAATCTCATTCTGAAAATGTCTATTAATCCTGATATACGTCTTTTAAATTACTCAGTAATGAATAATGTCATTTTATCTATGTCTTTATATTGCTACAAATTACGAACATAATGTGAAACAAAGTTATGAGAGTACAGCCTAACCACAAACAGCAGGTTGGGGTAACACCATCTAACTTCTGTATTTAAGGGAATGTTATGCAGTCAATTTATCAAATAGAAATTATATTTAAATGTTGTTTGTTTCTTTGTTTGTTATAAGATCATATTACACCTTATGTAGGAAGAAGAAACACATGCCAGTATATTTTGAAATTCAACAGTGTCAGATTGTGGCACATTGAAACTGAAGTTTATTGTTCCATGACCTTATGGCTTGTGTTGGTCATAATCCACTGACCATCTTGTGAATATCCAATCAGTGGGCTGTGGGCTCAGGAAAGACTGTACTCTACACCATGCAGGATCTTAATTGCTTTACATGACTAGCACCTGACAGAATAGTCATGCTGTTCACTAGACCATGTGAGGAGATACAATTGTCTCAAACACCTTGATCTAATTAATAGGCTTGTTTGCAGGAAGACAAGTTTGCAGAAAGCACAAGGAGTGCCATAGGTTGTCAACAAGGCAATAATAGTTACATGGGAACAGAGAGAGGTGCACAGACAGAAAATCACTGAGTGACAATGTGGTGTCACCGCCGGACACCACACTTGCTAGGTGGTAGCCTTTAAATCGGCCGCGGTCCGTTAGTATAAGTCAGACCCGCGTGTTGCCACTATCAGTGATTGCAGACCGAGCGCCACCATACGGAAGGTCTAGAGAGACTTCCTAGCACTCGCCCCAGTTGTACAACCAACTTTGCTAGTGATGGTTCACTGACAAAATACGCTCTCATTTGCTGAGACGATAATTAGCATAGCCTTCAGCTATGTCATTTGCTACGACCTAGCAAGGCACCATTACCAGTTACTATTGATACTGTAATTATGTACTGTCAAGAGCAATGCTCATCATTAATGGATTAAAGTTAAGTATTCCACCAGCTACGTCCGTTTTTCTAAAGTCTAAATTCCTTGTCCTGTTCCAGACCTCACGCCAGCCTGTGTAAGCTAAAACGCGTGCCTTTCGGCTTCCTCTAGTACCCAGTGTTGGCTCTCCTGCCAACCCACAACAGACAATACTGGACACATGTGTGGATTCATATATTTTTTAGGTTTCACCAGTAAAAACAAAACCCTTATAGGATCGCTTTGTTATCCATCTGTTTGTCTGTCTGCCTGCAATGACCCTTTTTTCTCATGAATGGATAGACATATCAAGTTTAAATTTATGTCATATATTAAGGTCTGTATTCCCTTGGTGATGTAAGAATTTTGATTTTCTAAGTCAACAAGTATGGCCATTTATGTCACATATTTTGATACTCAAAAACTCACTCCTCAAAACCTATAGGGTACATCCCGTTGACCTGAACTCATTAAATTCAGCAAGAAACAAGCTTTTACACTATAGGTAAAGGGAAAAAATCCAAATTTGTTAATTTTTAATTATATGTGATGAAAAAATACTTTTTTGTCATTTTTTATCCATCTGTCAGTTTGTCCGTCCATCTGTCAACATCTTCATTCTACATAGCGGTTTGGAATATCAAGTTTAAATTTATGACACGTACTAAGGTCTATGGTCACTTGGTGGTGGAAAAATATTGAGCTTCTCAGTCAGTTCAATCGAAACATATAGCCATTCATGTCACATATTTTCATACTCAGAAAACCACTCATCGAAACCTATATGGTACTTCCTATTGACCTG
The DNA here is from genome assembly GCF_021461385.2 of Schistocerca piceifrons. Lineage (NCBI taxonomy): Eukaryota > Metazoa > Arthropoda > Insecta > Orthoptera > Acrididae > Schistocerca > Schistocerca piceifrons. Next base: position 267,591,007 of record NC_060141.1, read on the forward strand.
TTGTTGTTGATGTGGTCTTCAATCCATCGACTGGTTTGATGCAGCTCTCCATGCTACTCTGTCCTGTGCAAGCTCCTTCATCTCCCAGTAGCCACTGCAACCTACATCCTTCTGAATCTGTTTAGTGTATTCATCTCTTGGTCTCCCTCTATGATTTTTACCCTCCATGCTGCCCTCCAATACTTAATTGGTGATCCCTTGGTGCCTCAAAATATGTCCTACCAACCGATCCCTTCTTCTAATTAAGTTGTGCCACAAATTTCTCTTCTCCCCAATTCTATTCAATACCTCCTCATTAGTTAAGTTATCTACCCATCTAATCTTCAGCATTCTTCTGTAGCACCACATTTCACAAGCTTCTATTCTCTTCTTGTCCAAACTATTTATCATCCACGTTTCACTTCCATATATGGCAACATTCCATACAAATACTTTCAGAAATGACTTCCTGACACTTAAATTTATACTCGATGTTACCAATTTTCTCTTCTCAGAAACGCTTTCCTTGCCATTGGCGGTCTACATTTTATATCCTCTCTACTTCAGCCACCATTAGTTATTTTGCTCCCCAAACAGCAAAACTCATTTACTACTTTAAGTGTCTCATTTCCTAATCCAATTCCCTCAGCATCACCCAATTTAATTTGACTACATTCCATTATCCTAATTTTGCTTTTGTTGATGTTCATCTTATATCCTCCTTTCAAGACACTGTCGATTCGATTCAGCTGCTCTTCCAGGTCCTTTTGCTGTCTCTGACAGAATTACAATGTCATCGGCGAACCTAAAAGTTTTTATTTCTTCTCCATTGATTTTAATTCCTACTCTGAATTTTTCTTTTGTTTCTTTTACTGCTTGCTCAATATACAGATTGAATAACATCAGGGATAGGCTACAAACCTGTCTCACTCCCTTCCCAATCAGTGCTTCCCTTTCATCTGTCATCTGGTTTCTGTACAAATTGTAAATAGCCTTTAGTTCCCTGTATTTTACCCCTGTCATCTTCAGAACTTGAAAGAGAGCGTTCCAGTCAATATTGTCAAATCTTTCTCTAAGTCTACAAATGCTAGAAGTGTAGGTTTGCCTTTCCTTAATCGATATACTCCTTCCAAATTTCTGCTTTCCCTTCTTTGCTTAGAACTGGGTTTCCATCTGAGCTCTTGATATTCATACAAGTGGTTCTCTTTTCTCCAAAGGTCTGTTTAATTTTCCTGTAGGCAGTATCTATCTTACCCCTAGTGAGATAAGCCTCTTCATCCCTGCATTTGTCCTCTAGCCACCCCCGCTTAGCTATTTTGCACTTCTGGTTGATTTCATTTTTTAGATGTTTGTATTCCTTTTTGCCTACTTCATTCATTGCATTTTTGTATTTTATCCTTTCATCAATTAAATTCAATATCTCTTCTGTTACCCAAGGATTTCTATTAGCCCTTGTCTTTTCACCTACTTGATCCTCTGCTGACTTCACTATTTCATCTCTCAAAGCTACCCATTCTTCTTCTACTGTATCTCTTTCCCCCATTCTTGTCAGTCATTCCCTAATGCTCTCGCTGAAACTCTCTATGACCTCGGGTTCTGTCAGTTTATCTAGGTCCCATCCACTTAAATTCCCACCTTTTTGCAGTTTCTTCAGTTTTAATCTACAGTTCATAACCAATAGATTATGGTCAGAGTCCACATCTGCCACTGGAAATGTCTTTCAATTTAAAATCGCTGTCTTACCATTATATAATCTATCTGAAACCTTCCAGTATATCAAGGCTTCTTCCATGTATACAACATTCTTTCATGATTCTTGAACCAAGTGTTAGCTGTGATTAAGTTATGCTCTGTGCAAAATTCTACAAGGCGGCTTCCTCTTTCATTCCTTGCCCCCATTCCATATTCACCTGCTATGTTTCCTTCTCTTCCTTTTCCTACTATTGAATTCCAGTCACCCATGACTATTACATTTTTGTTTCCCTTCACTACCTGAATAACTTCTTTTATCTTATCATACATTTCGTCAATCTCTTTGTCATCTGTGGAGCTAGTTAGCATATGAACGTGTACTGCTGTGGTAGGCATGGGCTACGTATCTATCTTGGCCACATTAATGCATTCACTATGCTGTTTGTAGTATCTTACCTGCATTCCTGTTTTTTTTTTATTCATTATTAAACCTACTCCTGCATTACCCCTATTTGATTTTGTATTTATAACCCTGTATTTACCTGACCAGAAGTCTTGTTCCTCCTCCCACCGAACTTCACCATTCTCACTATATCTAAATTTAACCTATCCATTTCCCTTTTTAAATTTTCTACCCAACTTGCCCGATTAAGGAATCTGACATTCCATGCTCCGACCCATAGAATGCCAGTTTTCTTTCTCCTGATAACGACGTCCTCCTGAGTAGTGCCAGCCTGGAGATCCAAATGGGGGACTATTTTACCTCCAGAATATTTTACCCAAGAGGACACCATCATTATTTAACCATACAGTACAGCTGTATGCCCTCGGGAAAAATTACGGCTGTAGTTTCCCCTTGCTTTCAGCAATTCACAGTACCAGCACAGCAAGGCCGTTTTGGTTATTGTTACAAGGCCAGATCATTCAGTCATCCAGACTGTTGCCCCTGCAACTACTGAAAAGGCTGCTGCCCCTCTTCAGGAACCACATGTCTGTCTGGCCTCTCAAACAGATACCCTTCTGTTGTGGTTGCACCTACAGTACGGATATCTGTATCACTGAGGAACACAAGCCTCCCCAGCAACGGCAAGGTCCATGGTTCATGGGGGTTGTTGACCTAAAATCTTGAAATTTGGGAAGAAGCAAGGCTTTACAGTACAAGTAAAGGAAAAAATTCGAAAATTATTAATTTACAATAATAAAACACTAAAAAAATTTTCGTCATTTTTTTAAATAATTGTCTGTTTGTCAGTCCATCTGTTAAGAACCATTTTCCTTGGGAATAGGTTGAAGCATCAAATTCAAATTAATGTCACATATTAAGTTCTTTTGTCCCTTGCCCTTCTGAAGAAGAGAAATTTGGTAACATTGAGTATAGATTTAAGTGTCAGGAAGTCATTTCTAAAAGTATTTGTATAGAGTCTAGCCATGCATGGAAGTGAAACGTGGACAATAAATAGTTTAGACAAGAAGATAATAGAAGCTTTTGAAATGTGATGCTACAGAAGAATGCTGAAGATTAGATGGGTAGATCACTTAACTAATGAGGAGGTATTGAATAGAATTGGGGAGAAGAGAAATTTGTGGCACAACTTAATTAGAAGGAGGGATTGGTTGGTAGGACATATTCTAAGCATCAGGGTATCACCAATTTAGTATTGGAGGGCAGTGTGGAAGGTAAAAATCATAGAGGGAGACCAAGAGATGAATACACTAAACAGATTCAGAAGGATGTAGGTTGCAGTAGGTACTGGGAGATGAAGAAGCTTGCACAGGGTAGAGTAGCATGGAGAGCTGCATCAAACCAGTCTCTGGATTGAAGACCACAACAACAACATGCATGCAAACATAAAATGTAAGTTGTAGTCATGTTTTTGAAAGTAAATAAAAAATGTTTTATTAAATCTTCTCTCTCCACATAAATAAACTGCAATCTCCTGCTTGCTTCTTCTTGGCTGTCCGTTCCAATCTGAGGAGCTATTGTAGAGGTTTGGATAAGGTTTTGAAATTCTCAGACCAATCCCTTTCCAGTATCAGTATCAATAACAGGTAGAAATTGTTGAGATTTTCAACTCCCAGGATGTGAGAACTGCCAACAGCCTTGCCGCATTGGTAACACTGGTTCGCATCAGATCACCGAAGTTAATTGCTGTCGGTCTCAGCTAGCACTTGGATGGTTGACAATCCAGTACGTTGAGCACTGTTGGCAACCGAGGTGCACTGAGCCCTTGTGAGGCAAAATGAGGAGCTACAAGGTTGAGAAGTAGCTGCTCCAGTCCCGTAAACTGACATACGACCAGGAGAGTGGTGTGCTGACCACATTCCCCTCCATCTCCACATCCGGTGATTTCTGTGGGCTGAGGATGGCATGGCAACCAGTCGGTACCACTGGGTCTGCCACTGCCTGTAAATGAGTTTATGTTTTTAGGATGTGTGAACTATAGATGTACATAATTAAGTTTATACAGAACTCTCAGTGCATGAGTCCTGCAATTTTTTTTTTTTCAGAAGACTCCCAGTTCTGAGTACAGGATCATCATAGTCACCCCCATGTTTGGAGGATCTGAAGAAGAACAAATGCTACCTGACTGCGTTTGTTGTAACCATAAGTGCCCAGCTCCTGACGTGATGGTATGGGGTACCAATGAGTTCTGTGGTTCTCATAGTGGGTAATTTGGTCACCAGTTGGTGTGTTAAGACCTTCAGTGTGTCCATGACATTATCTTTCACCAAATCAACACAAGACTACATGTTGTCCATGCTGCCCTGACCCACCTACACACAGAGGATGTTCATCTATAGCCTTGGCCAGCACATTCACCATATCTCTTAAACATGAACATCTGCTCATCGATTGCTGAAGGACTGCTTGCTATTATTCAGCAGCCACTGTGATAGATGAACTCTGGTATAGAGCTAAAGCAGCCTAGAGAGATAAACCTTTATCCATCATTTAAGCTCAGTTTGATTCAATATCCTGCTGGACCGGAGCAGTTGTTTTCACCAGGGGTATCAGATCTAAATTATGGATCCTGTAGATCCCCATATCACCTACAAATTTAATCATGTGTGCTTTGTGTTGTTGTTGTGGTTTTCAGTCCTGAGACTGGTTTGATGCAGCTCTCCATGCTACTCTATAATGTGCAAGCTTCTTCATCTCCCAGTACTTACTGCAACCTACATCCTTCTGAATCTGCTTAGTGTATTGATCTCTTGGTCTCCCTCTACGATTTTTACCCTCCACACTGCCCTCCAATGCTAAATGTGTTCTTTATACAACATTTATATGCACTATAAGTAAAATTTTATTCTTTATTTTTATTTGTAGTTTTGCAATTTTAATGACTAGCATTGCACATCATTTACAGCTGTCGTTATTGTGACAGGATATTTTATATAAAAATAGATTCCAGTATGCCCATATGGCATATTGCATCTACACTCACTCTTACAGGAAAACATATCTTTCTATTTAGTCACCAAAGAATAGATTTCCAAAGAAATAAATTCATTTTGACACATATTTTGTCTGTTTCACTATGCTCTATTATGGGGCAATATTTGCACTTTGGTCTCACTGAGTGTGAAATGGATTTATTTTTATTATGAATAAGTTGGATGAATCTAGATGTATCAGCAGGGAACAATTTTAACAGACAAAAAATAAACCAAGAAAAAAGTGAATGAAAACAGTTCAAACTTTTTCATGGATTATACATTACCCTGACCTTAATAAAGCCTCTTTACTGCTGAGGTGAGACTGTCTCAAAATGCAAATGAGCCATTGTATCCATAACAAGGATACATGCAGAAAGAATTACTTTATGATTTTTACAAGTCATTGAAGTTATTGTTTATTTTAGAGTGTTTAAAATTTTGTATATTTATTGTGAAAGGTGCAGCACCTTCGATCAGAGCTGTCAGCATCCAATCAGCAAGTACAGAGCCTCAAACAACAGCTGCATAGTGCACAGTATTTGCAAGACCAGTTGCAGCGCCAAGTTGTGGATGCTCAAACTTGGGCCACTACATTGGAAGCTGTGTTGGACACTGCAGCAACTGAAATCAAGAATGCTATTATGGTAAAGTGATGGTTACCCAGCAGTGTGGTAAATTAATTTTTAAATTTGAAAGGATAAAGTTTTTTGTCATAAATTTTGGGTATATTCAATTATTAAAATTTCCTATCTCACTCTGATCTCTGAAAGCCATTCTAAAGTAGACAGACAGTGATAAAACTTCTGGTTTATCAATAAAATACATTGAACCATGATATAAGAGGCCAGAAAATTTTAATAAGTGCAATAATTGCTGTTTTATAGCGATTAGATCATTGTGATACCCTTAAACTCAATTAAAGTGATGTTTTAGAAACAGCTATTATCAGTTTTGTAATTATCAGTATTAAACTTAAGTTACTTTGCAACTACAGTAGTATTAAGAGACTTATACCTAGTAAAATGGAAAATTTGAATAGATTAACAGCAATAAGAAAAGGACAGATTGCTATTCACCCCATTAAGGAAACACTGACTGGCAGACAAGGACACTGACGAAATTGGAATTCAGGAAGGGGTTTGGGGAGGAGAGAGGGAGGGATAACAGCATAGGTATTGGAGAGGAGTGTGCAGGGACATGGTGCAGTCAGGATAGTGCTGGGACAGAGGAGAAAAGTACAGAAGAGGAAAGGACTATGTGAGTGCATTAGTGGCATAGAAGGTATATGTAGTGCTAGAATGGGAGCAAGAAGGGGTTAGGTGGGTGGAGGACAAGGAATAGTGAATGCTGAGGCCAGTAGTGGGAGGGGGGGGGGGGGCATTGTGAAGTAGTAATAGATGTGCAGCACATCATGCTATGTGGCATGCTCAGCAACTGGGTGGTCCCTCTGTCTCTTGGCCACAGTTTGACAATGAGTATCCAACAATGGCCATCCATGTGGACAGGCAGCTTGTTAGTTGTCATGCCCAGGTAGAATGCAGGTCAGTGATTGCAAATGATTGCATAGATTATATGGCTGCTTTCACAGATGGCCCTGCCTTTGACAGGATACAAGATGCCTGTGGCAGGACTGGAACAGCTGCTAGGTGGAGGATGTGTGGGACAGGCCTTGCATCTAGGCCTATCACAGAGATACGAACCTTAAGACAAGGGATTAGGAGCAGGGTTGGAGTAGGGGTGGATAAGGGCATTGTGTACTTCAGGAGAATAGTAGGGAGGATATTTCTCATATCCAGGTACAAAGAGGGGTAGTCAAAATAGCAGTGGAGAATGTGATTTGGTTGTTCTATCCCTGGGTGGCACTGAGTCATGAGAGAAATAGTCTTTATGGCCATACCATGGCTAAGTGGTGGATGGTAGATGACTGGTGAGAAAAGGCATCGGAGTTCTGTTTCTGGACAATGATGGGAGGGCAGTTTAAGTCTGTTAATGCCTCATTCAAACCCCTGGCATATTTGCAGAGAGAGTGCTTGTCTCTACAGGTGACAGCCACATGGCTAGGACAATACTGGGAGGGTAATTTCAATCTATGAAAGCCTCATTAAGACCACTGGCATATTTACAGAGGGACTGCTTGTCTCTACAGATGTGACAACACAGGTGGCTAGGTTGGATGGAAGAAACTTCTTCGTATGGAATGAGTGGCAGCTGTGAAGTGGAGGAGCTGTTGGTGGTTTTTATGTTCGATGTGGACAGAGGTAGTGATGTAGCCATCCTCAAGATGGACGTCAACATCAACAAAAGGGGCTTGTTGGTCTGTGGAGGACCAAGTGAAGCAGACGGAGAAGTGGGTATTGTGTTTCTGGAGGAACTGGATGGTGTATTGTTATCCTTGGTCTGGGTCCTGAAGATGTCATCAATTAACATGAACCATGTGCGGTGTTTGGGATTCTTTGTGGTTAGGATCAATTCCTCAAGATGTCCCATAAATAGGCCGGCAAAGGATGATGCCATGTAGGCATCCCATTACTGTATCAGGGGTTTGTTTGTAGATGATACCCTGTATAGAGAAATAACTGCTGGTGAGGATATAGTTGGCCATGATTACCAGGAAGGAAATTGTAGGTTTGGAGTCAGACATTAGGAAAGGTATTGTTCAGTAGTGGCAAGGCTGTGGATGGTGGGGATACTGTAGAGGGGAGGAGTCATTGGCAGTGATGAGCAAGATTCCAGGCAGTGAAGGAACAGGAACTGTGGAGAGTCGATGGAGGAAATGGTTGGTGTCTTTTATACAAGAGGGTAAGTTACAGACTGAAGTCGCTGGCCCTTTGATGAACTTTAGGAAGCTTTAGAAATTAGGAGTGTTGGGGGTGATGGGATAAGAAGAGAGGAGGGGAAGGGCTTCTGGGATGGATCTAAGGATTTGAGGAGGGATTGGAAAATCTGCTGGATTTCTGGAATAGGTTTACTGTGGCAATACCCTGGACAACCTCCAATGGTATAACCATTTGGATTGGCCTGGTAATCTCTCTTCACTCTGGAGTGCTCAGAATAACAGTCAAATAAACTCTTTCCTGGACAATTTGTAAATCCTTTGCCTTTGCTCTTTTTCATAGACTTCAGTGCAAGACTTTTATCTAAAAAATCATGATGTCTTCAATTCTAATCTTCTGGTTGTCACTGATATTCTGGACTTGTCTTCTGTTAGTTTCTGCTGGGGCTTGAATCTTTTTAATAAGTCATTTAGCTCAGTCCAATTTGGTAAAGTAGTAAGTCTCATGCATACCAGGAAGTCAGCTGGTGTGAGCACTTCATCATTGGTCTAGGAGATAGGTCTCAAGCTGACTGCAGCTTCAGTGCCTACAAGAACAGTTTGAAGTCCCTCATCATATTGACTGCTTTGCCCAAGTACTGTAGGAAGGTATTGTTTTACCAAACCAATGATTCTTTCCCACCATCCTCTCCACCAAGCCACATGTGGGGCAATTAACCTTCAAATGTTGATATCTGCTAGTATCCATGATAGGGCTATAAAGGAGTCAGTCCAAAGCATCATATTTTCAGTGCCACAGCTGATATCATTGCAGCAATAATGCAACAGCCTGATCCGCAACATTGTACTTAGCAACTCAAAATGTGAGACTGTTACTCTCTTGATGTATGCTAAACTGTTTTCACTGCAAATTAGGTATGAATAAGTGTTCCCATGGTCCGTACACATTTAATACAAAGTGAAACATTGCAAAAAAAAATGTGAGTTCATGAGTTTCTGTTCTCAGAGGTTGAGATTCATCTGGATATAGATATATTAGATAGAAGAATTGCAAAAAAATGTGAGCACATGAGATTCTATTCTCAGAGGTTGAGGTTCATCTGGATATGGATATATTACATAGATCAAGAATAAATGGCCACGTATGACATTTTGAGCCAACCCAGCCCAATCCCAGAATCCAAGTAGATCGAAGAAGCCTGCAGAAGCTCATAACAAATTTCTTTTGGTTGACATCATCTATAATGTTTTTCCAGTAATAACTGTTTGTGGTAAATAAACAGTTGTTGTGTCTCTTAATGCACTAGTACTGTAGCATTCATTTTTATGTCTTGTCATTGGGTTCACCTTTGAGATAGCCTTGAAGAAAGACATTCTTATTAACACTGGACAACAAGTGCTTGCTACCCATTGAGTTTTCAAATTGTTCTGGAAATGTAGGCTAGCTTTCCATGTCTTCAGGGAAGGACTCTAATTTAGTGGATGATAATCTGACTGTCATAGTAACTGCTTTGGAGGAGGGACCACATTATTTGTGCTTGAAGATAACATTGATTCTGAGAATCTCTTTTTGATACCAAGAGACATGATGATAGGGTTGTGCTTCACTTTATAATATAATCTTCACATACAATTGTATCAATACATGTCTATTCAAAAAGAAGGGACAGATTTCAGACATTTATCGCTTCCAAACTACAAAAAACAGAAACACAATTCCAACGTTCATGAAAAGAGAAAAGTTCAAATTTTTATGCATCAATATGAGCACCATACATTACACAGCAAATATGAAAACAGAGATGCATTTCCTGCCATACACATGAAGCAGCTGGTCTCTCATCATCGAATTCACAGCTTCGACAATGCTGTGTCACAGACATTCAAGAGTGTCATGCATAGTGGGAATATAAACAAGGTCTTTTATATAACCTCACAGATACAGGTCACAAGGTGTGAGGTCTGGAGACCTGGGAGGTCACTGGCAATACAGTTCATCTTCTGCTCCTCCTCTGGTGTCATCCAGGTAATGTTGGATGTGCTAACTGAATTTCTCATGCATTAATTCATAATCCATAGTGAGGCCTAGAAACATGGTGCCCCATTCTTTGAAAGAATGCCTTTGATTCCTATAAGCTAGCAGAAACTATGGTGTGCAGCTACTCTGAAAATTTGTCATTAATTTCTGGATAATGTATGAAATTTCAGTAGTCCATTTAATCTCATCAGTTCAAAATACTATGCTGGTTCTCTATTATGTGAGACAAATAATGTTCTAACTCACCATCTACTGTGTTCTCTGGGGATGCCTATTTTTGTGGTACCACTGATGTCTGTGAAGCAAGCACTGCTCCTGCTTCAGATCAGGTATGCCTTCTAGAATTATAACTACAGAAATGATAATAGTAACTTTTCCAATGATACACTCTGTTGAAAGAATACAAATACCCAACCTATAGTTTGATGTGCATGGCACATTAAGAAGAGTTCTGTCTAGAGGCTAAAGTCCAAATGTATAGTGCAGTCTCTCTCTTGTTGTCACTGCCGAAGAGTATCCACTTCAGTCTGATGCACAGTATACTGGATCTGCCATGGTCAGTGACAGGCTAACTCGAAGACTCAAGCTGAATTCCTGTACTGCGATAAGGTCCACTTTAGGATGACCAACTCAATGAATTGTAACTGTGAACTCCAAAGTAAAAAGTGCAAGCTAAGGCATGGGACACAACTTAAGTAGTAATGCAGAGTAATACAGTGTCTCCATGCTACTGGCTGCTGAGTAGAGTGGCACTATGCCTCTGCTCCATTGGCTGCTATGCAGAGTGATTTCCTGCCACTGCTCTGTCAGCTGCACATGATATACAACAAAGTCCATCATCTTTGGTACTGCTGTGGACAGCTGCTGGAAATCCAATGTGTTGTCTTCACCTGATATTTATACTGTCCTGGACACAACCCTTGTGTGAAGGGTGGACTAGATGACAGGGATAGTGGTGTGGGTCACAACAGTTCTGAAAATGTTCCTTCCCACGAATTGCTGTAGTCTATACTGACTCCAACTCAATGGTATTGAGGTGTTCTACTTGTACAATTCAATATGGTCTTTTATATATGTGTTTAAATTTTTTTCTTTACATGTCTATTTTCTTTGACCTAGCATGTCTTCGTACTAACACAAGCTCATTTACTCTGTATACTACTGTGAGCGTAAGAAGATCATATGTTGTTTCCCTTCCCATGCCTTCTTCATCAGATTGTCTGTACCCATCTTTATTTTCCCTTCTCATAGCAAGTTTTCATTAGACAGGGTGGCACAGATGAAAGTAGTCCATGCAAGTATACAACAAATACAGATAAAATACAGAAACAGAGAGCTGAAATGGATTTACCATTCATTTACAATGAAAAACACAGGTAGAGAAGATGCTGAAGTGACCCCTTGCAACATCAACATACAGCTGCACATCCTGCACATGTCTAAGCATATTCAGATACACCGAGCATAAATTCAGATGTTGATGGCAGGAACTTCATGCTGAACTTGTCTTTCAGTTCCTGTATTGTTTGTGAATCTGTTTCATAGACCTTGCTCTTCAAGTGTCCCCACAGGAAAAAAATCACATGTTGTTGGATCCACTGAATGTGGTGGCCATAAATATTTGCTGACAGGTTGATTTCTCAGTGGAGACATCAAGGACTCGTTCCAGGGATATGTTAGACATGTGGCATGTTGCCCCATCTTGCAAAAAATGGTTCAAATGGCTCTGAGCTCTATGGGACTTAACATCTATGGTCATCAGTCCCCTAGAACTTAGAACTACTTAAACCTAACTAACCTAAGGACATCACACAACACCCAGTCATCACGAGGCAGAGAAAATCCCTGACCCCGCCGGGAATCGAACCCGGGAGCCCAGGCGCGGGAAGCGAGAACGCTACCGCACGACCACGAGCTGCGGACCCCATCTTGCAGGAAGAAGCAGTATTGTCTTTCATATTCAGTGAGTTGAGCACAAAATGCATTGAAAATTTCCATATATGCAACCGTGTGGAGGGTAGTGTCAAAATATTTTCAACGATGTGTGTTCCTGTTATGTAACACCAAATGCTGATTCTTTCATTGTGGAGTGGATGCTGACACATAATGTTGAGGTTCTCTATTGCTCAGTACCTCATGTTCTGTGAATTAAGAAAGATGAGGCCATGATTCATCACTCATGATGTAATGGAAATGATCTAACAAACCATAATTAATTGGATAGATAAAAATTCTACTCACCAAGCGGCTGCAGAACACACAGATAGAAGACTGTTGTGATTGGCAAGTTTTGGGAGCCAGTGGCTTCTTCTTCAGGTAGAAGGGTTGAAGGGGAAGGCAGAAGTGTGAATGAAAAGGACTGGAGAGGTCTAGAAAAAGGGGTAGATTTTGGGAAAGTCACCCAGAACTGCAGGTATTGGGAGACTTACTGTGTACTCTGGGGATGGCGCCGCTTGATGAGCAGTTTTTTTTATCTATCTAAATAAATAATTTTATCAATAATTGATTGTTCTGTTGTTATATTAAACCATCATTGGTGTTATTCAAAAGCCATGTGCAGTAATCTACATACTTCTGACTGTCATCCTCCAGTAATTGCAGCACAACTGACACATGATATGACTACAAATTAAGAATTTTCAATATCTGCTGGCAACTCCTCCTACTTATATGTGCCTGTTGGGTCAATTTATGTGTAGACTTCTTTGGGCTCTGAATAATTCTTCAGTGGATATCTGCAATAACTTCTGGCATGCAAACTGAAGGAATTCTTCATCATTTTACATTTTGCACAGATCTGTAGGTGCACCAGTTTTTATACAGACTCTGTATTGCTATCTTTGCTGACAGTTCTCTATCCGGATACTTGACCCCATATATAGTTTGTGCCTTTCCTTAATCAAATCTGTTTTCACAATGCTTCCACAATTTCAATTATGTCTTCATCGAGAGTTATTGTGTAAACTACACAGAGAAGTCTAACTTTACTGGAGAAATAAACTGAAATGTTGACAAAAAATGCTAACAATTGATTTGTATAAAGTGTCCATTGTTATAGCTGTTTATTTTATTCCAGAAGCCAAAATATTGCATTTGCATTCAAAGGGGAGGTGGGCTAACTGTGCTACCCTGAAAATGGTTCTTGGCTCTCATTTCATCAATATTTCAACTGGTCTGAAACCAGGTGACCCATGTGGCATATTAATTATTACCTCTTTGAACTGCTGAATACAGTATCATCAGCTCACATGTTTGCAGTTGCAATATGTGGTGGCACATATAATTCTGCTCTAAACTCTTTCCCATGGGTTGGATGCTGGTCTCTACCTCAGAATGTATATGGGCTCTTCTGCATTTCTATCCAGCATGTTTTTTCATATCTTTGACATGAATTGTGTATCACTGTCACTTAATATTCTCAAGTTTACATACTTTCTTAAAATAATCAATTTCCTTTCTCTCTGTAAGTGCTCTGCCCCTTGCTTGACTTAATGGGTAAAATTTCAGACTCATTAAAAATACCTCAATGGCTACTATACCTTGTATAGATCTGCCTGTTGATGTTGTCAATGGACCTCATTGATCCACTGCTACCATTTCTTCCAATCCTGGAGGTATTATGTTGTGCATATAACCCTTTTGCTTGATTGCAGTAGGTTTCCCCTTCTGGTATTGGCACACGTTTTAAGCACCTTCCATACTTTCTGGGCCTTATTGTTGAAGATACCATACTTTTTTTTTTTTTTGCACCATAATGGGTGTTACTCTGATGCATGTATGATATATGCTTCTGTACCAAATGGCCCAGTATAAACAACTTTTCTTGCTCCAGACAGTCATATGTTATTCAAGCAATCCAGCACACATTCATTTGCACCCTGTCTGTGATTAATTTATTTCAGCAACTTAAGCATGACATTTTTTATGTTCCATGCCTTGCATGTATGTTTGTACTTGTGGTTAAACTAAACCCCCCCCCCCCCCCCCCCCCAAGAACTATTGGTATTCTAGATAGTTCATTAGGTATAGTATTCTCTGAGCCTTGTATGTAAAAAGTGTGGAAACCAAGGTCCTGAAATGTAAGCATCCCACGAGTCAAACAGTTGTGATGTAATTCACTACTCATAATAATAGTTAAAGTTTTGGATTGGTAAATACTTTAGTTCTTCCCACCACCAGGTCGTACTTGAATTTCAAGAAACTGAATCCTGTCACCAATGCTTCTTTTTCAGTGATGGAATATTTACTCTCCCATTTTCATTGTGCAATGGCAAAGGCTATTGTATTGACCATGTTTCCCTGCTCTTTTTCTTGAAATTGATAGAGATTAACACCAAGACCAAAATCTGAGCAGTCACTGCCCAAAAAAAAATTCTTTTAGGTCTGGATGGGATAGGATGACTATGATGCTCAATTTCTGTTTGATTTCATCAAATCTTTTCTTACATTCTACTATCCATTTCCAAAGGATTTGTTTTCATAGTACTTATTGTAAGGTCTTATTATTTAACCCCTCGTTCCTGTAAAAGCATCTCCAGAAGTTGCACAGGTCTAAAAATGAGTGCAATGGTTTCCGGTAAATTGCTTTCAATTTGTCCAGGTCAGGTGCAGTACCCTCCCATTTTATAATGTGGCCAAAAAATTACACTCCTTCTACTGCATTCAGACTCCTGTAGGTTCACAGTCAATCTGGCCTCCTTAAAATGATCTAATACTTCCATGATCATTTCTAAGTCTCCCTTCATTCTTGGAGTAACTGACATGGTGCCTATCAATAACGTAATTTTACTAAATAAATGATTCTCTGAAACAATATCTAGGGTATGGATGAAAGTGGTTGCACATATATTCAGTCCGAATTGTACCATCTTATATTGGTAGCAAATACCTGCATAGAGGAATGTCTTGTATTGTTAAGGTTCTTCATACATTTAGATTTGATGGTAACCTGCCTTTAAGTTCAGGCTGCTAAATAGTTTAGTGCCATTAAATTTCTGCAGGATCTTCTCTAATTTTTCTGAGTGGTCCAATTCCAGTTTTAAAATATGATTAACTTTCCCAGAATCTAACATAATTTTCACTTCTCTGTTACTTTTGTCCAACATAAATAATGGGCTATTATGTGATGTTTAAAGCTTTCCCGGCGTATTGATTGTTCCATAAAAACACGGGAGAACTGCCGGATATCAGTAACTTCCTGCCACGATATTTTGGCGCAGAGTCTTCTGACCATCTTCAGGTGAATGCCACTGTAGTAGTACTGGCGAGTACACGGTGAGCTCTGCTATTTAAAGCCTTCTGAGGTGACATTGCGCATGCGCTGCTCAGCGTGTGCGTTCATAAAGGCTCCGTGAGCTGCCCTCGCGCTCTCCACTGTGAAAGCCTGGTGTATCGGTGTCAGGTCGATTTCCATCTTTATGCAGATAACTACGTCGACTACAAAGTGTCTCTATAACAGGATTCCAAGCAGAGTTCACCTGATAACCGCTATCTCAATTGATGAGAGTCTCGTTGTCAGACAATCTTATTTCCTCTGATTCATTGATAATCGAGCTCCAAAAGTTTGATGTATGGGCCAAAATTTTTGTGTCATGTAATTCATGGAATGGTCTGTGGAAATACAATGTTCGGCAATTGCGGACTTGGTGGGTTGGAGAAGGCGAGTATGCCATTGGTGTTCCACAATGTGTTCCTGTATAGTTCGTGTTGTTTGCCCTATATATGATTTGCCGCATTCACACGGAATTTTGTAAACACCTGGTTTACACAGGCTCAGGTCGACTTTAACGGATCCCACTAGTGATGAAATTTTGGAAGGAGGGCGAAAGATGACTCTCACTTGAGACTTTCTCAATATTCTGCCTATCTGTGAAGAAATATTCCCAATAAATGGTAGATAAACAGTCAACCTGAAGGCCTCTTCCTCTTCCTTGTTCCGTCGTTTGTAGGCCTTCATCACTCTGTTCACTTGCCTAGGTGAAAAGCCATTGTTCAAAAATACTTTTTGCAGGTGTTCCAGTTCCGCTTGAAGACTGTCAGCGTCAGAGATAGTATGGGCATGGTGGACCAAGGTTTTGAGAACGCCCATTGTTTGTGCTGGATGGTGACAACTAGTAGCTTGTAGATACAGGTCTGTATGAGTGGGCTTTCTGTACACTGAGTGACCAACTGTGCCGTCTCTCCTCCATCGCACCAAGACGTCTAAAAATGGCAGACAACCATCTCTCTCTATCTCCATGGTAAACTTTGTTTTCATGTATGGAGTTCATGTGACGTAAAAATTCTTGGAGATGGTCCAAACCAGGAAGCCACACTATAAAAGTGTTGTCAACGTACCGCCAAAATACTGTCGGTTTAAAAGTGGCAGAGTCGAGTGCTCTCTCCTCAAAATCCTCCATAAAAAGATTGGCCATCAGGGGAGACAAAGGACTCCCCATGGCGACACCATCAGATTGTTCGTAAAATTCATTGTTAAATATAAAGTATGTAGAGGAGAGAGTGTGCTCAAACAACGCTGTAATATCTGCACCAAACATATTGCCAATGAGGTGTAGTGAGCCCACCAGAGGCACCTTTGTGAACAGTGAAACCACATCAAAACTGACCAATAAATCACTACTTTGCAGTTGTAGTGACTCAAGTCGACTGATAAAATCACCAGAATTCTTTATGTGATGTGCACTCTTGCCTATCGTTGGTTTGAGCAAAGATGCCAAGAATTTTGCTAGGTCATAGGTGGCTGCTCCAAAGTTACTCACAACTGGACGCAATGGCACATTTTCCTTGTGGATCTTAGGCAGTCCATATAGCCTAGGTGGAACTGAACTGTTTGGTTTCAGTCTCTTGATGACCTCCTTCGGTAGAGAACTATTTGATAAAAGTTCTGCTGTTTTTTGCACCACTCGGCTCGTGGGATCCTTATCGATTTTGCGATACATTGAATCACATAATAAAACATTGATCTTATTAATATAGTCATCCCTTGGTATGAGGACAGTAGCGTTTCCTTTGTCTGATTTTAAGACTACTGTATCCACATCTGTTCGTAAGTTACGGAGGCCTATCCTCTCCATGGGCAAGATGTTATTCTTCATTGGTGCACCCCTGGTCAATACACGGCAAGCCTCTCGACGAACTTCCTCCGCTTCATCTGTATCAAGATGGCATACAGCTTCTTTGATGGCACTGATGAAATCCACTAGTGGCGGTGAAACAGGTGTGGGAGCAAAATTCAGACCTTTTGCTAGCACAGACACAGTCACGTCATCTAAAGTTTTCTCTGTCAAATTAACAACAGATCGTCGAGTTGGAACTTCCTGCTGCATCTGTTTAGAAAGTCTGTCAATCTTGGCAGTTTGCCTCATCACAGCTTTATCAAGGCTCCAGTTTGCTTTAGCCCATGTCACACCATCCACCCAGTCCCACAACAGAGAAGATAGTCTTGCTGCCAATTCCAAATGTATATGGAACATGTCATTTGATAGAGAATCCAATTCACGCCGAGTAAAACGAATCCTTTCTCTCACCAAAGCCCTGCTTGCTTTCCGTTTGATGTTATTTCCAGCAGTGGTATTTATGAAATGCACAATTTTGGCAAATGTTGGAATAATGCTCTTGTCTCTGCAACTTAATAAGAATATCAACGAGCTTAGCAGCCTCGCTCTTCTTTCACGTAACTTGTCGAATCTTTGAATAAATTCCATCACTTCCTCCCTGTAGAGTTGCTTGATGTGATGTTTAAAGCTTTCCCAGCATATTGATTGT
Organism: Schistocerca piceifrons; assembly: GCF_021461385.2. Lineage (NCBI taxonomy): Eukaryota > Metazoa > Arthropoda > Insecta > Orthoptera > Acrididae > Schistocerca > Schistocerca piceifrons. The sequence continues at coordinate 267,608,691 of NC_060141.1, forward strand.
TCCATAAAAACACGGGAGAACTGCCGGATATCAGTAACTTCCTGCCATGATATTTCGGCGCAGAGTCTTCTGGCCATCTTCAGGTGAATGCCACTGTAGTAGTACTGACGAGTACGCACTGAGCTCCACTATTTAAAGCCTTCTGAGGTGACATTGCGCATGCGCTGCTCAGCGTGCGCGTTCATAACGGCTCCGTGAGCTGCCCCTCGCGCTCGCCACTGTGAAAGCCTGGCGTATTGGTGTCAGGTCAATTTCCATCTTTATGCAGATAACTACGTCGACTACGAAGTTTCTCTATAACAGGATTCCAAGCAGAGTTCAGCTGATAACCGCTATCTCGATTGATGAGAGTCTCATTGTCAGACAATCTTATTTCCACAGATTCGTTGATAATTGAGCTCCAAAAGTTTGATGTATGGGCCAAAATTTTTGTGTCGTCGTAATTCATGGAATGGTCTGTGGAAATACAATGTTCAGCAATTGCGGACTTGGTGGGTTGGAGAAGGTGAGTATGCCGTTGGTGTTCCACAATGCGTTCCTGCACAGTTCGTGTTGTTTGCCCTATATATGATTTGCCGCATTCACACGGAATTTTGTAAACACCTGGTTTACACAGGCCCTGGTCATCTTTAACAGATCCCACTAGTGATGAAATTTTGGAAGGAGGGCGAAAGATGACTCTCACTTGATACTTTCTCAATATTCTGCCTATCTGTGAAGAAATATTCCCAATAAATGATAGATAAACAGTCGACCTGAAGGCCTCTTCCTCTCATCAATTGAGATAGCGGTTATCAGCTGAAGTCTGCTTGGAATCCTGTTATAGAGACACTTTGTAGTCGACGTAGTTATCTGCATAAAGATGGAAATTGACCTGACACCGATACGCCAGGCTTTCACAGTGGAGAGCGCGAGGGGCAGCTCACGGAGCCGTTATGAACGCGCACGCTGAGCAGCGCATGCGCAATGTCACCTCAGAAGGCTTTAAATAGCGGACCTCAGCGCGTACTCGCCAGTACTACTACAGTGGCATTCACCTGAAGATGGCCAGAAGACTCAGCGGCGAAATATCGTGGCAGGAAGTTACTGATATCCGGCAGTTCTTCCGTGTTTTTATGGAACAATGGGCTATTATATTGGCTAGCCAACTCTTTTTTGACTCAGTTGAGGCATCCATTGTATTTCTCCTTTTTCCAGCTTCATGAAGTGTGACTGCTGTGCTTTTATTCTGATTTTATTTGGTGGTGCCTTTATTATGCCCAGATTTCTGGAAAAGACTTACTTTCTTATACTTGATTTTTAGGCTGGATAATTTATTTTTATTCTGCTGCCTGCATTTTCCATTCTTCCAGTTTTCTGCATAATTTTCTTTCCATCAGTTATCTATTCTTCTATATGCTATTTGAGACTGTTATATTCTATATGATCTATTTTTCACTACTTCACAGTTTTCCTTCATCACAGCCCTTTATATGCTTGTAAATCCATGAATATCTTCTACCATATTATTCTCTTTAAATGTAATCCTTTGTTTTCTTTTGCTCTTCTATACTCTTACTGCATTCTCACCAAAATTAACCTCCACCTGTCATCTCCACAGAATCTGCACATAAATTTGATACAACCAAAGCCTGCACTGCACACATTTCCCTCTCTATTTTCACACCCAACAATAGTTGTCATATGCTGATAGCACTGATTGTACCCATGATCTTGTACCTACTAAAATAAAATTTAAATAACTGATCTCTCTTTTTCAATAGCCCCTCATACAGACTTTAAAAATCAAATAAACATCATTTCCTGATTCTGATAGAGCTTGCATCAGTATATTCCTTACTTTTATGTTTATTATCAGCAATTTTTGTTACTTTTCATGTTCCTCATCCTCTAATTACAGTTCTTGTTGCTCCATCTTTAACTTGTCCATGCATATTACCAGTATTTGTCACCTCCAATTCTAGATGAATTTTCTCCTAGCACTATATCTGGTTTTCCAATTCCTGAATATGGTTTTGTCTTTCTGCAGTCAAATGTTCCAAACCATGACTCACCCCGTCATTCATAGATGCCACACTGTTTCCAGATTCACATGCCATGACTTACTTAAGCTTTATGCCAATTTCCATACTATGTACTGTTTACAAGCTGCATGTTACTTTGGACATGTATTTCTTGTTTCACCTGATCTACTCAGTTTAAAAGTTGACAGTTGTTTCCATGGGTTCTATTACCATGCCTGCTCTGACTTATTGTGCTCCTATCACAGCAGTCTTTTTATCAAAGTTGGAACTAAAAATTTATCTTTGAATTGTTAACTCAGAGATATATTCTTCTCCCCAAGCCCATTTTGTATTCAGTATTTTGGTCTGCTGACTAAGATTTGCTTCAATTTATACTTTTTCTTCTATTCAGTAATCTTGCAAGAAGGGCACATCTAAATCTGTGTAGCATTTTAGTGTCATTCATACACACACGTGCTACCCAACTGTGGGTCCCATTAATGTTCTTGATACAAAACTGATCTTTCCCTCTACTGTCCAACTGTGATGCCAACCTTTGCTTTTAAGATTGCTAAAAATGCAATAGCTTGGATCAAGCCTTTTAGATCAGATTTGTCAGTTCCACTGACACAAGAGTCGAGACACCCTAAGAGGGCAGTTCCACTGTGGATGCTATGTGACTCTGCCTTTAATTCCATTTTAACACATTCCCAAATGGCTTCTTTGATCTGGTTATTGTTCTTGGTGATTTCTTTCCTTGCTGTTAACTTCTATGTCAATTTACACTTTTGTGCTTTCTTCCTTAGATGAGTCTGTACTCTGCAGGATTTTCTCATCCATAACTGCAACTGTTTCAGATTGGTTTTGTAATTCTGTTTCCAATGCAAAAATTATTCCATGGATGTATGTTTTCTAATTCCTTATTTTTTTCTACACATTTTTTCATTAACATTTTAATTTCTTTTTTTTCTTTTTGAACATTTGGTCCACTCTTCTTCCATTAATTCTTTAAGTGTTTCCTTCTTTTCTTTCTTCTCCTTTAACTGTTCTTCCTTCTTCCTTCCGTTCTTTCTTATATATTAACCACACCACCCAGTTCTCCTCCTTTCTTAACAAATGTACCTCAGTTCCGTCCATTCGTCTTAGCCATTGTCGCTCCTGTTGTTTTTATTAATGCATTAAGTTGACCATGGCCTTCTGCATGGCTCAAGGATGCAGCTGATCATGATGGTGCCATCAGACCCTCACTGGTGCAGACCATACAGAGGCAGCAGCCGTGGCTGCTGTGTACTGAGGCTGGAATCCAATGTGGCCAGTGCCCAAGTCCCCAAGCCCAGAAGGCAGAGCCAGGAGCAAATATCAATGAGGGCCATGCTGACAGATGTTGGTGAGCAGCATGAGCAGATGCAGGACTGTAAGTGGCTCATGACCAGGGGCACTAACTGTGCCAAACGAGAAGCACTGATATTGGTACAACCCAAATGGTATATTAAGTACTAGGAACCATTTTGAATCCTTATCCAACAGAACCTCTAAATAGGCTTCAAATAAATCAATTTCAGAGAAAAAAAGGCTCCCAACAACTTCAGCCAGTAACTTATTCTGACGGGGCAAAGGGTAGATGTCAATGATGGTCGAGTGCTAGTGGAAATTTTAAAGTCAGTACAGATGTGAAGCTGACCATTTATTTTTCAACAACCACAAGGGGAGCAGACCACTCACTTGGTGCAATAGTTTGTGTGACCACCAACAATCCAACAATGTCTGCCTGCCCAATTTGGATTCCACTTGATTGCACAAAGCCACTGGAATAGGGCACACGTGGAAAAAGCGTGGTTTCACCATAGGTTTAGAGGTAATTTGAGCCATAAAATAAGTGACATAACCTAACTCATCCAAAAAAAGACATAAGAACTCAGAACACAAAGAATCTAATTACTGGTAAGGGACTTGGTAGTGAACAAGGAGCACCGCATCAGCAATGGAAAACCCAAAAGCATTGAAAGCATCCAGCCCTAACAAATTGTCAGCACTAACACCATCCACTACATAAAAAGTCAAAGAAAAAACCACAGATTTATAAACAGTGGTAATCATAAATTTTCTCAAAATTGGGATACGCTGCTTGTTGTAACTCACCAATTGTCAAATAGCCATAGATGATGCCGGAGATCCCAGGTCCCCATAAACCTGTGAGTTCGGCAGTGCAACAGCTACACCCATGTCCACTTGTAGTCTGAGCACTTTGTCCATCTGTCCATCATATGCAACCAATAAACAGTTTGTTATTATTTATAAGCATGGGAGACACACAATTAACATCCACATCCACATCTGCAGATGAGGGTTGAGGGAGAGACACACAAATTCTATATCTTTCTTTTTTCCTACAGTTGTTTCATGTTACCCAGCACTTAGAGTATGCACCACTGTCATGTTGCACGCAACAGTGTGGACAAGATGGGAACAGTGAGTGCTGCCACTGCTGTGGTTGTCGTTATTTGGCATGTCACTGTCCAGTGCATACCAGCAGCTGAATCTGCACGGCTGCCACATCGTCCACCCCATGAGAACTATCTGCTTCTCAATGATCAGGAACAGGAGCCACCATGCTGATACATCACCAAGCCTCAATCTGGTCACCAGCAGCATGAGATACCATGAAAGATTGGGCAATATTTAATATTTCAGCCAAAGATGGATTCTTGCACAGTAGTCTGCATTGATGCAACTCCTTATCAGGGGATAACTGAGTGATGGTGTCACAGACCATATAATCAGCATAGGATTCATGATGAGCATTGATAATAAACTAGCATTTATGACTGGTGCCTTGTTGTTGGGCCACCCAAGCCTAGTAGAACTGGTGTGGCTTTTAATGACAACAATAGAACTCTACACATGCTGCAATGATATGCATGGGTTTAAAGTGATAATGTGACAATAATCTACATATTTCATCCAATTAGAGAGACACAGGTTCCAGGAGTGGGGATAACTGGCACAGAAACTTGTAGATTTGAGAGGAAATCGAAGAAAGGAACAAAGCCTTACAGATGTTTGCATCAGTGACACCAAACACCAAAGGAGAGGAAGTATTGCTGAAGCCACTTCTCACTTCTTATAAGCCTCCCAGTGTTCAACCACATCATTGTAAGGGGGGAAGGGCTGTGGTTTCACTGACAGAATGAGAGCCTGCATAGTCATTGAGGTGACAAGTTCATGATAGCAGCTGTAAGAGCCTGCCACTACTCAAGGAGAGACTTGAACACTGCCTCCATGGCCAGGAGAGCAAAAGGAACAACCAGTAGACTGAGAACTTGGAAGTGAACACCACACTCTTCACCAATAGTGCTGTAATTCTGGACGCAATCAATAGTATGGCTGCTAAGAACAAAAGTTTATTGATCCACATTCAAGTAAACAACAAACATACAAACAGTACAATAACCAGTAGAACACAATCTGAAGACATGTAGCTTCTGTGCTGTCCTTATATAGAGGACAGGTCCAGCAGAAGAGACAGTGCGCGCCATAGCATGTGTACAAGTTGTGGGCAGCCTCTGTAACCACCTGCAAATATGCCATTGGCAGAGTATTTGAGTGTAGCATGCTGGTGGCCTGCTGCTATGACACATTTCCAGAAATGATGTACAGTGTTACAGCAAAAACTACAGCTTTAATTCTTCCATCACATACTTTTTGCTGTCTTGAAGTGCTATGACTGCATAGTGTAGCATGTTCTGAAATCTTGAAAACTGGTTCATGACTTCCCTGCAATTCCTCCACTGTTCAACACATAAATTCAATCCGATCCTCAGTTCAGAGTTGTATACTTCATACAGGCTATGTGGCACATTATTCTACATCCTACTTGGCACTCAACAATGTGTATTCTCACAGCTGTTGTTGGTATGTAATCTCAGCTTTTTTTAAATAACTTTTAATTTTTATATAATTATACCAGTTTATTCTTTCCCACCAAATATTGTCCTGTCACTCATTGTTTCTGCTTAGGTATCACTGTGGGGAAACAAGTGCTGAACCATCATGTACACATCACTCATTGTTATTTTGGTAACTGGAGACAATACATTTAAGAAACAACAGTATAATCAAAACTTTTTAGTTCACCAAACATTTATTTTAGGTGACAAATAATTAATACAGGTACTTGCTTCTGCCTTTCTATAGCACTCTGACCATTTTTCTACCTTCCAAACAATCACAAACATTTCACTCATTACAGTAACACCCACTCGGCTCTAAACATAGTGTAAAGACCTGTAAAGACACAAAAATCTTTCTGTGATAACTTTATATCAGGCATGAGGCCATAATACTGTGCCCTTTGTCAAGATCACTAATCTCAGTGGATTTCACTATCTGTGGCCTGTATGATCACTAGAATGATTCCCAGTTCCTCTCTGCTCTGCTTTTATATTTTCTTTACCACCACACACATATGTGTGTGCACATGTTTGTGTGAGTATGTGTGTCTGTGTGTGTGTGTGTGTGTGTGTGTGTGTGTGTGTGTGTGTGTGTGTGTCATCAAAGTGAATGTTTTAGAGTCCAGATGCAAACTGTACAGTCCAGATGCAAAATGTGACAAGCTGACAATTACAGTTTCCAAGTTGCCTAACCTTTGTCACAGCTGTGGCTTATATGACTAATGGTCATGGTAGATCTCACTAACTGAGATGTCTCTTGTTATAATTCATCTCTCTTTACTGAGGTCAGCTGAAGTTCTGTTATTGCTACAAAGCCTCAGAACATATCAATCCATATTTCAGTTTGGATGACAAGAAACAATCAGATAAGAATACAATAGTTAACCATGTTATCAGATGTAGTATGTATTTGAACTACCTATTTGCAATACGTCTTCAGTTATCATTATATAATACATACATTAGTAAATTATTTCTATTAGGTTTCAAGAATTAAGATTCATGTTGGTACTTGACAAGTAACAATATTTTATGTAAACAGACCTCTACTTTTACAACATGCACATAACTATTGTTTTGTGGAAGTTTCACTATGATAATATGATCATGTACATCTTAAGTTTATAATATTATCATAATATTGAATAAATAAGATGAAGCAGCGCCCCCCCCCCCCCCCCCCCCGCCTTCGCCCCCCCCCCCCCTCCCCGCCCCTCTCCCCCAAACTAAGAACTTTTCTATTACTTTTGCTGTCTTAAACTTAGCTTGAGTACACACAAATAATTTATCACTGATTAAAAATTGTTAATTATTATGCAGTTTCTAACAGGTGCTTCAATTTTTAATGAATATCTCAACTTGTCCCACATATTTTAAGGTCTCTTTCATGATTGAGATCTATTGATTGTGATGAAGTTTAATAGAAAACTCATAATTGATAGGATACAGAGAAGCCTAATAGAAGTATTATGACAACTGAAGAAAAAGAGTTTGCACTTGACGAACGAGACAGTCTGTTAAACACCTTACTGGACCTAATAAGAGGAAATTTAATTCAATTTTCAAAGTTGACACCCAAAAAGTAAGTACTTCATTTCATAATATTAATGTGCTTCTGGATGTATTAGTTAATAAACTCTCTCTCATGAAACTGATCAAATAGTCACATCACAAATACATCACAAGCACAAAAAATATGACCTCTCATGTGGTGTCCACATACACTTGAGAAATATTCTAGTACAGTTCAAGACATCAATTGTGATACACTGATTTTTTTAGTAACTAGATACTACATTTTTTCTTTTTGTAAAGTGTACCACTTTATGTTTCTCAGCCTTTAAAACAAGTTGCCAATCTTTACAATACGTTGAAACCTTGTGAAGTTCTGACTAAAAGCCAGTGTTGCTTTTGTGTGCAAGACTTGACTACGGAAAATTGCATCATGTGCAAAAACTCTCAACTTACTATTCATATTATCTGCCAGATATTTACTACATAATATGAGTATGAAGGGTCATAACATGTTTACCTGCAGTGCTCCTGAAGTTATTTCTACATTTGTTGATGGATCCCCAATGAGGATAACATTTTGCATCTTCCTTACCTAGAAAACCTCAATCCTGTCACAGAACTGGCTTGATATATGCTATGATCATAGTTTCATTAATAATCATTGATGTGGTAGAGAGTGAAATTCTTTTTAGAATTCAAGAAGAACTGCATAAACCTGATTCTTATATGCATGGTTATTAGAACGTAACTTGAGCAAAGTGCAAGGTGGATTTCATATGGTCAGTGTTTTTGGTATCCATGCTGGTTGGCATAGAGCATTTAATCCTGCCTGAGATATTGAGGTGTTTCTTCCTCAGAATATTTGTACGTGTTGGATCAGTGACAGTGTTGTGTTTTTTTTTTTTTTTTTCATTTTAACTTGAAACACATTTGAATTTTTTATGCCTTTGTGATGTAAATTTCAGTCAATATATTACTATTAGTAAAGCCTCAGATACATTTACACTTGTCAGTTTAGTGACAGTTAAAAAAAAAGTAAACTTGAAATAAATTTGGATTTTTGATCTCATAGTGATGTAAAATGCAGTCAACATATTAATATTAATAAATCTTGAGATTGTCTGGAAGTAGACAGTCTTATCATAATTATTGAATAATATTGCCTAGAACACAGAGATTATGGTTAACAGCCTGGCTCTCCCTCAATGATGCTTTTAATTACATACTATTCTAGTCTTACTGGCTCATAATATGAACGCATGTTGTTGCATGACTGTTACTAATGCAGATATTTTTTCTATTCACATCCAACTTACTATTATGATTTAAATGATCTGAAGATGCTTGCTGAAAGTGACCAAAACTAGCCATTATGCTATTATTGTAGAATCTAAACTGCAAGGCAGTCACTATGTTTTTGAAACAGGAGCAACAGAGTTGGATCAAGATTGAATGTGCCAAAGGTCATAGAGTATGACAATGCCATCAACGTCTTCAAGAGGTGTACGGGGAATCAGCGTTGCCATACGGAACAGTGCCACATTGGGTAAAGGCCTGCAATGAAAGTCGGCAAACTGTGGCAGACATGCATCAGGCAGGTCATCCTAACGTATCTGAAGAAGAAGTGCATGCTGTTGCCGTGTTAGTGGACAGTGATTAACACCATACAATTCGTGAGCTCACCCACAAAACTGGATTAGCACATATCACTGTGCTTTGCATCCTGAAGGAACACCTGGGCATGCAGAAAACTGCATCACGATGGGTTTCGTATGACTTGACAGAAATGCAGAAATGGATGCATTATGATGCTGCTCAGACACACTTGGAGCACTATGAGCACAAAAGAGAGGCTTTTTTATGCTGTATCGGAAAACTGGATGAGACGTGGGCCACATCGTATGAGCCAAAACAGAAATGCCAATCCAGGCCTGCAATGAAAGTCGGCAAACTGTGGCAGACATGCATCGGGCAGGTCATCCTAACGTATCTGAAGAAGAAGTGCATGCTGTTGCCATGTTAGTGGACGGTGATTAACACCATACACTTCGTGAGCTCATCCACAAAACTGGATTAGCACATATCACTGTGCTTTGCATCCTGAAGGAACACCTGGGCATGCAGAAAACTGCATCATGATGGGTTTTGTATGACTTGACAGAAATGCAGAAATGGATGCATTATGATGCTGCTCAGACACACTTGGAGCACTATGAGCGCAAAGGAGAGACTTTTTTATGCTTTATCGGAAAACTGGATGAGACATGGGCCACATCGTAAGAGCCAAAACAGAAATGCCAATCCAAAGAATGGTGTCATTATGGGTCGCCGTGAAAGTTGAAATTGCATCAGAGCCCCAGTATAGTGAAAGTTATGGTGATTCTCGTGTACGACTGTGACGGCGTTATCCTAACGCATTACATTCATCCACGGCAGGCCATTAATGCATAGTATTACTGTTTGTTTTTGGAGCATCACCTGTGACCAGCTTTGTGAAAGAAGCAGTGACACTTTCTGCACAATCCACCCATCATTTTGCACAACAATATGCAGCTGTTGCTGCTCTGTTTGGTCCATGGGACTGGAAAGTACTGTACCATCCACCATACTCCCCAGCTTAAGTCCTTGTGACTATGATTTGATTCTGAAGATGAAGGAACCACTTCGTGACATTCACATCAGAACAGTTGCAGAGATTCGGCAGGTAGCAGACCACTCTATTTGTATCATCAACATAATAGGCTCTGTTAACAGTATATTATGCCTTCCACATTGCTGCCAACGGGTTCTATATAATTCTGGTGACTACTTTGAAGGACAGTAACAGGTGCAAACATGTAACTCTTTTGTATCGGTTGTGAATAAATAGTTGCCACTATTTAAGTTCCAACCCTCGTATTAATGAACCAATGACCATTGACTGCACAATTCCTGAAGCTCTCAGAAGATTTGACTGGTGTGGCAAGCATAACAGTGGCCAGTTGATGACCCTTAAAGGATGAAATTCACTGACTTGCACAACATGAAAATGAGCCAACAAGAGAGCATAATCATTTCTCACGAATATAACAATTAAATATTTTAAAATTGCACTGCATAAAAATACACAATGTATAATCCTCATAACTTAAAAAAAATGCCTTATCATGTTTGAGATCAGAATATATTCCATGATTCTACAGTGGATGGATGTCATTGGTATTGGACAATAGTTTTGTTGATCACTTTTGCAATGCTTTTTAAGACAAATGTGACCACACTGTTCTTTCTAGCCCTGTTACTAGGTTTTTTTCAGGGGATCTGCAATATATTATGGCTAGAAGAGGGGTTAACTCAGCTGAAAATTTTGTATTGAATCAGATTTGGATTCCATCCCTGGAGCTGTTTTCAGTATAAGCTATTTTGGTGATTTCTTAACACCACTGACAGTAATGTGTGTATCAATCATCAATGCAATAGCAATATTTTATGAACTATATTGTGACTGTACTCCTAGCTAATTGTTTGTAGAGGAAAATATAAATGTAGAGCTCAGTATTTGTGCTTTTTTCTTCGATATTCTCAATTAAGTTTGAATGTCCTTAAAGAAAAAGCCTCATTTGCAACAAACAAAATATTTATAGTTATGGGAAGTGTTTTACATGTCATATTATTGCAATATTAGTGGAAGAACAAAGCTTAAAAGGTCAATTTACTGTTTTGAACTCACATGTGCTGCATTCATGTCTTCATCAGCAGTATGATGTGCAGTTATTGACATGCTCAAACAACTGTTACTGCATTATTTGAGCAGAAACAGGTACTGTATGTGTCGGATGAGAAATGGAATGAATTCTACTCAACCCCACTGCATCCTTATGAACATAGTTGTCCAGTCAGAGAAATCCAAAAGGTAGTTAACCACTGTCAAAATGGAATTACTCCCAGACTAAAACTCCCACCAAATCTGATTGGGCTCAGGCAGCAAGTACATGATCTAAACCAGCTTTATAAAGCTACTACTATGCAGGTTTTCAAGGAAAAATAATTAGGGCCTCGCAAACCTTTAAAACTGAAATTGTTAACCTAAGGAAGCAGATTAACAGCAAAACAATAGAACAGTCTGACAACATAACCAAAGCATCTTGGAAGCTGATTGACAAATACCGAAAAGGTCCCAACAAGATGAATAGGGAACCACTCAGCATAAGACATGATGGTAACATTATAAAAAATCTAGATACTATATGTAATATTTTTAATAACTACTACATTTCTGGCGAGCAATCAACTCATATTATAGAATCACAGGTAGAGGCCCAATGCCATCTCACCCAGTGTACCAAATTTGAATTTGTGGATGTAAATGAGCAGGAGGTTCACATGGCAATACACATGCTAAAGAAAAAATTTCATCTGGATAGGACGGTGTATCCAGTGCTATTACTAAAGCGTGCTTAAAAGAAATCTCTAAACCTCTTACTTACCTGATTAATTGTAGCATTAGAGAAAACATGTATCCAACGGCTCTAAAAATGAGTGTAGTGAAACCAGTGTATAAAAAGGGATGTAAGGAAGATGTCTCCAACTATAGACCGATACCATTAATTCCCACTTTTAGTAAGATATTCGAAAGCATTATCCTTTCTCAGCTAAGTGCCTTTTTTACAAAACATAAACTGCTTGTAGATTTGCAGCATGGCTCCAGAAAAGTGCTAAGTACAACCACAGCAGTTACACAGTCCATCCATAAAGTTTACTGTCTGTTGGACCAGAAGATGCAGACTGAAGGTATATTTTTGGACTTGACAAGAGCATTTGATGCGGTAAACCATAAGGTACTTCTCAAAAATCTTATAGTATTGGGGATCAAGCCATGAATCTTCTAACCACATACCTGCTGAATCATAAGCAAAGCACTAGATTGTCATACAAACTAGATAATAAAATCATGAACTCCCAGTCCACCAGTGAACCTGTATTACAAGGTGTACCACAGTGCTCAATCCTTGGACCCTTTCTCTTCCTTATATATATTAACAACATTGCACAACCCATCAACTCCCATACTGTAAGCTATGCAGATGACATATCAATTTTCTTCTATAGAAGTGAATCTAATGAGCTAGAATCTCTTGCTACCAGTGGTGTAACAGAAGTAACAAAATACTTCAATGATCAGGGATTCAAGGTGAATGTCACCAAATGTCAACTACTGACATTTAAAACAGGCAGTTCTCACCATAACTATATGAATAGTGTGTGTAATATATCTGCAACAGAAAATGGTAGCTGTAAATTCCTGGGTGTGTATGTTGATGAAAATTTGTGGTGGACATATCACATTAATTTTGTAAGCGAAAAAGTTAGTAGTGCCATTTATCTCCTCAGCCAGCTCACAAAGATAGTTCCTAGCCAAGCACTGAAATTAGTATATTATGGAACACTTTACCCCTTTCTCAATTATGGAATTGAACTATGGGGCTGTGCAGCTGATGTACATTTAAAAAGAATACTACTACTACAGAAAAGAGCGATAAGACATATACATGGGATGGGACCTAGAGATTCATGTCGTGAAGTGTTTGTGCAGCACAAGTATCTGACAATATATTCTTTGTACATCTTCAAAATAGTTGTATTTTTTACAAGTCAACCAACAGAAGCTATCAAGGACAGTGATGTTCATGATCACAACATTAGAAGAAAGAGTAACTATTTTCATAACAGAACAACGTTAAAAATGACTGATAGAAGTCCATATATCAGTGGTTTGATTTGGTATAACAAGCTACCAAGCACTCTAAGAACATACACTGGAAATGTTTCTAAAACAAAATTAAAATCTTTCCTAATAGAAAAATGTTTATATTCTTTCAACAAATTTTGAGATAGTGATTGTAGCATGAGGCATTAGCATAGCAGCTGTAATGTGATAAATGTACAAAATAGACATAAGGAGCAACAGCTACAGAATATAGTATATTTTATAAGTGTAAATATAACCATAGTATTAAGTCTGATGTTTGCAAAAGCTGTCATTATGATGGCCCCACACAAAGAAAATGTAAATAAATAAATAAATAAATAAATAAATAAACTGTCTCCCAGCTGTCACTACAGTGCAATGAACCTTGCAGTCTGTCTTCTTTCTTCATCTTTCTATTGTTATTTCTTGTGCCATAAAATAAGTTACATTTCTTTTTTTGTGGCACATGTGTGACATTTTTTAAATAGTTTCAAGTCATCTGTTTTGCTTGGATTTCCCATCTCATCCACACTTTCTCCTTCTTCCTTTACCACAACTTTCTTTTGTTCACTTTACTTTTCTGGTTCAGTTTCTTCTGGTTTGGTACCATTCTCTTCAATTTTCTGGGTAACTTCCTCTTCTTCAAGGGAGCTTCCTTCCTCTTCTAAAAGCTGTATCAATCTGCTGTATTTTATGTGGTTTGTTTATGCTTTCTTCCCTTAGTCATCTCCTATGATAGCATAGTATATCCTCTGTATCTTCTGTAGCCTTCCTCTCTTTAGACATCACCTTTTTCTCCCTTTCAAATCTTTGTGGTTTTTTTCATTAAAACTGACCTCTACTTTGTGTTTTGTCATTGCCTCTGCTCCTAATATGATAAGTCTCCATAGTATACATTTCTTCCTCTATTTTGGTTATACTGATATTCTTTGCTTGTCTCTCACTCTTGCCTTTTAAATGGTCTTCCTGACCTAAATCTATACACAATCAAATTTCTTCAACATACCTGCAGCTGTTTCCATTTGGTTTCATCTTCCTAGATCTGTTCCCAGTTCAGAAGTTCCTACTTGACTGTCTGTTTTAAAATCTTCTCATTTGGCTACATGTTCTTGCTGTTTGTGTAATATTGGCCTTTTTTTTTAAAAAAAAAAAAAAGTTAATCCATCTGTTCTTGCTTCCGTTTTCCATTAATGCCTGTATATTTTTCTCCTGTTTTTCCACTAATGTCATGGATGCCTTATGCTCTTTCTGAGTCACTAATAACAGTTTTCTCCTTTTTATCAGTCTTCATGTGATACCAAGTGAGGCCTGCCACTGCAAGTAGAGTTGAGTAGAGTAGAGTAGAGCATCATTATCTTCAGCTTCAGGCATAACGAATTATTTTGCAATTAACAATTTGAATAAACATGTAGTGTACTGTTCTAATACAGTTCATTTTGAATCCTTATCTATTACTCACACTCAAAACATATGAATGTTTCAGCCAATTGTTCTCTGTGTACTTCTTGGTGAATACTATAACATGGTTTCTTGCAAAGTTACTTCCCATAATCTTGAAATGTGCTGACACTTATTTTTGCTTCCTCTTCAAAGCTGAATGCTACTCCATAATGCTCTTGCAATTCCTCCTGTTGTTTCACTGTTGCAGACGTGACCCATTATGCATCTGGACTGAAAAATGGTCCTATCATAGAACAAAAGAAGAGGAATATGTTGTAGGTAGAGTTACGCATGTAAAAACAAGGGAACTAGCTTCTCAACTTATCTGACAGCTTCAAATGCATTTAAAGCAAATCATCTTGACACATTCGCACCTTTGTTAGTGCTAGTACCCATATCATGTAATGTAATTCATCACATCAAGTAAAGTAACATGATACATGTCACCTCCCCAGGAACAAATCCACCCCCAGAATTTTTATGCCCCCTCCCCAGAAAAACTTTTTTTAACTATAACACGTCTGATCTTCAGCCATGTGCTATTAGAAATTGTTTACTATGGCTGGTGAATCTTCTGGATTTTGCACACAGGATAAGGGACTTCAGCCTGTAAATTACAAGGTGCAGGTGTGCCAACACCTTGCACCTAAAAAGGCTGACTACACTAAGGAAGTAATGTTAACTTGTAAAAAAGCATGAGTATGTCAAGATGTTTTGATTTACATCCCTTTTAAGCTAACTTACTGGTTGAAAAGCTAGTTCCATTCGTTTACATCCCTAACTCTGCCCAAGGTTTACTTGCCTCTTTGTGCTACAATAGGAGCATTTTTCATTCTGGTTCCAAACTTTTACTCTACCATAATTTTCACATTAGACCACAATAGCTTGGTAAGTGATGTAGAGTTTTGTTGACTTTGTAACAAAGCGGGTGTATGCCATCTGCCTGTCACATTTGGTTGGTTAATATTATGTTATTCTCCCCACTTATATGTCATGTGAATAGCACCAAACATTTTGAATACTAATTCAGGCATAAGCCAACTCAAATTTATCATCCATTGCATTCTTTTGATGAATGGGATCTTATATGTGTAAAAAATATTCCTAAAAACCATGCTGATTACAAATACCAGTAACATAAAACTTCTTTATCATTTTTCATGTGTAAACATACACCTAACTACTAACTTTCTGACAATATAGATAAAAATCCATGATAAGGACATCAGCATTCATATAAGTAATATTGAAAATATGTTAGCAACTTTCCCCTCATTTAGTTTAGAGTAATTAACATTCATAGTAAAACATTGTTCCTGAAATAGGGTACTATATTTTGGCAAACTTGACAGCGTAATTCAATAGCAATTATTGTTTTACCTAGCTGTTCACATTCAGGAGAATGTCCCTCTAGTGTTTAGCTAATCAGAAATGTAAATTTTAAATGTAACTTGTAAAACTTCAGCAAACAACAGATAAATGTAGTTATAATTATTGTAATCTAATGTTATAGTCAGTCTACTAGAGATTATGAAATGTGCAAGATCTATGTCCACTGATAAGGGGAAATGTATCACAGATCAGTTAGCACACATTACAAATCACAAAATGAGGCATGTTTAATCTAAACAGTGCATCCACGAGATCATTCTATAATTTTGTGACTCTTTTCAATGACTGACTGGACAGGGAATGTGTAATTATCATTATGGACTGTGCTAAACTTCAATAATGCTCACTGTGATAATAGGTACAGTATATGAACAGTGTTATCTCCAACAGTTACTTGCTGTGCATATTGTTTTTGTATTGATATGAATGCCAGATGTGAAGGACCATGTCTTAAGAAATTCATAAAGTGCACTGATTGTAAATGTCTACCACATGTGAACTTTTGTGAAGAATTATGCCTATGTTATATTATTGCACTTAAATGAACATATTACAGGATATCACTCAAGTGTAGTACATTGCTGTCTATCTGTGCATAAATTCTGACATAACAGACATGATCTGGTCATAAATTATAGGTTATTCAATACCAAAGTGCAATTAAAGTGATGGGACTGCAAACCTGGTGTGGTCCACAGTATTTAAAATAGCATACTTCAGACAACCACTTTTCAGCCAGATTCAATGGAGGCACAGCTACCAGACAAATATCAGAAAAGGTAATCTGGTTGTGCTTCAACCTGGGTGAAGACTGTTTTTGCTTTATTATGCCAATGGATAAAGCTTTCACAAAACAATAGGATGACCATTAATTACATGTATTTGTCTACATTCTTACAAAATTTGAACTGATTTGAAAAAGTCTGAAAAAAATGAGGTGAGTAGAAAAACTCACAAAAAACTTGTCTTTTACGTGTAAGATCTGAATGAAGCTAGATTGTTGGAAGCAAGTTTTCAATTTTATAGTCAGAATGTGTTTTTTATTTTTTTGATTCACTTTAAACCATGTGTGCACCTTCAATTCAAGAAGGAATGAATTTTAGGTGCTAATTTTAGCTTGAGTTTAAACCAGTGTATCTCAACAACTGATAAAGATTATTGGATAAGAAAAAATCGTTTTTAATTTATCCATTTATGTACCTTAGTGCAAAGATTGAACAGATTCATAGAAGTTATAGTGTAGAAGTGGTACACTTCAGAAACCTCCCACAAAAATATATATTTTCCATTGTTTGCATGTAAAATATGCACAGTGTGCTTCAAATGGTGCCATTAGCTGAGCTTTAATTCCAGCCCAGTTAACATTTTTGGCAAAAAGAATTTATCAGTTCACACAATTTGCCTTGGTGTCAGCTCTGGTTCCTCATTCAAACTTTGCTTAATGCACTGTAACATAGCTACAGCAAGGAAGATGTCTGATTGGGAAGATAAATGGCTGCTTGTCTTGGCTAAATCAAAAACATTTACCCAAAGTTGCAAGCTCAAGTAGGAGCCATGCACTGAGGACCCCCTTTCAAACCTTGAACTGCAGATGGCCTTCTGAAGCATATTTTTTACAATTCAACTTTTTCAGAATTCCATTCCTATTCATTCCAGCTGCATGGTCCACTGCACTACTCATCTGCTCGACAATGGGTTCTATCCCACCTTTAGTCAGAACATGCTACCAGCTCCTTCATGACAATTGTCCTCCCTGCATAATTCTTGTAATACCACAACCTTTTTTAGGATCCTGTATGCTTTTCGAGTCTCATACCCACTCTCCCAAAGAGGGCATATGTTTAATATTAGTAATTTACACCAATTTAAACAGCTGCTTTGATTTTGTCTCTTCTGGTTATCTGGATTCAAATACACTGAAGATTTTCTTTTGCACCAAATTAGTAATTTGCACTGATTTAAGCTTCTGTTTCGTCATTGTTTCTGTTGGGCCTCACCACTATGTAGAATGAAGGAAACATGTTGGATTAAAAGCTGATGTACCATCCCAATTTTTACATTATACAAACTTCAGGCACGTGGTAGGAATAATTTTGCTATTGTAATTATGGAGTGATTGATGACTAAAGTTCCGATATTTCTAGTCATTGAAAGACAGCTGTTTTTATGTATTCAAGCTAAAAACAAATTGTATCCCTAGTAGAAATATGAAATGATAATTTTTCAGTCAGAATTAAGCATACTCATGTTTTAATTGGTGTTAGTTAATGGAATTGTAATTATGACTGTATAGAAATCTGATATTTTACTCATATGAAATTTAATTAATTGAATTTAGACCTTTCATTCAATAAAACTAATCCCTCCATTCACCTGAAAATGATAGGGTGATTATCCTTTATGTAAGTTAAATGATATATGCAAATTAATGAAATACATTGTTGCAATGATAAAACATGTAAAATTTATAGTCTTAATAAAAACAGATTCTTTCCTGTCTTTGCACGAAATTATTCACTTTTAATTCATGTAAATTTGTATGCAATTTGGGAAGATGTATGTAAAAACTTTAATTGTACAAGTTTAAAAATTTAATATGTAACAATGTCAGTAATTTTTGAAAATCATATAAAGAGAGGTGATTTGTACCCGACCATAGGTCAGTCTGAAGTTAGTCTTATGTCAGTCATGAGGCAGTGTTAAGTCAATTTTATGCATGTAGTTTGCCACCAAACATCAAGTATGCAAAATAAAACTTTTTGTGAACACAAATTCCTGGAGCTAGTTTCTACCATTGCACGATTCTCATGTGGCGATGCAGTAACACCAAGATGAACCTATGGCAGCATTAAGAAGCAGCACCCCAGATTATACAACATACCTCTTATTTATTTGTGTAGGATATCCGTAATATGATGTGGTATTCTGTTTTTCTTGTGTTAAGCAATGATACACATTCCAAATTTCATGACACAAAAACATTTTTGCCTTGTTACATCACAATGTGGTGGAGGAGCTGGGATGTGTATAAAGCTGGATCATGTGCAAATGGTTATCAAGTTTCAGGAGAAATAATTGTTCAGAATATACTGTGCCATATACCAGTATGGGGATGTAAATGGAAACAAAAACCACTTGACAAATTAATCCAAATTGATGTGGTGAAGCGCCATTTACCTGGCCATGTTCAGTGGAGTCTTGTTTACAGAACAGATAGCACTATTGTGGAATTTCTGAAATACGTGGCTAAATTAGATCATGCTTGAGAGAACAATTTTCAGAATGGGGGGGTCATCACAACACCACCAGTATAACAGCAACAGGAAAAATAATAACAGACATAGTGGTAATAAAAGTAATAATAATTTTGGTAACAACTATCACAACCAGAGCAATAATAAAAGGAATAATAATAGGAATGAGCAGGGCAGAGGTAATCAGAGGAGAAATGGTAACAGATCTTATGAAAATAATAATCAAGGAAACAGGTAAGCACCTCATTGTGAGTGTGTCAGTTTGAGGTGAAGAGCAGTTACAGGAATCAAGCTAGAGGTAGGGGAGGAAGGTGAAGTTCAGGTCACAGACACCACAATAGACACAATAATTACCAAATAAACAGAGTTGATTATGGTAAGGCATTTTGGGACTTCATGCTGACAGAAATGGGTGAAGTTACTAGTAAAGTAGAAAATAAATTTAATCTTAGTGCAGTTGATTTGACTAACTTATTTGATGAGAGTTGTGTGTTTAGCAATAGTAACATTTATGATGATGCTGATGAGTATGATTTAGCTATCTTATTTTGTGATGATGAATTTTCAAAGTTATCTGAAAAAGATGTGAATGAAAGCAAGGATCATATACCTAAGTTGAATTATGTTTATGCGCCTGTCGACACATGTTCTGGTACTTTTGATAGTGATTGTGCTGTGGAATTATGTGCAGTTAAAGTTGAGGTTCACACAGGTACAGATGATGTTGCAAATGAGTATTTTGAGGCTATTGATGCTGACATTGATGTTGTACTTTATGATGAATTAGATGGTATGGTTTATGTGAAAGTACTAGACAATAATATGAGTAATGGAATGATAGGATATGATGATTTGGAGTCAGAAAAACAGGTACATGAAAATTAATTGACACCCATCAAGGTCAGTAAGATAGTACATGATTGTTACAGTAAGGAAAATCAAGATAAGCTAATTAGTGATACGATACTGAAAGTACTGGAAAAGAATGAGGAGTCTGCAGGAAAAGGTGATTACTGTGACAGTATTAAGCACACACACTCTAGTTGTAAGTTACCTTTAAGTACTTTACAACCTAAGTTAGGAAATAAGGTTCAAGTAAATTTTGATTTAAACTGTGAGGAGACTGAAGATGATTTATTGGCAGAAGAGGATGGAAAATAATACTCGGTAGTCCCTATATTGAAATATCTGTAGGCAACTGGAAGGGATGTTTCCAGAATGAGAATTTCTCTCTGCAGTGGAGTGTGTGCTGATATGAAACTTTCCGGCAGATTAAAACTGTGTGCCAGACCGAGACTCGAACTCAAAGGTCCGGAGTTCGAGTCTCGGTTTGGCACACAGTTTTAATTTGCCAGGAAGTTTCAACTGGAAGGGAGTTTGTCTATTAGACACTGGTAGCTCAGTAAGTGGTGTGTCTGGTAAATTAAGAGATAGATTAAAGAGCACTGGTGAGTATACTGAATTTCCAATTACTGGTAAACATTAAATTAATCATTAGGCAAGCATTAATTTCATTACTGTCAGTAATGTTGTATTTGAACAAGGATGTCTGCTAATAACTGACCTGAATGAACACACGTTGTTAGGGATGGATTGGATACTGAAAGTTAATGCTAGATTTGTTTGGTTAAATATGAAGTTAAATTTTATTGATCCAAAATCTAGTGTTCATGGTGAAACTAAATTATACATACAGTATTGCTTGATGAGAATTGTACCAATAATTTAAGAGGAGTGGAAGTATTTCATGAGGGAAATTATTTAGATGAAAACCAAGTGGTTAGTGAAGACTTTTCTCAATTAGTACTGAGCAAACATAACTCAGCAGACAGTTTAAGTAGCGATGAAAAAAGTGACTTGGAAGGATTCCTGTGGGAATATAATAACGATTTCAGTGACAAGCCAGGCAGGGTGAAAGATTACATATGTAAGTTAAAACTGAGACAACATGAAGCATTTTTCATTAAGTCATATGGAGTATCTATTTGCATGAGGTAGGTTGTTGAAAAGGAGTTGGAGAAATTGCAGAGTAGGGGGATAATAGAAAGGAGTAGCAGTCAGTACAACAGTCCTATGGCTGTGGTAGCTAAGAAAGATGATGGGGTTAGAATAATACTTGACTCTTGACATTTAAACAATTTTTTGGAAAAGGAAACTGGAATCAATGGAGGAATTGTTATATAAATTTCATGAAGCAAGTTATTTTATTTTGTTTTGGGAAGTGAGTTACTTTCAAAATTAATCATTTATGGGGATGACATTCAGGTAGTCAGTAAAACTTGTGATGAACATATGGAAACTTGAAAGCAATTGCAATAAAGGGGGGGGGGGGGGGGGTATGACATTAAAATTGGAAAAAGTAAATTTGGAGTAAAAGAGGTGAAATTTCTTGGCCACACTATTAATAAGAAAGGAATTCTGCCTGATAAAGACAAATTGTTGGCCATTGCAGATTTACCCAAACCGAGATCAAAGAAGAAACTTAGGTCATTTTATGGTTTATGCAGTTTCTATAGGAAATATATAAGGACACAAGCTTTAAATGCTCCATGTTTTCTTGTGCTTCTGATATAGAACAGTACTTGGGAATGGACTGACAAGGGTCAAGTAGCTTTCGATGAGATTAAAAGACAAGTTGTCAATAGTGAAATCTTACATAGACCAGATTTAACTTTACCATTTTGTATGATGACACATGGCTGTGATTATGGCTTCAGAATTTTTTTATTTCAACAGAAGGAAGTTGAGAAAGACACTATGCACTGTACTATTAGTTTTGCCAGTAGAAGTTTACAAAAGCATGAAAAAATTATACTGTTACTGAGAAGGAACGTTTAGCCATTGTTTGAAGGTTTAAAAAAATTCAAAATTATTTAGTTGGACACAAAGTCATTGTACAGACAGACTACAAAGCTTTGTGCTACATTCAGTAGTGCAAACTATATCACAGTAGAATTACCAGGTGGGCAGTTTCCTAACAGCAATTTGAACATTCAATCCAGTACATTAGATGTGACCAGAATACAGTTGCTGATGCACTGTGTACACTGCTAGAACCTGGATAGTGAGAATATTCAAGAGAATAGGAATTTTAGGACCATGTACATTCAATGGAATAAAGAAGAGAAAGCAATTGCAAGAATCTGTAGACAACTGAGACGTAATCAAAATCAGGATGAGACATTGAAACTAGTTAAGAGCTACTTTGGTAAGAAAGGATGTGATAAGGTGAAACAGTATTACTAAGTTTTTAAAGGAATTTTATTGAGAACAAGTATTTCCAACTCGGATAAGTGGAAGGTTTGTTGGCCTAGAAAATATATTGACACTTTGATTAACTATATACATAAGAGTTATGGCTACAGTGTATCCATGAAGTGTGTCCAAAAGATACAAGAAAATGTGTACTTTGATAATATCTCAAGGAGGGTTGAAAGTGTCTGAGTTATTGTGATCAGTGTCAGAGAGTAAAGGTTACTAACCAGAAGCATAAAGGTTTCATGCAGAGTATAATTCCACAAGGCAAGTCATAACTGGTGGGAACTGACTTATTTGGTCAACTTCTCTGCTCTAAAGAAGGCTACACATGTGTGTTTGTTACTGCTGACTTGTTTTCAAAACTGGTAAAGCTGCACCCTTTGAAAAAAGCTGCAAGTAAGAAAATTATTTAATGTTTTACTAATGAAAATTTTAGGAATACTGGTAAACCTCATGCTTTACTGTCAGATAATAAGAGTCAGTTCAAATCTCATACATATTTTATTAACAATGAGAACATTAAGCACATTTTAATATCTGTGTATTTTCCATCATGCAATCCTATGGAGAGGTATATGAGGAAAATGTGTGGGTTATGCAGAGTGTACTGTTCCAAAGATCATACAAATTGGTACACTTTTGTAAGTCAGTTTGAAGACATTCTAAATAGTTTGCAACATACTACAACTGGATTCACGCCATATGAAATTCATTTTAATCAGAAACCTGCTAACTTACTGACTGAATTGGTCAAGTTTCCAACCTGTACAGAATTAACAACTGTTGAGAGGGAAGAGGTGGTGAAGAAAAATATATGGCATACATAACAGGAAGAAGAAGCATGACAAAAATCTTAAAGTTACACAGTTTAAAGTAGGAGACCTCGTGTTGACTAAAAGTCATGAAAAGTCTGATGCAATCCAGAAAGAAACAAAACAATTCTTCGATATATACATTGGAGCATTTGAGATCTTAAGAGACACCACATCTAACTGCATTTGGGTTAATTTATGGAAAATCACATAAGCTATTTGGTTTAAGAAACATTGCACAACTGAAGCCACATGTTCAAATATAATCAACCCTCAAGGGGGTTCACTCTCTGTGTGTACCATGTGTGTGGCAAGAACAAGGTCTCCAACTAATGCAGTATTTGTTTCAACACCATTATACATCGGTACTACATTCATACACATATTTATACACATATCTATCCTCTGGATTTATGCTGACTTTGATTATCTACTTGTTTCATGATACTGAAGTTTGATAATTTGCTTAATACACTTTATTATTATGATATTTCCTGGTGTTTAATATAGTCAACCCTCAGGAGGTTATACTCTCTTGTGGGGCGGCGGATAGTATTAATGTTGTTAAAAATGTTCCTATTATTTAGAATGTTATTTATGCTGTCTATCGCCATTCTCAACACTGGCTCTCTAACTACAATATTGGCAACCAGAAAGTGATTAGTAAAACGTGGAGCCTGTAATTAGAATTCCTAGTGCCCGCTTCATCTGAGAATACACTTATAGTTACAGCTTATAGCTCTGAGGAATTAGGAGATTGTTCGGGATTTATAATCAAAAACGATTTTCTAAAATAGTTGAGTATATTCTGAAAGTCACAGATGAAAAACAAAAGAATCCACACAACCTAACTAACAGAGCAGTTCAGAGTCTAATGCGCTGATGCAACTATAATTGTCCAAATTGAATATTTAAATGAATGCTTGCCATAATTTGATGATTAGTTTCATCAAACGCCACGCTAAATAATGGTAGAATGTTTGTCCCACGGGGGCACGTGAAAATACGACAATACGCAAACTGAAGATCGATAATTAAAGTCAACCCAGAATTAACACTTCACTCGAAAATGATTCATGGTTACATGTATCTCGAGTAACTTAATACGGCATCCGAGGCTGTTTGTAGCAATGATACCGACGCGACGCGACTCCCGACACATATGACGTGCTATTCAGCGTCTGGAGAGAACTGGGGCCTTGCTTCCTCTGAACCGTGTGACTCACGTGCAATTCCCTGCATGATTTAAAGCAGCTTAAGCAGGTCAACTGCTGTTCCTGCGTCTTGGAATCTCTAGACAGATGTGGTCCTCACTTTGTTGTAGGTCTTCTCGTATTCACAAACGTTGGTCGTCCTCTCTGGCTGCATGGAGTTATTCCAGCAGCCTGTCTGGCCATCTGGTCGCTGGACGCCAGTGGAGTTGGTTTCCCAGTCCACTGACCAGCGGGTTCCTTGATGTCCTCGCCGACTCGTAGAAGTTCCGTGCGAGCGCGCGGAAGCGGTGCTTCAGCATTGGAACTCCCGCGATGTCGTGAAGCATACGGGTGTCGTAGTCCCTTGGCAGGTGGAGCGCCAGCCGAAGGGCTTTGTTCTGCACCCGTTGCAGCGTCTGGACGTGTGTGTCGGCGCCATTTCCCCACACCACGGCCGCGTACTCCAGCACTGGCCTGATTAGTGCTAGCTAGAGCGTGAGGCCGCAGTGGGGGGGCAGTGTCGTCATGGGGTTGAGGAGGGGGTAGAGCGAGCGCATCCGTCCAAGCGCCTGGCCCTTCAGCTCCCTGATGTGTGGACCCCAGGTCAGGCGTCGATCCAAAGTGACGCCGAGGTACTTTCCAGTACGCGACCACGGGATGGGGCCTCCCATGATCCGCACTTGCGGCAGCGCGTCGGGTATGCGGCGGCGAGTAAACACCACCGCCTGGCTCTTCCCGGCGTTGAACTTGAGCCGCCATTTGGTGGCCCATGCTCCAATCTCATTGCAGGCGAGCTGCAGGCGGTGGCGCATCAGCTGCGCGTGTACAGCGCGGTGTCATCAGTGTAGAGCGCCAGATGAACCCTCGGCGTCGTCTTCGGGACGTCGGCGGTGAAGAGGGAGTACAGCAGGGGGCCAAGGACGGATCCCTGCAGCACTCCGGCACGTATGTGGCATGCCGTTGACACGCCGCCGTCTGCACGCACATGGAACGTGCACCCTCGCAGGTAGGACTGGAGAAGGCGGACGTACGACACAGGCACCCCCTGTACCAGCAGCTTGTACAGGAGGCTGTCGTGCCACACGCTATCAAAGGCCTTGGAGACGTCGAGGAGTACCGCCCCAAGGGACTCGCATCGCTCCAGGGCCCCCATCGCCTGCTCCACCAGTCGCAGTAGTTGGTGCTGCGTCGAATGCCCACTGCGAAAGCCAAACTGCTCGTCAGGAAGCAGGCCTTCTTCTCTGACGTGGCGCTGTAGCCGTTTGGCGAGTATCCTCTCGAAGGTCTTCGAGAGGGAGGGCAGTAAACTTATCGGGCGATAGTTCTGCGCCAGCCTGGGGTCTTTGCCAGCCTTCGGAATGGCGACCACCTCTGTGTGTTTCCATGCGTCGGGGTAGGTGCCGGTGCGGAGGATGGCGTTGAAGATCGCTGTGACGATACGCACTGCTTCCGGTGGCAGCTTCTTCAGCAGTGCGTTGTCGATCTTGTCGCAACCCCCCGCCTTCCTGGGCTGTAGGAAGTCGAGGTGGTGTTGCACTTCCTCTGCAGTGGTTGGCTCGATGACGTCGTCCGCCTCCTGATGGGTCAGGTACAGCGGAAGACGCTCTTGCACCTCCTGGATGGTCTCTTCGTCGACCACATCGTCCACAGTGGAGAAGTTCTCGGCGAAGGTGTCCGCGAGCACACTGGCCTTCATGTCCGGCTCTGCGGCGACGTCGTGGCCAACTTGAAGCGGCAGGATGCGCTGCCCCTTGCGCAGAAAGCTCCTGGTCATGGCCCAGGCGCTTCCGTCATCGATCCTGAGCGTGGCTATTTTGCCAGCCCAGTCCTGATTACGGTGGTGGCCGATGGCCGCCGAAATCTCCCGGCGCAAGCGGTTTAGCAGCCGCTTGGTGGCGGGGTTTCTCGTGATCTGCCACTCACGAAAAACCCGGTTCTTCTCCCTGATCAACGCCAGGATGTCCGGCGGAAGCTGTTTGGAGTTGTCCTTCGGCTTCCGCGGTCCTCGCGGCGCTGCTGCATCTGCCGCCGCAAGTGTGTAGTGGGTGAATGCTGCTAGTGCTGCATCCACCCCCTCCTCGTCAGGATCAGGTGTGGCTGCGACCGTCTCCGCCAGGTGCTGCTGGAAGTGCGCCCAGTCGGTGTTGAGACGGGCGCTGCGGTGCTCAGGAGGCGCCGTACCGTCTGTGTCCAGGTCGAAGATCACTGGCAGGTGATCGGAAGACAGGGCACAGCAAGTGCTCGTGATCACGTTGTGTGCTGCCCCTTTCACAATCACGATATCGAGCACGTCGGGACGGCCGCGCGCCGGGTAGTGCGTCGGATCGAAGGGACCCAGCACCACGGCGTCATGGTCGTTAACGACCCAGAGTAGCCGTCTGCTGCTGATGGTGGTGACCCTGGAGTTCCACTCTGGGTGTTTTGCATTGAGATCGCCGCCGATGAACAGGTTCCCGCGCATCGACAGCAGCGTCTCAATGTCCCCGGAGTGGAGGTGTCCTGACAGCTTCCGGTAGGCCGCCACGAATGTTACGTGGCCCATGGAGGTGTTGACCACGACGCCGGTAGTCTCCAGGGTTGGCGTCGCCGGGAGCTGCACCGGGCCTTGCTTCCTCGCCCAGGGTTCTTATATATAAAGCCGCGGTGCGGACGGCTAAGGGAACGCCTGATCAAATCGGCTCTCCCGACTAGCCGTTGGGCTAGTAATGCACCACTTTAAGTTACCTAATAAATCATAGCTTCTTTTGCTGATGGCCGATGAAGCTCTCACTTTAAATGTGTATTCAATTCACAGGTAAGTATTGACAATAAAATTTTGACGTGGATAAGTTAAATATTTTGGGCGAGAGAATTAATTTAATTACACTGCACGCAGTAGACGAGCTCTGAACTGGCCCTTTGGAGATACGCTATCGCTATAATTTTATTGGTATTCAAATGAAACTTCTCACATCTTCATAGTTATAGCGGATCTCCAACCTACTTAAATATAAACATCCTAGCCTTATTTATTAGTCTACTTAATCTATCTTGCTTCCTTAAGTTTTAAGACAAAAACCAGAAAATATTGAATTTCAACTAAAATCTTAAATTGTGAGATCCAGAAGACTGTTTCTATTAAATATTTATGAAAAAGCAATCTGATTATAAATTTTGAAGTCTCTAGCTCTTTTCTGTTGCGCCAATGATTTTTACAGAAAAAGTCCAAATTTCGAAAATGTCTGAAGTTATCGATCTGATATTCAACACATATTAATTTAGTATTACTCCTGACATGCTAGAAACATTTTAGGTTATTTACTTGATTTTAAAGTATTGTGCAACATTTATGACGTCAGAGCTAGTTACAGCGGACTGGCTGGCACACAATGGAAAGACTGATGTGCATTTATTATGGTGTGAGTAGGCTGCTTCCCTACACTCTGTTTGTACCATGTGTCTGGCAAGTGTAAGGGCCCCAGCTAATGTAGTATCTGCTTCAACATCTTTATACTTTGGTACTATATTCCTTATTTGCATCATTTACACTTAGTTTCTTGTCACATGTTTTGAATCAGTTCTGGGTTATGAAGTGCTTTCACTGATTTGAAAATAGCATCTTATCTCATCTATACTGACAGAAACTGACAACAATATGAATTTTGGAGAGAAGTATAGTTCCTGGATAATACACATGCTTTTGTCTACTCAACACTCTTGTTGACCAGCAGGAACTATGGTATAATCTTGGTCACTTGTATAATATTTGGTATTATTTCACATCTTTATGATTTTACAATTATTCAGTGATATGTAAATCTGAAATGCCTTGTACATATATATTATTTAATGTTTAGCATGATCATTATGGAGACTTTCAGTGTCGATTGACATAAATTACGTTGCATATACTTAGCGTTCTATGTGAACATGACAAAGATTCTATGGAGGTCAATGATTTAATTACTATTTCCTTTATCTTGACTATAATTAATCCCATTGCTCTGCAGTAAATCTGGTGTTATCTTTCAAAGCTTTTAATTAAAATGATTTACAAGTATTTTGATTGGTGCTGTCCTAGGGAGACAATAGTATTATTAGTGGATTTTGGTTGCTTGGTTACAGATGACCACAGTCTTGATGAGCTATATGCTTTGGCTGATTAGTCTGCGAAAGGCATCAGTCAGATAGGAGATATTTTGGCTGGACATATACCTTTTCTTTCAAACACCAATTATGCATGAAATTTAAGCTATGTTTCAGTAAGTCAAGTGTATTACTGTGATCTGCATTATGCTTTTACCTATATTTGATTCTGTATAAGTTTTCATGTCATGTTTTCTATATTGATTGTTGGAATTCATCATATATGTTCTTTGGTACTTTGAAGGTAAAAATTGTCATATTGTATAC
This sequence comes from Schistocerca piceifrons, assembly GCF_021461385.2. Classification (NCBI taxonomy): domain Eukaryota; kingdom Metazoa; phylum Arthropoda; class Insecta; order Orthoptera; family Acrididae; genus Schistocerca; species Schistocerca piceifrons. The sequence continues at coordinate 267,637,628 of NC_060141.1, forward strand.
TGATGCTGGATAAAATAATTCAGTTCGTATTTCCTGGAATAGAAAGTCATAACCTTCAGGTCAGTTCATGCGTGGCAAACATGGCCCTTGAACATTTCATCTGGAATTTGAAGTCCCATGTCATATTGATTCACATATTTGCATACTTATTCCTCATTGGGTTTTGAGAGTTGAACTAATTGTTCATGAATTTTCCTACTGGTTAGTACCCAGCGGTTTGGATTTTTCAGGTCGGTTCGATCATCATAATGTAGGCCTTGAACATTTTCAATTTGATTTGAGGTGTCTCATGCCAAATTATAGCTTCATGTAATTTTGCTTATTAAACCATTTGATCTGTTTTTCAGTTGTGATGTCATGATTTTGGACTTCCTGTATTAAATGCATTGTACGTTAACTCTTGTATTTGATTGTATGTTACAGTGTAAATGACTTTCTTCTAATATAACTTGTTTTCTGGCCTTACAGTCACTTGCTGCAATCACATTTCCTATGGGTGGATAAACTCTGTGCAGTTCTATGCACTACCTAGGACTCTCTTAATAGACTGGAGGAAAATCTCCTCTGAATTTTCCAGTATATACTATAAATTAGTGTTCTTGTATGATCTGATGTAGGATAAATCTTAAATCTGATCTGTCATTCATGGAAACAAATATACCTTTTGACTGGTACAGAAAGTATAGTAGGTTAGACTTTATGTTATCAACCTGAATTTTCCTTTACCACACGGTATTTTATGCACAGAATAAGTTTTTACATTCTACCATTCACCATACTTCTGAATGTGAAGTTACATTATGATTAGAGTAACTAACAATTATGGGATATATGTATATATGAGTAAATTAACAATGATCTTGTGCTGATATAAATTTGAAATAAACCAGGGATGGAGTTGGATCAATGTGATATGCAGTGGAGCATGGGAAAATGCAACACTTCATACTGATTTACTGTTTACTGCATTTGATAAACTCATAGAGATGAGAGACACAGTAGCTACAATGACAAAGGCATTATTCTAAAGAGCAATTAATTTTGTTTACTGATGTACATTCACATTTATTTGAGGACGTTGATATTGCTGTGATCATTCTGACCATTAAATTAGGAAGATGACACATTTTCTTTAATCTATTTGAAATGTTGACATCAAAATTGGTTTGATACAGTGTTTATCTAATGTCTGGCATTCTGGTTCGTACAAAAACACACACACGTTCACAATAACAATTTTTTTAGACATAAGAAACAATTTTTTTAAAGAAATCTCATAGAACATTCAATGGAGTGCATAAAATGGGGCATCAAGAGGATAAAACTGAAATTTTATACATTTGTATTTTTCTTGTATTTCATCTCCTGTATGAGAAAGTTGACTGAATAAACTTTATGTATCATCTATTTTCAGACATACACACTAATTGTCAAATTGTAAGTCTGTTTCACTAGTCATGATCATATTCACTTCATTTTGGCCAGAGATTTACAAGAGCTTTGTCTCTCTGTGATAGTCAAACCTCTTCAGGGGGTACTGCAATACCACAATGCTTTTTGGGATCCTGCATTCTTTTCCAGTCTCATCCCCACTCTCTCAAAAGGGGCATATGTGTAATATCAGTAATTTACTCCAATTTAAACTGCTGCTTTGATTTTGTCTTTTCTGGTTATCTGGATTCAAATACACTGAAGATTTTCTTTTGCACCAAATTAGAAATTTGCACTAATTTAAGCTATTGTTTTGGCACTGTTTCCATTGGACATCACCAATATGCAGAATGAAGGAAACATGTTGGATTAAAAGCTGATGTACCATCACAATTTGTATATTATACAAACTTCAGGCACATGGTAGGGATAAATTTGTTATTGTAATTATAAAGTAATTAATGACTAAATTTCTGATATTTGTGATCATTGAAAGACAGCTATTTTTATGTATTCAAGCTAGAAACAAATTTTATCAATAATAGAAATATGACATGATAATTTTTCAGTCAGAATTAAGCATACTCATGTGTTAATCAGTGTTAGTTAATGGGATTGTAATTATGAGTATATAGAAATGTAAAATTTTAATCATATAAAATTTAATTAATTGAATCTAGGACCTTCATTCAATAAAACTAGTCCCTCTGTTCACCTGAAAATGATAGGGTGATTACTCTTTAAGTAAGTAAAATTATATATGCATATCAATGAAATATATTGTTGCAATGATAAAATATGTACAATTTATAGTCTTAATACAAACAGATTCTTTCCTGTCTTTGTACAAAATTATTCACTTTTAATTCATGTAAATTTCTATGCAATTTGGGAAGATTTATATATAAAAATTTAATATGTAACAATGTCAGTAATTGTTTAAAATCATGTAAATAGAGGCAATCTGTATGCCACCATAGATCAGTCTGAAGTTAATCTTACTTCCGTCATGACATAGTGTTAAGTCAATTTTACGCAAGTAGTTTGTGGCTGAACATGTGAAATAAAACTGTGAACATGAATTCCTGGAGCTTATTTCTACCATTGCGTGACTCCAATGTGGAAATGCAGTAACATCAAGATGAACCTACAGCAGCATTAAGAAGCAGAACCCCAGATTACCCAAGATACGTATTATTTATTTGTGGAGGATATCTGTAATATGACATGGTATTCTATTTTTCTTGTGTTAAGCAATGACACACATCCCAAATTTCACCACATAAAAACATTTTTGCCACATTATATTACATTCTTCACCAAACATTGTTCACCATAGGCCACCAAATACAAGGTACTGGTACAGGAAGGGAGCAAATACCACACAATTGTACCTGGTGAGCAACCAGACTGTGAGGGAAACCGAAGGGTTGAAGAAGTTTCCTTTCAGAATTTTAATATGCTGTATTCTACAGTACTAGTAATGCATTCTTTGACGAGGCACTGGTTGGACTTGCATGGGTGCATACCAGATGTTACTCGGTTCGCCCCTGCCCACACCTAGTTCATGTGGGTAGCATTCCCACCGTGTATACTGTTGACAGAGGACACTAATCCAAGGTGCTGCTGACAGTAGGATGCCTTGGGGTACCACACTTTCAGCCAATAAGAAAACTGTAAAGTGTCATATGAGGGACACAGACTAGGCTGGCCAGAGATGTCTGGGACACAGGGTCACTCTCTCACCTTCCAGCTCTCCTCCCAGGTAGGAGTGTTTGCTAGCTCTTCTTTATGTCCACAATGCCGTCAGTCTGGCTGCGGCAGCCTCTTGACACTGTGGCTCATCACTTTTGTTGTATCCCTTAGTAACAGGGCTCAGAGCCTTGAACTCAAAACGTAGTGCTGAAGTTCTTATTACATTTCTCATTTCGATAAATTCCATAGCACACTTTGCCACCCACATACCGCCTCCATCATAACTTGGCCTGCCCTGCTTATAGTTATTTACTGTGTCACTTAATATTTTATGCTGGACATTTATTTTAACAAATACTCCAAAAACACAATTAAAAAAACACAATTAAATGAGAAATCATGAGTTCGGTGGATGAAGATGAAGAAAAGGAGAGATGTGATCTTATATCAAGACTTACACAGTGTGTCAGAAGAACCAGTTAAATCAGAGGAAGAAACTGAAAATACAAAAATTTGCTTCACAATAAGATTCAGTGAAAGAGATCAGAAGATCACAGTGTCAATTCAAAGCAAACAGAAGCTTTGATCCATATGAGACTTAATTTTCTGCTCAAACTTCAGATCCCATCAAGGACCCAATAACTGTTTTGGAGGCTCTTTGCAGGCCTTATGCAGAATAATGAAGACATGCAATGGAGGAGGAGATACAATCTTTTGAAGACAACAATGCTGGAAGATGGTAAATCTTCCAGAATGAGCTAGTCTTGTGCAGTGTGAGTGAATGTTCAAGAAAAAAGTCAATAGTGAAGGTCAAGTGCAGGTTAGTGGCAAGACATTTCACTCATAAATCAGAAATTGATTCTAAAGGAACTTTTTCTCCTGTAGGAAGTCATTTTATATATAGACTAGCTAATGAATTTATCTGCTGAAACAGATTTAAATACCACAAATCTGATGAGGACAACTTTTTCATGTGATATTCTCAAAGAGGAAATAGGTCAAAAGTAAGATTTTGATCTTTATAACGATAAAGGAAAAGTTTTGAAGTTACAAAGATTACTAATGAATTAAACAATCATCCAAAGTGTAGAACCAGAGAATAAATGATGTTTTAAAGTGTTTAGGTTACAAAAGGTGTGGACTATCATCCTTTTTTATAAAAAATAAGGATAAAACCTTAATTACTATAACAGTTTTGTAAATTGTAGATTTCTGCATTTTTTAAATGGCACTTGTGAAAAAGAATTCTTGAAACATAGCCTAAGTTTGGAGTTCAAAGTCAACGAATTAGAAATTGCTAAAAATTGGTTACTGCTGGAAAAAAATATTATAATGTTTGTGGCGACCATCAACTGCCAGTAATGGCCACCTGCCAAGTGTAGAGTAAATGGTCTTTGGACTCTGTGTTCTTTGGAGTGTGTTTTTGGGCTCTGGTGATGATGTTTGAGTTGTGATTTTCTGTATTGTTTTTCCTGTGTCTGCTGTAATTAGACAAGCATTAATAAAAGTGCCCGATCGTAATCAGTTGGAGTTTTCTGTGTGCAGTAAGTCGCTATAGTTAGAAAATCCACATCCTGAGTTGTGAAAATATGTTGCATTCACTCAATATGTATCACTGGTTTCCTGTCAATAGACAATGTTGCAATCTCCAGTTTTTCTGGCAGTGCAGGACGCCGTGACCACATAATGGAATTTTTTACTGCGAAGCACAATGCTTTACCCCGTCTGCTACTAAAACACTGGGAATTTTTGTGTCACCAGTGTTTGCTTCAACAGGCCAGACAACTCTAACCTCCACTGCATACCACACTGGGCACTCTACACATTGGTGTGGATGTCTTCTACGGCATTCTATGCTCGACAGGATGTTTCTCCAGCTCAAGGTTCCAGATTCCTCGCACACAAGTTTCTACCGGACCCCAACAGAGACCATGCAAGCTGTCCAGTTTCAGGGTTCACACATATGCCTGCTCTCTCCTCAGAGCAGTCCATCACTTAATGTGTTGCCCTCTCCACCTTTCAAAGGGACATTCATGGCAACTGTGCTGGGCCACATATAGCCTATCCATGCTGCCACCCCTTTCTCATCTTCCAGCTGATACTACTCACATCATTTATGACAAGACTTTTAGGTGATAGAACCCCCTCCTGGCTGTGGTGACACTTGCGTAAGCAGGCCAGTACTGAGATCTTGCCATACTCAGTGCTCTGGGTGTTGTGGGTGGTGAAGTGGCTGCGAGAACTACAATTACATTTGCTTCCCCATACCACAGTCTCACTTGAGAATAAAATATGGCTGGCAAACCATGCATATGCCATTATTCGGCACCGCCACCTCCCTATGGGTAGCAGAGCACCTAATACTGCTGAGGTTGGTAATCCTATGACTATACTCCCACCATCAGGCGATAGAGGCTTGGTGCATGCATATCACGGACAACTCATGGATCAGCAGCCACCTAGTGGCAAAGACTGGGAATCACCAGCGTTTCAGCGCCACCTCTCACCATCCCAACGCGGCTAGTGCCTGCCCTCACCACCTTCCCCTTGCCTGCTGCTTCGACTGGTGGGACGAGTACAACTGACTCACATTTATGCTGGTTCCACTCCACCTATGGGGATGCCACTCACAACTGCTGCCTGCCCTGCACATCCCCAAACGCTGCACGAGGCGCAACGGCTCTCGGGTATATGGAAGGGTGCCCACAGATGTTGCATTCTGTCAGATCCTCCAACTCATCAATCACCTGTACGCCTTGGATTTAGGTTCATGCCCATATTTTCTCATTGACACTTGAGCAAACATTAGCAACATATCTCCCTCATATATATATATATATATATATATATATATATATATATATATATATATATATATATATATATATATATATATATATATATGAGAAACAATTGAAAGGGATAATATAATTGTGTTATTAGAAATGTTCTGTGCTTGTACGAATTTTTAGGCTATTGGACCTCTTCTCTTACATTTCAATTGTAGATGCAGGCAGCAGACTCCAAGTACACTAGTGCACGTCATAATGAAGAATATCCTCCTTACTTACTTTTTACTTCACCTGAATAAAAGTACTTAAGTCTGGTATCAATTTTTTTTCTTATTTCAAAACATGTATGATACAAAACACTTGTAGCCCATTATCCTCTCAATGGCACTTTTTAACAGAACTTCAACATACAAGACAGTGTGAGTAACAAAATCGTGTCTGTGCCTTACTGCACATTCATAATTAATATCTTTGTCAATGCTTATGGTCAATTGGTGTTTTATTTTTTGTTTTCAATAAATTTTAATTTTACGATATCCTGGGGGTCTTACACCATGTACCTACACAACTGCCCTCACATTGTACATTGACAAGGTATGGAGATGTACAGTGTTTTTTGCTTGTACATGTTTACATTTGCCGATAGGGGTTGTTACCCTTTATTTGTTGGCTTCTCTTTTGTTTAATGGAATGGATATGTCAGCTTATACAATGTATGTTAGAGTTATACAAGGAATTAAAAATTATATACATAATATGACAGTCCATAAAAAATTTGAATTTAACACACTAACAATAATGTTCAGTTTGCTTCATTCCCACTGCCGAATTTTGTGCTCGCACAATTGCAGATTTCACAGCAACAAACTAGTCACCAATGGCCAATAAGTCAGCTGCTACTATTGCATGTGCATGCACTTGTTTTCTTAGTGTTGATTTCACATTGAGTCTCACATTTTTACCCGAGTGTCACATATTGAAGATTTGCCATGGTGTTTGTTTTCATTCTGGGTGCAAAAGGTGTGTGCTTATTGTTCAAAATCCAACACTGTGGCAGAAGATATCCATTTTTATGTCCCAGGCATCATTATTACTCGTCATACTTGCATTCTCAGTGGAAAAAACCCCAACCAACAGCATCCATCGATGCGGTAAATACTGGCTCAAACAATTACATTTCATTTGTTAACGTGTCAAGCGTCGTGAGCCACGATACGCAGAATTTGTTTTGTTAGACATGCATGTTCATGTCACCCCACTTGACGATTCAATTGTTGAAAGAAACATATAGCCATCCAAAACATAATATAAATTACTTGTCTTTAAAGTTCATTTCTTCATATGGAGTTTGGTTTGCAATGAAAATTCATACAAGTACTGAGTTACAACAATATACATAACATACCTATGGCTGATATTCCATCCATTACTTATACTATGAATGTCTTAAGTTTTAAAATGTCTTAAAATTTTCATTAACTGGGTTCTGCTACTACAGTTTGTTTGTTAACTTCAATTTATCTTCATTTACACCACATGCACAAATTAATTACGTCCACATTATCATGATACAATACAAGCATATGATATATTTATGCTTCATTTTATAGACAGGCTTTTATCATGAATGGGAGCTCATTTCATCCTTGAGTAGAGGAGGGAGAGAAACATGGGAAAGAGGACAAAACATTACACACTGTTGGCCTAACTGTACTCAGCACCACCTCCTTTGTTTGGGAGGGAAGAAAGGAAATACTCATCTACTAGTCCAAGGATTTATGAGGAAATGTTATTCATACAGTCATGGACTAGTTGCCAAGGAACTTTTGTTTCATGAAAATAATGTGTACTGACTAATCATTCATGCAATATCATGTTCTTGCTTCATACACTAGTGCTATTTACTTCAATTCATGTGTGAATATGATGTTTTAACCATCATAGACATATCTTTCTCAAATACCTGGAAATGTCATTATTCAAGCTTTCATATGACATGATAGAGATTAATTAGTTTTTGTGAAAACTCATGCTTAAATGTTTATGTGTACTCTGCAGCGAATAGGTACTGATAACTGTCATGGAGATACACTGTGACAATGCATATTTCATTTTTCATTTCCTTTATGACCTTTGTATAAATGAACTTTTAACTAAATTTTTTACTCAATGCGTGGCCTGTTTCTTTGCTTTGTACCTGCTACTCTCAACGTAATTCTCTTCTTCTGTGCCGTGACGATGCACTGGTCACTGAAGGAAAAAAACTTAAAACTATCTCAAAACTAATTGCTTTACATAGCTCGGAGGCCACTGAAACACTTGATTATTGCACACGTCCGCAGATATTCCCATACTTTTATTAAATTCATAGACATTCGTATATTCTGTCACCCTTTATGATCATTTAGCCTGCAAAGAGAATCATCTGACATTTCTTATGGATTTTTGTCATTTCTCCTTAGCTTACACATCTTGTATAATTTTTCATAATGGTTCCTTTTGCTTGAAAATATGTTTTACATAGCTTAGTACTTCATTAAATATCAATAGGTTGTTTAGTTCTTAGGCAGTAGATGTATTTGTGTAGTATTTCTGTTTACTTTGTATTTAAGTTAATTACCTGTTCATATTGCATTCCTATTTGGTTGCACCTCTGCCAGTCTGTCGTGCATGCACACAGGTCAATGCCTCCTCTCCTACTACTGACGTCAGCATGTATTGTTGAGCGCGGACAGCTGAACTATAAGCTAATTTTGTTTATACCTTCACTTTGCATTAAGCGATGTATTACTTCTCATTGTTGTTAATTTTATGCCTATGTGTACAGATCAAAAGAATTAATTATGCCTATACACATTACTTTATCTTAAAATACACTCCAGAAGAAAAATTACATTTAGAGTTATGGACGCTATGTACAATTATCTTGTGATAGAAAGTAAAAATGCTGCCTAGCTTACATAGCTTCATCATTCTATAAAAAATATTATACCTTTGTGAGGGTGGAGACCCTTGTCTCTCCCTGTTTTCTCATCAACTAGTCTGTACGTCCCAGGGTATGGTATTTTGAAATTACATATGGTCTTGAATAGAGTAATTGCCACTTCTCATTTAGTTTGCCAAATTTTGTCGATTCAGGGTGCATCTGTAAGAGGACTCGTTACCCTTCAGAAAATTGTATAATACATTTCAGGTTCTTATTACGAATTTTCTTTCTATACTCAGCCCTGTTTTTTAGAGTAACCATAGATTGTTTCATTTTTATTAGATTAGATTAGATTAATACTTGTTCCATAGATCATGAATACGACACTTCGTAATGATGTGGAACATGTCAGGTTAATAAAAGATGTTTGCACAAGATATTACATTACACAAAATATTGCATGACACTAATGTTTAAGTTGGTTTTTTTCCCCCTCCCTTAATTTACATCTAAAAATTCAGCCAATGAGTAGAAAGAGTTGTCATCTAGAAATTCTTTTACTTTATTTTTAAATGTTGGTTGGCTACCTGTCAGGCTTTTGATGCTGTTTGGTAGGTGACCAAAGACTTTTGTGGCAGCATAATTTACCCCTTTCTGTGCCAAAGTCAGATTTAACCCTGCGTAGTGAAGATCATCCTTTCTCCTGGTGTTATAGCTATGCACACTGCTATTACTTTTGAACTGGGTTGGATTATTAACAACAAATTTCATAAGTGAATATATATACTGTGAGGTTACTGTGAGGATCCCTAGATCCTTAAATAGATGTCTGCAGGATGACCGTGGGTGGGCACCAGCAATTATTCTGATTACACGTTTTTGAGCAATGAATACTTCTTTACTCAAAGATGAATTACCCCAATATATGATGCCATAGAAAAGCAGTGAATGAAAGTAGGCATAGTAAGCTAATTTACTGAGATCCTTATCACTAAAATTTGCAATAACCCTAATAGCATACGTAGCTGAACTCAGACGTTTCAGCAGACCTTCAATGTGTTGCTTCCAGTTTAACCTCTCATCAATGGACACACCTAAAAATTTTGAAAATTCTACCTTAGCTACAGACTTCTGTTCAAAGTCTATATTTATTACTGGAGTTGTGCCATTTACTGTACGGAACTGTATATACTGTGTTTTATCAAAATTTAAAGAGAGTCTGTTTGCTGAGAACCACTTAATAATTTTGTGAAAAACATCATTTACAATTACATCACTTACTTCTTGGTTTTTGGATGTTATTACTATACTTGTATCATCAGCAAAAAGAACTAACTTTGCATCTTCATCAATGTGGAATGGTAAGTCATTAATGTGTATCGAGAACAGTAAAGGACCTAAGACTGAACCCTGTGGGACCCCGTACCTGATAGCCCCCCAGTTTGAGGAATCAGCTGTTGTTTTAACATTACATGAACCACTTATTTCAACTTTCTGCATTCTTCCAGTTAAGTATGAATTAAACCATTTGTGCACTGCCGCCCTCAAGCCATAATGATTTAGCTTATCTAAAAGAATTCCATGATTTACACAATCAAAGGCCTTTGAGAGATCACAAAAAATACCAATGGGTGATGTCCGGTTATTCAGAGCATTTAATATTTGATCAGTGAAAGCGTATATAGCATTTTCGGTTGAAAAGCCTTCCTGAAAACCAAACTGGCATTTTGTTAGTACTTTATTTTTACAAATATGGGAGGCTACTCTTGAATACATTACTTTCTCAAAAATTTTTGATAGAGCTGTCAGAAGAGAGATTGGGCGGTAGTTGTTGACATCCGACGTATCCCCCTTTTTATGCAATGGTTTTACAATGGCATATTTCAGTCTATCGGGGAAAACACCCTGCTCCAAAGAGCTATTACATACGTGGCTGAGAATCCTACTTATCTGTGGGGAACAAGCTTTAAGTACCTTGCTGGAAATGCCATCAATTTCGTAAGAGCTTTTCTTTTCAGTGAGTTTATTATTTTACTGATTTCAGAGGGAGAGGTTGGTGGGAATACAGTTGTTTCAAACTGCACAGGTATGGCCTCTTCTATTAGTAGCCTTGCCTCTTCTAGTGAAGATCTAGATCCTATTTTCTCCTCAACATTTAAAAAATGATTATTGAAAATATTTTCAATTTCTGATTGTTTGTTAGTACACTTGTCATTCAGTTTTATGGCACTAAAGTCTTCCTGTGCTCTTGGTTGCCCTGTTTCCCTTTCAATAATATTCCAAATTGCTTTAATTTTATTATCAGAGTTACTGATCTCAGACATGATACACATGCTTCTGGACTTTTTAATAACTTTTCTTAGTACCGCACAATAGTTTTTATAATATTGAACAATTTTGGGGTCAGTACTCCCTCTTGCTGTTAGATACAGTTCTCTTTTACAGTTGCAAGATATTCTTATTCCTTTAGTTAGCCAAGGTTTCTTATATGTTTTCTTGGAATTATGTTTAACTGTTTTCTTGGGAAAACAATTTCCAAATAACCTTAAAAATGTATCGTGAAATAAGTTATATTTCAAGTTTGCATCGGGTTCCTTATACACTTCGTCCCAGTCTAGCTGCTGTGGGCTTTCCCTAAAGTTTGCAATATTTATATTGTTAATTGAATGCACTGCTTTGAAATTCTGATTTGATATACTGCATGGAGCTATGTCATGTACTGTAACTAGCTGTGCACCATGATATGAAAGACCATTCTCAACGGGATAAGCATTTATGTCCTTAAACTTATCTTGGTCTATAAAAAAGTTATCTATCAATGTCCTGCTGTTATTTTTTATCCGAGTAGGAAAATCAATGACGGAGCTCAAATCGAAAGAACTGAGTAATACTACAAGGTCATTCTTCGTATTACACTCTTTCAGGGAATCAACACTGAAATCCCCAAAAATGATAATTTGATTCCCCCTGTCTGACAGATAGCACAACAAAACATCCAAGTTTTCTAGAAATAGCTGGAAATTCCCTGAGGGGGACCTATACACTGTTACAATTATGAAAGTGCCATCATTTAGTTTTAGTTCAGTGGCACATGCTTCCATATGTTGCTCTACACAAAATTTTTTAGTGTCTAAATTTTTTACACTGTGGAAGCTTTTGACATATATGGCAACTCCTCCTCTCATCATATTATCTCTACTTACATGTGCAGCTAATTTGTACCCATTGATGCTAACCTTTTGCATATCAGTGACGATGTGATGCTCAGACAGGCATAGTACATCTATTACATTCTCAGTTTCTATATCTTCTAAACAAAGCAGAAGCTCATCAGTTGTATTCTTCAACCCCCAATATTTTGATGAAATATACTAACATTATTTTGCACTTTACTTTTGTGAGTATCTTGAACTTTTTTAACATCTTTAGTACTTGCCTGGCTGAGTTTCCCACTGGACACTGATCTTACACTAAAAAAGAGTTTCCACCATGAGATGTAGTTCCTCCCCCCTTTAAATATCCTGCTATCAGCCCAGCCAGTTTACTACTTTGTCTTGTAGTGTCATTTCTGTAGTGGGTACCTTTGGTATGGGCGACCTCCACTCATTTGTTTGTTTTGCTCAGAACATCAATTCATTAGGTGTGAAACCTGTTGAAGAATGTGGAAGGTTATTGACCACTTGCATTAAAGGATTTACGTATTCCATGCATTGGGTGTGTTTATGAGGGCGTATGTCCTATTAAACCAGTTAAATTCTTTAAAAACTCTTTCTACTGGTCTTTCTTCTGGGTGGAAAAGTTTACTAACATGTGCTTTATGCCCTGTGAGGTCATAAATTGTTTCCACTTTTGGCCAACAAAATATGAAGCATTATCAGTTAATAGTACCTTTGGTTTACCTACTCTTCTCAAATATTCTCCCTCAATCCTTTTTCTGATATTTGTGGCTGTTGCCTTTTTAATGGCATACATTTTGATATGTTTTGAGAAAATATTATATGGTGCTACTATGTATCTTACTCCTCCTTCACTTCTTGGATATGTACCAGCTATGTCCAAGGATACTATATCTAGGGTTTTTTGTGAGTATTGGGTGTAACCCAGTATATTTTGACACATTGGACTGTTTTGATTTTTGTCATATTGCACATTTTCTTAATACATGTAGGAAATTTGGAAAATAACAAAGTGTTGCAATTTTTTCAGTACATTTGCCTACTCTATAATGTCCACATACTTCATGTGTGTGTCTTATAAATTCATCGACATAATCATCAGGAATACAAACACACCACTGATCAGATTTCTCATGTTTCTTATGAAACAAAACACTCTTTTACTCCCAATACCATTTACTTACCTTTCCACCTCCATCCTTCTCAAGGTTTTGCATGACTTTCCTCCATCTGCGATCTTGCTGTTGTATAATTTTCATTTGCTTACAAAACTTATGGTAATGAGACTTGTGTTGTACCTTGCATTAATAACATTCTGAGTTCTGGATCTTGCTCAGTTAATTCACCAAATTCCTCTAAACCTTGTGGTAAGCTAGACAAGGCATCTGCAACAACATTCTGACTTCCTTTGATATAAATTGAATCCTTGTAAATATAGACATCTCGCTAATCTATGGTGCAATAGTTTACATGTTAAAAGAAATGACAGTGACTGATGGTCACAGTAAACTTTGGTATTCTTGCCCCACAAAAAATAGTCAAACTTTTTAAATGCCCATATTACAGCTAAAATTTCCAATTCTGATGCAGAGTAAGATCTTACTGCTTCTGATAATGTGTGACTGGCAAAACTGATTAAAAAAATGTAAATGTCATGCGACTAGGACCTCCCATTGGGTAAACCATTCGCCGGGTACAAGTCTTTCAATTTAACGCCGCTTTGGTGACTTGCGTGTTGATGGAGATATTCTTGCCCCACAAAAAATAGTCAAACTTTTTAAATGCCCATATTACAGCTAAAATTTCCAATTCTGATGTAGAGTAAGATCTTTCTGCTTCTGATAATGTGTGACTAGCAAAACTGATTAAAAAAATGTAAATGTCGTGTGACTAGGACCTCCCATTGGGTAAACCGTTCGCTGGGTACAAGTCTTTCAATTTAACGCCACTTTGGTGACTTGCGTGTCGATGGGGATGAAATGATTATGATTAGGGCAACACAACACCCATTTCCTGAGTGGAGAAAATCTCCAACCCAGCTGGGAATCGAACCCAGGCCCTTAGGATTGACATTCTGTCAAGCTGACCACTCAGCTACTGGGGTGGACAGCAAAACTGATGACCTTGGGTACTTCCTTACTTTCTTCTTGTATCTGGAACAAGCATGCCCCCAGCCCCTGGGACTTTACTATAACCGGTTGGTGTTTTCCGATGGTGCAGTGTGACTTCATTCATTACCTGGAGAAATTTCAGTTAGTTGCACTGTGTGAGTACTTCACCAATTTGTGTCATTAGTTGCTGTGCTGTTATTTTGCTGCCCAAAGGTTGGCTCCAGTACAGCATAAACCATGGCATTCTTGCCACATGTCAGCCGCTGCTGCAGCTGACTGTTTCTGTTCGTGTTCAGCAAAGGGCCTTGTAATGGTGAATTGTAATACACTTGTGCATTGAAATTACTCCTGTTATTTAGAAAAATTCTTTTAAATCATTTGTTTTTTCCATACTTATTACCTCTGGGTATGTGTCTTTGCTGTTGTGTGTACCACCCTTGCTGTGTGTTTAGATCACATTTTACTGATTGATTTACATAACTATGTTGTTGTTGTGCCTGATTTTCTGTTGCTCTATTGGCTACAGGCCTCTCCTCATAGATTAAGTCAATAGAATCCAGCACTGACAGAAAACATTCAGTGTCATGCTCTGGCATTGTGACTAATTTTTCTCTAATGTGTGATGGTAAAAGACTTTTCAAAATTTTTAACATGTCTACCTGTGATATTGGGTTTGTCTAGTAGCATGTCTTGTTCAGAAGTATCCAAGTAGGCTACCGTATTTGCCATTTAATGGTACGAGATTGAAAACCTTGCATCTGAGTCTTTCTTGCACTGCCTCAGACAAGTATTTTTCGAGGAAAGCTCATTCAAATTCAGTATTAGTGCTGCATTGTTTGGCCACTTCAGTTGCCAATAAAAGAATGTCACCTGCATATATTCCGCAACAAATCTGATTTTTTGTGCTTCTGTCCAGTTGCGTGGAAATACATGATGAAAAGCACTGATAAATGCTAATGGATTCATTCTTTTACCTTCAGTAGTGAATGTAGGAAACTGTGGATGTCTCAGCAAACCTTTGTCCACAAAAATAGTTGTTTGACACATGGCATTTTCGGTCATATTTATGTTGTTACTGTAGTTACCTGTAATTCCGGTTGGTAATTGTTCAGGTCTTAGAGTTTTGGCTGTATTTACATTTTGCACTCTACAACTGTCACTGATACCTGCTGTGGGATTCAGGACAATTTGTGGATAAATACCAACAGGTTGTGGTTTGTTCACTGCAGCCTGTGTATTATTTATGTGCATATTTCAAGATCCAGTAATATTTCCTTCTAAAACGTTGCAAATCCTATCTTCTGCAGCTTGGAGGTTAATGTTTACCTTGTTCACAATTTCATTTTCTTTTTTCTGAATAGCCTTTTCTAGTATGTCTGTGCAGAACTTACAATCAGTTACTAACTTATCTGTAAATGTATTACCCTTATTCAATGTACCTACTTCAGCTTGACTAATGATATCACTCAGATTTTCATTTATCTTCTCTCTCTCCTTCTTAGCACATGCTGAGTCAATTTCTAAAGTTGCTACTCTTAAATTAAATCAAACAATGGAACATCCAGGATGGAATGTAACAGTATTAGAGAAGGAAAGTTGCTACTCACCATATAGTGGAGATGCTGAGTCGCGAGAGGCACAACTAAAAGATTCACACAATTATAGCTTTCAGCCATTAACGCCTTTGTCAGCAATAGACATACACACACACACACACACACACACACACACACACACAAAACACACACCGGCCACAACTGTCCAGCCACACAGGACACCCTACTGTAGCCAGTTACTGTGGCAACAATGAAAGAATCTCGGTTCTTGTAGACCAACATCTTCAACCTGTTACCTGGAACCTAACCTCCTATATAAAAGATACCAACCATTTTCTCCACTGACTCTCCACAGTCCCTGATCCTTTACCACATGGTGCACTGCTCGTCACTATTGATGCCACCTCCCTGTACACTAGCATTCCTAATGCCCATGGCCTTATTGCTATTGAACACTAACTTCCCAGACACCCTATGGATTCCAAACCAACAACCTCCTTCCTAATCGCCATGACCAACTATATCCTCACTCACAATTACTTCTCCTTTGAAGGCATTACCTACAAACAAATCTGGGGTACAATTATGGGCACCCACATGGCACCATCCTATGCCAACCTATTCATGGGACATCTAGAGGAATCCTTCATAAAAACCCAGCATCCTAAACCCCTCACCTGGTTCAGATTCATTGATGAAATCTTTGCTATCTGGATTGAAGGTAAGGACACCCTATTCACATTCCTCCAGAACCTCCTTCACCTGGTCCTACTCAACCCAACAAGCCACCTTCCTAGATGTTGACCCCCACCTCAGAGATGACTACATCAGTACCTCTGTCCATATCAAACCTACGAACCACCAGTAATACCTCCACTTCTACAGCTGCCACCCATTCCATACCAAGAAGTCCCTTCTGTATAGCCTAGCCACCCGTGATCATCACATCTGCAGTGACGAGCAGTCCCTCTCAAAACATACTGAGGGTCTCAATGAAGTCTTCACTAACCGTAATCATCCTCCCAACCTTGTACAAAAACAATTCTCCTGTGCCTTATCTTACCAGTCTCCCACCACCTCCCAAAGTCCCACAGTCCGGCCACAGAGGAGCATTCCCCTCGTATCTCAGTACCACCTGGGACAGGAGCAACTGAATTGCATTCTCTGCCATGGTTTTGATTACCTCTTGTCATGCCCTGAAATGAGAAATGTCCTGCCCACTATCCTTCCCACCCCTCCTAGAGTGGTATTCTGCTGTCCACTGAACCTACACAATATACTTGTCCATCCTTACACAAACCCTGCTCCCAATCCCTTACCTCATGGCTCATACCCCTGTAATAGACCTAGATGCAAGACTTGTCCCATGCATCCTCCTACCACCATCTACTCCAGTCCGGTCACTAACATCATCTACCCCTGTGATACCAGTCATGTGTTTTACAAACTAAGCTGCAATCACTGTGCTGTATTCTATGTAGGCATGACAACCAACAAACTGTCTGTCCACATGGCCACTGACAAACTGTGGCCAAAAAACAAGTGGACCACCCTGTTGCTGAACACGCTACCAAACATGATATCCCTGCTTCATAGCCTGTGCCATATGTATCCTTCCCACCAACACCAGATTTTCTGAATTATGCAATATAGACTCACTTCTATAGATGATTTTTTTAAAATTAATTATTCATTCCATAGACCCACAAAAGAGGGGATCCTCCTGGGTGTGGAACATGTCAGATAAACACATTACAAAAATGAAATTAGAGAAACTTGAATTTCATTAATTTTAATGATCCTCAGTCAATAAACAGTAAAATTATGTACATGAATTAAAATTAAACTTCTAGTATTTACAGGTTTAATACTTACTTCTGCTTTCATTAAATCCATCATTCACACAGTAGTTACATGGCTATTACAACCAAGTATTGTCAAAAATTAAAGTAAATTATTCATTTCAATGATCCTCAGTTAAGAACAGTCAAATTATGCCCATACATCCATCATTCACGCAGCAGGTAGTTACTTGACTGTTACAACCAAGCATTGTCAAAAATTAAAGTATAATAAATTTTCATTAAAATGGTCTACTGCAATTGTTGAGAAATTCGTGGATGGATTAGAAGGAGTTGGCCACCAAAAATTCTTTTAAATTATGTTTAAATTGTGCCTTGTCTGAAACTAAACTCTTAATGGTTGCTGGTATCTTATTGAAAATATACATTGCTGAATAATGGACTCCTTTCTGGGCAAGAGTAAGTGATTGTAAATCTTTATGTATATTGTTTTTATTCCTAGTATTGATACTGTGTACTAAGCAGTCAGTTGGAAAAAGAAGTGTATTATTTACAACAAACTTTATTAAGGAATAAATATACTGAGAAGCTGTGGTTAGTATGCCCAATTCTTTGAATAGGTTTCGATATGATGTTCTTGGATTTACACTACACATTACTCTGTACTCTACATTACTCTGTACTCTAAAAATTTTTTCTGGGTTTGTGGAGTTACCCCAAAACATGATACCACATGGCATAATGGAGTGAAAATAAGCAAAATATGCCAGTTTTTTTATATTTTATCTCCTATGTCTGACATCATTCACATTGCAAACACTGACTTGTTTAGGCGCTTTAGGAGTTCGTTAGTATTTTGCTCCCGACTGAATTTATTATCCAGTTGTAATCCCAAGAATTTTTACACTCTCAACTTCTGCTATTTCCATGCCATAATATTTTACACACACACTAGAAGGAAATCTCTTGGAAGTTCTGAACAGCATATAGTGGGTCTTTTCAAAGTTTAATGACAGTCAATTGGCTATGAACCACTTATTAATGTCAGTAATAATTTGATTACCTGCCCATTCTAAATTTATATTTGATTTACTATTTATTGCAATGTTTGTATAATCTGCATATGACAAACTTGGCTTCTGGTAATGTCAAGTCATTAATATACGCAAGAAAAAGTAGTGGGCCTAGTATGGAACCTTGGGGAACACCACATGTAATTTCTTCCCAGTCAGATGATGTCTGATTGTCTACTTCTGAAGTGTTATGTAATGACACACTTTGTTTTCTATTAGTAAGATATGACTGCAATCACTTTGCAGCACTACTAGTGATGCCATAATATTTTAATTTACTTAAAAGAGTGCTGTGATTCACACAGTCAAAAGCCTTAGACAGGTCACAGAATATGCCAGTTGGCTCTAATTTGTTGTCTAATGAATTAAGGACATTTTCACGGTAAGTATAAATAGCCTTCTACATATCAGAACACTTAAGAAACCGAAACTGTGACTTCAACAGTATGTTATTTTCACTAAGGTGCATAATGTAGATGCTTGGACATAACCTTTTCAAAAATTTTGAAAAAGCTGGCACAAGTGAGATCGGTCGGTAATTTGACAGCATTTCTTTGTCCCATTTCTTGTGGAGAGGTATAACTTCAATCTGGAAATGTTCCTGTGATAAGTGATTGATTACACAAATAACTTAAGATATGGCTAAGCTCACATGAACACTCTTTTATTAACTTTGTTGATATGTTATCATAACCACTAGAATGCTTTGATTTCAAGGACTTTATGATGGATTCTATTTCTTTGGGTGAAGTAAGTGAAAATTCCATTTTACTGAGATTGCTTGTGTGCACTGGTCTCAGATATTCCATTGCATTATTTACTGAACCTGACAACCCCATGCTGTCAGTAACAGAGACAAAATACTTGTTTAAATGGTTTGCAACACAACATGCATTTGTTACCAGGGTACTGCACGTATTGTTTTGCATACCTCAACGACATACTCATTTTTTCCTCCTCTGACAGAGAACACGAACTCCACCTAGTCAGGATAAAGGACCTATCGATACATAACAGAGTCAACATCAATAATGACAAGTCACAACTTCGATGTATTGCTGTCACTTTTATGGGGTACACCGTTTCCTCTGAAGGTACATGCCTCCCTCAGGAGTGGGTTGACTGCATTTGCAATCTACCTCTTCCAGTGTCATTTCGCAAATTAAGCCGGTTTTTAGGAACTATCAATGTCTACCATTGTGGCCTACCAATGGTGCCAGGCATTCGAGCCCCTCTGATTGACGCATTGGATAGTAAACAAACCTCTGGCAATCACCAGGTACAGTGGTCTGCCAACATGGTGAGAGCTTTTGAAGATCTTAAAGCAGTGTTAGCCCACCCTTTGCATCTCTATTGCAGCAGATGTGAGTGATTTCACAGTTGGTGCAGTCCTCCAACAGCAGGTCCATGACATGACTCAGCCACTTTGGATTTTCTTACAAAAAACTACCCATGGCTCAATGTTAATGTTCAGCACTTGACAGAGAATTGCTTGTGGTGTATTAACTGTAAAATATTTCTGCACAGACATTGAAGGAAGGAACGTAAGAATTTTCACAGATCATTGCCCCCTCATGGAGGCTACCTGTAACTGTGCCGTTGATCTTCCTCCACGTGGGTCTCAGCAGATGGACTTCATTTGCCAATACGCAACAGACATCTGTTACATCTGAGATTCAGAAAATGTGGTGGCCAGCTACCTACCACATATCAATGCAATTTCATCCCCCATCAGTTTCGATGAATTGGCCCACTTACAGGACAATGATACCAAACTGCACAACTCCGATAGGACCCAGGACCCAGCTACTTCCCTCCAGATCGTTTCCTGCAACCTGCTGGTCTCAATCAGCCCACTATGGAGTGTAATGTCCACGGGCACTGCCCAACCTATTGTTATGGCAGTGCTGCATTGCCAAGTATTCACTATGTCACATAAGCTTTCATATCCTGGTGCTAAGGCTTCTATGTGCCTTGTTACAGAATGCTTGGTGTGACCAGGTGTGAAGAGGGATTCTCGTACTTGGGCTCATGCTTGTTTACAGAGCTAGCACAGCAAAGTCGGCAGGCACACACAGTTCCCTCAAGGTAAATTCGACATCCTGTAAGGCTGCATCCAACATGTGCACCTGGACCTCATAGGACCGTTATCTATGCCTGATAGTTTCAAGTATATCCTGTATATCATCGACCGTGTTACACGTAGGGTGGAGGTGATACCTCTGCAGAACATACAGTTGATTCTGTAGCACGAAGAATTGTGTCCTCCTAGATAGCTCAATTCGGCTGCCCTACAAATCACCACCGACCAGGAAAGGCAGTTTGAATCCCTGCTGTTTAATGAATTCTGCAAGCTCTGTGGGGAGGACAGATTATGCAGTATGGCTTACCACCCACAGAGCAATGGACTGGTTGCATGTTGGCACAGGACTCTGAAAGTGGCCGTCTTTGCAACAGTGGTGAGCAGTCTGATGCCCTTCCCTGGGTTATTTTAGGAGTATCCATGGCTTATAAGACAGACCTCCAGGCTTCACTTGCAGAGCTCCTGTATGGTGAGACTCTAATTTCCCTGCAGAGTTTGTGAACGATGAAGCAACCATCAACCTACCTGACCTCTCCTCTATAGTCGAGCATGTCCAATTGCACACAGACATGATCCCCATGACCCCTCCATGACCACATACCCATCCTAAGGTTTTTCTGCATTTGGCACTGGAATCTTGTGAGTTCATTATGTTACAGGATGACACACTCAAACTGGCATTACCTTACTCTGACCTGCGCCGAGTACTGGCTTGCACGGACAATACTATTGACATTCTCATCAATGGCCATCGGCAGACAGTTTCTCTTCACCATGTGAAACCAGCCTGAATGATTGAGGAATCTGTACCACAACCTTTCAAGTCAAATGCTCCTCCGTCAATCTACATCCACTGTCAATGAAATTTGCATCTTAATGCCTCTGAGTGTCCATATGATGAGCTTTCCTTACAGCTCCTGAAGGGATCCATCTTCATTCTCAACGTAGGCAACACTTCACATGAGTCCACACCCATATCACATATCACCATTCTGTGCACAGTCCTATCCCAAATGGGGTGAATACCGCTGGCATAGCAACAATGTTCAGCTCCAACAGGATGCTCAAGATTTGTGTCCCTCTCTCTGCCTGTATTTCAATGCCGACATCTTCTGTGCCAGTCCAATTCACACGTGCGGGTCGACCAGTCCATCCTCCCCATCCAATGGCAGCCTATACCATCGCTAATCCACCCTGCACAAGCAGTCCGATAGCTCTATCAATTGGCAAACAACCCACAACACCACTAGACAGGAAGACACCCAAGCCCTTCCCGCATTGCTCTGCACTCCCAGGGGTGTGTGTGTGGGTGGGTGTGTGGGTGGGGGGGCCTCTGTGGTGACCATCAACTGCCAGTAACTGCTGCCTGCCAACTGCAGAGTAAATGGTTGAAATGGTTGGACTCAGTGTCCTGGCGTGTGTTTTTGGACTCTGGTGATGACGTTTGAGTTGTGATTTCCTGTACTGTTTTTTCTGTGTCTGGTGTAATTATACGAGCCTTAATAAAAGAAACTGATCATAATCAGTTGGAGTTTTCTGTGCATGGTCAGTCACTACAGCTAGAAAACCCACAGGTTAATGGAGTGTTAGCTTTAAGTCAACAGAAGTATACCAGCTATTGGAAAGGTTCAGTATTACAGATTATGAAACAGTGAAAACCCCTATTGAAACTAAATGCAATTACCTAAATGAAAAGAAAATAAGCCTGGTGATGTACCTTATTAAGCAATAAGTGGTACCAAAACTTAATGTTTTTGTCAGTACTTATAAAACCAGATATTTCTTTCAGTCCTAGGTATTTAATTCACTTTAATAATTCCTATTCTGACAAATATAGAAAAAGTGATAAGAGATTTTTCAACCATTTGAAGGAAACAATGACTTACCATCTAAACTTCACAAAAGCAGAATTTCTCTCTTAATTTTCATTAGTTCTGCCCTTTCATTGCTCACATACACTAAGTGTTGCCTGTTATTTAGGTATGATTTAATCAAAGTAAGTGGTTTGTCTGCAAACCATAATATTCTAATTTTTTAACAAGAATCTCATGTGATTCTGGATCAAATGCTTTGCTTAATTCTATGAGTGTTGCACACATGGTCATTTTCCTTTCAAAAGTATTGTGGATTTCTGTAATCAGGCTTTCAATAGCTTTTATGGTTGACTGATTAGTTCTAAATCCAAAGTGGCTGTCATTAAGTAATTTATTGCTCTCAAAATACACGTAAATCTGTGTGTGTGTGAACAGCTCTCTATGGTTTTGGCCAGTATTGGAACAATTGATATTGGCCGATAGTTATCTGGTATTTCTCTGTCTCCCTTTTTGTAAATGGGGAGTGTAACTGTGATTTTAAAGTAATTAGGGAAAATGCCATTGTCAAGGATTTTATTTGCAAGGTAGAGTAGAGGAGTTCTAATTTCCTTAATAATAGCTTTTATTACAAAGTTACTGACTCCATACTGTCTGCTGTTCTAGAGTTGTTCTGTTTTATTCTGTAACTGCAAAAGAAAAGCTTCCGCATCAGTAAACCATCACTTTTTGGTACATGGGCATTTACTGAATTTATGAAGTGTTTGTTGAGAGTGTTACATTTAATTGGGTTACTGATTCCTTCCTTTCCCATCTTTACCTCACTTTTAACTATGTTCCAGGCAGCTTTACATTTGTTTTTAGTATTTAAAATATACTCTTCATTTGCTTTCATTTTTGCTGCTTTATTTTCAGATTTGTATATTTTTCTTAAATTTATTTATCTATTCTTGTTTTCTTGCCTACCTTCACTTCTACTCTTCAGCATGAGTAAGAGGATTCTGGTTTTATTGAGGTGTGGGGTGTCTCACTTTTTTTGTATGTTGTGGTTTATGTATATTGCTAGGGTTACATCTCTTAGTAATAAGAGGGCAGTTGCTTCTAATGTATTTTTTATATTGGATGTGAATGCAGGAAAACTTTCATTTATATCTTTGTCAATAGTTAGTATTCAAGCCCATTTTATTCTACTCAGTTCATTCCCCATTATTTCATAGTGCTCTTTCTTGAGAGCTCTATATGTAGATAGCATCCTGGTATCATCAAGTGCCAGATTTCCAATTTTGAGCCATGTGCCATCATAGTCAGGTAGTCTTAATTTGATGATATCCCACTCTACTTGATTCCTACAAACATTGCTAATTACATTGCCAAGGCTTGCTTCCATTCTGATTGGTTTTTCATTTAAGCAGTAGCAATTCATTGATCTTAAGATATTTAGGATGTGTACCACAGTTTTCTCTTTATTCTTGCATCTGTATTAATGTCTGCTATCATAAATGTTTTATATTGGTTATATTTGGCAGTCAGTAAGGTTAATTAAGAGAGTTTTTCTGTTAATATCGCATCAGAAGCTGGTGGTCAGTAAACTAAAGCAATAATGAGTTTCTGAGTGTGTATAACCAAGGCAGTTGCTTCAAAAAGTCCTTCAATAAGATAGTCTTCTGAGGTCTATGACTGAATATCTTAGATTTAAGTTTTTGTTGATATGTTTGCAAATTGTTTCAAAATACTTGTTAGCTTTGGTTATTTCTCTATTTACACATGATGATTCAATTAATTTGTAGTCATGAGCTATTTTAATTAATATAACATTTGTGCTTGTTAACATACCTAGTGTTGTCTTCAGAGCTGTTGTTGCTGCAGCTGTTTCATTATGGTATACATGATTGGGGTCACCTATAAGAACTGCAAAGACAAGATGTACAGCAATAACCCCACAACCATTGCTTAGCTGAAAACAGCCACTCAGGAGGTCATTGACAGCACTGATGTTCCAACATTTCAGTGGGTCAGGCAGAATTTCACTGTTCATTTGCACAACATCATCCTCAATGATGGCAGGTGTATTGAGCATGTCATAACCAAATACGAATAGTTGTAGTGACATTTACATGTTGAATAAAATATTTGTATGCCATGATTTGTAACTAATTTATGCTTTTTTTCGTATAGTTCAATAATTGTCACCCCATAATTTTACATAAATATTCTCTCTCTTTTAAGCAGAAATTCATGCTGTTTGTTTTCCTTATATTCAGTGTAAATTTATTGCACGATTGCTAACTACAAACATTCTTTAGTATTTCATTTGCATTCTCTACTAAATGCTCTGCTGTCATCAGAAAAACTACTTGCTCCATGTCCAACATTATCTGGAAAGTCATTGATCTATATCTGAAACAATATAGGTTTTAAGACATTCCCCAAGGGACTGATAAATTTTTTACTAAGAATTTTGTTTCATTTGGAATCTGTGGTACCTCTACATTTTGTACCCTGTTTCTGAAATATTCTCGGAAGCAGTCATTGGCATTTCATCTTATTTCTAATCAGTTTAGTTTTTTCAGTAGAATTTTATGGGTAACAGGATTAATGGCTTGTGACAGATCCAAAACTATGCCTGTAACACATTCATCCTTTTTACAGATTCTATTATTCTTGAGACTTACAATGCTACAGAAATGGACTTGCTGTTTTCTGTACCTTTCACATCATCTTTCTCTAGTAGAGGCACAATTCTTACCTGTTTCAGAAACAATGAAAAGTTACCTGGGCTGAAAAACCTGATTTAATTTGTCAGTTAATGAGGATGTAAACTGCCCATGCATTCAGTTAAGTACATAGTTTGCCACTTTATGAAATGCAGTTGACTTCTTTACATTTTTAATTTTTATATTGTTTCTCTTACTTTGTACTCTGTGGTGGGTTATGACAACATTAGATGTTCCATGTAATTTTTTCCCAAAACTATTTTGGAAATTTTTGTTATGGTTTCTCTGCTATAGCTAAAAGATACTCATTTACAAAATTTTCTACTTTCTGTAGATGATTTATTGACCTAACCCTGCATCTTATCTGTACCTGTTCTATTTCTGTATTTGTGTTCTTGTTTTACACCCTTCCAGTCTGGGACACCTTCATTTTAGACATTAATTACTGTTTTGGCTTTTGCTGACTTTTTTGCAGCAAGCAATACCCTCCTGTAAATCTTTTTTTATCTCTGAACATTGACTAACTATGGAGTTTTCCTATGGGACAGAGATTTCAAGGTGTGGGAGAACTTCCAAGTAGCTTTTGTTATCCATTCCTTTTATTACACACTGCTATTTATGTTGATACATTTTGAGATGACTACTTAACATTTGGTTTAAATGTTGTACAAAACTTTGTAAGTTTTGTAGTATATTGTTTTTTCTATACTGTATGTCTCATATTTGGATCAACAGTACCCTCAAAAAATCTTAAATTTTTAGTTTTTAAAAGGGTGTTTCATAGGCCTGCATTCGTGTGGGCTTATCAAATGCAGCTTTTTCATTTGATAATTGGCAGTCATTATCATGGAGTCAAAAATCTTTTACATGTACAACACAGAATTTTCTGACTATATTTGCAACAATATCATTGATTACTGATGCTGAGGTTCGTTGTGTAATTATAATTTCAAGTACACTGCTAATTTTGATTTCTTTTATTTTTACAATAGACCTATTTCAGATGAATTGCCATCATCAGATTACCTGTAATGGTACATAATTCTAGTACATTATTTCTAATTTTATGCATAATTTATTGTCTCTTACATTTTACAATATAGTGTGGAATATCTTGTATTCTATATGCTTAAAACTAAGAGCAGTAAAATTAATATAAAGCATCAAATTCAGCAACTTTAGAAAATTAGAAATAATGTGCCAAAATCATGTACCATTACTTACAGATAATGCAATAATAGCAATTCAGCTGAAACAGGTCTATTAAAATCAACCGGACTTGGCAGTATACTTGTAAATATAATTATATAATGTATATCTAAAAACAAAGATGATGAGACTTACCAAACAAAAGCGCTGGCAGGTTGATAGACACACAAACGAACACAAACATACACACAAAATTCAAGCTTTCGCAACAAACGGTTGCTTCATCGGGAAAGATGGAAGGAGAGGGGAAGATGAAAGGATGTGGGTTTTAAGGGAGAGGGTAAGGAGTCATTCCAATCCCGGGAGCGGAAAGACTTACCTTAGGGGGAAAAGAGGACAGGTATACACTCGCACACACACACATATCCATCTGCACATACACAGACACAAGCAGACATTTGTAAAGGCAAAGAGTTTGGGCAAAGATGTCAGTTGAGGTGGGAGTAAAGAGGCAAAGATGTTGTTGAAAGACAGGTGAGGTATGAGTGGCGGCAACTTGAAATTAGCGGAGGCTGAGGCATGGCGGATAACGAGAAGAGAGGATATACTGAAGGGCAAGTTCCCATCTTCGGAGTTCTGACAGGTTGGTGTTAGTGGGAAGTATCCAGATAACCCGGACGGTGTAACACTGTGCCAAGATGTGCTGGCCGTGCACCAAGGCATGTTTAGCCACAGGGTGATCCTCATTACCAACAAACACTGTCTGCCTGAGTCCATTCATGCGAATGGACAGTTTGTTGCTGGTCATTCCCACATAGAAAGCTTCACAGTGTAGGCAGGTCAGCTGGTAAATCACGTGGGTGCTTTTGCACGTGGCTCTGCCTTTGATTGTGTACACCTTCCGGGTTACAGGACTGGAGTAGGTGGTGGTGGGAGGGTGCATGGGACAGGTTTTACACCGGGGGCGGTTACAAGGGTAGGAGCCAGATGGTAGGAAAGGTGGTTTGGGGATTTCATAAGGATGAACTAAGAGGTTACGAAGGTTAGGTGGACAGTGGAAAGACACTCTTGGTGGAGTGGGGAGGATTTCATGAAGGATGGATCTCATTTCAGGGCAGGATTTGAGGAAGTCATATCCCTGCTGGAGAGCCACATTCAGAGTCTCATCCAGTCCCGGAAAGTATCCTGTCACAAGTGGGGCACTTTTGGGGTTCTTCTGTGGGAGGTTCTGGGTTTGAAGGGATGAGGAAGTGGCTCTGGTTATTTGCTTCTGTACCAGGTTGGGAGGGTAGTTGCGGGATGCGAAAGCTGTTTTCAGGTTGTTGGTGTAATGGTTCAGGAATTCCGGACTGGAGCAGATTCGTTTGCCACGAAGACCTAGGCTGTAGGGAAGGGACCGTTTGATGTGGAATGGGTGGCAGCTGTCATAATGAAGGTACTGTTGCTTGTTGGTGGGTTTGATGTGGACGGACCTGTGAAGCAGGCCATTGGACAGATGGAGGTCAATGTCAAGGAAAGTGGCATGGGATTTAGAGTAGGACAAGGTAAATCAGATGGAACGAAGGGAGTTGAGGTTGGAGAGGAAATTCTGGAGTTCTTCTTCACTGTGAGTCCAGATCATGAAGATGTCATCAATAAATCTGTACCAAACTTTGGGTTTGCAGGCCTGAGTAACCAAGAAGGCTTCCTCTAAGCGACCCATGGATAGGTTGGCGTACGAGGGGGCCTTCCTGGTACCCATGGCTGTTCCCTTTAATTGTTGGTAGGTCTGGCCTTCAAAAGTGAAGAAGTTATGGGTCAGGATGAAGCTGGCTAAGGTAATGAGGAAAGAGGTTTTAGGCAGGGTGGCAGGTGACCGGCGTGAAAGGAAGTGCTCCATCGCAGCGAGGCCCTCGACGTGCGGAATATTTGTGTATAAGGAAGTGGCATCAATAGTTACAAGGATGGTTTCCGGGGGTAACAGACTGGGTAAGGATTCCAGACATTCGAGAAAGTGGTTGGTGTCTTTGATGAAGGATGGGAGACTGCATGTAATGGGTTGGAGGTGTTGATCTACATAGGCAGAAACACGTTTTATGGGGGCTTGGTAACCAGCTACAATGGGGCGGCCGGGATGATTGGGTTTGTGAAGTTTAGGAAGAAGGTAGAAAGGTAGGGGTGCGGGGTGTCGGTGGGGTCAGGAGGTTGATGGAGTCAGGTGTAAAGTTTTGTAGGGGGCCTAAGGTTCTGAGGATTTCTTGAAGCTCCTCCTGGACATCAGGAATGGGATTACCTTGGCAAACTTTGTATGTGGTGTTGTCTGAAAGCTGACGCAGTCCCTCAGCTACATACTCCCGACGATCAAGTAGCACTGTCATGGAACCCTTGTCCGCCGGAAGAATGACGATGGAACGGTCAGCCTTCAGATCACGGATAGCTTGGGCTTCAGCAGTGGTGATGTTGGCAGTAGGATTAATGTTTTTTATGAAGGATTGAGAGGCAAGGCTGGAAGTCAGAAATTCCTGGAAGGTTTGGAGGGGGTGATTTTGAGGAACTGGAGGTGGGTCCCGCTGTGACGGAGGACAGAACTGTTCTAGGCAGGGTTCAATTTGGATAGTGTCTTGGGGAGCTGGATCATTAGGAGTAGGATCATTAGCAGTAGGATTAGTTTTATTTACATTAGGACTAGTTTTATTTACATTCCCTCCGCAAACATGCCTTCGCCCTAGCCAGATTACACTCCCATATTTTATTTTCTCAGGCTTGTCTGACATTTGGCATTATCCCCAAAGACCTCACACTTAAAGTTCCCATCTCTGGCTGCAACCCTTCTTTCCATCAGTCCCTATACCAGTTCCAAACTGAACAATCCATTGTCCTCACCCACTTAATCCTTCACCTACACATCAACTCAGCCAATGAACACACCCGTCAACTCCTATCCTTAATAAAAGTCCTCAATCTTTCCTCTCCCACATCCATGTTGGGTAATGGGAAGAGAGAATATATTGAAGGGAAAGTTCCCAGATCCGGAGTTCTGATAGGTTGGTGTCAGTGGGAAGTATCCAGATAACCCGGATGGCGTAACACTGTGCCAAGATGTGCTGGCAGTGCAGCAAGGCATGTTTAGCCACAGGGTGATCCTCATTACCTACAAACACTGTCTGCCTGTGTCCATTCATGCAAATTGACAGTTTGTTGCTGGTCATTCCCACATAGAAGGCTTCACAGTGTAGGCATGTCAGTTGGTAAATCATGTGGGTGCTTTCACACGTGGCTCTGCCTTTGATCATGTATGCCTTCCAGGTTACAGGACTGAAGTAGGTGGTGGTGGGAGGGTGCATGGGACAGTTTTTACACTGGGGACAGTTACAAGGGTAGGAGCCAGAGGGTAGGGAAGGTGGTTTGGGGATTTCATAGGGATGAATCAAGAGGTTATGAAGGTTAGGTGGATGGCAGAAAGACACTCTTGGTGGAGTGGGGAGGATTTCATGAAGGATAGATCTTGTTTCAGGGCAGAATTTGAGGAAGTCGTATCCATGCTGGAGAGCCATATACTGAGGTTTTTGTTACTCTTGTGGCACTCTTGACCACCTGTGACATGCCAAAAGGGTGATAATGTTTACGAGACTGCTACTTGTTTCATCCATAATATTTGCGCTTATGTTCATGTATTCACATCAGAATAACCTCTTCGTAGGCACTGTAACTTTCTCCAGAACCTCAGTTAATTTATCTAAAAAGGTGCCCGTGTTTCCACTAGGTGATTAGTACCCACAAAGAATGATTACTTTTATTTTCCAGAATTACTTTTATTTTGTAAATGCCATTGCCTGTTAGTTCAGTAGCTCTGTTTCGTTTCAATAATTAAGATAGCATTATGTCTGATTTTGAACTATGTTTCTTTTTTGATATATAACACACACACACACACACACACACACACACACATACACACACACACACACACACACGTGACCCTCCCCTAATTCTATGATGCAAATTACTATACAGTTTGAAGCCTGAAGTTCTACTTCCGATTCCTGTATTTTATTCTTTGTTGACTGAATGTTTTCATAAAATATGGTTAGGTTTGTATCCACTGTTCCTTTTCTTCATGGCTTATTTTTTACTCTGATGCCTCATAAGCAAGCTTTTTGTTGTGAAATCTCTTTTTTGAGCTGTATCGAAATGTTTCTGCACCACTTCTGATTTTTTAAAGTAGGGAAACATGTTGTTGGCGTTTATTCTAGAAAAGACTCAATCTTTCTACCAATGACAACAGCTAATTGACCATGCATGGCACAAGACCCACAACTCAAACAACCTCCTCCACATTCCAGTCATGTTCAGTTGTAGATCTCAGCTTATGAAGCCTCATTTATCAATAGTCCCAATTGGTACCAGTGTAACACGCCTGAAATCATCCATCACCAGCATCATCCAGAGATCTGCATTAATACACTCTGCAGCACTATCAAGGCATGGTTTATCATTGTTCCAGAATAACTCAACAAAACACAATGTTGTCCCAGTTCTGGTAAGCTGTCTTGTCCAGTTCACCACCTGTCCAGTCCCTGTTGAAGTGTTTCCCATCCCACCCACTATTACTATCAAACTCGTTTGTGAAATCTCTACATAAATGCCTTAAGCCCTCTATCACTTGACTTATCCCAGCATTTGGTTTAAAAATGCCAGTACCTGAAGCTATTACCCCAACATTTTGTGCAGCTGGGTGCTTTCATGTCACCCATGGCTGCTTCCTAGCAGCAGTACTTCCTTCTTCCTAACATTTGTCACAACCCTGGGCTTTCTGATCCCTGCTGGTGGCTGCTCCATGTTTCTTGCACCTACTTCTAACTGAGGCACTTCTTCACTTGACACCTGTGTTATGTATGTACAATATAACAGTCAGACCTCATCCTCTTCATCCCCACCTTTCTGCTAGCTGTCAATTGACAACCATCTTTGACCTCTCATCTTCCATAATACTTAGCAGTTCTTTACTTGCTTGATCCAATTATTCTTGAAAGGCAAAGACTTTCTCTCCATCTTTCTTAATCAAATGAATTCTAATGTACATAATGCAGTTCCAGGGAGGGGATGGCTCTGGCGTTCCCCAAAACCTATCTACTCCATTTCTCCACATGAAACAAATTACCACGCTGTACACAGTAAACGTAATTTCCCACAACTGTATGACAAAACCCTCACCTTGTGGCATTTACTTACCTGGTTGTCCATCTGGCTATCGACAGTCTCACTGTTCCTCACAATATTGTTCTAGCTTTCATCGGTTGTTGAATTGATGGACACAACAGAGACTGTGCTTTTATGTTGTCTTTTCCACATTTTATCACTACTTTAAATGTTGTAATGACCAGTTTGAGCATACATCTCCCTGATAACACAGGCAGTAAAAACTCCACTCTCTCCTAGTTCACTCCTTCAATCACACAGTCTTAGTGAGAAAAACAGTTAAGGTCAGTCATCTTAGTAAGCAGTGGTATGAACACAAAAGGCTGTCCACTTGGGAAACATTTTATACAATCAGGTTAATGAAACCACATTTAATAAACGCTTTGTAATACCAACAGAAATTACATACCAGGTAGTGGTATCTATCTGAAGCTTAGCATGAGCTGTTACATATTTCACAACTGCTACAGACTTTCTGAGCTCAAAACATGACGTCACTTAAACTATGACCACCAAAGATCAGTGTCCAAGACATAGGCATGATATTTTTGGGTGGGGTCAGTCTTACAGAGATTGGCTTAAAATATTTGCCAATTTCTGGATTTATTTAATATTTTGAAAAATGGCTATGTTAGATTTTTCTACTGTGAATGTATTGTATGTAAAGACAGTAATACAGCTAATAAAGTATGTAGAAGATTAATAAACTATAAAAACACATAGAATACTCTAATGCACGACATTGGGAATATCCTACTTATAAGTATGGTTGCCACATTGAAAATTATTTTACATTATAAGTTACACAAAAAATCAATTAGTGACTTAATTAATTAGTGAGGAGTGCCACTGAATCTGTAAAAATGAGAACAGCAAAGCACAGTGTCAAAGTTTGGACTCTGAAAGTTAGTATGGCACAATAGTAGGTGTGTATAGTCCCAAACTTTTTACAAATCTCTCGAGTTAATTAATTTCCAGTAAATGACAACTCATTCTCAGAAAGAGCACAATGACTGTTTTTGAATGAACAGCATCAATACTCCAGATTCTGCTGATTAGCTCAAAATGTTTTTCTAGTAGATATTGTTACTG
The DNA here is from genome assembly GCF_021461385.2 of Schistocerca piceifrons. NCBI lineage: Eukaryota > Metazoa > Arthropoda > Insecta > Orthoptera > Acrididae > Schistocerca > Schistocerca piceifrons. The sequence goes on from NC_060141.1 coordinate 267,670,217, forward strand.
TGACTTTAATAGCAATATCATTTAATTTGTCGTGATGCCATGTTAACACCATTGACAATGGATCTTCCTTTTAATAGACTATCTTTGGAGGTGATTACATGTAGTTTAATATGCCCTATGATTTTGGCTCTTATGGACATGCCTTGATATTATATATACCATTTGAGCAAATAGAAGATATTCTTATTCTGTATCATATCAAGTTGTATGTCATACATACAATATCCCAGTGTACAGTTCTACATTGGTGACCCACAATGACTGTGAAATTATGGTAAAAACATGCAAAATCTGAATACAATTCATTGACAGTGCAGCCACCATGCAATCACTGTGCATCACAATTCACAAATTATGCAAATGAGAGCAGTGCAAGAGTATGGAGAGCTTCGCATCCAACTCTCCAACGACGTTTATTCTTCAAAACGAAGATTGACACACCAGTGCAGTGCACAAAAAACTGCTACTAATGTCAATAAATGGCATCCAACAACCTATCTATAGTATGACTTCATCACCATCCACTTTGAAAGTGGCACATACACTATATGATCAAAAGTATCCGGACACCCTCAAAAGCATACGTTTTTCATATTAGGTGCTGCCACCAACTGCGAGGTACTCCATATCAGTGACCTCAGTTGCCATTATTATAAGTGAACAGAATGGGGTGCTCCGTGGAACTCACAGACTTTGAACATGGTCAGGTGATTGGTTGTCACTTGTGTCACATGTCTGTACGCAAGATTTCCACACTCCTAAACATCCCTAGGTCCACTGTTTCCAATGTGATAGTGAAGTGGAAATGTGAAGGGACACGTAAAGCACAAAAGCGTACAGGCAGATCTTGTCTTTCGACTGACAGGGACTGCCAACAGTTGAAGACAATCATAATGTGTATAGGCAGACATCCATCCAGGCCATCACACAGGAATTCCAAACTGCATCAGGATCCACTGCAATTACTATGACAGTTAGGCGGGATGTGAGAAAACTTGGATCTCATGGTCGAGCGGCTGCTCAAAAGCCACACTTCATGCTGGTAAATGCCAAACGATACCTCGCTTGGTGTAAGTAGCATAAACATTGGATGATAGAACAGTGGAAAAATGTTGTGTGGAGTAACAAATCATGGTACAAAATGTGGCAATCCGATGGCAGGATGTGGGTATGGCGAATCCCCTGTGAACGTCATCTGGTAATGTGCAATACAAATGCCTCTTCTTTAGTCTTTTTCTTCTTCTTGTTTATCCTGGCTTCTTGAGATCTCTTGTGAAGATACATGATACGACAAGTTCCTTTGCAGTGTAGGACAATCAATGAAGTTACGTGTCAGTTCATAATTTAACTTTTGAAACTGCCGGTTTATTGGCATTTATGGAAAGAAAAACACTCTCAAACTCTCATGTGGTCAGCAAACTTCGTGTAACATTTTGTGTGTGTAATGGGCCTTACTACATTGCAAATAATTCTAATGAATTAATAAAGCTGCTTTACAGTGTTTCAAGGCAATGTAATCAACAAGGTAATACATGTCTCAATTAAAACTGTACCTTGATATTTTGAATAAACTTTCAGTTAATTTTTTTGTCAAAATCAGCACTTGTCTCAAAATTAATCTCCAACTTCGTGCATTAAGTCCAAACACATTTGCACTATTGTACTCAATTTACTGGACAGTTCAATCACGTACTGGTGTGTAATGTACTTCAAATCAAGTGCGCAGGTTTCAGTTTTCCCTAATGGGCTGAACAACTCTTTCGTAATAACGTGATGTGTCTCTCTCACATAAAGTTTAAATGGAACTGGATTTACTCTCCATTTGGATCAAGATCACAAAATAAAATTCACCACATAGGTTAGCGAACTGTACATGCACACTTTTAGCACTCTAAGTGATAATTCGTCTCAGAGTAAAAGCCGCAGGTAAATTCACACTTTTTTTATGCATACAAAATTCGAAACACCTGTACATTAAACAAATAAATTATGGCATGTAATTACTTATTAGACATTTCCAATTCTGAATGAACTTCAAGAACCTGTATTTCATAATCAATAAAATTTTATCTCCTGAGAGAAATTATTAGTGTCCTAAAATGGATTCAGGTTACAGTCAACTCATGTCTGGATCATGACGTCAGGAATCAACTCTTGCTTGGGATGAACGAAATACCTGTACTCAAAAATACTGTCCATTGAGTAATTTACTGACTTTTATAAGAAATTTGGTTCACTGTTGCATCACTACAGTATGTAGCACCAACAGTAAAATTCGGAGGTGGTCGTGTTATGGTGTGGTCATTTTTCATGGAGGAGGCTTGCACCCCTTGTTGTTTTGCATGGCACTATCACAGCACAAGCCTACATTGATGTTTTTAGTACCTTCTTGCTTCCCACTATTGAAGAGCAATACAGGCATGGTGATTGCATATTTTAACATGATCAAGCACTTGTTCATAATGCATGGCCTGTGGCAGAGTGGTTACATGATGATAATATCTCTGTAATGGACTGGCCTGCACAGAGTCCTGACCTGAATCCTATAGAACACCTTCAGGATGTTTTGGAATGCTGACTTTGTGCCAGGCCTCATCGACCAACATCGATACCTCTCCTCAGTCCAGTGCTCCGTGAAGAATGGGCTGCCATTCCCCAAGAAACCTTCCAGCACTTGATTGAACATATGCCTACGAGATTGGAAGCTGTCATCAAAGCTAAGGGTGGGCCAACACCATACTGAATTCCAGCATTAATGATGGAGGGTGCCACAAACTTGTAAGTCATTTTCAGCCAGGTGTCTGGATAATTTTGATCACGTAGTGTACCATAACATAACCATCTGACCAGTGGGATTCACAATTGCTTGCTTTTAATGATGGTTCTTCCATGCCGCATGAGCTAATTTTTGACCTAGCATTGACACAATCGACAATGCAGGTGGACATACTGCCTGCACTACAAGCCATATAGAGCAAAAGAACATTCATCTACATTACCACCACCAAAACTCCTATGGAAAATGCCACCTTTTCATCCCAACCTCTCTTCTGTTTGATTTGCAAAAGTGGAAAGTATTCTCACCTGATATGGCATTGTAAGGTAACAGGGGTAATATGGAACTCTTTCAAGTAATTTAAAATTTAAAGCACGGCAGCAGAGATAATATGCTGGGCAAAAATAGACCGGAAAATATTTGTTTGTGTTTTGATGGACGTTGTAGTTCCGTTGGATAGTGTTTTGGTTTTCTTTTAATTGCAATGAATTATATAAGTGTGGTGATAATTTGTAAAATTATATAATGTATTTAGATTTAAGTATTTAAATATTATAAAATACTGTAAACGAATTGTGACCATGTTTAGCAATTATTTTGGCTACTGTGGTGTCATGTGACCCGACTCAGGACTGTGGATGTGAGCGGGAAAATCGGGGTCTTTGGTCGTTGGCCATTGTGATGGCGAGTTGGGAGCGGCAAAGTGCCGCAAGTGCAAGCATGGACGCCAGGGTATGCGAAGGAACAAAGTGAAAGTGTGTGGGTGTGAGACAAACAGTGTACGAATTGCACCGATTATTATTTGTGAACTTAAAAATGCTTGGCCACAACGTTAAAGTGCTTCTTTTGAATAAATAAGTTTCAATCTGAATGTGTATAGTTCAATTCACTGCTCTTCAAAAGCCAGCCAATATCAGACTCAATAATAGGGGCACAAATGCAACCGTTTACTACCAACCCCCTTTACAGAGGAGCCACGTGAAAAATAGGTAGTAAACGAGCCCGAGTTCAGTTGCAATTGGGGGCTCGTCCGGGATAGGACTTTCTTCCATATTCCATAGTATTTCGGAATCGAATGTCCGTCTGATGTTAGGCTTTTGAACAGTCAGTGTGGGGGCTCTGAGCTAAATTGGTGCATTGGCAGTACCGGAGTGTTTGTGCTGGACAAGATACGTGCTGCCACGTGGTTACGCCGATATAAGGCCACCACGATTGTGAAGCAGTCAGTTACACAGTCTGATGAGTTGACCACGTGTTGCCGTGGGTAAAACCACCGTGCTTGCCGTATCCACGTGTTGCCGCGGGTAAAACTGTCGTCCGTGCCGCGATACGTGCTGCCGCGAGAAGAAACCGTCGTCCGTGCCACGTCCATGTGTTGCTATGGGTAAAGCAGTCGAAGCTGTATCCACGTGCTGCCGACGATCAACGCCGTCATCCGTGCCACCGACCAACACGACTACATGCTGCCAGGGGCCTACGCAACGTGTTCTCACTCCTGATTGAGTTTGCTGTGTGTCCACGCCGCCGATTAAGATTCATTGCATAGCTGTGCTGCGGAGCTCACTGCAGACATCGCGTCACACGAGGATTTAAAAGATAAGTACAGCCAGCAGCTACATTGCAAAATTGTGTCCTTTCATTAGCTATGGCCGATGAGATGCGTGAATCTCAAAGTGAAGGCGAATCAGTGGATGTTAGGAGTACCTGTAGTAGCCCTATCATGCCAAAAGAAATAGGCTGGATACCAGGAAGTGACCTCAGCACATTTCTTGTAAAACTTACTAGTAAATTAGGAGAAATAGACTCGAAAATAGGGAATATAAAAGCTGCAATAGTTGGAGAAATGGATTCGAAAATAGGGGATATGGAATTAAGGCTTAGTGATAAAATAAAGACAGTGAGTGAAAAATTTGATCAGCTAGATCTCAAATTCACTCAAATTACAGATAAAGATGAAAACACAGTTAAAATTGTTGAGGGAATTATTGAGAGAGTTGATGAGGTTGAAAGAGGCCTAGTAGCCGAGGTGGACACTGTGCAAAGTAATCTTGTGGGGCAGATTCAGGTACAGGAACAGAAATGCACATTAGTAAGTATGTCTTGAGGGAAACAGTTAATACTGTGGCAGCAGGGAATGGAAATTTGTTGTTGGGATATCCTCTGGGGCATGGATTTCAGTCAAAACCTTTTAATGGGGAGAATAAATACCATGCAGTTGACTTTCTAGCTGCGTGTAAGGATAACTTTGTGACAGGGATGGGTGAGCAGGCAAAAATTAAATATGTTAAGAGGCAGTTGGAAGGGGGAGCTCAAACAAGGGCAAACCAAAATGATGATAAATTTTGTGATTTTAAAACCTTCGAAAACCTGTTCTTGAACAAATACTGGGGCCAAGCAAAACAATTAAGATCGCAAAACAATTTTTTGAATGGATCTAGTTACAAGAGTGGAAAGGAAAGTATGAGAGAGTTCTGTGTTAGAGAACTGAATAAATTAAATCATCTGGATAGGCCACTGGGCGTATTAACAGAAATATCTACACTAAAGAGATTACCAGAGCATTTGCAATGGGATTTGATTCACAGTGCAACAGATTCAGTGGAAGAATTTCGTAATTTTGTGAAGAATATAGGAGGGAGGAAATCTGCAAATAGTCTGTTTCTTTTTTTTTAAAAAAAAAAAAAAAAAAAAAAAAAAAAAAAAAAAAAAAAAAAAAAAAAAATGTTGAGATTTTATTAAAATTTCTAATGTATCTGTGGCACCTGGAGTTGATACTGGTGTGTGGGGGTAGGATTGTTGCTGGGACAGTCATGTAGGGCAATCACTAAATATGCAAATTGTAGAGGCATATGGGAAATAATTAACTTCCTTATTATAAGATGTTCATGAGGAAAGTGAGGGAAAGAACACTAATGGCTAAGTGGATGCTAGTAAAAGTTTATGACCTTGGTGAGTTTGTTTGCCATTTATGATTGAATCTAGGTAGCCATGGAAATGTCATAAAAGAATGGGTTTCAAGATATTGCCAAATATTATGTGAAAATTTATATAGGAATTCTTAAAAAAAAAAAATTGAGTGTATTTATGTACAGTGATACTGCTGTATGGATGCTTAAAATATATATATATATCTGCATCTGGGAATAAATTCTCTTGGTGCGGGGGGGGGGGGGGGGTATATATATATATATATATATATATATATATATATATATATATATAAAAACAAAGATGAGGTGACTTACCGAACAAAAACGCTGGCAGGTCGATAGACACACAAACAAACACAAACATACACACAAAATTCAAGCTTTCGCAACAAATTGTTGCCTCATCAGGAAAGAGGGAAGGAGAGGGGAAGACGAAAGGAAGTGGGTTTTAAAGGAGAGGGTAAGGAGTCATTCCAATCCCGGGAGCGGAAAGACTTACCTTAGGGGGAAAAAAGGACAGGTATACACTCGCACACACGCACATATCCATCCACACATACAGACACAAGCAGACATATTTGGTCTTTAAATATGTCTGCTTGTGTCTGTATGTGTGGATGGATATGTGCGTGTGTGCGAGTGTATACCTGTCCTTTTTTCCCCCTAAGGTAAGTCTTTCCGCTCCCGGGATTGGAATGACTCCTTACCCTCTCCTTTAAAACCCACTTCCTTTCGTCTTCCCCTCTCCTTCCCTCTTTCCTGATGAGGCAACAATTTGTTGCGAAAGCTTGAATTTTGTGTGTATGTTTGTGTTTGTTTGTGTGTCTATCGACCTGCCAGCGTTTTTGTTCGGTAAGTCACCTCATCTTTGTTTTTATATATAATTTTTCCCACGTGGAATGTTTCCTTCCATTATATATATATATATATATATATATATATATATATATATATATATATATATATATATATATATATATCTGCATCTGGGAATATATATATATATATATATATCTGCATCTGGGAATAAATTCTCTTGGTGCGGGGGGTAGAAGTGTCGGAGGTCCTGATCTGGGAACATTTGAAGGGTGAAATAGAATATATTTAACTATGCCATGTTTGTGTTTGATTTTTGTGCATGTTCGTCATTTGTACAAACCTCAATAAGAACTGATCAGTGAAAACAGAATGTTCCAGGGAGGATTTGGATAGCCTGATTCCTGGGAAATGTGGGTCTGCATGTCTAGGCAAGATTTAGGAGGATTTGATTAAATTTTGATAGGATGGCTTGGCTAATGAGAGGAAGCACAGTGCTGTTGGCTGACAAGTTTGGAAAGACTGTATTCCAATGAATAAACCTGTGAACACAAGGATCTGGTTACAACAACTTCGTGCAACTTACAGAAACAACTGTGTAAAAAGTGGAAGTGTTAATGTGCAGTGGTGGGCAACCTACATATAGACTAACATGGGCATTTATTTTGCCTGCCCAGTCACTCAATAGGATACTATCTAATTGTATATTTGAGTTGGATACATTGTTGGATTATGTATGTATGTTTCCTAATGATAGTACATACACTGATTAACTCACCACTATAACACTGTTCTACGTGTTTTGGTGCCATTATAGTTATAATTAAAATGTTTAATATATAAAGTAATATGGGTTCACTCCATTTGGTGCTACTTCATGTTGCCGTTACTAAGGTAATGTCTCCATGAAGTGGGGGTATGTAAGGTAACAGGGGATAATATGGAACTCTTTCAAGTAATTTAAAATTTAAAGCACGGCAGCAGAGATAATATGCTGGGCTAAAATAGACTGGAAAATATTTGTTTGTGTTTTGATGGACGTTGTAGTTCCGTTGGATAGTGTTTTGGTTTTCTTTTAATTGCAATGAATTATATAAGTGTGGTGATAATTTGTAAAATTATATAATGTATTTAGATTTAAGTATTTAAATATTATAAAATACTGTAAACGAATTGTGGCCATGTTTAGCAATTATTTTGACTACTGTGGTGTCATGTGACCCGACTCAGGACTGTGGATGTGAGCGGGAAAATCGGGGTCTTTGGTCGTTGGCCGTTGTGGTGGCGAGTTGTACTTTGCAATTAACCACCAGAGAATGCAAGACTGGTAAATAAAATAATAAATCTTACCTCAGAGTAAACACATAATTGTCTAACTCAATGGGAAAAATACGGCCAGCCAGACACAAGACTTGAAACCTGCGCCCCATGCACTGAAGTCATGACGTATGCCCAGAGCCACACCACAGGAACACTTGACCTGGGTTGGGATGATTAGGTGTGACAGACCAATGGGTTCAGCCACTGTGTGTGTGGTGTGGTACATCATGTGGTGGCGTCAGATGTCCATCATTTGTTGTCTGTTTTTGAGACATTTCCCAGCATTTGTGGCACCATGTGTCTTCCATTAAAATCTAGTCTCAGCATCATCTCAATTGCTGCAGGGGTTTTAAACAATAACAAGAATCACACTGCATACTTTGAGTAGCTCAAGAATCTCACTAATGCCCTTTTTGGGTCTTAGCCAGCTTTCCATACGCAGTATAATGGGTGACTTTAAAGTGAACTTTTTAACAGAAAATAGAAACAGAACATAATTTGAACACCTGACGTACTCTTACTACTATGTAGCAGTGGTAGACACTCTTAAGTACAGTAACAGCCAATTCTAGTACTTTAATAGGAAACATATTTATAGATAAAGATGCACATACTGCACATGCTACATTACTGTTAACTCCAAATTTTCTATTTTTATCAATGCAGTTACAAGTCTATTTTAAGAAACATCGTCTAGACAAATTAGTGGGAGGAAACCTGTTTTGATCAGGTTATAGGCCTTGGATACTCAGGGCATCAAAATTTCTTGTAAAGTGAAAAATGAACTTCATGCAACAGCCAAGACATCAAATGATCCAAATACGATTAGGCATTACAAACAGTACAATAAAATCGTTAAGAAGACAATATAGGCAGCAAAGAACATGTTCTTAAAGGGAGAAATTGATAAGTCAAGCAATAAAGCGAAAATTATCTGGAATTTTGTAAAAAAGAAAACAATAGAAAGTGCAGTCTGTGGTGAAAATATCCAAATAAAAATGAGGATTGTCTGGTTAGTGATCCAAAAACAGATTCTGATATATTCAACAAACATTTTTTAACAGTAACAGAACAAACAGGACTGCAAGGCTGTATAAATCAAGCCACGAATTTTCTGCAAGCCAGTGCACCTAGCACAGTGCAAAAGATAAGTAACAATGGTCACTATCCCAGAAAATGAAAGAGTCAATATATATCTGAAAAGTAAAGAGAGTAAAATCATTCACCAAATTTTTGATGCATTACTTAAGCAAGGAAAAGCTACCAGAAGGCTTAAGTATGCAGCTGTAAAACCTCTGTATCAGAAGAGAGATAAGGCAGATGCTGCAAAGTATTGGCCAGTATCACTACTAACAAGTTTTCGTAAGATTTTAGAGAAAGCAATGCACGTATGGATTGTCAAGCATCTCAGTGAGCATAATATCATTACCAAAAGTTATTGGATTTCAGAAGTAGTTATCAACAAAAGATTAATATTTGCATTCGCTTCTAATGTTATGGAGTTCATCAATGAAAAGATGAAGATGGTTGGCTTATTTTGTGACCTAACAGACAACAATTTATGGGTAATGACTTGTAGATTAAAACTGGATAAACTGCAAAAAGGTAGGAAGTTAAGGAGATGGGACCTGGATACGTTAAAAAAGGGGAGTTTTTTGAGAATTTCAGAGAGTTTCATTTCAGAGAGAACATTAGGCACGAATCGACTAAAACAGGAGATTGGAATATAACAGAAGATAATGGATAGCTATGAGAGATGAAATAGTGAAGCCAGTCAAGGATAAATAGGTAAAAAGACAAGGACATTGGGTAACACAGGAGATACTGAATTTATATTACAAAAGGAGAAAATATAAAAATGCAACAAATTAAGCATGCAAAAGGAAACACAATGTTTCAAAAATGAGATGGACAGAAAGGCAAAATGGCTAAGCAAGAATGGCTAGAGGGCAAACTCAAGGAGTTAGAAGCATATATCATCAAAAGCAAGATACATACCACCTACAGGAGAATTAAAGAGGCCTCTGGAGAAAAGAGAAGCACCTATATGAATGTCAAGAGCTCGGGGTATCTGCAGGGTCTATATAGGATAAATGAGGCTGAAGGCAATACTATAGAAATGGAATAGGACATAGATGAACATGAGATGGTAGACATGATACTATGAGAAGAAGTTGACAGAGCACTGAAAAACTTAAGTTGAAATGAAGAATATAATAATTCCAGTTAAAAAAAAAGTGCTGAAAGCTGTGAATATTACCAAGCCATAAGTTTAATAAGTCATGGTTGCAAAATACTAACATGAATTCTTTACAGAGAAGGAATGGAAAAACTGGTAGTAGAAGCTGAATTTGGGGAAAAGCAACAACTTGGATTCCGGAGAAATGTAGGAACATGAAAGGCTATGTTGACCTTAAAACTTATCTTAGAAGATAAATTAAGGAAAGGCAAGCCTAGGATATATTCCTCCAATGACCACCAATGCCAGTCCGGTCAAAAGCATCACCTATCCCATCAAAGGTAGGGCTACCTGTGAAACCAGACATGTGATCTACAAGGTAAGCTGCACGAACTGAACCGCATTCTACGTGGGCATGACAACCAACAAGCTGTCTGTCCGCATGAATGGCCACTGAAAAACTGTGGCCAAGAAACAGATGGACCATCCACTTCCTGAGCATGCTGCCCAACATAATGTTCTTCATTTCAAAGACTGCTTCACAGCCTGTGCCATCTGTATGCATCCCACCAACACCAGCTTTTCTGAACTGCACACAATATATCCTATGTTTCTGTAGCTCTCCTCAACCTTTGTGAGTCATTGTCCTTTGGCCACCTATACCATTCCCTGTTCCTATTCCAACACTACACAGTCCTCTATTCCACCAACACACAAGTTGTTTCACTTATCTCTTTCTCTGCAGTCTCAGTCGCCCCCCCCCCCCCCCCCCCCCCTCCCCACGACCCACCGTCTAACCTCCTGACTGCATCTAGCTGCCCTACACTGTGTGTGTGTGTTTTGTCTAATTCCGATATTTTCAGTATATGGTGAGTAGCGTTCTTTCACATGGATAGTGGAATGTAGTCTAATTAAATCAGGTGATGCTGAGGGAATTAAGATTAGGAAACAACACTCTGAAAGTACTAGATGATTTTTGCTGTTTGGGCAGCAAAATTACTGATGACAGCTGTAGTATACAAAATGTAGACTCGCAATGGCAAGAAAAGCATTGCTGAAGAAGAGTAATTTGTTAACATCAAATATAGATTTAAGTGTAAGGAAGTCTTTTCTGAAAGGATTTGTATGGAATGTAGCCATGTATGGATATGGAACATGCACAATAAACAGTTTACAAAAGAAGATAATAGGAATTTTTGAAGTGTGATGCTACAGAAGAATGCTGAAAATCAAGTGGGTAGATAATGTGATTAATGAGCAGGCACTAAACAGATCTGGGGGTAAAAGAAATTTGTGGCTCAACTTGATGAAAGGATCGGTTGATAGGACACATTCTGAGACATCAAGGGATCACCAAACAGAAAACAGGGTTGCATTGGATAGTCGAGAAGGTGTCTAAGTGTCATCAGAATGGGGTACCAACACATTTGGAGTGCCTTAGGCCTCAGTCCTGAGGCTCCTACTTTTTATTATTTTTATTAATTATTGGCCTCTTTGTACAGAGTATTGTATATTCACTATCTCTGCTGATGACACTATACTATATATTGATAATTCCTTGTAAAAACTTGAGGTGTCAGCTAATAAGGTTTTAGTGATATTGTGAACTGGTTTAACACAAATGGCGTTTTTATTAATTAACATGAAACAAACTTTATTCGGTTTCACACAACCTCTAAAGATGAAGAAATGGGTCGAAACCTAGATAACCAACTGATAGCTAGGGCGGATAGTTCAAAATACCTGGGCTTACATTTTGATACAAAAATAAACTAGTAAAACCACAAAAGACTAATTTATGTGATTTGCTCCTTTAGTTTGCTTTCATGGAAATAAAAAATCTGCTTATTATGGTTATTTCCATGCCATTATGGTATATAGCATAATATTTTGGTGAAATCAGCCACTAGCTATATGCACAGTAAAGAACCATAAGAATCACAAGTGGAGTTCCCCCTGCAGTCATGTGCAGAAATCTTTTTAAGGAACTTGAAATCCTTACAGTCACTGCGGTCTGCTTGATGTGTTTCATAAGGAAAAAAATGATATTAGAGGAAAAGAAGGTATCCAACATGAGCAAGCAAGCCTGAGCATGGTACAGAAGGTGGTCCATTTCGTGGATTTAAGATTTTTAATGTCCACCATTCACAAATTAAATGTTTAGTAGATGATGAGTTCTTGTTTAAAAACTTAATCAGTTCCTATTGAAAGGATCATTTTACACTATAGTAGAGTTGCTAAAAAACACTGTACAGTACCCATGAACCTGTAACGTTCAGATACATTCCCAGATCCTTATTGTGATCCTGTCTATTTATTCTTGTAAATGTATTGATTTTTCTGTAATAGATTTTCTCTAATATTTATTTTCTGTAATATTTATTTTTTCCTGCAATATTTATTCATCTGCAAAACTTATTTATTCTTGTAATGGAACCTAAGTTGTAGATATTTTAATATGAAACTGATTAGTACTATTTACATAAAGCCACAGAATGTATCCACACCAAAGTTTTAAAACCATTCCATATCCTGTGATATATTCACAACATGGATCACAGGAAAACGAAATAAATAAATAAAATGATTATATGATCTCCACTATTTTTCAGGAGCTTCCAAACTCTGTTATTTTGTGTCAAATGCTTTGGTACCTGATCACTATAAGTGTAATAGACTCACAATTAGTGGCAATGCTGCAGATTTTGGGCATCACTTAAATTCTGTGAGCAAGGCTGGTATTCTTATCCATCTCTGTCACCTGGCAGAATGATCCAAGTAGTATCTAGAAGTCCAGATGAAATGATCTGCAGGCAGTTGCATACTTTTCAATCAGTGGCTACCAGAATGGCCCCTTTTATGCTCACACATTCATACTGAATATAAATGTGATCCTTATCCTCTCTTGCCAATTTTTTCCTAAGGAGTACCATTGCTTGTCATATGTCTGAAATGCCAACAATTAACAAAACCCTACACACTTGCACAGGCAATGGCCTTGCTGCAGTGGATACACCGGTTTCTGTGAGATCACCAAAGTTAAACACTGTTGGGTGTGGTCGGCACTTGGATGGGTGACCATCCAGGCCACCATGCGATGTTGCCATTTTTTGGGGTGCACTCACCTTCATGATGCCAATTAAGGAGTAAAGGAAACATCACCCACAGGACAGAAAGATTTTTGATGCATTTTTGGTGTACATGGTAAGTGTGTCTTAGGAGCCTGAGCAACACAACAGTTCACACCAGCATTCAACCACGTAACAGAAGCCACAGTGATTTCCAGCTGCTTAATGAACAGCAATGAACTTATACCTCTTGCCAATATCACGTTCACTAACAATAACAAACTCGAAAATAGTGGTATGATAGGCATGACAATATACACTGCTGTTGAACTGGGAAGATAAATGGGAAAAAGTATGAGAACTGTAATATGCAGAGGCCAGTATATTAAGACACAGCATGAAAGCTGCATTTACATCACAATCATAAAAGTGAAACTATTACGCTGATCATATTATATCTACTCTGCAATTAAGGTGAAACAAGTTTCTGACCAAGATATCGCTACTAAAATTTTTTGAACACACAACTGTACTTCACAACCATTCATTTAATCCAAAATGTATTACTCACAAGACATAAATGGTTCCAAAAAACTCTCAAAATAAATGTCACATAGAGGAGACATACACAGAAATTTGGGGAATAGCTATTTTAATGGAGATACTGAATCTAAAATTCAAAGAACCAAGAATGTAGTTTACAAATAGAGATAGACGATAAATTAAATTATTTGCAGTACCCAACCTTCAAAAATTTGCCGTATTTCATGATGCATACACAGTAAATGGGGAAATAATGCATGGGCTAAATCTTATTAATGACAATCATTTTATCTTATCAGCACACAGAACTTAAAACAACATTTCCATACACTGACTCAACTGGCATTCACATTAGTTTTTCATTCTTTTTCTATAACTGGTGCATTCATCCTCATTGCTTTCTTACAACTTCCCTCATTTCATTCATTTATGATATATTGGATGTATTTCACATACTTCAACTTCTGCTTACCCTTTTTCTTTACTTGTTTCTATTTAGGATGTCCAAAAATAAGAAATACCAAGAAATATACGAAAATGACAGCTTTACATTTACCTTCATTATCAGAGTAATATACCATAATGATGCATTCATTTAGCCCAAAGAGCATCTTCACTATTCCCCAACTTTCATTCTTACTATACATAAAAAAAGAATAAATTTAAATGCTCTTTTCTTGATATATATAACTTAGACTTCCACTCTTTAAAATTTTAATAACTATCATTAGTTTCAAAACTGATTGTTTCTATTTTGGATAGCAGAAGAAAATTACATTTACTTAAGTCCATGGACAGAATAGTAGTAGAATAGTGTGTGTGACACTGATGACGTCAACACCAGTATCGATATGCATTCATCTTTGGACTCTGATCATCGTCTTTGAACTCTGAGCATAGTCTTTGGGCTGTTCCACCATGTTCACTTCTTTGTGAGCCTTGCATGTTTTTAGGTGAATAAATGAACTACTGCTAAATTGGTGTTGTTTGGTGTAACCAACCCGAACTTCTCCCTCACTGGTGACCCCGAGTTGTAACGTCTTCCGTTTTTGCCGTTTTACTGTGTCCGCAACCTCTGCGACAGTAAATTTTGTGTGTATTACATCGACACAGCATTTGAACAATGACTTCAGCCGAGTGCCTAATGCCGAATTTTGTGATCGACGTGCATTGTGTTGTAGGCGATGTACACCCGCCAGGACTGCAACCCGATGCCTCTCACTCGATGATTCCACCGATTTTGCCGGACGTTTTCGAGCCTGCAGCAATAAGTGAGGTTAGGAGTGCTCATGACTATGGCTATCAAATGCCTTTGTTCCCGCCACATGTGCCCTCCCTCATCGACTGTGCAGTTACCTCTTATGGATCTCTGTGCAGTGAGGGACCAATGCCGATTTCTGCAAATACTTCATCGGACAACCTACTACCGCCAGGACAACGATTTGCCACACCGCAATTAATGCAGTACCACACGGATACCTGTCACATGGTCAGAACTGCTTCGTTCACAGGTCTACCTCCTCAGCATCCGATCATGCCTGCGCCTGCCTTGGTTCAGCATCAGCACATGCCTTCCTACTTCGATACCTCGGCCTGCAACAACAGGAACAATAACTTGTTATCTGTGCCTGACCTCCACCTCCGTCCCACTGCTACGCCTCAGTGTTTTGTGCCATGACATTCACCTTATCAGCATGCCGTTTTGAGTGGAGTGACTATGAACAGTAAACATTCACACATTACGTCCCACGTTCGATATCATTTCCCACACTGTGCTCCTGGACAGCTCGCACCTCCGCAGCATCCCCGCAACACAGGTGGCCCCAGCTCTGATCATACGTCGAGTCTTCCGTGGACTAACATGTGTTCTCAAACTTTGAACTGTTTCTCACCTGTCGCCCCCACGCTGGCTCCAGTCAAGTTTCTGCTACTCTTCTCGGCACATATCGGTGCCTCATCCGCATCAGTCTTCTGTGATGCATCAATCCGAACACACCTGTAATGTGTTGAGCTTCTGCAACCGCAATCGACACATTATGGTGTCTCACCCACGTTGGCCTTCGGCGTCATGACGGATCACGCTCAACCACAACATGTCACCTTCACACTGCCACCCAAACTGTCATCATTGCCACATCCCCTGGAGGCACACTCTCCTGGAATACTACAGCAATAACAGCTCAATTCAGGCAGTGCCCCGATGAACTCAACACAACCTGTTCTTCCGAACATTCTACAATACTTACCAATGCTGCCGCCATTTAATCCTGACAGAGCAACAACCTGGTTCAAAATTGTGGACGAAGTGTCCGACCATTACAATCTCGATGAGTCAACCAGGTTTCTGTGCCTCATCACCCACCTGCACGACCAGGAGGACTTGATTGCTAACCTGGTCGATGCCCCGGACTCATCAACCTGGTACATTCTAGCCAAAAAGACAGTTCTATGTCGGCTTGCACGTTCAACTGAGGCAGCAATATGGCAAGTGCTCCATGTTGAGCAACTAGGCAATGACAAACCTTCCCAGCTCTGGAGACGGCTACGCTCCATGGTCAGTGCCGATCTATTCTCTGACACAGCTCTCCTCGCCATCTGGTCAGATAAACTATCTCCTCACATCCGCTTTGCTCTGGCTCAAAGGTCTCCTGAACCTGTCGAGCAAAGAGTGACAATTGCTGACAAGCTACATGATGCATCACTGCTCTATTTTGCCAGCCACTGCCTACCTGACAACTCTCAGGTTCAGGCTCATCGCTATTCAGCCGGACGCGGCCAGGACTGTACTGTGCCGACCATTCCGCTCTCTCCAGGAAGCAGTAAACGAGCAACTGGGATGTCACCGGCTCTGCCCACAGTCATGCCCCCTCCTGCAACCGAACCTGCTGCAGCCACCAAACCTTGCCCACTGCCACTGGCAACGAACTTTCTGCAGGAAATGCAACTGCACTACCCATACTGTTACTTCCACACACAGTTTGGTGAGGCAGCACGGTACTGAAGACCACCCTGCTACTTCCCAAATGCCAATCGCAGGTAGGCCCGGGTGCTGCCTCCTGCGCACAACATGACAGGCACCCCCCAGTGCTCCATTCTGTCTGGGAACGACCAGATAATTGTGGACAACTTTACATTAAAGACATTTCATCGGGATACCTTTTCCTAATGGACATAGGCGCCAATGTTTTGCTGCTGCCTACGCCATTAGTGTTGTCGAACATACGCCCTCATCATACTTCACTGCAGGCCGTGAATTCAACTAAACTACAATGCTCTGGTTCAACTTCCCACGTCGTCTCACTCTCTGCAAACTGCAAACTTGAGTGGATTTCTTTAGTGTGCAAAATTGATGGACCTATACCAGACATTGACTTCTTGCAACACCACAAACTTTCACTGGACCTAGTGCAAAACACCGTGTTTGATCTTCCGACCAAAACTCACTTTCCCTGTGCTCCGTCGAGCAAACCCCCCCGTGACACATTGGTCCAGGCTCATCTCATCCGTACATGCTTGTCTCTGTCGACGATGTTACAAGAAACCACGCACAAGTGCCTTGTCGAGCTTGAACACATAACTCGCCTATGCAAGAAAAACTTCGAGCTCTCTGTCCGGCTCCACGAAACACAGCTCCAGCTCTCCGACACAGCAAAGGAATTACAGACAATACAGCAAGTACAAAGCAAGGTCAGTAAGTGTACCGAATCTGCTTGCAGTCCCAGAAATCGAGCCTCCATGTGTTTACTTCCCGCTACCCCTCGCAACTGTGCTATCAACACTGCCACAACATGTACTGACAGTTCCGCAGGGCCACATCCTCCTAACAAGGCAGCGTTTGACATTGAGCCAGACACAAGTGTGCATGCGCGATGACTCCTACCCTGCCCCTTGCGGACAGCACCTCAAACAATACAACTTCGGCTCCTGTGCGCCACCGTGCAACTGCCACTGACAACACAAACAGTGCACTCGTGCCAAGGGTTTCACCCACGACCGTGCTGCCACAGGCCATGCCCTCGGACAATGGACTCACTAGTGGCTCACGAGTTCTACTGAGCTCGCCTGCCCATGGTGCCACTACTTCAGGCCGGCGGCCATCTTGTCGCATCGACTCCTGGGACACTTTGCCGCATCAGTTCCCGTCGGATCCGCAGAGTGGCTCTGAACACCACGACCACACCTCGCCTGTCCCGCCCACCACACATTGTAAACAAACCACCTCCCGTACCGCCGGCAACATTTCCATCAACATTAACGGCACAGTTCACGAGCTTTGCCTCACACCAGGCCCCCCGATCTCCAGTAAACCACATCGACTTTGTCCCGAGCGCCTCTCTGAACTTAAAAATCAGATTTCTGAACTACTAAGCTCTGGCATCATTGAACCCCCTGCCAGTAGATGATCTACATTCATACATATGACACCCAAGAAAGACGGGTCGTGGCGCATGTGCGGAGACTTCTGTTGACTAAACGCATGAACAATTATGGACACCTACCCCATACCAACATTGCCGACTTTACCAGTTCCCTCGCAGGTGCAACCACGTTCTCTGTCATTGATTGCAAATGGGCCTACCACCAGATCCCCATGGCACCTGAAGATATCGAGAAGACAGCAATCACCACCCCAATCGGGTTATTTCAGTTTTGATTCATGCCCTTCGGTCTGAAAAATGCAACCCAGACCTGGCAACGCTTCATCAACGAAGTGCTATTCGACCTAAAATTCTGCTTTGCATATCTTGATGATAATCTTGTGTTCAGATCCTCCATTGAGGACAACATTCGACATGTGCAAACTGTTTTGTAGAACAAAAGCAAACTGGTGCTTTTCATTTATTATTGTTATGAACACTCTCACAGCAGCAGGCATCGAGACCAACCAGGACAAATTGCAGCTACATCAACCTGCTGTCACTTTTCTTGGTTTTTGGGTCTCTGCCGACGGCTTTTCACCGCCCCCTGAGAAAGTACAAACAATACTAAACCTACCCAGATCTGCGTCATTATTATCAGACTCTACTGATGGATGTTTTGGCCGGCAGCAACACACCTGGATCTCGGCCCATTCCATGGACCCCTGCTATGACTGACTCTTTCACTGCCCTCAGAAATCTTCTTGCCGAGGCCTGCACCATCGCGCATCCTCATCCCAATGAGCAGCTTTTCATCACCACAGACGCCAGCGATACTGCCATCGGCGCTGTCCTTAGCCAGACAATCGATGGCCAAACTTCGCCTCTGCAGTTCTTCTGACATAAGTTCACCAATGCACAACAGAAATATTCCACGTTTGACAGGGAGTTGCTTGCATTTTAAGACTGATGTTAAGGGATGTCCTTTCTATGTGTTAACAGACCACAAACCCCTGGCTGCAGCCATTACAAACCTGCCAGCTGACCCGCCTCCTCGCCGCTTCAGATACATGGACCTCATATCTCAGTTCACCACCGATGTCAGACACATAAAGGGAGCTGACAATATAGTTGCTGATTTCCTTTCACGAGTCAATGCTGTCCATTCACTGTTAAACCTCTCCAAACTGCCTAACCTCCAATCCGCCAACGAGGATTCACAAAACCTGATTTCAGACTCTACTTCTTCACTACACTTTGTCCACACCACCTTCCCTGGCATTTCTGGTGAGATCTGGTGCGATGACAGTACGGGCACGTTATGCCCTCTCATCCCAACGATGCTCCATCGAGCTGTCTTCAATGCATTGCATAATTTAGCCCACCCCGATGTTCGTGCATCTGCCTGCCTTAAAGCGGAGTGCTTTGTGTGGAGAAATGTCAACAAGGACTGCCACCAATGGGCACACTCCTGTGTCGCATGCCAATGCTGAAAAGTACACAAGCACACTTCACCCCCCCCCCCCCCCCTCGGCTCCTTTTCGATCCCTCCTGGGCGTTTCCAGCATATTCATATTGACATTGTCGGATCTCTCTTCCCCTATAACAGCTTTTGTTATGTTCTCTCGTCTGTCGACTGAACAACTCACTGGGTCAATGCTGTCCCCCTCCCCAATATTACGGCAGAAACTGTTGCTTGAGCTTTCATTGAGTCATGGGTATCGCGTTTCGGACAATTTGAGTTGGCCCTGTTCAATGGGATTTGCAACATTTGCGGCATCCGGCACATCCATACCACAGCATACCATCCACAAAGTAACGGGCTAGTTGAGTGCTGGCACCACACTCTCAAGGCGGCTCTTTGATGCCATGACTCTCTATGGACGGAGGCCCTTCCCCTTGTGCTACTCGGCATTCGTACGATCCATATGGAAGACCTCAAAGGCACAATAGCCGAGTTTGTATACGGCCAGAACATTGTTCTCCTGGAAAACTTATGAGCCCTTCCGCTTCTCTCCCTCAGTCTGACTTACCTTTCTTCGTCGACTGCGTCAGACGCCATTTCATCAACCTCCATATCCCTCTGCCCACCAGCCATTCCCACCCTAAGGTTCAAGTCCCGAAATCTCTGGACAATTGCGAGTACGTCATGCTCCGAGATGACACTGTCCGTGCTCCCCTCCAACCTCCATATACCAGCCCGTACCGAGTTCTCCAGCACTCAGCCAACACCTATGACATCCAGATGAAAGATTCAGCTGTTACAGTCTCTCTCAGCAGACATAAGCCTGCTCATGTCGAGTCTTCTTCTACCCCCCTTCAGGCCACAACCACAGCACTCACTGTCATGGCTCACGACGCTCCGACCACTCCCTCCATGTCGGACTTACACACTCAACTGAGTGACTTGCAGTTCCAATCGTCGAGCTTTCCTTCGACCTCACCCTCTATGCCAGTCTCACACACTCCATCAAGTGACTTCCAGTTCCAATCGTTGAGCTCTCCTCCAACCTCGCCCTCTACTCCGGTCTCACGCACTCCGTCGAGTGACCACATGCTCCCCACGTCGAGCTTACATACAATCACGCACTAACCACCAGGCCCTTTGCCGGTCCCTTCGACCTCTCCACCATTGCCTGCCTCACCCTGTCGAGGTTTCTCATGCCCCCGCATCATGAACGTGCCCTTGCTCGAGGTGTTTGTGCCCGTTCCCCCGGACATAATCCACGACATCTCAATGATACTGCGTGATTATACACTGTTCGTCATGTGTTTCCCTTCATCCAGTGCTCATGACACAACCTCCACCGTTCCCTGCCACCTGGTGAAATATGTTCCCCTCCCACCTGACGTTGACATGGACATGCTTCGTGTGTTCGCCATGCCCACCAGAAGCATCGTCGGCATTGCTCCGTTCCACCTGCAAACCACCGGCCTACCTGTCGCCGCATGACCAGCACACCCAGTACGATGCCCGATTCGCTACAACAACTTCCAGTTTTGGGGTGGCCGAACCTTCCTTCACGACACCTACCCACACAGCTCCCTGATGATGATGCTTAATCACCCCTCCCCCACCCACTCAAGAGTACACCGTACTGCGGGAGTGGGCTATGTGGCGCCGATGAAGTCGACACCAGCATCGATATGCACTCTTCTTTGGACTCTGATCATCATCTTTGGACCCTGAGCATTGTCTTTGGGCTGTTCCGCCATGTTCAGTTCTTTGTGAGCCTTGCATGTGTTTAGATGAATAAATGAACTACTGCTAAATGGATGTTGTTTGGTGTAACCAACCCCAACTTCTCCCTCAAGTGAATCAAAAAATAAGTATGGTAGCATCCACCCACAACCCTCCAATAATCAGCTACAGAGAAGTGGCCCTCTTGTTACCCATTATCAACCTGGACTGGAACAAATGAACCATATCCTTGGTCAGGGCTTTGAATATCTCTCATCATGCTCTGAGGGGCATCCTTCCCATTTCTCTTAAGGTGGTGTTCTGTCACCGAACAATCTACACAACATCCTTCTATATCCCTATGTCACCCACATTCCCAAGTCCTTGACACAGTGATCATACCCCAGTGGAAGATCAAAGCACAAGATTTTTCCAAGTCCACTCACCCAGCATTTCCTACTCCTGTCTATCACAGGCTTATCCTACCCTATCAAAAGCCAGGTCACCTATGAAAGCAGCCTTGTCATATACGAGGGTATTTCGGAAAGTAAAGATACACCGTACGCCAGAGGAACAGAAGATTTTTGGCGAGGAAGTTAGCAACACTGATGTTAACCTTGAACCGTTAGCTTTCTCCTTGCAGTCATTCAGCAGTTGAACATTGCTTCTGGTTGGAGTAGGTTGTGTTTAAAATGGCTGCACTGATTCAGAATCCTGCCAAATGCAAAGTGTGCTCCATCATACGTTTTCTTCATGCAAAAGATCAGTGACCAGCGGATATTCACAAAGAAATTGTTTCTGTTTATGGGAACATTATGAATCGACAAAATGTAATAAAATGGTGTCTCCATTTCTCTGAAGGTAGGATCAATGTTCAAGATGAACAAAGAACAGGTCGGCCATCTGTGATTTCTTATGCCCTTCTTCGGAGAAAAAAGGAAACAATTTGTGCGAATACATGTCTCACATTGAAAGAATTGCATCAGATCATACCTGACGTGTCAATGACAACTCTTTGCGATGTTGTGACTGTCGAGTTATGGTACAGGAAATTGTATGCATGCTGGGTTCCAAAACTGTTAACGGAAGAACATAAAAAGAAAAGAATGGGCTTTGCACTTGACTTCCTCACACACTATGCTGAAACAGGTGATCAGTTCCTTGATCACGTTGTGACATGTGATGAGACGTGGGTTTATCACCATACACCTGAAGCCAAGAAACAATCAAAGCAATGACGCCGTTCGAATTCACCAAAAGCCAAGAAATGCAAAACGTCGATTACAGTGAAGAAAACCATGGCTTCTATTTTTTGGGTCAGACAAGGCATTAATCTGTTGGAATTTATGCCTCCTGAAATGACAATTGATGCTGCTGCATACTGCAAGACTTTGAAATGTCTTCAAAGGGCAATTCAAAACAAATGCAGGGGAATGCTGACAAGTGGAGTCCGCTTGCTTCATGACAACGATCGGCCTCATACAGCACTCGTAACCAAAGCACTAATCAAACAACTCAAATGGGACGTATTGAACCATCCGCCATACAGCCCGGACCTTGCACCCACCGATTTCCATGTCTTCCGTTACCTGAAGTCACGTCTTGGTGGACAGTCGTTCCACGACGATGAAGATATCGAAGATGAAGTTGAAATGTGACAACAGGTGGCAACCTTCTATGACTGTGGGGTACAAAAGCTTCTGCACCGACTTAACAAATGTTTGGATAACGGGGGTAATTATGTCGAAAAATAACAAGTAATCCAGTTAATAAGATGTAACTGACGTTTTCTAAATAAATGTTCTATTTAAGGACTGTGAGCCATTGTATCTTTACTTTTTGAAATGCCCTCATACCAAATCTGTGACAAACAATGAAAAATTTTTTGTGTCGGTATGACTACCAAGCTGTGCACCACAATGAATGGCCACTGCCAACCTGTTGCCAAGAAAAAAACTGATCACCTGGATGGAGACAACATACTAAATTTCAATGGCTACTTCACAATCAGGCCATTGCCTCCCTTCCTCCAGCACAAGCTTCTCTGAACTGTCCAGATAGGAGTTACTCTTGTGACACATCTTTGTTCTCAATATCTTCATGGCCCCAATCGGCTGTAGCCCGTCTCTCCATCAGTCCCTATACCAGATCCAAACTGAACAATCCATAGCCCTCACCCACCTAATCCTTCACCTACACATCAACTCAGCCAATGAACACACCCGTCAACTCCTATCCTTAATAAAAGTCCTGAATCTTTCGTCTCCAACATCCACACCAGCTGTTCAGAGCATCCTCCCACAGGCCAACCACAAATTAGAACAGCATGCCACCCTCCACCTCAAAAAACTATCCAATCTCCTGGTTTCCCACCTCGGGAAAGGCAACTCAATCACCCTCCACAACCATTCCAGCAAACATCAACCTCCTCTCATTGCACACAAACCCAGTCTCTCCCATCTACTCAATCTCCCACTTCCAGCTCCACTCCCTCCAAAACCTCAAAATTCCAATCAGCACAATCTGGAACCACAACACCTTAATTCAGTAGTTAACCTTTCCTCCAAACCTCTCTCCCAATCCGAAACCTCTGTCCTATCCAAAGCCCTCACCCTCAGCCCCACTCCCAGATTCAACCAAACAGCCCTCATCAAAGATTTACTGTCCTACATTCGTACTCTCTGCTGGAAATATCACTTTGCCACAAAGAAAAATGATCCTAATCCTACTCCTAATGATCCAACTCACAAAGACACTATACAAATTGAACCCTGCCTGGAACAGTTCCGTCCTCCGTCACAGCGGGACCAACCTCCTCTTCCTCAAAATCACCCTCTCCAAACCTTCCAGGAGTTTCTGACTTCCAGCCTTGCCTCTCAATCCTTCTTAAAAAACCTTAATCCTACTCCCAACATCACCACTGCTGAAGCCCAAGCTATCCGTGATCTGAAGGCTGACAGATCCATCGTCATTCTTCCAGCGGACAAGGGTTCCATGACAGTGGTACTTGATCGTCGGGAGTATGTGGCTGAGGGACTGTGCCATCTTTCAGACAACACTACATACAAAGTTTGCCTAGGTAATCCCATTCCTGATGCCCAGGCGGAGCTTCAAGGAATCCTCAGAATCTTAGGCCCCCTACAAAACCTTTCACCTGACTCCATCAACCTCCTGATGCCACCGACACCCCGCACCCCTACCTTCTACCTACTTCCTAAAATTCACAAACCCAATCATCCCGGCCGCCCCATTGTAGCTGGTTACCAAGCCCCCACACAACGTATCTCTGCCTATGCAGATAAACACCTTCAACCCATTACATGCAGTCTCCCATCCTTCATCAAAAACACCAACCACTTTCTCGAACACCCAAAATCCTTACCCAGTCTGTTACCCCCAGAATCCATCCTTGTAACCCTT
Source organism: Schistocerca piceifrons (assembly GCF_021461385.2). Classification (NCBI taxonomy): domain Eukaryota; kingdom Metazoa; phylum Arthropoda; class Insecta; order Orthoptera; family Acrididae; genus Schistocerca; species Schistocerca piceifrons. Next base: position 267,694,808 of record NC_060141.1, read on the forward strand.
GATGCCACTTTCTTATACACAAATATTCCACACGCCCAGGGCCTCGCTGCGATGGAGCACTTCCTTTCACGCCGATCACCTACCACCCTATCTAACACCTCTTTCCTCATTACCTTAGCCAGCTTCATCCTAACTCACAATTTCTTCACTTTTGAAGGCCAGACATACCAACAATTAAAGGGTACAGCCATGGATACCAGGATGGCCCCCTCGTACGCCAACCTATTTATGGGTCGCACAGAGGAAGCCTTCGTGGTTACCCAGACCTGCCATCCCAAAGTTTGGTACAGATTTATTGATGACATCTTCATAATCTGGACACATAGTGAAGAAGAACTCCAGAATTTCCTCTCCAACCGCAACTCCTTTGGTTCCATCAGATTCACCTGGTCCTACTCCAAATCCCATGCCACTTTCCTTGACGTTGACCTCCATCTGTCCAATGGCCAGCTTCACACATCCGTCCACATCAAACCCACCAACATGGAACAGTACCTCCATTATGACAGGTGCCACCCATTCCATATCAAACGGTCCCTTCCCTACAGCCTAGATCTTTGTGGCAAACGAATCTGCTCCAGTCCTGAAGACCTGAAACATTACACCAACAACCTGAAAACAGCTTTCGCATCCCACAACTACCCTTCCGACCTGGTACAGAAGCAAATAACCAGAGCCACTTCCTCATCCCCTCAAACCCAGAACCTCCCACAGAAGAACCCCAAAAGTGCCCCACTTGTGACAGGATACTTTCCAGGACTGGATCAGACTCTGAATGTGGCTCACCAGCAGGGATATGACTTCCTCAAATCCTGCCCTGAAATGAGATCCATCCTTCATGAAATCCTCCCCACTCCACCAAGAATGTCTTTCCGCCGTCCACCTAACCTTCGTAACCTCTTGGTTCATCCCTAGGAAATCCCCAAACCACCTTCCCTACCCTCTGGCTCCTACCCTTGTAACCGCCCCCCGTGTAAAACCTGTCCCATGCACCCTCCCACAACCACCTACTCCAGTCCTGTAACCCGGAAGGTGTACACGATCAAAGGCAGAGCCACATGTGAAAGCAGCCACGTGATTTACCAACTCACCTACCTACACTGTGAAGCTTTCTATGTGGGAATGACCAGCAACAAACTGTCCGTTTGCATGAATGGACACAGGCAGACAGTGTTTGTTGGTAATGAGGATCACCCTGTTGCTAAACGTGCCTTGGTGCATGGCCAGCACATCTTGGCACAGTGTTACACTGTCTGGGTTATCTGGATACTTCTCACTGACACCAACCTATCAGAACTCTGGAGATAGGAACTTGACCTTCAATATATCCTCCTTCCCGTTACCCACCAGGCCTCAATCTCTGCTAATTTCAAGTTGCCACCGCTCGTACCTCACCTGTCATTCAACATCATCTTTGGCTCTGTACTTCCGCCTCGACTGACATCTCTGCCCAAACTCTTTGCCTTTACAAATGTCTGCTTGTGTCTGTATCTGTGTGGATGGATATGCGTGTGTGTGCGCGAGTTCATACCTGTTCCATTTTCACCCTAAGGTAAGTCTTTCCACTCCCGGGATTGGAATGACTCCTTTCTCTCTCCCTTAAAACCCACATCCTTTCGTCTTTCCCACTCCTTCCCTCTTTCCTGATGAAGCAACCGTGGGTTGGGAAAGCTTGAAATTTGTGTGTGTGTTTGTGTTTGTTTTGGTCTCTATCAACATACCAACACTTTCGTTTGGTAAGTTACAGCATCTTTGTTTTTAGATATATTTTTCCCATGTGGAATGTTTCCCTCTATTATATTAGTGCTTGCTTTTGTGAATGCCTACATATTTTTTTTATGAAGAAGACTTTGGCTGAAAGCTGACTGTGTAACAGTTTTTCACTGTGCCCATCAGCAACTCATCGTATCATCTTTATGGTGAACAGCAATCTATCCTTTTCATAATATTTTTCATGCATAGAAAAGTGACAGTAATTGTTATACAGTCAACTGTAAAGAAACAGGATTTATGTTAGAAACTATAAAGCACAATTGCAGTTAACAAAACTAATTAAGCCATTGTTGTTACGGATTTCAGGTAATTTTGATATGAGAATTGTAACATTCTGACATGCTAACTGATTATCAACTCACCAATGTTTGATGCTATATAAGAAGCAATGGCAGTAGCATCAGTCCTATGTCCTATGTCACTCCTACATCATGTTTTAGGCACAAAGCCCATGTCAGGTACACCTGCATTGTGATGCATTAAAAATATTTAAGAAATATTTTGGCTGTTATCTTTTGGTAAATTTGACATATGTTGCTTAACATACATAAATTGGACCCAGATGTTATCTTAGGCAAAAAAAAAAAAAAAAAAAAAAAAAAAAAAAAAAAAAAAAAAAAAAAAAAAAAAAAAAAAAAAAAAAAACCTGTGTTACAAAGCTCAACTGAGATCATCGATTATTATCAGCAAGCTAAGTAAGTAATTTCCTCTAAGTAGGCTATTTCAGACAATGTTGTCCACACCAGGTGTACAGTCCAAACCACTTTAATTGCACTTTGATATTAAATAACCTACTGTTTACGGCCAGATTGAGTGTCATTTGCTGTAATTTATGCATAGATCAAGACTAAGTCACTTACTACACCCTGCTGATGTCCTATATTGTGATAGTTTGAGTGCAGTAATTTAACACTAAAGTCATGCAAAGGTTTAGGTGTGGCATGTAGTTTAGACAGGTAGGTAGAGTTATTTATCTCATAACACATGATTTCAAGTCATTGTTGATTTCATGTATTGGAGACAAATCAGGGTTTTTACATTATTTTATATACATTTTTGAGATACTGCTGTACAATTACGTACTACATTTCTCAGTATACAAAAGTAAATGTATAATTCCCTCATTCAAATTGTAAAATTGTCCTCAAAGAATTCTTCAGTAGAATGGTAACACTTTTCCACCAGAGGAATATAGAGTAATCTATGAACCTAGCTCCATGTTAAATACATTACTGGCTTTTATTTTATTGTAAATTTTAACCCCATTTTTTGGCCATAGAATTTTATACAGTGGCAAGAACTGCAGTTATGGTTGAAATGGAAAGAGTTAAGTGTATGTTGATTTTGATATAAGAACAACAATACTTCATATATGTAAAGGGAAGGAATTGATACTATTAACAGTGGTCAACATGATGCCCATTGTTTGGCAACACTCATGTTCCCTAGAAGTCTCATGACATTTGTTGAATGTTCCCAGAAGATTATGGCATAACTGATTGAAAGTGAGAGTGACAGGTTATCTTTCTGTTGTCTATCGTTCCATGCTTGTGGCACCATTAACACTTCCCCTAATTACACTGTGCTTTAAAGTAGACAGTCATATGAAAACAGAAACTATGTGCACAATAAATATCATTTGGAAATAACATAGTTCACAGTCCAATACTGTTAGCACAGTTTGCAGAATGCATTATTGTAAATTAGTACAGTTCCTAAGATTAACTGTGAGTTTACGGTCAATAGTCAAAAAACAATCAGAAAATAAACTCTCAGACATGGCATTACATAGCACTGAGCACCTATTATGACTGATGCTCTTTCTAACTCATCTGTGTATGTTGTGCAGTAACTTCAGGCACAGATCTTGGCCACATCACAACCGCTATGAACTGATTGAAATGGCTCCCGGCAGCCTCTCTTTTACAAGACTGTAATAATGACAACAACAATAATAATAATAATAATATTTATTCAACGTCAAATAATCAAATACACTCCCTAGAAATAATAGTGTTTCAGGACATCATACAGATTATTCTTCTGAATACGTCAGTTTATAAATTACAAACTAAAGATTTGTTTGTATTAATAAATTTTACATTTTGATGCATTTTTACATTTGGTAGTATACAATCACAATATTAGAAATATTGTTGTTATCAACATTATATTAGTTGTAGGTTACTTAAAACTATGAGCTTGACATACTTATGAAGCACTTTTCATACATATATAATATTCGTCTAGGGAATAAAAAGGGTTTTCAATTAGAATTCTTTTTAGTTGATCTTTTAATTTGTCAGTAGGAAGGGTTGTGAGACTTTTTGGTGGGGCATTGGCTAGCTTCAGGCCAGCATGAAGTGCATTTGTTTCAAATAAAGCTGTTCTGTGGCTATTTACATGGTATCTGAACTTTTGCTTTGTACCGTACTGGTGTAGGTCACAGTTGAAATTTGGATTTATTGTTTTCACAAGCAATATAACTTTCAATATATATACATCTATAATGGTAAGCACACCTAATTTGGGGACAGATTCTGACATGATTCTCAAGGTTTGGCACCACAAATAATTCTGATAACTTTTTTCTGTAGTATTAATAATGTGCTTAGGTTGGCTTGAGTTTTGCACCCCATATTTCTACAGCATAGTTTAAATTTGATGATAATAGGGCATGATAAGCAGTTTTTAGTACACACGTGTCCTTACAATATTTGCTAATCATATTTATAGCAACCACTTTCTTTGACAGCTTACATGCTAAAGAATCGATATGCATGTCCCATTTGAGGCTGTCCTGGATTGTAATTCCCAAGAACTTTGTCCATTTTTCCTTTTTTACAATGTCATTTCCTATGTATAATTTCATGTCAAATTCTATTTGTTTCCTTGTGTTAAATTCTATCATTGCAGTCTTTGAGGCACTTACATTTAGATGGCTTTCATTAAAATACTTGACTATTTCATTAGTTACACTGTTGCACAGCATCTCCAGAGTCTCATAGTCTTTGTGTTTACACACTATTGATGTGTCATCTGCATACAATATTTTTGTAAAGTTAGGAGAACAATACTGTATATCATTAACATAAATCAAGAAAAGAAGGGGTCCCAGGACAACAGAACCTTGAGGCACTCCATATCTGACCATATCTGATATCAGTAATTTTAGATTTGTAAGACCCACTGTTTGTTTTAAGCAAGACAAATTGTTTTCTATTGCTCATATATGATTTTATTAGCTCATAGTCAGTTCCTCTGATACCAAGGTTCCACAGCTTGGTGATGTTGACACAATCAAAAGCTTTTTCTAGATCAAGGAACACTCCAGTTACATACTCCTTGTTCTCTATGGCCGTTATTATTTTGTCTATTAATTGTGCTGCTGCTACTGAAGATGACTTGTTTTTTATAAAACCATTCTGATTTTCAAATATTAAATTCCGTTGACTCAGGAATGTCATTAGTCTAGTATAAATAACTTTCTCATCTACCTTAGAAAATGCAGGTAAGATTGAGATGGGGTGGTAGTTTTCAATTTTAGATTTATCACCTTTCTTGTATATCGGGGTTACTTGTGCTATCTTGAGACTATCTGGGGAACAACCTGATGCAATTACATCATTTACTGTTGTGGCCATGGCATCAGATATGTTGTCTATGCATCTTTTCAGTGTACTGATAGACAATCCATCATAGCCTGCTGATTTTGTATTTTTTAATGACATTACTATGTTTTTGACTTCCTTGCTATTGGTTGGGGCCAAGTATATGCTTTGTTTGATTGGAATGCCCTTATATATATGCTGAAGATTCTTAAAATGGTCATTGACAGATTTTCCAACAGAAGAAAAGTACTCATTAAAAACATTTGCAATCTGACTTTGACATTTCATGATATGCCCTTTATGGTTTATAGTAAAATCACTTGTTGATCTGTCCTTACAACCCCTAAAGTGATTTATTACTTTCCAAACAGCTGAACCAGTGTTAGTAGAGTTTCTTAACATTGTGGCTACATATTTACTTTTACTTTCTAGCAGAAGATCTTTATAATAATCCTGATAGCTCTTAAATTCTACCTTTAGTCTATTATTATTGTTATTATTCATCATTGCAAATTGGAAAGGTCTAAGTTTCTCTCTTGCTGTTTTTACTTCATTATTTATCCAGTTATTTTTTTTGTATCATTTTGCAGTCATTTACTGTAAAGGTCATTTCTGGGCATGAGACATTGAAGCAATAATGAAAATCTGATGAAAAATCACTGAAAGTAATGCTGTTATTTTCACCCCTTTGTAAGCTTTTCAGCAATCTGTTGAAATCTTTAACATTGTCGTCATTGGTGATTCTTTTTGTCACATATTGTTTCTCTTTTATATTGACATGAAGATTTTCAGCTTCTATCAATACCTGTACTGCGTGGTGGTCAGAAATGGCAAGCTTTAGAACTGATGCACTGCATGTAAAGTGGGACTTGTTAGTTATAATGTTGTCAATGCATTTTACACTATTGACCTCTCTAGTGGGCTCCTTTATCAGAAATGTTAAGTTAAATTGAGCTAGTATTAGCATTAGTTTTTTAGATACAGAGTCATTGGACAGCAAGTCAATGTTTATATCTCCGGTTAGTATTATGTTAACCCAGCCATTTTTATTGCAGTGTTTACTGTCAATTTCAACAAGCAGATCCTTAATGAAATCAGGGTTATCAATTGCTGCAATGGTATCCAACTCGTTGTGCTTATTGCCAACATTTTGAAAGTTCTGCTGAATTAATTTGAAAGTGAGTTTGGATTGTTGAACACTAGATGGGCGTGTCACCCTACCAGACTGGTTGTTTTTAAGAGTACAAGGGTTCCGCTGTATGATATTAGAGCTAAGTTTCTCCTGCTGGACCATACAAGGAGATTTAGAGCTACTGGACTGTCCAGCAGGGTTTACAAGTTTCCCTGGATTGTCAGCTGTAGCTCTTTGAGTGGCAAGTCCTGTTTGGGTGAGTTGTGCCATTCCATAGCAATGCACTTATTTACACTGTTTTGTGTGAGTTTCGTCTGATTTCATCAATAATTAATTTTTTCACAATCTTTTTACCTCTCTTGTTCACATGCATACCATGAGTTGTGTGCAGGTTTCTATCTTGGTTACTGATGTTTACCAAAGACACATTGCGAAATTTGTTACATATTGTTTTAAGCCTAACATTTGTTTTTTGCACTTCCAAGTTCACAATAGATTGATCCATTAGATCATGTCTCTGTGGAATGATAACGACAATTACTTTAGTGCCAGTCAACTTACCGAGTGTTGCTTTCATGTGCCTGATAGCGACATTTGCTTCATTTTTAGCCACATCATTTGTACCACAAGTGATAATGACATAATCATTTACTGAGAACAATTCACTATCTTGCACACATGGCTTCACTACAGCAGAAAGAGGTGCACCAGGTTGAATGTGAGCCACAGCTGTGAAGTCATCTTGGATATTCACGATGTTTTGAGCTATTTCACGACTATGACTGTCTCCATATATAAAAATCCAGGCCTTCTTGTACTTCTTGCTCCTTCTACTGCCGGTTTGGAACAGTTTCTTGCACACACTTTCATGGATTACACTGTCATTTCTTTCATGAATTTCACTGTCATTACATTGAACATTTTGTTTATGTTCACTCACTAGGTTAGCATTAAAACATGAGTTTGGGACTCGGAGTTTTTTGAAATTATCACTGGCAATTTTTTTACAATTTCAACGGTTGGTTTTAGTTTGCACAGGTTTCAATGCTGCAACTTCTGCTATTGGTATTTCGTCAAGAATCTGATACCTGTTTTGAGTTATGATAGTCAGAAAGCATTCCTTGGTTTTTGATTTAGGCCTACTATTATTCAACAGGCACTGCCCATCAATTTCGTTCACCTTTTTATGTAGTAATGTGACCTCAGCTTTAGCAATACATTCAGCTATTGTTGTTTGCTGTCTTTTTACAAATTATAATTAAAGATTTCTTTTTCTGAATAACTGAATAGTGGAATAAGGTTTGTTGGATGACTTTTAGATAAAACATTAACTGCTACTGGATTACACTGTCTATTTTGCCAAAATTTGGGATTCTACTTTGGTGTCAGTGTTTTAAATAAGAATACTAATTATGTTTAAACTAAATGAGTGCAAGATTTGCCAATATATTTCCTCATTAGCTGTATGGATATTTCACTTATTTATATATAGTTTTGATTTACTTTATCAGGAAGTCAGTAATGGGATATATGTTTACATAGGAACAATGACAATGAAATAAAAAATTACTGGTGTTGGTAATTAGCACAGTTTTTAGGTAAACTGGCCACGCCAACAGATTCTAACCAACCAAATGAATGTAATGGATAATAAAGTTATGTCTAAGCCATGAGTAAATATTCAAGATTTCAGGTACTGTGCACATAATAAAAATAACACTATTGAATACATTTGAAAAGAAAATATAAATTTTGGGCACAAGGAAAACATAACAGGTGCCAAGAATCCACCTACTTTGTCACCATTTGTTGTGCAGTTTGAAAATCAAAACTGTTGTTGATAAGGTCACAGCAAACCACTGTTTGTAATTTAGCTTGATTTATTTGGACAAGCAATTGTTGTAAGAAAACTCCAAATGTTCATATAACTTAAGGGAAAGCAGCTTGGTTGTGAAGAGAACCACTGGTTGTCAAGGACAATACCTACCTGCATTCTTTTAAATAATTTGTGCAGTTTATATGCTAGGATGAACTTAAGTTTCACAATGTTGAAATGATTGCATTAATACCACTATAGTGCAGAATAGCAATATAGCTACAATACAATTAAATTTTCTTCTGTTGGACCAAGTACCAAGGGAGAATAATTTTTCTACACCAAGTTGCCAGTGAGGATTTTGAAAAGAAATACATGAATGCACATATTTAATGACTCATTGAGGAAAATAAAATGCTAGTTGCCATTATGAAGGACAATTATGGCCTTAATCCACTATTTTACAAAATTTAATATTTCTTGCAGAAAGATTTTGCTTCATGTTATCATAAGCACCACATCATACAACTTCTCATTTTTACTGGCACAAAGGGCAATCATGTGCCGTAGCAATAACCAGAACCATTCATTCTTTAGTCTCATTCTTCACTCAAGTCATCTTTTTTATGCACATTATTTGTCTTTTTTAAGTGATTTTTCTATATTTATTGAAAATGTAACACGTTATGTGAGTATGCATAATTTTCAGACATATTAAATATGCAAAGACTTTATAGGAGTCTCTTAGCTAGTAGTTCTAATTCTAATTTTATAATTTTGCAGGAATCTGAAATCAACTGCATGTTCAGCAATGTACATGCCAGGTAATCTAGGGATTATTTCAAAAATGTCTTCTGGAAACATAAAAACTGTAATGGAAGATGAAAGTGCTAGAAGAATTGACTTACGTGATGAAGATTCTGACTCAAGTGGACAGACCTCCTTGGCAGAGCGAAGAAGTCATTCTAGTGAGGCTGCTGATATTTCTGGAAAACAAACAGAAACCCCTAAAGCTTCCACAGAAAAGATCACAGAAGTGGAACCAATTGAATTGAAGGGTTCTTTTGTAATTCAGGAGAGTTCAATATTTACTCATTCTTCATCATTTTTGAGGGATATATCATCTGCTATGATACACGCAGAGTCAGAAGAACTAGATGATATTCTTCCCTTGAACACTGAATTACGTCAAATGTCCTCCCAAACATCTAATATATCAAAGAAATCTAGTTTACGTTCTAGGTCTTCTGACATAACTGGCAGATCTGAGAAATCTTTTTTGTCACAGGAAAGATCCAAGGTAAGATTTCAGGATAAAACCACTGATACACTGCAACAGAAATCTTCAAAACAGCCAGAAAAGGAATAAGACATTTCATAGAAATATATCCAAAATATCGTATTTAATCATAATGCTAAATAAATGGAATAGTAAGAGCAAGAGCATAAATTTGAAAAATCTTCAACTATGTCACTTTCATTTTTGAGTGCAATTGTTAAATTGCCTACATATTTGGAAGAGTGTGTTAATACAGAGTGTTATGAAATCAAAATTTGTTTGTAATTTTTTGCACATTTTAATGATTACACTACTCCAGCCATTAATTTATAGTGTGCATTTTTCGAGTCATGTATGTACTGGAAGTGATGGGGCCTCTACTCTTGGCACAGTTTAGGAGAGACAGTTTCTGTGTGTAGAACGATGTGAATTGGTTTGATATTTTAGTCATTTGTATTTTATTTATTGGTCCTGTTGTCTACAAAAGCATCCTTTGCATAAGACATTGGAAAAGTCAAGTTATAAGTAGACTTCTGAAGTGATTTCTAGGCATACTTATTTAAGTTCACAATAATGCACTTTATACATTATCAAACAATGGAAAATCCAGTATGGAATATAACAATATTATGAAAAGGAAAATTGCTACTCATCATAGAGGGAGATGCTGAGTCGCAGATATGCACAACAAAAAAACTGTCACAAATAAGCTTTTGGCCAACAAGGTTTTTGTCAACAAATGACAGTCACACACACACACACACACACACACACACACACACACACACACACACACACACACTCATGCATATGCAACTCACACACACGACTGCAGTCTCTACCAACTGAAGCCACACTGCAAGAAGCAGCAGCAGTGTATGTTGGGAGCAGAGCATGATGGGAGTGGCCACTGTGTGGGTATAAAGAAGAGGGTGGAGCAGAGAGGGGGAGGGACAGTAGGGTAAGGGTGGGGGACAATGAAGGGCTGCTGGGGAGTATGAGGATGAGGTGGGAGAATGTTGGGCAGTTAAGTGCAGTGAGGTGAGGAGGTTAGATAGAGGGCAAGGGAGAGGTGCGAGGGTGGGGGGTGGGCGTAGCGGAAAAGGAGAAAAGTAAAGAGACTGGATGCATGGATGCATTGGTGTAATGAGGGCTGTGGAGTGCTCAAATAGGAACAGGGAAGGGGCTCAATGGGAGAGGACGATGGATAATGAAGTTGAGGCCAGGAGGGTTATGGGAACATAGGATATATTGCACGGAGAGCTCCCACATCCACAATTCAGGAAAGCTGGTGTTGGCGGGAAGGATCCATATGACACAGGTTGTGAAGGAGTCATTGAAATGAAGGACGTTGTGTTGCGCAGCGTGCTCAGCAATATGGTGGTCAAATTGTTTCTTGGCTACAGTTCGTTGCTGGCCATCATGTGGACAGACAGCTTGTTGGTTGTCATGCGCACATAGAAAGCAGCACAGTGGTTACAGCTTATCTTGTAGGTCACATGACTGCTTTGGATGGGATAGGTGATGTTTGTGACTGGACTGGAGTAGGTGGTGGTGGGAGGATGTATGGTACAGATCTTGCATCTAGGTCTATTACAGGAAGGGCCATTAGATAAGGAGTGGGAACAGGGGTTGAGTGGAGATGGATGAGTATTCTGTGTAGGTTCAGTGGATGGCGGAATATCACTGTGGGATGGGTGGGAAGGATTGTGGGCGGGATGTTTCTCATTTCAGGGCATGAGGAGATGTAGTTGAAATCCTGGCAGAGATTGTAATTCACTTGCTTCAGTCTTGGTTAGTTCTGAATTATGAGGGGAATGCTCTCCTGTGGCTGGATGGTGAGACTTTTGGAGGTGGTGGAGGACTGGAAAGATAAGGCACGGGACAGTTGCTTTTGTACAAGGTTGGGAGGACAATTATAGTCTGTGAAGGTTTCAGTGAGACCCTCAGCATATTTAGGGAGAGATCACTTGTAACTGCAGAAGGGATGGCCATGGGTGGCTAGGCTGTATGGAAGGGACTTCTTGGTATGGACCGAGCGAGGTGGCTCAGTGGTTACTGCACTGGACTTGTATTCGGGAGGATGATGGTTCAACCCTGCGTCTGGCTGTCCTGATTTAGGTTTTCCGTGATTTCCCTAAATCATTCCAGGCAAATGCCGGGATGATTCCTTTGAAAGAGCACAGCCGACATCATTCCCCATCCTTCCCTAATCCGATAAGACAGATGACCTCGCTGTTTGGTCTCCTTCCCCAAACAACCCAACCCAACTCTTGGTATGGAACGGGTGGCCAATGTTCAAGTGGGGGTATTGCTGGTGATTAATATAAGTTTGATCTGGACAGACGTACTGATGTAGCCATCTTTGAGGTGGAGGTCAACATCTAGGAAGGTGGCTTGTTGGGTTGAGTAGGTCCAGGTGGAGAAAATGGGAGAGAAGCCATTGAGGTTCTGGAGGAATGTGGATAGGGTGTCCTCACCCTCGATCCAGATCACAAAGATGTCATCAATGAATCTGAATCATGTGATGGGTTTAGGATTCTGAGTATTTAGGAAGGATTCCTCTAGATGGCCCATGAATAGGTTGGCACAGGATGGTGCCATATGGGTGCCTGTAGCCATACCTCAGACTTTTTTAGGTAATACCTCAAAGGAGAAGTAATTGTAGGTGAGGACATAGTTGGTCATGGTGAGTAGGAAGGAAGTTGTTGGTCTGGAATCCGTTGGGCTTTGGGAAAGATAGTGTTCAACAGGGTAATTACATGGGCATTAGGGATGTTAGTGTTAAAGGCGGTGGCATCAATAGTGATGTGCAGGGCACCATGTAGTAAAGGGACAGGAACTGTGGAGACTTGGTGGAGGAAATGCTTGGTATCTGTTATATAGGAGGTTAGCTTCCAGGCAATAGGTTGGAGGTATTGGTCTACAAGAGCAGACATTCTCTCATTGGGGGCACAGTAACTGGACACAATGGGGCATCTAGGGTGGTTGGGTTTATGGACATGTAGAAGGTAGGAGTGTGGGAAGTGGTAGGGGTGAACAGAGATGAACTCTGGGAAGAGGTTCTGGGATGGCCCTAAGGATTCAAGGAGTGACTGGAGATCCTGCTAGATTTCTGGAAAGGGGTTACTGTGGAAAGGTTTGTAGATGGCTGTATCTGATAGCTGGTGGAGTCCTTCTGCCAGGTAATCCTTGCAGTTCAAAACAGCAGTGGTAGAGCCTTTGTATGGAAGTAGGATTATAAGGTTGGGATCAGTTTTTAGATGGTGGATTGTGGTTCCTTCCGCAGATGTAAGGTTAGTTTGCATGTTGAGGGATTTAGGAATGATGGTGAGGCAAGGTTTGAGGTTAACAAATTCTGGAAAGTTAACAGGGGTTGATTTGGGGACAGTGGGGGTGCACCAAGTTGGATGGATGACTGCAATGTAGAGATCAGGAGGAGGAGAGAAGGCCTTTAACAAGTCCTGCATGATTGAATTTGGGAGTGGGGCAAAAGGTGAGGCCCTTGGAAAGGACTGATATTTCTGTGGGGCTAAGGCTTTTCAGGGGAAGGTTCATGACTGTGTTTCAGGCCTGTTTAGGTTCTCAATTCTGTGTGTTGGTGGGAGAGAGTTTGGGGGGGGGGGGGATAAATGAAATAGGTCTGCAAGACAGGGTATGTCAGCTATGAGGGAATGTGGGGGAGATTTGGAGGTTTTTGTAGAGGTGGTGGACAGTGATACTCCAAAACAGGAGTAGGAAGTGAGTAGGTTGGAGAGTTTTTTGAGGTGGCGCTGTGCATGTTGCTATTCTTCCTGGTGGGCAAGAGTTTCAATGTGTGTTACGGGTTTCAGGGACTTGGGATTGCATAACAGAAGAATTTTGTGGATGGAGAGAAGGTACCACATGAAAGTTTGATCTTGGTTGATATGGTTTCGCAGGACTATGTTGGTGATGGCTAAGGATTGGTGGAATCTGAACAAATTGAGGTCACTGTGGAAGGAGGGGTGGCAGCCAGAGATGGGTAATTTGATGGTAAGGCCATTTGGAGGGATTCCATGAGCCAAGCAACTTTAGACATTAAGTATTTATACAGGATGAGACACTAACTATTGCCACCAAGAATAACTCCGAAAGTATGAAGTATGATATGAGCTGAAAAGTTTGAGGGACAAAAGTTGCATGGAACACCAGGGGCCACAATACAACATTGTTGGTTTCTTGTTGTGGGGAGGGGGGCGGAGGGTCACTTCAGAGACATGAAGGTCAACTTTGTTTTTTTAAATAGGTTGCTATAGTTTGGTATTTATTTTCTGATAGCAGCTATCGAGACAAGTCCAATGATATGTAACAGTAAGGTCTTTGAAGGTCAACCGAAGTCAAAAAGGTGGCATGAACATCGATTTACAGAAAGTGTTCAAAGTGATGACCATCGGTATCAATGCAGTGCTGCAATCTTCTTATAATGGATTGAGTGGTACTCCTTATCACTTTGGCACTTATCAAAGCACATGCTTTGACAATTCTCCCTCACATATCTTCAGGTGTAGTTAGAATGTCTTTATAAACAACATCTTGTACGAATCCCCACAAGAAAAGACCCAGAAATGTCAAGACTGGCGAACGAGCTGGCCATGACACATCTTCTCTGTGTCCAATCCAATGATTTGGGAATTGTCTCTGAAACCCATTTCTAGCCATCAGCAAAAAATGCTGGACGCACATTGTGTTGATACTACATCCTGTTCCTTGTTCCTAAAGGTATTTCTTCCCATAACAGACCTTATGTTTATTGCAGGAATGTAGTGTACTTCCTACCACTAAGATTTCCTTCGATGAAATAGGGGTCTATAATTCTGTCCTCCAGAATCTCACACCACACATTCACTGACCATGGTTTTTGATGCACAATGTGCCACAGCCAACATGGGTTTGCAGTTGCCCAATAATGCATGTTATGCAAATTAAAATTTTTGTGGTTTGTGAATGTAGCCTCATCAATAAATAAAATCAAATTAATAAATGTGTTATCCCTCTGAATCTGAAGTTGAGCACATCAGAAGAATGTGGTGCATATAATCTGTACCAGTTAATTCTTGGTGGAGAGTGATACGGTAAGAATGATATTTATGGTGATGCAGAGCACGAACAACACTACCCTGGCTCATGCCAGATTCCCTTGTGATTTGATGTGAACTAACACAAGGATCTCTAACAACAATGGAAAGAGTGCCAATTTCCATTCCTTGTTAGTAAATTTCCTTGGCTACATATGTTTCCGATGTGTTAAAGATCCAGTTGTTCTTAATTTATCATACACATATTTAAAGGTACAATGTGTAGGGTGAATAGGTTGAGGATATCTTTCAGCGTATAAGTCTCTAGCTCTCACTGAATTTTGTTGGCATTCTCCATAAATGAGAAGCGTATCGACCTGTTCTTCGAAATAATATATCATTCACATTCCCTTGATTTGACGATATTGGTCTTACCATTCCTATTAGTGTTGTATTGTGAAACTGTCAAATGGTATTTACATGTCAATGGCACGTTAGATGGATACACTGTATTTGGTGAATATTTACTATTTACACAATATATGAGAGAGAATGGTCAGAACATGTGCTTCGGAAAGTGCCAAAGTGATAAGGAATACCACTCAATCCATTATAAGAAGATTGCAGCACTGCATTGATACCAATGGTCATCGCTTCGAACATCTTCTGTAAATGGGCGTCCATGCCACCTTCAGAGACCATACTGTTACACATCACTAGATTTGTCTCAATAGCCACTATCAGAAAATAAGTACCAAACTATAGCATCCCATTTAAAAAACAAAATTGACCTTATTATCTCTGACATGACCCCACCTAAGAACAACATCATATTATGGCCCCTGTTGTCCCATGCAACAACTGTCCCACAAACTTTTCAGCTAGTAGCATACTTTCAGACTTATTCTACATGGCAGTACTTAGTGACTCACCCTGTATGACACAATTTATGAATTTAAATATTCTTCAATAGAGTCAACTCTGTGACAGTTACAATGTACTGTCTGAAAATTCATCTGCCACCAACCTTTTCTAGATGTTTGTCTGCTATTCAGTATCTTTTGTATGAGGGTTGTTTTTTAAGTAAGGGCCATTCGCGCGTATAGTCCCGTAGTTCGCGCGGACGCCGCAACAAGCCACCCCGCCAGTTGCTGGAATCCTTCTCGTTCACACTGATGCAAGTGGCAGCTCTGTAGCTGATGTGTATGCATCGCTGTGCTACTTTATAATGTTTACGATTATTGAATCGCCCGCCACGTGTGAGATACGGTCAGTGATACGTTTTTTGACCGCGAGAAGCCTATCAGCTGCAGAAATTCATCGTCAGTTAACAGAATTTTATGGCTTGAATGCAATGAGTGAAGGTAAAGTGCCTCAATGGGTTAGAGAGTTTAAAAATGGCTGCCAAAACGTCCATGACGAAGAATGCTCAGGCCGGCCCTCTGTGATCACTCATGATTTGGTGGCTGCAGTCGAAACAAAGATTCGTGAGGACAGAAGATTCACAATTTCCACTCTTTCTTTGGAATTTCCACAAGTTTCAAGATCGGTTTTGTGCAAAATTGTGTCTGAAAACCTAAACTTTAAGAAACTGTGTTCTTGGTGGGTACCCAGACTCCTCACAGAGGACCACAAAGGAAAGAGATTTGCCACTTCATTGGACTTTTTGATTCGTTATGAGGAAGAAGGTGATGACACATTGAGTCAAATTGTCACTGGAGATGAAACATGGGTATCCCATATCACTCCCGAAAGCAAGCAACAATCGATGGAATGGCGAGACACAACCTCATCCGTCAAGGTCAAAGCCAAACAGACGCTGTCAAAGCGCAAGATTATGGCAACTGTGTTCTTGGACCAGTGCGATGTTTTGCTAGTGGACTTTATGCCATGAGGAACGACAATCAACTCAGATGCCTACTGTGCAACTATAAAGAAGATCCGCAGAGCAATTCAAAACAAAAGGCGCGGCATGCTGACAAAAAGAGTTTTGCTCCTGCATGATAACGCTAGGCCTCACACCTCTCAAAAGACTCGGGATCTGATTGATTCTTTTGGCTGGGAAGTTTTGGACCATGCACCATACAGCACCGATCTTGCTCCTAGCAATTTTCACCTTTTCTGGTACCTGAAACACCATCTTGGCAGGCAGCACTTCAATGACGACGATGAAGTGAAAGCGGCCGTGAACTCTTGGCTGTCGGAGCAGGCGGCCGAATTCTTTGAAGAGGGAATTAAAAACTTAGTTGTACGGTATGACAAGTGCTTAAATAAACAAGGCAACTATGTAGAAAAATAGGTAAAAGTGTGTAGAATCAGAAAATAAAAGTTTTTTTACAAAAGTATTTGTATCTTTTTTTAAAAAATAAAAACAGCCCTTACTTAAAAAACAACCCTTGTATTTGGTGTAGAGTGTTCTGTTCTCATATACACACAAATGAAAATAAAAGTTGACCACTTCAACATTGTAAAACAAAGGCTTTAGAAATAGTTAAGATAGAATTCTTTAGAGTAATGAAGAAGGAAAGTAGGTAGTAGACAAATGTTAGAAGCCAACAGAAATCTTTCTCCTCTTACCAGTAGTGGTAGCGGTAGTAGTAGTAGTAATAGTAGTAGTAGCAGCACCACCAGTAGTTTTATTCATCTTCATCTTGAGGGAAGTCATTTCCCTGTATAAGCTCTTTTATTTTTAAAGAACAACTTTCCTCCTTTATTTAGCAATTAGCCATTTTCATCACATTGAACATTATCAAGCTACCTGTTAGCTGGACAACCTGTAATAGACAACTACAAAATGTTTAGGGAAAATTTAAGTGTGTATTGAAAAGATGGGCTGAGGTGTAGTTGTTGAATAATTTTGAACTCTTCTTTGCAATTCATGTATTCACTTTCTGTTACCATTTTAACAGCCGTTACACTCCAACTAACACATTAGCCTTGTACAATGTCTCCTGCATACTCTGGCTATCAACCAATGACAAAATCATCTTCTTAGAGAAGTCAACATATCAGTCTCCAATTCCCTGGAGGTTCCATTGAGTGGAAATTATCTCCTAGATGGAACAGAAGTGGCATGGAATAACCAGTCGCTGCTGCAAGTGCCACAATGTGTTTTAATATCACTGCCCGCATCCCTCTTTTGCATCATTCCAGAATACTGAAAACAAAACAAAACAAAAATTCCACACACAGAATACAGGTCACAAATGTCTAACAAACTAAAAAAGAAAGTTGCTTAAAAAGCTGCACATTCATTGCTCAGATGGGAAGGGAAAGGTATAACATATTTCTTTAAGCAGAAAGCAATCTCTTGAACCTCACAGCCCCCACTTAGATAGATGGTATTGCAACAGTCTCATTCAACATGTCTTTTGTCCCACACAAAATGTTATACTTCAAAATATTGTCGCATAAGCAGCTGAGTAGCACCATGGTGTAGTCGTTATCATACTAAACTGTTGCAGGGAGGATTGTGAGTTCAATACTTACCTGGCCTTTACAATTTTAATTTCTATACTTGGTTCAAGTACATTCTAGAAGTATCCACAAATATCAAGAATTATTGTACTGGAATGTTCTGTAGTTGTATATGTATTGTATATGTTCTGGCCGAAGGCAGTTTGCTCCGCACTCTTGTATGTACAAGGCTGAATAAACCTTCGTTAGGTGAAGTTAGTGTTCCTCATTCATCTAATTACACCTTCTTCTATGTGACATTATTCTGGTGGAGGTACTGGGTATTGGAACTTGTGATAGTGCACATTACTGATGATACAGTGGCTCCCATCAGGCCACGACAGAGCCGGATTAGCACTGGAGACCATCAACCAATAAGCCAAAGAGCATACCATGTGTCAGCAATGGAACGTCGAATAATTCGCGATAAGGTAGAGAAAATGATGAAGAACAACATCATTCAGCCTTCACAAAGCCCATGGTCATTGCCAGTAGTCCTCGCCAGGAAGAAGGATGGCAGTTGGCGCTTTTGAGCTGATTACAGGAAGCTTAATAAGATAATTAAAAAGGATGTTTACCCTCTTCCACGAATTGATGATTCACTAGATTGTCTGAAGGGGGCTAAGTTTTTCTCAACCATGGACTCAGGATACTGGCAAATCGATGTAGATGAAGCTGATCATGAGACAACTGCATTCGTCACCCCTGAGGGCCTGTATGAATCTAAGGTAATGCCGTTTGGTTTGTGTAATGCACCAGCAACTTTTGAATGGATGAAGGTTAATCTTCCAAGGCACCTGAAGTGGACAATGTGTCTTTGTTATTTAGATGACAGTATAGTGTTCTCAGAGACATTTGATGAACATACAAAAAGACTGAAGGCCATTCTTAAGTGTCTTCAACAAGGCGGACTGAAACTTAATACAAGAAAGTGTCTATTTGGAGCAAAAGAAATCAAAATACTTGGACATCTGTGTCAAATGAAGGTGTGCGGCCAGACCCAGAAAAGGTGAGATCTATAACAGAATTTCCTATTCCTAAAAGTATTAGAGATGTGAGAAGCTTCCTTGGATTGTGTTCTTATTACCGTTGTTTTATCAAAGACTTTTGTATCAATGCCAGGGCACTCCAAGAGTTCTTAGAAGCCAATAATAAATTTATCTGGGGTGGTGCTCAACAAGATTCTTTCAATGTGCTGCGAAAAGCTCTGATGACTGACCCTGTACTTGGTCTGTATGATGAGAGATCACCTACAGAACTACACATAGATGCCAGTGGGTATGGGATCGGTGCTGTTCTGGTGCAAATTTCAGATGGACAAGAGAAGGTTATAGCCTATGCTTCTACGACACTTACAAAAGCTGAGAGAAACTACTCAACTACAGAAAGAGAATGTTTTGCTGTGATCTGGGCCATGTGCAAATTTCGACAGTATCTCAAGGGGAGGCCATTCACAATTGTTACAGACCATCATTCACTTGGTTGGTTGACAGGTCTTAAGGATCCAACAGGATGACTTGCCAGGTAGGCACTACGTCTTCAAGAGTGTGACATTACCATAGTGTACAAAAGTGGAAGAAAACACCAAGATGCCGACTGTCTCTCAAGAAACCCTGTGCAAGATCATCAAGACTTTTATGAAGATACTGTCTCACTGCACTTCAGGATCTCTCTGCTGAGCAGATGAAGGACGCCAAGATATTTCAAATTATTCTTGCCTTAAATCAGTCAGAGGATGTGAAAGGACAATGTAAGGCAGTTAATGGATTACTTTGCAAGAAAACTTTGATCCATTTGAAAAGAGGTGTCTACCAGTGATTCCTAAACACATGTGCCTAGATGTTCTACAGAAATTCTATACACACCCAAGGTCGGACATTTAGGATTTATTAAGACATATGATAGAATCCACAAGAGATTTTTCTGGCCAGGTTTATTTAGGAGTGTCCATCACTATGTGTCACACTACTGAGAGTGCCAGAGGAGAAAGGCAGTTCCTCAGAAACAACCTGACCAACTCATACCAATTCCACAAGCCTAAATGCCTTTCCAGAATGCTGGGATTGGCCTCCTGGGACGATTTCCAATGTCTGCTAGTGGCAATAGATGGATTATTGTTTGCACTGATTATCTGACACACTATGCCATTAGAAAAGCCATGAAAATGACCGAAGCATCCGAGGTAGCCAAATTCATTGTAGAAGACATTGTATTAAAACATGGTGCCCCAAGGTCGTTAATTACGGATCGAGGGAAAGTTTTACAATCAAATCTTGTGACAGAGATAAACCATCGGTGCAACACTACTCATCACATGATGACTGCCTACCATCCGCAAACTAATGGACTTACTGAACGCCTTAATAAGTCCTTGGCCGACATGCTATCATTGTTCGTCAGTGTTGAGCAGAGCAACTGGGATGAGGTGCTACCTTTCATGATGTTTGCCTACAACACCACCAAACAAGACACCACAGGATTTACACTATTTTCCTGGTGCATGGGCGTGAGGTGACGATGACGATGGACACTGTGATTCTGTTACATCCTGATGATGTGGATGATGACTACATTAGCCAGGTGTTAGCCAGAGGTGAGGAAGCTCACCAGTTAGCTCGACTCCACATGCTGCAGGCTCAAGAAAATGATCGTCGAAGGTATGATGGGAGCCACCGCCCTGTTGTCTACCAGCCTGGTGACTCATCTGGATCTTCACTCCTGTTCGGAAGGTTGGTTTCTCTGAGAAACTCCTCAGGTGCTACTTTGGACCTTATAAGGTTGTAAGAGAGTTGTCGATGTTACTTATGAAGGTGAAGATTTCGACCTCGACCCAAGACAACGAAAGATCGAAGATACGGTCCACGTCCTTTGAATGAAGCCCCATAAGGATCATTCGAAGCTCCAGCAACAGGCAACAAGCAGAAAGGTGTAGTGCCAAAGAACTTTTAAGAAGATCACTGCCATGGCAAGAATCAGTCATCAAGAGTCGGAGTATGCAGGACCGATGACTCGTTCCTGGACTAGGAGGATGTAACACCGAGATGCTGTTCTCTTAAGGAGAGAGCAATGTTGCAGAAGAAGCTCACTAGCACCGTGGTGTTGTGGTTATGATACTAAACAGTTGCATGGAGGGTCGTGAGTTCAAAACTCACCTGGACTGTACAATTTTAATTTCTAAATTTGGTTCAAGTACATTCTAGAAGTATCCACAAAAGTCAAGAATCATTGTACTATAATGTACTGTAGCTGTATATATGATGTATGTGTTTGCAGGCAGTTTGCTCTGCACTTGTTTATGTGCAAGTGATGAATAAACCTCCATTAAGTGAAGTTAGTGTTCGTCATTCATCCAATTACACCTTCTTCTACATGACCATATCGTACTGTGCAGTGAACTGATCTCTAAATTTTAAACAATCTTTAACCATTTTAGTTTGGTTTCAAACCCTTACACGCACATGAGGATTTAGCTTGCAATACTGATAAGAAAAATTCTATTTTAACACTATTGCTCTTCATGCCATATTACGATACTTTTTTGAGTTCACTATCAGGAACATGTGTACCATACACACATAAATTTATCCATTGCATAAATTCCAGGTTCAACTACTAATTTCTCATCCTGTTCACTCATGGAACAGTTAAGTGATGCTCCGGTATCGAAAACTAATCTTAATATCCAGGTTGTCCAAAATCATTAACCCACAGAAAATGTGAAAAGGAGTAATTAAATTAAAGTAAAGCCCCTCCCTTAAGAACATTTACAAACCCAACCCAATCATGTAATTCAACATTTTTATCAAAACTATGTAAAATTTGTAATTATTATCCACTTAATTTAGCTTATACTAAACCAGTCATACAAGCATGACATAACTTCCATAACCATTATCTTGAGGAGTTAAGGCCAAAAGCAACTCCTTGCCTGGTACTCATGTTCCCTCCATCTATGAAGTCAACAAAGCTCAGACACACATGTCTTCATTCATTTAGTCAAATATGGGACTTCAAGGAGCTGCACTATCTCGGTAAAATCTCCTACATTACTACCTTGGAGTAAGTCTTTGAGTAACAGAGCATCCTACCACTGTTAGGCTGTCAAACACACCACTCAATGCACAGGGTGTATACAAGGACAAGGAAAAAAAAATTCCCAGATTTTTCCCGGATTTCCCGGTTAAAAATACACTTTCTACCGGGTGACAATACACTTTTTTCATGTTAACACTTTGTCGTCTGCACTTCTCATACAAACTGATTCGCTTGGTGCTGGCAGTGCTAATTTGGATTACTTGGCTTGTCACCGGCCATTCTTGCCATTATCAGGAGATTATAAATTGTTAAGTTTTACTAATCTCATTGTTAGTTCTCATAAGCTTTCAACCCTGTTCCCCTACTTTCATGAAAGTTTGAAGGTATACATACGTAAATAAATACAAAATTTGTTTGTTTCAAATATTTGTTAATTTAAACTTTTTGGCAAAATAATCGATTACGAATTACACTTTGAAAAGCCAGTCAGCATTATCTGGTTTATTGTTGTTGTCGGAAAAACATAAAAATGATATTATTTGTCTGAATCAGTTGCGGGACGCCATTTTGAAAAATATTGGTGTGTCTATTAATGGATTCATGCACCAATTAATCATCAATCCTTGCTTTTTTTTTACAATGCCATAAGGACAGCAAGCCCAAACCATTTTCTATGTTTGAGTCTCATAATGTTGACAACTTTGTCAATTTTTTTATCCAGCTTTCTTCTATTGCAATTTTGACTGTAGTTCTTGTTAGTTCCATTGCTAATGTATTCAAATAGATCATTCCCAATACATAATTCTATCATATCCTCAACACTCTGTGTATCTTTGAGAAATATGTTTGGACTCTGAGATCCTTCAAATTTATTATTCCTTTGTAAATCAAAGTCTGACCACTGTGCACTGTCTTCTTCGTCTGATTCATCCGAGTCAGTTGGCAACCATAGCATTGGCTGAAGTCTTCTTGGACATATTTCACTACTTTCCAACGATTCTGCTTCACTTTCATTTTTTTGATATCCCATGTCTTCTTCCCAATTGGCCAAATTGTCCGGAACGTCAAACAAGACGTCCACGCATTCATCATAAATAATCGTATTGTCTCTTTTGTCTCCCATGATGAAAGGGCACAAGTACTTATAAAAACAAAAAACTTGTTGACATGTGTAACTTATTGTTACCTAAACAAAACACCAAAAGAATGCAAAAGATACTAGTAAAGTGCTGTTGCCGGCCACTGAGAGATACCATGCACATGACACCACTATGGTGTCACCGGCTGCTGACTGCTATTTCGCGCATGACACCACTGTGGTGTCGCCAGATGGCAGAGTGTTAAGTGACAGTATACTCTTCCTCGGCGCTGTTAAACTTGTCAATCCTTTGAATGTTTATGGTTTTATATACCAACGTAGAATCTCCCGGCACTTTAGAAAACAAAACTCAGGGGGGAAAAAAACGTTTTGAAAGACCTTTGATGTGTAGCAACTGGTATGCTGCATATTTTTGTATTACGAAGGTATAAATTCGAATTCCACCAAACACTGCATGTCACTTTCTGAAGCATTGAAATTGAGATTGCGGTGCGCTTTTGTAAGCCAATCATAGCTCATGTCACGTGATCTCGCCAGCTGGTGACAGCATAGGACACGTGATGTAGTCAGCCAATACAAGATCATTCTTAAGTAGCGTGAACACACAAATAAGATATGTTAATAGTTTAAATTAATATACATAGCATTCACATATAATATTGGCCTCAAAGATTAATAAGCTGGAAGAGAAGCTAAGCTTCCACATATAATGTTGATCTTTAAGATAAATCACACAAATGTGCCAGTAAAATTTTTAATAACGACATTAATGTCTGATCTTCTGGGCTCAAAATGTTTCTAAA
The DNA here is from genome assembly GCF_021461385.2 of Schistocerca piceifrons. NCBI lineage: Eukaryota > Metazoa > Arthropoda > Insecta > Orthoptera > Acrididae > Schistocerca > Schistocerca piceifrons. The sequence goes on from NC_060141.1 coordinate 267,718,848, forward strand.
TGCTTGTCCTCAAAGAGTTGATTTTTAAATGAGAGGTAAACACTCTGTGATTTAAGAAATTCTTTGTACATTCTCACACATAGTTCAGCTAGCATAAAAGGAAACTTAATTTGAAAGTAACACTTTTCAAACAACCATACACAATATTTTTCTGTGACCTGTTAGAAATAGGTTCATTTCAGCAGTTTCCAGAGAGTGCCAGGTAACAGGCATAACTGCGCTTGCACAGCTACAATGGCGCAGGAAGCCCATATGTTCATACGTGTAAAACATTAAAAGATCGTACATTATGTCATAAAAGAAACAAGACATCAAAGGATACTTCAAGAGCATCAAAATTTCATGAACCATACTAAAATGCATAATTCGGCTTAAAGTGCACATTAGTATGTCCAGAATTGGATGTAAATTTTCTTGGAGTACCAGTACTTTATTATCTCATATTTGGTTCTCTATTATGGCATAATGCCATACATACACTTGAAATGCAGCGAACAGTTGAAACTAGCAAATAGTGTGAAATTAAACACTTCGTTTCAAATAAATTGACTGCCTCAGCAGAAAAGATTAATAAAAGCCAAATTTCTTTAGCAAACTGACAAAAAGAACTTCATTGTTCTGCAAGGTGATTAATGATTGATTGCCAGAAAGGTGGAAATAAAATCTGAAACTAATAACATATTTTAGCCTTCTGTAATTATGCGAATGTATTTTAATTCATTTCATAGCTCCCAGCCACAAAAATCTGTTTTGTTATCATTTAACATGAGAACAATAAACGAAGGGGAAACAACAAAATCACTGAACATAAACACAGGTCATGTGGAGATGACCCACCACAACTCAGACTGCTCTGTGCATCAGTCTGGGATCTACGATATTTCCGAAGTGGGGCAATATTAGATAGTGGTGCTCAGCCACACTTCTGTAGCCAGAAGCAGGAGAAGGTACTACCACAGTCTATCATAACAGATGCGACACCACTGCTGTAAAAGTTGTCACCGTTTGACAGCTGGAGTGACACTAGCACTCTTATCAGCGAGAAAGGAGAACTTCAGATGCGTCGTAAGCATAGTTTTTGTTTTGTGTCCCTTTCCTGTGTGATTTACAAAATATTTGAATTATTTCTTTCCCTCCAAGAGTTTGTGCAATATCAGAAGTCATAGATGTTCCTAAAAATGATTCTAAAATAAGCACAAGTAGGGATAAAACTCATGAATCCAGTGGCAAGTTACAATACGTTTGTGAAGAAACACTTGTGATGTTAGATAGAACTGCAGCTTACCATGTTGATATCAACATAATATAAACGCACAGATTCACACATAAGCACAGACATGTACCTCTACATGCAAAAGGAATTGACATCCCATTTGTCGTTCCATAGGCTTTCTGTATTTTAGTTATTGTCACCTGTTGCCACAAATATGGCCTTCATCTTCATATTATTCTAAGTTGGAGAAGCAAGTGCCATATAGTAGGAGAAATATACTGTGATTGTAAACTCCAAGTCCTCAAAGCCAATAACACTGTCAGAAGTGTTCACATTTGTTAAATTTGCCATTAGAGACTTTTCATTCAATGACATATACACTAGTTTATCAATATCGGAGAAAAGCTGTACCTTCTGCTTTAAATTTATTTATTTATTTATTTCATTCGTGTTCTGTAGACCCATTAGCGATAAATCGCTTGGGTGTAGAACATGTCATTTACATAGAACATATTGTCTCTTACCCAACATTGTGTTTGTATGCCTTCCACATACCTCAGTAATTAACACACTGATGGAAACATAAAACATTGTGACAAAACCTGTATGCCTGAGTGCTGTAATATAATAAATTTAGAGCAAACAGCTTAGTTTTGTCTTTCCATCCTGCAGATGGCTTGCTAATGTGGTTTAACAACAAGCCAAAGGCATCTTTTTTTTAAATATTGGGATCCTATAGTTTTCAAAATTTGTTTGTCTGTCTTCACTTGATCCTTCTGATACAGTTTCTGTTACTGCCTGTACTTAAAATAATAGGCACTTTCCTTGTCCCATAACAGTTTTGCACAAAGTGTAGCTATTTGCACATTCTGACACTCCATATACTTTTTCTGAACATGAGTAACTGCACTTAATTTTACCATTTCATTGTCAAAGCAGGTCTGTGTTGATGATTCAGATGAATCTGACACTGATATACAGAGAGTTGAACTGTCTGCTTTTGTGCATCTTTAGATGGATGGTCGAGCATTTGTGGCAGTTTCCTCTTCATCATCAGTTGAGGTGGTGTATTTGGAATGTAAAACTATGTGGTTAACTGTATTCCACATGAGTTTATTATTGTCTGCATTCATGAACTGATTTTGTTCGATGTCAAGCGGACAAAACTTAATGTTATTATAAAGGTAAACAGGGTGGTTTTTCATTAGACCTTCTCGTCTGCTATTCACTAGCCATTTACTCCTAAAACAAAATGTTAAACATCAATATACATGCAATTTGCTAGCGAATCCTGATGATGCAGTTTAGTAACTTGATGGTATATACCTCTCAGGGTCCTTAGGAAACCTAAAAAAAGGCAGAAGTGGTATCTTCTTCTTCTTTTTGCTGCAATTTATTGTGCTACGCTACACTCCCATTTGTAAAAACCATTGTACAAACCAAAATAAACAACTACTATTCGCTTTCGCTTTCACGAGCATGCCAAACTCAACAGTTTAACTTACTGGCTGCTTGATACGTTGCTCACACAGTGGGCAACAAAATCGAGGTGAAGTGTCACGACTGTTATGTTAGACTGTGGTACTACTACTACACGACTCAACGGCGCTTACAAAAGAGCCAGCCCACAATTCCTCAAACGAACTAAACTGTTGTCATGTCTCACTCACTGGAGGCAATTTGTTGTGTTATGAAGCCTTTGACACACTTTGCTGTTGGTAGACACTTGTATGAGCACTGTGTGTTTGTTGTTGTATACGGCACATTTCCTTTGTGACTTAAGTTTTATTTCTGTTTTCTTTTTTCTCTCATTCATGTTTTGTTGCTACAGTATTATTCTGCAGTAGCGGGATACAGTAATATCCTTTGTTAGCGTATTGGTTCTTACCAGTCAAAATCACAAAAATTTAACTGAAAACTAAAACAATGAAAAATTCCCAGAATTCTAAAGAATTCCCGGGTTTTTCCCGGTTTTCTCCCATATGAAAAAATTCCTGATTTTTTTCCCTGGATCTCCCGGTTGTCCCGGGTCATATACACCCTGATGCAGAAAAATACCTCCAACACAATCCTAAATTGTTACTGCAACAATGTCCCCTTACCTCATTTTACTCCTATTATGGTATAGGAGCACCCACACCATAATAGGAGTAAAAGGAGGTAAGGGGACATTGTTGCAGTAATAACTTAGGATTGTGTTGGAGGTATTTTTCTGCATCAGGGTGCTCCTTCAATTTGTGGTCAACCAAACCAGTTTATTTCAAGGTGCATTATTATGTGCATCATGAAGTATCCTTTTACCCTTCAATCACTTTGCTCTTCTCAAGATAACTTACTCCCTTTTATTGCTCTTTAATTCCTTTTTCATCCTTTTGAGTTTCTCCCAAGCTTTCTGAAAGACTCTTTCATGGTTTTCCAAATTTTCTGCAAAACAGTGTGTACTGGCAGTCAACTTTACTTTCTCTTCTACCTTCTGATCAATTATTTGCTATCTCCTCAAGTCAGGAAACACAGATTCTGTGATAACCATCATGTCTAGACCCTTATTTTGTTCTGACATTCCCAGTTTCTCACACATGCCTGAGATTTTTTCATGAATTGTTAAAAGTTCCCATATGTTGACCTCTTTCAGTTGCTTTATATCCTCATTACCTCTCAAAATAGTTCATTACCTTCATTTCTCACAAGATCATAATGTTTTGTTACTTCTAACCACATCTCCTCAGTTAACCTAGTTACTGTAATTTGTAAGTTGGAAATCAAAGTGCACATTTCCTTTCTCTCTTCTCTCAATTCCCTTATATGTTTTCCTACATTGTCATTTGTTGCAGATAATTCTGTTCTAACATCTAGCATATTTGTGTCAAGTTCAGTGGATAATTTCATTCTAAGATTTATATTGTATTGTATTGTATGGAACTGGGGACCTAGAAATAACGGAGAGGCTTCACCCCGCCATAGCCCTTAGTGGTACACAACCCCACAACAGGTTACAGCAGTCCACTCACCCCACTACTGCCCCACACAGAACCCAGGGTTATTGTATGGTTATTTACGGAACAGTGAAAGTGAGGAAGTAACTTTTATTTTATGTGACAAAGGATTGTACATTCTCATAGCACTATTTGTAGTGGAGGTTTTGAAGACTGATGTTCTTACTGACTGGACATGCAGATCAGTCATGGAGTTCGTCTTTCAGCCGGGTATCATGTTCATGTATATTTAAGTTCTTATTTATCTCTTTTAAATTTTTTCTTACATATTTACATGTTTCTAGAATAAAAACACAGGGGAGTTGGAGGGTTGAAGACTTTTGAAACATGCATGGTGCAATGCTCTTATAGCTCTTTTAAGGTCAGTTGCACTGCCCCAGAATGTAATCCCACATTGCAGAATGCTGTGGAACTAGGGAAAGTATGCAATTCAAACAGTTGCACTGCCCCAGAACGTAATCCCACATTGCAGAATGCTGTGGAACTAGGCAAAGTATGCAATTCAAACAGTGTGGAAGCTTGCTTTGTGAGCAAGTAAATGCAGGCTGTAGCATACTTTCTTGAGTGTCAAATTTGTTTTTATTATGTATGTCTGGAATTTAAAACAACATTGAAGCCATATACCAAAAAAAACCTTGTTTCAGTGAGAAAATAGATTTTGAATGAGCATATGAAATTCTTTACGCAAGACGCAGCATTAAGGATGGGCACCAGCAGACTCACTCCCAGATATAACAAAAAACTTTAAAAAATTCTCAGTTTCCTGTTCGTCAACCATTCTGTCATGAGGAGGGTACTTTAACCACCCAACAATCAGACCATAAGGCAGTTGTAGCAACAATGATTACCAAAGTAAAAAGTGCAGTTATAATAAGTAGACAAATTTAGACAGAGAGGCAGTACTGTCATATCTCAACAAAGAATTTGAAATATTTAGTTCTGGGCAAGAGCATAAAGAAAAACTATGGCTGAAGTTTAAAGGAGTAGTTGATCATGCACTCACAAGGTTAAATATGTACTTAAGAGATATAACTATAGTAGAGAATTCTGGCAGAATGTGAACACTTTAGGAGTAAAGGAGACCACTAACTGAAAAGCGGGAATGTTAAGTTGTCAGGAGGCACATGCATAAAAGAAATATGTCTAGCTTTCAGAATAAATCCTTTCTTTAGCTACAGTACAAAGACACACACACACACATCCGTGCCCCTACATAGTGCAGGCTGTGCTGGACACACAGTGCCCAGGTTGTAGCTCGACAGGTGGACTTAGGTGAGGTTGGGACTGCATTTGTTGAGGTGGGTAGAGCGAGAGAGAGGTAGGAGGCAGTAACAGGGTTGGACGAGTGGAGCTAATTGCTCAAAGGGAGGTAGCCAGTTACTTGGATAGGAAAGCAGGAGCCAGGGATGGTATTTACATGGGCTGGTATGTGCTGCACAGATGTCTGAGCCAGTTGGGAGTGGCACGCAATGAAGGTGATGTGGATATATATTTTTTGGGATGTGGTGATGGGACAGAGGATGGGAATGCATATAGGGTCATGCATTCCACATCATTACGAAGTGTCGTGTTTATGATCTATGGAACAAGTATTAATCTAATCTAATCTAATCTAGTGGTGTACAAAATAGTTGACATTGCAAAATTGGAATAAAGCTTTAGGGTCTGATGGGATACATAGAAGATTCTGTATACAGGATGTTTCGCAATTCTTGTTACACCCTTATAGGCATTGTAGAGGTGACTTAGTAGATCAAGTTTTATGCAGGAACCCATGTCTGGAAACATCATCCATCGACACTATAGAGCATGGAAGTTATACACATTGGCACCTGTGAATATATGTGCATACAGGGTCATTCCGTGATGATGTTATAAACTTTCAAGGATGATGGAGAAGGATAAATTTATCAATCTGAGGTAAAGATCCCTGTACCAGAAATGAATGAGTCAAAAGTTATAAACAAATAGTGTTCTGATACTTCTGACAGTGAAATACATGTACTGATACTGTTGTTGCTAAGACTGTAGGGTAAGCAACTTTCAGAGGTGATAGTATGGACCAAAACAAGAAAAATGTCTAGTAAACATGGGCTCTAAAATGCTCCCTTACAAGCTTTGATCACTTGTAAAATAGAGTAAATGTGTTTCACATTAGAGAAGATGAACAAGTGCTCATAGCTCCTCAGCAACGCATTTTTAAAATCCATTTTTACTAGACTTCTTTTTGTCTTGGTCCATACTATTGCCTCTGAAAGTTGCGTATCCTACATTCTTAGCAACAACAGTACCGGTACATGTATACCACTTTCAAAAGGTATAAGAATGATTTTTGTTTGTAACTTTTGACTCTTTCATTTCTCATATCTCAAATTGACACATTTATCTGTCTCCATCATCCTTGATAGTTTTTAACATCATCACACAATCACTGTGTATGTACATAGATTTACAAGTGCTCGCACTTATAACTTTGATGCTATGTAGCCTCATTGGATGATGTTTCCAGACATGGGTTTCTTTCTAGAACTTGACCTACTAAATCCCCTCTACAACCTCTAGAAGTGTGTAACATAAATTGTGAAACACCCTGTAGAATTTTCAGCTGACTTAGCTGTGTAATGTTAAGCTCCCTCTATACAGCTTGAGCATTTTCGTGGACTTACTTGTTGAAGAATGCTGGTTCTGCTTTCTTGCAGTGCCGATGTCTTCTGCTAACACCAGATACTTCTCCAAAGGTTTCACTGCTAGGAAGGGGAAATTTTCACTCTCTCTCTCTCTCTCTCTCTCTCTCTCACTCACTCTCTCTCTTCTTATTTAAAAATACGCTACTCATGGAATATCATTCAATGCATCAGAACATATTTATTTCCACTTTGTACAAAAAACAACTAAACTTTATGGCGTAAGCCCACACATTACCGGGCACCCAAGATCAGTCAATTACACATTTTTGAACACAATTAATACATAAGCTTTTATCGTGGCTGACTATCCACGTCCAGTCCACATACTCTCGACAGCAGTTCAACGTCTATTAAAACAGTCACTATCTCCATTTGTTTTTCAACAATACAAAGCTACATTACTCTTTGCAGCCGGCCACGGAGCTTCTGGGCTGTATGTATTTATTCTTGGCAGGTCACGCTGAACACTTGCCAGCGCCGACAAATTTTCTTCCTTCCATTTTCGCCTGGAGAAACAATAAATGGGTGCAATATCCCATGTTCATCCTTAGGCCCTGCTTTAAAATAATGCGTGTTCGAAATGGCTGGAACACAAGCGTCTCCAGACTTTCATAAAATTCTGGGGGCACTACATATCCCTCCCCTTAGCTCAAACACTCGTTATTTTGCACACAACATATATTTAATAATTTTTTTCTTAACACTTACCTTGTTACTTTGTACCACATAAAAACATAATGTACAAAAACACTCTTCCATCTCCGTTATTTCATTAAGCTGTTGGTAATATCTTTCATAGACATAGTAGTATGGTAAACTAATAGTACAACAAGTATCAGCTATTTCCAATAGATTTATCTACTCTTGCTTCCAGGATTGAGCCAAAATAAATCCCTCCCCTTAGCCAGTTTCAAAGTTCAGGCGTTATTCTGAGTCGAGTCTTTACCCTTTTTTTTTCTTTTTTTTTAGAAGCTGTTGCAATGATAACCACCGGTTTTCTGGGATTGAAAAAAATTAGTTGTACTGGGGGTTTTCTCTTTTTTCTATCTCCTCGTGCAGGACTCGTCTTTTCTATTTAAAAAAATTTTAGAATTCAAATTTACCAGGAGAAACTTTCCACTACAATCTCAGGTCACTATACCACCCTTTCCCTTTGGGTTCCAATCTACGTAAGGGTTGATACTATGAAAACAGCTTCTTTCTCATCCTTGGGTAGGTGCACCCCTTCAATTTATACTTAACTATTGGACAGGTCAATCCCCTCTTTGGTGCCCCTGCCCACACAGTAAAGGTCAGCCTTCTCTGGGTAAGCCTACCTGCCTCTCTTTCTCTCATGTCATCTATATCGGATGCGCCCTCCCTATCTTCTCTAACAATGATTCATAGTCTTGCCTCTTTCGTACTCCTCTGCACACTATTTTATTTAAAATTTCCTGGTAAAATTTCTATTTACCTCTCCTTTCCTCCTCCTGAGTCCTTCAGCCTACCTGCTTAAATTCTTCGCTTGTTCATTGCTTACAGCTCACTTATATAGCCTTAATAACTAAATATGTTTTGTCCATGGTTGTAACTTTATTTTTCTTCGTCGGGCTATTCAGTCTGCACAATCCTATTATTCATCAGAAACTTATTTGACTCGATACCTCTGGCTTAATATCTATTTCTTTTTATCTCCATTCATATTACTTTGTACTACTATAGCTATGAAGACAGGTGGATATACACTTCGTCCCCCCTTGTTCCTTTAGCTTATTTGACTCGATACCTCTGGCTTAATATCTATTACTTTGAGATGTGCAACCATCATTACTTAGCACATGTGCTCGAGCCCTTCCTGAGCACTACAAAACGGAGTCTCGTCCTTAATCTTAAATTTGCAAACATAATCGCTAACGGCACTCGGATTCTCTGAAAATACTGAATGGTATTTAGACAAAATTCTCACTAAATCCGTTTGCTCTTCAATATTTAACACTGCAGATTCACTTAACTTTTTGTGAAAGTTGTCTTGTGGACATGCAGTATTAGTTAACTCTATCTCTGGAGACAACTGAGCTGACGCGGTTAATTGTAATCTTTGGTGTTCAGATGTCTGTTTATACACATCGCTGCCTGTCACAAACTTAATGCAATGTTTATTCTCCCCCCACATAAATACAGTTCTCATCAAAATTTAGTATAACATTAAACTCTGTTAACCAGTCTAAACCAAATAACACGTCTCTATTTATGTCTTCCACTACTAACAAAGGCTGCCAAAACGTCATATCACTTATACGGCAGTGTGCCAAGGTTTCATATTTAACAACCTTACTCTTCTTTCCAGTTATACCAACTATGAATACCCCAGTTACTGGTAAAACAGGTAAATTACTTTTAGTTTTTAATGTATTAAAGTATTCCTTAGAAATAAGTGATACTGCACTACCAGAATTGATGAATATGTCTACTTTGTGGTTTTCTATCTCTCCTGTTGTAATAGGTTGTGGTTACATAGTTATTTTGTCCATTTCCTCCAGCAGTAGCCACTCCTTGGTAGGTACTTTATGCATAAAGGAAACCTGTACCCTGTTATTTAGGCCTCTCAATGGATTTCGACGACCTGGGCCCCGGCCCGGAGTCCAGATCGCTCCACATTTTCCTCATGGGTAGCAGCCATGGGATGATTTCCAAACGTTGGAACTGCTTTACCCCCTGTTCCACAGCTGTTGCTATGCACAAATTCCTGCGTAGTTATTGGAACTGCTTCACCCGCTGTTCCACAGCTGTTGCTATGCACAAATTCCTGCGTAGTTACCGGACTGAGGTTGCACGTTAACGGTCCTCGTGAGCAACCCCCTCTATTTACATTCTTGCTAGGTCGGTGGACTCAGGTAAGAGTGGATTCATAAGGCTTTGACTGGTTATTATGATTCATATTATTCCTCCTAAAATTTGGATTATCTTGCGCGTGCAAGTTCTCGTTCCTGTCTTTATTGATTGCATCGAGTGCATCTACAAAGGATAACAGTTCCTCCACCATTTTCCATCCATTCCATAGAATATCTTTTCTAGCATAAGTAGGTAAATGTCTTATTAAAATTCTAACTAATCCCTCTTCTTCCATTGGTCAATCTAAATATTTCGCCCTTGTCAAATGGCAGTCAAAATACTTGCGCATTGTACCCCAGGTGTTACTATAGTATTTAGGATCCCACAAATCTGAGATCAACTTCTCTTGTGCGCTTGAAGACCAATATTTTTCCTTAAACTTTCTCTGAAAATCTTCCCAGGATGTGAAGTTTTCAATGTTTACTGTGCCCCATTCTGAAGCTTCACCCTCCAAATACCCTACCGAAAACTCTATTTTCTTAGCATTCTCCCAACTTTTAGGTATGGCTTGGTTAAACCGTTTTAAGAAATGGGTGGGGTGTACCTCCCCATCTGGTTTTAATTTAGGAAACTGTCTTGACAAGCCTGAATTTGATCCCCACTGCAAATCAGTTATCATGTCCTTATTTAATATAATATTTTGGGGAACTGTGCCTTTCTCTAGCTTCTCCTGCATAAGCTTGAATTCTTTCCTCAACGTTTCTAAGGCTTTCTTGGTGTTACATAAATCGGAAGTTACTATAGGCGAAGAGATATCAACTCTTAGTTTCTCTTCAATCTTTCATCCTATTAATTCTTCAACTTGTTCTTCTAAGCCATTCAAATTTATAAGCTCTGCAGTCATTAACTTTACTTTGAAGTTCTGTTCTATGGTTTCCACCCATTATTTGACCCCTGAAATTTGCGCCTGTACTAGGGGGAGCAATTTACCTTGTTTCTGGACATTGGTTTTTAGCACAGTTAATTCTTGTTCGACCACATCAAATGTAACATTACACACATTTTTCAAAGAGTCATATTTTTTGTTAAATTGTGTTTCCAAATTACTACATTTACTGTCTACATCATATTCTAATTTTTAAATGAATACTTTTATATTGGCTTCATTTCTTTGTTCTAAATCCTTAAATAAAATATTTGTCTATTCACTCAGGGAATCGGACAATTCTTTTTTCCATTCTTGCATCTGATTACTTAGGATATTAACTTGAGCCTCTAGTTTCGTGTTTTGTGATTCAAACTGCACATTGATAAACCTCATTAATTTGCCTAAATCTGGCCCCTGTTTTTCAATTCCCATAGCCCCAACAGACTCTACGGATTGATGTTCCTTTTCCATTGTGTTTTGTTTTGCCTTTAATCTAGTTATCATTAAAAGTACACTCGCTTATTTCCACAACACCCCACACTTCACAAACAATCAAAGGTCAGTAGTAGCTCACCCGGTGTCGGTGAAAGGTGATGTCTGCACCGGTGTACAGTGGCATCAGCGTCGACGGATGTCACCGTCGGCGTAGGTGGACGACAATGTTGGCTTTTGTGGACGGCTGCATTGGCATTGGTGTGATGCGACATCGGTATTGGTGTATGGCGATGTTGACATTGGTGTATGGTGGTGTCGGCGTTGGTATGTGGCGGTGTCAGCGTTTGTAGATGGTGGCATCGGCGATTTGAGACTAAATGCAGTGTTGTGCGATTTTCTTGATTCCCTTAATCATTTCCCCATTTATCAACACGATATTTCTGGATAAGTATCGTGGAATCGCTCTTCAGCCTCGCTGTTATCGGTTGCTATGGCAACTCCCAAGTGTTTTCTTTGGTTTTTCTTATAACTTCCTTAATATTTCCCCTTCTTTCTCAGGTCCTTTCTTTATGGTCACCACGTTCTTGCGGTGGCCCAGTGTAATGTTAAGCTCCCTCTATACAGCTTAAGCGTTTTCGTGGACTTACTTGTTGAAGAATGCTGGTTCTGCTTTCTTGAAGCGCCAATGTCTTCTGCTCGCACCGGATACTTCTCTGAAGATTTCACTGCTAGGAAGGGGAAATTTTCACTCTCTCACTCTCTCTCTTCTTATTTAAAAATACGCTACTCATTGAATATCATTCAATGCACCAGAACATATTTATTTCCAATTTGTATGAAAAAACAACTAAACTTTATGACGTAAGTCCACACATTACCGGGCACCCAAGATCAGTCAATTACACATTTTTGAACACAATTAATACATAAGCTTTTATTGTGGCTGACTATCCACATCCAGTCCACATACTCTCAACAGCAGTTCAACGTCTACTAAAACAGTCACTACCTCGAGTCACTCCATTTGTTTTTCAACAATACAAAGCTGCATTACTCTTTGCAGCCAGTCATGGAGCTTCTGGGCCATATGTATTTATTCTTGGCAGGCTGCGCTGAACACTTGCCAGCGCTGACGAATTTTCTCCCTTCCAGTTTCGCCTGCACAAACAATAAATGGGTGCAGTATCCCATGCTCATTCTTATGCCCTGCTTTAAAATAACGCGTGTTCGAAAAGGCTGGAACCCAAGTGTCTCCAGACTTTCGTAAAATTCTGGGGGCACTACAACTGTACACCTTTCGGGTGGAGGGGAAGAAAGCACAGGGCACTTTCATCTACAAGAAGGGTGGTAGAAGTGGTCTATAACACTACAATACTAATGTCTACTGCCCCTGACATCCAACTATCATAGAATCTTAGAGTCTATCTTGTGCTTAAACATAATAAGGTGTCTTTAATAGAATGACCTGTATGTCAACCAGCAAGGGTTCCAAAAACTTCTGCTTTTCGCACATGGCATAGTGAAAGCCATGGTTCAAGGTAGTCAGGTAGGCACTGTATTGTCCAACTTCCTACCTACATTTATTATTGAAAGTACAATTTTATAGTGTTTCAAGTAGAATTTGTGACTAGATTGAGAATTTGTTATTTCTTGATAGAGAGGATGCAGAATGTTATCACTAATTGAGATTTATTGGCAGAAGTAGAAGCTGTATCAGGTGAGCCCCGAGGAAGTGTCTTTGGACCCAAGAATTGGTTTGAAGAGTACAGTGGTGGATGTAGATTAAGACACAACTTGTTATTTGTGAATCAGTTGTTTGCCGGTTAAGCTAACATCTGCATCTGAGCCCTTTAGAGTCATTAGCTGGTTATTTATGCAGGTTTAGGATGAGAGTGGATCCAGTACTGATTCTTGTGAAACCACATAAGTAATGTTCCCCATTCTGAGTTTAGTTACATACTTATTGCACAGTCTGTCAATGAGACCTTTTTCTTTCCGTTATGCAATAGGCATGCCAGTAAAGCCATAAAACTTATGTAGAATTTTGTCATCCACATAAAAGCTTTTGCAAGTCACAACACATCAAGAGACTTGTTTTTTTCCTTTTTTAACTTCACTATGACTTCATTTGTGAACTTTTGTATTCATTTGTTGGTGGAGGATCTTCAGGGAAGCTAAAGCAGTTAATATCTGAAACTTCCTGGCAGATTAAAACTGTGTGCCCGACCGAGACTCGAACTCGGGACCTTTGCCTTTCGTGGGCAAGTGCTCTACCATCTGAGCTACCGAAGCACGACTCATGCCCAGTCCTCACAGCTTTACTTCTGCCAGTATCTCGTCTCCTACCTTCCAAACTTTACAGAAGCTCTCCTGCGAACCAGGAGAGAACCAGGTTCGCAGGAGAGCTTCTGTAAAGTTTGGAAGGTAGGAGATGAGATACTGGCAGAAGTAAAGCTGTGAGGACCGGGCGTGAGTCATGCTTCGGTAGCTCAGATGGTAGAGCACTTGCCCGCGAAAGGCAAAGGTCCCGAGTTCGAGTCTCGGTCGGGCACACAGTTTTAATCTGCCAGAAAGTTTCATTTCAGCGCACACTCTGCTGCAGAGTGAAAATCTCATTCCAGTTAATATCTGCTCAGTTAAATGAATTAGCATTCTACCATAGGTCACTTTCTCAAGCATCTTTGGGAAGAGTGGGCTCAGTGAAATAGATGTCTAATTATAGGTTATTTCTTATGTCCAGATCTGTAGATTAGTGTTATTACTGCATACTTAAGTCCATCAAGGAAATATGCTCAGATTCACTTCCTGATTATAAAGATAGCTTAAAGGATAATTGCATCATGTTGTAAAAGATTTTAATATTTTGCTAAAAACAGCACCATAGACAGAAAAATTGCTACTTTTTAGTAATCTGATGGAACTATGTCATCTCCCCAGGAGTTGTATTTTTGAAACTAATATCTCTTGTTGGGGCATGTAGTGTCTTCAAAATTGAATTAAAAGCATATATATTTGGTTGTTCGTTACTGGCATTTGGTTGTTTTTGGTGAATTAACATTTGCTGCTAGCATATGAATGTTGTCATACAACATCAGTTAATATTATACAAACTAAAAGCAATGCTCTCGTATTTCCTGCTATAGGGTGTTCATAGTTACATGCTATTCTCCGCATGAAATATTTGCATACAATATATGATCTCCATTTGACAAATGCTTGTGTGCATTACATAATACATCTTTTGATACCTGAATAGAAGATAGAATGGATACATCAAGTGAAACACTACCCTAATTTCTTATTGGGGGGGGGGGGGGGGCGCTTGCTTTTGTGGACCCAGTTGTTATTTTTGGTGCATCATGGCATGAGCAGCATGATCTTTTTTTCTTTAGAAGAACCAGGTTACCTTCTATGAAAATCATCATGTTCTTCTAAACCAAAAAAGTTAAAATTGTTCAAACTGTAGACAAACTGATGGTGATAATGGTTTTCACCTGTAAGAAACCAATTTATCAGTAAACCATCCTTTCTTATAATATTACATCTATGTCTGGATTTAGGGAATCACAGTATGAAAAGACAACAAATACTTTACCATGCCAACAAATGTCCTCTTGTATTCAAATATTTGACCAAATTCAAAATAATTTGTGGATCATATGCATCGTATCATGATTCCTGCTTTCTTTTCTGTTATTGTCATTAAAGGTAAGAATCTGGTGTCTGATTTGAGAATTCTGACCTCACAAGCTGGGGTTGATCTACACCATGAATTTGAGGATGAAAAAGTGCAGTAAAACTTCTGTCGAACAAATTGGGAACACCATAAAAATATGTAAACACTAAATAATGTGTAGAAAGCAGCTCACTGTATTTTCCCATATATCTGCAAATGATGGCACATATTTTTAAAAAATTAAAACTTTATTGATGAAAATAATAATATATTTTATAACATCTGACTTAATTATTTGCCATGGCTGCTTCACATCATTTTCCAGTGACACAATTACTGCTGGTGAAATGAGCAATCTTGAACACTTTGACTGCCAATCCTGTCAGCTAATAGGGACTCAAAAATTTTGGTAGCCTACAGATCCCAAAATTTGATGGGATACAATTTCTCCTGTCTTTAAATACATCATATACATTGACAGGACCAGTCAACATTCTAAAGCAGTTGGTAGATCACTTATGTTGTATAAAGTCAACCTTTTGGCGGGCAGCAGCTGTTTGATGACAAAGTAAGAAAATTAAAGACATGGCTTCACATTTTCTTACGGATGACAAAATTTTACATGAACTGGAGTGAAATTTTATTGACAATAATAGCAAGAATAATGATACTAATGATTCAGATGATGATCCTGACACTGTGCAAGAAAAACTGTATCAAACTCCAAGTGAGTATTTCTTGTTTTCATTTCATAAAACGCTTGTTGAATAAATTGTTTACATTTTTTATGATGTTCCTTCATTTTCTGAAAAATTACATTTTTATCTTTGTTATAGGTTCAGAAAATGATTGTTATCCTGTGATGAAAGTAGAACTGTAAAATATCAGTGCTGACAACAGTGAATGGAAAACAAAAAAAGTCACAGCACAATACAATTTGTATGAATTGGCTGCAGGCAGTTCTGATTTTGCTTTTTCTTCATATTTCATGAACAATGACCTTCTTACTCATCTCAAGAAGAATGTTTATGTCAGAACAGAAGATAGGGAAACAGAGGTGGGCAGTCAGCTCACTCCTGCAAGAAGAAACTCTGATTGGATGGAAGCCACTTTCACGGAAATGAGCATCAGCAGCCAAAAGCCTCCTACAAAAATCACTGGAGCTAAGAGACTTGTGTCTCTTGTCATTCCTGCCTAAATTTATTGAGCAGAAATAGATTCCTGCATATCATGTCAAACTTCCATGTGAATGTCAGTTTATTAGAAAACAAGAAAGGCAGGGTACCTTCAATTAGACAAGGTCCATCCTCTGATTGAAAACATCTGCTTATTGTTTCAGTATGCATATCTAACAACCCATGACATATTTTCTGATGAAGGTATATGTAAATACAGGGCAGCATTAATTACAAGCAGTATACGCCACATAAACCAAGTAAATATTGCATGAATTTATACATCCTGTAAGAGTAAAATGCTGGTTATATCTGGAATTTTCACATTATTAAAAGTCAAAGCAATGTTGTGGTTGAAATTGTGAATAGACAATTTAGTACCTTAGCAGTTTAGAGGCATATGTTATCCACCGACTGGTTCTATGTGAGCAAGAATTTTCAAGAGAGACAGAAAAGGAGAGGA
This sequence comes from Schistocerca piceifrons, assembly GCF_021461385.2. Taxonomy (NCBI): domain Eukaryota; kingdom Metazoa; phylum Arthropoda; class Insecta; order Orthoptera; family Acrididae; genus Schistocerca; species Schistocerca piceifrons. The sequence goes on from NC_060141.1 coordinate 267,735,229, forward strand.
AACAACTTATTGGAACCACAATGAAGAATAAAAAGAGAATATCTCTGACTTTGGAATCATCCCGCATACAAACAATGGATCAGCTCTGGAGGAATAGGAATCCATTAAAATATGGTAGAGATGTAAAAGATACGTATACATACTAAGTGCTAGACACAGAGTGAAAATGATAATTTATGCAACCAGGAGTGGTAAGAAAAAAACGAAACCTACTTGCATTATGGAATACAACAAAGGTCAGCAATGGTCTGTCTGATCAAAGGGTGTCATACAGGGCACCTGAGCACAGAACAGTGAACTGATGGAGGACACTTATGTTTTATTGTTGTCTTACATGTATGATGAATTCATGGATTTCTCCACTAAAAAATAATTTAAAAAATTAGAAGATGCTTCTGTCTAAATGCTTAAAGGAATTTTGTGTAGAATTAAGAATGTTCAAAGATGCTCTTGGACTGAGTTCCAATGGGTGTCAGCTTAGCAGGCTATTGATAGGAGAGCATTTTCTGGAAAAATTTCACATCTACCATGCAAAATAAGAATCCAAGGGCTGTGGAAAGCACATTCACCCAAAAGAAATTGCAAACAAGAAAGGCTGAAAGAAAAGACACTTTGTGCCATTGCAGTGAGTGCAAAATTGACATAGGCAAAGAACATTCTTTCAGAGTGTATCACACAACACAAAACTCTGCTGTGTGAAAAAAATGTGAAACTATTTATAATTATTAATATGAATTAATAGAGGGAAACATTCCACGTGGGAAAAATATATCTAAAACCAAAGATGATGTGACTTACCAAACAAAAGCACTGGCAGGTCGATAGACACACAAACAAACACAAACATACACACAAAATTCAAGCTTTCGCAACCAACAGTTGCTTCATCAGGAAAGAGGGAAGGAGAGGGAAAGACGAAAGGATGTGGGTTTTAAGGGAGAGGGTAAGGAGTCATTCCAATCCTGGGAGCGGAAAGACTTACCTTAGGGGGAAAAAAGGACAGCTACACTCGCACACACACACACACACATATCCATCCGCACATACACAGACACAAGCAGACATTTGTAAAGGTAAAGAGTTTGGGCAAAGATGTCAGTCGAGGCAGAAGTACAGAGGCAAAGATGTTGTTGAAAGACAGGTGAGGTATGAGTGGCGGCAACTTGAAATTACCGGAGCTTGAGGCCTGGCAGATAATGAGAAAAGAGGAAATACTAAAGGGCAAGTTCCCATCTCCGGAGTTCTGACAGATTGGTGTTAGTGGGAAGTATCCAGATAACCTGGACATTGTAACACTGTGCCAAGATGTGCTGGCCGTGCACCAAGGCATGTTTAGCCACAGGGTGATCCTCATTACCAACAAACACTGTCTGCCTGTGACCATTCATGCGAATGGACAGTTTGTTGCTGGTCATTCCCACATAGAAAGCTTCACAGTGTAGGCAGGTCAGTTGGTAAATCACATGAGTGCTTTCACACGTGGCTCTGCCTTTGATCGTGTACACCTTCCGGGTTACAGGACTGGAGTAGGTGGTGGTGGGAGGGTGCATGGAACAGGTTTTACACCGGGGGCGGTTACAAGGGTGGGAGCCAGAGGGTAGGGAAGGTGGTTTGGGGATTTCATAGGGATGAACTAAGAGGTTACGAAGGTTAGATGGACAGTGGAAAGACACTCTTGGTGGAGTGGGGAGGATTTCATGAAGGATGAATCTCATTTCAGGGCAGGATTTGAGGTAGTCGTATACCTGCTGGAGAGCCACATTCAGAGTCTGATCCAGTCCCGGAAAGTATCCTGTCACAAGTGGGGCACTTTTGTGGTTCTTCTGTGAGAGGTTCTGGGTTTGATGGGATGAGGGGATGAGGAAGTGGCTCTGGTTATTTGCTTCTGTACCAGGTCGGGAGGGTAGTTGCGGGATGCAAAAGCTGTTGTCAGGTTGTTGGTGTAATGGTTCAGGGATTCCGGACTGGAGCAGATTCATTTGCCACGAAGACCTAGGCTGTAGGGAAGGGATCGTTTGATGTGGAATGGGTGGCAGCTGTCATAATGGAGGTACTGTTGCTTGTTGGTGGATTTGATGTGGACGGACGTGTGAAGCTTGCCATTGGACAGATGGAGATCAACGTCAAGTAAAGTGGTATGGGATTTGGAGTAGGACCAGGTGAATCTGATGGAACCAAAGGAGTTGAGGTTGGAGAGGAAATTCTGGCAACCCTTTTCTCCATCAGTCCCTATACCAGTTCCAAACTGAACAATCCATTGCCCTCACCCACCTAATCCTTCACCTACACATCAACTCAGCCAATGAACACACCCGTCAACTCGTATCCTTAATAAAAGTCCTCAATCTTTCCTCTCCCACATCCACACCAGCTGTTCTGAGCATCCTCCTACAGGCCAACCGCAAATTAGAACAGCATGCCACCCTCCACCTCAAAAAACTATCCAATCTCCTGGTTTCCCACCTCCAGAAAGGCAACTCACTCACCCTCCACAAACTTTCCAGCAAACATCAACCTCCTCTCATTGCACACAAACCCAGTCTCTCCCATCTACTCAATCTCCCACTTCCAGCTCCACTCCCTCCAAAACCTCAAAATTCCAATCAACACAATCTGGAACCACAACACCCTAATTCAGTAGTTAACCTTTCCTCCAAACCTCTCTCCCAATACGAAACCTCTGTCCTATCCAAAGGCCTCACCCTCAGCCCCACTCCCAGATTCAACCAAACAGCCCTCATCAAAGATTTACTGTCCTACATTCGTACTCTCTGCTGGAAATATCACTTTGCCACAAAGAAAAATGATCCTAATCCTACTCCTAATGATCCAACTCCCAAAGACATTATACAAATTGAACCCTGCCTGGAACAGTTCCGTCCTCCGTCACAGCGGGACCCACCTCCTCTTCCTCAAAATCACCCTCTCCAAACCTTCCAGGAATTTCTGACTTCCAGCCTTGCCTCTCAATCCTTCTTAAAAAACCTTAATCCTACTCCCAACATCACCACTGCTGAAGCCCAAGCTATCCGTGATCTGAAGGCTGACCGATCCATCGTCATTCTTCCAGCGGACAAGGGTTCCACGACCGTGGTACTTGATCGTCGGGAGTATGTGGCTGAGGGACTGCATCAGCTTTCAGACAACACCACATTCAAAGTTTGCCAAGGTAATCCCATTCCTGATGTCCAGGCGGAGCTTCAAGGAATCCTCAGAACCTTAGGCCCCCTACAAAACCTTTCACATGATACCGTCAACCTCCTGACCCCACTGATACCCCGCACCCCTACCTTCTACCTTCTTCCTAAAATTCACAAACCCAATCATCCCGCCCGCCCCATTGTAGCTGGTTACCAAGGCCCCACAGAACGTATCTCTGCCTACGTAGATCAACACCTTCAACCCATTACATGCAGTCTCCCATCCTTCATCAAAGACACCAACCACTTTCTCGAATGCCTGGAATCCTTACCCAATCTATTACCCCCGGAAACCATCCTTGTAACCATTGATGCCACTTCCTTATACACAAATATTCCGCACGCCCAGGGCCTCGCTGCGATGGAGCACTTCCTTTCACACTGATCACCTGCCACCCTGCCTAAAACCTCTTTCCTCATTACCTTAGCCAGCTTCATCCTGACCCACAACTTCTTCACTTTTGAAAGCCAGACATACCAACAATTAAAGGGAACAGCCATGGGTACCAGGATGGCCCCTTCATACGCCAACCTATTCATGGGTCACTTAGAGGAAGCCTTTGTGGTTACCCAGGCCTGCCAAACCAAAGTTTGGTACAGATTTATTGATGACATCTTCATGATCTGGACTCACAGTGAAGAAGAACTCCAGAATTTCCTCTCCAACCTCAACTCCTTTGGTTCCATCAGGTTCACCTGGTCCTCCTCCAAACCCCATGCCACATTCCTTGATGTTGACCTCCATCTGTTCAATGGCCAGCTTCACACGTCCGTCCACATCAAACCCACCAACAAGTAACAGTACCTCCATTATGACAGCTGCCACCCATTCCACATCAAACGATCCCTTCCCTACAGCCTAGGTCTTCGTGGCAAATGAATCTGCTCCAGTCTGGAATCCCTGAACCATTACACCAACAACCTGACAACAGCTTTTGCATCCCGCAACTACCCTCCCGACCTGGTACAGAAACAAATAACCAGAGCCACTTCCTCATCCCCTCATCCCATCAAACCCAGAACCTCCCACAGAAGAACCACAAAAGTGCCCCACTTGTGACAGGATACTTTCTGGGACTGGATCAGACTCTGAATGTGGCTCTCCAGCAGGTATACGACTACCTCAAATCCTGCCCTGAAATGAGATTCATCCTTCATGAAATCCTCCCCACTCCACCAAGAGTGTCTTTCCACCGTCCACCTAACCTTCGTAACCTCTTAGTTCATCCCTATGAAATCTCCAAACCACCTTCCCTACCCTCTGGCTCCTACGCTTGTAACTGCCCCCGGTGTAAAACTTGTCCCATGCACCCTCCCACCACCACCTACTCCACTCCTGTAACCCGGAAGGTGTACATGATCAAAGGCAGAGCCATGTGTGAAAGCACCCACGTGATTTACCAACTGACCTGCCTACACTGTGAAGCTTTCTATGTGGGAATGACCAGCAACAAACTGTCAATTTGCATGAATGGACACAGGCAGACAGTGTTTGTAGGTAATGAGGATCACCCTGTGGCTAAACATGCCTTGCTGCACTGCCAGCACATCTTGGCACAGTGTTACGCCATCCGGGTTATCTGGATACTTCCCACTGACACCAACCTATCAGAACTCCGGATCTGGGAACTTTCCCTTCAATATATTCTCTCTTCCCATTACCCAACATGGATGTGGGAGAGGAAAGATTGAGGACTTTTATTAAGGATAGGAGTTGACGGGTGTGTTCATTGGCTGAGTTGATGTGTAGGTGAAGGATTAGGTGGGTGAGGACAATGGATTGTTCATTTTGGAACTGGTATAGGGACTGATGGAAGTGCCCCACTTGTGACAGGATACTTTCTGGGACTGGATCAGACTCTGAATGTGGCTCTCCAGCAGGTATACGACTACCTCAAATCCTGCCCTGAAATGAGATTCATCCTTCATGAAATCCTCCCCACTCCACCAAGAGTGTCTTTCCGCCATCCACCTAACCTTCGTAACCTCTTAGTTCATCCCTATGAAATCTCCAAACCACCTTCCCTACCCTCTGGCTCCTACCCTTGTAACTGTTCCCAGTGTAAAAACTGTCCCATGCACCCTCCCACCACCACCTACTTCAGTCCTGTAACCTGGAAGGCGTACATGATCAAAGGCAGAGCCACGTGTGAAAGCACCCACATGATTTACCAACTGACATGTCTACACTGTGAAGCCTTCTATGTGGGAATGACCAGCAACAAACTGTCCATTCACATGAATGGACACAGGCATACAGTGTTTGTTGGTAATGAGGATCACCCTGTGGCTAAACATGCCTTGGTGCACGGCCAGCACATCTTGGCACAGTGTTACAATGTCCAAGTTATCTGGATACTTCCCACTAACACCAACCTGGTAGAACTTCGGAGATGGGAACTTGCCCTTCAGTATATCCTCTCTTCTCGTTATCCGCCAGGCCTCAAGCTCCGCTAATTTCAAGTTGCCACCACTCATACCTCACCTGTCTTTCAACAACATCTTTGCCTCTGTACTTCCGCCTTGACTGATATCTCTGCCCAAACTATTTGCCTTTACAAATGTCTGCTTATGTCTGTGTATGTGGGGATGGATATGTGTGTGTGTGCGAGTGTATAGCTGTCCTTTTTTCCCCCTAAGGTAAGTCTTTCCGCTCCCAGGATTGGAATGACTCCTTACCCTCTCCCTTAAAACCCACATCCTTTCGTCTTTCCCTCTCCTTCCTTCTTTCCTGATGAAGCAACCGTTGGTTGCGAAAGCTTGAATTTTGTGTGTATATTTGTGTTTGTTTGTGTGTCTATCGACCTGCCAGCACTTTTGTTTGGTAAGTCACATCATCTCTGTTTTTAGATATATTGATAATTATTGTTTCAGGATGTAAGTTTTCAGTTATTGGAAGAAGCATGGTAGATTATTAGGGTTAGAATGATAATTAAAGTTTGACTCTGGTACACTTTTACAGTTTTTGTAAAAACTGACATTTATTAAAAATATAAAGAAAAAGAACTAAAGATTCAAAGAAACTGGAAAAATGTAATGCAGGAAATATCCTAGTTAAATGTTTGTTAGTTACACAATAAAAAATATCAAAAATCTATAAAAATGGCTGGCTTTCCAAGAAACACCATAATTCACATACTGCCAGCAGTCAAAGAGTTATGCTACTGTTCTTCTACGAAATATGGACATCACCACTCTCAACTCATATTCAGTTAACAATTATCTTGGTGCCTTCATAACAGATGAGGTTTTTTGGAAGCATTTCTTGCCATAAATTTAATTTTGTACCAGTGAAAAGCTACCACTAAGTTCTAGATGTAATATTTTTTTTCTTTAAGTTGCTAATGAAGAACAATTAAACTGAAAAATATAAAATACTATCACATTTGCAATAATACTTTCTGTTGCTCTCTTAGTTTATAAAAAAATTATCATTAATAGCTATATCTCAAACAATACTACAGTATAATGATATCCACTACATTCTTCTTACAGATAAATTTTCACAAATTTATTTGTCTGTATCTTTATCAGTTAACATTAATTATTATCATTTGTGAATAATGTCTTTAGGATTATTCTGAGTACTTAGAGGTGTGTATTTGCCCTCCTTCTTGCTCATTTGTTTTTCATTATCTTCTTTTGGGCTTCCTTTCATTTTTCCTCTTGGTCGAATTGACATTTTTGAGTTTGGGAACTGAAGAGTTTGTGGTTTTTGACATCAGTTTTGAGATCACCAACCCATTTATTATCATTACTATTATAAAATTTCTTACTTCTAGTATTGTATATACATCTTGAATGCACCCCATCTGCAAGGCATACAAATAATTGTAATTAATGTACGGAAATCATAGAAGTACAAACTTTTAAAATAATGGCCATGAGAAACTATCTTACAATTTTTTGCTTCTGTTGTCGTAACTGTAACAGTAGCAGTTCACTGTCCTGCAAAACATTGCACCAGCCACAATGCAGCCCTACTCTGAATGCTAGTGCTGATCATAGGGTGGGTTAGTTAATGCTCATAAGCAACTGGAAATTGCCCTGACTAATGTCAAATGATTGACAGCTGCTCCGAATTTTTGTGCTAAGAAAATTTATGAATGTTGTGTACTGGAGGTACCAAAGGTATATTAAATTCTGTCCTCTCCTGTAGATCTTATCTCCTCTGCAGGAAGTATGGGATCTGTCATTACTCATTCACTTGACTGTAAGTGGCATATACATGGTAGGTATAGTTGTCATGTACAGAGTAGACAGGACTAGGGTGTTATACTGTATGTGATATTATACTGTAGCGGGAGAACATCAGTTTTGTTTTCATTAGCTTTAAACAAAAGAAATACCTTATATCTTAATATCTCAGTATGTCTATAGTAAACTTAAGGTATGTCAAAGTTTGGAGTAAGTTTATGTGATATGAACAGGCCATTTGCACACCACACTACTGACAGGCAGTAAATGTGAAAGTGGAATAACTGTATTAATACTGTGGAACTATGGTGTAAGGAATGGGCATACTACTCTTATACTACAGCAGTTATTTGGGAGATGATTATGGTGGAATTTGCGGCTTATTATGAGAATATTATGTGAGATGAAATGATGATGAAGCCATGGTTACGTTACTTGGGAATGATGATGCACTTGTTGATATGGATGTAATGATGATGTGGTTACTATGCGACCACTTGTGTTAGGATATGAGAATGAACTTGTGGTTGAGGTGGTGTGTTGTGTAGTATGATAGAGAAGCATACTCGAGTGTTAAGGTCAAAGTCTTTAAAAAAGTAGAATATCACTGTCAAAAGAAAAATATAACTATTAGAGGTATTATATTAATTAGAATATGTATGACAGATGGTAAAATACATCTTAATTATTTTTCATGTCTTTTTATCTGCCTGTAGTAGAGCAATATGATTGCAACCAGCACTTGTAGTTAGAAATATACTGGAATAGATGAGTTATATCATTATGATCAAAACTATTTGTTGTTAATAGGAGGAGAAATAAGGGCACACAAGAAAAAAATGATGTGAATTCTAAATTAAAGTATCCACCCAAGTAATGTTACCATTATGTATATACGAACTGAAAAACCAGGCACTGCCCAGGTGTTCATTTTGCCAATTTTCTATTAGAAACAAAAATAAAAAAATGAACTGTTTTGCAGTGTAATATCCCAGACAGTTTCTGCACACTGGGTGCAGCTACTTCGTATGTCTAAAACATGATTATGTAAATGACTCTATAGCAACATCTCTTCGTAGCTCTATAGACAGCGATTGTTTTTGCCTGTAGCCATTTGCGCTTCACATTTGAAACCTCTCAGAAGTGCTGCCCAGTGTCAGGGGTTTCCTTAAGCTGACTTGACTGCAGGAATGTCTTAATAGTAAAGAATAAATGTATTAAAACTTCATGCATCATGCAGCATTTTTTCATACATCTCTGTGTTCATAACACCATGTCTCTTGAAGTATGTGCCACACAATGATATATTTGTGTAGGTACATTCAGCGGCATATGTGAAAACTGTCTACAAAATATTTTGCAAGTAGAGTTCTTAGCAATGAAGTAATAAATTTAAATATAATGTATGATGCGACAATTTTTCATGCATCTCATTGTTTACGACCTTATAGCTCATGATCTATGTGTCATACAATGATATAATTTTGTAAGTATGTTCAATGTCGTGTGTCGATACTGTCTGCAGAATTTGTCACGAACAGAGTTAGTATCAAAAAAAATGATAAATTTAAACGTCATGCACACGGCGGCAGTTCTTCACGCATATCAGTGTTTCTGACATGTTATCTCTTGAACTATGTGGTACCATTATGTAATTTTGTAAATCCACTTAGCAGCATATGTGGATACTATCTGCAAAATTTATTCCAAATAGAGTTGGTAGCATGGACCTAATCAATTTAAACATTGTTCTAAATGCGGCAGTTTTCCACACATATCATTGTTTATGATGCCATACCCTCTGAACTACGATAGGTAAATGGTTCTTACACCAACAGAAATTGTTGCCTGACAGTAAGAGATAGGTGTACCAAGTTTCGGGGCAATCAGTTCAGTGATTTAAGAGGAGACACGAAACAGACATTTGTACACACACACACACACACACACACACACACACACACACACACACACACACACACAAATTACTGGCTGGTCTTCAACATTGATTTGGAAATAGTCATGGATAAGTTGTTCAGTGATAGGAATAAATTTCTATTCTGTATACATCAGAGGGGACTTTGCCTCCAAGTGATGATCTGCTGGTTGCAACTACCTTTGTCAGACATTTTCTCTGCACTGAATTGTATCTTTAGCAAGAGGTGTGAGTCAATTAATTCTTTGCTGCTCAAGTTGTTAATGTATTGTGTATATACTCAGTAATATCACCAAGCTTATTTAGCAATTGGTTTGAGTGTGATTACTGGTACCAGCGTACCTGGAACTCCCATAGAGTGACACACAGCAAGCATGCAAATCATTTTTGGAAAAACTCAACATACACAATGGAGTGCTTCAAAATGACAATGGCCTGTTACAATGAGCAATGTTTCCCTGGACAATTTTACCAGTATTCTGACTTCAAGTGTGGCTCTTTAAGTGTTTTTAATGAAATTGCACGGGCAATGAATGTCGTGAAAATTGAAAGTAATGAGCTTCTAAAACCTTCTCCTTGCATCAACAATAAGGATCATTTGCGTGGACACTGTATGACAGTTTGAGTCCCTCAGTGATTTTAAAATTGATTCATCGTGTTCTACAACCACTGGGCACTGCTCACATTGAAAACTCCTTCTGTCCTGGTAATTCATACCTGTGAAACATCGCTCCATGTGCTTTTATTAGTCCACCTGCACCACTATGAAATACCAGAAATAGTAATAGGATTAATAGGATTCATCCTCACAATGCTACATGCATTCGATCTGCGATCATGCTATCTGCAGATTCCAAAATAATGACCAACAACCAACTGAAGAATTCTTTGAAAACAGATCTAGAAGCTATGCACAAGAAATATAAAGATAAAAGGAAACAAAAACAAAAAATAAATAGGGAAAACCTACGTTTAAAATCAAAAAGTCTTACACGGAACAGGGAGTGGTACAAACAAGGAAATTCAAAAACAAAAGAGCTCATCCTAGAAAATAATTTGTGGATCATACACAAAGTGAAGCTGTAACAACAGTGAATGATGGGTGAGACTAACCAGAGGAGCCGTTATCAAGTGAAATCACATGTAGGGAGGAGAGCACAATACATAGGTAACCCATGAGGAACCTTGCTCCATCATATGTGTCTGTACCAAAAAAGCAAATAACAGTTCACATGCTACCACCCCCAATGTTATCAGAGACCCCAGCATTACAAGTATTCTTAGCAAAAAGAGAGGTATTAAACGTTATACAGTCCATAGGATAAACACTACGCCAGGGCCACCAATTTTTCATAAGGCTCACCAGCTAGCTCCAGACAATTTACAAGCCACTAAGGCTTATAGGGAAGCATGCCAGCACTAGTGACGCAAGTAAAGAATTGATTTTTCCTAGCCACTCAGCCGAGGTCAGTCCCACAGAGAGCCTGATGTATGCATGAGCCACCAACAATGAGATTGCACCATATACTTACATTAAATTAAACATTTAAATATCGTTTCAAAACTTGGTCATATTATGTAAGACTATGAAAAGGTTAAATAATGTGAATCTCAAAGTGGTTTGCTAATTAGTTACTTAAAAAATCCACCTTTTGTAAAATTCTAAGATGGGCATAATATTAGTTCTACTTCTGGAATTAGATTCAGTTTAAAAAAGAAATATATGGTATAAGTTTTCATAAAGATACCTCATCTGTTTTTTAACTGTTAAGGAAAAACCAATTTTCATAGCTAAATTTCATAAAAAGATTGGATTAACCAATCTTTGTTATTAAGTTACAAAGCCAAGACAGCACCACTATATTCATTATATGTAATTATGAAGCTGCACCAATTTTCAAAATAATATTGTAAATTTTAGAATGTACAGAATTAAAACAGAGTCAGTTCAAAGGTCACCACCTATCTTCAGTTCCAGCAGGAAAATTGTGGAGTTCAAAATTTAAGAGTTATTGGGATAAGACTTTTATGGAACATAAATAAAGTGCAGTGACACTTGCTGAAAATTTGGAATCACTGTTAGTCCTGACCTGGACACAGTTTTGAAGCAAGTGTTTTCTTCACCATCCCCACTGAATTAGATCAAAGTCCATCCCAACAGACCTTGAAGGATCAACAGTACCAACCGACTGCTGTGTCATCCTCAGCCCATAGGCATCACTGGATGTGGATATGGAGGAGCATGTGGTCAGCACACCACTCTCCGCCTGCTAACAGTTTTCATGACTGGAGACACTACTTTCCAATCAAGAAGCTCTTCAATTGGCCTCACAAAGGCTGAGTGCACCCCACTTGCCAACAGCACTCAGCAGACCGGATGGTCACCCACCCAAGTGCTAGCCATCCCCAACAGCACTTAACTTTGGTGATATGACAGGAACCAGTGTACCACTGTGGCAAGGCCACTGACACCATCCACACTGAGTATAAATAAACAACCAGGTGACTGCACCTGAGAGGTTATTCGACTGTTGTCAGTCATACTATGTGCTATGCTCCACTGTGAATCTGTTTGCACAAGCATATGCCTTGGATGGTGTTAATAATGGATGACATTATTTTGTTTTGGTCTAAGGATAAATCTGGTGAACCTATATAAAAGTGAACTTACTTGGATTAAGGTTTCATCTGGATAGCCTGTGCTTCATTACCAGTGTCCTGTTTTGTGTGTGGGGTTGGTGTGGTCTGAGATTACTCTTCACTTTCAAGGTGAACAGCTTACTTTTCTCAAATGGGAACCAACAGTAGAAATCGTCTCTGAACCATTTTGAGTGGTGAGCACGATAGGAAACATAAATTATTTGAAGAACCAGTTTCTTGTGCGTGTGGACATGGACCATAATATACTGCTCCATTAAACAACAGTAGGCTTTTATTTATCATCATTGTTCCTGACTCCCTTGCAGAGAGTTAGAACATTTTATTTCAGTTTAGGTGAGCTGAGAAGTAGACCTGCGTTATGAAGACTATAGACTGTACATTCTCCATCACTTTCTGGATGTCCACACCAAGAGTTTTCTGGCCATTGTAAAAGTCTATGATATCTAAAAATTGAACAAGACTACCAAACCTTTCAACTTATAAAATTAAAGAACAAACACCATGTTTTTTCCCACTGCCTAACAGGCTGCTATCGATGAATTACTGCAAACAGATACAGTATGCCATTTACATAGCCTGTGGGCATCTTCCACACATTTATTGGCAAAAAAAGGCAATTCATAGCACCTGTGTGGGGATTACTAGGCTCTTTACCACCTAAGCATGTGTCTTCATATTCAGCATGTTAGACTGTGAGACAGCATATCTGCAAATCCCAATAACCCTTAAATAGATTCCAAAAACTGTGATAATTAAGCCATTTGGATCAAACAATGCCACTCATATTAAACAACATTTTGTAAATATAGTCATCCATAAATTATCTACAACATTACTTTTATTATGTTAACGGGCTTTTTGGCTTAGGAGGCCATCTTCAGACATTTACTGAGTATTGTCACCAAAGAAGTTACAATGTTTGCAAACAATGTTGTAAGAGAAGTAACATGTCTAGACTTCAGCAGGAACATACAGTGTGGTGGTAATGCAATGAAGAAGTAAAAAATTGAACAGTAAATAAATAAAAATGGATTAGACAGGAAAAACTTTATCACAAAATAGGAACAGCATGCCTACATAACAGTTTCTATTAATAAACAAAACTAATAAAATAAAATAAAATTAGTACTTGACAAGGCTACATCAGGATGTATAAAACATGGAGAGTGATACATAAACCAATTAAAAGAAGAAACAATTATCAATGTAACTACAGAATACATAAGGAACTTAAGTAATATCAATAAGATAACATAAATAAATAAATGCAGGAAAATGGAGGCATTTGAGGGAACATACAGTAAATGCAATCTTTGAGAGTGTGGTGGTACTGCACTTTAACATTAACATTATATTCAAAACTGTGGCTATGTAACAGTTTGCATTAAATAAATGAAACAAGTAAAATACAAACAATATTTGATGAGACAACTGCAAGAGGTGTTAAACATGGACAGTAATACAAGTACCAGTTAAAAGAAAGCCTTAACAATTGAAACTAGTCTATATGGAATACACAGACAACTTCAATAAAACAAAAGAACTTAATGAATACAGGAAAATGGAAATATGTAGGAATAGACAGTGTGGGAAGTAATGAACAACAGGGATGATTATATGAAGTTTAGGAGAAGGGAGGTGTTGAGCTGTGTCTGGTCATTTAGGATTAGATCTGGACTGTGTGCAAGATGTTTGTTAATTTCCAGGGCTTCCAGCAGGTTGAGTTTCTGGCCTTTGTTTGCTAAGTGAAGTACATAGGACACTGGCTGGTAGCTGTGACCCTCACTCAGTACATGCTCAGCAAATGTGGAGTCAGAATTCTGCAACCTCCAGCTGCATTCATGTTCAGCCAACTTAGTTGCTATGTCTCTGCCTGACTGACTGATGTAAAATTTGTCATAATCAGAAGAGGTGATTTTGTATACCCCACTGTTGGCTAAAAATGGGTCTTATCTTTGCTATTAAAAATACACTGGGCTGTTATGTTCTTAACATAGTAGGAAAGCCTATACTTGTGGGCTTTCTGTGCTTTGGCTACAATCTGTGATACCTCACCTAGATATGGTAGTGTACACCATTTCTTGCAGACAGTGGATGGGAAAGCAGGTGGGGCATAGGGAAGGAGTATAATTTTCTGTTTTTGTTTCCTGTGCAAGATGTGGTCAATAAGAACTGGACTGTAGCCATTGGCTGTGGAAATAAATTTTATTGTATCTAACTCTGCTTTAAAACCATCTCTGGACATGGTGATAGATGTGAGATGGTGTACCATTGAGTGGAAAGCTGCATGTTTGTGAGCTATGGGTTGTTGTGAGCAAGAAGGTATTACTGTGGTCTTACTGTGTCTGTAGTCATAGTTTTCCTACATATTTTGAAATAATGTGTATGTGTACTGATGTCAGTGATGAGATCTAAGAAGTTTATGGATTTGTTGACAATCTCCATTGTGAACTGAATATTTTTATGTTAACTGTTTAGATTTTTAAAAAATGTGTTGACTTGCCTAGTAGCACCAGCCCATATACACAGGATATCATCTACATATCTAAACCAGTATTTGATATTTGCACTCAAAGGTTCTGTTTTTAGAAAATTTTATTCAAAATGGTCCATAAATATTTCAGCCAACAGTGGACTAAGTGGGAACCCACAGCTAAGCCATTTAATTGTTTATAAAGAGTCCCTTGGAACTGGAAATAGTTCTGTGCCAAGCATGTCTGAATGTCCAGTCCCCAAGTCATTCAGTTCCACAGGATTGACATTACACTTATGCATCAGCTCTGTCAGAATATCAATGCATTCCACCACTGGTATGTTGGAAAACAAACTGCAGTCATCAAAGGATATTAATTTATCACTGAGTGAGACAGATATACCTTTTAACTTATTTACTAGGTCAACTGGTGCTTTTCATTTATTATAATGTTGTTCTACCAAGAACCGATGGAAGATTCTGTTAACGTCATAAATTCTCATTTTGCTTTTCTTACCTGGACAATATCCTACAAATTTTTGTGTCAACCCACATTTCCAAAGAACACCCTCCATAATTTTTACTCTTAGGAACAATCCGGGACAGTCATGATTGGCAAAAAATGTCAAATCCATAAACAACAAGTCATCTTTCCAGGTCATTCTGTGACACAGATGGATAATAGACCTATACAGAAACACAAAGACCTTCTCTGTCAGATGCTTAGGCCAAAAAGACTTCGACAGACTGAGATGTTTCCTCAGCATGATCAGTTTCCACCATCGTAATATATCCCAGGCTGCCAAAATTCAAGTCGCATTGACTAGGTCAGTGGCTGGAAGGAATGCTCACAGCAAACAAATAGTGCCATGGCCCAGTAAGACCTGACATGCATTCAAGGTGTACATGTGGATAACGAAAAATAATTCCCAAAATTTTCCAGGTTTACCAGTTAAAAATACACTATTTCCCAGGTGAAAATATAGAGTACTTCAGGTGAAAGTACATTTTTTTCCATGTTAAACAACAATATACTTGCTCTTGGAGCTGTTAAACTTTTCAATCCTTTTCATGATAAAGGTTTTGTGCACCACTGTAGAACTTCCCAGCACTTTAGGGAACAAAGCCAGCTGGAAATATCTTTGATGTGTGGCAGCATGTACATTGCGTATTTCCATATTACAAACGTGTAAATATTAAGTCCACCAAATACAGCATGGTAGCTTCTAAAACACTGAAAACAAAATGGTAATGTGCTTGCGTCAGCCAATTATAGCTCACATCATGTGATCTCACCAGCCAGTGACAGCAGATATTCAGAGCATATGAAATATGATGTAGTCAGCCAATACCAACATGATTGTTAGATAGTGTGGGCACACAAATAACAAAGGTTATGGATTAAATTAATATACATACATTATAGTTACAAGAAAAGCTAAGTTTTCACATATAATATTGATCTTTTTTAGCATGTGTTACCCTTTAAGATATATCAGACACAAATGCGCCAGTAAAATTTTGCATAATGGCATAAATGGCTGTTCTTCTGGGCCCAAAATTTTTGTACGTGGCTGGTCCTCAAAGGGTTTTGAATGAGAGCCAAATGCCCCTCGATTTAAGCAATTTATCACTCATAACGTAATTCATCTTACTTAAAAGGAAATTTACTTTGAAAGTAAAGCTTCTCAAACCAACATTTGCAACATTTTCCCATGACCTGTTAGAAATACAAACAGTTGTGATGTCACACTCATTGAAAGCAGTTTGTTGTTATGAAGTATTGCACAATGATAATCCTAAAACATTTGACACATTTTCCTGTCAGCAGATGCTTGCATGTGAACCATGTTTTGTTGTTGTAGATGGATCACTTTATTGGCAACTAAAGTTTTATTTTGGTGTTATTCTCTTGTTTATATTTTATTGCCACAGTTTTATTCTGCAGTAATGGGCTACAGTAAAATTCTTTATTATAGTGTCAGTTCTTACAGTCAAAATGATAAAAATTTAACAGAAAACTAAAATAATGAAAAATTAATTCCTGGGTTTTCTCAGATTTTTCTTGGATGAAAAAATTCCTTTATTTCTTGGAGCATATACATCCTATGCATTTGACCAAATAAAAGTCTACGCTGTGTCATTATATTGGTACATCTGGTGATTTCTGAGAAGACACTGCAGGCAGAACATTCACAATTTTCAGAGATCATTAGCAACTAGTGCCCTCCATTGATAATCAGAGTGAGGAATGTCCACTTTTATTGACCTGTTCACTATGCTGTTCGACATCTTAAGTGGAGAGACAACATCAAGTCCAATTTCCTTTCATCTATAAGTGCAGCAATAATATTAGTTACAAAGAGCTCACAGCAGCATGACAGCAGGATCGACAAATCAAAGAATTACTACAAGTTGCTGCGACTGGACCTAAATAGAGCAGATGATGATTCCTGGAACTGCTACTCTATTATCGTACAATGTTTCCTCCATTAGGATTATCTCCAGCAGTCCCACAAAAACTTAGGGAACTGTTTTCAACAGTCTGCACAACTTGTCTCACCCAGGGACATGACCAACTACAAAATAAATAATGGAATATTTTGTATGGCTGAAAGTGAAGGCAGACAGTAAGTCACAAACGCAAGCTTCCATTAGCTGTCAATGAAGCAATAAAGTAAAGTAGGAAACAATGCATATGCCAAGGGTAACAAATATCAAATACTACAAGGATGACTCCAACATGTCCACCTTGATCTCACAGGATCTCTACCTGAGCTAGAAATTTATTGCTACATACTCTTGATAACAGATCATTTTACTTTCTGGGTAAAAGCAGTGCCATTGGCTGATATTACAACTGGAACTATGGCTAAAGTATTCCTTCAAATAAGTATTCTACTCCAGCAACCACATAGTGAACAACATATCTGCACTGGCAGACTGCAAGTACATTATGCTTCAGAACAACATGATCTGCCCATCATTAAACCTCCTAATACAGGACCACATCCAGTTCTTAAGCAAGGACAGCATACCTTTGACATTCTGCTACATGGGAAGTCACTCACAGTTTCCTTACAAAGATTACAACCTGCTTGGGGCCTGCAGCACAGGTCAACAGATAGTATGGAAAACACAACATGGCTGATCAACAGTCACAAGAGATGGAAGATGTATAAAAGTACAAATTAATTTGGCAAGAGAGAGTAGTATAATGATAACACCATAATCAACATCACCTGTTGAAAGTTCTTTCTTTTACACAAACATCATGCAGGACATGATGATAGGTACTGCATTCAATTTTCTGTAAAATAAACTTGAAATCATTAACTTAGAGAGTTCTCTTCCTATTAACAACAATCACCTCTTCTCTCTTGTAATACAATAATGTTGATTGTGATGTGGTGGTTGTCTTCTAGAAGATTATTCCTGTGCATTCAAAGATTGACAGACTTGTTCGTGATGCACATAGGGGGGAACAGGTGTACTTGAAGCTCGTGGAAATAAAATACTTTTCTTTCACAAGCTCTCCACTTTGTTTACTTGTTAGGCCCATATAGAACAAGCTTACACCATGGCAGCATTAAAACAAGAGAGATGATGCTAAAAAATTTGAAGGTACTGGTGCACATTTTTAATTTTTCCACTGGCCTCTCAGTTTACATTAATGTGGTGTAATATTAATTAATATATCTTTGCAACATCCACCTGCCACCTAATTGAATTAATACATTTTGTTTTTCTATACAGGTAAGCTTCATAGTAGGCACCTATACAACTTCCTCCCCCCTCCCCCCCCCCCCCCCCCCATTCTATACTAACGTGTTCCACTATCACTGGGGATGATACGCAGTAGTGAGGCAATCCAGCATCTTCAATTTTCTGTTTTTTAACATTTTAAAGACCTTGATTGGTGTCCATATTTTTCATTTGATCTTTATCCAGTATGTGTCAGTGTTATAATACATACATTTATGTCCACAAATAATTTACAATGGGCACATTTGAAAGTCAAAGTTTTTGCTCCCCTTATTGGAGTGTAATTGTTGCCAGCTATCAGCACGGTTAAGCACATGCATGCCATGCAGTGTATGCCATACACACACTTTGGAGTTCATTGGTATTGCAGTAACAGATGTAGCGATGCAAGGGGTACCAAATTTGCCGTAAAAGTCAGTAAATCACTCAACAGACAGTATTTTTCAATACAGGTACTTTATTCATTCCAAACAAGTGATGATTCATGACATCACCATCCAGACATGAGTTGACTGTAATCTGAATCCACTTTATCAATTCTCTCAGGCAATAAATTTTGTTGATTATGAAATACAAGTTCTTGAAGTTCATTCAGAGTCAGAAATGTTTAATTAGTAATTGCATGCCATAGTTTATCTCTTTAATGTAAAAGTGTTTTGATTTTTGTATACATGAAAAAAATGTGAACTTAGTGTGGCTTTTACTCTGAGATGAGTTATCACTTAGAGTGTAAAAGTGCGCGTTTACAGTTCGTTGACCTGTGCAGTTAAATTTTTTTTTATGACTTTGACTCGGTTGGACACAAATCCAGTTCCAGTTAGAATTTACATGAGATCACATAATTACAAATGAGTCATTTAGCCCAATAGGGAAAACTGAAACTTGCGCGCTCAATTTAAAACACGTTAACACGCCAGTGCGTAATCGAGCTGAGCTGTAAATCGCATGATAGAAGTTAAAAAAAAGGAAATTGAAGAGGAAGTCAATACCACTCTCAAGTTGAAACAAGCTGAGGTAGTTAAGGAAAAACAAATTGAAAATGAGGAACTTATCAAGTTATTTACTAGTTAGTTTCAGGCTATTAAGGATAAAGTAATTGAAGAATTACCTAAGTGGCAAAGTGAAACAAATTGTAAATTGTCAGGCTTTAGAACAAAAATCTTCATGAAATATATTAACTAATGACAGCTATTCCAAAGGCAGGCTTAGGAATAATAAATCCTGTATTGAAGTAAAATGTAACTGTTGTGGGAATACATCTGATAAATTTTGTGACTGTTATGGAAATGAAAATGACACTTTTATCCAAAGAGGGTACTTGTCGTCTTTAAAGGTTGAGACAAGCATATTCAAAAGCAGACAGTTTCCAACCTTTTTGACTTAAAAACATGACATCCAACCAAAATTTTTCATCAACAATTTTAAGCGTATTTTTCCTCGCAGTTGGTCTGAACATGATACACTTTGATTAATTGTGTCCTAGATCACAGGTGAAGCAGCACTGTGGGCTGCAGAAGCAAGTGAGAATTGTAATACATGCATGGAATTTGAAAAACTTTTCTTAGCAAAATAGTGGTCGAGTAGCAAACAAAAGAGGCTACAAAAGGAGATGTACCAACTGGAATTTTATAATAGTAAACGAGGTTCATTCAGACAGGATTTCAAAAAATACATTAATAAAACGAGGTACTGGACTGATCCTATTTCCCTTTGGGAAGTGATATGTATTTTGAAAGGAAGATTACTTATTCATATATGTGAGAAAATTATAAATGTCCCTGACTATGACGTGGAACAGTTTCTGTCTGTAGTTGATTTGATCGATATGATACTCATAGGTGCCCGAGTATGGAATAATAATCAAATGTCTACCTCACAACATAATAATAATAATAATAATAATATTAACAATAATGACAACCGAGATAGAAGTCCTAAACCTATACTACATGAAAGAGGACAAGCGACATCTTATGGCTATAGTAAAGCCAATAACAATAATCAATACAGACGTAACACCAATTATACTAAAGAAACCTATGGAAATAATAATAATCAGATGAATCAGATTAGTACAGGAAAACCAAATCGTAAGCATAGACAGAGTGAATAATCAGTATGGTAAGTCACGCAGATGTGATATATACCCAGAAGACAATCCTGATAGTATACAACCTTAGAAAGACCCTTCGACACCTGAAGTTTGATGGGTGGGTGCAAATGTAACTCAACAAGAACAACTACTGCAAGGACCAATACCACTTGGTAATGGAGCAATAAAGTCGCGAAGGGAACAACCACCAAATTCTGACCATACGGTATGCATTGTTGAAGTACATGAACCACCAAACATGACATTTACTGAAAGATTAAACTAGAACCGGTCATCGAAAGCCTTCCTAGGATGACTGGAGAGGGTGATGAGGGCAGGCATCATTTTAAAGTGAATGTACTGAGATATAATGACAATTTGGACCTAAGGGAGGAACTGATTGAAGAAACACCTTACATTTCGAATAAGTGTGGATGAATTTTGCAGGCAGTAGTTAAAGCAGTAATAAATGGAATTGATGTTGAAATTTTGATTGATACTTGGGCAACCATTAGCGTAATGACACAAGATTGTGTTAAACAAACTAGCAGAAAAGCAAGTGCTTACATTTTCTGTTACTGGATGTACTGTATCTGGAGCATTTAGTGCGAAAGTGCAGCAGGTCTCAAAGCAGGCACGAGTCAACATTATGATGTTGGGGGCTTCAATAGACAGTACCTTTTTGATTCTTCCAAGAATGACCATACCATGTGTTTGTGGTGTAGATTTTTTGTGTAATGCTGGAGCAGTCATCAATTTAAAAGAAGGAACATGTACCTTGGACTCTGAAGGCGACATTTTGACAGTATCTATGATAAAGGGCAAAGTCGTCCTGGATCAGTATTGCATGAAGTTAATGGTTAGCTATATTGGTATTGACTGTAATTCAGTTGATGATATTTTCTATACTGAATAGACTGGAGAAGAAATAAGTCAAGTTACAATTCAGGAGAAAACCTCTGAATCTGAATACCTATCTGCAAGTCAATGAGAAAATTGTGTTGCTCGTTGAGTAATTGTCTGCCCGTATTTAGCAAATGTCTCGAGATAATCACAGTTTTTTAATACAACATTAAGACGTATCCACACAAATCTTTTTGTTGCACTTCCTATTCTGTTCCTTGGTCAAAGAGAGGCAGTCAAGAAAGAAATTAACAAAATGTTAGAGTGGTGAATTATAGAGCCCCCTCATTCTGAATATTGTAGCCCTCTTTTGGCAGTCCTCAAAGCGAATGGTGACGTAAGCTTAGTTCTCAATGACAGAGAGATAAACAACATAATCATACCACCACAGACAAGACCTGAGAATTTGGATGAGTTAATTCAGAAATTCAGTGGTGCCTACTTCCTAACATCCCTTGATGTGAGAAGTTCATACTGGCATACGAATATATCTATTCAATCATGAAAGTATACTGCTTTTATTTTTATGGGCAGAAGCTACCAATTTAGCATTATGCCATTTGGACTAAATATTAGTAGAAGTGTATTTATATCGGCACTAGACACTGTACTTGGCCGAGATTTGCTTGATAGAGTTACCTTGTATGTGGACGACTTATTGATCACTACCAAAACGTGGGAGGAGCATCTCGATCTGCTTGAAAAAGTATTTATGAAACTCTTAGAGTATGGAGTAACAGTAAATTTAATGAAATCTTGATTCACCAGAAGTCAACTGAAGTTCCTAGGACATATAATTACACCGGACGGTATTAGGCCAAATCCTAAGAAAATGAGTGCTATCAAAGAGTGTCCCTATCCTAAAAATAAAAAGTAAAAATAAAAAGTAAAATCTTTCACTGGACTAGCCTCATTTTTCTGCCAATTTTTGCCTAATCAATTAATAATTTATCTGCTTAATATAAAGTTGTTTTGATTTTTGTATGCACGAAAAATTGTGAATTTATGTGTGGCTTTTACTCTGAGACGAGTTATCACTTAAAAGTGCACGCGTACAGTTCTTTGATCTGTGCAGTGAATTTATTTTTATGATTTTGACTCAGATGGAGACAAATCCAGTTCCAATTAGACTTTATGTGAGATCAAGTTATTACAAAAGAGTTTTTTAGCCCATTAGAGAAAACTGAAACTTGCACGCTAAATTTAAAATACATTACACACCAGTGCATAATCAAGCTGTCCTGTAAATCGCATAAAATAGTTGCAGATTCACTTGGACTTAATGCACTAAGTTGGATGTTGATTTTGAGACAAGTACTGATTTTGACAAAAATGAACCAAAAGTTTATTTAAAATATTGAGGTTCAGTTTTAATTGGCACACGTATCACCGTGTTGATTACATTGCCTTGCAACAGTTTAATACAGCTTAATTAATTTATCAGAACGATGTGCGATGCAGTAAGTCCCATTACACACACAAAGTGTTACACGTGGCTGCATGAGAGTATGAGAGTGTTTTTCTTTCCATAAATGCCAAGAAACTGGCAGTTTCAAAAGTTAAATCACCAACTGTTGCGTAGTTTTATTGTATCACTATGGAACTTATTATATCGTGTATCTTCATCAAGAGATCTCAAGGCGCCAGGACAAACAAGAAGATGACTAAAACAAGAGGCATCGGTATACTGAGTTTCTAGTAATTCACTTTTTATCATTAAGTTTGTTGGCAAAGTGTTCATTATGTTGCTTCAAAATGGTGTGTTGTGGGATGTGCATACATGGATTATTATCGATGCTGTGATGAGTAGGCCCACCATTCACAGGCCAGGGTAGTGGTGCCCTGTCATAATTCAAATACTTCAGTGATCGAACCCAACTCATGTGTTCAACACCAAGTTGACACATGATTGAGGTCAAGGTAAGTTTACAATGTTTTCTACTTTATTCAAAACTTTTTCTTTTGTAAAATTTCTGTCATCCCACAACTCTAATGAGAATTGAAATGTTCTCATTTTGGTAAGCACTCACTCTTTTTTTTCACTTTGACACACAGGTAGGCTAATATGTTGCATTTGTTAAGCATTCATATAACTATACAATCCATTTTGGAGATCCGATCTTTCATCATAGTCCTGGTCTTACAATGTAACACATACAAATGAATTTTACAATACATCATTATTGTCTTACACTAGGTATCTAAGGATTTACATTTATAGGATCACTGACACACTGGGTTTGCTCACTACTTATTGGGTGCATTAGAACTTTTCTTGCTCTGCGAGCACCACTCAGGAGCACCACATTTTTTTTATACCCTCTTCACCCAATGGGCGTTTTCAGCATTATATTATGATTTTCTCCCCATGAACCATGGACCTTGCCTTTGGTGGGGAGGCCGTACCATAGGTGCAACCACAACAGAGTGATATCTGTTGAGAGGTCAGACAAACGTGTGGTTCCTGAAGAGGGGCAGCAGCCTTTTCAGTAGTTGCAGGAGCAACAGTCTGGATGATTCACTGATCTGTCCTTGTAACACTAACCAAAATGGCCTTGCTGTGCTGGTGCTGCAAACGACTGAAAGCAAAGGGAAACTGCAGCTGTAATTTTTTTCCCGATGGCATGCAACTTTACTGTATGGTTAAAAGATGATGGCGTCCTCTTGGGTAAAATATTCCGGAGGTAAAATAGTCCCCCATTCGGATCTCCGGGCGGGGACTACTCAAGAGGACGTCGTTATCAGGAGAAAGAAAACTGGTGTTCTACGGATCGGAGTGTCAGATCCCTTAATTGGCCAGGTTGGTTAGAAAATTTAAAAAGGGAAAAGGATACGTTAAAGTTAGATATAGTGGGAATTAGTGAAGTTTGGTGGCAGGAGGAACAAAACTTTTGGTCAGGTGAATACAGGGTTATAAATACAAAATCAAATAGGGGTAATGCAGGAGTAGGTATAATAATGAATAAAAAAAATAGGAGTGTGGATAAGCTACTACCAACAGCATAGTGAGTGCATTATTGTGGCCAAGATAGATACGAAGCCCATGCCTACCACAGTAGTACAAGTTTATATGCCAACTAGCTCTGCAGATGATAAAGAAATTGATGAAATGTAGAAATTGATGAAATAGTCGTGGGTGACTGGAATTCGAGAGTAGGAAAAGGGAGAGAAGGAAACATAGTAGGTGAATATAGAGGGGGGGGGGGGGGGGGGAGTAAGAAAGGAAAGAGGAAGCCGTCTGGTAGAATTTTGCACAGAGCATAACTTAATCATAGTTAACACTTGGTTCAAGGATCATAAAAGAAGGTTGTATACATGGAAGAATCCTGGAGATACTAGAAGGTATATAATGGTAAGACAGAGATTTAGGAACCAGGTTTTAAATTGTAAGACATTTCCCGGGGCAGATGTGGACTCTGACCACAATCTATTGGTTATGAACTGCAGATTGAAACTGAAGAAACTGCAAAAAGGTGGGAATTTAAGGAGATGGGACCTGGATAAACTGAAAGAACCAGAGGTTGTACAGAGTTTCAGGGAGAGCATAAGCGAACAATTGACAGGAATGGGGGAAAGAAATACAGTAGAAGAAGAATGGGTAGCTTTGCGGGATGAAGTAGTGAAGGCAGCAGAGGATCAAGTAGGTAAAAAGACAAGGGCTAGTAGAAATCCTTGGGTAACAGAAGATATATTGAATTTAATTGATGAAAGGAGAAAATATAAAAATGCAGTAAATGAAGCAGGCACAAAGGAATACATATGTCTCAAAAATGATATCGACAGGAAGTGCAAAATGGCTAAGCAGGGATGGCTAGAGGACAAATGTAAGGATGTAGAGGCTTATCTCACTAGGGGTAAGATAGATACTGCCTACAGGAAGATTAAAGAGACCATTGGAGAAAAGAGAGCCACTTGTATGAATATCAAGAAACCCAGTTCTAAGCAAAGAAGGGAAAGCAGAAAGGTGAAAGGAGCATATAGAGGGTCTATACAAGGGCGATGTACTTGAGGTCAATATTATGGAAATGGAAGAGGATGCAGATGGAAATGAAATGGGAGATACGATACTGCGTGAAGAGTTTGACATAGCATTGAAAGACCTGAGTCAAAACAAGGCCCCGAGAGTACACACATTCCATTAGAACTACTGACGGCCTCGGGAGAGCCAGTCCTGACAAAACTCTACCATCTGGTGAGCAAGATGTATGAGACAGGTGAAATACCCTCAGACTTCAAGAAGAATATAATAATTACAATCCCAAATAAAGCAGGTGTTGACAGATGTGAAAATTACCAAACTATCAGTTTAATAAGTCACAGCTGCAAAATACTAAAGCAAATTCTTTACAGGTGAATGGAAAAACTGGTAGAAGCCAACCTCGGGGAAGATCAGTTTGGATTCTGTAGAAATATTGGAACACGTGAGGCAATCCTGACTTTACATCTTATCTTAGAAGAAAGAATAAGGAAAGGCAAACCTATGTTTCTAGAGAAAGCTTTTGACAATGTTGACTGGAATACTCTCTTTCAAATTATGAAGGTGACAGGGGTAAAACACAGGAAGCGAAAGGCTATTTACAATTTGTACAGAAACTAGATGGCAGTAATAAGAATCGAGGGGCATGAAAGGGAAGCTGTGGTTGGGAAGGGAGTGAGACAGGGTTGTAGCCTCTACCTGATGTTATTCAATCTGTATATTGAGCAAGCAGTAAAGGAAACAAAAGAAAAATTTGGAGTAGGTATTAAAATCCATGGAGAAGAAATAAAAACTTTGAGGTTAGCCGATGACATTGAAATTCTGTCAGAGATAGCAAAGGACTTGGAAGAGCAGTTGAACGGAATGGACAGTGTCTTGAAAGAAGGATTAAGATGAACATCAACAAAAGCAAAATGAGGATAATGGAATGTAGTCAAATTAAGTTGGGTGATGCTGAGGGAATTAGATTAGGAAATGAGACACTTAAAGTAGTGAAGGAATTTTGCTATTTGGGGAGCAAAATAACTGATGATGGTCAAAGTAGAGAGAATATAAAATGTAGACTGGCAATGGCAAGGAAATCGTTTCTGAAGAAGAGAAATTTGTTAAGATTGAGTATAGATTTAAGTGTCAGGAAATCGTTTCTGAAAGTAATTGTATGGAGTGTAGCCATGTACGGAAGTGAAACATGAATGATAAATAGTTTGGACAAGAAGAGAATAGAAGCTTTCAAAATGTGGTGCCACAGAAGAATGCTGAAGATTAGATGGGTAGATCACATAACTAATGAGGAGGTATTGAATAGAATTGGGGAGGAGAGGAGTTTGTGGCACAACTTGACAAGAAGGGACCGGTTGGTAGGACATGTTCTGAGGCATCAAGAGACCACAAATTTAGCATTGGAGGTCAGCGTAGATATAAATCCTCCTGTAGTGATTAGTGTTGCTTGTATACAGTCATTTGTACAGCTGTCTACACTGAACATAGTAATACGTATGTAGACATTTTTTCATAATTATTTTTTTGTCATTTTGTCCAGTGTAAATATTTCTGAGATTAATTCTTCTCTCCTTTTAGCTTTAGCTTTGCAGTGTAGACTCTTCATTTCTATAGCAGTTATGTTATATTCCAAAGTTTCTAAAATACAGTTTGGTTGGCATTCATTTGCTAAGCTGCTTCAGTCTGCTGCCTATGTAATGTGTCGAACCACACTGCGCTGTGCGCATCAGCTGTTGACTTGTATACTAGCTGCACTGCATATCCATATACCCCAAGCAAATTAGTAAGAAAATCAGCAAATGGGGGGAAAAATGTATAAAGCTTTGAAACTTTGGGAAAATACTTATATGAGATGAAGTAATAAGAATCAGAAAAGTTCCCCTTCATATGGGGGGGGGGGGGGGGGGTGAAGTGGGATTGGTCCCCCTTTTATCCCCTCTGAAAGTCAATTTGTAACATATTGTAAATTTATATGCAAAAAGGCTCATTTTTCGAACAGAGCTCTTATTAGTAAATATATTCCTTGCCAAATTTTACACAAAAAAGATCTTGTGCATCTTTTCATTTATATGAATGGCACTTGAGGTACAAGAATTGGAACAGAATTCTGTTAATGTAATAGTTTGCAGTTTTTGTTACATAGCAAAATATTTAAATGAAAAGCGTAATTCAGGGTATGGAAATATTTTGTAGCCTATATATTCTACTTGAAATTTCTTTTGCGGTCAGTATTGTTGAGATCAGGAGTACATGCCAACAATGAAAATGCCATGTTCCCCTTCCCGTTCACTCAGTGCTCCCCTAGCAATATTGTCACTGCTGTTTCTTCCTACCCAGCGTCCAGTTCAGTTGTGTTAATGTTGTGAATTGTCAAAGTAGAGCCAGAGAGTTCTTTTCTTGTGACAGTATTTATCAGTTTGTGGTGTTATGAAGAGCTTGTTCTTAGTCTCATTTCCTTTGGACTGAGAAAACAATAATGCTGGACCCTACTACCTGTTTTATTTGTGGTAAATCTGTTTCTGAAGGAGAGACATCAATTGTGAAAAAGGACTTGGAAACTATGACATGCATCAGCAAGGAATGGGAGGATAGGGCTCATAATCTTCTACAGAATGCCGAACAGATTGAAGTGCATAAGTTATGTTGATGTGAAATCATTATGGAACATAATGTAAGGAAACTAATTAATCAGAATGCTACACCAGCAGATGATAAAAGTTCAAGATCCTCTTCCTCTTACCCATTCAGTTTCTAAAAAGACTGTTTCATAAGTGCTGAAAAGTTTGACATACAGACAGAAATCGAAAAAACCACACCACAAACACCATGAAGTGTTTGAAGTTTGTTCTGTAGCTGTGAAACATACACTGCTTGAGGAAGCAGAGAAACACAATGATGATTTCGGTAGAAAGGTTGCCAAACATATCAACAGTGTTTTGTGTTCAGTAGCTGCAGAAGCCCCTCATCATCCAGATTGCTATGCTAAATTAGTGTCAAACCGCTTTTCTGTTTGAAAAAGCGGCCACCCTAAAGACACCAACTTTGATGCCACTTTTCTAGAATTATACAAATTTATAGATAGTTCAGAGGAATGTCAATTTTCACTGCTCAATTTGTTGCAGAAAGTTAATGAATGTCTCCCAGAAGGAGAGACAATGACTATAAAAACTCTGAAAAAAAAACTGACTGTACACTTTGGTGATAAGGCCTTGTTTGCCACAATGCCAAAAAATTCCCTAGTTGTACTGTTTTGTGGCAGTGGCCACAAACTTTTGAATCAATGGTACAGTGAATGAGCTGTTAATGAAAAAAATGAGAGAAAAAGAATAGTAGAAGCAGCAGCAGTTATCATCCTTGAAGATATGAGTGACTCCTTACAGTACTGTTGATTACCCAGAGATCAATGACTTGACAGAGAATGCTGAAGTTACAGTTCCTGACACTTTACACAAATTTTTGAAGGGTGTGGTTTTGTCAAAAAATAAAGGTAGTGAACAGTCCCCTTTAAAGAATGTACGGCAATATCCCACACAATTCTGTCCGCTACCAGGCCTCGATCATTTATCTCCCCACTGCAACATGGTCTTGCAGTGTACTTATTTCATAAAGTGGGATCAAAAAACATTGTTGCAATTGTTTCAAATATGGGTTTCTGCTCTTCAAATTCAAATGGTTCAAATGGCTCTGAGCACTATGGGACTTAACATCTATGGTCATCAGTCCCCTAGAACTTAGAACTACTTAAACCTAACTAACCTAAGGACAGCACACAACACCCAGCCATCACGAGGCAGAGAAAATCCCTGACCCCGCCAGGAATCGAACCCGGGAACCCGGGCGTGGGAAGCGAGAACGCTACCGCACGACCACGAGATGCGGGCTTCTGCTCTTCATATAGCACTGTGGGTTTATTTGAGGCTTCTGCCATTCAGTTCTGGAAACCACATACTTCAAATGATTCACTCTTGCAGTTCATGTTCAATAATGCTGACTTCAATATTGCAACAATGATGGGCGAAGGTACATTCCATGCTATGGGTGGAATCAGGTGTGTGACTCCTGGGAGAGCAATAGAACATCAGATAGTAATGAAACTGTCTGTCATGCCGAGGTCTACTGAAACACCAAGTGCCCAAAAAATTAGTTTGCTAATGTTCCGAAGGCAAAATAGAGTTGGAATCAAAGATATTGTTCTGCAAAACGTCAACTCAGAACAGTCATTTACTAAAGTAACAGTGCCTACCAATCATGATTTTACTTGGATGATGGGAAAGTTTTTACTGCTTTCTATTCCGGCATGTCAAGGTTTTATGGAAAAAATCAACCAGAGAACCTTACACGCAATCAAATGTATTAGTGCTTCCATTCAACAACAACCTGCCCACAGATTATAGTACTACTTAACTGCTTTAATTTATGTCATCATAGAGCATAAGAAGACCACACAGCAAATATGTATTGTGACGTTTGATCAACCACTCTACATGAAAGCTAAAGATATAGTTGACGTGGAGGCTAATGGAGGGAATGAGCTATTCACTGATGTAGTTATTTGATCATAGGAGGTTTTCACTTGATAATGTGTTTTCTAGGAGCAAAAAGATTCTTAACGAGAGACAGTGGACTCTCAACTTTTGGAGACTGTATATGCTGCAGCTACTGTTCCCCATATATTTCTGGTCATGCAGACATAAGGGCAATTCAGGCTCACTCTGCAGTCATGTGTCCTCTTTCCATCACAATACTGGAGGAAATGGCAGTCATGGAGGAGGGCAAGAAACATACTAAAGACTGTATTTCTGATTTAAGTGGAAACTGCGTCTTTTGGTGATTTGGAAAAAGATGAAGTGGTTGAAAAGTTGAAAAACATATTTGTCAACACAATGGATGATATTAAGCAAAGAGGGAAAACTTCCTAGTTAGAGATACAATACATTCAGCTTGTCATCTTGGCATTGAATTTCAAGGCAGATCACATGGGGAATTGGGAGCTCCATATAGAATGTGTGAGAGCTACACACCCAATATTCCATGCAACTGGACACTTTCTTTATGCTGTACCTCCAGAACATGGAAAAACTGAAAGAAACCATGAAACTCACAGAGTTCAATAAATTCACCAAGGACATGTTCCTCATGGTTCTATGCTCTGGTAAGTATTGGTGTGGAATATGGACCGACATGATGATAGAACAAAAGCTAGTGAACCTGAAGAGTGTTGGAGATGTTTCACATGGAAGAGGTTTCACTGATAGTGTGTTGAACCAATGGATTTGTGGTATACCAATAACACATTATATATCTGAACCTGTGGAGCAGTTCTGCAATTTACATTCGGTTTTGAATGATCAAGATGTTTAACTGAGGAGTGGGAGGATAGAAATTGATTAGAAAATTCACAGAATATTTCAGCTGTGGTTGCAACAACACACTCCATTTATTTATAAGGAGCAGTCGTATTCATTAGGATCTGTATTTGTAGCTTCTCAGGAAGTAAACTGCTACGAAGCTGTGTCTGTTGGTGAAGAAGCTCTTTGAACAATAGTTATTGTCTTGCCAAAAATCTGGTTCTCTGAAGCTTAAGCGATCCAGCATGGTTAGGACAATATGCATGTCAACCGTTAGGTTTGAAAATATATATATATAATAGAGGGAAACATTCCACATAGGAAAAATATATCTAAAAACAAAGATGTTGTGACTTACCAAATGAAAGTGCTGGCAGGTCGACAGACACACAAACAAACACAAACATACACACAAAATTCAAGCTTTCGCAACAAACTGTTGCCTCATCAGGAAAGAGGGAAGGAGAGGGAAAGACGAAAGGATGTCCAAAACACTGGGGAACATGGCTTTGGTAAACACAAGAGATGTTTGAGAATCTGTGACACGAGCTTGAGATTCCTCATCAGAGGCCTGGAGAGCAGCCAGGTTGGATAAGTTGATGATGCGTGAGACAGTATTGATTCTGTGCCTTTGATGTAGCGAACGTCTATTGTGAATTGAGAGACTAAATCACAGTGGCAGAAACGCCTGGGTTGCTCCTTGGGAGGATTGCAGAAAGCATCTGCTAGTGCTTTGTGATCAGTAAGAATGAAGAAAGAACGGCCCTTGACATAGGGGCGAAAGTATTTGGTGGCTTCATAGACTGCCAGAAGTTCCCTAGCAAAGGAGAATATTTCTTGTGAGCTGTAGACAGTTTTTTTTTAGAAGAAATAAAGAGGAGAAACCATGTCACCTTTGGGTTGCTGTAGTACTGCCCCCACTGTGACGTTGCTGGCATCCGTAGTGATGAACAACTCGGCCGATGGGTTGGGACGTGCAAGGAAGTTTTTAAAGCCTTGAAGGCCTTCAGCATAGGTTCAGTCCAGTGAACTGGTTTAAGGCCTGAATTCTGTTTGCCTGACAGTCTGTCAGCGGGGCCTGCTCAGTGGTGGCAGAAGGCAGATGCTGACAGTAGTAATTTATTGCACCCAAGAAACATCAGAATTCTTTGTAAGTAACAAGAGGCGGCAGTGACGTGATGGCCTGAACGCAGGATTTGGGAGGCTGTATTTCATCTGTGAAGATGGTGTAACCCAAAAATGTGACAGATGACTGGCACAATTGGAATTTGTCCTTGTTGACCTTGATGCCGTTGGAGTTCAAGGTCTGGAGGACCTTGGATAAATGATTTTTGTGTTCCTCAGCCAGATGCTGAAAATGAGTATGTCACCCAGATATGCAAAGCAAAACTTGAACTGTCGTAAGATTGAGTCGATGAAACGTTACCATGTTTGTGCCGCATTTTTCAGGCTGAATGGCAATAATAGCTGTCTTTGGAATGTCTTCCGGTGCTACGGTAATCTGGTGATAGGCACTTTTACAGTCAATCACACTGAAGATTGTGGTGCCCAATAACATATGAGTGAAATCGTTTATGTTCAGCACTGGGTAATTGTCCATGAGTATGAGCATTTAAGCGTCTGTAGTCACCACACATTCGGAAAGATCCATCATGTTTGGTGATGAGGAGAATTGGTGAAGATCAGTTTCTGTCCAATGGTTGCAGGATACCTGCCTCCAAAAGTTCATTAATTTGCTGCCAGGCTGTGCGCAACTTAATGGGGTTGAGGCGTCAAACCTTGTGACTAATAGGAGGGCCAGCAGTAGTAACTATCTTGTGTGTCATTCCATCAGTGACAGAAGAAACTGAGAACTGCACACGAGACTGAGCAACGACCTGACGTGAAGTTTTTGGACAAGTGGGGTGCGATGAGGCATAACCATTAGCGTGAGTGGGAAAAGGCTGCACAAAAGTCACATGCCTATTACGTGAGCACGGCGTGTGCTTGTTCGGAGAGGTCGACTGCGCGTGCGGTGTGGAGCGGGTCGGGACACACAGCAACTGTCTGTTGTCAGCCTTGCCTTGAGTAACCAGTGCGGGCAAGAGAGGTGTTGGTATCACATGGGAAACAGCAATGGCTGCCCAGTCACGTGATTGGTGCACGAGAGAGGGGGAATGTTTATCAACACGCGGGGTGGCTGACTGCGCAGTGGGTGTGGTTGTATCGTGCGCGCAACTGTCATTATAAGCACTGTTTGAAACACATGGCACTGAACGTGGCGAGCGCATCAGGGGTGTGGTGTCTATCAGACGCAAATCATCACATGCAGTTAATGTGTTTGGACTAACCTGCTGAGTGTATGAGCTGGTGTCTGCTGGAGAAACATGATTAGGTGGTGGCACTGTGGACTGCAGTTTCAGAAGCGAGGTACGAGCCGTGTCGAGCTCATTGTAAGTGTGTGCTATTCATTGTTTCAGCTCATCGTTTTACCAGCAGAGTTGTGCCCCCAAGACGTTTTCAGACAGTAGGTTAGTGACGCAGGTCACAATGTTGCCCGCGAGGGCGGAGCACTCACGTACTAACTCACATGTTGCAAGAGAAACAGAGCATGGAGCATATGTGTGGGAGCACAGTATCTGAGTGTTAGTAGGATGATGTAGCACTGAGCCCTGAACCTTGTTTGGAGAGAGTTTGTAATGTGACAAAAAATCCATACCAAGAATTGGTTCATCAATGTCGGCAATGTAGAAAGTCCACAGAAAACACAGAGAAGGAGATAGGTGCACTGTAGCTTTGACAGAGCCTGAGGTTTGTAACATGGATGCATTGACAGCTTGTAGAATTGACCTCATTGGTGAAAAGGTGGGAGGAGCCAATGATGTGGGTATGATAGACACGTCAGCACCTGTGTCGACTAGGAAGACAAGCCATGATGAAATGTCAGTCACGTATAAACGACCGCTCGGCAATGTGTGATGATGCCTGTGAGGACTCGGCATCTTCTAGAACCTGCGGTCGGCATTTGGGTGCTGGCAAAGGTAATCGACACTTCTTGGCATCATCGCCGAAAATCATGTGGTACCAACAATACGGATGAGCCAGCCCCCGTGTAGCTTGGAGGGCTTGATGGCCCATGGTAGGAGGGGCCATACTGCAGCCTGGCACCATAGGCGTAGGTCTGTTATTTGGCAAGCACGTCCAAAGCAACAGCGAGTTTCATTGTCCTTGACGTGTCGCGAAAACACGATGCAGCTGGCACAGTCGGTACCATGGGAACGAGTGGTTGCGCAACACATGTGGTGGTCCTGTAAACTGGACTGGAGGTTAGAGGTACAGATTTCAAATTGTCCACCTCAGAAATGATGCTGAAGGCCGGCATGGCAGACACAGGCGGAACTGTGGGAGAGGCGAGCAGCTGAACGGTCTTGTGCAACAACAGTTTTCTGTGTACATTGGGAACACACCCGTATGGTCAGACTATAAACTGCCGGTGAAACTTATTGTGGTAAAACGTTCCTGGAAGGCGAAGTGCCTTAAGCTCAAGCCCACATGGTTGAAAAGCTGAGCAACTGAATGTCCATCGTTAGTTTGTGAGTGAGGCAAAACAGGAATAGGTTGATAACGGTTGAAGGCACGTGCATTCTGCACAAATGGCGGTGTTGCACATGGCATGACTGTAACTGACATTGTAGCCTGTTGAGAGTCAAAGTACATGTGTGAATATAAATCACTTTGAACATTACACATTTGATCGGTAGTTACATAGTTCTGAAAATTATCCACGTCACATTTCACATGTTGGCAAGCACAGTCCAGCAACACAAAACTTGAGTCCATTGTTTGAGTTAATGGTGTAGCACTCGACTGTTGTAAAACAACAAAGTTTGAGGTTAACTTGGTTGGAGATCACAAATCACTGTCGATTAGTAGAGAGCCAGCCATTGGCGAAGGATAGGAGTGGCCTGGTTGTCATAGTTGGGCCTCAAAATCTTCGAACAAAGCATTGGGTGAGGTAGCCATGACATTGTGCACATAACCTGTTGATTTACAACACCCGGCACGGAAGTCATGGAAGACATAGAAACTTTGGGGTCACCAGTATAGGAATGGGATACCATTATTGGTCAAATGCAATAGCTATCCCCACAAAATTCCACATAGAGATATATTTTGTAGTTAGTCATAAATATGTACACAGCTTGAGATACAGAACAGAACTAAAAACTAACATGGGCTCGGCAGTGGTGTTAATCGTGGTCGATATGACCTATCGACGCCACAAATGCAATCAGTTTTACAACAATGGGCTCATTTAAATATTACAGTCATGAATGTGGATGGCAAGTTTACACAAGTAGAAAACAGATTGATGCAAACTGACAACAGCATTTAGAAACACGATTTGATGTGGTCACTACACAATTTAATGATACAAGAGATACTTTGGAAACAACATTGGAACATGGGTTTCAATCATGTTTCTGAAATATATAGGCACTTAGAAACAGTGGAAACTAAACAAGTTGGTATTTTAGAGTACATACATATTATCAGAGCAGAAAATGACAAATTAGCGCACAGAACTGAGATGCTAGAAAAAGAACTGTTGGATAGTGAAACTGTTATATCCTAGCCAGTAATGCCACCCGAGCCCGCTGCCAAAAGGTTGGCAGCATCAAAGTCCGGACGCCGTCCGCATAAGCAGCGCCAGCGAGACAGCAAATTGCCGCAAGTCTGCGCGCGCCACCGCTGGCTTCTGGGTTCTTAAGCGCTGGAGTCGCGAGTGCTAGGACAGTTCTGTATTCGCCGCTCAGTTGTATACTCGCCACCGAATTGTGTACTTGCTAGTCAGTTGTGTGTTCATCACAGCAGAGTTGTTGTTTGTCGTCAGCCGATGCTGACCTAGCCGCTCCGACTCGAACTAGACAGATTTCTGTAGACACGGAGTTCACTACTGTATTTCTGTATCTTTGTAATAAAGATAAGTACCGACTTTTATTTAATCAGAGTGTTTGGGTTTTCATCTTTCTGTTCACTGTTCCAGCGGACCGGTCGGCCCGCTATTAAAAGTGTGGCGGTGACTTCGTAAGCCGTTTCTACAGCGAATTGTTTGTCGCTACGAACACCGCCACAAAAGAAACAATGTTACGTACTTAACTAACAAAAGTATTCATGCGTTGCCTGAAATAATTAAGGAATTGGAACCAAGGATACAAAAATTTGAATTTAGTAATGATGTAAGTAGTACAGAATTGTTAGGCAGTAAATTTACCTCTAAAAAGACTACATCTGCAGCTTCAGGAAAACAAACAGTTTATGACAGTGATATTTTAAGTTCAAATATAAATGCAATAATACGTAATAACTCTTTTAGCTTGGAAGAGACAAAGAAAGAACTAAAAAAAGAGGTAGAAGATTTGTTATTAAAGACTAGGGCAGTAACTAACAACTATGATGACCACCATAACACTAAGCAAATGATATCACAAATTCCCAAAATTTTCACCTTCATTTGATATTCACCGTGATTTATTTCTAAAGCCATTTAATGGCATGTTACCCGATTCCTGGTCTGATTTTAATAACATATGATTTGTGATAAGTCATTTGATGGGTGATGCTCCACAGTGGAGCATGTTAAAGCCAGAAGAATTCACAACTTACAATGATTTCAACACAGAATTTCATTCAAAGTATTGGAGTGAGGGAACTCAAAAGAAATTCACATTAGAACTTTTAGTGTTGAAAGCATACAACTCTTCATGGAATGTGTATAGAGATTTTGTAGAATGGTATCTTAACAAAGCTAAATATCTAGATGAACTGATAAGAGAGCAACGTTTATTAGAAGTTAGGGAAGAACTGGGAAAAATTGAACAACTTATTCAAATCTGTAGAACAAGTAGACACAGTGGAAAGGCAATCAGAAAGATGGCACATAGGCAGCAGTACCAAAAATAATAATCAACAGAATAATGTTAACACAGCACTTCACCTCCCCAGAGAGAGTGATATGAATGGAGGAAACAGGGTACAGAATGGGCATGATTATAACCGCTCAGGGAATAGACACAGAAACAATAGCAGAAATTACTGTAATAATACATTTAACAATACAGAGAGGGAAAATTAATATTCTTCTGGAAAGAGGCTCAGCCCTCTGAAGCATTAGAAAATGAGCCACAACAAATCTGTTCTAGCTTAATTAGGTATGATTATGGACAGAGTTTAACACACGTCTTACTATATGAAGGAAATACAAAAATAAAAGAATATATGAAACCAAAATTGATGTGCTTTGTAAAGAACATAACTGTGGAAGTTACTTTAGATGATCACCATTTCTTACAGCAAAATAACTGGTTAAATTCATTCCCTCGACTACCAGTCACAGGAATAAAGGTAACCGGGGTAACAGGTATGACAAGCAAACCAGTATATGTTGTTGTTGCGGTTCAGTCCTGAGACTGGTTTGATGTAGCTCTCCATGCCACTCTATCCTGTGCAAGCTGCTGCATCTCCCAGTATGTACTGCAGCCTACATCCTTCTGAATCTGCTTAGTGTACTCATCTCTTGGTCTTCCTCTATGATTTTTACCCTCCACGTTGCCCTCCAATACTAAATTGGTGATCCCTTGACACCTCAGAACATGTCCTACCAACTGATCCCTTCTTCTAGTCAAGTTGCCACAAACTCCTCTTCTCCCCAATTCTATTCAATACCACCTCATTAGTTATGTGATCTACCCATCTAATCTTCAGCATTCTTCTGTAGCACCACATTTCAAAAGTATCTATTCTCTTCTTGTCCAAACTATTTATCGCCCATGTTTCACTTCCATACATGGCTACACTCCATACAATTACCGTATTTACTCGAATCTAAGCCGCACTCGAATCTAAGCCGCACCTGAAAAATGAGACTCGAAATAAAGGAAAAAAAAGATTCCCGAATCTAAGCCGCACCTGGAATTTGAGACTCGAAATTCAAGGGGAGAGAAAAGTTTTAGGCCGCACCTCCAAATCGAAACAAAGTTGG
Source organism: Schistocerca piceifrons (assembly GCF_021461385.2). Taxonomy (NCBI): domain Eukaryota; kingdom Metazoa; phylum Arthropoda; class Insecta; order Orthoptera; family Acrididae; genus Schistocerca; species Schistocerca piceifrons. Next base: position 267,772,801 of record NC_060141.1, read on the forward strand.
TCCATTGTGATATGAGACACAATTTAGGTCGAATGTATGACGATACCGCTACAGTAGTTTGGTTCGAGTCGTAACCTTAGCAGTTAAGCTTTGCCACGTAGCCATTGCTATGCGTCAGGCGCTCCGTCCATATTTATACGGGTACCCTTCCTTTTTCACGTGCTTCGTATGGTTTGAATCGATTGCTTATTTTGCTTTGATCTGATAAGTGCCGTTTTCTTTGTTATAGGTGTTTGCATCACTCTCAAGCTGAAAATGCATTACTGCACTGTGTCATGCATTGTTTGTCGCATTCTGATAGTGCGTGTTTACGGCCTGTCATGACTCGCGGCATGGCTTGCTTTTGTGCGCGCTACTGCCGTGTACAATTTTTTAAAAAAAAAAAAAAAAAAAAAAAAAAAAAAAAAAAAAAAAAAAGAAGAGGAAACGTCTCATTAGCGAAACAATGGCAAGAGACGTTACTTACACTGCTGCTTTCTTTGATAATGATCAACAAGAATCAAATAATAGACTGCGTATGATAGAACATGTTCTGAACGAGGGTTAGGCGAAAATTTTCTCCGTTTGAAAATCTTTGCGGCCACTTCTTTATTACATCAAATTCTGCACAGAAATTAGAGTCATCTTAGATTTAAAAATCCAGTCACTTGCCATGCTTCATTTCTGACTGTATCACTATTAGGCATAAGAATAATACGGATATAAACATGAAACGATACGTATAATCTTCCGCGTTTGCTGTTGTCTCACTCTAGTTTCATAGTTTATTAGGCAGACAGGATTTAAATGAGATAGCAGCAAACACAAAAGAATACATGGCAAAATGTTTATATTCATATTATTCTTATGGTGAAGAGAATACTGTATGTGATTCAAATTTCGTCAGGTTCCTATTAGCAACCATCTCTTCTCACAGATAGGAAAAAATTCAGAACGTAGAGTTGGCCATATTGACAAACATCCCAAACAGTCTTGCCAGTCAGATTTTTGTAGTACACTGAAATTGTGCTACATTCGAAGATGAACAATACGGAATTTGTATTTACTTCGTTGTATAATGTATGAAAATGCAGTGGTCGAAACTTGCAGCGGAGAAAAAAAGCTCGTCTTCCACTTTTTTAAAAAAAAAATATTTACTGACGCAGAGGTTTTGGCGCCAGTATTTACCTTTGTGCCTACAAAGCATGCCCGCGTAGCGCTACATATATTCGACGGTAAAAGTTAGTTGTGGTGGCACGTTCCAACATTTTTCATAACTTCCGCTTGCTTTGCACTCGATTCTAAGCCGCAGGTGGTTTTTTGGATTACGAAAACCGGAAAAAAAGTGCGGCTTAGATTCAAGTAAATACGGTACTTTCAGAAATGACTTCCTGACACTTAAATCTATACTCTATGTTAACAAATTTCTCTTCTTCAGAAACACTTTCCTTGCCATTGCTAGTCTACATTTTATATCCTCTCTTCTTCGACCATCATCAGTTATTTTGCTCCCCAAATAGCAAAACTCCTTTACCACTTTAAGTGTCTCATTTGCTAATCTAATTCCCTCAGCATCACCTGAGTTAACTTGACTACATTCCATTATCGTCATTTTGCTTTTGTTGATGTTCATCTTATATCCTCCTTTCAAGACACTGTCCATTCCGTTCAACTGCTCTTCCAAGTCCTTTGTTGTCTCTGACAGAATTACAATGTCATCAGCGAACCCTAAAGTTTTTATTTCTTCTCCATGGATTTTAATGCCTACTCCGAATTTTTCTTTTGTTTACTTTACTGCTTGCTCAATATACAGATTTAATAACATCGGGTAGAGGCTACAACCCTGTCTCACTCCCTTCCCAACCACAGCTTCCCTTTCATGTCCCTCGACTCTTATAACTGCCATCTGGTTTCTGTACAAATTGTAAATAGCCTTCTGCTCCCTGTATTTTACCCCTGCCACCTTCAGAATTTGAAAGAGAGTATTCCAGTCAACATTGTCAAAAGCTTTTTCCAAGTCTACAAATGCTAGAAATGTAGGTTTGCCTTTTCTTAATTTATTTTCTAAGATAAGTCGTAGGGTCAGTATTGCCTCAGGTGTTCCAGTATTTCTATGGAATCCAAACTGATCTTCCCCGAGGTCGGTTTCTACTAGTTTTTCCATTCATCTGCAAGGAATTCAAGTTAGTATTTTGCAGCCGTGACTTATTAAACAGATAGTTGAGTAATTTTCACATCTGTCAACACCTGCTTTCTTTCGGATTGGAATTATTATATTCTTCTTGAAGTCGCACTCGATTATCAAACTACTAACTTAAATATCTCGTCATATTTCCAAACCTCTCATCCCATCTGACAGCTTACTTCTTCCTTTACTTCTTCCTTATTCCAAATCATAATACTACAAAATTCTACATTCAAGAATTCCTCTTTAACAGTATCTTTTGATTAAGTCATCAATCATCACATCACATTATCTTTACTTACTCCTAATCCTGGATAGGTTGACAGTTGAAGAGTAGTTTTGATAGATATAAAGAATAGTAAAAGAGTAGGCAGCAGTGAAGAAAACTAAAGAAGAAATAGCACCAGTACAGCTAAGGTCCCTGTGCATGCTATGGAACAAATTCACCGAAGTGTAAGTGAAACCTCTGAGGTCATGGACCACAAAAATTTTGTACTAAGCTTATGACCCCAAGTTCAAATTTTAAAATGATCTATCACTTGATAACTTTGCTCAATTTGCCCCTGGCACCCACTATTTTCAACCTCAAACCCAGGTACGTCTATTACTTCTTTACCCTCCTTTATAGAATCATAGAACTCCTCAGCTAAGGCACTTATTTTACTACCTGTGTCCAAAAGAGCCTTTTGCTCCCTACCATTTATTTTCATGAAAGGTTGTTCTGCTTTAATATCCCCCACATCTTCATCCTCTTGTAACAAATCTCTTTCAATATTGTCATATTAGTACTTTCTATAACCTATTTCTGACCGGTCTTCTTCTTTTGACCCCTGTCTGATTGCACATAAACTCTCTTCCTCCTCGCTACAAGTTGCCACATCCTTACCCTTGCCAATAAGAAACACATTAACTTCCTCCTCCTCATTAGCATCTATACCATGGTTCAAGGAATTGTTGAAGTCCCTCCCTCAATAATCTCAGAAATTGGCCCTTTCTCGCCCTCATGACTCTTATGCAAATTAATTTGAAAAAGAAACGTATTCTCCTGTACCTCATCTTCTCCCTCCTCACTATCACTACCCTCACTGCTTGTTTCCTACCTCTCACTTCCACTACTTTGCAATTGTATCACTTTATTCTCCTTCTTCCTGTCTACTTGCTCTCTTTCATATTCTTTAACACCAACATACATATGGGAAATCACCTCCTTATATGAACCTCCTGATTCTACATTATTCCTACTCTTAGCTTTGGGCCCTACCTCTTCAATCACCAAGCTTTGACTTTCACAACCCCTATCACCATGATTAGCATTATTATTACTGCTCATTACAAAACATCTAGCATCATTGTGGCAACTGGCAACATTGGTAGGCCCAGACACTTGACCTGCCCCAGCATGGGCCCTCGCTGTTGCAGGGTACCGTTTCCCGTATTAAAACTTCCTCTCATATTGTAACCTCAATTATTACCTCTAAAATTTGCTCGACATCTTTCTCCTCTATCTCTCACATTTACTTGATTCACTCTATTGGTCTATTCTCTGTTCTCTTGGCACCTTCAAGAATCTCTATTTCCATTAAATGAACAATTTGTCTGCCATCTATCTACATCTCTCACCCTGTTCAGAAAATCTTTCAGGCTATTATTATGGGCAATTAATCCACATCTCCTATTAGGAAGTAACTTCCCCATCAATACTTCTATTGTATCTAGATCTCTCCAAGTACTATCCAAATGTTTCAACCTATTGATCCATCTCTGATGATATTCTCTCATACTCTCCCTATTTCAGTTATCATACCACAGTGTTTTCTTAAAAGCCTCTAAGAAATCACTCTGTTTCTCCCTAGACCAGTACTCTGCTAGGAAAGCTAACACAAAATTCACAAAAGTTTCATATTTATTCGGTGCGTCTGTGTCCCCCACCCCCCACCCCCTATTCTAAACTCTCACCTTTCAAACAAGTACTGGCCCTCCTTAATTTACCCTTCTCAGTCCACTCTACAGTAAACTGACTTCTTAAAGTATTCTCAAAAGCCACCGGATGGACATTGCCTTTAGGATCAAACACTATATTATTAAAATTACTATCATCTCTCACATGTACTACCACAGATGGAGCTGTGTAATTCCTATCTTCTGCCTCTCTTTCCAAAGTCCCTACGCTCTTCTCAATCACAAAAGTGGACTCTTTGATTTCTTACACTTCTGCTTGAGCTTTCTTGCTATGTTAGTGCAACATTCTCTCACTCCTTCACTTCTGTCTTTCCCTTATCACACACTTCAGTTTGTGCTACTATATTTTTATCCAAGCATTCCACCCTTCCATTCACCTCCTCCCTGAATCTCTTTTGCTTTCCCACCAACTCGAATTCTTTTTCTTTAAATGTTTCTTTAACATCATCTTTAAATCTGTCAAATATTTGCCTACATCTGACTTTATTTCAGAAATCTTCATTTCTATCCCATCATCTAGTTCCCTTTTAAAATCCTTAAGCCTTTGGTCAAATTTCATAACTAAATTCCTCAGTACTTCTCCCATATCCTTTTGAGATTTATTAACTACTTCTACCTCCCTACTAACAGCTTCCATCTTTCTACTCAATCCATCTTGCACATCCTTCATTTCCACCAACAGCACAGCAAACATACTTTCTATTTGAACTGTCTCCCCTACTTCTCCCTCAACACCTGGTTCTGTCTTGCTGACTGTATCTTTTTCCACCTTTTCCATTTTTCCCCTTGCTCATCATCCCACACCTTAAAACTGGCTACTCGTTTATGCTCTTTGATAGTCATCTTTTTGTATTTGCTGTATAAACAACACCACCAAACAAATATCACCTACTGCCAAAATTTCAAAACAATTCTGTTGATTTGAACTGGCAGCATCCAAGTAATATTGTTCTGTCACTACGCAGTCAACACATGTGAAGAAAACAGTTCCTGGAGATTTACTGTGACCATGAATTTGAAATTAGGAAATGTTTAAAGAAAAACAGAATGTTTAAAGAAAAACTGCATGAAGAAAATTAAAATTGTGTAAACACTACTAATCATTTCTACTTCAGGAAACCTCCAAAGCACACCTCCATATGAGAAGTTCACGAATTCTGTTAAACTCCTGATAATAAAATCCTCTGACTACGAAGTCTTTCGCGACGGAGTCCTTGCACAAAAAGTTCTCGGTTTACTTGCCGCGTCAAATTTGGATAAAATCCCAAGCTTTCGATGACTACCTCCGTCATCTTCATCAGGGGTAAAACTGACTGTCGTGGACCGGTGAGGCTTCCGCTTTTATAAACAGTGGACGGCTTCTCATTGGCTGGATGACGTCATGGTGAAACCGATGCGTACTGAGGTGGCGGCCTCTATATCCATAGATTTTGTTTGTGCGCTTTATCCAGCGTTGTTTGCAGCGCCATCCATCGCAACAGGCAGAGAACTGCAAGGAATGTAAGAAGTCTCCCTCTGCACTCTTTCTATATCAATTGCGCGCTTCCATGCATTGCTGATTGCATGAAAAATAATATGTATCCCATCTTTATACCTTTTGTATTACTCCAGATATGAGGATGGATGAGTGCTGAAATTCTGTGTCAGAAATAATGAAATGTGACCAAACCAGAAAAATTCCTGTATAAAAAATCTGAAGTTCAGAGAAAAGTAACAAAAATTTTGAGGTTTGTCAGTGTCACTGTAATTCTGTCAGAGATGGAACAGGACTTGGAAAGAGCAGTGGAACAGAATGGGCAGTGTCTTGAAAAAGAGCTTAGAAGATGAATATCAGCAAAAATAAAACAAGTGCCATGAATTTCAGTCAAATTAAATCATGAGTTGGAAAGGGGACTTTGATTAGAAATTGACACAAAAAGTAACTGATTGGTTTTGTTATTCTGGCAGCAAAATAACTGACGATATGAAGCAGAGGCAATATGAAATGTAGCTTGGTGACAGCAAGAAAAACCTTTCTGAAATAGAGAAATCTGTTAATATCTAACATAAATTTAAGCATTAGGAAGAATATTCTGAAAGTATTTGTCTGGAGAGTAGACTTGTATGGCAATGAAAGATGAATGATAAGCAGTTCAGGCAAGAAGAGAGCAGAAGATTTGAAATGTGATGCTTCAGAAGAATGAGAAAGGTTGTATCAGTGGATTAAGCAACTAATGAGAAGGTGCAGAATCAAATGGTGGAAAAAAAGAAATTTATGTTACAAATTGACTAAAAGAAGAGACTATTGGATAGGACACATACTAAGTTATAAATCTGGTAATGGGGAGTGGGAGTGTGGGTGGTAAAAATTGGAGACCAAGGCACGAGTACTTTAAGCAGGTTCAAATAGGCATATGTTGCAGTAGTTATGCAGACAATATGAGACATGCAAAAGATAGACTACAATAAAGTGCTGCATCAATATAGTCCTTGGATTGAGGACCACAACAACAACAACAACAATAACAGCACATCACAGAGTGAAAATGAATAAACTTTCACTCTCCAGTGTCAGTGATCACGAAGTTTATTCTTATAATTCATTCAGTTACCACAACAGATTTTAAATGTGATACTTCAGTTAAAAATATTATCTGTCTACACTCAAATGATTTTAAAAAGTTTTACTGCACTGGTTATTTGCTTATTCTGTCAAAATTTAACTTATATGAATTTCCTGCATCATACACTCTACATGCTGCATATATTTGCAACCAAGCAACAATGTCCTATACAGAACAAAGTCTGATATTATCCACTAATCTATCTGATAAACAACTTACATTCAACATCTTTCTTCTGTAGTTTATAGTTGCAATTTATTTTCTTTGCTGTGTATGATTTAAGTTTCGGGGAGTAAGCAATGTCACTTTTAATATATTTTGAGTCATTTGTTGATCCTTAAACCAGACTTAACATCATTCTGGTCCAGACCTAATTTTTATAAGGAGTTAAAAAATTATGTACAATTTCTCTTCCTTACTGCTGCAACATTCAAAGATTGCTATGCATTTGATGTTCTTCAATGAAATCCTATCTGGTAGCAGCCATGCAATGGAGTCATCATCATGATCCATTGTTTTGAGAAGTTTCATATCTATTGTCTTCTTCATCAGATTAGGAAGTTTGTTTAAAGTTGCATTAGTACACTGTTTCCTGAAAAATTTTTAATAAATGAATTTTGCCAAGTATTCCTGGGCCAACATAGATTTTGTTCTTGTATCTTTATATTTCCTGAATATGGGATTACTTTCTTTTATTGGATATTCTGATTTTCTACTTGTATCACATCTTGCAGTTCTTCAGTTAAATATTACTGGACATTGCCTCTCATCAGTCCTTTTAAGAAAACCTAAAGTTGACTTACTAATGACTTACTTCAGTGTAAGATCAGTGTTCAGTGGGAAACTCAGTCAGGCAAGTACTAAGGATGTTAAAAAAGTTCAAGATACGCACAAAAGTAAAGTGAAAAATAATGTTAGTATATTTCATCAAAATATTGGGGGATTGAAGAATACAACTGATGAGCTTCTCCTTTGTTTAGAAGATATAGAAACTGAGAATGTAATAGATGTACCATGCCTGTCTGAGCATCACATTGTCACTGATATGCAAAAGGTTAGCATCAATGGGTACAAATTAGCTGCACATGTAAGTAGAGACAATATGATGAGAGGAGGATTTGCCATATATGTCAAAAGCTTCCACAGTGTAAAAAATTTAGAAACTAAAAAATTTTGTGTAGAACAACATATGGAAGCATGTGCCACTGAACTTAAACTAAATGATGGCACTTTCATTATTGTAACAGTTTATAGGTCCCCCTCAGGGAATTTCCAGATATTTCTTGAAAACTTGGATGCTTTGTTGTGCTACCTGTCAGACAGGGGGAAGCAAATTATCATTTTTTGGGGATTTCAATGTTGATTCCATGAAAGAGTGTAATACGAAGAATGACCTTGTAGTATTACTCAGTTCTTTCAATTTGAGCTCCGTCATTGATTTTCCTACTCGGATAACAAAGAACAGCGGTACACTGATAGATAACTTTTTTATAGACCAAGATAAGTTTAAGGACATAAATACCTATCCCATTGAGAATGTTCTTTGAGATGATGGTGCACAGCTAGTTACAGTACATGACATAGCTCCATGCAGTATATCAAATCAGACTTTCAAAGCAGTGCATTCAATTAACAATATAAATATTGCAAACTTTAGGGAAAGCCTACAGCAGCTAGACTGGGATGAAGTGTATAAGGAACCTGATGCAAACTTGAAATATAACTTATTTCACGATACATTTTTAAGGGTATTTGAAAATTGTTTTCCCAAGAAAATAGTTAAACATAATTCCAAAAAATCATACAAAAAACCTTGGCTAACTAAAGGAATAAGAATATCTTGCAACCGTAAAAGAGAACTGTATCTAACAGCAAGAGGGAGTACTGACCCCGAAATTGTTCAATATTATAACAACTATTGTGCGGTACTAAGAAAAGTTATTAAAAAGTCCAGAAGCATGTGTATCATGTTTGAGATCAGTAACTCTAATAATAAAATTAAAGCAATTTGGAATATTATTGAAAGGGAAACAGGGCAACCAAGAGCACAGGAAGACTTAAGCGCCATAAAACTGAATGACAAGTGTACTAACAAACAATCAGAAATTGAAAATATTTTCAATAATCATTTTTTAAATGTTGTGGAGAAAATAGGATCTAGATCTTCACTAGAAGAGGCAAGGCTACTAATAGAAGAGGCCATACCTGTGCAGTTTGAAACAACTGTAATTCCACCAACCGCTCCCTCTGAAATCAGTAAAATAATAAACTCACTGAAAAGTAAAATCTCTTACGGAGTTGATGGCATTCCCAGCAAGGTACTTAAAGCTTGTTCCCCACAGATAAGTAGGATTCTCAGCCACATATGTAATAGCTCTTTGGAGCAGAGTGTTTTCCCCAATAGACTGAAATATGCCATTGTAAAACCATTGCATAAAAAGGGGGATACGTCGGATGTCAACAACTACCGCCCAATCTCTCTTCTGACAGCTCTATCAAAAATTTTTGAGAAAGTAATGTATTGAAGAGTAGCCTCCCATATTTGTAAAAATAATGTACTAACAAAATGTCAGTTTGGTTTTCAGAAAGGCTTTTCAACAGAAAATGCTGTATATGCTTTCACTGATCAAATATTAAATGCTCTGAATAACCAGACATCCATTGGTATTTTTTGTGATCTCTCAAAGGCCTTTGATTGTGTAAATCATGGACTTCTTTTAGATAAGCTAAATCATTATGGTTTGAGTGGGGCAGTGTACAAATGGTTTAATTCATACTTAACTGGAAGAATGCAGAAAGTTAAAATAAGTGGTTCATGTAATGTTAAAACAACAGCTGATTCCTCAAACTGGGGGGCTATCAAGTACGGGGTCCCACAGGGTTCGGTCTTAGGTCCTTTACTGTTCTTGATATACATTAATGACTTACCATTCCACATTGATGAAAATGCAAAGTTAGTTCTTTTTGCTGATGATACAAATATAGTAATAACACCCAAAAACCAAGAACTAAGTGATGTAATTGTAAATGATGTTTTTCACAAAATTATTAAGTGGTTCTCAGCAAACAGACTCTCTTTAAATTTTGATAAAACACAGTATATACAGTTCCGTACAGTAAATGGCAAAACTCCAGTAATAAATATAGACTTTAAACAGAAGTCTGTAGCTGAGGTAGAATTTTCAAAATTTTTAGGTGTGTCCATTGATGAGAGGTTAAACTGGAAGCAACACATTGATAGTCTGCTGAAAAGTCTGAGTTCAGCTATGTATGCTATTAGGGTTATTGCAAATTTTGGTGATAAGAATCTCAGTAAATTAGCTTACTATGCCTACTTTTATTCACTGCTTTCGTATGACATCATATATTTGGATAATTCATCGTTGTGTAGAAAAGTATTCATTGGTCAAAAACGTGTAATCAGAATAATTGCTGTAGCCCACCCACGGTCATCCTGCAGACATCTATTTAAGGATCTAGGGATCCTCACAGTAACCTTACAGTATATATATTCACTTATGAAATTTGTTGTTAATAATCCAACCCAGTTCAAAAGTAATAGCAGTAACACCAGGAGAAAGGATGATCTTCACTATGCAGGGTTAAATATGACTTTGGCACAGAAAGGTGTAAATTATGCTGCCACAAAAGTCTTTGGTCACCTACCAAACAGCATCAAAAGCCTGACAGATAGTCAACTAACATTTAAAAACAAATTAAAAGAATTTCTGGATGACAACTCCTTCTACTCATTGGCTGAACTTTTAGATATAAATTAAGGGAAAAAAAAGAAAAAACCAACTTAAATATTAGTGCCATCCAATATTTTGTGGAATGTAATATCTTGTACAAACATCTTTTATTAACCTGACACGTTCCACATCATTACGAAGTGTTGTATTCATGATCTATGGAACAAGTATTAATCTAATCTAATCTAATCTACTTAGCTTCACATACACGATATGACCAGGAGCACAGATTATCAGACTACTTATTCTGTGACAATTAGAGGAGAGATCAAAGGTGAAAATAACAATTTACATTTACAAGGTTTCACCAAAGAAAACCATAGTTGTTCTCATCAAATACACTACAATGTTTTTTCCCACTAAGCACATTTTTTATCCCATGTTATTAATTTACATTTTTCTTTTATTTGTGCTAGGCCCAATAATTTTGAATTTATGACTTTAATTCATAACACCCTTCACACTCCTTACCTTTAACTTGATGCTTAAAGCCATTAGAGGCCCACTTCATAAGTCGATGTCTTGTCCAGTTTTCCACATCAATGCCAGACTTTCTTGCTATAGCCTGTAACAAACCAACAAATGTTACTAAATTTGCAAAAACATACTGAAGACCTATTAATGTTAACAGAAATCAAAATCATATGCTTTAATGTCAAAATAATTTCATAGTTTAATACTAAATGTTGATAGGTGACAATTGACAACTACATTACTTACTTTATTATATTAATAACATCATAGGAAAGGTAAAGGAAACCAACCAGCTCAGATCCCAAAGTCCAATCTAGATATACCTCTCTCTCTCTCTCTCTCTCTCTCTCTCTCACACACACACACACACACACACACACACACACACACAGAGAGAGAGAGAGAGAAAGAGAGAGAGAGAGAGAGAGAGAGAGAGAGAGAGAGAGATTGCTAAATGACAAATTCACTGGATATTTGAGGGCTCTGCTCATATGTGATCACTGACCAGTATGTGAAACATTTTTGTTGATCTTGGGCTTTGAGATTCAGAAGCACTTATGAGCTGTAACTGCTGCAACTTTTAGTTTGTAGTTTATTGTCTGTCCATTATATTATATGCAGTATAGCAAACTTTGTGATACAGGATGTCTTACACCTAAGATTGTACTGTTTTTATTTACATCTGCACATTTCTTGAAACAGATTTTAAAAAATCCTGTACAATTATAACACATGCTAGAATTCCAAATTTAATTTATTAATTTATAATTGAAACTGTTACATGCAATTAAAATATTCAGCACCAAATCTGCTGAAACAATGTGTGGCCACTAAATTGTTTTTCTCTTGGTAGTCCAGGCGAGTTGCCATACACAGTCACACTCTATTCCACTGAAGTTCATCTTCTTCTAACACCTGTGATTATTAAAATATAGGAAGTGGATAATTAATAAATCTTGGCAACACACAAGAATTTGTTTGATGTCCTGTTTAATCAACAGAACTCTGCAATAAATATCAGCAATTTAATATACGGAGTGGGCACATGAGTATCTAGTCCAGCATTAGATTGCATGAGAATGAGTCTATCTTTCAAATTTAAGCGGCTGAATTTTTTCAGATAATTCCTCAGATTTTAGAACTATAAATTAAGCTGCAAACTACCATCACTAACCAGTATAGTTCAGAGTTCCAGTAGTCTGCTTAAAATCACTAAAGTTCTGGCCTTATTAAATTTCTCTTGCAATAAGTTGTTAAAAGTTGGTTAATTTAAAATATACCATTAAAATATTCACATTTTTATGTCCTGTAGGTTCACTGCCATCTCGCCATTAATGTGCTTTGTTTTGATATTGCATGCTGTTTTTGTCTTCTGTTTGTTTTTGGGTTGTGGAAGCAACATTTACAAAGGATTTTTCCTCATCTTTCCACTGATAATAATCACTGGTCTCTAACTACTTGTCATTGAAGTATTTAAAATCTAATTAATATTATTGGAGATAGGCATAACACAGGTTTCTGAGTGATATGCAATGTTTAATATCACTGTTCTCTATGGTATTCTACAATTTCCTGGTGTGATATACTGTTACATGTTATGCAGGTTAATACAGTATTATGCAACAGCAATGAAAGTCTTATTAAGATGATATGCATTTAGCTTATTTTAAAGCATCTTCAGAGGACACGGAACCAATATTATACATCTTTTCTTAGATTATTGCAGCAACCAAAAAAAAAACTCTTACATGATAGTGTTGCTTATAGTGTTCTTGGAAAAGAGCACAAAATACAGTAATTTTTATCACTTCTTTTCTGTTGACTCCTATAACCCTATACATAACACTGGGAAATGCACCATGGCAGAAGATTGCTGGTGTGCTGTACTTTTGAATATTCTGCCAATGGGATCTGTGTGGCCTCATCACCAGAGGATCCTTGTAGTGGGGCCACATGACTGTGCATACAGCACAGAATCCACTGCACCATGTACCTGAGTGAGCCCTCCTCTTGATAAGCACAGTGCAACAGTGCAGTGGCATGACCTGCACCTCAGAAGGTATTGGAAGTGGAGGCCGGCAAAGCTTATAGGTGACAATGTAGTGGCTGGTGGTGGGATCACTCATGGAAAAATTCCTGTAGTAGTTGGTGTTAGAGCTGCACCTTTTTTAGATTGAAGTCAGCTGATAGGTATACCTGCTTAAAGGAAATCCCTCTAACTAACGGCTCATCTTCAGAGGATATCATGTTTCCAAGTAGATAAGGAATTAGCATATTTCATCAAAATATAAGAGGTATTAGAGATAAAATTAGTGAACTGCTTATAGATGTTGACTCTGAAATTATTGGTATACCGAAACACCACTTAAATAATTTGACAATTCAGAGGCTTCCTTTACCAAGGTACAGCTTAGCTGGTTGTTTTTCAAGGAGTTCCTTGTGGGATGGGGGAGTTGCTATGTACATAAAAAAACAGTTTTACATTTGAGTCCATAGATGTATCACGGCACTGCATTGAACAGATATTTGAACGTTGTGCAGGGGCAGTTGAATTTAGTGAAACTAAACTTCTATTTGTTGTTGTTTATAGGTACCCTAACTCTGACCTCAGAGCACTTCTGCTCAAGCTAGAGAGGGTTCTTGGTTAACTTTGTAGGAAATACCAGAAATTATTTATATGTGGTGACTTCAATATAAATTTTGTATATTATGGTGCAAGAAGAAGGACGTTGGTAGATCTCCTAAATTCATCCAATCTGATGCAGACTGCCTTTTTTCCAACTAGGATGCAGGGGAACAGTAGCACAGCCATAGACAATATTTTTATTCATTCTTCATTACTATATGGGCACTCTGATAGTGAAAGGGTGAATGGTCTTTCAGCTGTCATCATTTCTCTGAAGGTAGGACCAATGTTCAAGACGAACAAAGAACAGGTCGGCCATCTGTGATTTCTGATGCCCTTCTATGGAGAACAGAGGAAGCAATTCATGCAAATAGATGTCTCACATTGAAAGAATTGCATCATATCATACTGGACGTGTCAATGACAACTCTTTATGAGGTTGTGACTGTCAAGTTAGGGTACAAGAAATTGTGAGCGCGCTGGGTTCCAAAACTGTTAACAGAAGAACACAAAAAGAAAAAGATGGGCTTTGCACTCGACTTCCTCACACGCTATGCTGAAGCAGGTGATGAGTTCCTTGATCACATTGTGACAGGTGACAAGACGTAGGTTTATCGCCATACACCTGAATCCAAGCAACAATCAATGCAATGGCGCCATTCGAATTCACCAAAAGCCAAGAAATGCAAAACGTTGATTTCAGCGAAGAAAATCATGGCTTGTGTTTTTTATGGGACAGACAAGGCATTCTTCTGTTGGAATTTATGTCTCCTGGAACGACAATTAATGCTGCTGTATATGGCCAGACTTTGAAACGTCTTTGAAGGGCAATTAAAAACAAACTCAGGGGAATGCTGACAAGTGGAGTCCACTTGCTTCATGACAATGCTCAGCCTTACACAGTGCTCATAACCAAAGCATTACTCAAACAATTCAAATGGGATGTATTGGACCATCCGCCATACAGTCCGGACCTTGCGCCCACCGACTTCCATGTCTTCCGTTACCTGAAGGCACATCTTGGTGGAAAATCATTCCACGATGATAAAGAGATCAAAGATGAAGTTGAAATGTGTTTCTGACAACAGGCAGCAACCTTCTATGACTGTGGCATACAAAAGCTTGTGCACCAACTTAACAAATGTTTGGATAACGGGGGTGATTATGTCGAAAAATAACAAATAATTCAGTTAATAAGATGTAACTCACATTTTCTAAATAAATGTTCTATTTAAGGACTGCGAGCCATTGTATCCTTACTTTTCGAAATGCCCTCGTATTTAGTTTCTACAGGGAATAATGTAACTTTCCTAGCAAATGCCTTTCCAAAATTGATGTCTGAAATACTCCTCTGTGATACAGACAAGGGGAGACTGAGTCAATAATTAAATCACTGAAGTCTAAGGACTCTCATGGATATGGTGGAGTGCCTAGCAGAATATTACAGTACTGTGCTGTATATGTTAGCCCTGTATTTAGCCATATTTGTAATTTTTCCTTTAGGAATGATCAATTTCCTGAACGATTAAAGTACTCAGTAGTAAAGCCACTTTATAAAATGGGAGAAAAGGATAATGTCGACAATTTTAGACCTGAAACTTCCTGGCAGATTAAAACTGTGTGCCGGACCGAGACTCGAACTCGGGACCTTTGCCTTTCGCGGGCAAGTGCTCCACCACTTGCCCGCGAAAGGCAAAGGTCCCGAGTTTGAGTCTCGGTCCGGCACACAGTTTTAATCTGCCAGGAAGTTTCAAATCAGCGCACACTCCGCTACAGAGTGAAAATCTCATTCTGGAATTTTAGACCTACTTCTACACCATCAGTGTTTACTACAGTTATTGAAAAGTTTGTGTATGTAAGGATAATTGATCATTTTATATCACACAATTTGCTTTCAAATGTACAGTCCGGCTTTAGAAGTCATTTAACAACTGAAAATGCTATATTCTACTTTCTCTGTGAGGTACTTGAAGGGTTAAACAAAAGGTTTTGAATGCTAGGCATATTTTTTTTTTTAACTAAGGCATTTGATTGTTTTGATCACAAAATATTGCTCCAGAACTTGGACCATTATGGAATACCAGGAGTAGCCTCTTACTTTAGCAACAGACAGCAAAAGGTCATTATTCACAATTTTGAGAATGGCTGTGATGGTAGGTCTGAGTGGGGTACAGACAAGTGGGGGGGGGGGGGGGGGGGGTGACCCCAGGGATCAGTGCTGGGGTCAATCCTGTTCCTTATTTATATAAATGATGTGCCCTCTAGTATTACGGGTAACTCTAAAATATTTCTTATTTCTGTTTGCTGATGACACTAGCTTGGTAGTAAAGGATGTTGTGTGCAATATAAGCATGGTTTCAAATAAAGCAGTTTATGACCTAAGTTCATGGCTTGTAGAAAAGAAACTAACGCTAAATCACAGTAAGACTCAGTTTTTACAGTTTCTAACATACAATTCAACAGAACATGACTTTTAATTTCACAGAATAGGCATATGATTAGTGAAACTGAACAGCTCAAATTTCTAGGTATTCAGATAGTTAGTAAACTGTCATGGAAACCCCATTTTCAGGATCTTGTTCAAATACTTAATGCTGCCATTTTTACTATTCAAACGGTATCTGAAGTGAGTGATCATTTGACACAAAAATTAGCCTACTTTGCTTATTTTCATTCACCTACGTCATATGGTATTATATTTTGGGATAACTTTCACTCAGTTAATATTCAGCAGAAATCAAACCTGCATTTGGATCGGACTTCCTTAACTCTTGTCCAGAAAGATGTGCAGTATACTGCTGTATCAATTTTCAATAAGCTACCACTCAAGTTCAAAAATCTTAGCGGCAATCCCCGTACTTTCAAATTGAAACTGAAAGTATTTCCTCATGGGTCACTCCTTCTACTCTGTCAAGGACGTCCTTGAAAAATTAATCTGATTCTAGTTGTATTGTTAATTGCATTTACATTAACCTGTGGATTGACTTTTTTCAGGGCCATAAACATTTTATTTTTATCAGTTATTACTTTTATCTTGTAATTTCATATACTGAGATGTTTCATGACTTTGGAGATGTGCTCCTCAGTTTGGACATAGGGAACTTGATGTGTTTGTATGTGTGTGTTTGGGGGGGGGGGGGGGGGGGCAGCGGAAAAAAAAGAAAGAAAGAAAGAAAAAAAAAAAGCACTCGCTCTCATATTGTAATATTGTATTCACACTTATTGCCAGCAACTTCTTGTATCATTACCTGGATTGTTTCCATGTTTGTATCTACATTCTCAACTGTTTTTCACTTGTATGTGGACACAGAATAAACTTTGATTCTTTGTGGCCATGCCATTGTTAGTTTCTTACAGTCCAAAACAAATGGTGATGAGTATGGTGTTCACTTTGCATGATCTATTTGGTTGTTCCTTTGCTTCTTTGGTTCATGAAGGCTGTGATCCAATCTCTCCTTGAGCAGATGTTGGCTCTTATGATTGGCATCACAAACTTGTCAGCCATATTGACAATGTGGGCTTCCATGTCATCAGCGTAACCATTGCCCTTTCTTCCTTATGATGATGAGGCAGAAGGCTGGGAGGTTTATGAGAAGTGGCTTCCGCAACAGCAGCACTCCACACTCCCACCTTTCCCATACTGTTATGTGCAACACGACAGCTGCTTCCCCTAAGCACTGGGAGACTTACAACAACAGTATGAAAAAGGACATTCAGTGTCTGTGCATCACTCCCAGCCCCCTTTTGCATGCATGGATATGGATGTTAATCATATGTCTCCACTGCTTAAAAATCATAACATACTGTTTATCTAATTGCAAATGATGGACAAAGCGCTTGGACTATATGTGAACACAGTGAAGCCATGACCTTACTGAACTCACATAATTATGCAGATTTGGGATCTCCAGTGTTTTCTGTGGTTACTAGATGTTTGGTGAGTTAGAATAAGCTGTATATTGCAATTCTGGCTCAATTTACAGCTCCCACTATATATAAATCTTGGTTCATTCCTTAAATTTTTTTGGCAGTGAATGATGGTGGTGCGGCAAATTTGTTTGGCCTGAATGCTTTCAATGCTTTTGGTTTTTCTCATGTGTTCCCTATTCCAGTGGCTTTGCATGACCAAGTGAAATCAGAATTGGATAGGTTGACATCGTTGGTGGTCATGCAGCCTGTTACATCGAGGGAGTGGTCTATGCCCCTCATGATCATTAAAAAACTGTCTGGTCAGCTCAACTCTGTGGCAGCTTTACAGTTTCAGTTCATGCTCAATCTACCCTTTGCCCTGGCTAGACGAATTATTGGCTGAACTCACTAAGCGCCAGATTTTCTCCACAACTGATGTATGTGAAGCCTATTTATAGGTTCTGTTGGATGAAGATTCTAAAAAGCTCCTTGTGATTAACAAGCCCTTCACATCATACCAATACAAACATCTCCTGTTCAATGTGGTGAGCACACCAATGGTTTTTCAGCATTTTCTTGGAATAATTGATGATGTCCATTCTGGGGTACATCAAATATCTCAATGACACCACTGTGACAGATGCATCCACGAAGGAACATTCACATAATTTATGCACCTTGTTCACTGTATTGCATACTGCAAGGTTGAAATGAAACTTCGCCAGGTAATACTTTTCTCAGCCACCCATTGTGTATTTGGAGTTTAACTTTTATCACGATGGTGCTAAGGCATTACGTTATCATATGCCAGCCATGCACGCTCCTGCATATGCTCATGTCACCCCACCATCTGCACACCTCTCATCACAGTTCACTCCTAGCTCCACGGTCTGGGCTCAAGGGTTATACCACTGACTGAGGTGGATTCTAGCTGCAGACCACAGCTGCCAACTCTGTGTAGTGCACACCAGTAGTGGGCTGGTGGTGCACCACCATGCCAGTTGCATCCTCAGACCACAGCAAGAGCCATGGGGCCACCATCTCCACCTTCTCCCTCAGCACCTGTCCCACCCTCACAGGGCATCACTGCCACAGGGGGGATGATGAGGGGGGTATGGCTGCCACCAGCGATTCCTCTGCCAATTACAAGAGAACCCACCACCTCCACCACCAACACAGTTCCACCACGTCACGGGATGAGGAGACATTGAGATGGTACCAGTTCCCTTGTCACTGGTCCTCACTTATGGTACTTCATACTGGCACAGCTGCCGCATGTGACCATGGCCATGCCACTTTCTTTCTGCTCACTGATTCCAGCATGGGATCTCCTTCCAGCACCATTGTCACCACCTGTAGTGTCCACTATATAAACCATGGATGTTTCAACAGCCACCCTGATGCCAGCCAGCATTGGTGGTGCGCCCTTTCCCCAAGAGGGATATGCATCATAGCACCAGGCCACTGGCATGCTACACTTTGAATATTCTGCCAGTGACACCTGGGAGCCAGCCACCAGAGGCCACCTGCAGAGAAGAATATGATTTGTGCACATGGCAAATCAGCTGCCATAGTGTCTACCAGAGCCTTCCTCTTTATATGCACTGAGCTTATATTGTGTTCATACTTGTTGTCAACAACTGCTTGTAACAGTACCTGGATTGATTCTATGTTTGTGTCTATGTTCTCAAATGTTGATTGCTTGTATGTCTAAGAAGAATAAACTTTGGTTCATTGTAGCCATCTTTTGTTTGTGTCTTACAGTAGGAAACAATGGCTTTAGAGTGAGTGACTAGCATAACTGAGAAGTCTTACAGAAAAAATGAAGCATCTTGTCTCATAAAGAATTTTATGGTATTTCAGAAGAGTACAGTACTCTTGAAGTCCTAAATATAGACTGGATTGTTAAGACTCTAAGAGATAGTGCACAGAAAGTACTAAATTCCAAGCTGTCAATCAATATGAATAGCCAATATATCATCTCAAACACAAGAAAGGAAAAAAATTAGTTAATGTGCCAGTAAGTAATATATACTTTGGAGGTCAGTACAAGTCAACATCCTGAGAAGAAAGAAACCACGCCATCCAACAGTACTAACACCCATCCTTTTACCAAAACAAAATATGCTTAAAAAGAGAGTAAAGACATGTCTGTCTTGCTAAAGTATTTTGAAATTCCAGATGTTGCAAAGGAGTTTTATGAAGATATCCTAAACAAATGATGAATAGTTGTTAGACAGAGACTCAACAATAAATATGTAACTACAACATGTGTATTTTTGCAGCAGTTATTCATTTATTACTTTACATGGAGAAACCTTGCATTTCCCAGGTATGTATAGCTGTGGATCCACATCCATAACACGAAGCATCTGGCCTTGTGCAAAATGACATCATATCTCCTAAACTGTGTCGTACAATGATATAATATTGTAGGTGCATTGAATGTCATGCATGATGTGACAATTCTTCAGGCACCTTCCTGTTTATGATGTCAGTATTGCTGACAATACAATGTTATAATTTTGCATTTACATTCAGTGGTATATGTGCATACTGTCTGCAAAACATGTTGTGAATATAGTTAGTAGTAAAGAAGTAACAGAGTGTAACATCACACCTCATGTAGTACTTTTATTGCATGAACAGCAGAAAAGGAGTATACATAAGCATTTTTCCTTTCATCTATTTGTAGGGGTGACAGTAAGAAAAATTTTGTAAAGGTTTAAATTTATCTGTAGAGTTCATTGGAAGACACTAAGTACTCTGATTCTCAAATACTGGATGAATAATACCTGGAAGTTCACATGCAGCAGGCTACACTTCTTTCTCACATCCACCCCCACCCCTTTGATAGGTATATGGTGCTTAACCCACAGCGATTGATGGCTGAAAGTAAAGTATGAATGTACCATGTTTCGCTGAAATTGGTCCAATGATTTAGGAGAAGATGTGGAACAGACACACACACACACACACACACACACACATACACACACAATCATACATACACAAACTTTTATAATATGTGTGGATGTAGTATTGAAACTGGGAAAATCAAACCCTAATATGCTATTATAATAATAAAATTTGAATATATTTCATTGCAACCACCAACCACCAAAAGTACCTGCACCTTGGCAGCAGCCACTCCTTCCACACCCCTCCCATACAGCCTGGCCACCCATGGTAGATGTATCTGCAGTGATGAGAACTCCCTTGCACAGTATGCTGAAGGCCTCACAAAGGCTTTCTCAGACAGGCAATGCCCTCCAGACCTAATTCACAAACAACAGATCTCTCTTGCCATATCCTCACACATGCCTGATCCTCACATTCATCCTAAGGATCACTCCCCTTGTCATCAGTAGCACCCCAGACTGGAATGACTGAAACAAGTCCTTTGTCAGGGCTTTGATTGTCTATCATAATGCTCTCAAATAAGGGACATCCCACCCAGGATACTTCCAACCCATCCCATAGTGGTGTTCTGCCACCCACCCAACCTTCACAACATTCTAGTCCATCCCTTTTGCACTTCCACATCTAATCCTCTGCCAAGGTGATCATACCTCTGTGGAAGACCCAGATGCCAGACCTGCCCAATCCGCCCACCCAGAACCACCTACTCCAGTCCCATCATAGGCTTTTCCTACACCACCAGAGGCTGGGCCGCTGGTGAAAGCAGCCATATTGTACACCAGCATTTTACATTGGTATGACCACCAACCAGCTATCAACTAGGATGAATGACCACCACCAAATTGTTGCCATAAACATGGTAGACCACCCAGTGGCACAACATACAGCAGAGCACAACATGGAGCATTTCAATGGCTGCTGCACAGCCCATGCCATCTGAATCCTTCCCACCACCATGAGCTTTTCTGAGCTGCACAGATGGGAGCTATCCTTACAGCACATCCTTTGCTCCCATAACCTTCCTAGCCTAAATCAAAGGTAACTCGCTGCTCCCCCACTCCCCACCCATCCGTGTGTGTGTGTGTGTGTGTGTGTGTGTGTGTGTGTGTGTGTACCATCCCCTGCCCCGTACCTTCTGCCCAATTTGTGTCTCCACATCAGATAAGTAGTGCTATTATCTCACACCCTAGTTTATGAAATCCAGTGCCCAGCCGTCTACCACCTGCTGTCTCTACCTGCATCCCTAGCTAGCTCACAGATGGCTCCCCATTCTCCCACAAGCTTCTCCTCCCCACTCTCCATCCCTCACCCCATTCCAACCCACCCCAGTACACTTGCCATACACTAGGAAATATCTGGCATTTGACTGGGCACAGTGAAGGGAGACAGGTCTGTGCTTGTGAGTGAGATGTGTGTGTGTTTTTTCTACAAGTTTGAAAAAGGAAGTGCATTCCGAAAGCTAGCCAACCTCTGTACCTTTTGTTTGTGCATCTATCGACGAAGCAACACCTCAGCATTTCAGAGAGTCATCCACTTTATTCCTAAATAATTCATATTTAATTAAATCTAGTAATTACACAAAAATCCAAATGTCCAACCATATCTATCTACATGGAAATAGAAAAACTATTTTATGAAAAACTGCATCAGTTACATTTATCGTGATTTGAAAAATTATCCTCATTTACGAATGAAGAAACACAATGTAAACACAAAAGTAAATGAACATTACATTCAAAATTTAATTGTAGGATCTGAGAACATTCTATCTCGAGAACAGAGGGAGAACACAAGCACAATGAACATTGTTCTAAAAAGAGAACTGACAAGCAGACAAATTAAAAACATCACAGATAGAAGACTTGAATACAGTCAAACAGGATAAATAACCTTTAGATAAAAACTATACAGAGAAGATACTATCACCAAGGCAGACTGACAAGCACAGTGATTCTCATGGATAAATAAGAATACAATAACAAGATACAAGAATTCACTTCACAGAATAAAATCTCGAACTTAAAGTCAGACCCAACAAACAGGTTACACACAAAAATAAAAATATACTGAAAATTTTAAAACACACATCTGATGATAGACAAAAAGCTTATATGATATGAATGAAACCTAATGCTCCAAAACTCTGGAGCCAATACAAAATTCCAAGGGAAACAATCCTGTGAGACTGAGCAGAGATTACAGAAAATCATCCACATCAGCCTCACGACACATACGAAGTCTGTTCAAAAAATTTAACAACTTTTTCTCACAAATTTTTTCTATGATTACCTTTTACTTATTGTGCATGGTTTCCTTCAAAATACTCTCCTCCGCAATTGATACTCCACTCCCAATGCCATTTCCACTCCTGGAGACAGTATTGGTATGCCTTTTGCTGGATCATGCAAAATGCCATCTGCAAATTTTCTTTTATCCCGTATGTTGTTGCCAATCTTGATCCTTTCAATGACTCAACATCATAACCATAGATCCACGTCTCATCACCAGTTAAGGAACATGTCATTTTGTTTTGCGCTATCCAAAAGCTCTTCACAGATTGTGAGGCCAAGTTCCTTCTGGTCTCGACTCATGAGCCATGGGACCAACTTGGTGGCAACACAATGCATTCCAAGATACTGTTTCAGGATTCCATAACATGATCCAACTGAAACAACACATTCTTCTGCAAACTCTTGGAAAGTCAGTCTTTGATTGGCATGCACAATTTCATTGACATCTTTTGATTTGTAGCTCCTTGTATTGCCCGTGTTTGCAGTTAAAATTTTTGGGATTTGAGGTCCGCCAGTTACACAAAACACCGTTTTTCTCAGTACCCAAACATGTTTCGGCAACACTGTGCCATCATCAGTGGGTTTTCATTTTTATTTATTCTTTACATTTGGTGAGCATGAATTTTCTGGACCACTTTTGTGTTAATTATCACAGGTAGCTTGTCATGTTTTCATGTGGCAAGCACTTCCATTCTCTGCATCATGTTGAGATGCATACGTAGCTATAACAAGTATTTTCCACAAATAACATAGTAAAACACTTTTCACTACACCAGAACATAGTGTGATTGTCGTTTGTTACGTGTCCCAGCCCAGTCAGTGCTCCTGGGCTGGGACACATAATGATCTTTGTAAATCACACTCTACACACACACACACACACACACACACACACACACACACACACACACACCACACAAACATATAACAGTTTAGTATTACTTTGAAGAAAGCTGGAACATGTAAGAGACATTGATTAGTAACAAGCATAATGAGACCCACTTGTGATGAAATCTCAAAAATATTTCATAGATGCCACTATTCTCCTTGCAACTAACAATACCAGATGAATCTACACTGCTGGCCACCGTAAATGAAACACCGAGAAAGACAGGAGGTAGCACAACAAAATTTATTTTGTAGATAACATGCTGACCAAGCATCAAATGATTACATTTACAGACGTCTGTGACATGTGGTTCCTGCCAGAATCAGTAGCCAGAGTAGCCGCCATTGTTGGAGATCACCACTGCCACACGTCTCGGCATTGAGTCAAAGAGACGTTGGATGTGTTCCTGGGGTACAGCAGCCCAAGCAGCTTCCACACGTTGCCAAAGATCATCTGGTGTGGCAGCTGGGGATGTAATCTGGGTCACTCGTTGAGCAACCATGGACCACATGTTTTCTATCGGCGAAAGATCCGGAGAGCGAGCTGGCCAGAGAAGCACTTCAATCTGGTTATTGACGAAGAACCTTTGGACAATGCGTGCCACGTGTGGTCGCGCATTGTCCTGTTGAAATATGGCTGTGGCCGAGCCCTGAAGGTAAGGAAGGACAACTGGCTCCAGCACCTCGGATATGTAGCGCCGGCTATTTAAAGTACCGGCAATGCGTACTAGAGGCGTGCGAGAGTAATATCCAATACCGCCTCATACCATAATACCCGGTGCAAGACCAGTGTGGCAGTGCATAATGCAGCTGTCCAGCATCCTCTCTCCACGGTGTCTCCACAATCGAATCCGACCACCGTGGTGCTGCAGACAGAAGCGTGCCTCATCAGTAAAGACAACGTCATTCCATTCTGCCGTCCACATCCGTCTGTCATCACACCATTGGCGACGGAGACGTCTGTGGTTCTGCGTCAATGGTAGACAAAGCAATGGACGTCTTGCGGACAGACCACTCTGCTGTAAACGGCTTCGAATGGTACGCGCAGACACTGGATGATGCGTTCCAGACGCAATGTGCTGTGCTATTGTTCGGGATGTCACTGAGCGATCCATCACTGCCATGCGCACAATTTGCCTATCAGCACATGCAGTGGTGCACCAAGGTGAATGCGATCGACCACGTCGGTCCGTCGTACCCTCCTGCATCCAACGGTCACATATCCGCATTACATTTGTTTGGTTTCGTCCAACACGACTAGCGATTTCTCTGTATGATAATCCACAATCTCGGTAAGCCACTATCCTTCCTCTGTCGAACTCGGATACTTGATCAAACGATGTTCGCTTTGTCTACGAGGCATAACTGATCGTCTTGTGAAACAACCACAAGGTAAACACACGCGCCGAACGTACACTCGTCGAAATCGCCAAGCCTTAAATGGCGCTATGAGGTGGCGCCACAGGCGCACGTGATGTGCGTCTGCGCTGAAATTCTAATCAGTTGCATATCTCATCGCTGCAAACCCATGGTGTAAATTTCACTTGATTTGGATGCTTCCTTCAGGGTGTTGCATTTACGGTGGCCAGCAGTGTAGATTCCAAAAGCCAGTAGTGTATCTTCAATATGTGACATTTATTCTCATGTTATCAGTGCGAGAAACAACTAACAATGTGAATGCAGACAGTACCAGTACATTATCTTCCTGACAGCAAATAAAAGCAACAAATTTCCATCACTCTGGCCTCAGACGAGTTAATCAGGACAGGACTGATTGATCACCATGATATCCTCAGCCAATGGACAACTTGGATGCACACCTCAGCTGGCATCAGAAGGCTGAATGGACCTCATTCCAGTCCTTACACAAAAGAAATTAGCTTCCAGTACTGGTAATTCAACCTGAGTTCATCACATGGCAGTTATCAACACTGAACACTCAGCTGCAAAGGTGGACAACAGCAAAATTACCTGTACTGATCTCATACAAACTATACTTTCTGACACATGACAAGGTAGCAGGTACCAATTATAGAGTGGTGGCATTATTATGTTTGGCAATTAATGAACACATTTTTTCAATAGTTGTTAAGCTTTATCTTGTAAGAAAACTTGCTTAGTTTCCTCCACCCCTTCCCCCTTTCATGAAACTAATGTGAGTTCCCTCTCCTCCTGCCATGTCCCACCACCACATGCTCAGATTCAGGTTAAGATCTTGCATAATTGATAGTTACATAGAAATAAACAACTGTAGCACAACCAGAACAGTTAGGCTGGAATACTTATAGAAGAATCTAGAATATGAATATTTGATTTCAGATGTCTCTGCACTTGTTAAATCACGATTTTGATTACGCCACAGCTACTGAGGTGGGGGACATGTTCATGTTTCATTACCAGTGTTGCTGTTCTGCATTTCTGTTTTGTCTGAAGTAGTAGTAAAAGCCCTTAATGTATATATAGATTCTTACAGTCACCTTTTTGAATAGGATATTGTTAAGTTGAAAGACTAAATTTTTTTTGTTTTTCTGAACACTGTTTCAATTCATTATTCCACAGGGGGTGTTGAACGTACACAGAAAAGGGCAGTGCAAATGGTCACAGGCTTGTTTGATCCATGGGAGAGTGTCACAGAGGTACTGAAGGAACTGAACTGGCAGACTCTTGAAGCTAGGTGTAAACTATTCCAGGAAGTCTACTAACAAAGTTTCAAGAACTGACTTTAAATGATGACTCTAGGAATATATAGCAACCCCCTACATATTGCTCACATAAGGATCATGAGGATAAGATTAGAATAATTACAGCACACAGAGGTGTCCAAACAATCATTCTTTGCACACTCCATATATGAATAGAATGGGAAGAAACTCTTAAAAACTGGTACAATGGGACATACTCTGTGCCACCCACTTCCTGGTAGTTTGCAGAGTATAGATATAAACGTATATGCAGATGTACATACATATAGTGTTCAGTCATATAAAGCATCCAGAACACATCCATTTTACTTTTGATATGTGTAAGATCTGCAGGAAGTCATTTCTGAAAGTATTCGTATGGAGTGTAGCCATGTATGGAAGTGAAACATGGACGATAAATAGTTTGGACAAGAAGAGAATAGAAGCTTTCGAAATGTGGTGCTACAGAAGAATGCTGAAGATTAGATGGGTAGATCACATAACTAATGAGGAAGTATTGAATAGGATTGGGGAGAAGAGAAGTTTGTGGCACAACTTGACCAGAAGAAGGGATCGGTTGGTAGGACATGTTCTGAGGCATCAAGGGATCACCAATTTAGTATTGGAGGGCAGCGTGGAGGGTAAAAATCGTAGAGGGAGACCTAGAGATGAATACACTAAGCAGATTCAGAAGGATGTAGGTTGCAGTAGGTACTGGGAGATGAAAAAGCTTGCACAGGATAGAGTAGCATGGAGAGCTGCATCAAACCAGTCTCAGGACTGAAGACCACAACAACAACATGTGTAAGTGTCCACCACTTCAAATTGAAGTGTTTATCAACAGCACAAAATTAATTTTCTTTCAGTTATTATGCCACAAAACACATGGATCGATTCAGATGGTCTCCAATAAAATGCTGTGAACTGTATATATGTAAAACTGACAACAAGCCGTATTTACCAGTACTAATAATTTAACAAAATTTCCTTCTTCTTCACAGAAATTTACCAAGCTCCTCAAACTATGACTATATAACAGTATATAGCATTAAGAGGGAAACTTTGTGGTAGATAAAAACTGAAACCAAACTGTGCAATGATAGCTCAACTGGTAACAGTATTTCTTGCTAAAGGCAAGGGTCCATGAGCAACTTCTGGTTCAACACATAATTTTAATATGATGGTAGCTCCAACAACAGCATAGATTCATTTACAGATTTTTCACTGCCACTGATGACATAATTCTTTCATGTTGTATCACTGACTTTTGAATTTTTTAAATGGCAAGGATTGAGAAGCAAGAGAAAGCTTGTTAGAAATTTTACAGGTGTTCACTTTATGAGAGTTTCCTGTTATTCCTAGCCTGTGCCTTGGGATTTCAATGTTTGCTTATTTTCAGTGACATGTTCGTGAATTGTTTCCTTGATAACACATTCCTGACAAAGAGTGCAGACTCAGAGATATACAAATTCACCACTGTTAGTACCTAAGCCTCATAAAAAGAGGAGAGCATTGCTCTTTATGACCAGCCTTGCACGTTACATGGACTTTTCTTTTTAATGTTAGTGATATGAGGAGAACATCCCCATATGAGTAAGATATATGATACACGAGACTGAAAACTGTGAAATATATCAAACAGAGATAATTATTGCTGACAATATCTCTCAGTTTCCACAAGAGGTAGGACACTCATGAAATCCTTTTACAGACTTTGTTGATATGTTCTTGCTAACTTTGTTTGGCATCAATATGTATTCCTAAGAGTTTGACGTATTTATTACGTACATTCTTAAACAGTCCTAACATAAGGTTTTGTTTTTTGTCTGGATTACAAACAAGTTTAAAAGAGTTTCTTGTGCACTCTCATGAAGGATTGGACTGTCATGATGCAATGTAAGTAAAGCTGTATCATCAGCATAGCAGATAACTGACTGTGATACGTGATGAGACAGGTTGTTGACACCCATAACGAAAAACAGGGCCAATGACAGAGCCCTGTGGAACACTTGTACCAGTTTCTACTCAGGGTGTGTGTTCATTACTAACTAGGACAAACTGTATTTTGTTGTTCAGGTAAGAAGAAATTACTGC
Source organism: Schistocerca piceifrons (assembly GCF_021461385.2). Lineage (NCBI taxonomy): Eukaryota > Metazoa > Arthropoda > Insecta > Orthoptera > Acrididae > Schistocerca > Schistocerca piceifrons. Next base: position 267,801,164 of record NC_060141.1, read on the forward strand.
ACATGTAGATTGTTGTATACCATAATACTCTACTTTTGTTAGCAATATTTTTAAAAAAACGCAGTGGTATGCTTTACTTAAACCACATAATACAAATGACAATGTCTTGTTGTTCTTGAAAAATATTAAAGTCTGATCAACAATTTCCAGAAAAATGGCAATGGTATTCTTACCTGGCTGAAATTTGTTCTGACTGTTGCTGAGAAGGACATGTTTTTCAAAGTAATTGTGTAATTGACATGTGGAATAATCACGTCTACTGCCGGATGTTTGTGTCGCTCTGGCACAATATGTTGGCCATGTAACTCGTTGCCTTACTGGACAAGATCCTCCAATAAGGCAGTCTCATGTAGCACCTGAAGAAGGCAATGAGTTACGTGGCTGAAATATTGTGCCAGAGCGACACAAACATCCGGCTGTACACCCAATTATTCCACATGTCAAGATCTCACCAGGAAAACCTGAAGAGTTACATCAATTGTGTAATTGATTGTACAAGAGTGTTTCATATACACTCCTGGAAATTGAAATAAGAACACCATGAATTCATTGTCCCAGGAAGGGGAAACTTTATTGACACATTCCTGGGGTCAGATACATCACATGATCACACTGACAGAACCACAGGCACATAGACACAGGCAACAGAGCATGCATAATGTCGGCACTAGTACAGTGTATATCCACCTTTCGCAGCAATGCAGGCTGCTATTCTCCCATGGAGACGATCGTAGAGATGCTGGATGTAGTCCTGTGGAACGGCTTGCCATGCCATTTCCACCTGGCGCCTCAGTTGGACCAGCGTTCGTGCTGGACGTGCAGACCGCGTGAGACGACGCTTCATCCAGTCCCAAACATGCTCAATGGGGGACAGATCCGGAGATCTTGCTGGCCAGGGTAGTTGACTTACACCTTCTAGAGCACGTTGGGTGGCACAGGATACATGCGGACGTGCATTGTCCTGTTGGAACAGCAAGTTCCCTTGCCGGTCTAGGAATGGTAGAACGATGGGTTCGATGACGGTTTGGATGTACCGTGCACTATTCAGTGTCCCCTCAACGATTACCAGTGGTGTACGGCCAGTGTAGGAGATCACTCCCCACACCATGATGCCGGGTGTTGGCCCTGTGTGCCTCGGTCGTATGCAGTCCTGATTGTGGCGCTCACCTGCACGGCGCCAAACACGCATACGACCATCATTGGCACCAAGGCAGAAGCGACTCTCATCGCTGAAGACGACACGTCTCCATTCGCCCCTCCATTCACGCCTGTCGCGACACCACTGGAGGCGGGCTGCACGATGTTGGGGCGTGAGCGGAAGACGGCCTAACGGTGTGCGGGACCGTAGCCCAGCTTCATGGAGACGGTTGCGAATGGTCCTCGCCGATACCCCAGGAGCAACAGTGTCCCTAATTTGCTGGGAAGTGGCGGTGCGGTCCCCTACGGCACTGCGTAGGATCCTACGGTCTTGGCGTGCATCCATGCGTCACTGCGGTCCGGTCCCAGGTTGACGGGCACGTGCACCTTCCGCCGACCACTGGCGACAACATCGATGTACTGTGGAGACCTCACGCCCCACGTGTTGAGCAATTCGGCGGTACGTCCACCCGGCCTCCCGCATGCCCACTATACGCCCTCGCTCAAAGTCCGTCAACTGCACATACGGTTCACGTCCACGCTGTCGTGGCATGCTACCAGTGTTAAAGACTGCGATGGAGCTCCGTATGGCATGGCAAACTGGCTGACACTGACAGCGGCGGTGCACAAATGCTGCACAGCTAGCGCCATTCGACGGCCAACACCGCGGTTCCTGGTGTGTCCGCTGTGCCGTGCGTGTGATCATTGCTTGTACAGCCCTCTCGCAGTGTCCGGAGCAAGTATGGTGGGTCTGACACACCGGTGTCAATGTGTTCTTTTTTCCATTTCCAGGAGTGTATTTTAGAGAATGTTAGCAAAATAGAACGGGTTGGTAGTTCTGGGGATATGTTTACCACCCATTTTGAATATTGGGATAATTTTAAGATTTTGAGTGAATACAGAAAAACTCCATACTCTAAACATTTATCAAAAATAAATTCAATAGCTTACTTATCAAGTGAATTACTCATTTAACAACATAATTAGTCATCCAGTGACAGACCATACTTTTGGAATTAGTTACTTTACAAACAGTTTTACTGTTGTGATCATGCATGATTTTATCCAATGAAACAAAGGCCTTTCAGACAACTGGGGGCCAAGCAGATCCCTTGCAGATGTGTCTATAGCCTTAATTTTGTCTCCAAGTTCTCTCACTGATGTCACAGAATAGTCATTCAATTCTCCTGTTCAAGCAGAGTTTGACATACCTGGCTGGAAAAACTGTCTGATAACTTCCCACGCTGCCTTACACTTACTGGGAGTACCTTCTATGTACCTTACAAATGCTGCTTTTTTATCTTGTATGAGCTTAGCTCTGTAATAACTTTTAAATGTCAGCTAAGCACTGTAATCCAAATTCATCCACTCAGTCCCTTCATTATCTTCACTTTTATATATTCTGTACCATATGAGCATGTTTTCTTTCATTTCTGGCAATTCTTTTGTACACCAGGTATTATTTGTATTTTTACATTTATCTGAGGAGCTAATTTTTATTAATGGGGAACACAAAAACCATACATCTCTATATTTTTTTAAATGTCATCAAAATCATTTTCAACTCCAGTTTTTCTAGTTTGACACTCATGTATAGGGTCTCAGATTGAGTTCTGTAACTTGTCAATAAATACCATAACTGACCACCTACCTCCACCAAACCAAATTCATTTGAGTAAGTTGGTTGCTTACTATACAGAGCTAAAAACAATGAAACATGATCTGCAAATACTCCATTCACCTGACTAGCCACATATTACTTAATGTTAAAAACAATGAAACATGATCTGCAAATACTCCATTCGCCTGGCTAACCACATATTACTTATAGTAGTTAGGGAGAGAGATAATACGAATTGTTCGGGGCGGACATAGTTATACTAATGCACATTTAGCTGCACCAGAAATTGTAAGTCCACAAACACACACAGGTGTGGATGCGTGCAGGTTAAGAAACATTGTGGCAGCTCTCGAACATCAAGTCAAGATTAATTCCTTTGAGTTTTGCTGTACGGGTTGATATTTACCTCATGTACCCAATGATGTACACCATTGCCGGGGTGGCTGTAACAGCTATTTTTTCTTTGTGTTTGCTTCTTCTCTGGCAAGGTCCATTTAAAAATACAAGTCTTCATTGCATCAGGATGTAGAGATTAGAAAATAACTCATAACTTTTAATTAACACTATGGGAACGGGGTCAGTAATAGGGATATAGAAAACTTAATTCCCATATATGTCGTAGCTCATATATACGGGGTGGTCCATTGATTGTGACCAGGCCAAATATCTCACGAAATAAGTATCAAATGAAAAAACTACAAAGAATGAAACTTGTCTAGCTTGAAGGGGAAACCAGATGACGCTATGGCTGGCCCGCTAGATGGCGCTGTCATAGGTCAAACGGATATCAACTCCGTTTTTTTTTTAAATAGGACCCCCATTTTTTATTACACATTCGTGTAGTACGTAAAGAAATATGAATATTTTAGTTGAACCACTTTTTTTGCTTTGTGATAGATGGCGCTGTAATAGTCACAAACATATGGCTCACAATTTTAGATGAACAGTTGGTAACAGGTAGGTTCTTTTATATTAAAATACAGAACGTAGGTACGTGTGAACATTTTATTTCGGTTGTTCCAATGTGATACATGTACCTTTGCGAACATATCATTTCTGAGAATGCATGCTGTTACAGCGTGATTACCTGTAAATACCACATTAATGTAATGAATGCTCAAAATGATGTCCATCAACCTCAATGCATTTGGCAATACATGTAACAACATTCCTCTTGACAGCAAATAGTTCGCCTTCCATAATGTTCACACATGCATTGACAATGCGCTGACACATGTTGTCAGGCATTGTCACGATGGCAAATACCCTTCAACTTTCCCCACAGAAAGAAATCCGAGGACGTCAGAACTCATGAACGTGCAGGCCATGGTATGGTGCTTCGACGACCAATGCACCTGTCATGAAACATGCTACTCAATACCGCTTCAACCGCATGCAAGCTATGTGCTGGACATCCATCATGTTGGAAGTACATAGCCATTCTGTCATGCAATGAAACATCTTAAAGTAACTTCGGTAGAACGTTACATGGGAAATCAGCATACATTGCACCATTTTGATTGCCATCGATAAAATGGGGCCACATTAACCCACCAAGGTTGCTGATGTTCCACTTATCACAGCCATCATGGATCTTCTGTTGCCCAATAGCGAATATTATGCTGGCTTACATTAGCGCTGTTGGTGACTGACGCTTCGTCGCTAAATAGAATGCATGCAAAAAATCTGTCATCGTCCTGTAATTTCTCTTGTGCCCAGTGGAAGAACTGTACACAACGTTCAAAGCTGTCACCAGGCAATTCCTGGTGCATAGAAATATGGTATGGGTGCAATCGATGTTGATGTAGTATTCTCAACACTGACGTTTTTGAGATTTCCGATTCTCACACAGTTTGTCTGCTACTGATGTGTGGATTAGCCGCGACAGCAGCTAAAACACCTACTTGAGCATCATCATTTGTTGTAGGTTGTGGTTGATGTTTCACATGTGGCTGAACACTTCCTGTTTCCTTAAATAATGTAACCATCCAGCAACAGTCCGGACACTTGGATGTTGTCATCCAGGATATCAAGCAGCATACATACACATGCCCGTTGGGCATTTTGATCACAATAGCCAAACATCATCACGATATTGTCCTTTTCTGCAATTGGTAAATGGTCCATTTTAACATGAAGCAAATACTGTCCACACTGGCGGAATGTTACGTGATACCATGTACTTATACGTTTGTGACTGTTACAGCACCATCTATCACAAAGCAAGAAAAGTGGTCCAACTAAAACATTCATATTACTTTATGTACTACACGAATATGTAATAATAAAATGTGGGTTCCTATTTAAAAAAAACACAGTTGATATCCGTTTGACCTATGGCAGCACCATCTAGCAGGCCAACTGTAGCGCCATCTGGTTTCCCCCTTCAAGCTAGACAAGTTTTGTTCTTTGTAGTTTTTTCGTTTGATGCTCATTTTGTGAGATATTTCACCTGGTCACTATCAATGGACCACCCTGTATTAACACTTGACACTGCATCCATACAGAATGAAGTATAACAAAGAACTGGCTAGAGTAAAGTTAAGATGGAGGCTTGACAAATCACTTTGAGTTCTCAGATATTAAGTTTCGTGGTTGATAATGGCGTGCGGGCATTGACGTCGGTGGAAATCATGCACGTAAGCAGGTGCACCACAGGTACTTCCATCTCAAACGAGGTGGGCTGTGCAGGCAGAGCGGTGAGAGGCAGGTCCACTTTTTAGTCAGTCAGCCACCATGGCCAGATGAGACGGTGGCTGGCCTCGGAGTAAGCGGGTGGGGCACTCGACGGTGTGGTGGAGGCGTGTGTGGCCCTTAAGTGGATCATGCAGTCCATAGAAATGAAAGCACGTAGAGGTGCTTGGTCACAATCACATTGGAATGTGAGCTTCTGTGCAATGTTGATGTGTAAGGGACTGTCCGATGGCGGGACCTCAGTATCTGTCAAAAGAATAAACACTTGGTTGTCAAACGTCACTATAGAAATGTCATTCACTCGGTGCGATGGCACGCTGCAGGACAAACTGATAGTAGGTGTGCGTGTGTCCGACATTGGAAGTGAGGGCGCGAAACCTGTGCAGGGTGAAACAGGGGGCGAGATCAGGAAACCAGCAAATGGTGACAAACAGTCTCTGGCGGAAGAGGTGTGCGATGAGGTTGATGGGAGCATATCTTCATTCTCAATCAAGGATGGATTGTCTGCAGAGTCCGAATGCGGTGATGTGAGACCATAAGGGTCAATGAAAGCTGGTTTCAGGCAATGCAGAGAAACTGTCTGTGTGCAGCCTTTAATCATGATAACAAAGGTCGTGTCCCCCCGCCACAGGACCTTGTAGGAGCGAAGATAAGGAGGTTGAAGAGGCTGCCTAACCACATCATCACGCAGCATGACATGGGAGCAGTCAGAGAGTGTGGTGGGAACATAAGTCTTGGGCGGTGAGTGACTGATGGGTGGGTGCAAACGCATTTGTTGAAAATGCGTGTGCATCCGGCTAGTGAAATCTGGCGAGTGGGGAAGATCCTCGCTAACCTGGGGAAGAATAAGTTCCCCCGGTAGGACCAGATTCTCACCAAAAACAAATTCGGATATAGTCCCCTGTAGGTCAGGTTTATAGGTCGAGTGTAGACCAAGTAGCATGCACGGGAGAGCTTCCGGCCAGAGACAATAGAGTCATCAAAGGGCCGTTTCGAGGGTGGGGTGCCATCTCTCCACCAACCCATTGTTTTGTGGGTGATACGCAGTAGTGTGTATTTTTTTAATACTGGAGATATTGCAGAGGATGGTGAAAAGGGAGGATTCGAACTGTTGACCCTGATCGGTGGTGATAGTGGTCAGGCACCCGAAACGAGCGATCCACAAGCCAATAAAAGCCTTGGCTACAGTCTCGGCAGTAATGTTAGGGAGAGGGACAGCCTTGACCCGGCAAGACAAATGGTCGATAGTTGATAAGATATATCTATGGCCCTCGAAAGGAGGAAGAAACCTGATCAGATCAATATGTACATGATGGAATCGTCCTGCGGGAATGTCAAACTTGCCCAGAGGTGGGGAGGTGTGGCGGCTGATCTTGTTGCACTGGCAAGGGATGCAGCTGTATGCCCAGGTTTGACAGTCCCATTTCATATTCTTCCAAACAAAACGTTCTGTCACGAAACATGTGGTGGCTCGAACGTCCGGGTGGGCTAGGTTATGCAGGGCGTCGAAAACCTGTCAGTGCAGCCCAGGTGTGAGCAAAGGGCGTAGGGTGCCGGTCGAAGAATCACACCACACTTCATCGGAAATGCCACGAAATTTAGCCTTTGTGAAACAAGTGAGATTTGTGGGTCTCATAGGAGAGTCTGAGAATCTTCGTCAGAAGCTTGGAGGGTGGCCAGATCGGAAAGATCAACAATGCGGGAAACAGCACTGATCTGCGAGAAGATATCTGCAGCAATGTTATCTGCACCCTTGATGTAACGGACATCCACTGTGAATTTAGAAACCATGTCAAAGTGGCAGTAACGTTCAAGGGGTGGGTCCTCAGGTGGGTTGCAGATTGCTTCTGCCAGTAGTTTGTGATCAGTGAGGACGAAAAACAAACATCCATCGACATCAGGGCGGAAATGTTTGATTGCCTCGTAAACAGCAAGGAGCTCTCCATCGAATGCAGAATATTTTCTTTGAGCTGTAGATAGTTTCTTGGAGAAGAAATGAAGGGGAGAAACTGTGTGGCCTTTGCATTGTTGCAACACTGCTCCCACCGCGATGTCACTGGCGTCCGTAGTGATGAATAACACAGCCGAGGGGTCGCGGTGGGCAAGTGTTACAGCGTGAACAAAAGATGTCTTCAGAGCCTTGAAGGCCTCTAGCATCAGAGCAGTCCAAGAGACGGGTTTCAGGGGTGCCTGAACAGCGGTGGCAGAAGGCAGATGGCAAAGACAGTAATTGATAGTTCCAAGGAAACGATGTAGCTCTTTGTAAGTAGCCAGGGGTGGCAGAGATGTGATAGCCTGCACACAAGATTTGAGAGGCTGTATTCCATCAGCAGAGACGGTGAAACCTAGGAAGGAGACTGACACCTGGCGCAACTGAAACTTGTCTTTGTTGACCTCAACACCATTGGAGTTCAAGGTCTGGAGGACCATAGACAGATGATTTTCATGTTCCTCCACTGAGCTGCTGAAAATGAGAATTTCATCCAGATAAGCAAAGCAAAACTCAGACTGTCACAAGATGGAGTCAATGAAATGTTGCCATGTTTGCGCCGTGTTCTTTAGGCCGAACAGCATGAAGTGGTATTGGAATAAACCAATCGGTGTGATACCAGCCATCTTAGGAATGTCTTCTGGTGCCACGGTAATTTGGTGGTAGGTGCATTTACAGTCAATAACACTGAAAATTGTGGCGCTCGATAACATGTGAGTGAAGTAATTGATGTTCGGCACTGGGTAATTGTCCACAACGGAACGAGAGTTTAAGCGTCTGTAATCGCCACACACTCGAAAAGATCCATCGTGTTTGGGGATGAGGTGGATTGGCGAAGACCAGTTGCTGTCTGAAGGCTGCAGAACAGCTGCCACCAAAAGTTCATTAATCTGCTGCCGGGCCACATGCAACTTGATAGGGTTGAGGTGTCGGACCTTATTCCTAATAGGAGGGCCAGCAGTGGTAACTATCTTGTGTCTCATTCCATCAGTGACGGAAGAAACTGAGAACTGCACATAAGACTGGTTAATGTCCTGGTGCAGAGCCTTCGGACGAGTAGGGTGCAATGAGGCATAGCCGCCAGCATGAGTGGGGAAAGGTAGCACAGAAGTCACATGTGTCTTACAGGAGTGCGGCGTGCACTTGTGTGGAGGGGGTGGGTGCATGCGCAGCGCCGAGTGGAGGGGAACGGCTGGTGACTGTCCGCTGTTAACCTTGCACTGGACAACTGGCGCGGGCGAGAGCAGCGCTGGTGTCGCACATGGGGCCACAATGGCTACTGGGTCATGTGGCTGGTGAGTGAGAGAGGGGGAATGTTTATCAACACGTGCGGTAGCTGTCCGAGAGGTGGGCATGGTTGCAACATCCATGCGACTGTCATTAGCAGCACTGTTTGCAACAAATGGCACTGAATAATGAGGCGAGGACTAACCTGGAAAGAGTTCGAGCTAGGCTCAGCCAAGCAATCTTGTTTGGGTGGAAGTGCCATGAACTGCAGTTGCAGAAGCGAAGTATGAGCCGCGACGAGCTCACTGTAAGTGTATGTGATGCGTTGTTTCACCTTCTCATTGTCCTGGTGGAGTTGTGTTGCCGAGTCATATTCTGACAGTAGGTCAGTAATGCAGGTCACAATGTTGCCCGCAAGAGCGAAGCACTCATGTATGATACCGTAAATTGCAGTGGAAACAGAGCATCGGACATAAGTGCGGACACATGTACGGCAATGTAGAACGTCCACAGAAAATGTAAAGGAGGAGATGGGTTCACCGTAACCTTTACTGAGCCTGAGGTAGGTAACACCCTTGCATTGACAGCTTGTAGAAGTGACTTCGTCTGTGAAGAAGCGGGTTGAGCAATCGAAGTAGGTATGATTGACACGTCAGCACCAGAATCGACAAGAAAAGCTAGACCTAATGCAATGTCAGTCACATAGAGACAACCACTTGGCCGGGCGGACAAGTGAGCAGAGTGTAATATAAGAGGATGCCTGCTAGGTTCCTGCAGGACTCGGCGTCTCTTAGTTTCTGTGGTCGACGTTTGGGTGTTGGCATGGCAACCTGCACTTCGTGGTGTCATCGCTGAACACTTTGTGGTACCAGCAGAAAGGGTGAGCAGGATGAGGAGGAGGTGGAGACTGCGACAGCAGGGGTGGCTTGTCCTCACTGATTCGTTCCAGTAAATAGACCAGTACGTAAGGTGCGTGGGTTATCCTGGAGTGCTCGGACAGTGGAGAGAGTGAGCCGACACCGCCAGGAGAAGCAGACTAGGTGACAGCAGAGTGAGCCCTGCCTCTGCCAGCCGAAGGTCGGTATGCAGGGGTGGCTGTGCTGATGAACGGTGTGGAATGAACTGGCTGATGTTGCCGCAGCAGCGAATACAACTGGTCAGCAATGCGTAGGCGGGAGCCAGTGGACTCAAACAAGTGTGATAACAGATGGATCTGTATATCGGTAGGTAGTTTGGCAGACCACACAGGCCATAGCGTGGCATCAGGCATTGTATACTCATTCATGAGCAATAGAAGGCGGCACCAGAGTTGTGAGGTCACCACCGTCATACCTTAGCAAAAGATCTTGCTGAAAACCCAAGGAAATTCTGGTCTTACATAAAATCAGTAAGCGGGTCGAAGGCTTCCATCCAGTCACTCACTGATCAGTCTGGCCTGGCAACGGAAGACAGCAAAACGAAAACTCAAATTTTAAATTCAGCATTTGAGAAATCTTTCACGTAGGTGGATCGTACAAACATACCGCCATTTGAGTCTCATACAGATTCCCCTATGGAGGACATAGTGATAGACATCCCTGGGGTTGTGAAGCAGCTGAATGGGTTGAAAATAAATAAATCACCTGGCCCTGATGGGATTCCAATTCAGTTTTACAGAGAGTACTCTACTGCATTGGCTCCTTACTTAGCTTGCATTTATCGCGAATCTCTTGCCCAACATAAAGTCCTGAGTGACTGGAAAACAGTGCAGGTGACACCTGAAGGGCAGAAGGACAGATCCTCAAAATTACAGACCAATATCCTTAACATCAGTATGTTGCAGGATTCTTGAACATATTCTGAGTTTGAATATAATGAATTTCCTTGAGACAGAGAAGTTGCTGTCCATGCATCAGCATGGCTTTAGAAAGCATCGCTCCTGCGAAAAGCAACTCACCCTTTTTTCACATGATATCTTGTGAACCATGGATGCAGGGTATCAGACAGATGCCATATTCCTTGACTTCCGGAAAGCGTTTGACTCGGTGCCCCACTGCAGACTCCTAACTAAGGTATGAGCATATGGGATTGGTTCCCAAATATGTGAGTGGCTCGAAGACTTCTTAAGTAATAGAACCCAGTACATTGTCCTCGATGGTGAGTGTTCATCGGAGGTGAGGGTATCATCTGGAGTGCCCCAGGGAAATGAGGTAGGTCCACTGTTGTTTTCTATCTACATAAATGATCTTCTGGCTAGGGTGGATAGCAATGTGTGGCTGTTTGCTGATGATGCTGTGGTGTACGGGAAGGTGTCGTCGTTGAGTGACTGTAGGAGGATACAAAATGACTTGGACAGGATTTGTGGTTGGTGTAAGGAATGGCAGCCAACTCTAAATATAGATAAATGTAAATTAATGCAGATGAATAGGAAAAAGAATCCCGTAATGTTTGAATAGTCTATTAGTAGTGTAGCGCTTGACATAGTCACATCGATTAAATATCTGGTCGTAACATTGCAGAGTGATATGAAGTGGGACAAGCATGTAAAGGCAGTTGTGGGGAAGGCGGATAGTCGTTTTCGATTCATTGGTAGAATTTTGGGAAGATGTGGTTGATCTGTAAGGCATCATGGCGGCGTTCAGTGCAGTTGCCTGTGAAGCAGCAGCAGCGCAAATGAGCCTCTGCACGGCTCTCACTCGCTTATATAGTATATGTGGTAGCAGGACTTAGAAAATTTCTCGGACTTAGAAAATTTTCACAGTGCCAGCGGATCGTTATCCCGGACGCGCACATTGGGTGTTCTAGAGCGTGCGTGTCAACTGGCGCGCCGCCACGATTGCGTAAGCTCAAGGTCAAGTGGTCAGAGTGATTACGTAACATAACGGTTGCCTCCTTGAGCCCCTGGTTCGTGATGTACTCATGTCCGGTTAATGGCTGACTCTACAGATCAGTTTGCATACAGATGAATTTATTTATGAAAATACAAAGTACAGTCACCAACAAACTTTACATATTCACATACTCCTTTACCTTTAACCCAAATGAATACAGACTCATTTACAGATATTTTTCTCTTATTACGAGTATACAAAGAGAGTGCAGAAGGCGACATATAAGCTGATTTACCAAAGTCTTTATTTGCAAGTTCTGCCATATGGTAGGTGCGATAGGCTATAATGTCTCTATCAACAAAACTTTCAAGTCCAGGTACGTTACTAACTCCCATACCTCCAAGTACCTCCACGTACAATGGCTACAGTGAGCCAACCATTACAATGTGAAAATGTATCGTTAATGTCAATACTAAAATTAAGTCTACAACCACAGAAAACACAAGGTCCATCGACAAGTGCAGTAGCAGCAACACTCCTGACAGGTATGCAGTTCTTCTTGTCTCCAGCTGTTGTGGCGAACTCCATGTACCCGATGGTTTTATAAACTGTCTGTTTAGAACGACGACGAATTCTCCTGTAAGGCACACTAATATGACCTATTCTTGAGTACTGCTTGAGTGTTTGGAATCCCTGTCAGGTCAGATTGAGAGAGGACATAGAAGCAATTCAGAGGTGGACTGCTAGATTTGTTACTGGTGTTACATGCGAGTGTTAAGGAAATACTTCAGGAACTCGGGTGGGAGTCTCTGGAGGAAAGGAGGTGTTCTTTTTGTGAATCGCTACTGAGGAAATTTAGAGAACCAGCATTTGAGGCTGACTGCAGTACAATTTTACTGCTGCCAACTTAATACTTCATGGAAAGACCACAAAGATAAGATAAGAGAGATTAGGGCTTGTACAGAGGCATACAGGCAGTCTTTTTCCCTCGATCTGTTTGGGAGTGGAACGGGGAGAGAAGATGCTAGTTGTGGTATGAGGTACCCTCTGCCACACACCATATGGTGGATTGAGGAGTATGTATGTAGATGAAGATGTAGATGTAGAGAAGCAGACTAGGTGACAGTGGAGTGAGCCCTGCCTCTGATGGCTGAAGGTCATTATGCGGGGGCAGCTGTGCCGATGAACGGTGTGGAATGAACTAGCTGATGTTGCTGCAGCAGCAAATACAACTGGTCAGCGATGCGTAGGCAGGAGCCAATGGACTCAAACAAGTGTGGTAACAGATGGATGTGTAGATCGTTAGGTAGTTTGGCAGATCACACAGCCCATAGCATGACATCAGGCATGGTATGCTCGTTCAAAAGCAATAGAAGGCAGTGCCAGAGTTGTGAGGGTGTGCGTTCCCCCAGGTTTTAACAAAATTGCTGTGTAAATTTCGTTAAAGAATTTTATTTGCTTTTAAGTTAATTTTCTTTACCTTACTTTCTTTGCGTGCAAACTTTGTTGTAGAACCTCTCTCTTATTTACGTGTGGTAATAAAAATTTTCACTTTCAAAAGAATTACATACATTTAAAAATTACGTGAACTCGTATTAACTGATTAAGAATATTTGGTTGAAAATTAAATTTTTCACATCATTCGGCCTTGGCACATATTTTCTAAATGCAGTGGATTTTTTGTTAAATATTTTTACTGAATTCTTTCCCGGCGTTAGCTTTTGAACACAAGATTATCACTATTAGCAGAAAATCGTTAATTATTACCAAGCCGACATTTAATTATCACTGATCAAACCTACTTCGCTATACATTAAAGTTATTTGAAAGAACCAAAATTGTTAAATTTCAATGTTAACTATCCGTCTAAGAATGCACAAATGAGTAACTATTTTTTTTAAAATCTCAGTCAGTCTCTGGATCGCTGTAAAAGAAGAACATTCTCTTAGTTCACTATTAATGTTTATCTATCTGTTCCCGATTTACGGGTTTGGTTGATTTTTCCTTTAGCGGAACAATTTTTTAAATGTGCTGCCGCTGCAATTCGATCGGTCGCAGCACAGCCCAGCAACACCGCTAAAAATGCTGAAAACTCTTTAAAGAAATATTATAGATGACATGGGCAAGCTAATTTACATTAATAATACACACTTTTTATAAATTCTGATATATTTAGATCAAGCAATAATTCAACTCACATTAGTTCGTAATTTCTCCTTCAATGGCGGCTAAATCTAGATACAGACAAATGACGTCTACCATTCACCAAATACTTCGATACAGCTTCCTACTGCTTTCAGCTCTAAACGAGGAAGACCAAAGAATACATAGTGCATTGTGCTTTTATAGTATTGCTGACTATTAACATTTCTTTGTAATTTCACGACATTATTTCCCTCTGGCTGAATTTCACATCTCTGTTATCTCAGATATTGACACATTTCGCAATTACATATTTAATATAGAAATATTACCATCCTAAATACAGAGAGAATATTACTACAAAAAATATTACAATAATAACAAATGTCTTTTACACAAAATTCAATAATATTTTTTTGTTAAATAATTACATTATATACAAATTGCTCAGAGTGGCGTATATGGTACAAATAAATTTCAGTTTGTTAATGTGTGAGTTTGCCAGGGAACGTTACAAGGTGCTCCTAGTAGAGAATCTTGATTATTAATTCTTGTGGTGAGCAGGCAAGTCATTCCATTATAGTCTTCTTTGCAAACTTGTATTTTGGTGTAGGCGGCGGCGAAAGGAGCAGGTCACAAATCAAATCCGAGTGGTCATGGCAGAGAAACTATGAGTTGTCATCAGACACATGATGTAACTTGAACGGATGCTTGACGAGCGCAAACCACAATGCTGGGTTGTCCTTGTATAAGGGTGGTAGCTTTGGCAGGTGACCAGGAGGGGGTGACAATGGCGGCTTTGGTGTCTCCTGGGGTAGCAGCTGAACTGAGGTTAAGTCAGAGGCTGGCGCGTTAGGCCCGGATTTAAACTGGTGAGCGAATCCGTAGTAGTGGCAGCTGGCATAGTTGACTGTGTGTCATGAAAACACGGCTCGGCAGGCATGGACGGTTCCATGGAAACAGGCAGATGGACTGCACACGAGGGGTGCCCGGAAACTGGACCATGAGTGATGAGTGCTGGATGGAAACGACCCACTTCTGGAAAAGGGCAATAGGCAGGCGAGGCAGACACAGGTGGTGCTGTGGGAGTGGCAGGTGGTCAAGCAACCGGAAACCCCAGCAAGTGAGGGGGGTGGGGGGTGGGTGGGGAGGGGGGGGGGGGGTTGAGAACGCCACCCACGTGGAAAATATTTGATGCATAACATGCCTGTAGTGCATGTGGCAGGCCACTGAGGCAAGGTAAGGGATCGATGTTACGCGAAACACTGGATTGTTCATGTTAATTGGACACAACTGGAACACCATGTGTGTGGAACGGATCCGGCATGGTTTGTAGTAATGGCGGCGTTGCACATGACCTGACAGTAGATGATGTAACATGCCGGTGGGTGGCTAAACACATGTTCAAATTGAGACCACTTTGTAGTTGAAACACTTGATTTGAAGAGACACAGTTCGAAATATTGTTCAGTTCACATTTCACTGTCAGATGGGCATAATCTGGTGACACGAAGTCTTGAGTCCATTGTTCACTCTAACAGTGTAGTTGTCAACCATTGGAAACTAATAAGATTAGCATGCGGTGTTGGTTGAGAACGCGAATCACTGTGCATAAATGATGAAAACGCCGTTGGCGAAGGAACGACAAAACTCAGTGAGCGGAGTTGTGCTTCCACATCTTCGAACAAGGCATTGTTTGGCATGGTCACTGCATAGTGCATATAACTTGTTGCATGAACACCAGTGCAGAAGACTTGAAACACGAACAGACTGCGGGGTCATCACTATGGGAATGGGTCAGCTTGGTCAGCTTACTCAGATAAACTCATACCTCACTATGATATCTTTGCAGTACAGGGACAGGGGAACAAGGATCATTACAAGTTTTTATTTATGTGTGTAAGCCATTTAAAGAACCTATACATCCTCCCCATGTGAATTAACAATAATAATGTCTAGATATGCTTCAATAACTTGTTTATGCAATTTCAGTTTAAAAATCTTAAAACCTTCTGGTATCTTGTTCCTTTGAATCGCCCACTTCAATATTAAAGCTCCACAGATAACAAGCTTTCTTTTAAACTTAAAAAGTCTTTTAACCATAATTCAAACTTTTCAAAAAATTCATTTATATCTCCATTTGGGGACCTATACAGGCTAATGATTATTATACTGGGTGATCAAAAAGTCAGAATAAATTTGAAAACTTAATAAACCACAGAATAATGTAGATAGAGAGGTAAAAATTCACACACATGCTTGGAATGACAAGGGGTTTTATTAGAATCAAACAAAAAACAAAGTTCACAAAATGTCTGACAGATGGCACTGGACAGCAAAACATCTGTGACTGCGCATGACAATCGTGTATAAAAGGAGCTGTAATGAGAGAGAGAATCAGATGCACCAGCAGTCACAGCATGTTGACGTTACCTGAAAAGGCACTATTAGTGAAGCTGTATTATCAGAATGGGGAATGAGCTACTTCAGTGTTATGATCCTATCACCATAGGAAGGGGATTCCAATGGGTAGAGGTCCGTTGGCAAATGCAGCTGTTGCGAGAATGATTTCGAAGTTCAAAGCCACGGGTTGTTAGACTATAGACACCATAGTGGCTGACCGAGCACAAGGCGTAATGCTGCTGAGACAGTTCAGGAAGAAATGGGGACTGTAGCAGGTTCGTCTATGCATGGGGAAGTCAGCGCTCATGCAGTCGCATGTCGCACCGGCATTCCATACACTTACTGTTTGGTTGGCACTGAGGCGTACCCTCCGATGCTATCCGTACAAAATCCATCGCCATCATGAACTGTTACCTGGCGATTTAGTGAAGCGGAGGGCATTTGCGGTGTGGGTGTTTCAAAAGATGGCGGAGATGACGATTGGTTCAGTAACGTGTTGTGGACCGACGAAGCTCATTTCACACTCCGAGAGTCTGTCAATGCCCACAACTGCAGAATTTGGGCTGCCGAAAATCCTAGAACTGTCATGGAAACTCCATTGCACGACGAGAAAGTCATGGTATGGGTTGGATTTACCACATCTACCGTTATTGGGACTTTTTTCTTCGAGGAAATGCATGATTCTGGTTTTGTAACTGCTACCGTGACAGGTGAGAGGTACGCCGATATGTTACAGAATTGCATCATCCCCAGCCTGCCTGATAAACACCTGCTCGAACGTACAATGTTTATGCAGGATGGCACTCCACCCCATATTGCTAGATGTGTGAAAGATCTCTTGCACGCGTCATTTGGTGATAAACGTGTGCTCAGCCGCCACTTTCGTCATGCTTGGCCTCCCAGGTCCCCAGACCTCAGTCCGTGCGATTATTGGCTTTGGGGTTACCTGAAGTCGCAAGTGTATCGTGATCAACCAACATATCTAGGGATGTTGAAAGACAACATCCGATGCCAATGCCTCACCATAACTCCAGACACGCTTTGCAGTGCTGTTCACAACATTATTCCTCGACCACAGCTATTGTTGAGGAATGATGGTGGACATATCGAGCATTTTCTGTAAAGAACATCATCTTTACTTTGTCTTACTTTGTTATGCTAATTATTGCTATTCTGATCAGATGAAGCACCATCTGTCCAACAATTTTTGAACTTTTGTATTGTTTGGTTCTAATAAAACCCCATGCCATTCCAAGCAAATGTGTCAATTTGTACCTCTCTATCTACATTATTCCGTGATTTATTCAGTTTTCAAATTTATACTGACTTTTTGATCACCTGGTATTTTCTTCAATCAGTCTTACATAACTAAACACAGCATTTACTTTTGAACAGTATGGCATAATGTTTAATTCTGTAAAATTTGGACAATGCTTATGTAATTTCCAGGACTACTATTTTTTCTGTGTTTCCTGCACATTATGTCAGCAACAAGATACCCTTGAGGAGCAAAATTGGTAATTTGATTTTCTGTTAGCCAGTGTTCTGTTACACACATCATATCTTCATCCTTAATGCTACAAAAATGTTCCAGTTCTAATTCTTGATGTAAATTCCTGCACAACCATTTTTTTCTGTTTTCTACACATTATTTCAGCAACAACATATCTGTAAGGAATGAAACTGTTCATCTGATTTTCTGTTAGCCAGTGTTCTGATACAACTATCACATCTACATTCTTTACACTACAAAAATGTTCCAATTCCAATAATTTATTTCATGTACAACAGACATTCACTTGCAACACAGTAAATATTTTATCACTGTTTTCTTTCTCAAACAAGCATTCAACTGCATTTGGCATATCCAAATTACACACACTGTAACTGTCTAAGTTGGACGTGCTCCCACTAAAAAAGCATTTTCGTCACCGCTCTTGGTCTTTGTAGAGACTACGACCAGTACTGTTTCATCACATCCCAAGTTAAATTCCAGACATACATAACTTTTCTCTTTCAGAGGTATAACTTGCTTAAAACCTGATTGCATGTTTCATTTCATATGCACTATATCTGAGTCTTACGACTGATAACAAATGCCTTTTGCAGTCTGTTGATGTGTAAACCTTGTGCTGTATGACGTCACCTCTTTAGTGTGCTGATATCAATGTATGTTGCCTTTTTAAAGTCCCTGCACATAATTTGTACAGCCTTACTCATTTTTTCTACTTCTTTAATCACACAGGAACAATTACTTAGATCATGGTGATAGATTACAGAAAAAAAATGATCACATTCATATTTCTGAATTTGTACAGCCTCTGCTTAAGGGAAAGCATGAAATCCTTTGCATAATTCTTTGCTAAGTTGTTTATCTCCACAAGGAAGACAGAAAACTCACTAGTTTAACCCTGAGATTAGTTCTTCACTGACTGCAGTTGCTGCCCTGAAATCCACACCCAATTTTACCATGCTATTGATCTCATGTCTACATATACTTTGCAGTTCAGAGCCTATTCCTCAGCCTTGGCTATCAATTTAAACATCAGTTTTACATGTACTTGTTGCTGGAAGATCACTGTTGTTTGATCTATAGTAACTAGAGGTGCCTGTGGTATTTTGAATCATATTTTCCACATCGTTATTTTTGTCAGTGAGAGATGATGATATCTGTGGTGAATTTCTAATAATTGGTAAATGAAAAGGCCTATAGTCTAAAATCATGTTATGTTGGTTACTTTTCCATGCCAAAACAACATGTATGGCAGAATAAAATATTTTTTCCTGAAATTGTTTATGTTATTTATATCAAAATGGTCAACATGCAATCCTGTGTAAATTTTAGATGCATATTCCTAGTATTTGAAAGTGTAACTAGAAAGCTACCACACATTACAGCAAAGCAATTATTTGGTGAAACGTAATGCAAAAATTACCTTAATATTTGATAATACAGCCTTTTTATACCCTTTTTGATTAAATTTATCATTAAAGCATTTTGAGTATTCTTCTTTGAAGTTCATTACATTTACATTACAGACCTGAAATTGTACAACTGATATTATTAATTAGGCCATAAATACAACCAAAAGAAACATCCATATATCAAAGTAACAATCAACTGTCTACTTGAATTAAGACTGTTTCTGATAATACCTACTACTTCCTTTTCTGAAATATCATGGTAGATAAAAATAATGCCTTTCACTGCAGTCCATTGTTGCACTTATCTTCACAGTGACCACTGGTATCATTCTTTGATAAACGTTTCCAGATTCACTGTAGTTGCAGAGCAAGCACTGAATCTCATATGCTGTGTACAACTATTAATATATTGAATTAATCATAAAATTCTACTGAAATATTAGTTTGATTTGGCAATAAGATTGATAATAGT
Source organism: Schistocerca piceifrons (assembly GCF_021461385.2). Lineage (NCBI taxonomy): Eukaryota > Metazoa > Arthropoda > Insecta > Orthoptera > Acrididae > Schistocerca > Schistocerca piceifrons. The sequence continues at coordinate 267,820,585 of NC_060141.1, forward strand.
GAGATTGAAGGAGAAAGAAAGGATAATAAGTAATCCGCATGGATTTAAGTATATTTTGTCAAACAGAGAAAGCTGCTTCTGTTTCAGATGAGAGGCCGTATTAAAAATTCAAAATTATATTGTATATAATTGGTGCTGAATCAGTCTCATACATAACACTTTAACAAAAACCATCCACTGTGAAAAAAAAGCATTAAAATACCTCAACATTAAAAAAGTTCAGATCATTACTAAGTAAGTAAAAAATATAATTACTAATATACATAACATTAAATTCCTAAACAGCATCTGTACTAATGACATTATGGAAAAGATAGATTACTACTCACCACACAGAGGAAACACTGAGTCACAGATAGGCACAACGAAAAAGTAAGCAAGCAGTCATTTTTAATTGTATATATGCACAAGCGACAAATGAAAATGTGTACAAAGGTAGGATCCAAAACTGAGTCTCCTGCTCACTAGACGGATGTGCTATCCACTATAGCACTCTGGCATAGTGAGTTTGCATGACTGCACACACACACACACACACACACACACACACACATACACACTACCCTAGGATGCTTCCATTCTAAATCCAAATTCCCAGTCATGCCACATTCCACTTGGCATTCCCCCTAAACTCAAACAGCATTGGAGAGGCTCTCCAATTGTATTGGAATAGCACAGTATCATCGACAAAAATGAGAGCGCCTCACGAAACCAAGGCGTCAGCAGTGGATTAATCAAATGAAACTATGAAAGTATATGGTTCCAGAGGCCTTCCCAATTCTCAAACATCTACGATGTATACATGCAAGAATAGATGAAGCATGAATGGGAATTTGGATTGAGGAAGGAGTTGTGCTAGGGTAGTCTACACAGTTGAGCAAAGTCATTAGCCAAAATGATGTAGTGGTTAGCATTTAAAGAGAATTTTCCTACCACTAGTGTTTATGTGCATGCCCAATGTTCTGTCACCCATTTTTCTGCATATATTTTAGATCTTTATATCCCCTACATTGCATATTAGGGATTTTTTTTTTACTCCCGAGTGTGTTGCTATCCTTGAAATGAAACAGTTGGTATTCTTTTGTTTCTGCTGTTTGCAAACAACACACTTTCAAACACGTGGTTAGAGGAAACAAGTTTAGAAAGCTTTCTGTACAAGAGGTTATGTCACCTGGCAACGATGTTTCTAATCATAATTCTTCAACAAGTGCATCATCAAAGAAGCTCTTACCATTTCAAGAGAGTTACAGCAAATTTACTGTAAGTGACAAGGGGTGCAGTAACATTATTATAAATTTGAGAATATTATCAGATGTAATTTCTAAATTTGTACCGTGTAGACAGTGTGGTGAGTCACAGAGTTTGAAAATTTGTGAGAGTACCAGTGGGAGAAAAGGCCTAGCAATTGCTTTGGATTTAATTTGCAATACATTCTCAGCTGTGATTTCATTTACGAGTTCTTCAAAACCATATGCAAGTGGCCCTTATGAAATCAATACTAGATTAGTTTATGCCTTACAATCCATTGGCAAGGGCATGGCTCCAGGGAGAACATTTAGTTCATCGATGAACTTACATCAATCACCAAATAAATTTGAAAAAACTGAGAAAGCTGTATGTGAGGTCAGTGAGGAAAGCATGAAACTGGCTGCTAGGGAAGCAGTGGAAGAAAATGATGGATGTTCAGATATTACAGTTGCAGTTGATGGAAGTTGGCAGAAAAGAGGACATACTTCTGTGAATGGAGTAGTGACTGCCACAATTGTAGACACCAGTAAAGTGTTAGATGTGGAGATAATGTCTAAACATTGCAAATGTTGTAAAGTCAATGAACATAAAGAACACAACTGTGTGACTAATTTTACAGGAACATGAACCATAGACCTTGCCATTGGTGGGTAGGCTTGCGTGCCTCAGCGATACAGATACCATACCATGGGTGCAACCACAATGGAGGGGTATCTGTTGAGAGGCGAGACAAACGTATGGTTCCTGAAGAGGGGCAGTAGCCTTTTCAGTAGTTGCAAGGGCAACAGTCTGGATGATTGACTGATCTAGCCTTGTAACACTAACCAAAACAGCCTTGCTGTGCTGGTACTGTGAACGGCTGAAAGCAAGGAGAAACTACAGCCGTAATTTTTCCCGAGGGCATGCAGCTTTACTGTATGGTTAAATGATGATGGCGTCCTCTTGGGTAAAATATTCCGGAGGTAAAATAGTCCCCCATTCGGATCTCCGGACGGGGACTACTCAAGAGGATGTCCTTATCAGGAGAAAGAAAACTGGCATTCTACGGATCGGAGCGTGGAATGTCAGATCCCTTAATCGGGCAGGTAGATTAGAAAATTTAAAAAGGGAAATGAATAAGTTAAAGTTAGATATAGTGGGAATTAGCGAAGTTCGGTAGAAGGAGGAACAAGACTTTTGGTCAGGTGAATACAGGGCTGTAAATACAAAATCAAATAGGGATAATACAGGAGTAGGTTTAACAATGAATAAAAAATAGGAGTTCGGGTAAGCTACTACAAACAACATAGTGAACGCATTATTATGGCCAAGATAGACACGAAGCCCATGCCTATGACAGTAGTACAAGTCTATATGCCAACTAGCTCTGCAGATGATGAAGAATTTGAAGAAATGTATGATGAGATAAAAGAAATTACTCAGATAGTGAAGGGAGACGAAAATTTAATAGTCATGAGTGACTGGAATTCAGTAGTAGGAAAAGGAAGAGAAGGAAACGTAGTAGGCGAATATGGATTGGGGGTAAGAAATGAATGAGGAAGCCTCCTGGTAGAATTTTGCACAGAGCACAACTTAATCATAGCTAACACTTGGTTCAAGAATCATAAAAGAAGGTTGTATACATGGAAGAAGCCTGGAGATACTAGAAGATATCAGATAGATTATATAACGTAAGGCAGAGATTTAGGAACCAGGTGTTAAATTGTAAGACATTTCCAAGGGCAGATGTGGTCTCTGACCATAATCTATTGGTTATGAACTGTAGATTAAAACTGAAGAAACTGCAAAAAGGTGGGAATGTAATGAGATGGGACCTGGATAAACTGGCTATACCAGAGGTTGTACAGAGTTTTAGGGAGAGCATAAGGGAACAATTGACAAGAATGGGGGAAAGAAATACAGTAGAAGAAGAATGAGGAGCTTTGAGGGATGAAGTAGTGAAGGCAGCATAGGATCAAGTAAGTAAAAAGATGAGGGCTAGTAGAAATCCTTGGGTGACAGAAGAAATACTGAATTTAATTGTTGAAAGGAGAAAATATAAAAATGCAGTACATGAAGCAGGCAAAAAGGAATACAAACGTCTCAAAAATGAGATCAACAGGAAGTGCAAAATGGCTAAGAAGGCATGGCTAGAGGACAAATGTAAGGATGTAGAGGCTTATCTCACTAGGGGTACGATAGATACTGGCTACAGGAAAATTAAAGAGATCTTTGGAGAAAAGAGAATCACTTGCATGAATATCAAGAGCACAGATGGAAACCCAGTTCTAACAAGGGAACCTCCCCATCGCAACCCCCTCAGATTTAGTTATAAGTTGGCATAGTGGATAGGCCTTGAAAAACAGAACACAGATCAATCGAGAAAACAGGAAGAAGTTATGTGGAACTATGAAAAAAATAAGCAACATACACAAACTGAGTAGTCCATGTGCAAGATAGGCAACATCAAGGACAGTATGAGCTAAGGAGCGCCGTGGTCCCGTGGTTAGCGTGAGTGACAGCGGAACGAGAAGTCCTTGGATCAAGTCTTCCCTCGAGTGAAAATTTTAATTTTTTATTTTCAGACAATTATTATCTGTCCGTCCGTCATGTTTTCATCACTTTTTTGGGAGTGATTATCACATCCATAAGAAAACCTAAATCAGGCAAGGTAGAAGAATCTTTTTACCCATTCGCCAAGTGTACAAGTTAGGTGGGTCAACAACATATTCCTGTCATGTGACGCACATGCCGTCACCAGTGTCATATAGAATATATCAGACGTGTTTTCCTGTGGAGGAATCGGTTGACCTATGACCTTGCGATCTAATGTTTTCAGTTCCCATTGGAGAGGCACGTCCTTTCGTCTACTAATCGCATGGTTTTGCGGTGCGGTCGCAAAACACAGACGCTAAACTTATTACAGTGAATAGAGACGTCAATGAATGAACGGACAGATCATAACTTTGCGAAGATAAAAGAAGTAAACTTTTCACTTGAGGGATGACTTGAATCAAGAAGCTCTAGTTCCGCAGTCGCTCACGCTAACCACAGTACCATGGCGCTCCTTGGCTCATACTGTCCTTGATGTTGCATATCTTGCGCATGGACTACTCAGTTTGTATATTTTGCTTATTTTTTTCATAGTCCCACACAACTTCTTCCTGTTTTCTCGATTGATCTGTGTTCCATTTTTCAAGGCCTATCCACTATGCCAACTTATAACTAAATCTGAGGGGGGTGTGATGGGGAGGTTCCCTTGTAAGCAAAGAAGGGAAAGCAGAAATGTGGAAGGAGTATATAGAGGGTCTATACAACGGTGATATACTTGAGGGCAATGTTATAGAAAGGGAAGAGGATGTAGATGAAGATGAAATGAGAGATATGATACTGTGTGAAGAGTTTGATAGAGCACTGAAAGACCTAAGTCAAAACAAGGCCCCAGGAGAAGACAACATTCCATTAGAACTACTGACAGCCTTGGGAGAGCCAGTTCTGACAAAACTCTACCATCTAGTGAGCAAGATGTATCAGATAGGCGAAATACCCTCAGACTTCAAGAAGAATATAATAATTACAATCCCAAATAAAGCAGGTGTTGACAGATGTGAAAATTACCAAACTATCAGTTTAATAAGTCACAGCTGCAAAATACTAATGCGAATTCCTTACAGACGAACAGAAAAACTGGTAGAAGCCGACCTTGGGGAAGATCAGTTTGGATTCCGTAGAAATGTCGGAACACGTGAGGCAATACTGACCCTACGACTTATCTTAGAAAATAGATTAAGAAAAGACAAACCTACATTTCTAGCATTTGTAGACTTGGAAAAAGCTTTTGACAATGTTGACTGGAATACTCTCTTTCAAATTCTGAAGGTGGCAGGGGTAAAATACAGGGAGCGAAAGGCTATTTACAATTTGTACAGAAACCAGATGGCAGTTATACAAGTCGAAGGACATGAAAGAGAAGCAGTGGTTGGGAAGGGCGTGAGACAGGGTTGTAGCCTCTCCCCAATGTTATTCAATCTGTATATTGAGCAAGGAGTAAAGTAAACAAAAGAAAAATTCGGAGTAGGTATTAAAATCCATGGAGAAGAAATAAAAACTTTGAGGTTCGCCGATGACATTGTAATTCTGTCAAAGATAACAAATGACTTGGAAGAGCAGTTGATCGGAATGGACAGTGTCTTGAAAGGAGGATATAAGATGAACATCAACAAAAGCAAAATGAGGATAATGGAATGTAGTCAAATTAACCCGTTTGATGCTGAGGGAATTAGATTAGGAAATGAGACACTTAAAGTAGTAAATGAGTTTTGCTATTTGGGGAGCAAAATAACTGATGATGGTTGAAGTAGAGAGGATATAAAATGTAGACTGGCAATGGCGAGGAAAGCATTTCTGAAGAAGAGAAATTTGTTAACATCAAGTATTGATTTAAGTGTCAGGAAGTCGTTTCTGAAAGTATTTGTATGGAGTGTAGCCATGTACGGAAATGAAACATAGACGATAAATAGTTTGGACAAGAAGAGAATAGAAGCTTTCGAAATGTGGTGCCACAGAAGAATTCTGAAGATTAGATGGGTAGAACACACAACTAATGAGGAGGTATTGAATAGGATTGGAGAGAAGAGGAGTTTGTGGCACAACTTGACTAGAAGAAGGGAGCGGTTGGTAGGACATGTTCTGAGGCATCAAGGGATCACCAATTTAGTATTGGAGGGCAGCGTGGAGGGTAAAAATCATAGCAGGAAACCAAGAAATGAATACACTACGCAGATTCAGAAGGATGTACGCTGCAGTACGTACTGGGAGATAAGCAGCTTGCACAGGATAGAGTAGCATGGAGGGCTGCATCAAACCAGTCTCAGGACTGAAGACCACAATAACAACACAACAAGTGGTGGTATGGAAGTTCATGGAGTACAACAAATATTTCATCGCTCCATAGAAACAAGAGGCGTATGGTACACCAAATATTTGGGCGATGGTGACAGTAAGGCATACAACAATGTGGTGAACTGTAAGCCATATGTAGATACCATTATTAGCAAAATAGAATGTGTAGGCCATGTTCAAAAACGTTTGGGAACAAGAGTGAGAAAACTAACTGTTGATATGAGAGGAAAAATATTAGAAAATGAAAAATTGCTGACTGGACAGAGTCGGTTAACTAAAACTGGAATAGAAAACTTGCAGGTATACTATGGGCAGGCAGTTAGGAGAAATAAAGAAAATCTGGGGGCAATGAAGAGATGTGTTTGGGCCACATTCTTCCACAAGTCCTCTACTGATGATAAGCCATGTCATGGATTGTGTCCATCAGCAGAAAATTCATGGCGCAAATACAATAGGGCTCAGGCAACTGGAGAATCTTATTCTCACCAGCATTCTCTTTCTGCTGCTGTTATTAAAGCAATTAAACCTATTTTCAGAGACTTGGCTCATCCAGACCTTCTAAGGAAATGTCTGCAAGGGCAGACACAGAACCCAAATGAATGTTTCATCAGCATAATTTAGAACCGCCTTCCTAAAACTGTATTTGTAGGTATGCATACAATGAAACTAGGAGTTCATGATGCTGTTATTACATTCAACTGTGGTAATATTGGAAAGTGTTGGGTACTGAAAAAGCTCGGAATTAATCCTGGTGAAAATATGATCACTGGGCTGCAACATTGCAATAAAATGAGGATAGCCGATGCAGACAGTTCTGCATCTAATATGGCCAAGAAAGCAAGACAAACATCCACAAAGGTGAAAAAGAAGCTGGAAGACCTGCTAGAGACAAATGAAAGGCCATCATATGCAGCAGGACAGTTTCAATTAACTGTAAGTAACAAATTTCAAAAGCTTTTTTTTTTTTTAAGTCAATTTCCCGCACATTAAAATTTTCAGTACATATGCCTCATTATATCAGAAACTATCATAGATAAATGAACGAAATTTTCAGAGACTCCACATAACATAAAAAGCCACCTCTGGTAATACAATCATTAATATTCCCCCATTAAGAAGTTCACAAAACAATATTTTCTGCAGAAAAAACTTAATATGTTTTGTTAATAAATTTAAAAAAGTATTTCTTAAAAATTATAAAATGGATAAAGTAGATTTTAGTACAGTTGACTCTATTAGCATCATGTAACATACAGTAAAAATATTAAGGTCCTGTATCAAATAGTTTTTTCAGAAATGGGTCAAATACTTGCCTAAATTAACATGGGTTAGATAGGCAGGATGTGGTCCCCTTAAACTAACTGTGTATGGGTTTCAGGAATGATCCCCCAGTTCGGACGAAGCTGATTCATTATTTCAATACAGTTGGAGAGTCTCTATAATGCTGTTCAAGTTTAGGGGGAATACTAAATGGGCTGCGATGTGAATGGGTACTATAATTGAAGAAGGAGGCATTCTATGGTAGTCTAGTCAGCTGCGCAAAAGCACTGTGTTAGAGTGGCACAGCGCTTAATGCATCTATGCAGTGAGCAAGAGACCCAGTTTGGAATCCCAGCATTAATCCAAATTTTCAACTGATGCTTCAGATTGCATACAAACGTCATTGGGTTTTGAGACTTGAAAAGGTCTCTGGAACCATGGAGTTTCATTTAATTAAACCACCAATGCCTGGGTTTCAGCGAGGATACCCCATTTTGTTCAATTCCTGAGGTGCTATTCCAATATGGTTGGAGAGCCTCAGCAATGATGTTCAAGTTTAGGGGCAATACCATGTAGGCTGAGGTATGAATGGAAATCTGGAGTGAGGAGGGAGATGTGCTAGCATAATCTGTGCAAATGTGCAAAGCCACTATGCTAGAGTGATGTAGTAGTGCTTCAGCCTACTAAGCAGGAGACCTGACTTCAATTCCCAGCATTGGTAGAAATTTTCTTTTGTCACCTTTCATCATACATACATCACAGGTATAACAATATTATCAAAAGGAAAGTTGCCATTCACCATATAGTGGAGATGCCAAGTCACAAATAGGCCCAATGAAAAGACTGTAACAAATAAAGCTTTTGGACCAAAAGGCCTTCATCAAAAATGGACCACACACACACACACACACACACACACACACACACACACACACACACACACACACACATGCCTGCAGTTCAGGCAACTGTTGCCAGGGGCTTCAAAATTGGTGCTTCGTCATTGTAAAGAATTTTAAAAGACATTTGTTTCAAATATCTTATGAAGAGAGAATTTAGCTGAATGAAGTTACATAGGTGCAGCACAAACCACATTCCTTACAGAGATGCACAATACAAGAGAAGAAGGTAGTTAAACAGTGTATTAGCTTGATTAAACATTGATGAATTAAACTCATTCGAGGAAGACTTGCAATAAAACACTTGTCTCTTCTTCTGATTTTGTTCGTAACAGCACACTTGTATTCAGGTGTTAGAAAAACAGCAGTGACTACCATTCAGAAATGGATACTGTCAGTTTTTTGAAGTGGTTCAACGAATAGTTCTTACCATACCTTGGTTCAAAGTCAGTCAAAATAACATGCCATGTCAGTTATCATGCAAGTGTTACAGAGAAAATGCCAAGTATAAAACATCATGGAAGCGAATATTTTGCACTGGCTTAAAAACAATAATATTTCACATAGTATAGACCAGACTAGTGCTGAACACCTGCAGCTTGTTAATTTATATGTCACTTGGCAGAGCATGCATAGTTGACTTTCTTGCACATGAACGTGGTCACACAGTTTTGTATTTACCCACATATCACTGTCAGTATAATCCCATGGAATTACTTTGGGCAATACTTATAGGCTATTTGGGAGAATAAAGCGAAACATTCAAGACCACAGACACTGAATTACTTGTGGATGAAGCAATAAACAACATCTCCTCTTCAGCGTGGGCACACTGTGAGCAGCATGTTGAAATGCTTCAGGATAAAGACTGATAAGGAGATGAAGGGGGATGTAAGCCATTAACATATCATCATAAATTTACAATCAGAGGGTTTGGACACAGATTCAGATAGCGGTCGTGATGGTATTATGATGCAGACATTGAAACAAAGTAAAGTAGTAGTATTTATTAATTTTAAAAATTCGTGATTTAAAAAATGTGTTTGTCAACATACCAATTGCATGCATAGTATATGAGAACTTCATAGCCTTTACTGATTAGGAATTTGTATCATATGAAGTGTACAGACTATAATGTTCAAAATATTGCCCAAGGAGTAGTTAAGCATTTACCTGCATGTTGTACGCTCTATAAACTTGCGAGAATGCTGCTAGATAAATTCGTCAAAAGCTCTAGTGTTTCCACAGTAACCCCTGTCATTTTCAAGGTATGAATGTAAAAAGCCTTAAAATGTGTTAAATGACCTGTTGAGATATTGATGGTTTTTGATGTTATTGGTCAGCATTCCCTCGGGATACTGATCATTTTTATGATAGTCTTTTACATTAGGTTTTCCTGCCAGCAATTCTTTTTTACATGCAGTGATTACACTTAATTACAGTCAAACACACCCACACACATGCCTTAAACACATTTTTAAAAATTATATGGAGTAGAAGCAACTGTCAAGCAAATATAATGATTTCAGTTTGTTCTTGAACTTAATTTTGTTGTGTATTTCTATTTTCCTTATAATACTGTCTAAATCACAATAAATGACAATTACTGCAGGCAGTTTCAATGACCTCGTCATTAGACAACTGTCATTTTGAGAAAAATTGTACCTGACATCTTAAGAAAGCTGTGTCAGCTGTTCTCAATTTCAAGTGGCCTACAGCTGTGGAACAGTGGGCACTATGTCATCAAGACATGAAGTAAGATTTCTCTCATGATAATTGATCAAAAGCGTTTTCAAAATTTATTATTCTCCTCATAGATTGGAACATATCATATGATGTACCATAGGCAAATGAAACTGACGACGACTACACTGCAATCAACTGAATGAACAATAAAGTAGTTTTGGCTGCCTGATCTACAAGGACAACATCGAACTTTTATGAGTGTCATTTTGCCTGTGATAATATAGGAACGTGTGATTGTGTGGTTTTTTATTTACAATGAGGAGTGACATTTTAAGAATGATTAGCAGTTGCAGAATGACACAAGAAGCAATTTTAAATTTTGTGATAAAAGTAGAAATACTCAATAAAACAAAATTATTTGAAAAACGAGTTGTAATATTAGGGTGTATACATGAACAAGGAAAAAAAATTCCCGGATTTCCCGGTTGAAAATACTCTTTTCCGAGTTAAGTGACAGTATACTTTTCCTCGGCACTGTAAAACTTATCAATCCGTAGAATGTTTATGGTTTTCTACACAGACATAGAATTTGCCGGCACTTTAGAAAACGAAACCCAGGGGGGAAATAAACACGTTTTGGAACGATCTTTGATGTTCAGCAACATGTATGCTGCATTTTTTTGTGTTACGGAGTTACAAATTCTAATTCCACGAAACACTGCATGTTACTTTCCGAAGCAATGAAATTGAGATTGCGATGCACTTTTGTGAGCCAGTCATAGCTCATGTCACATGATCTCGCCAGCTGATGACAGCTTAGCACACGTGATGTAGTTAACCAATAGCAAGATCACTCTTAAGTAGCGCAAACACACAAAAAAGAAAAGTTAATGGTGTAAATTAATAGACATAGTGTTGCTACAAGAAAAACAAAGCTTTCACAAATAATATTTGTCTTGAAGATTAATAAGCTGCAAGAGAAGCTAAGCTTCCACATATGATACTGATCTTTTTGCGCGTGTTACACTTCAAGAAACATCACACAATGCGCAGTAAAATTTCTAATAACGACGTAAATGTCTCATCTTCTGGGCTCGAAATTCTTCTAGATGGTTGTCCCCAAAGAGTTGGTTTTGAATGAGAGTCTAACGCCCTGTGATCTAAGAAATTCATCGTACATTCTTGCACATAGTTCATCTTGCGTAAAAGGAAATTTACTTTGAAAGTAACACTTTTAAAACCATCATTCCCAATATTTTCCCATGACCTGCTAGAAATTGGTTAGTTACAGCAGTTGCCAGAGAGCACCAGATAGCAGGCGTCACTGCACCTGTGCAGCTACGTTGATGCAAGAAGCCCACATGTTCGTAAGTGTAAAACATTAAAAGATCTTGCATTATGTCATAAAAGAAACAAGACATTAAAGGATACTTCAAGAGCATCGGAATTTCATGAACCATACTAAAATGCATAATTCGACTTAAAGTGTACAATCCTATGTCCAGATTCGGATGTAAATTTTCTTGAGTACCAGTACTCTATTATCTCATGTTTGGTTCATTATTATGGCATAATGCCATACGAGCTAGAAGGTGGAAAATGTGCACTTGAAATGCAGCGAACAGTTGAAACTAGCCAACAGTGCGGAATTAAACGCTTCGTTTCAAATAAATTGACTGCATCAGCGCAAAAGAGGGGGGGGGGGGGGGGGGGTCATGGTCAGCTGGAATACTGAACTAAGTCAGGCAGGGTTCAGTATTGGTTTTAAACTGAGTCTAGTTGGTAGGGCTGGTGGTGAAAAAGTGTTTGGTAGGCTTGATGGTGAAACAGTATTCCACAGTAGGAGCAAGAGAAGGAGAGAAGGTCTTTAAGAAGTCTAGCATGACTGAATTTTGGAATGGAACAAACAGTAAGGTTTCTGTAAAGGACTGATACTGTAGTGATTCAAGAATTTCTGTGTAAATTCTAGAACCATTCAGCCTTCTACCATCTCAAACACACGATATTCTAGATACAAGTGTGAGATGGTAAAATCCTACCTACTGCACGTCACATGTCTGTGTGTGCAGGTTTAAAATCAGTTGCAGTAAGATGGTAGACGCGGGGGTCGAACAGCACCGACAAGTACCTGTCGGACAATCCATTCGGTGTGTAAGTGCATGTGTAAGGAAGAACCATGGACTTTATAAGCAACTCTGTGTGTACTGTCTCACTGACTATTGTTATGTGAAACAAGAACAACTGAAAAAAGTTCTCTTATAGACTCTTAATCCAGCCTTGGTAGAGGCAAGACCTATTTTATGATTCATGTGAAGTAGAGTCATGGTTATTAAGCCAGATCTTTTATAAATGTAATTAAATTTGTTTTTGGTGTTGTACAGAGCGAGTGACTTATTGGAAGTCATATATGTATGTGGAAAGTAAGAATTTTATTCTGTATGGAGTTCAAATATGCCGTTGGTTAATGAAATGTAAAGTTTGCATTACTACTTATTTCACAAGTAGAGAGAGAGGTTTAAATATTCCCATACCTAGCATCATTCTATGGAAACGAAGTCAAGAGAGTTTCCCAGCAGCCAGCTAGAAAACAAAGAAGATCCACTACAAATCTCAAGTAAGTCACCTCATATAAATGAAGTGGGAAGCTTGTACATCTACTTCACACTTTCAATCACCATCAAAAACATTACAACATGGCGACCTGTGTGAAAGGACCCGAGAAAATGGGAATTTTAAGTCAAAAACTAGAAAATAAGTTGTTACGTATTGCCCTAGCAACCAAACATAACATGACAAGGGATTTACTCTGAGACATTGGAATATGTTCAAGTATCCAATGAAGCCAAATTTGAATGAAAAATGGTGAAAGACATGGAAAATTCACAACTATAAAACAGCAAGGAAGATGTCAACACATTTGTCTAAGAAGAAATATGCGTAGAAACTTCACCCAAGAAGATCCAGTGTGGTGAGTATACAGCTCTCACACACATCATGGGGACACAGACAAGGAAACCAACCTACATCCAAAGCCGCCGACGCCAGGTGCTGTTCACCGGTGCTGACCTGCCTCTACATCTGCTCACCTATGCAACGAGACTTCTACGCTGGGTGAGCGTGAAACTAAACTTCATTACTTAAGTGCAAAGTGGTACATACTGTTGAGTGAACTTTTATTGTGTAATTATAGTATTTAAAGTTAGTTTTAAATGCTTACTAGGGTTAAAGCATATAAAAGCATGGACAATATACAACAAATTGAGGACACTCAAGAACCAGCTATGGCTGTGAAAGTGAGCAAAGAAGTGCTAGACTGGGTTGAGTTGACAAATTTAATTAAAGTTCAGAGTCTGCAATCAAATGCTCAGAATGAGATTCTATGGAAATAATTATGCTTGGTAAATTCTCAATTAAGTACCCAGAGTGAAACTTTAAATGTCCAGAGTTTTAAGTAAAACACGTTAGATTCATAATTAAATACCCAGACTGAAACTCTTAACAGTCAAGTGACAAATCTAGGTTTGCTAAATGCCAAAATCGACTCACAAAGCAAAGAATTTGGTAATCTATGGGACTGCATGGGTGCACCTGAATTTGATGCGTTAAATACACTCCTGGAAATGGAAAAAAGAACACATTGACACCGGTGTGTCAGACCCACCATACTTGCTCCGGACACTGCGAGAGGGCTGTACAAGCAATAATCACACGCACGGCACAGCGGACACACCAGGAACCGCGGTGTTGGCCGTCGAATGGCGCTAGCTGCACAGCATTTGTGCACCGCCGCCGTCAGTGTCAGCCAGTTTGCTGTGGCATACGGAGCTCCATCGCAGTCTTTAACACTGGTAGCATGCCGCGACAGCGTGGACGTGAACCGTATGTGCAGTTGACGGACTTTGAGCGAGGGCGTATAGTGGGCATGCGGGAGGCCGGGTGGACGTACCGCCGAATTGCTCAACACCTGGGGCGTGAGGTCTCCACAGTACATCGATGTTGTCGCTAGTGGTCGGCGGAAGGTGCACGTGCCCGTCGACCTGGGACCGGACCGCAGCGACGCACGGATGCACGCCAAGACCGTAGGATCCTACGCAGTTCCGTAGGGGACCGCACCGCCACTTCCCAGCAAATTAGGGACACTGTTGCTCCTGGGGTATCGGCGAGGACCATTCGCAACCGTCTCCGTGAAGCTGGGCTACGGTCCCGCACACCGTTAGGCCGTCTTCCGCTCACGCCCCAACATCGTGCAGCCCGCCTCCAGTGGTGTCGCGACAGGCGTGAATGGAGGGACGAATGGAGACGTGTCGTCTTCAGCGATGAGAGTCGCTTCTGCCTTGGTGCCAATGATAGTCGTATGCGTGTTTGGCGCCGTGCAGGTGAGCGCCACAATCAGGACTGCATACGACCGAGGCACACAGGGCCAACACCCGGCATCATGGTGTGGGGAGCAATCTCCTACACTGGCCGTACACCACTGGTGATCGTCGAGGGGACACTGAATAGTGCACGGTACATCCAAACCGTCATCGAACCCATCGTTCTACCATTCCTAGACCGGCAAGGGAACTTGCTGTTCCAACAGGACAATGCACGTCCGCATGTATCCCGTGCCACCCAACGTGCTCTAGAAGGTGTAAGTCAACTACCCTGGCCAGCAAGATCTCCGGATCTGTCCCCCATTGAGCATGTTTGGGACTGGATGAAGCGTCGTCTCAGGCGGTCTGCACGTCCAGCACGAACGCTGGTCCAACTGAGGCGCCAGGTGGAAATGGCATGGCAAGCCGTTCCACAGGACTACATCCAGCATCTCTACGATCGTCTCCATGGGAGAATAGCAGCCTGCATTGCTGCGAAAGGTGGATATACACTGTACTAGTGCCGACATTGTGCATGCTCTGTTGCCTGTGTCTATGTGCCTGTGGTTCTGTCAGTGTGATCATGTGATGTATCTAACCCCAGGAATGTGTCAATAAAGTTTCCCCTTCCTGGGACAATGAATTCACAGTGTTCTTATTTCAATTTCCAGGAGTGTAGTAGAGTAGAGAATTTAAAAGTAGATTTAAAGAATGAATCAACTAATTGCTTGACCATTCATGTAAATCAAATGTTTACTGATCTTAGTCTGAAACAGAATGACAATTTCCAAGATTTATCAGAAAGGTTAGAATTTAACATTGAGAACAGAAGTAATAATGTGGAATCTGAACTTAATGTAAAGTTAGGATCCTTTGAAAATGTGTGCGATGTTAAGTTTAAAGCTGTAAAGTAGGGATTGAATACTTTGAAAGCGAGTGTAGATAATAATAATGAATTAATACTGATTATTCAATTGCAAATTACAGGTGTCTGTAAATGAGTAGATAATGTAGAAAGAAATTTCAAGAGAAGATAGTGAACTCTGATATCATAAATGTAAGTAGTTTGGAGGAACAAGTTGAAGAAATTATAGATCAAAAAGTTATTGAGAGCATAACCTCCAGAAACGTATCGCCTATTCTGTCTCGCGAACTTAGTGATACCATGAAGGGTATAGATGACTTGTGGAGAGAATTCAAGCTTATTCAAGACAAAGTAGATAAAAGGGTAACTTCACCTAATGTGGTATTAACTAGTGAAGCTGTGACTGATTTACAATGGGGAGCTAATTCATGGTTATCTAGACAATTCTCTAAATTTAAGCCAGGTAGAGATGTGCATGCAATCCATTCCTTAAATAGGTTTAACCGAGCATTACCAAAAAATTGGGAAGATTCTAAGAAGATCGAATTTGCTATGGGGTACCTTCTAGGGGAAGCCTCAGAATGGGGTACAGTAAATATTGAGAATTTTTCCTCTTGGGGAGGACTTTCAAAAGAAATTTAAAGAAAATTACTGGTCTGCCAGTGCACAAGAAAAGTTAATATCAGATCCCTGGGACCCGGGTGGAGTCATCTATCCCCCAGGGACATTAACATTCTGAGTTAATGGATGGAGTGACAACTGTCAGATCCCAAGTTGTTTTTAGTGTTTTTTTCCAAATAGTTTCTTGCACCAAATTCCTTTAAAATCTTAAACTATTCTGTCATCAATCCCCCAGGGACGTTAACATTCTGAGTTAATGGGCGGAGTGATGACCGTTGGTTCCCAAGTTGTTTTCTGTGTTTCTTCCAAAATAGTATTCTTGCACTGAGTTCCTTTAAAGTCTAAAACTATCCTATAATCTTATTGCTTAGAAAACTGAATATGACTATAAAATAGAGAACAACTTAAAAAAATCACTGAAAAGAAGTGATATCTAGACAAAATAAACTAAATAGAGTATTATATTTGTGGAAAATATAATGAGATGTGACTAGCCAAACTATTGTTATACCGTAGTGTACAGCTTTTCTATTTTGCATAGAGTATTTTATACCTTTAATGAGAAGTGATATAGATGGGAGGGTTTGTATAAATTTTGAAAGGCGTGGGTATTGTAGATTAAGCATGATTTACAAGAACAGATAAATCATGCCTAACACAAAACACACAGCACACCTTTCAAACAACCCTCACAAACAAGTGTGCCTGATTCTTCATCATTTGCCATTTCCCATAGGGTTGCTAGCATTTCTTTTGGGGACCTCGACAGTGAAGGTAAGACAAGTCCGTTCTGTAGGAGACAATTTAACACCAAACCTCCTCCACCATCTCACTCAAGTACCTGAGAAGTAGGAATCAAAAAATGTTCAAATGTGTGTGAAATCTTATGGGACTTAGCTGCTAAGGTCATCAGTACCTAAGCTTACACACTACTTAACCTAAATTATCCTAAGGACAAACACACACACCCATGCCTGTTGGAGGACTCGAACCTCCGCCGGGACCAGCCGCACAGTCCATGACTGCAGCGCCTTAGACCGCTCGGCTAATCCCACGCGACAGGTAGGAATCCTGGGGAAGGGGGGTGGGAAGGGTTTCCTGTCTTTGGGGCTATCTTCTTCCTCTTCTTCAATCCTAGCATCCACATCTATTTTTTCCTTACTTACTTATCATTTGAGGACCCATCAATTTTTTCCCTCTTTCCATATTCATAAACTTCTTTCGCTGAAGTTCTTCCTTATTTCGGTAGTTTCTAATAACCTACATCTTATATTTAGATAACAAGGCCGAAGAATCAGACTACATGAACACACATCTGCATATACACAAGTATACACTTAGACAAAAACATACAATTACAGAAAAGAAAGCCTGTCACAATGTGAGAACCGCCAAGTGTTGTAGTGAAAAATATGAGTACATTTAGAAATACGCACACATTTATAGGAAGTTATGATGGTTCTACATCGAATATGCATAAGAAAAGCTGTATATAAACTAAGAAAGAGACAAGTGCAAAGACAGAAAATGAAAGCAGGAGAGAAGGTTAATCATGATGATCAATAAGAAATGTCCGTATAATAAATACTGTAATGAATTGAAGGATAGTGAGACATGAATAGTATATGTTGACATAGTATCTATTGAAAGTATAGAAGTTGATAAGTAGAGGAGGACTCTGGGGAGTAAATGATGTATTAAAGAATAAATGTGAAGCTTAAGACAGATTTACATCTTTACCAGAAAATACTTAATTATGTTATCCATAGAAATGTATACTAGGGTAATGAACGGTGAGGCCTACTCAGAAATGATAAGGGGGGTGTACCCAGAATTCACTAAGGGCAGGCGTACCTACGTGGAGGTAGGATGACCTGTGGCCTAAAAAATAGAGATGTTTTATTAGGGGCATACCTACCAGAATGGAAAGAGGAAGTGCTTTCATAAGGTCAACCCACAAGTAAGGAATAGGTGCTGATCCTAGGAGAAGGGGTCAGTATCGTGACAAAGGCACAGATTTTATAGGAATTATTCTGGAAAGTATAAATTCTATGAACAACTAGCGTTATTATGTTCTGTAGAAATAAATGAGTGTCAAAAGAACACTTTTGTTTTGTGAAGAGTTCCTCCAAGTTACAACTAATGAAAATAGTACATTCTAGAAAAAAGGTAGTACAAAAAGATAAGAATAGCAAATAGATTACTCATGTGTCATAAACACCTGAAGTTTTTTATTGAAAAAGAAAATAAAGAAAAGAAGTCCTCATAATTCCTAAATATTAATAAAGCTGACTAAAACCTCAAGTGTATGCTCATGTCAAATGAAAAATTGTTCAAGAAAGGACAAATAATTGTTACTGAAAGAAGAGATATGTATATAAACATATGTAAAAAATGTATATTGTTAAGATATGAAATGTTATTATAAGTGATATTACTTGCATAATGATTATGTATAAAATATCATGTGTTAGGTCTGGGGGGGATATGTAGCGATTCGAGAATTTCTGTGTAAATTCTAGAACCACTCAGCCTTCTACCATCTCAAACACACAATATTCTAGATACGAGTGTGGGATGGTAAAATCCTGCCTCCTCCGCGTCACATGTCTGTGTGTGCAGGTTTAAAATCAGTCGCGGGAAGAAGGTAGACGCAGCAGTTGAACAGTACCAACAAGTATCTTTAGGACACTCTATAGATGTGTTAGTGCATGTGTAAGGAAGAACCACGGAGTTTATATGCAACTCTGTGTGTATTGTGTCACTGACTATTGTTATGTGAAACAAGAACAATTGAAAAAAGTACTCTTATAGGCTCTTAATCCAGCCTAGGTAGAGGCAAGACCTATTTTATGATTCATGTGAAGTAGAGTCATGGTTATTAAGCCAGCTCTATCATAAATGTAATTAAATTTGTTTCTGGTGTTGTACAGAGCAAGTGACTTACTGGAAGTCATACATGTATGTGGAAAGTAAGAATTTTATTCTGTATGGAGTTCAAATATGCCGTTGGTTAACGAAATGTAAAGTTCACATTACTACTTATTTCACAAGTAGAGAGAGAGGCTTAAATATTCCCGTACCTGGCATCACTTTATGGAGATGAAGTCAAGAGAGTTTTCCAGCATCCAGCAAAGAAGATCGGCTGTGAATTTCAAGTAAGTTACCTCATATAAAAAAAGTGGGAAGTTTGTATGTCTACTTCACACTTTAAATCACCATCAAAAATGTGAGAATACTTCTACGGGACTGCGGCTTTTAGTGGAAAGATCATGACTGTGTCTTGGATCTGTTTAATTTCAAGATTCTGTATAGTGTTGGATGGGATTTCTGAGGGTGTAGTAAATGTAGTAGATCTGTGAGACAGAGGTTTTCAGCTATGAGGAAATGTGCAGTGGGTTTTGGAGGCCATGGATAATGGTAGTCCAAGGTGGGAATAGGAAATTAATAGGTTGGAGAGCTTTTTGAGGAGGCACTGTGCACACTACTCTAGTTCATAGAGAGCAAGAATTTCAATCTTGGAGATGGGATGCAGGAATTTGGGATTGAAGAGCAGAAGAATTTTATGGACGGAGAGGAGATACTGCAACGAGGTCTGCACATGATTTATACAGATTTTCAGGACTCTGTTTGTGAGGACTAGGCACTGACAGAATTTGAACAGATAGAGGTCATTTTGGAACTAGAGGTTGCAACCAGAGATGGTTAATTTGATTGTCAAGACATTTGGGGAAATCCGTAAGCTAGGCAACTAAGTAGGAACAGTATGTAGGACTAAGCTATGGCTAGAGATAGAGAAACTTTTCAGTATTGGCGCAGATGGAAGGAGCAAGGATCCATAATAGAGGGTGAAAAATGAACAAAAATAATTGGGGGAAAATCCAAAAAAGGACAGAGCTCATGAGGCATTCCTAGACCTTCAAATTGATTACACTTCTTCCCTCATGGTCACAAATTTTTGATTGTTACTGCCCGTGCCTTCATGCACCACATGAATTTTTAAACCCCACACATATCCCCACCCCCCCCCCCCCCCTCCCTCTCCATTGGCGGCACTAAGTGTTGGCGACATCAGCGACTGCTGATGGCCTCGCGCCTTTGGGGGTCTCACAAAAAGCTGTTGGAACTGTTAAAATTTTAGCTACTTAGTTGTCTTCCCGTACTGATGTAGTAATATTTAACTAGGCTCATCTGGCAACATTATGACAGGTAAGGCCCATTACAAGATGCATCCAAAGTGTACACCTATACAGCAGCACACCAAGTGTACATGTTTGGGACTGCAGACTGGTTCTGGTAGGCCTATTACATTACACAATTCACGCAGGATATACCTGTCATGAATCAGCATTTGAAAAATTGATCAGTATTATAAAATACTTAGCTTCACACAATCTGGCATTTAGAAAGCATTGAGAATCCATCAACCTAAATGACAGCAGAAACATTGGAAATTTTATAGACCTATTTAAATTGTTAATATAATAGAGGGAAACATTCCACATGGGAAAAATTATATATAAAAACAAAGATGAGGTGACTTACCGAACGAAAGCGCTGGCAGGTCGATAGACACACAAACAAACACAAACATACACACAAAATTCTAGCTTTCGCAACCAACGGTTGCCTCATCAGGAAAGAGGGAAGGAGAGGGAAAGATGAAAGGATGTGGGTTTTAAGGGAGAGGGTAAGGAGTCATTCCAATCCCGGGAGCGGAAAGACTTACCTTAGGGGGAAAAAAGGACAGGTATACACTCGCACACACACACATATCCATCCACACATACAGACACAAGCAGACATATTTAAAGACCATATTTAAAGACCATATGTCTGCTTGTGTCTGTATGTGTGGATGGATATGTGTGTGTGTGCGAGTGTATACCTGTCCTTTTTTCCCCCTAAGGTAAGTCTTTCCGCTCCCGGGATTGGAATGACTCCTTACCCTCTCCCTTAAAACCCACATCCTTTCATCTTTCCCTCTCCTTCCCTCTTTCCTGATGAGGCAACCGTTGGTTGCGAAAGCTAGAATTTTGTGTGTATGTTTGTGTTTGTTTGTGTGTCTATCGACCTGCCAGCACTTTCGTTCGGTAAGTCACCTCATCTTTGTTTTTATATATAATATTTAAATTGTTATCCAAATATGATCGAACAGTAAAAGAGCACTTCCAACATATTAACAAAAATCATATTTGTCAGCATTATCTGAGCCATGACACACAAAATGAATTAATTAAATTAATGTCCAAATCTGTTATCAACAAAATTATAAACAGAGTCAAACAAGCAAAATATTATGCCTTCATGCTCGATTGTACCAGGGATTCGAGCCATAGGGAACAAATGTCAATAATAATACGATTTTGCAGTTTCTCAACTGGAGAAATAGAGGGACATTTCATTGGGTTTATTGCCATCAAAGAAACAATGGGAGGGTATTTAACAAATGGCATTGTAAAGGAACTAGAACATAATGGTCTAGATTTGCAAAACTGCCAAAGGATGGGGATATGATAAAGGTACCAGTATGGTTGGCATTAAAAGAGATCAAAAACTGTCAAGGACAGGGATATGATAATGGTGCCAATATGGTTGGCAATAATACAGGTGCTAAAACAAGAATAGTCAATATTTATCCACGAGCTTTGTTCATGCCATGCGGATGCTACTGTTGGAATTTGCTTTTACCAGGTGCTACTAGCTCTTCTACAAACGCTAAAACATTTTTTGGCTTGATCAATAAAGTTTAAGTGCTTTTTAAAAAATCAAGCAGGTGTTGGGATCTTATAAAAACTAAACTGCAGTTGACATTGAAACCAGTGTCTGAAACACGATGGGAAAGTAGAATCGGAGCTGTAAAAGCAATATTTTTGCGATTTTATGATGTCATTGACAGTTTGAGTGACCTGAAAAATAGAACTGATGATTCCAAAACTCTTAGCAACTTTGAAGCAGTCTTGAAGGAAATGTTAGCTTTTGAGTTTATTGTTGCAAGACATGTGTGGTATGAGATTTTACTATGTGCCAACAATGTAAGCAAACTATGGCAATGCCAGTGATACCTTACACCCATTTCGTGTGTGGATTCAAGAAGTTTGTGCAGAAGCTCAATTGTTTGTAGAAAAAAAGTAGTTATGAAATTGAGTCTCAGTTAAAAAAAAAACAAGAGCACAGAAAAAATTAATATTCAGTTATGAACAATTTTATGAACCTATACAATCTGCTGAAATGAAGTACAGAGATAACTTTTTTAACATAATGATAGACACTACAATATTCGACACCGAACATTGATTCAAAGCACTCAATGAATATTTTGAACAATTTGGTTTTATTTACGATACGAATTATTTGAAATCTTTATCTGAGGACGAACTTCGCAAACATTGTAATGATTTAGGCACAATATTCAAGAAGGCAAAAATAGTGACATACAGCCTTCCAAATTTTATGAGGAACTCCAACTTTTAAAATACAAACTACAGGACTCAAGCAAAGACACAAAACAACTTAATCAGTACATATTAAAAAATAATTTGGAAAAAGTACATCCAAATCTTTACATAACAATCAGAATAATGCTCACAGTTCTGATCAGTACAATTTATGCTGAGAAAAGTTTCTCAAAGTTAAAATTGATTAAGAAATATTTAAGAAGCACAATGTGCCAACAAAGACTATCTGCATTGTCAGCACTATCAACTGAAACAGAAATAGTGATTGGTATTATCTATGACATAATCTTAAAAAAAATTCAGTGAGGCAAAAAGCCAGAAGTTTCAGTTATTTCAATGTGTGTTTAACATAATTTTTGTCATTGCAATAATCTTTTCACATTATGAGAATATTTTTTGTTATAATTATCATTATTGTATAATTCAACTCATTTAATTTAACATTTGCTTTCTCTCGCAAAACTGATTCATCACCAATGTTCAGTTTTTGCCTATCACCACCACTGCCCCCCCCCCCCTCCACTCTCTCTCTACCTGCCCCCCCTCTCTTCACATATAGCCCCCACCATCCAGAACATCCCATTGTTATCCTCTTTTTATCTATTTTGCTCTTTGTTCTTACTGTGTTTTCATGTCGATTTTAGTTCATTATTGTCTCGTACTACAGGCCCTACACCATCAGCTTTCACCTCTTTTCACCATACTTATAGTTGAGAAAATTTTCAAATGCTGCAACAATTTTGTGTTGTATCTATCTAAATCTCACATGGCTGCAGTAACAGCACAAAATTAGGAATATTTTATTGAGAGTGATTGAACTTGATGATGTTCTGTGACTAAGTGGATGTTCTGCAGGAGTGTAATTTGAAATTGGTTACCACTCAGGTGCATAAATAATTTGTTAACACATTAATAGCATCATTTTTTTAACGAGAAGTGAATCAAGAAAACTAATGAATATGGACAGAATTAGTGGCTATTTCTTGTCTTTAGGAGGTGAAATTTAAAGCGATGATATCAGGATAATGTGATCACTTTTATGAACATCTATCAGCAGCCCTAACCACTTCACATCCTGAATGTAAATAATGGCCTGCAATTATGTCTTAATACATCCATAGCAAAATGTAAAATAAACAATTTCTGGCAAATAAAACCAAAGTAATTTCAGAGATAAGCCATGACCATCACTTTCCTATCCCACACAGTTCTTTTGACTGCATTACGCAAAGAGAAAGAACTGTAGTTACAGTAGAACATGTAAACAAAATGGAGTGACAATCAGCTGATCTTCAATATGACACTATAGCACAGAGAAAGTGCTCATATATGTTTGAGGTTGCAGTCATCCTCTTCACTGCTGTAAGCACCAGAAGCTCTGAATGAGTTCTCTTTGAGACATAATCAGAAGGGATGTCAATAAACGGATATTTAAAAAAAAATGTGGAGAAGAGGAAATCTTCCATGGAAGCTCCTTGTGTGGAGATGTCTGGAAATTCTAAGTCACTTTCAAGAATAAAGAATACACCTATTGGTTAATGTCTACAAAATATGGTGTAGTTACATCTTCAGTAAAGTCAGCTTACCCTTCTATATCTACTCTGAAAGCAACTAAGATCCAAACAAATTGACAATTTATCATCTGGTCCATTAAAATTTGCTAACAGTTAATGAGGGCAACACAACAATAAATACCAACTCAGACAGTGGGGTCTATTATGAACTGTCATGTGCAACAGATAATACTAAATGCAGTATCCAAATAAAAAAAGGGAGTTTGACACTTCATAGTAGATAGAACTTGGCTGCCACTGCTACACTCAGAAACTGCCCACCAATGATGCCAAGTCATATCATGCTTCTCCGCAATGCTCTCAGCAATGTCTTCTTTGTCAATCTGGAGAATATCATTCCTCATTAGAGCATTTGGAGATGAAAATGTTAAAAAAAATCACTTATTTTCCCTATTTTCATCAAATACGGTCTTGTGGGAACATGTACTGGGGATATGCATTGTCGAGAACCAAAAAGTGTGTGTTGCACAGAGTGTGTAATTAAGGTAAAATGTGGTGTCCATTCTAGAGTCCCTTGTACATAATTAGCATACCAACAACTGCCACACAGTGCATTTACTGCCTTATGAAGTTTGTTGTCAACTATCAATCACAGTTCCAAAAGAACAGAAAGTGTCATAAACATAATACTAGAAAGAGAAATGAGCTATAATGCCCATCACTCAGTAGTGGTGTGGCACAAAAAGGGGTGAGGCATTCAGCTGCGAAAAACTTTGACCACCTTTAGAAATGTAAGAACATATGTAAAGAGAAATATCATAACCACTGATAGAGACATGTAATAGTACATACACTATACTAACTTTTAGAACTAATAACAGAATAAATAAATCTGACAAGTTAATAATTACCACATCAAAGGTTGATTCACATGCCCACTGCAGCCAAGCACATCCTGGAATATTACTCTCTTGCATGCCAGCAGGTGTACAGACAACTGCTGCCAAAAAAATTTATTAAGTCATTAAATTAAAAGCATCAATAAAGGATCATACAAATACCAAACTGTTAAGTCAATACTACTTACCAGGCCACCAGGGAGAATTTAGTGTTCTTCCCCATACAATACTTCCTTCTGTCCTGTAACATACCAACGTTAGGACTCAGTCATTCAGTTTTCTTCATTGAATAATGCATAATAGTAATATTTATTTATTTATGAGCTTTTATTGGATGGCCTGTGTGAATTTAATGAATTATTATCCAAACATGAGAATATTACGAAGTAAAACAGCACCAATCAGCTTTACATCATTAAATTGTTGGTGCAGTCTCCCTGGCTAGGTTACACTGGTATGAATCTACACAACTGAAAAATAAATGTATCCAAAGACTGTTCAGCAATGGTTATGAGCACCATTCCATCTTCACAATGAAAATTTTAATTGTCATATGCAGTGACAACTACAAGACTGTAACAACAGAAATTTAACAATGAAGAATTTTTATGTTAAAAGTCAAACAATGGAAAATCCAGGATGGAATGTAACAATATTATGAGAAAGAAAGTTGCTACTCACCATATAGTGGAGATACTGAGTCGCAGATAGGCACAACAAAAAAGAATGTCACAATTAAAGCTTTAGGCCATTGGCCTTCATCAACAATAGACACACACACACACACACACACACACACACACACACACACGACTGCAGTCTCAGGCAACTGGAACCACACTGTAAGCAGCAGCACCAGTGCGTGATGGGAGTGGTGACTGGGTGGGGATAAGGAGGAGGCTGGGCTGGGGAGGGGGAGGATAGTATGGTGGGTGGTGGACAGTGAAGTCAAATAAAATATACCAACCTTTTCCTCCACTGACTCTGCACAGTTCCTGTCCCTTTACCACATGATGCCCTGCTTGTCACTATTGATATCCTTCCTAAAAACCCAGAATCCTAAAGCTCTCACCTGGTTCAGATTCACAGATGACATCTTTGCTATCTGGATTGAATGTGAGGACAACCTCTGCACATTCCTCCAGAATCTCAACCACTTCTCCTCCATTTGCTTCACCTGGTCCTATTCAAGTCAACAAGTCGCCTTCCTAGATGTTGTCCTCCACCTCAAAGATGGCTAAGTCAGTACCTCCATCCATATAAAACCTACTAACCACCAGCAATACCTCCACTTCGACAGCTGCCATCCCTTCCACACCAAGAAGTCCCTTCCATACAGCCTAGCCTCCCATGGTTGTCACATCTGCAGTGATGAGCAGTCCCTCTTGAAATATGCCAAGGGTCTCACTGAAGCCTTCACTGACCGTAATTATCCTTCCAACCTTCCACAAAAACAAATCTCCTGTGCCTTCTCTTTCCAGTCTCCCGCCACCTCCCAAAGTCCCACAGTCTGGCCACAGAGGAGCATTTCCCTCATAACTCAGTACCACCCAGGACTGGAGCAACTGAATTACATTCTCCGTCACAGTTTCTAATACCTCTTGTCGTGCCCTGTAATGAGAAATGTCCTGGCCACTATCATTCCCAACCCTCCCACAGTGGTATTCTGCCATCCACCAAACCTACACAATATACTCGTTCATCCTTACACAACCCTGCTCCCAACTGCTTACTTTATGGCTCATACCCCTGTAATAGACCTAGATGCAAGACCTGTCTCATACATCCTGCCACCACCACCTATTCCAGTCCGGTCACTAACATCACCTATCCCTTCAAAGGTAGGGCTACCTGTGAAACCAGTCATGTGGTCTACAAGACAAGCTGCAAGCAATGTGCTGCATTCTATGTAGGCATGACAACCAGCAAGCTGTCTGACCACATGAATGGCCACAGACAAACTGTGGCCCAGAAACAAGTGGACCACCCTGTTGCTGAACACACTGCCAAACATGATATCCTTCATTTCAATGACTGCTTCACAGACTGTGCAATATGGCTCCTTCCCATCAACACCAGATTTTCTGAATTGTGCTGGTGGGAACTTTCCCCGCAATAAACCCTATTTTCCCATAACCCTCCTGGCCTCAACCTTCGTTAGTCACTGTCCGCACCCATCCAACCCCTTTCCTGTTCCCATTCCAGCACTATACAGCTGTCATTCCACCACCACACCCAGTCTTTTTATTTCTCTCCTTTTCCACTACTTATCTCCTTCCCCACTTCTCTCCTGTCCTCCATCTAACCTGCAGCACTTCACTGTCCGCCACCCTCACTATACTATCTCTCCCCCTCTCTGCCCCAGCCTCCTCCATATCACCACCCAGTCACCACTCCCATCATGCACTGGTGCTGCTGCATAATAACTGCTTCATTATGCAGGCTATTTTGATGCTTCCTGAGTAAACTTGTTTTCTCCATAACACAGAGCACCAGAGTTTTCTTCAACTACATTTGCAATTGATGAAAAAATCTAATAAATAATACTTTTCTTGGTTAATGTCTCCATAGATAATTTGGGTTGCTGGTTCACAATTACTCAAACATGAAGCAAGAAGATATATCCTATATTTTTTTGAAAAGTCATAATGTATTAAGTCTCTCAACTCTGTGTTAATGAGTTATCAAAAGCTTTTAGAGACTTTCTTCAAGCTATCTTGCAAAATCTAGTTTTCAATTTTTTAAATGAAAATTAGTGTTTGTAACTACATTCTAGTGCATTAGGCCTATATTGCCACAATATACTTTTTTATATTAAAAGGATAATTCTCTAGCTGGCCAGTAATTCTCTTTTGGAGACAATATCTCAGCAGTGCTCATGAAAACAAATTAAAGCACATACACACTCCAAGCTTTCAGAAGTAATCGTTCCTTCCTCAGGAAGGGGAGAAGGATAGAGCTGTGAAGGTTAAAAAGGAAGGACAGGTCACTCAGACAGAGGACAAGAGGGACAAGGGTTTACAGATTATGTACTTACTGAGTACTATTAATGCAAGAATGAACTTCATAAGAAATGAAACTGTGTAATTGAAAGGTACATGTTACACTATTTTATTTGCAAAATAAGTGTGAATTAGTTTTGAGATGACTCTACTATTTAAACAAACTATCGTTATTACAACCTCAGAAAAGATAATGAAAAGTAATATTTTTATATGAGACTGACTGAACACCATCATAAACTGTGTGTTGTGACAGAAAAAAGTAATGATTGACACAAATGTTGTAAACTCTGACTGAAATTTGTACATACTCAGATGTTCAATTTTTAATGTCTGTTTACGTGATTTATTGTTTTTTGGGTCAGAGGCAAATGTTGTACATCATTATGTTGTGCTTGTTAGTCATTGGCTGAAACTGTTTTGTGGTCTTTACAATAAATTTATGGAAACTGGAGTTTCATGCTACTCTATAAACTATGACACGTGGGAAGGAAGTTTTCAGCCATTCTGTGCATCCTCCAGTCTGCACATCCCCCTCCATTAACCACTAGCAGCCAATAGGATTCATTCTCTTTTCAAGCAGCTAGCCATGAGTTACATCTAGATGGCAAGATTTTCTCTTCCACATGTTGTGCCGTTGCCAAACTTCATGAGAATGCAGGTCCATTCATAGAGCAACTGAATTATTCATTAATACATCAATGTTATTTTCTTGTAGCACTGTAGCTGTGAATGTGTATCTGGAAATGTGTTAGCGCGGTTTCCAAATAAATAAATCACTTGATTCCAATACACATGAAGTGCTTCACAACCAGGTGAGGAAGTCTATAACTTTTTCAAATGTGAATCTGAAAGTGGGACTCCTACTGTTGCATTTTGAAGATGAAAGAACAAACTGCAGAAGTATGTGTCAGCCAGGGACCTGTACAGAGAATAGTAAACAAAAGTGCCAGAGCAGTATAAATGTCAGGAAAAGTTGGTTTTGTGTTGTCACAAGAAAGCTATAAAACAAATGGGCAGCTGGGGCACTGATCTTTTAATGCACTGCATGTTTGAAATGTATATAGCTGTTGAATATCCAATATCACAAGAACTTGTAATTAGTAGGCAAGAGAAAACTGACTACAAAGCAAGCAGATTGGTTTCACACACATCAAAAGTAGTGGTGGAAGGAAGTTTTTAATAGAAAGAATTGACATAGTTGCAGTATGAGCCACATTCCTGAAAAGATGCAAGGAATAAGAGAAGAAAGTAGTTCAGCAGTGTATTACTTTGATGCAACATGGATGACCCAATAACATTCCAGGTAAACCTACTGAAGACCAGTGGTGGTACTTGTGGTTTTAAAATTCCCATAGAAAAAAGTTCTCAGATGCTTATTAGGAATGTTGGCTCTTCTTTTGGTTTTGTTCTTGAGAGAAAAATGGTATTTATGTGTGAGAAAATCAGCAGCTACTTTCGTTCTGATATGAATGCTATCAGTTTTATTTTTCCTTCTTCAGACAGATCTATTTATGTTTTCATTGTACTCATAAAATATTGAAATTCTGTTCTCATTGTCTATGAGATGGCTTGCTGGTTCTCCTCAGAAACAAAAAATTTTCTCTATCTCAATGAAAAAACCAATGTATAGATGTAAAGCATTATAGCTAACTATTAATTTTGTGTAAAATATAGGTGTAAGAAAGATGAGTGTTAATATTGCCACAAGCTGTGGTGTACATAATGTGGCATACTGGTTAGCATTGCTAGCTGGCATACTGCAGGTTTCTGGTTGAAACCTTGCCACCAGCAATTAATTATTTAAATTTGTCATTTCTGGAAAGCTCTTGCAATATATTATGTTTCTAATGCTTGTATAGATACCAGCACTCTGGAATGCTCAACATTTGTGTAAAGTCAGTTATGTTCTAGCAATAAATTGGTGTTCATAGTAAATATGTTTTCAGTGCTAAGTGTTATACTTCATTGACAACCCTGCCTTCAGGTTGCATTTCAGTGTGGTTACAACATGACACTGTTTGGCTGATAAGATAGGTAGTTCAAAATATCTACATCACCATGACTCCAATTAGGCAACATAAAACTTGTCACTTACATGGACAGTAAATGGAACACAAGGAGTAGCCTACATCATTCTCACTGTACTTATTGCCAGGAAATCAATGGATTCCAATCCAGCAGTAAGTCAGCTGCATATCAGTCATCCAATATTGTTCTCCGGAGATGTTGGTCAAGACCCAACAAAATTTCTGAAAGGATTCGACTGAGTCACCAAATACAACATGTGGGATGATGAGATGTGTGTTTGGTAAACTTGTACTTTTACTCGGATGACACAGCTCAACAGGAGTTTGAAAACAGTATAAAGAAGCTCAATAGCTTTTTACTTTACAACCAGGTTGGTCATATTATTTCATGTGATACCACTGTGAGCTTCAAGAGCCTGCAGAATGCTATATACGGTTGGGCCACACAGAATTGGTGAGTGTTGCAATGAAGGTGTGGTTGACATGAGGTGGCAAGTAACCAGCCGCTGAGAGGCCGCTTTACTTCCCAGATACCAGTTTGGTGGGAAGGACAGACATGATCAAAGAATGGAAGCCATCATGGACTAATAACTTAAATATTAGGGTGAAAATGCTTTATATTCACATAAACTGTTAAAATCACTTGTAAGTGTTCTACAGGGAATCCAAAGATGTTTTAAAATCAGCAGAAGCTCAACCTCCAACAAAATTATCACCAAAGTCATAAGACTCATAGTTTAAGAACTATTATTATTTAAACATTTATAATTTATAACTAAGTTATGGTCGTACAGACAAGTTAAGGACACATATGGCACACCAAGTCACTGATGTCAGCTACATGGCTAGGCAGCTTTCTGATGTAATTAACACATTTATAAATTATTAAATAAATTAATTTTTATGGTTATTTAAACACTCGGTGAAGCAGAGTCCTCTACATGTACACAAACACTAGCACCAGCATGTTCAGTTTGAAATAATTACCATGCAGTAATTATTATTGCAAATAGATTTCGATAAAATAACTGATGTTAACAGTGCCTGGTTTGACAAGTATGACGCTGCTACAGCATGCAGAAGACAGCCAAATGAACCTGTACTATATACAGTGCTGCCTGTTCAGTAGTAGAGGATGATACACCTCTATTTAATGAAATGTTTGATACCATTCATATTTTGATGATGTTTTGTTTAAAATTGCATATCTTATGTTCATTATGGGAACTTTCAGAGTTATTATGTTACTTGGTAACTGTTACTGTTCATATTTTTCTTATCATATTTTGAATGGCCATTTCTTCCATTTTTGTGCTATTTATGAAAACGTTAATTATCCCACGAAATTGGATTTGTTCCTTTTGTCAGTAAGTGGCAGATAATTGTATGTTTAATATTACCCAAATCTTGAAACTTCATTACCAAAACTTATACTTAAGGACATATATCTGTTTTCTCTCTATAAAATACATCTGTGTTCTGATTACTACTTTCTTCATAAAAGTTTACTCAGACTTGCTGTAATGTTATCTTACAAATCCTTTGCACTGACGAGGTGTTCTATCTTTCTTTATTGTGATTTAACTTTGGCAAGAGAGTCTCTGTGAAGTGTTGGAGGAGAACAGATGTAAGAAACCAAGTCTCCAACTTGCTTCCATGTTAAATATTGTGATATCTGTATTGTGAGCTGACTATGGGCAAATATGTTTATATCTAGAATGTCAACATACATAATGCATCAGTATGGGAAGAAATATATAACCAGTCAATCTTAAAAGCAGTATATTTTACAATGTCTGTTGCTTCAAACATTCTGACAGACACAGCTGGTGACTCACAGCTATCTCAAATATTACAAAATTTATTCACTGATTGTGAATTCTTTGACATTAACTATATTAGGTACAAACACACCATCTGCTACTGTGTCAGATTTCCTGCTTAGCATGAGTGGTCACCTTAACCACTTCGGCTATCCGTGCATGCTTGTCACATTGTCTATAAAAATGCAACATGGCATAACAGTTAACAGCAAATACTCACCTTCATTTCTTGATGATCTCTTATGCTGCTGTGGCAGTAAAATAATTTGTGAGTGTCAGCTTTACTATAATTTGCTGCAACTTGCTGAGTTCTTGACAGTGCAGCTAATGATTTGGTAGTGCCAAAATACATTTCAAGGAATGCAGGTTGACACAATATTTCAGAATAATTCAGAATCATATGTTTATTGCACGATATGGTTATGAAACTGCAACAAAAATGGCTCACAAAAATCATTGGAAAACTGGGATCCTGATGACTGATTCACCACTGCTTATATATTGCGTTAACAGTCACTACGTATGTCATCCATTATTACAAACAGAAAATTGGTGGATCACAATTGAAAATTTGCTGGTGTATACTTTATGTTGCAACGTGTTATTTCAGTCTTCTCAAATCGCAACATAAAGTTTTACATGTCTTTCAGCTGTTAGTATACAAATTTGTACAATCATTTCATCAACACTGTAATTTACAAAGTTGGTTACATCAAGAAGATTATTAATTGGAAAATGTTCCTAACATGTACATGTGTTTTTATATAAATACTAATGAAAAGCTAGATTCACTTCTTGTGAAAAGAATTCTGGAATTACAAAATGAGAAGTTTTTATTTTTTATGTGTAACTAATGATCAATAACAGTCAAACAAGAGCAGAGATGTAGTGAAATTAATGACAGTATAATAAACTGAGGTTTAAAATGATCATAAATGAAATAACAATGCTACAAAATTTATATAAGCCCACAAATGTGGCACCCTGACACGTGAGCACAACACTTTATGTCATACTATCCTAATGATGACATATTGGTATGTTTCATCTACAGAATCGCAAATATTATCAACTGCAACTGACATGAACACACAAAACGTAGTATATTAAAGCTACTTTGAATCTATTATTAGGTACACTATTGCTTTTCGGGGCAACTCAACAAACATAATGTGGGTACTAAAAATAGAGAAAAAAATCATTCTAAATATGTGCACTGCAAATCATAAAGAACCATGTCAACCATTATGTAGAAAACTTAAAATATTAACTCTGCCATCCTTACATATATGAGTTTATTATACTTTTGTACACCAGACATGAATTATTTGAGGGAAACAACTTCGTCCATTCACATGATACTAGAAACAAATAAAATTTTATGTTTCCCACCCACCTCCTCGGACTGTATGCCAGGGACCTCAATACATGGGAATGAAAATTTGTAATAAATTAAAAGGGAACAAGTTGATGCAGGTGAATTTAGGTTCACTTAAAATAAAGCTGGGTGAGGTACTGACACAAGTTTATTACTCAGTGGATGACTTCATGTAGGACAAACAGGAAATTTAAGCTGGATACAATATGGTACATATTAGAAGAAATATCCTTATAGTGTTATTATTTACTGTAGTGCAATTATTTATTAATGTAAAAATCATTGTAACTGTATTATATATTTTTGACATGTCTCCTGTATACAAACCCAATGGGTTATGGATGTATATTATGAGATGAGATGAATAAAACACAATTCACGACATTTTGGATTATTATCATTATCATTCTTGGCTTGCCTAAGCACATATTAAAAAATTTATTTTATAAAGTCTGCTACTTCAGACACCTCAGAAGAGATTATGGCAACTGGTTGCAATATGTGGAAAATCCACATTCATGTCCCAGTCTGGCATGAATTTTCACGTGCTGCAAATAGATAGCATGTCCACACCTAATACAGCTAATGTCAAAGAATTTGCTATCAGGGAGTAAAATTTGTAATACTTAAAAAACAGTGTTTAATTTGAAAGGGATCATTTTTAACCAGTGTCATTTTTATGTAAATGAAGAGAATCATATTACTGACAGAGTTGAGTTGAAGAAAATACTACGATGATCCATTGCTAAGAATCTATCTTTTTTTTTGTAAACCTGATAAGATCTATGAACGAATCATTCTCAAAACTTTACTGGGCAATGAGCCAAGCAACATTATCTACAAAAAATCAATATGAGTATATTTACTGACTGTTAATCACTGCTACAATATACTTGGCAATAGCATATCTATGATTCTGTTTTTCTGCTTAAGACATTATACATATAAATGTTAGTTGATGCTGACAAAAATGTCAGGAACACAGTTCTCTGTATTTTATTATCTGCATGATTACTGAGCAGAGGGAACAGGGTTATTAGAACAATCATGCATTTGAACTGAAATGGGCCATCCATTCAAAATATTTTTATCAAATATTTGCAGCTATTTGAATAATGAAAGCAATATAGACATGTATTTATTTATAGATATGAATTTATTTATTATATATTACATATTTTAAGTGAAGTATAATAAAACTGTAAATATTTCAATTCTCTGGGACAGGAACCTTGTGTCTTGCATACAGTAGTATGTCACATGACCAAGGCTGTAAGTAAGCAGAGCAGGCAGAGCGCGTCTCAGGGCTCATTTGCTGGTGTTGTTTCTCTTAAGTTGCCTCCTTGTCATTTGTGGTAAGATTAATGAGATTATGGGTGGTCAGAGTGCTGCACATGCTTAGAGTGCTCAATATTTGCATATTTCAGAATTTGTGTAAATTTCAGTTATCACACAGAGCTTTTAAGGGCACTGTGTGTGATTGGTAATACGTATTTCTATTAGTTACAGTCTTTGATAATGTTATATTTCCAAGCATGGACAGAATTTTCCATGTGTCACTGGTGATTAATATAGTGACTTGTACATAATGGATGAAACATTTCCTATCACTCTGCTTACTTCTTAATATCTGTTAAATAGATTTCTTTAGTTGGTTCACTTGTAATGATCACTGCAAGTTAATATTTAATTCAGTGCATTTGCCAACATTATTTATCCCTTGGGATATATTTTCCTTTGACATTATTTCATTCTTTATCAGTGTAATTTATGTAATTGCTTGAAAATCAAGTTTTTTTTATTTGTCTAACTATTCTGCACACCATCTGAATTTTGTGTTATTTGGGCCAACAGGCAACAGCATGGAATCTAACCCCCTACTGCTTAATGAGACAGATAAATATCTGAGTTGCATAATTTCCCAGCTAGGGGAGGCTATTAGATCTGCACTCAGTTTTAGCACACCACATAAACATAAATCTAAAGGCAACCCCCACCCCGGTTACCATCATAAGCAGGGATAAATTCCAGGATGAACTGATGAAAATATTTGACACCAATCAGCAGAAGGTCTCCTTACTGGAAGAACAATTGAAAAACAGGTCCATCATTGAGAAATGATACATTTGTACATACAGACTGTTTTGTTCCTATACCACATTGTGAATTCAGATTTGACAGAAACTGATAAAGTATTGTATTTGATTAAAGGACTTGCAGAAGACATTTACCAATGCTCTTCTGGTAAGGGCTGTCACAACAACTAGAGAATTCATCAAGTGGTACCAGTATATCAAGAAATAGCAACAGAAAAGAATCAGTAGAAATATGACTGACTCCTGAATGTGATCCCTACGGCAGCTCTGAAAGACCACAAAAACCTCACTGTTCTCTGATTCCAGGTGGTGAGAGGAGAGATACAGCATTTTATGAAAACCAGAACTGTAGAACAAGTAATCAAGAGCAAGTAAGCAAGGTGATAACAGCCACAAATGTTGACTGATAGCGTCAGGAGGTAATGGAGAATGTTGAAAAAATGGTGTGTCAATCTTTATCGCCAACCTGTCCCCTGCTGAACACATCATGAAGAATGGATTCAGCCAACTCGCCCTTATGGCAGATCCAGCAAACAACAACCCAGGATTCAACCAATGCAGGTACAACCAACTCATACAGCAAGTATAATGTCCATAGAACAGACATTTGGAAAATAGAGGACAATATGCTGGACACCCTGGACACACTGTATGCTACTGCAGAGAAAGGACACAAGTTTTCAATGACTGATATGCCACCAGACATCAAACATTACAACAGTTCTATTCACATCAGTCAACTACATATGATTACAATCAGCCTGTGGGACAAATCCCATGGTATACCACAAACGAATTTGCTCCCAAACACACAGTACCTGTTCCCCAATGTACAGAGAAATCAGCTGCACCCATCACCACAGACATTAGGTAATCCATGTGGGGCCACCTTCTATGGAGAGGAGGCTGCCAAATGCAAATCCTACATGGACAACAGCCTCCAAGAGGTCAGAAAATCTCATTGATGTCATTAGACCAAAGTGTCTGGGCACTAGTCGACTAAGGACATTATTTTTCTGTAATGTTGGATTCTTATCATCATCATCCAAGGAAGACAATTCTTTATGATAAAAAATGATTGTGCTGAAAGTTGAAAATGGGAAATATGTGTAGTCAACAGGAACATGTATTTCAAGAATAGTTAACAACAACAGAACACAGCCCATTGAACTTTCCACTTAAATGGCATGTAGTCATAACGTCATTCTCAGATGGGAGATCTTGCAGGCATCAGTAATAGACTGTGGAAGATCACAGACTGATGAAGTTTTTGCAACAAGCACATATAACAAAGATGGCTCTGGGCAGTTGTTTGCCACTGGAGATGTTATTATACCACCATATCAATGACATGAATTGCAGTCATAAATCAAGATGTTCACTTAAACTACGCAAGAAGCTATTCAGGCTCACAGACGAAATCTACATACTAGCTACTATCATAAGCACTGAAGATGGTGAAGGAGAAAAAAAGGAGAATTTTGGATCACTAACTGTCACATGTACCCACAACTCATCCCGAAGGGTTTGTGCACAGGGACAATCGAACCAGTCCAGGAAGGGCAGCTTAATGACATCAATGAAAAATCATCCTCTGCTACAACTACAGGCATTGCAGAGGAATAAGCTACTATAGAACTGCCAGTACCATCTGGCCTGACCAAGAAACAACATCAATCAGTCACAATTATTCTGTATCAATTTTCAGATGGTTTCAAATCAGGAGTGGAGAAAATACAGTCCAAGCGGCCCATATCAACACTGAGGATCATCCACCAAGTAGCCAGTGCTCAGGTAAGTGTTGC
Source organism: Schistocerca piceifrons (assembly GCF_021461385.2). NCBI lineage: Eukaryota > Metazoa > Arthropoda > Insecta > Orthoptera > Acrididae > Schistocerca > Schistocerca piceifrons. Next base: position 267,857,405 of record NC_060141.1, read on the forward strand.
TGGCTGAATTTTGGATAATCCATAAGTAAGTGGAGAAGATGCTGCAAGATGATATCATTGAACCTTCAGAGAGTCCTTCATCCTCTCCTGTGGTCCTTCTGAAGAAGAAGGGCAGCAAATGGAAAACGTCATGGAAAAAAGATTTCTACCCATTGTCATGCACTGATGAAACCCTACACTACTTGAAAGAAGTAAAGTATTTTTCAGCTATGGGCATGCAAACAAGGTACTGGCAAATCCAGGTCGATGAGGCTGACTGGAAAATGACTGCCTCCTTAACTCTTGATGGCCTCCGTTAGTTTATAGCTATGCTGTTTGGACTGTTTAATACTCCAGCCACCTTTGAACATATGATAGACAACCTGCTTCAACATTTTAAATGTGCGAGACATCTGGATGACATTGTCTGTTTTTAAGACACCTGAAGAACATCAGAGCTGCCTGGCAGCAGTTTTGAAGCGTGTTCAGACAGCAGGTCTATGCCTCAATCCAAAAATGTGCCTCCTCACTGCTCAAGAAATAAAAATCGTAGGGCACCTAGTGTATGGTGAGAAGAGTCCATCCCAATCCAAACAAATTAAGACCAGTCACAGATTTTGTGACCACTCAGCATGCTCATGATATGAGAAATTGCCTTGGAATTGCTCACACTAAAAGTGACTCATATGGGACTTCTGTACCAAGGTACATCCCTTGCAAAAACTACAGCACAGAGATATCAAATTTTCCTGGAAAAAGCTGTAAGAAGGATCTTCCCTTGTTCTTAAGGAGGCACCAATATCTTCTCCAGTTCTAGGATTGTATGACAGGAAAGCTGAAGCAAAACTTCATACCAACGCTAGCAGTTACGGGATCAATGCAGTTCAATTGCAAATTCAGGAAGGTGCTGAAAAGGTAATAGCTTATGCTTCCAGGGAACCCTACTATCCAACAAGGTCAAGATAAACAATGACACACAACCAGCAAAGAGTGTCTTGTAGTGTTTTTGATCATCAACAACTTCTAGGCAGGTTTAATTTAAAAACCATTCACCTTTGTGGTGGATCACGACTCTTTATGCTGGCTGACTAGCCTGAAGAATTCATTAGCTCAACTGATAAGAGAGCTTTGAGGCATCAGGTGTATGATATCAGTGTGGTATACAAAAGCAGACACAAAGATGTCAACTGCCTTCCAAAGAATCCTTTGACAGAACACAACAGTGTGAATAAAATCTGAGTCATCACTGCAATAAATGAACTTGCTGCTGAACAGAGGGAAGATCCAGCACTGCTGAAAACCATAGAATCCTTGAAGGAACTGCTCAATCCATAATTCCAATTAATAAACAGCATTTTTTTAAGAGGAACTATGATACAGTGGGGTGAAAATGATCATTTGTCATCCCAGGTAATATACGACCAGTTATCTTGGAATATTTTTCATGAAGCTCCAACGTTCGGTCACTTAGAATTCACGAAGACTCTAGACAGAATCAGATGCATATATGAGATGCAAGCCTCTACAGATTGAAGACACTACATGAACCACTGTAATGAACACTGATGGCAAAAACAAAAGCCATAATTACCTCTGGGATATCTGATACCAGACCCACCTGCAGTAGCACCATTCCATTATATCAAAATCAAACTCTTGTGGATGTTGTAGTGGTTCCACTGCTTTTATTTCTTCATTTGTTGTCCTCGGTGCCAACATACTGGCTGAAATATGGGGTTGTAATTTGGACACTGACTACTGTAAATATTGTAGCCGACAAATGCACAGTTGTGTTTCACTGTCTTTTATTTTCACTTTTCACAACCCCCCCCCCCCCCCCCCCCCATATGGTCAATGCACTATTGTTTAACTTTCCATAAGCCTCATTAAAAGTTTGCAGGTGAACCTCCACATACTGCTACATTAGTTTCCTGTTGAACATCTATAAGAGTAAAGCCTAACCACAAAGTTCACAGTTCTTGAAGAATAATCAGGTATGTATGGGGCAGACATTGTCACTGCTTTTACAACCAGCCTAATTGTTTAACACTTATTTCACAGTTAATTTGAAGCATTGTTGTTGTACTAACCAGCACAGGTTACTCGTCTGAAACTCGGCCGTGGCCTGACTGTCTCATGACCAAAAATCGGGCCTTTACTTTTCATCACAATAATAGGTACTGAAACTACACATTGTTTAAAGTTAAATTTAACTCATTAACTTAACTGAATACATCGAAAAATTCTGTCTTTTTAACAGTTTCTTCTACTGAAAGGGTTAGCCCGAATTATTTGTTTAAATGATGAAATTAACATACATCAGTATGTAAACAATGCATTTGACAAAACAGTTAATTACTTTGAAATTAATTAAAGTCTAGCTTTGCAAACATGTTTTCGAATATAGCCAAATAAATACTTTAAGAATATCATTAGTTGTTCCTCCAAATGTTTATAACTAGTACAAAATTTATATTTGTTTATACATCAACAATAAAATTTAAGTTACGAACCAATTACTGATTTCACACTATAATAAAAGATACTAACTAGGAATAGTCAAAATAAATTAGAAAATCAATTACATACATAAAACTAAGCACCAAATTAGCTCTGGTGTTGTATTCTTTAAAACTGAGGGCCAACCTTTCTCTTTTATGAAAATGCAGATTATACTCACGTACACTAATGGTAATTAATTAAATGTGAAAAAACGAATTTAAGGAGGCAGATGGAAAAATATGAGGGAAATTTAAATTATCCAAGCTTGCTTCATCACATCATCCCCTCATTGGATTGACCAGATAGATATAGATAGATATTGCAAATAGCTAACTGGACAATTCAATGACCACAAGTGATGCCAGAAACTGGGTTTAACATCTACACACAAAAAACTATCACATAAGAAATATTACCAAAAACTACAGTACATATATTTTTTTCAAATTTATACTTATGTGAACTGGCCATATGAAAATCCCCATACAAAATAATTAAATACAGATCACAAAATTCCTACAAGTTACACTCTTAACAAAATTTATGTACATTCATCATAAGTGATGTCCTTTTTGGCCTAAACAAGGATTATCTTTTAAAACACATATAATCTGATACAAGTCCTGTCTTGCTTAACAAGAATTTAATCCCCATGGGTAGTGAAGGAGTTAAATTACCCTGCAAATTGCAGTTCATGTTAAGACAAAAAATTTCACTTGCTCAATGTTTAGTATCTTTTGCAATCACTTTCACACTTTTAATTAGCTTTAACAAACTTTCTCTCCAAGCTGTCCATGCCTTCAACAGGTCCGAGTGGCAGTTAGTAAGGAAATTCACTGCAGTCAGCTCCCTTGGAGGTGGTTCTCCTCTGCCACAGTACATGAAAAATCAAACAAAATACCCTACTTTAGTACACTTACTTTTACATCTAGCTAAGTCTAAGAAAATTGTTTAACACTAAAAATGATAGTCATTACTTCATAAATATCAATACTACATATTTTTCATAACATTACAATAATTAGCACTAAAATTGACTATAGTAAGAAAGGTGGTGGCCAGAAAAATTTTTAAATCAAGTGCACATTACACTACAAAGCATTACTCTTAAGTCGTAACTTTCTGAAACTTGTTAAACTTGAAAGACTTTTATTTCTTTCCCATTTGACAAATAGCAAACATTCAAGATGTGCAGTAGCATAGATTTACTAACCATTACTTTATGACAAAAGAATAGAGTCACCATCACATAGCTTAATTACTATTCAAATTAAAATTAAGGGGATGGAAGTTGTACCAAATCATTGCCCTATTTCTCCACTCTGAGTACTACTCTCATTGAAACAGTAAATTAAATCCTCACAACATCACAAAATGTCACCAAATAGTTGACCTGTCAGAATATTCACATCAGTCTAGCACCACAGTTCTCAGTTAATCACCAAAATTACTTTCCTTCGTTCCACTATCTACATCTACATTTATACTCCGCAAGCCACCCAACACTGTGTGGCAGAGGGCACTTTACGTGCCACTCTCATTACCTCCCTTTCCTGTTCCAGTCATGTATGGTTCGCGGGAAGAACGACTGCCGGAAAGCCTCTGTGCGTGCTCGAATCTCTCTAAATTTACATTCGTGATCTTCTCGGGAGGTATAAGTAGGGGGAAGAAATATATTCAATACCTCATCCAGAAACACACCCTCTCGAAACCTGGACAGCAAGCTACGCCGCGATGCAGAGCGCCTCTCTTGCAGAGTCTGCCACTTGAGTTTGCTAAACATCTCCGTAACACTATCACGCTTACCAAATAACCCTGTGACGAAACACACTGCTCTTCTTTCGATCTTCCCTATCTCCTTTGTCAACCCGACCTGGTACAGATCCCACACTGATGAGCAATACTCAAGTATAGATCGAACGAGTGTTTTCTAAGCCACCTCCTTTGTTGATGGACTACATTTTCTAAGGACTCTCCCAATGAATCTCAACCTGGCACCCGCCTTACCAACAACTAATTTTATATGATCATTCCACTTCAAATCATTCTGTATGCATACTCCCAGATGTTACAGAAGTAACTGCTACCAGTGTTTGTTCTGCTATCATATAATCATACAATAAAGGATCCTTCTTTCTATGTATTCGCAATACATTACATTTGTCTATGTTAAGGGTCAGTTGCCACTCCCTGCACCAAGTGCCTATCCGCTGCAGATCCTCCTGCATTTCGCTGCAATTTTCTAATGCTGCAACTCCTCTGTATACTACAGCATCATCCGTGAAAAGCTGCATGGAACTTCCGACACTATCTACTAGGTCATTTATATATATTGTGAAAAGCAATGGTCCCATAACACTCCCCTGTGGCACGCCAAAGGTTACTTTAACGTCTGTAGATGTCTCTCCATTGAGAACAACATGCTGTGTTCTGTTTGCTAAAAACTCTTCAATCCAGCCACACAGCTGGTCTGATATTCCATAGGCTCTTACATTGTTTATCAGGTGACAGTGCGGAACTGTATCAAATGCCTTCCGGAAGTCAAGGAAAATGGCATCTACTTGGGAGCCTGTATCTAATATTTTCTTGGTGTCATGAACAAATAAAGTGAGTTGGGTCTCACACAATCACTGTTTTCAGAATCCATGTTGATTCCTACAGAGTAGATTCCGGGTTTCCAGAAATGACATGATACGCGAGCAAAATACATGTTCTAAAATTCTACAACAGATTGATGTCAGAGATATAGACTACCTGTGCTCTTTTCCAATCATTTGGAACCTTTGGTTCCTCTAGAGACTTGCGGTACACGGCTGTTAGAAGGGGGGCAAGTTCTTTTGCGTATTCTGTGTAGAATCGAATTGGTATCCCGTCAGGTCCAGTGGACTTTCCTCTGTTAAGTGATTTCAGTTGCTTTTCTATTCCTTGGACACTTATTTCGATGTCAGCCAATTTTTCATTTGTGCGAGGATTTAGAGAAGGAACTGCGGTGCAGTCTTCCTCTGTGAAACAGCTTTGGAAAAAGGTGTTTAGTATTTCAGCTTTATGCGTGTCATCCGATGTTTCAATGCCATTATCATCCCAGAGTGTCTGGATATGCTGTTTCGATCTACTTACTGATTAAACTTAAGGCCAAAATGTCCTAGGACATTCTGTCAAGTCGGTACCTAGAATTTTACTTTCGAATTCGCTGAACACTTCAAGCATAGCCCTCCTTACGCTAACTTTGACATTGTTTAGCTTCTGTTTGTCTGAGAGGTTCTGGCTGTGTTTAAATTTGCAGTGAAGCTCTCTTTGATTTCACAGTAGTTTCCTAACTTTGTTGTTGAACCACAGTGGGTTTTTCCTGTCCCTCACAGTTTTACTTGGCACGTACCTGTCTAAAACGCATTTTATGATTGCCTTGAACTTTTTCCACAAACACTCAACATTGACAGTGTCAGAACAGAAATTTTTGTTTTGATCTGTTAGGTAGTCTGAACTCTGCCTCCTATTACTCTTGCTAGACTGATAAACCTTCCTCCCTTTTTTTATATTCTTATTTACTTCCATATTCAGGGATGCTGCAATGGCCTTATGATCACTGATTCCCCGTTCTGCGCTTACAGAGTCAAAAATTTGGGTTTTTTTGTTATCAGTAGGTCCCAGATGTTATCTCCATGAGTCAGTTCTCTGTTTAATTGCTCGAGGTAATTTTCAGATAGTGCACTCAGTATAATGTCACTCGATGCTCTGTCTCTACCACCCATCCTAAACATTTGAGTGTCCCAGTCGATATCTGGTAAACTGAAATCTCCACCTAAGACTATAACATGCTGAGGAAATTTATGTGAAATGTATTCCAGATTTTCTCTCAGTTGTTCTGCCATTAATGCTGCTGAGTCGGGAGGTTGGTAAAAGGAGCCAATTATTAACCTAGCTCGGTTGTTGAGTATAACCTCCACCCATAATAATTCACAGGAAGTATCCACTTCTATTTCACTATTGGATAAACTACTACTGACAGCGACAAACACGCCACCACCAGTTGCATGTAATCTATCCTTTTCTAAACACCATCTGTTCCTTTGTAAAAATTTCAGCAGAATTTATCTCTGGCTTCAGCCAGCTTTCCGTACCTATAACGATTTCAGCTTCGGTGCTTTCTGTCAGCGCTTAAAGTTCCGGTACTTTAACAACGCAGCTTCGACAGTTTACAATTACAATACCAATTGCTGCTTGGTCCCCCCATGTCCTGACTTTGCCCTGCACCCTTTGGGGCTGTTGCCCTTTCTGTACTTGCCCTAGGCCATCTAACCTAAAAAACGGCCCAGACCATGCCACACAACCCCTGCTACCCGTGTAGCTGCCTGCTGTGTGTAGTTGACTCCTGACCTTTGTAAAAATTTTGGCAGAATTTATCTCTGGCTTCAGCCAGCTTTCCGTACCTATAACAATTTCAGCTTCGGTGCTTTCTGTCAGCGCTTAAAGCTCCGGTACTTTAACAACGCAGCTTCGACAGTTTACAATTACAATACCGATTGCTGCTTGGTCCCCGCATGTCCTGACTTTGCCCTGCATCCTTTGGGGCTGTTGCCCTTTCTGTACTTGCGCTAGGCCATCTAACCTAAAAAACGGCCCAGACCATGCCACACAACCCCTGCTACCCGTGTAGCCGCCTGCTGTGTGTAGTTGACTCCTGACCTATCCAACGGAACCCAAAACCCCACCATCCTATGGCACAAGTCGAGGAATCTACAGCCCACACGGTTGCAGAACTGTCTCAGCCTCTGATTCGGACCCTCCACTAGGCTCTGTACCAAAGGTCTGCAGCCAGTCCTGTCAACAATGCTGCAGATGGTGAGCTCTGCTTTCATCCCGCTAGCAAGACTGGCAGTCTTCACCAAATCAGATAGCCGCCAGAAGCCAGAGAGGATTTCCTCCAATCCATAGCAACACACATCATTGGTGCCAACATGAGTGACCACCTGCAAATGGGTGCACAATGTACCCTTCATGGCATCTGGAAGGACTCTGTCCACATCTGGAATGACTCCCCCCGGTATGCATGCAGAGTGCACATTGGTTTTCTTCCCCTCCCTTGCAGCCATATCCCTAAGGGGCCCCATAACATGCCTGACATTGTAGCTCCCAACTACCAGTAAGCCCACCCTCTGTGACTGCCTGGATCTTGCAGACTAAGGGGCAATCAATGGAACAGGACAAGCAGCCGTGGTCGGCCGAAGATCAGTATCAGCTGGAGACAGAGCCTGAAACCGGTTCATCAGACTAACTGGAGAGGCCTTCCGTTCAGCCCTCCGGAATGTCTTTCGCCCCCTGCCACACCTCGAGATGACCTCCCACTCTATGATGGGTGAAGGGTCAGCCTCAGTGTGGGCAGTATCCCGGGCAGCCACAGTCGTAGTCCGATCGGGGGATGCGTGGGACGAGTTGGCCGTCCCCGAGAAACCCCCGTCCGGACACCCACAATGATACCCATTGGCAACAGCCCCAAGCTGTGTGACTGAAGTCGACACTGCCTGAAGCTGGGAGTGAAGGAATGCCAACTCAGCCTGCATCCGAACACAGCAGTCGCAGTCCCGATCTACGCTAAATACTGTTGTGCAAAGAACATCTAAACTATCTGCAGAGCGCACAAACAATTCGACACAAAATTTAAATGGTTATTAAAATACAAGACTGCCTAGTAAATGCAGTAATGCTGCTACTTGCGCACTGCTGACACACTGCTCGGTGGCAGAAGGCTAACTGTACTGTCAGTAACGCCCAAATGACTATTTGAAAGAAATAGACAAATGACAGACGACTACGCGACTTTACATGTCACAGATATTAAAATGCAAATCTGCCCCTGCTAAATACGAAACTACACAATGATGATTGCCGGATTTAACTAAACAAGTGCGCGAAGAACACTCAAACAAATTTTCAACTTGACTACTACGCTTATATGAACGCTAAATAAGCCACTTGCTGCTACTTGCACACTGCTGACACACTGCTCGGTGGCAGAAGGCTAACCACTTTAAGCTCATAATTCCTCAGAACATAAATAGAAGTTTTCAGGTAACATATGGATCCAATGATGTAGCAATATATGACTTGTACCTCACTAAAATATTGCTCTTTATGTTAAGCTCTCATTTCCAGCCGCAGTGTAATGAACTACACTATATACAGGGTGTCCCACTCAAACCTCCCTGATTTCAAAGACCCAGAAAAAACACAGTAGATACAACAATGAAAAATGCACCACATTGTAGAGCATCTCAAAGAATTTATTTGTTTATCATCAATACACCTCTACATGTGAAACATTTGTAGCATGAAGAATATCAAGTGTAGATTCAGTTTCTTGCCAATTTCTTTGTAACATTTCCTCTGTTATTGTTGCAATCACATTAGTGATATGATGTCACAATGTAGGAATATCGTCAACTTTGGGCACATACATGCGGTCCTTCACGAATCCCCACATGAAGAAATCAAGCGGCGTAATGTTGGATGAACGTGGTGGCCAGTCAATGGGTCCTCCGCAACCAATCCAATGATTGGGAAATTTCCTATCCAGGAACTTGCAAACAGCCATTGACCAATGCAGTAGAGCTCCATCTTGTTAAAAATGATGTTGGATTGCAAGTCTCGTAGCTGAAGGTACACAAACTACTCCAACATGTCCAGATACACTGACCCATTCACTGTTTATTCCGCAAAGAAGAATGGTCCAACTATCCTGTTGTGCATTAGCCCGCACCAGACGTTTAGTTTAGGGCTATCACGAATATGTTCAATGACAACATACAGCTTTTGCGAACCCCAAATCTGAACATTATTCGTATTAACCCTTCCTGATAGATGAAAGGTTGCCTCATCTGAGAATAAACATCTTTTCAAGAAGCTGGCATCCATATCATTACACTGCAGCATATCCGCAGCAAATTGTTATTGGCGTGGTATGTCGTTCAGCGTCAGATGTTGCAGAATTTGCACTTTGTAAGCACACACATGAAGACACTGGTGAAATACATGATGCAATGTTGATAAAAGTACATCAAGTTTCCTAGATGCTTCATGAATTGACTTATGTGGGCTTCTGAGAAACGTTTGTCTGATGTCCTCCACTATCTCTTCTCAAACTCCGTGACATGTACTGGCAGAATGTTTCAGAACATTTTGTTGGCAGAAACTTCTTATACCATTCCTTAATTGTTTTTACATAAAGTGGACCACATTCATAAACACAATGATAATTTCTTTGCACAGTTATTGGCGATTTTGTTTCTGCAAACTACAGTACTGCTTGCGCGCGCTGCTGTGGAGTCGCCATTTTCACTTCATACAACCATGCTGCACTCTGGTGGTGATACTTGGCACTTCTGACACGGGAATATAAATTCTTTGAGATGCTCTACAATGTGGCGCATTGTTCATTGTCGTATCTACTGTGGTTTTTCTCTCCTGGATCCCTGAAATCTTGGAAGTTTGAGTGGGACACCCTGTACACAGTACCCAATGTTACCTAGTTCACAATTATATCATCAATACAGTACACCACATTTGTTTGCATGCTGTTATCTTTTGCATTAATAATGCCTGTCAGGTCCATTACTTTACTTACATTTCTTACCATGTTAGCTAGTGGAGTACATTCTCAAAAATTATCCCTAATGCGGAGACAGGCTCCCTAACCATTAAGACCCTAACATTATTAATTATTTTATTATTTCATTATTGCTTCATTAACTAATACATAAACACCTGGTCTGCTTATCTAATGCAAAACTGACTCTACTGAAAGACACTCCATAGTTACAGATCTTTATTCTAAGGCAAACTTAACTCTCCTTGCCATTCAGCCAAAGTTATTACTTCACTGTATTCCATCAAATTGCTTAATATTCTAGCCTGAAGGGCAATGTACATACAAATCTTTCTTACTCTTTCCACACGCATTACTCCAGGCAGCTATGTCTAAAGTTTTAATTTCCTGATGTTAAACAAGGCTGTACCATGACACTTCTATGGGTAGATTGTTATCTCCATATACCGATTGCACCGAACACAAACACTTGTATTATACCACAATTAATATTAAGATCTAGCATTCAAGATGATTTTTACTGCATGTTGCCTCTGCTGCTGCACCCAATTATACTAACTTCATACATGAGCTGATTACTTCAGATGTTAATTATCCTCCACATATTCTGGCAGCTTTCATTTTCAGCATTTTCAGTTTACCTTACCTCATTGTTTGGATATCATTTTCTATACTAAACTATCCAACTGTACAAAATCACATGAAAGTTGAAGATAGAATGTTTGTGATTCACTTATAAAATACAGATAGGATAGGAGAAGAGTTTGACTGCCTTAGGAAACATGAAAAATGAGACAGACAGCTGGGGTAAGCATTATCACCACATAATGAATCCAACATAGAATGTTGAACTCCCTACTTTCCAATTGCACAAGAAATTAATCCAAAATATTACATCACTGCTGAGATTTTGAATCACCAACTAATTGCCCTCCAACAGCTGTCCTGCCAATTCCACATTTAATAGTACCTCTTGTTTCACACTCTTTAATTGTTTACCAGAAGCACTAATAATTGTTATTCCAGAAACATGCATTACTACTATTCCCTCTGTGTACTTAATAGATTCAGAAAATGCCTGTGGCATGCCATTCAAATGACTACCACTGTCCAGCAAAAACTTAACATGTATACCTTGTACTCTTGCTGTTATTACAGGGTGACCCAATTCCTTTTCACTTACCATGTGATGATCTCCATGCAACAAATCCTCATTAATCTTTTCCCCAGAAAAACTATCATCCTGCTTACCAAATTGATTATCAGACACAGTCAAATGACAGATAGCATGGTCCTCTACCCCATTATCACTCTCAAACTCTATCTCTTCATTAGGCTTTACACTATCCTTTTTTATTCTTTCTTTATGTACCACAAGGCCATCATTATCAATTATAAATTCAAATACCTCATTCTCATCACTACTGGATTTGTCGTTGCCATCATCATTACAACTGCAGTCAGAATCAGAACAACTGTCACTTATGCTATGCTTTAGATTTTGTACCACTTCCACCTTTTTCTGTACTTTAGCCAATTTTGAATCTACAATTTCATTTATTTTTACCGGTTTTTCCTCTACCACTACTGCACACTTGATTTCTACCTCAATTTCTGAATAATTTTTAATGTGATCTATTTGGTTCTCAAGTTTAACTCTACTTTCAGCACAAAATTTCTTGAAAACCTCCACCTTCCTACTACTGTCATTACAAAGTTTCTCTTCTACACACTTACTACTCAATATCAATTTCTCATTCATATCAGGTACTACTTTCTTCATACCACTTTCCATCCTATCCATACTACTTGCCAGCCTATTGGTAATACTCAAAATTTGCCTTAACATTGCTTCCACTTCCCCATATGTCATAAACTTTTTCCCTTGTTGACTTTCACTACTAGATTCTTCCTCCTTAACGTTAATGACCTCATCCACTTCAATACTGTTTTCGTCCATTTCACTCTTTCCAATAGGACTTTCGTCCCCATCCTTCAAAGTTACATTCATGTTTGATTATAATCATCACCATCCACAGAACCAGTCGCACTTAGGTCCTCCTGTTCCTTTAACAACAGCTTTGTCCTCAGTCCCACTGTCTTGTTTGTTAAAGTCACTTATTATGTATCACTTAATACAAAACAGCTTTTTCTATGAAACTACCTTATTCTCATTCACTCTTCTTTTGCTGCTCTGCTGCTGCTGTTGTGGTTGTCCTCTTGGTCCATCTTCTTCATGGCTGGGGCTAGTTGTGATTTCTCAGCGAGGTGTCTTGTTTACCTCGGTCAGCTGTGTCCACCTGTGTGCTGACTGGCTGCTCCTGTACTCTATGGTGGCTTCCATAGAATCCGCTTGCTGATTAGCTGCTTCACCTTCTTCGTTATGAAATTCCAGCACTGATTTGCGATTGCACTGCTGCACTATAAACCATTCTTGATTTCACTTTTCAGAGTTCGTGTGTCCTTGTTTATTGTGGTTACGTACAACACTCCTAACCCGGGGCACAATATGTAGTGATTCCACCTGCTTTTATTTCTTTGTTTGTTGTCCTCAGTGTCAATGTACTGGCTGAAATATGGGATTGTAAATTGGACACTGACTACTGTAAATAATGTAGCCGACTGATGCACAGTTGCATTTCACTGTCTTTTACTTTCACTTTTCACAACCCCTGATATACACATTTACATGGCCAGTGCACTATTGTTTAACTTTCCATGAGCCTCATTAATAGTTTGCAGGTGAACCTCCACATAATGCTACATTAGTTTCCTGTTGAACATCTATGAGCAGTAAAATCTAACCACAAAGTTCACAGTTCATGAAAAATAATCAGGTATGTATGGAGCAGACACTGTCACTGCTTTTACACCCAGCCTAATTGTTTAACACTTATTCCACAGTTAATTTGAAGCACTGTTGTTGTTCTAACCAACACAGGTTACTTGTCTGAAACTCGGTCGTGGACTGACTGTCTCATGACCAAAAACCGGGCCCTTATATATCATCACAATAATAGGGGCTGAAACTACACATTGTTTAAAGGTAAATTTACAGAAATTACAATTAAAACTTAACTCACTAAATTAACTGAATACATAAAAAAATTCCATCTATTTAACAGTTTCTTCTACTACAGTGGAAACTCGATTAACCGTCATCTTCGGGACCGTGGTCGTGATGGTTGAGCGAATAGACGGATAACAGAAACACTGTATTCCTCCAAAACATAACCTCAATCAATTATTTTATGTGTAGACACATATCACTCTCACAGTAATATAATAATATTTCGGAGCAAAAACAAATTAAACACGATTGTAATAGCAAATAAAACTATTTATTACATGATAAAAACATCCGTACAGTAGCTACAAAAGTTGCAAAATATGTAATGTACAGTACTGTACTGTACCGTAAACTTACAGGTGAAATAGTTTATCTACCGTGGAAATAGTCAGTCAATTTCTTCTGCCTTTTTGATGTTCGAGCTTTCACTACGGCAATATTTCGTATTTTTGGGAGCAGTAGTGCCTGCATTTCATTAGCCTCTTTTTCACTTTCAGTACATTCTATACACTTGGACAGCACTGTATCAGCCTCTGAATGGCTAATAGTTTGTTTTTCTTCATGGTTTGAACACTCATCTTCATCAGCCCCTTCTACTCCTTCTTCTTCTTCTTTGGTGGCACTTACGCTGGCAACAATTTTGTCATCACTCAAAATTTGAAAACCTCCGTCCACTTTGTCACACTCTCACCACTTTACTTCTTCTGACGTCAAATTTGTGCTGATTTGTAAATTATTGCACAAACTGACCATCTCGTCAACTGTCACACACTCAGGTTCCACTGATTCTTCACCTCTAGGTTGAGGCCAAAGTTTATTCCAGCCGTTCTTGAGATTTGACACTGACAAATCACTCCATGCACTGGCAATATTGAAAATGGCATCTTTAATACTGTAAGACCTCCAAAACTGTTTTACAGATGTTGATTCATCAGATGAGAGCAAACTTTCGATAAATATTTTTCTATAATGACGTTTCATGTTTTCGATGATTCTCTGATCCATGGGCTGTATAAGTGAAGTTGTGTTTGCTGGAAGGAAGAGACATGTTATGTTGCTGTCATCACTTTTCATTTCACAAGTAGTGTGCGTTGGGGCATTGTCTAATAGCAATAGCGCTTTCTGTGGCAACTTTTTTTCAGCCAAATGTGCTCTAACTTGAGGTACAAATTGTTTGTGAAACCAGTCAGAAAAAATTGATTGAGCCATCCACGCACTCTTCTGGGCATAGTAATGTGCAGGGAGTGCATTCAAATTCAAATTCTTGAATGCACGAGGTTTTCTTGATTTCCCAATCACAAGTAGGGGTAGCCTATGATTGCCAGTCGCATTTGCGCAAACCATGGCAGTGATGTGATCTTTTTGTACTTTGAAACCTGGAGCAGCTTTTTCAGAGAGTGATGCTAATGTCTTTTGTGATGAAGCCTTCCAATGAAGCCCAGTTCCATCACAATTGTAAACTTGCTCCCTAACAAGATTCAATTCAGCCATTTTTTTCTTTAAATTGTTCCCAGAACTCAGCAATTACAGAGCTATCCGCACTGAGTTTTTCTCCGCTGATATCAAGTTGGTGAATGCCATGACGAAATTTAAACTTGTCAAGCCAGCTGATACTTGCTTTAAAAGATGAGTCACCATCAAGTTTGTTGTTCATTTCAACAGCCTTGGCCATTATTATAGGCCCTGAAAGTGGAATCCCCTGACTTCTTGCTTGTATAAACCATCGGTAAATTGCAGTGTCCAATCCATCATATTTTGCAGGTTTCATTGTCTTTCTTGTTCGCACATCTCCATCCATGCTCTGCATTGTTGACACACATTGTTCTATTTTATCAGCAATAGAGTGCTGCAACGCTCTGTGTTTGACCGGTCACGGCTCGCCTGTTGACGGGGGGACCGAGCCTCTCGTGTCTGGCCCCACACAACTCGGCTCGGTCACGCACGTACTCGCCCCATGTCTGATGTCCGGATTCCGGACACGCGGATAACCGAGCATGACCGGTCACTGCTGACATCTCACCTCGCCTCGCCCCGGCTCGCTGCACTGTACTGTACAAATCCAACGCCTCTCTCTCTCTCTCTCTCTCTCTCTCTCTCTCTCTCTCTCTCTCACACACACACACACACACACACTATATATTTATCTCTGTCTCTCTCTCTCTTTTAATACAAAAGTAACGTTTCCAAGAACGGGTACGTAACACAGCTAAATTCATAGAGCACTTTCATTTATAATATTTACTCCCGTCTTCCTAACGTCCGGCCATCCCGATTTAGGATTTCCGTGATTTTCTTAAATCGCTCCAGGCAAATGCCGGGATGGTTCCTTTCAAAGGGCACAGCCGACTTCCTTCCCCATCCGTCCCTAATCCGATGAGACCGATGACCTCGCTGTCTGGTCTCCTTACCCAAAACAACCAACCAACCTAACGTCCGGAAATTTTGTTGTAAATAAAACATTGATCACAAGAGACCAATCTGTGTTCATGTAATGTGTTGTAAGCGTCATATAGTGCATCTGATTATGCGAATCAGTCCACATATCAACTCTTGCAGCAAATGTTTTATTAATAACTTCCGCCGGCCGGTGTGGCCTAGCGGTTCTAGGCGCTATAGTCTGGAACCGTGCGACCGTTACAGTCGCAGGTTCGAATCCTGCCCCGGGCATGGATGTGTGTGATGTCCTTTGGTTAGTTAGGTTTAAGTAGTTCTAAGTTCTAGGGGACTGATGACCTTAGAAGTTAAGTCCCATAGTGCTCAGAGCCATTTGAACCATTTAATAACTTCCGCAATAACAGAAGGCATTATGTTGTTTCGTATTGCATCAGCTTGTTCTTTGACATGTCTGCTTATAGTACAGGGATGTGGCATGACATCTGCCACATTAACTTCTCCATAATGGGCACCTAGATGTATTAATTCTTGGCCTAGTTCTCTGAAACCACCAGAAACAGCATTAAAAGATCTCATATCTTTAGCACACATTGCAACACACTTTGTTGTAATACTATTTTTTATTATTGCCGGTATTCCTGAAGGAGCTGTATCTTTGTGAGGTTTGTTGCAACTGTATTTCTTTAAATGAGTGGTTCCCGAATGGAAACACAATAATGTGGAGCAGTTTATGCACGATACGTACCCAGTAGACGCACTGTTTTCGTCTACAACCAACAAAAATATGCTCCATACTTGGCTTTTTAGACCTTCCCGTCTCTTCAATGTGTAAACATTGGTTTCAATCTTACATCTTACTGCACTGCCTTCCCCGCACTGCATGATTACAGAGAGAGAGAGAGAGAGAGAGACCACAAATGAGAAGACTGTACTGGCTGCAGTCTCACATGGATAATGACACGTGTAATGTGTTTGAAGTTACGTGCTACGTATTCGGTCACGGCTTCTATGCTCGGTCACAAGAACTAGTGCGGGCAGCCTATACAGTTAGGGTGTGCTCGCCCCATCTTGAATTTTGTGCTCGCTTACTCGGTCATGCAGGACTCTAATCAGCAACACGTTTTATATCATTAACTGTTATTCTTCCAATACCATAAATCAAAGCTACCCTTGTCGCAGTTTCGCCCTTTCTTAAGCGTTTTATAATTCCAAGTTTTTGATTACTGCACGTCCTAAAACAACACATTTACATTTTTCATACATTTTATCAAGTCACTGTATCACACACACCTGCGCTAAATACGGTAGTGTAAAATATTAAATCAATAAAGTTTATTCAAGTACAAAACACATAACATGGCACAACCCGCTAGATACACTGTGACAATTACAGTCTTCTCGCCATAACTGGAACCGATTCAGTGGTGATTGTTGACTCACAAGTGAGACAAAGACAAGAAAAGGGGGAGATGTGTTAGAACGTCAACTGAAGTTCATATTTTATGTACCATTCTACGGCAGGCGGGTACATTCACTTCCCACTAAAATAGAGTAAATAAGCAAAGTGAACGCGTCACAGCATCTTAGAGCATTCTGTTATTACAGTATTATTATGCTGTTACAGCAGTGACAGTTAACAGAAACTGACGGTTTAATGAGTGACGGTTAATCGAGTTTTTACTGTACATAGTTTAGGCCGAATTATTTGTTTAAATGAAATTAACATACATTGTTATTTAAAAAATACATTTCACAAAACTGTTAATTACTTTGGAACTAACTAAAGTCTAGCTTTGCTAACATGTTTTCTAATAGAGCCAAATAAATACTTTAAGAATACTATTAGTTGTTCCTCCAAATGTTTATAACTACCATATTTGTTTATATGCCAACAATAGAATTTAAGTTATGAACCAATTACTGATTTCACACTATAACAAAAGATACTAACTACAAATAGTCAACATAAATTGCAAAATCAATTACATAAATAAAACTAAGCACCAAATTAGACCTGGTGTTATATTCTTTAAAACTGAGGGCCAACCTTTCTTCTTTATGAAAATGCAGATTATACTCACGTACACTAATGGTAATTTGTTAAAAGTGAAACAACTAATTTAAGAAGGCAGTTGCAAAACAAGAGAGGAATTAAAATTATTCCAGCTTCACAATGTCAATGGATAATTGTCTGCACTGACTACCTCATCTGCTATGCTATCACCAAAGCAGTGCTGCATGCCAGAGTTCTGGAAGTTGTAAAGTTTCTTGCAGAAAACTTCATTTTGAAGCACGAAGTAGCCTAAGTGATTATCTCTGACTGTAGGTAAGTTTTCCAGTTGAGACTAGTGTCAGAGGTAATTTCAAACTGTGACATCACCAACAGGATGAGAAATATTTACCATCCACAGAGTAACAGCATTAAAGAACACTGGTGCTGAACAGTGAAATTTGGATACAGTACTATCTGTTGTGACATCAACATACACCACACCAAAGCCTCACACTACAGGCTTCACACATTCTTCCTGCTCACCGTCATGAGGCCAGCTGGCTCACATATGGATCTTAAATGTCAAGAAGAAGTATTGAGATCACAGTAACACAAAGCCCCATCCAGTGAGATGCAGCCTGGCAGACTTGGTATGGATTTTTACACCTGTACAGAAAGTGTGACTATCAGAACAGTTACAAAAGTACTACTGTGGACTGTATATTATCCTTTGTCACTTGCCGAACATCACAAATTATGTTTGGATAATGAGCATTCATCACGGACACAAAAACATAGAGACATCATACATGTCCTCCGTATAAAGTTCTACTGCAGTCCAGAGGTACAGATCGACGATGGGAGGTTCAAGAAAACTGAAGAAACTCTTGACAGTCACTCTTGACACAGTGAGAGGGACTACCTTTAATACTCATCATGGTGAAGATGACGTAACATCATGACCAGACTTTGAGGATCACCAATGCTGCCATTCAGAGGACCTGGTCAAGATCTACATCCAGGTCACTGTAGTCAGCTCCAAGGAGAACTTCTATAACAGTGGGTCATTGTTTGTCCAGTAGGGGCTGCAATGCTGAGAGTTGTGGTTTACACAGTGTGTGGTGCACTGGTGGCTGGCTTGTGGTGAGTTGCCGATTCAGATCTGGCCACCAACAGTTATTTGTTATTTATTTATTTGTCATTCCTGGAAGGTTATTGGAATAGCTTATGTTTGGAATATTTGTATAGCATGGAATAATTGATGTTTGTATAAATACCATCACTGCAGAATATTGCATGTTTCTGCACATAGCTGCACTCTCCATCCAGGAGGTCAGTTCTGTCTACCTAAATGTTGGCGTTCATAATAAATATGCCTTCAGTGCTAAATTTTGCATTTCAGCAACAACTCTGCTTTTGGATATGGACTTCCATGTTGTTACAACGTGACATTATAATATGATCTGACTATGGTTTAAGAATTTGTAAGCAACATTGTAACTTAATGTTGTATTTGTGCCTCTGAAGCCTCATAACATCTCATGTTCTATTCCTGCTACTAATGAATTCTGTTTATTTGGCAAATAAAGTTCACAAAATGGCATCAATTAATTTTATATCTTATGTTCGTTGAGACATCATGTTCACTTTATGATGGATGGCTTTGAAAATTACAGGTGACTCAGTATTTGGTACAAATCAGAAAGCAGCATAAACTAACCCAATTTAACAAAGTTCACTGCTGGCAGGACAAAATATTATTCTATATGAGTCTGACACTGTAACTATACACTTTAACAATCCAAATACAATCACATAACATTTCTCTAAATAAAATGCTTCCAGAATGAGATTTTCACTCTGCAGTGGAGTGTGCGCTGATATGAAACTTCCTGGCAGATTAAAACTGCGTGCCGGACCGAGGCTCAAACTCGGAACCTTTGCCTTTCGCGGGCAAGTGTTCTACCAACTGAGCTACCCAAGCATGACTCACGCCCCGTCCTCACAGCTTTACTTCTGCCAGTACCTCGTCTCCTACCTTCCAAACTTAACAGAAGCTCTCCTGCGAACCTTGCAGAACTAGCACTCCTGAAAGAAAGGATATTGCGGAGACATGGCTTAGCCACAACCTGGGGGATGTTTCCAGAATGAGATTTTCACTCTGCAGTGGAGTGTGCGCTGATATGAAACCTCCTGGCAGATTAAAACTGTGTGCCGGACTGAGACTCGAACTCGGGACCTTTGCCTTTCACGGGCAAGCGCTCTACCATCTGAGCTACCCACGCATGACTCACACCTGTCGGCACAGCTTTACTTCTGCCAGTACCTTGTCTCCTACCTTCCAAACTTTACAGAAGCTCTCCTGCAAACCTTGCAGAACTAGCACTCCTGAAAGAAAGGAGAGCTTCTGTAAAGTTTGGAAGGTAGGAGACGAGGTACTGGCAGAAGTAAAGTTGTGAGTCATGCTTGGGTAGCTCAGTTGGTAGAGTGCTTGCCCGCGAAAGGCAAAGGTCCTGAGTTTGAGTCTCGGTCCAGCACAGAGTTTTAATCTGCCAGGAAGTTTCAAAATGCTTCCTGGTTAATTAACTATACTATTGTCACTGTATTGAGTTATCTGTGTGTGAACAAACACGCTTTTTTCTGAGGCTGAACATGTGCTCATATTCTCTTGAGAGTTACTTCAAATCACAAGCTTTCTTAAAATGTCATGAAGACTTTAGGGTAACTTTTCCTTAAACAAGGATGCCTACCAGTCAATGATTTCATGCACAGTGGTTCATTTCAGAAAAACTGGTAATGT
Organism: Schistocerca piceifrons; assembly: GCF_021461385.2. Taxonomy (NCBI): domain Eukaryota; kingdom Metazoa; phylum Arthropoda; class Insecta; order Orthoptera; family Acrididae; genus Schistocerca; species Schistocerca piceifrons. The sequence continues at coordinate 267,877,743 of NC_060141.1, forward strand.
GAATGAATGGGAAAGTTCCAACCAAGTTTCTGTGTTAAGTGATACCTCACTGGAAAATATCTGCACATACTTGCTACATTCACCACAAATGTCAAAACAAAAGCTGTATTGGCAAATTGGAATGTCTTACAGGAGTGTTCGCATAGCTACAAAGAAGCTGAAACTCATTCACTTTCCGCATGAGCTTCAAGAACCTGATAGAGGAAAAAGACTACATTACTATCAATGGTTTTTGCATTTTGTTTGCAAAAGTGTTCAGTTGTTGGATTATGTTTTCTACGCCAATGAGGTATGGTTCTTCTAAGTGGCTACGCACACAGCCAGAACAACAGATATTGGAGTTCAGAATTCTTACATTTTCCATGTGATCCCATCACATTCAAAGGTTGGTTTTGCTCCACAGTTTCGCACAAGAATATTATAGGTTCACTTTTTTTTCTTGGAAATGATAAAGGTTGAACATTACCATGGAATCATCCCACAATTCTTAGCTTGTCAGAGGCTGATGATTAACAGTGCTGGCTGCAGCAAAGTAGTGGAATAGCATATGAGAAGCAGTACCATGATATTGTAGTGTGACTTCTTTCGAGGGTGTCTTGTGGTAACACAGATCCCCAGATCTGTCTCCCTCAACTTTTTTTCTTTGGGGACATCTAAAGGACAACATCTACAAGAACAATCTTCACACAGTCAACCAACCGCAGCACAACACTGCAGGCAAAATATCCCGCATAAGTGTAGTAACCATCCGAAAAGTAGCAGTTAACAGGAAGAACTATGTTGAGGTATGTGTTGCAGCAAATAGAGAACATTTCCAGCATCTATTATGAGAAAAGATATATTGTAAGAGTATGCATTATATGTACGTTAATAAAGATTTGAATTTTTAAATTTAACTTCTGGCTCAGACTGTACACGTGATGGCAACTGTAACCATATGGCAGTGGTGGGTACATCATGTAATTAGAAGTGTGAGGCAGTAACAGTGCTGTTGCATTTAGTTTGAATAAGTGAAGATCTTTAAAAATTAGTTGATTCAAGACTTTTCAATGAAACAAAATCCTTGCAGCCAGATCTGCCTTGGGACTTCTGCAGCAAAGTCCAATGATCTTCATGACCACCAATTCAACCAGATGAGTATCAGAGTATTTTAGTAACGTTGTTTTTCTATTTCAAAACTCAATTTATCATTATGCTAGGACGAAAATGTTAAACTGATACGGCAAATAATTAACACTTGTGAACTTAAGTTTTCACTTAATTTTCATCTATTTTGTGAGTAGGAGCATTACACTATTATTAAATGTGATGTATTCAAGGACATTTATTTCTCTTTTTAATATTTTGTGGAACATTTTGTCAAAAAATTGGATCTGTAGATTTCAGAATGGTTTGAACTTTTGTGAATGAGTGTATCTGTTGTAACTGGTTTTCTTTGTATCAAACTGTGTTTTCCTTCATCATTATAGGATGTACCATCTAATAAATTTACCTTTTTATTACTTTCCTTTTAAAGCTTAATTTTTACCCTAGGTTTTGATTAATATACTTCAACTCTGGCCTTATAGGAACCTCTTGCTCATGTATTTTAGATTGTGCACTTAATTGTGGATATTGTAGGTCCACTACTATCAGCTGCATAGGGTGCCAGATTTCAGGTGGAAATCCAAAACACTATGTTTGCAGTTGATATGAAACTTTTTTTCTGTCCTTTACTAAGTAAAATATGTCATTACAAAAGTACCTTGACAACCTAAATGTGAGAAGAGACAATATTGTGGTGCTGTTTGTTCCTCATTTCAGATATTTCACTCACTTTGATAATTATATCTTGTCCTTCTGCTCTGTTTTTCATAATTGGTTTTCTTTGTATCAAACTGTGTTTTCCTTCATCATTATAGAATGTACCATCTAATAAATTTACCTTTTTATTACTTTCCTTTTAAAGCTTAATTTTTACCCTAGGTTTTGATTAATATACTTCAACTCTGGCCTTATAGGAACCTCTTGCTTATGTATTTTAGATTGTGCCCTTAATTGTGGATATTGTAGGTCAACTACTATCAGCTGCATAGGGTGCCAGATTTCAGGTGGAAATCCAAAACACTATGTTAGCAGTTGATATGAATCTTTTTTTTCTGTCCTTTACTAAGTAAAATATGTCATTACAAAAATACCTTGACAACCTAAATGTGAGAAGAGACAATATTGTGGTGCTGTTTGTTCCTCATTTCAGATATTTCACTCACTTTGATAATTATATCTTGTCCTTCTGCTCTGTTTTTCATAATTAAATATCAAAAACAGTACTCATGAAATTTCTGGCCCATTATTATGGTATAAACTAACCATCTACCCTGCTTTATAATCTTGAGTTGATTTTTGGAAGCAGGAGCTTACTACTGAATAATGAAGGGAAGGGATGGCTAGGGTTGGAGGGGGAGAGGGTTTGGAAGAAGGAGTTGATAGTTTGCTCTCATTGGCAAAATATATAGAATCAGTTATAAGTAAACTGAATTCTTGTTAAATAACTTTGAGTTATGAAAGCATTTTGTGTGAATGTGTACTTGAGTAACTGAATATTACTCCACTGACACAAGTATATCTGCAACTACCAATTCAGTTCTGGATTTATTTGATTTTCCATCGAGTGATTAATCAATACTAGTAACAATATTGTTGATCACATTACACATGAAACTGGCTTTTATTAGTTGCCATAAATAACATGAAACACAAAATGCCCTGGCATGTAAGTAGATGAATTTCAGGTCCCTCGAGACTATGTCACTTTTGTATTCATGCAGTATCAATAAACAATAATCAAACTTACCTATAAAATTATATTACATGTATTAACTCAATCGATTTTTAATTCAAAATTTGATTAAATATTTGCAGAAATTACAGGAATGAAAATAACAAGGAAAAAATAAAATTGAGTTTACTTTACCATGAGGGAAAATGTGGAACTTCATTTTCGTGCAATTGTTTCTGTGATTCTGGTACAGAATTTTCCTTTATAAATTCATACTGTCTCTCTGATGTATTACTGCACAACTGTGGTATAAAAAAGAAAAGACATTTACTTTCTTCTTATACAAAGACCCTGTTAACATGTATACATGGATTTTTTAAGCTATCTATAACCATTTCAATATTTAACAGTCACATGTTACACAGTTTGTTTTATCCTGACTGTCTCAATTTCAGGTTATTAAAATCTTTCAAATCATTTCAAAAAAGCTATTACTTCTTTTAATTAACTTTAGCAAAAAATCTTTTGGACCATAAATATTAATACTGTATGCAGTAAAGACACTTGAATACTTAAAAAGTCAAAATTTATAATATGAAGATGTCACAAAACACCATATATATGCACAAAGCCGATATAAGAATGACAGTGAAACATCCACTCATGCACTGAAATTCAGTCGGCTACTGGACAATTACCATGACATATTTACAAATTATGTTTTATTTGTTATTTTTTAGTCATCCAAGGAACAAGGAACATTCCCCCCTTGAACCATGGACCTTGCCGCTGGTGGGGTGGCTTGTGTGCCTCAGTGATACAGATAGCCGTACCATAGGTGCAACCACAACGGAGGGGTATCTGTTGAGAGGCCAGACAAACGTGTGGTTCCTGAAGAGGGGCAGCAGCCTTTCCAGTAGTTGCAAGGGCAACAGTCTGGTTGATTGACTGATCTGGCCTTGTAACAGTAACCAAAACGGCCTTGCTGTGCTGGTACTGTGAATGGCCATCATTTTTCCCGAGGGCATGCCAATTTACTGTATGGTTAAATGATGATAGCGTCCTCTTGGGTAAAATATTCCGGAGGTAAAACAGTCCCCCATTCGGATCTCCAGGCAGGGACTACTCAAGAGGACACTGTTACAGGAGAAAGAAAACTGGCATTCTATGGATCAGAGTGTGGAATGTCAGATCCCTTAATCGGACAGGTGGGTTAGAAAATTTAAAAAGGGAAATGGATAGCTTAAAGTTAGACATATTGGGAATTAGTGAAGTTCGGTGGCAGGAGGAACAAGACTTTTGGTCAGGTTATAAATACAAAATCAAATACGGGTAATGCAGGAGTAGGTTTAATAATGAATAAAAACATAGGAGTGCGGGTAACCTACTACAAACAGCATAGTGAACACATTATTGTGGCCAAGATAGACATGAAGCCCATGCCTACTACAGTAGTACAAGTTTATATGCCAACTAGCTCTGCAGATGACGAAGAAATTGATGAAATGTATAATGAGATAAAAGATATTATTCAGATAGTGAAGGGAGACAAAAATTTAATAGTCATGGGTGACTAGAATTCGATAGTAGGAAAAGGGAGAGAAGGAAACATAGTAGGTAAATATGGATTGGAGGTAAGAAATGAAAGAGGAAGCCGCCAGATAGAATTTTACACAGAGCATAACTTAATCATAGCTAACACATGGTTCAAGAATCATTAAAGAAGGTTGTATACATAGAAGAAGCCTGGAGATACTTCAAGGTATCAGACAGATTATATAATGGTAAGACAGAGATTTAGGAACCAGGTATTAAATTGTAAGACATTTCCAGGGGCAGATGTGGACTCTGACCACAATCTATTGCTTATGAGCTGTAGATTAAAACTAAAGAAACTGCAAAAAGGTGGGAATTTAAGAAGATGGGACCTGGATAAACTGACTAAACCAGAGGTTGTACAGAGTTTCAGGGAGAGCATAAGGGAACAATTGACAGGAATTGGGGAAATAAACACAGTAGAAGAAGAATGGGTATCTTTGAGGGATGAAGTAGTAAAGGCAGCAGAGGATTAAGTAGGTAAAAGACAAGGGCTAGTAGAAATCCTTGGGTAACAGAAGAAATATTGAATTTATTTGATGAAAGGAGAAAATATAAAAATGCAGTAAATGAAATAGGAAAAAAGGAATAAAAAAGTCTCAAAAATGAGATCGACAGGAAGTGCAAAATGTCTAAGCAAGGATGGCTAGAGGACAAATGTAAGGATGTAAGGCTTATCTCACTAGGGATAAGATAGATACTACCTACAGGAAAATTAAAGAGACCTTTGGAGAAAAGAGAGCTACTTGTATGAATATCAAGAGCTCAGATGGAAACCCAGTTCTAAGCAAAGAAGGGAAAGCAGAAAGGTGGAAGGAGTATATAGAGGGTATATACAAGGGCGATGTACTTGAGGACAGTATTATGGAAATGGAAGAGGATGTAGGTGAAGATGAAATGGGAGATATGATACTGCGTGAAGATTTTGACAGAGCACTGAAAGACCTGAGTCAAAACAAGACCATGGGAGTAGACAACATTCCATTAGAACTACTGACAGCCTTAGGAGAGCTAGTCCTGACAAAACTCTACCATCTGGTGAGCAAGATGTATGAGACAGGTGAAATACACTCAGACTTCAAGAAGAATATAATTATTCCAATCCCAAAGAAAGCAGGTGTTGACAGATGTGAAAATCATTGAACTATCAGTTTAATAAGTTACGGTTGCAAAATACTAACACGAATTCTATACAGACAAATGGAAAAACTGGTAGAAGCTGACCTTGGGGAAGATTAGTTTGGATTCCATAAAAATACTGGAACACCTGAGGCAATACTGACCCTATGACTTATCTCAGAAGATAGATTAAGGAAAGGCAAACCTACGTTTCTAGCATTTGTAGACTTAAAGAAACTTTTTGAGAATGTTGACTGGAATACTCTCTTTCAAATTCTGAAGGTGGCAGGGGTAAAATACAGGGACGAAAAGGCTATTTACAATGTGTACAGAAACCAGATAACAGTTATAAGAGTCGAGGGACATGAAAGGAAAGCAGTGGTTGGGAAGGGAGTGAGACAGGGCTGTAGCTTATCCCCGATGCTATTCAATCTGTATATTTAGCAAGCAGTAAAGGAAACAAAAGAAAAATTTGGAGTAGGTATTAAAATCCATGGAGAAGAAATAAAAACTTTAAGGTTCGACGATGACATTGTAATTGTCAGAGACAGCAAAGGCCTTGGAAGAGCAGTTGAGTGGAATGGACAGTGTCTTGATAGGAAGATATAAGATGAACATAAACAAAAGCAAAACAAGGATAATGGAATGTAGTCAAATTAAGTCAGGTGAGGCTGAGGGAATTAGAGTGGGAAATGAGACACTTAAAGTAGTAAAGGAGTTTTGCTATTTGGGGAGCAAACTAACTGATGATGGTCGAAGTAGAGAGGATATAAAATGTAGACTTGCAATGGCAAGGAAAGCGTTTCTGAAGAAGAGAAATTTGTTAATATTGAGTATAGATTGATTTTTTGATAGTATTTGTATGGAGTGTAGCCATGTATGGACGTTAAACATGGACAATAAATAGCCTGGACAAGAAGAGAATAGAAGCTTTTGAAATGTGGTGCTACAGAAAAATGCTGAAGATTAGATAGGTAGATCACACAACTAATGAGGAGGTGTTGAATAGAATTGGGGAGAAGAGGAGTTTGTGGCACAACTTGACTAGAAGAAGGGATCGGTTGGTAGGACATGTTCTAAGGCATCGAGGAATCACCAATTTAGTATTGGAGGGCAGCGTGGAGGGTAAAAATCATAGAGGGAGACCAAGAGATGAATACACTAAGCAGATTCAGAAGGATGTAGGATGCAGTAGGTACTGGGAGATGAAGAAGCATGGAGAGCAGCATCAAACCAGTCTCGGGACTGAAGACCACAACAATAACAACAACAGGAATTGTCATGGTAATAAAATGAAAAACAATAAACACACAGTATACATATGAATGTTCTCTGAGAGTATGGCAGGTGGTCAGCAACGGCCTTGGAGAAGGAACCACCCTAGCATTTGCCCAAAGTGATATACAAAATCCAAGGAAAACGAAATCAGGATGGCCGAACAGAGCAAACTCCATCCTTCCAAATGTGAGGTCATTGTCTTAACAGCTACATTGCCTCATTCAGTTGATCCCTTTTATACAGTGTTCTCTGATTTACAAACAATATGCTTCTGACAGCTCATAATATAAAACATAATTTTGCTCTTCATTTTTTCACACACAAAGGACACATTGGGCTGTTCTCATTTACCGGTATTACCCTCAGATTCCAGAAGTCTCATATCTTGATGTTTTGCAGAAATTAACTGAAAACTGGCTTTCAAGGACACTTGAAATGATGTACACCACAGAGCTGTATTAGTGAAATGGCTTGTTACACTTTTATTAGCACTATTACTGTTGTAGTGGTCAGTTTCAGTTTCAAATTAGACTGTTTATACACGTAAATGACCTCCATATCTCGACTAGACACATTCATGGAAAGTCACTATAACTGATTACAATATCTAGTGAGTAGCACTTGCAAAATATTAACAGTTAGCTGTTGCATGTTTACTAACAGATGGAAGCATTTGCTTGAACTTGTTTCTGATGTTAAGGGTTGGTTTGCCAGACACTGACTTTTATGAATAAGTGAGAGAAAGATGTTACACTACTGCTACCTGAACCCAGACATTTTACTCAAAATGATGTAGCATGCTATCTAAGTGCAGACTAGCAATTTTGGGAGTGGGTGGACTATTTAAAGACTGACATAAAGAGAGTTGTTCATTTCAGAAACTACATAATGTTTTGAAGAATGGCTATGTTACAGTTTTCTATTCTGAATGGATTTGATACCAAGAAAATAATGTGGTCTGCAAAATATGCTGAACATTAATAAATTATAAAAATACACAGAACCATCTTACGCATCCACACTGGGAATACCTTACTTGGGAGTATGGTTGTTATCCTGAAAATATCTTGCATAATGGTATATTACATAAAATCTTAATTAGTGGCTTAATTAATCAGTGAGGGGTGTCATCTGGTTTGGAAAAGGTAAGGTAACAAATGTACAGCATCAGAGTTCTGAATCTAACACGCACAGGGACAAAATCAGCAATGGAAATTATGATGGCGTGAGGCTTAATTATAGCATTCTTTCTTTCTTTCACTGGTGCTATGCCCCGCGTTGACACAGGGTCAGCATTGTTAGGAACGTATTTGGCACAGTTAGTGGAAAGGGGTGGCTGGATGCCCTTCCTGCCGCCATCCCATACCCCCTGGGACAGAATTAGTGTACCCCTGCCGTCTGCATCTAGTGTAATTAATGAAATGGTGCAAGTGTGTTCAGATGTCTGTGCGTCGTGTAACAGAGGTGGAAAATAGAGACCAGCCCAGTATTCACCAAGCAGGATGTGGAAAACCACCTAAAAACCACATCCAGGCTGGCTGGCACACCGACCGACAACAGTAATCGGCCAGATGGATTCGATCTGGGGTCAGTGTGCCTACACGAGTCCAGGAAGCAGCGCATTAGTGCTCTCGGCTAAACTGGTGGGTAAGTATTAATTATAGTATCTCTTAAGTTAATTAGTTCTACAGATATTACAGTATGTTATTGGGAAGTCAAATGACAGTATTTTAAACGAGTATTATTAATTTGCCCAAATATGTCAGTTAGGTCACTAGATATAATTATCATTATGTGTTGCAATAAAAATTTCAGTTATTGTATTTTTAATTAATACTGTTTTTAGTACAACTAATTGCATCACTGCTATCAGCACACTGAAAATACTATATTGAACAATAAAGTCAAATGACACTCAGCTTAAATAACAACATATTATGTGAACAACTGTGTTGAAAATAGAATGAAAATCAAAGAAAAAATTAAGTTATTAATGGGATAGAAGACAAAACAGTTGGAGAATTTCCAGCTTGGCGACTTCTGAGCCACAGAAATGCTGCTATGTCCCTCGCACTAACTCATCTGTTCTTTAGATCATTGTTGAAGAATAATTGGTTAACACAATTCAAAATGCAATTTATATCATAGTTTTTTGTGTTTTTCCCTCAACCATTGCTACAAACATATTTATGCATCAACAAGCATCACAATCATTCAAGACTTCTCCAGTGTCTTGGATACATCATTTACAAACTTCAAGAACAGGATTTAGACAAGCACCAAACTTTATGCTACATCATATTTAAGTCTAGTCTATTCCTGACTCATTTGTAAATGTGACTATTTTAATAATGAAATTTCCTGAATGGAACAATATATAAAATAGTGGAAAGGTAACCACTCACCTATATGTTCAATGCGTGGAGCACAGAAAACAGCGTTCACACTAGGTTTCAAGCAATAGCTCTTTTTTCTAGTGCAAGTACACACATTCACACATACCATCACACATACACCCAAATACACACTCCTGTGTGCTTCACACATTGATCCTCTGTAGGTAAGTGGTTGTCTTTGCCTGACATCATCAATACAAGTGGAATATTTTTAAACATCAGCCAGTTTTAGTTTCCCTAGCAGAATTTTGTGATGCAACCTCACAGGAATTAATGTTTCTTGTGAATAACAAGGCTACTGGAACAATGTGTGGCCACTAAATTGTCACACAGAGCAACCACACAGAGTCACATGATTCCATTCAAGCTCAAAGTTTCTGTTTCTATCACCAGTGATTATTAAAATATAGGCAGTGGGTAATGAATAACTCTGGGTGACACACAAGAGTTTGTTTGAGGTTTCATTTAATTAATGAAATTTCTCAATAAATATCAGCAGTCTATTACACTTCTGCACCAAATTATACAAAGTTCAATACTGTGGTACTCCAGTCACCCATGATATGTCTCCATAACTTCTACAAAGCTTTATGACTCAAATGACATTCAAATCCCACTCAGGTAATGCAGGTTCGCAATTGTTCCTCACTCTGTGTGTGCAGTCCCTATATATCCATGCCTCCACTTTGCCTGCAAATCCTTTCATTTGCTACCCAAATACAGAACTTTCCTTGCCATACAAATGCAAAAAATGAATAAAAAACTATATCTTATAATCTACATTAAAACTACTGGCACCACAGAGTGCCGCTGTCAAAGCCGCATCCACCAATATCAACCACAGTGGTATTTATATTTACTCAGCTATTATTTAATGGAGTTTTTCTTATTATAAGTTACTATACTTTGATTAATTTAAAAGAAATTATTAGAACTAAACATTGGCCCATTTATTCCAAAGGATTTATCCAACTATTTCCACTGATGATGATCATTTGTCCTTAATTTTAATAGTTCATACTGAATATTCAAATTAATTAGATGTAAGACTTAAAATCTACTTAATTCTAGAAATTAGCCATTACCTATTTTTTAAATGTATAACATTACTATTTTCTGCTGCATCATATAATTTCGTGTAGTGATTTCTTGTATATTTAGTCTAAAATCAAGAACTTAGTACAATTAAAATTATGTAAAACAAACATTTGAAGTTTGTACATTGAACATACTTATTATATATGATTCACTGCTGCATGAAGCACATCACTGAATAATATATTTATTACACCTGTGACAGCTTTTTATGAAACTTATTAATTTTCAAAATAAATGTTGAAATGTATTCCTTACGTCTATGATGACTCAGTCATTTATTACTCAATAAAAGGTGGTCCTTCTTTTAAATAGTTTGTATATTTTTCTGAATTGAATACTGTTCATGGATATTAAACACTTTTTACAGCAGTGAAGATATTGCAAGTTTATACTGACAGCACACTGAAATGGTTGCATTCTCTGGTAGCATATAGTGGCAGCCATCAGGTACAGTCTTGGACTATAAATTTCTGGGAATTCTACCTGACACAGTGACCTGAAAAATGCATTCTAGTGCTAATTCACACACACCAGGCCCCTGGCCAGTGACACTGACATTTCCTGTCATTGTGATAGGGTAGTCAGACGTGACCATTGACCACTTTCTCTCAGGCTCACCTATCGCTATAGTGGGGTGCATGGCAGAAGGTGGCAAATGTAATGCATTCAGCAGAGAGAGAGACAGAGAATACCTCACAGTGGCGCCAGTGTGCTCTCTTGTTTCTGTCCATCCATCACCTACCCTGGTAACACAGGGGCAAGCACAGCACCTGGCCACTGTTTCTGCCTCTGCCTCTGACTCAGAATTCATATGCTCAGAAAACTACTGTTGTCACTTCTCAGCAACATGGGGTAGCCGCATGGTCTGTGGCATCTTGTCACAGTTCGCATGGCTCCCCCCCGTCAGAGGTTCGAGTCCTTCCTCGGGCATGGGTGTGAGTGTTGTTCTTAGCATAAGTTAGATTAATTAGTGTATAAGCCTAGGGATCGATGACCTCAGTGGTCTGGTCTTGTGGTCCTTACCACAAATTTCCAATTTTTTCACTTCTTAAAGTAATACTTGTGTTTGCTTTACGTCACCCATAATGAACACTATAATGGCAAGTAATTTGCACTAAATTATTTTCATTCGATTTAGTGCAACTGTTGGCTGTTTTTTATTCGAGACAATTTCATATCAGTTGCTATTGTCACTGCCATGATGAAAATAATGAAATTTGTACCTGCACAGGTAGTGAAGGCAGCATATAGGTATATGGACACATCTTTAAAAATTATGAAAACAGGTACGGCAATAAAATATCACTTATTGTATCACTGGTCTAGATGTTATTTTGATCATTTTTTGGACTTCTGAAGAATGCTATATTATTTTAGCAGAAACTATGGTGAAGGTTTAAAATAAACATAATTTAGTGCAACTGTGGGCTGTTTTTCATTCGAGACAATTTTGTAACGGTTGCTGTTGTCGCTGCCATGATGAAAATAATGAGTCATGCTTAAATGTTTATGTGTTCTCTGCAGCGAATAGGTAGTGATAATTGTAACGGAGACATACTGTGATGATGCATATTTCATTTTTCATTTGCCTTATGACCTTTGTATAAATATCCTTATATTTAAATTGTTTAGTTGAGGTGCAGCGCATTTCTTCATTCGGTACCTCCTACTGTCGACGTAATTCTCTTCTTCTGTGCTGTGATGATGCACTGGTCCCTGAGAGAAAAAAACTTAAAACTAATACCATTACGTAGCTCAGTGGCCACTGATACATTTGGTCATTGCATACATCTGCAGATATTTGCATACTTTGTTTAAATTCATATACATTCATTTAGTCTGTTACCCATTATGATCATTTACTCCACAAAGATAATTATTTGACATTTTTTATGGTATTTTGTCGTTTGTCCTTAGCTTACATGTCTCATACAATTTTTCGTAATGCTTCCTTTTGCTTGTAAATGTGTTGTATATAGCTTAGTATTTAATTAAATCTCTGTGTACATATAAGGAGTGTTTGAAAAGTCTGTGCAAAGTCCGAGAGATGGCACCAGTGGTATGTATTGAGATCATGTTTAGTTAGTAGCATCTTTGGAAAGAATGCGCACCAAGTTTCAGCCATATTGGTCTATTTATTTGTGTTTGGCATTCGTGTGAATCAAGGAAGTCAAGTGGTTGTCAGAAAATGGACGAAGAAGAATTTCAAGCGGTGAGTAAACATAATTTTATGAAAGGCAAAACGCCTCAGGAGACTAAAGAGAAGCTTGATAAACATTACAGTAACTCTGCACCTTCGATTAGAACTGTTTATAAGTGGTTTCAAAATTTTCGGAGTGGCCGTAAGGGCACAAGGGATGCTGAACGTTCTGGGCGCCCTGTGGAGGTTACGACTCCAGAAATCATTGATAAAATCTGTGATATGGTGATGGATGACAGAAGAGTTAATGAGCATGAGATTGGTAGTGCTGTAAGCATCTCGAATGAATGGGTACATAATATTTTGCATAAATATTTGGACATGAAAAAGCTATCCGCAAGATGGGTTCCGCAATTGCTCACGCTTGACCAAAAACAGAATTGTGTGAAGTGTTGCAAGGATGGTTTGCAGCTGTTCAGGAAGAATCTGCAGGACTTTAAGCATCGTTTCATCACTGTGGAGAAACATGGATACATTACTATACTCCTGAGACCAAACAACAATCTAAACAATGGGTTACCAAGGGAGAATCTGCACCTAAAAAGGCAAAGACCAGTCCTTCAGCCGGAAAGGTTATGGTGACTATCTGGAAAAGGGTAAAATTATTACAGGTGCATATTATTCATCGTTGTTGGACTGCTTAAAAATTGAGCTGCAAGGAAAACACCAGTGACTGGACCACAAAAAATCCTTTTCCATCACGACAAGGCACCAGCACACACCTCAGCAGTTGTGGTCACAAAATTAATGGAAATAGGATTCCAACTCATTTCACATCCCCCCTATTCTCCAGACTTGGCTTCCTTGGACTACTATTTGTTCCCCAATTTCAAGAAATGGCTGGCGGGACAAAGATTTTATTCAAAGGAGGAGATAATTGCAGCATCTAATAGCAATTTTTCAGATTTGGACAATTACTATTATTCAGAAGGCATCAACCAATTAGAACAGCATTGGACAAAGTGTCTAAGTCTAAAAGGAGACTATTTCAAAAATTAAAAAAGGTTTGCCTCAAACATGTAAGTAATTTTTATTTTTGCACGGACTTTTCAAACACCCCATAGTTCTTAGGCAGTAGATGTAATTGCTTAGTATTTCTGTTTACTTTGCACTTAAGTTAGGTACTTGCACATATTGTATTCCTATTTGGTTGCACCTTCTGGCAATCTGTTGCGCATGCGCACAGGTCAACGCCTCTTCCCCTACTATTGACGTCAGCGCATATTGTTGAGCACAGACAGCAGAGCCATAAACTAATTTTGTTTATACTTTTGCTTCACATTAAATGGCACGTTACTTCCCACTGCTGTTAATTTTATGCCTACATGTACAAATCAAAAGAATTACTTATGCCTATACACATTACTTAATCTTAAAATACACTCCAGAAGAAAAATTACACTTAGATTTATGTACACTATGTACAATTATCTAGCAGTAGAAAGAAAATATTTTACTTAGCTTCATCATTCTACAAAAGTGTTTATATCTTTGTGAGGTTGGAAACACTTGCCTCTCCTTGTTTTCTCATAGACTAATCTGTAGGTCCCACGGTATGGTATTTTGGAAATTACATAAGGTCCTGAATAGAGTAATTGCCACTTCTTATTCAGTTTGCCAAATTTTGTTGATGTAGGATGTGACTGTAAGAGGACTCGTTACCCTTCAAAAAATTGTGTGACATGTTTCAGTTCCTTATTATAAATTTTATTTCTATACTCAGCGCTGTTTTCTAGTGTAACTATGGCATGTTTGATTTTGTCTTGTAGTGTCATTTCTGTAGTGAGTACCTTGGGTGTGGGTGACTCCCTCTCATTCGTATGTTTTGTCTGGAACATCAGTGCATTAGGTGTGAAACCAGTTGAGGAATGTGGAAGGTCATTGACAACTTGCATGAAAGGAGTTACGTATTCTACCCATAGTGTGTGTTTGTGAGGGGTGTATGTCATAACAAACCAGTTAAATTATTTAAAGACTTGTTCTACTGGGCTAGTTTCTGGGTGAAAAAAAGCTTACTAATATGTGCTTTATGCCCTGTGAGGTCATAAATCGTTTCTACTTTTGTCCAACAAAATATGAAGCATTATCAGTTAGTAGTACCTTTGATTTACCTACTCTTCTCAAACAGTCTCCCTCAATTCTTTTTCTGATGATTGTGGCTGTTGCCCTTTTGATGGCATACAATTTGATAAGTTTCAAGAAAATATCGGATAGTGCTACCTTTTTTTTTTTTTTGAGTATTGGGTGTAGTTCAGTATATTTTGATACAATGGACTGTTTTGATTTTTGATATTGCACATTTCCTTAATACCTGTAGGACTCAACCTCTGAAATTTGTAAAATAACAAAGTGCTGCAATTTTTCCAGTACATTTGCCTACTTCATCATTGCCACATACCTCATGTGTGTCTGTTATAAATTCGTAGACATAATCTTCAGGAAAACACACACACCATTGATCAGATTTTTCATGTTTAATATGAAACAAAACGCCCTTGCTTACAGAACTTATGGTAATCAGACTGTTGTGTTGTACCTTGCATTAATAAAATTCTGAGTTCTGCATCTTGCTCTGTTAATTCACCAAACTCCTCTAATCCTTGTGGTAACCTGGTCGAGGCATGTGCAATAACATTCTGCCTTTAATATAAATGATCTCAAAATTGAATTCTTGTAAATATAGACACCACCTAGGTAATCTACGGTGCAATAGTTTACATGTTAAAAGAAATGACAGTGACTGACAGTCACAGTAAACTTTGCTATTCTTACCCCACAAAAAATATTCAAACTTTTTAAATTCCCATATTACAGCTACACTTTCCAATTCTGACACAGTGTAAGATCTTTCTGCTTCCCATAATGTGTGACTAGCAAAACTGATGACCTTGGGTACTTTATTACCCTCTTCTTCTTGCATTTGGAACAAGAATGCCCCCAGCCCCTGAGATAAGGTCAATAGTCTGGGGCTTAACTACAACCACTTGGTGTTTTCTGATGGTGAAGTGTGACTTAATTCATTACCTGGAGTAATTTCAGTTAGTTACACTGTATGGATACTTTGCCAATTTGTGTCATTGGCTGCTGTGCTGTTATTTTGCTGCCCAAAGGTTGGCTGCGGTACAACATAGGGCATTTCATTAATGCCACTGCTGCAGCTGACTGTTTCTGCTCATATTCGGCATAGGGCCTTGTGATGGTGGATTGTAATTTGCTTGTGCAATGAAATTACTCCTGTTGTTTTGAAAATTTCTTTTAAATCATTTGTTTTTTCCATTCCCATTGCCGTACTCATTACCTCTGGGTATGTAACTTTGTTGTTGTTGGTACCATCCCTACTGTGTGTTCGGATCATGTGTTACTGACTGATTTCGTAACCATGTTGTTGTTGTGCCTGAGTTTCTGTTGCTCTATTGGGTACAGGTCTTTCCTCATAGATTAAGCACTGACGGAAAATATTCAGTGTCATGCTCTGCATTGTGACTAATTTTTCTCTAATGTGCAATGGTAAAAAACTTCTCAGTATTTTTAACACATCTACCTGTGATATTGGGTTCATCCTCTAGTGTTTCTTGTTGAGGTATTTTTCAAAGTATCCATATAGACTATCGTATTTACCACTGAATGGTGCAGGGTTAAAAACTTTACGTCTGAGTCTTTCTTGCACTGCCTCATAACAGTATTTGTTGAGGACAGCTCATTCAAATTGGATGTAAGTGCTGCAACGTTCAGCCACTTCAGTTGCCCATAAGAGAATGTCACTTTGCATGTATCCCATGACAAATCTGATTTTCTGTCCTTCTGTCCAGTTGCATGGAAATACATGATGAAAAGCACTGATAAATACTACCAGATTCATTCTTTTACCTTTGGTAGTTAATGCAGGAAACTGTCAATGTCTCAGTAAACCTTCATCTGCAAAAATAGTTTATAGACACGCATTTTCGGTCGTATTTATGTTGTTATTGTGGTTACCTGTAATTCTGGTTTGTAACTGTTGGAGTTGTGGGAATGTTTACACTTTGCACTCTACAAATGTCACTGGTAACTGCTGTGGGACAATTTGTCGATTAATATCGACAGGTTGTGGTTTGTTCAATGTAGCCTGTGTATTATTTACATGCATATTTTGAGATCCGGTAATATTTTCTTCAAAAATATTGTCGATCTTATCTTCCGCGGCTTGTAGGTTAATGTTTACCTTGTTCACGATTTCACTTTCTTTTTTCTGAATAGCCTTTTCTACTACATCTGTGTATAACTTACACTCAGTTACTAACTTCTCTGCAATGGTATTACCCTTATCTAAAGTACCTGTTTCAGCTTGACTAATGATATCACTCAGATTTTCATTGATCTTCTCTCTCTCCTTCTTAGCACATGCCGAGTCAACTTCTAATGTTGCTACTCTTAAAGTAAGTTCTTCTACAACTAGAGGTACACCTTCACAGTTTTTATTCAGTTCATTAATGACAGTGGTTACCTTACTGTTGAAGACAACTGGTTTTGTGTGGTTTCAATATTTGTATTTGCATCTATTATTTTCCTTATCTGTTGTTCTACTCAGTCATGATGATCGTTAAAAGAATCTAGCTTCTGTTTTAACTCTATAATGTTACAGTTAACTTCAGAAAGTACTTCATGCTTTACTTGTTTTTTCATATCATTCAATTTTGCATCGATTTCATTGTGAAAATTTTTGGCTATGTCACTGAATTTCTGTGAGACAGTGTCTTGCAAATCCTTAAATACTTGTGTTTGTTCTTGTTTCATTATATTTAGATCATGTGTGATGTTGTTCAGATTGTGTATCAAATTACCAGTTTTGGTATTCATATCTCGTTTCATACTACTGAAATTGTTGTTCATATTGTGTTCTATATCACTGAGATTGGTGTTCATATTATCATATTTCATGTTTATGTTAGGTAGTAACTACCATAGTAGTGTTTCAGTTGTACTACTGTGGTTGCTGTCAGCTGTACTTTCTGAGTTAATGTTAGTGTTGTGAACAAGTGGTGTTTGTAACGTGTTGTCAAGATTGATATTTGTATTGCTCTCTGATGTTTCATTCATGAGCAGTACATCACTCTGGGAGATGCTTGACATTGTCTCATGAATTGTAAATATTGTGTTGTCAGAGTTATTCGGCTGTGGAGCATCGCTATCATTTGTCACACCTGTGACACTCATCTCTGACCTACTTAAACCTTCTGCAATAGGCACGCATGGTGCCTGAACTTCAATTGTTCAATCATGTAATTCTATGCCAACTTGGATGATTTCATTTTCACTATTGCTATCAACAATGGACATATATTTTTCTGCCATGTATGATTATACAAAAAAATTTTAACAAAAATGTTAAAATTTCATACGCTAATTATTACACTTCGTAATTGTAATTTATGTGATGTCAAAGCCTGTTTTACATGTATTATGATATGCAAACTATTGGTTGCAACTCATTATGTTTTACTGATCACACGTATCATATTGAAAAATCCTTGTAAATTTTCCACCATAAAATTCAAGGAAGGGAATAATGAGGAAAAGGTTTCTATCTACATCAAAAGACGTGCTACCAAGCGTAACCATGCAAGCAACTTGTGTAGCCATCCTACCTTTGCTGAGCTGAACAAAACAGCTTACTATGGAAAATTATACATAACCTGCATCCAATTCTTATTACTTTTCGGAATTTCTCCTCAGTTTTGAGCCTTTTTGCTTTACTTTCACCCCATCATGATTCACGCAAAAAGAAAATGCAGACAATTAGTTTTTATGACTAATAACAATGTCATAGAAATTTCTTACTATAACAATAGTTAATAAACACTATTCACAACCAGTGCCCTGAAGTCCTATCATGGTCACCAGTTGTGTTGCAAATTTTAAAACAATAAATAAAACGAAATAAATAATTTACGTGTATGCATGTGAAAAATAATTAAAAGGATAAAAAAATTGCGTTATTAGACATGTTCTGTGCTTCTACAAATTTTTAGGCTATCGCACTTCTTCTCTTACATTTCAATTGTCAGTGCAGACAGTGGACTCCAAGTACACCAGTGCATGTCATAAATAACAAAATCCTCCTTACTTGGCTTCACTTCACTTGAATAAAAAATACTTAACACTGGTATCAAAGTTTTTCTTATTTTGAAACATGTATGATACAAAACACTTGTAGCCTGTCATATTCCAAACAGCACTTCTTAACAGAACTTCTACATACAAGAGAGTGAGAAACAAAACCAAGTATAAAGAAAAATGAATGATGATCTTTTTTCATTTGTCTGTGCCTTACCACACATTCGTAATTAATGTCTTCGCCAATGCTTATGGTTGATCGGTGTTTCATTTTTTGTTTTTAATAAATTTTAATTTTACGGTATCCTGGGAGTCTTTCATCATGTACCTACATGCATGTCAACAAATGCCGAATGTTTTGCACACAACTTCATGTACGTGCTACAGAGACTCGGCAGAATGACAATATTAGCTGGAGTGTCACATGGTACACTTTTCTTGCCACTACGCACTGCCTCACAACCTGCATTCGTAGGTGCACACAGCTGTAATTATGTATACACACCATTAAGTTATTTTACTCACGAGCAGAGTACTTGACAACATCAAAGACATTACCAATAGTGTAGTTTTCCTTGTTTAGTTGAAAAACAACTTAGTTATATACTATTTTTTTCTGCAGACTAGCCCTCGGGTCCTTTATTTATTGACCAAGGACATCAACAGAGTAAGCTGAGAAAAAGGGTGCTTAACATCTGGGATCCAAGTATTACCTACTGGGAAGATAGATACTTAAAAATACACTACAAGCAATGTTGCAAAATTCTTCAATGGGTCATTAAAAAGTTAAAATGATATACTATAGACAAATAACGCAAAACTTCAAGAACAATGCAAGGACAATTTGGAGCATTATTTGGCAAAAATGAAATAAACTCATCAAAGCTAATTGTACTGAACTCTCACGTGACAGCAGCAGTGAGATAGATAACTTGGAATTCAAATTACTGGCTACTAGATTCAGTGAATTCTTCCTAACGATAGCTGAAACCACAGAACAAAAAATGACCCATTGAAAATAGATCTAATAAACATACACCAATGCTTACTCCAGCACCAGTTTTTCCAACACATGTTCAACAGATCACAAAAATCATTAGCTTAGTAAAAAGTAGTAACTCTTGCAGCTATGACAGTGTCTCACCCAAAGAACACAAATCTTGTACTGATTTGGCAACACCACCACTGAGTTACCTTTGCAACCAGTCAATGAATCAGGTGCATTTCCTGAAAGTTTGAAGAATGCAGCAGTAGCACAAACACACAAAAGTGAAGACACACAACTGATCTCCACTTATAGATTAACCTCCCATCTTTTCTAAAAGTTTCTGAGAAAGCTTCATACAACAGAATACTGAACCATCTTTCTGAGAATAATTCCTGGACAACAACACAGTTTGGCTTCTATTGAGGCTTCTCTAATTGAGTATACAATATATAATCCCACATGCTCAAATCTACTACAACTGTTGTGGTCTTCAGTCCAGAGACTGGTTTGGTGCAGCTCTCCATGCTACTCTATCCTGTGCAAGCTTCTTCATCTCCCAGTACCTACATCCTTCTGAATCTGTTTAGTGTATTCTTCTCTAGGTCTCCCTCTACGAATTTTACCCTCCACACTGCCCTCCAATACTAAGTTTGTGATCCCTTGATGCCTCAGAATATGTCCTACCAACCAATCCCTTCTTCTACTATACAACAAAAATTACCCTATAGGCTTTTACTGCGGTCTTTTCAATGTCTTTGATTATATAAATCACAAAATTCTGATAGAGGAACTAATATGGTAAAACATTAAAATCTCCCCCTTCCTTGGATAGAGTAATATCTTAACAACAGAAAACAGAGAGTTGCACTAACAAACAATATAACAGGAATAAGATTAAATTTAGAGTGGGTAAAACTAGCGAACTGAAGTTCATTAGCAGAATACTAGGGATCAGTCTGCAAAGGAGACTGCTCACAAAACACTAATGTGATACATCATAGAATATTGCTCATATATGTGGACTTAAAGATGAGATTAGAAGGAAAGACTAATTGTTGGGACTGCACCCAATGAGATTTGAAAATCTAGGTGGAAGACAGGGTAATATGCAATATAAAGGTTACTGTTTAAACGTCATGCACGAGTTAATAAGAGTGAAACGCTAAGTGGATTTTACATAACAGGTAGGGAGCGGGCAGTGAAAAATGGACAGATAAGAAAATGAAAGATGTAGAAAACTAAAATGGAGCAAAGAAAGGAATAGTTACCATTAAGAAATGTTGAGATGGAAGAAATTAACATAAACTATGGCCAACTGGATGGCGAGAGCCAAGGCCATGTTGTACTGATAGCTCCCACCTGCAGAGTTCTGAGAAACTGGATGTGACGCAAGAATCCAGATAGTGCATATGGTGAAACAGGCACTGGGGTAATGACTGTCATGTTGTAGTGTGTCCTCTGCAACAGGATATTGTGTGTTGCCAGCATACACCATTAGCCTATTATAATGGATCATATTATTTTTTTCTTTCTTCATTCTTTTCTTTTTATACAAGTAAGCTATATAATCAACAGCAAAGTAACAAGTTATTTTGTGTCAGAAATAATGTTTTGATACAAAAAAGAGAAGGGTTCTAATCTTCAACTGATTCATTTTCGTATCTTCACCTGTTTGTTCCTTTACGTGGTAGCAGGTGGACGTATGACTAGCTCTGCTGTGCCAGTATTGTTTAAAAATATGTATTACAACCATATATTAAAAAGTGTTATGAAGGTTATTAGGAAGGCAAGTTTATTCATATATATTTACATCACTAACATCCATCTGTTCATCATTTTGACCATGCTGAGAATCCTGCATCAGCAGTTTCGAAGCAGACAAGAGGAATTTGCATGAGCAGTGGAGCGATGATCCTGTATCAGCAGTGTCATAATCAGCTCTATGCACAGTGAAACTAATGAGAAGAAGTACATAACTTTAAATGATGAATATTTATCTTAAATGTATTGACACTGAAGGTCTGTTGATATTAGTACCAGTTAAACTTCACCCAGAATATGTGTACCTTCCAATTTCTTTCAATTATTCTTTCCAATTTTTTTTAATTATTTAGGCAGAAACTCTTAATAAGTTACTGTTATTTATGTCTGTGCCCCCACTCATATGCCACTATTCACTATGCCCATTCATCCAAACTGATAATTTGGTGGTAGTCATGCCGATGTAAACGGCCAAACAGTGTTTACATAAGAGTTGGTATATGACGTGTCATTTCACAGATGGCTCTCCCTTTGATAGAATATTTTTTTCTAGTTACAGGGCTGGTGTAGGTGGTGGCAGGAGGTTCTGAAAAGAGATCCATTCTGTCTGAAATTTTGCTCACCACACCTAGAATAATTTTTTGTCGCCCTCTCAGTCTCCGTAATATTCTTGTTAGACTCTATGCTCCTTCTGCGCATCTCCTTACCCTCTGGGGCTCCTACCCCTATGACCATTCTGCTTCAAGACTTGCCCTGTGCACCCTCCTACCACCACCTACACCAGCACTGTAACTGGCAAAACATATACTATCAAAGGGAGAGCCACTTGTGAAACGACACATGTCATATACCAACTGTTATGTAAACACTGTTTAGCCTTTAACATCAGAATGACTACCACCAAACTGTCAGTTAGGATGACTGGGCATAGGCAAAGGGTGTATACTTGCAACACACAATATCATGTTGCACTGCATGATCTACAACATGACAATCATGACCTCGGTGCCTGTTTCATCACAGGCGCCATCTTGATTCTTCCTCCGACACCAGTTTCTCAAACTTCCGCAGGTGGGAACTATCACTGCACCATGTTATTGGTTCTCACCTCCCACTTGGCCATAATTTACGTTAATTTCTTCTGTCTCAGTATTTCTTCACAGTAACTACTCTTTTCTTCACTCCATGGATATGTGTGTGTGTGAGAGTGTATACCTGTCCTTTTTTCCCCCTAAGGTAAGTCTTTCCGCTCCTGGGATTGGAATGACTCCTTACCCTCTCCCTTAAAACCCACATCCTTTCGTCTTTCCCTCTCCTTCCCTCTTTCCTGATGAAGCAACCGTTGGTTGCGAAAGCTTGAATTTTGTGTGTGTGTTTGTGTTTGTTTGTGTGTCTATCAACATGCCAACGCTTTCGTTTGGTAAGTTACATCATCTTTGTTTTTAGATATATTTTTCCCACGTGGAATGTTTCCCTCTATTATATTCAAAGTAGAATAATGTTTAGCTACGAAAATGTGAGGGCTACCAGATGTTTAATTTGATATTTTAGTCTGCTTTATGCAATACTTTATGCCGTATTATAGACACTGGTGTTAATGATATTTTTAATGATTACCTGTCACAGTCATCAGATTTTACTAGCTTCCCTTCTTCTGACAGTAGAGCACTTCACTTCACAACAGTGGCTCCTTTCAGCTGTGTTGACTGATGAACAATTTCAGTTAGTCCACATTCATGACCATCAGATGATACTAATGTTTTAATTTCATTATTTTCTGTTTTGAAATTTTCACATTAGTCAACTGACACATTTTTGTAGCTGTGCACTAGGATTCTGTTGAGAGGTGAAACTGAAACACTTTATGCTATGGACTATTTTGCATTATGCTGATTTAAGAAATGACAATACTGTTTACATTACTGATTATGCTGTGTAATGATAGGTGTTAGGTATTGTGATGCATTATGATGTCATGATGATCTGAGGACTGTGCTTTTATCTATGTCATGTAGTATCCTGAGAAATATGTGCTATTATGCTGCCTGACATACTGATTTTGTTATCTAATGGTTAGTATTAGAAATTATGTTGCACTGTCATAACTTGAGCATTTGTTATGCTGTTTATGTTTTGAACTGGCTGATGTTATGGAATGTTATACATTTAATATTTGAGAACTGTGCTATATTCCATTTTTTGGTGAAGTTCATAACTGAAATACATCATGTTTGCATACCTGTCATTTAATTTTACTTTATGCTAAGTAATCAGTATGACTGAACAGTTAACTAAAATTTTCAAAAGACTTTATTTGTAACAATGGCTAATTTTATGGAAATCTCACTGTAAAAATATTTAAAGAGCTGATATTGTCACAGAAGCTGAGTAGCACCGTGGTGTAGTGGTTATGATACTAAAGTGTTGCATGGAAGGCTGTGAGTTCAAAACTCACCTGGACTGTACAATTTTAATTTCTACATTCGGTTTGAGTACATCCTAGAAGTATCCACAAATGTCAAGAATCATTGTACTGGAATGTTCTGTAGCTGTATATATACTGTATGTGTTCTGGCCAGAGGCAGTTCACTCCACGTTCTTGTATGTGCAAGTGCTGAATAAACTTTCGTTTAGTGAAGTTAGTGTTCATAATTCATCTAATTACACCTTCTTCTACGTGACATTATTCTGATGGAGGTGCTGGATTTTTGAACTTGTGATAGCGCACATTATCGATGACACAGTGGATCCCATCAGGCTGTGACAGAGCCCCCATTTATGTGGCGAGAAATCCGAGTTCGAGCCATATTCAACAGATTGCAATCTACCAGAGACAGGAGAAGAAGAGGACATTACAATGACAACTACGGTGTGCCACCACATGAGACACTCTTCCAGGTTCTCTGGTGATGATGGCCAAGATCTAGCAAAGTGGCTGAAGGTATATGAGCATATAGCCAAATTTAACAAATGGGATGACACTGTGTGTTTGGCTAATGTATTTTCCTACTTGGAGAGCACTGCCAAGCAATGGTATGAGAACAATGAGGAGAAGTTCACAAGCTGGGAACTGCACAAGTATTTCAGCAACACAGAATGACAGAAGTGCAAGTCCAAAGATAAATTAAAGTGTTGGGCACAGCACCCAGGAGAAACTACAGCATCCTACAGTCAAGATGTCTTAGAGCTGTGTAAAATAGTGGATCCTGTGATGAAGGAGGAAGACAAGGTTGCACATCTCATGAAGGTTGTTGCTGAGGACATGTATCGGCCCTACTCCTGAAGGAAGTTGTGACAGCAGACGACTTCATAAAATGGTGCCAGTATATCGAGACAATACATCAAAAAAGAATTACACGCAAGAAGTTTGAATGGCTTCCAAACATAGTATTGATGTCTGTGATGGAGGAAGCAATTGATTTCACAAGTGTTCTTCATCACATAGTGAGAGAGGAATTTCAGAAGGCACTTGGATTGCACAGTGAGCAAAAAACTGAGACGGTTCAAGAGGTTGTAAGGGAGGAAGCTGAAAAGACATTGAACCCAATCTCTCGTCCTTCATTTCCCTTTAAAACAGTCGAGACCCAGGCAGAGTTACATTCCTACAATGCCACATGAGGAACCTGTTTGGGCAGCAAGAAAGACTGACGTCTGGGGGACCCAGGATAACCAACCAGTATTATTTCCACTGCGGACGACTGGGACATGTGGTGCGCTATTGTCAAGAAAGGTGGCGGATATTTGGTGATGCCTGCACCAGAAGACCGCAGACCGATCTTGGGAGACGCCAAGTCAGAGACGATGAAGATGAACAAGAAAATGTGGGTGCAGGATGATGTAGGTCACCATCGCCGCAAGCTAGCCGCTGGAGAGGACACTCCCCAACACGCCGATCAAGGTCTCCATCACTGTTTAGAAACTCCAGCTGATCACCTAGCCACTGCAACCTGGAAAACTAAAGGGTGCGACCTTCCTTGCAGGTGAGGCCACCGAAAAGAAAAATCCTCCACTGTCAATCACTTCAAAAATGATAGGAAACTACATCGATATCCTCATGGATGACCGACCAGCCCAAGCTCTTGTGGACTCTGGAGCATCATATTAAATCATTTCGGAGAAGTACTGTTGCCAGTTGCAGAAAACCGTATTCACCATCAACAAAACATCTCTGATGAAGGTGGCTAATGGGAAATATGTAAAACCTACAGGAAGATGTACCATACATGTGGGTATAAGTGGCCATACACAGCCCTTGGAATTTATTGTCTTACAAGAGTGTATTCACAATGTCATTCTTGGATGGGACTTTTTGAAAGCTTCTCAGGCACTTGAAGATTATGCTAGAGGAGATGAGATACTGTGGACAGGAAGATGCACATCTGAGTGTGTGATGACTATGTGTGCTGAATGAAATGATCATTCCTGCAGTCAGTGCTAGAAAGGTAACTGTCACATGTCATGCCATGCATAAACCCATGGATCTTGTAGTGGAATGCAAGAGAAGCATACCACTGAAGAATAACTTGGTCATCCCAGCCTCTGTCATCTTGTTTAAGACTGGATTTGGTGAATTGTGGATAGTTAACTGTCACCGAGAACCGCAGATCCTTCCATGACGCATGTACATAGAAAACGTTGAGCCATTAATTGAAGAACAGCAGAGCATCACAGAGACCTCCCATGCCGAATCTGTGGACGAAATTAGCGCTACCACTATGAGACAAGATCTTCTAGCTCAACTGTCAGCAGATCTCACTAAGGAACAACAGAAGAAGCTACTTGCCATTCTTCAAGGGTTCTCTGAATGCTTCAATCCACAGGTGAAGAGCAGATTAGACAAATCAATGGTGTATCACAGGATTAGCACTGGAGATCATCAACCAATAAGCCAGAGAGCGTACCGTGTGTCAGCAACGGAACATCGAATAATTCGCGATGAGGTAGAGAAAATTATGAAGAATTACATAATTCAGCTTTCACAGAGCCCATGGTTGTCATCAGTGGTTCTTGTCAGGAAGAAGGATGGCAGTGGCACTTTTGTGTTGATCACAGGAAGGTTAATAAGATAACTAAAAAGGATGTTTACCATCTTCCACGAATTGACCATACACTAGATTGTCTGAAGGGGGCTAAGTTTTTATCAACCATGGACATGTACTCGGGATACTGGCAAATTGAAGTAGATGAAGCTAATCATGAGAAAACTGCATTCATCACCCTGAGGGCCTGTATGAGTTTAAGGTAATGCCATT
This sequence comes from Schistocerca piceifrons, assembly GCF_021461385.2. Taxonomy (NCBI): domain Eukaryota; kingdom Metazoa; phylum Arthropoda; class Insecta; order Orthoptera; family Acrididae; genus Schistocerca; species Schistocerca piceifrons. The sequence goes on from NC_060141.1 coordinate 267,904,282, forward strand.
TGGTTTGTGTAATGCACCAGCAACTTTTGAACAGATGATGGATAATATTCTACATCACCTGAAGTGGACAATGTGTCTTTGTTATTTAGATGACATTATAGTGTTCTCAGAGACGTTTGATGAACATATAGAAAGACTGAGGGCTGTTCTTAAGTGCCTCCAACAAGGCAAACTGAACCTTAATCCACGAATGTGTCTCTTGGAGCAAAAGAAATCAAAATACTTGGACACCTTGCGTCAAACGAAGGTGTGCCGCCAGACCCAGAAAAGGTAAGATCTATAACGGAATTTCCTATTCCTAAAAGTATTATAGATGTGAGAAGCTTCCCTGAATTATGTTCTTATTCCATCATTTTATCAAAGCCAGGCCACTCCAAGAGTTGTTAAAAGCTGATGTCAAATTTATCTGGGGTGGCGCTCAACAAGATTCTTTCAAAAATGGTTCAAATGTCTCTGAGCACTATGGGACTCAACTGCTGAGGTCATTAGTCCCCTAGAACTTAGAACTAGTTAAACCTAACTAACCTAAGGACATCACAAACATCCATGCCCGAGGCAGGATTCGAACCTGCGACCGTAGCGGTCTTGCGGTTCCAGACTGCAGCGCCTTTAACCGCACGGCCACTTCGGCCGGCAAGATTCTTTCGATGTGCTGCGAAAAGTTCTGATGACTGACCCTGTACTTGGTCTGTATGATGAGAAAGCACGTACAGAACTACAAACAGGTGCCAGTGGGTATGGGATTGGTGCTGTTCTGGTGCAAATTTTGCATGGAAAAGAGAAGGTTATAGCCTATGCCTCTAGGACACTTACAAAAGCTGAGAGAAGCTACTCAACTACACAAAGAGAATATCTTGCTGTGATCTGAGCCATGTGCAAATTTCGACGTATCTCTATGGAAGACCATTCACAGTTGTTACAGACTTCACTTTGTTGGCTGACAGGTCTTAAGGATCCAACAGGATGACTCACCAGGTGGGCACTACATCTTCAAGAGTATGACATTACCATAGTGTACAAAAGTGGAAGAAAACACCAAGACGCTGACTGTCTCTCAAGAAACCCTATGCAAGACCATCAAGACTTTGATGAAGATAGTGACTGTCTCGCTGCACTCCAGGATCTCTCTGCTGAGCAGAAGGAGGACACCAAGATATGTCAAATTATGCTTGGCTTAAATCAGTCAGAGGATGTGAAAGGACAATTTAAGGTTGTTAATGGATTACTTTGCAAGAAAAACTTCGATCTGTTTGGAAAGAGGTGGCTACCAGTGATTCCTAAACACATACACTTAGATGTTCTACAGAAATTCCATGGCACACCTGAGCCCGTACATTTAGAATTTATTAAGACATACGATAGAATCCACAAGAGATTTTTCTGGCCAGGTTTATTTAGGAGTGTCTGTCACTATGTGTCACACTCTGGATAGAGCCAGAGGAGAGAGGCAGTTCCTCAGAAACCACCTGGCTGAGTCATACCAGTTCCACCAGCCAAAACACCTTTCCAGCGCGTTGGGGCTGACCTCCTCTGATGATTTCTAATGTCTGCTACTAACAATAGATGGATTATTGTTTGCTCTGTTTATCTGACAAGCTATGCCATTACAAAAGCCGTAAAAACAGCCAAAGCATCTGAGGTAGCCAAATTCATCATGGAAGATATTATATTACAACACGGTGCCCCAAGGTCGTTACTTATGGATCGAGGGAAAGTTTTTCAATCGAATCTTGTAACAGAGATAAACCGTCAGTGCAACATTACCTATCACATGACAACTGCCTACCACCCTCAAATTAATGGGCTTACTGAACTCCTTAATAAGACCTTGGCTGACATGCTATCAATGTTCGTCTCTGTTGAGCAGAGCAAATGGGATGAGGTGCTACATTTCATGACATTTGTCTACAACACCGCCAAATAAGACACCACAGGATGTACGCCCTTTTTCCTGGTGCATGGGTGTGAGGCAACTACAATGATGAACACTGTGTTTCCATTACATCCTGATGACTTGGACGATGGCTACATCGGACAGGTGTTAACCAGAGCTGAGGAAGCTCGGCAGTTAGCTCGACTCCGCACTCTGCAGGCTCAAGAAAACGATTACCGAAGGTATGACACGAGCCACCACCCTGTTGTCTAAAAGCCTGGTGACCTCTTCTGGATCTTCACTCCTGTTCAGAAGATTGGTCTTTCTGAGAAGCTCCTCAGGTGCTACTTTGGACCTTATAGGGTTGTAAGACAGTTGTCCTGATGTTACTTATGAAATTGAAGATTTCGACCCCAACACAAGACAACGAAAGATCAGAGATATGGTCCCCGTCCTTTGAAAGAAGCCCTACAAGGATCCTGCAAGCCAGGGTAAATTCAAAGCTCCAGCGACAGGCAACAAGCAGAAAGGTGATGAAGAGTGTAGTGACAAATGAAGTTCTAAGAAGATCACCGCCAGGATGAGCATCAGTCATCGGGAGTTGGAGTACGCAGGACCGATGACTCGTTCCCAGACTAGGACGACGACACCAAGATGCTGTTCTCTTACGGAGGGATCAATGTCGCAGAATAAGCTAAGTAGCACCGTGGTGTTGTGGTTATGATACTAAACTGTTGCATAGAGGGTCATGAGTTCAAAACTGACCTGGACTGTACAATTTTAATTTCTATATTTGGTTCGAGTACATTCTAGAAGTATCCACAAATGTCAAGAATCATTGTACTGGAATGTTCTGTAGCTGTATATATACAGTATGTGTTCTGGCCAAAGGCAGTTCACTCCGCGCTCTTGTACATGCAAGTGCTGAATAAACCTTTGCTAAAGAAGTTCGTGTTCACCATTCATCTAATTACACCTTCGTCTAGGTGACAATATGATGCACTTCAATTGTGCTGATTAGAAAATTTCAATACCTCACCTGCATTTCACATGAGCTAAAAATCAACCGTACACAAAGTTTACATGTGTTTTTGCTTCTGTGACCTCTTTGACCTCTGTGACCTCTTTGACCAGTTTGCAGTGTTTTCCTTAATTTGATGCAGTGCAGAAGCTATAACGAATAATGAAAAGCAATTCAGTCCTTTATCAAGAGAATATATCAGACTATAACATGTGCAAAAATATATTTTTTTGTGAACAGTATTCTTAAAATCAGATGATAAGTATTTCATAGCTGCCAGAATGCTGTTTCTCAGCACAGGTGTCAGTATTTGGTGAGCAGTACAGCCACAACAAAGCCTTTCTCAGCACAGAATGCAGACAGCATGTCTATAGCAGTGAAAGGCTTAATAATTTTTTTAATGATAAATTGTGTTCAACTAATCACAATTTTGTATGATAATCTTCTAGTAAAAGTATTACAGTTAATAGAATAGTTTTTTGTGAAAGAATCTAGCTGTAAGGAGAATTAAAATTTGTGGCATATTTTGCTAAAAGTCAAGCAGGAGAAATTACATTAAATCAGAACTGTTGAAACATCATTATGACAAAGTTAATGAAAAACTTATGCTGTGCTATGAATTCTCATAAATGGTTATTTCTCTAATGACTATCTGATGAATTTGAACTACTCTGTGGTTTGCTTGTTTAATACTTTTGCCTATGAGCTGTCTTATACTATGAAATGTAGTCTGTTCTGCTGACTGACCCACTGTGGATGATGACAATGAAGGACTTAATATGAGGAATGTGATTACACAATTATGACTCAACTAATTAATTAAACTAACATTTAAATAGCTTCGGGAAAGTTTCTGGAACAGTAATTTAAATGTCATAGTGGTTAAGCAGATCTACAAATTATGTAATTCGTGTGTTGCTAACCATGTACTAGTCAAATTTGTACATATTTGAAATTTGTCACGTTTCTTGCTATAACTTAACTGATTTATCATTAGGTATCTTTATGATGAGTGTCGGTTACTTTTATATCTATGTCTATTAATTTTGTGGAAATTTAGCTGTAGGGAACATTACCATTAGTGGAGTAAATTTTGTGAGAGTTATAGTGATTGGAAAGGTACAATTGTTGATTTAATTTTGTGAAAAACCTACCTCTAAGTTGATACTATGCTAACATTTTTTAAATTACACACATTCTTTCTTAATTATCATATTTTTAACTGAAGAGAGAAATTTATTGCATTGTAATTGGATTTTATGTGGTTTGCAAGAATATATTGCCATATATTTGGATTACATATCAGCAGTTATTACCATGTAACTACAAAAATTTTACTTATAATGAGAATAGTTATGAGTAGATGTCTTGGCCAGGTGATGTTTCTATCATCATGCTGATGTTAAAGATTGACCTTGTGGAAGAACATGGAAGCTTAATTTACTTATTTATTTAGCCATCTGTGGACATTTTAAAATGTACGGATGTTTTCAGTTTGTGTACATTCATATATTTATACAGTTTGTTGTTACATGTAGTTAAACATTGTGACATATTAGTTATTTACAATCATTTTTTTCTCCTTATCAAAATGTTACATATAGTTAAATATTGTGAAACAAAAGTTATTTACAATCATTTTGTAATAAGGAATTCACTTATAGTGTAAAAGCAGTGTTCCTGCAAAACAGTTTAAGATTTTTCCTATAGCGGTACATGTTATCTTTTTCTTTTACATTTTGAAAAGTTCTCTGCAAAGAGTCTGCTTATTGCTTTTTGTTACAATTCTTACTGCTCTCTTTTGCATTTTAAATACTGTTTGTAAATTCTGATCGCTGTTTCCCCAGAAAATAATACCATAACTGATTACTGAATGAACATAACTAAAGTATACAGTTCTCAAACATTCATTACTGCATGTGGATACAAGGACTCTAAGTGCATAACATGTTGTCGATATCTTTTTTGAGAGTTTCATAGCATGTTCATTCCACTTCATTTGGCTGTCAATGTGCAACCCTAAGTATTTTATTGTAGGTACATCATCTATGGAGATGTTATCTAGTTTTAAATTTAAGGGACTCGTGTTTTTCTGTTCATTCTAAAGCATATTGTATTTATTTTCATTATGTTGAGAGTTACTTTGTTTTCCTGAGACCATTTGTGAACATTCGTCAGCACTTCAGTAGAATTTTCCAGCATTTGTGCTGGTGTTTTACTGGTGATTACTATGTTGTCATCAGCAAACAATATCTTCTCTCCATGGCTGATAGGTTGTGGGAAATCATATATATACACCAGAAACGATACTGGGCCCAGTACACTTCCTTCAGGAACTCCATTATTGATATATTGTGGATCAGACATATGTTTCTCAATTTACTTCAGTCCGCTGGAGACGTGTGATCTGTACTGACTGTACTCTGTTTTCTAGGTATGAACAAAACCATTTGAGAACCACTCCCCTTACTCCTAGTGCCTCTAACTTATGCAACAGCTTCTGGTGGTCAACTGTATCAAATGCCTTAGACAGGTCTAGGAAAAGGCCAGTTACATCACTGTTCTCATCTAGTGATTCTAAAACTGTTTTTGTAAATTGTGCTATTGCAGATTCTGTACCTCTGCCAGGCCTGAAACCATGCTGATCACTGCAGAGGAGGTTGAATTTACTTAGATAGCTCATAAGCCTGTTTTTCATTATTGTTTCTATCACTTTGGAAAAGCATGACTACAGGGGTATTGGTTTGTAGTTTTCAACATTTTTCTACGTCTCCTTTCTTGTGAACTGGTAAAATTTTGGCATGCTTCAGATAGCCAGGAAAGGAACCAGTTTTGAAGGTTTCATTTATGATTTTTATTAGTGGAGCTTTGATACCATTTATGCATTTTTTCAGCACACGTATTGGGATTTCATCTAAACCTGCAGAGTTTTTGTTCGCTAATAGGCTTATAACATTGCATACTTCCTCCTCAGTAGTTGGAAGCAATACCATTGCATTTGCTATATGCTTCTGTATTGGTTGATTCCCCCCCCCCTTCCACCCACCCACCCACCCACTACTGCCCCATTAACCATAGACCTTGCTGTTGGTGGGGAGGCTTGCGTGCCTCAACGATACAGATAGCCGTACCGTAGGTGCAACCACAACGGAGGGGTATCTGTTGAGAGGCCAGACAAACGTGTGGTTCCCGAAGAAGGGCAGCAGCCTTTTCAGTAGTTGCAGGGGCAACAGTCTGGATGATTGACTGATCTGGCCCTGTAACACTAACGAAAATGGCCTTGCTGTTGTGGTACTGTGAATGGCTCAAAGCAGGGGGAAACTACAGGCGTAATTTTTCCCAAGGGCATGCAGCTTTACTGTATGTTTGAATGATGATGGCATCCTCTTGGGTAAAATATTCCGAGGGTAAAATAGTCCCCCATTCAGATCTTCGGGCGGGGACTACTCAAGAGGACATTGTTATCAGGAGAAAGAAAACTGGCGTTCTACGGATCGGAGCGTGGAATGTCAGAACCCCTTAATCAGGCAGGTAGGTTAGAAAATTTAAAATGGGAAATGGATAAAGTTAGATATAGTGGGAATTAGTGAAGTTCAGTGGCAGGAGGAACAAGACTTTTGGTCAGGTGAATACAGGGTTATAAATACAAAATAATGCAGGAGTAGGTTTAATAATGAATAAAAAATAAGAGTGCGGATAAGCTACTACAAACAGCATCGTGAACGCATTATTGTGGCCAAGATGACACGAAGACCACGCCCACTACAGTAGTACAAGTTTATATGCCAACTAGCTCTGCAGATGATGAAGAAATTGATTAAATGTATGATGAAATAAAAGAAATTATTCAGGTAGTGCAGGGAGATGAAAATTTAAAAGTCATGGGTGACTAGAATTCGACAGTAGGAAAAGGAAGAGAAGGAAACGTAGTAGATGAATATGGATTGGGGCTAAGAAATGAAAGAGGAAGCCGCCTGGTAGAATTTTGCACAGAGCATAACTTAACCATAGCTAACACTTGGTTCAAGAATCATGAAAGAAGGATGTATACGTGGAAGAACCCTGGAGATACTAGAAGGTTTCAGATAGATTATATAATGGTAAGACAGATTTAGGAACCAGATTGTAAATTGTAAGACATTTCCAGAGGCAGATGTGGACTCTGACCACAATCTATTGATTTTGAACTGTAGATTAAAATTAAAGAAACTGCAAAAGGGTGGGAATTTAAGGAGATGGCACCTGGATAAACTGATTAAACCAGAGGTTGTACAGAGTTTCAGGGAGAGCATAAGGGAACAATTGACAGGAAAGGGGGAAAGAAATACAGTAGAAGAAGAATGGGTAGCTTTGAGGAATGAAATAGTGAAGGCAGCAGAGGATCAAGTAGGTAAAAAGATGAGGGCTAGTAGAAATCCTTGGGTAACAGAAGAGATACTGAATTTAATTGATGAAAGAAAAAAATACAAAAATGCAGTAAATGAAGCAGGCAAAAAGGAATACAAGCGTCTCAAAAATGAGATCAACAGGAAGTGCAAAATGGCTAAGCAGGGATGGCCAGAGGACAAATGTAAGGATGTAGAGGCTTATCTCATGAGGGGTGAGATAGATACTGCCTACAGGAAAATTAAAGAGACCTTTGGAGAAAAGAGAACCACTTGTATGAATATCAATAGCTCAGATGGAAATCCAGTTCCAAGCAAAGAAGGGAAAGCAGAAAGGTGGAAGCAGTATATAGAGGGTCCTTACAGGGGTGATGTTCTTGAGAACAACATTAAAGAAATGGACAAGGAGGTACATGAAGATGAAATGGGAGATACGATACTGCGTGAACAGTTTGACAGAGCACTGAAAGACCTAAGTTGAAACAAGGCCCTGGGAGTAGACAACATTCCATTAGAACTACTGACAGCCTTGGGAGAGCCAGTCCTGACAAAACTCTACCATCTAGTGAGCAAGATGTATGAGACAGGCAAAATTTCCTCAGACTTCAAGAAGAATATAATAATTCCAATCCCAAAGAAAGCAGGTGTTGACAGATGCGAAAATTACCGAACTATCAGTTTAATAAGTCACAGCTGCAAAACACTAACGCGAATTCTTTACAGACGAATGGAAAAACTGGTAGAAGCCGACCTCGGGGAAGATCAGTTTGGATTCCGTAGAAATGTTGGAACACGTAAGGCAATACTGACCCTACGACTTATCTTAGAAGAAAGATTAAGGAAAGGCAAACCTACGTTTCTAGCATTTGTAGACTTAGAGAAAGCTTTTGACAATGTTGACTGGAATACTCTCTTTCAAATTCTGAAGCTGGCAGGGGTAAACTACAGGGAGTGAAAGGCTATTTACAATTTGTACAGAAACCAGATGGCAGTTATAAGAGTTGAGGCACATGAAAGGGAAGCAGTGGTTGGGAAGGGAGTGAGACAGTTTTGTAGCCTATCCCAGATGCTATTCAATCTGTATATTGAGCAAGCAGTAAAGGAAACAAAAGAAAAGTTCGGAGTAGGTATTAAAATCCATGGAGAAGAAATAAAAACTTTCAGGTTCACCAATGACATTGTAATTCTGTCAGCCAGCAAAGGACTTGGAAGAGCAGTTGAACGGAATGGACAGTGTCTTGAAAGGAGGGTATAAGATGAACATCAACAAAAGCAAAACAAGGATAATGGAATGTAGTCAAATTAAGTCGGGTGATGCTGAGGGAATTAGATTAGGGAATGAGACACTTAAAGTAGTAAAGGAATTTTGATATTTGGGGAGCAAAATAACTGATGATGGTCGAAGTAGAGAGGATATAAAATGTAGACTGGCAATGGCAAGGAAAGCGTTTCTGAAGAAGAGAAATTTGTTAACATCGAGTATTGATGTAAGTGTCAGGAAGTCATTTCTGAAAGTATTTGTATGGAGTGTAGTCATGTATGGAAGTGAAACATGGACGATAAATAGTTTAGACAAGAAGAGAGTAGAAGCTTTTGAAATGTGGTGCTACAGAAGAATGCTGAAGATTAGATGGGTAGATCACATAACTAATGAGGAGGTGTTGAATAGGATTGGGGAGAAGAGAAGTTTGTGGCACAACTTGACTAGAAGAAGGGATCGGTTGGTAGGACGTGTTCTGAGGCATCAAGGGATCACCAATTTAGTACTGGAGGGCAGCGTGGAGGGTAAATATCGTAGAGGGAGACCAAGAGATGAATACACTAAACAGATTCAGAATGATGTAGGCTGCAGTAGGTACTGGGAGGTGAAGAAGCTTGCACAGGATAGAGTAACATAGAGAGCTGCATCAAACCAGTCTCAGGACTGAAGACCACAACAACAACAACAATGGTTGATTAGCAATTTTTGGAAAAATTTTCTGTAACTTTGTTGCAATACTGCTAAAGTAAGTATTCACATAATTTGCTAATTCTTTTGGGTTACTTTCTAAGTTTTCCTTGTTCTTGATTTGTGTGTTTCTACCTCTCTGCTTCACGGTTCCTGTTTCTTGTTTCACTACAGCCCATGTAGCTTTACTTTTATTTGGCTAAATTTATGAACCTATCGTTTGCAGATTTTTTTTTTCCATTTGTAGCTTTTATAGTAGTGCAAAAAAACTGGATCACTACTGTCGTTTTTAATAGAGTTTAGGTATTTACAAGTTTGAGCACATTTTCTAATTCCTTTAGTAATCCATTTATTGTTGGTGGATGTTCCAATAGGAATTTATGTTTTGGGGAATGTTTCTTCATATTTTAATTTAAACTCAGACATAAAATTGGAGAATTTGCTATTCACTTTAGTTTCTATATAAACTCCATCCCAACTTTCATGTGTTAACTTTGTGGAAAACTCTTGCAAAGCTGATTTTATATATGTGCAGTTTCGATTCTTCTTCTTTTTGTTTTTTTTTTTTTTTTTTTTTTTTTTTTTTTTTTTTTTTTTTTTAACGCAAGCTTTTACTTTTATAGTCTGACATAGATGGTCAGACAGTCCCAGATTTTTAACAAGTACATCACAGTTTTCTCTGCCTACATCTGTAGCTACATGGTCAGTGGTAGATGATGAATGTGTTGTTATTCTCGTTGCACAGTTGACTAGTGATGGCATGCCAAAACTACACTGGATATTCATAAATGTGTCACTGGTATCATCTGTTTTAGCTGTGTTTATGTTAAAGTCCCTGCACGAAAGGTTATTATGTTTCAGAGTCAACGCTAGTTCTAGGCTTTGTATAAGTTTTGAAAAGAATGTCTCTAAATTACCACTGGGAGAACGGTATACACATAATATAGTTAGTTTCTTGGGCATATTTATAGCAACTATCTTTATTGCTGACACATCAAAGTCTTTGTCTACACTTACCATGATAATATCATTTCTGACTTTAAATTCAATACTGTTCTTAACATAAATACGTGATCCTCCACCTTTCATTGTGTTTCTGCAATAAGAAAATGCTTGGACATATGAGGGTAAATTAATGTATAAGATTTCACTTTCTTTACACCAGTGCTCTGTAATAAAGATAATAGTGCTGCCTAAGATTTGTAACTCGACTTCCAGCTGTTGCACTTTTGTTTTTTACACACTGAATATTTTGGTGGAGTATTGTTAGACATTTAATATTACTTACCTTTTCTGTCTACTTGATGCCCCATGGATGTTTGTTACCATGTCTGCTGCTGCTCCTGCTATTGCTGGGATTTCTGCTGTTACTGTTGTCTGTGACGCTGCTGTTGATGGTTATGCTGTTGTTGGCATTTCTGCTCTGATTATTGTTTGTACTGCTGCATTTTATGTAACTGCTGTTGGTTATGTTTGTTCTGCTGCTGTTTTTGTTGCTCGTATCATCTGTGATGAGATGGCTTCACAGTTTTGAGTTGATACAATAATGAGTATGATGTTATTTGTGTACATCATCTCAGCCATCTCGTTTATTCTATAACCTATGAACTTTTTCCCATGAATATTTATATGCATGCCATGCCTGGTGAAGTGTTTTCTTTCCATGAATTTCACATTTAGGAAATTTGTGTTTTTGTATGCTTTGCATAATTTTTGAAATTGCCTGTTGGCCTTAATGATTTCCTGGTTGACACGTGACATTTCTATTAGATCATATCTATGTGGTATTCCAGTCTCTATTACACTTTCATTTTTCACTGTATCTAGGGTTTTCTGTAAGTCATGGATGGCACTTTTTAGTTCATTGCAATAGACATCATTTTCACCACCAATTATAGCCAAAACCTGAGTTTCTTGTGTAATGTTATAACACTGTCTGTTTTTTATAACTTCGTGCATATGGGCCCCAGGTTTTACATAGCTGGTAGCTCTAAGATTGTGTTCATTTTGCAGAATTTTTGTGAGATCACGACCATGTCTGTCTGAGTAAACAACTAACTTGGGTTTCCTAAGATACGTGTTTCTGCCATTACTGCCTTTTGGGGCAATGCCATTGCTATATTTTCCTATATCAGCAGTGTCTGTTAGATGCCAATCAGTATTATTAAAGTCTTGCTTGTTTGCTTTTCCACCATCTAGAAGGTCGAAATTGTTCTGTAGTTTTTAAGGTGTAGGCCTGCTGTTAACACTTTCTGATTCACAGTTTTTGTTTTAAAGAAGATTCCTTGATACTTGCTTTAAATTCTCCACAAATTCTACGTATTTTCTAGCTGCATTTATATCACAATAAAGCTCATGTAACACATTTAGTTCAATTCCGGCACTGCACATTTCCATTTCTACTTGGAGACCATTACACAGTTGACCACAATTGCACGAGATTCTATCAGAGTTTAATTTCACAAAACAACTTGTGTGGTACCATTTATGCATTAGTGAGCATGCTCTAATACCTTTTTCCACTATAATATCACATGAACAACACTTTACTGTGATAACAACTCAAAATTTACAGAGCAATTTACAACAGTTTGTATACACGCCACCATCTTGGCAGTAACTTGATGTTATTTGACATCTCTTGCGAACATGTTTTGTGTTGGAGACAGAGATCTGTATGGAAGTATTTGTTGTGTATAACTGCTTACACCAATCATCCATGTATAACTTGAAATATATGTTAATCATTAGAACAGAAAAAAATTTTAAACAGTTGAACTTTACAGTTTAATGAAAATCTTCTATGCTCTTGTCATTACTAAGATTTAGAACTGACAAATATGCACTATTAAAGTGGTTCAGAATGTTCTGTCTTTAATGAATTTATAATGAAATGGATGTTGCTATTGACCTTTCATGATGTTGCAGCTAGGTAACAGATGACTATGGAATTTAACTGTCAAGGTTATTTATGAAGCACCGAGAATTTTTTAAGAGAAGAAATGATATGAACATCATGATGTGTCAGCAATTCTTTGTGACTTATTATGGTGCTAAGTTATGGTTCTTTGTGGATTATGGTGATATTATTGTTGATGATGATGATGCATTAGGTATGATTATGATGTAGGCCAATGAAGATAAAGATCAGGGGCCTGTATCATGGAATGAAGTAAACTGTGTTCATGGAGATATGTGGACTGTATTGATGCTGAAACATGTAATTTTGTGAGAGTAATTAAGGCTGTAATCTGTGACAAGAGAAAATTTAAATGTAACATTTGTAATCAGTGGATTTTCTGAATAAGTATGTGGAATGGCGGAATAACAATTCAAGACAATGAATTATTACTGGAAATGAGATTCTGCATTTACTGCCAGTACTAAGTAACACAGTAAACAAAGTGCAAACAATTATGTGCAAAGTATTAATGAAATATTACAGGTATTACAACTTTGTTCAGCAGTTGACACAATACATACAGTATAAAATAAAAAAGCGTATTCATGTAATGAGTTCACAACTCACTGTCATACTAACCATACAATAGTACTTAGTAGTCACTTGTGAGGTACTTTGTACTTTTATGGTCAAATCTTTATCAGTACAGTATTTTTTATATTTCTTTTTTACCTTTTGCTTCCACCCTCTGGCATACACTTTATGCATTACAATTTTGGAAAGTACAAGGGGGGAGAGGGGGGGGGGGAGGGGGTTATGTAATAGTGTAACAGACTAGTGCAGCATTTGATGCATGTGTTTAATGAAGAAATTGATATAAGGTCACAAGTATGGAGATATTTCATAACTCTCAGCAACATTTTGTTATTCATTATTAAATTGTAAGAAAGTACAAATGCTGTCAAATTCGAAAGTATGTTAAATCAACAAAAATAATCAATTTTTGAAAATATATTGTAAGTAGAGAGACATAAACATATCTACATCTACATCCATACTCCGCGAGGCACCTGGCGGTGTGTGGTGGAGGGTACTCTGAGTACCTCTATCAGTTCTCTCTTCTATTCCAGTCTCGTATTGTTCATGGAAAGAAAGATTGTCGCTATGCCTCTGTGTGGGCTCTAATCTCTCTGATTTTATCCTCATGGTCTCTTCGCGAGATATACGTAGGAGGGAGCAATATACTGCTTGACTCCTCGGTGAAGGTATGTTCTCGAAACTTCAACAAAAGCCCATACCAAGCTACTGAGCGTCTCTCCTGCAAAGTCTTCCATTGGAGTTTATCTATCATCTCCGTAACACTTTCGTGATTACCAAATGATCCTCTAACGAAGCGCACTGCTCCCCGTTGGATCTTCTTTATCTCCTCTATCAACCCTATCTGGTACGGATCCCACACTGGTGAGCAATATTCAAGCAATGGGCAAACAAGTGTACTGTAACCTACTTCCTTTGTTTTTGGATTGCATTTCCTTAGGTCTCTTCCAATGAATCTCAGTCTGGCATCTGCTTTACCGACAATCATCTTTATATGATCATTCCATTTTAAATCACTCCTAATGCCTACTCCCAGATAATTTATGGAATTAACTGCTTCCAGTTGTAGCTAAATGATAAAGGACCTTTCTTTATATGTATTCGCAGCACATTACACTTGTCTACATTGAGATTCAATTGCCATCGTGCCAAAACAATCTCACTTATTTGGCATGTGTTACAACTGCTGGAATATTAGAAAGGTCTATGGCCTATTTTCTTTTATCTAGCAGAAAGTGACAAAATAGATGTAATCTGGTCAAGAAACCACACCAGTCTTGGGTACTATTAACATCAACAGCTTTTTCTGTATTAGACAGCGACATTTTGATTTCTCATGTAGCAAAACATTTGATGAACTTTGATGAGGTGATAGATTCTTTCACAGAAACTAAAGCTTGCCATGTAAAGCTGTAGCAAGATTACACAGAAAAGATGCTGGAACCTAAGGACTGAAGAAATGTACACTGTCTTGCTTGTCTCTTGTCTTTTTTAGTTTTATGTTTCCTTTATTTAATTTTCTGTCATATGAAAGAGAAAGTTATTAGCTAATAGGCAATAACGAGTGCAAATTTTCTGGAACTTATACGTTTTATCTATCAAACTCTTCAGAAAGATGTGTGCTACAAAATGAACATATTTTTGCAATATTTTTTCTTTTTAATTTTTGACGTCCTATCTCAAACACTTGAAGGACAGGTGGCAGGGGGGGGGGGGGGGGGTCACTATCAAGTTTTTGTTGCTCTTGCTCTGGTTCGGAGATATTGTAGGTCTGGGGCTAGCTATGGTGGACCCTTGTGTGCTGTCAGACACCTCACTTTTGCACATATGGCAAAAACAGTTGTCTCTGCAGGTGTGCTTAGCCTTGACAATGTACAAGAGTCAGCCATTAAGTGAGCTGTAGCAGTGTGCTCATAGAGAACATGTCCTGCTTCACTCACTCACCACAGTGGCTGCCGCCGCAACCACCATAATAACAAATCCCCCCCCCCCCCCCCCCCCCCCCCCCCCCGAAGCATGGCTGACTCAACTGCCTTGGCCTGTACTGCAATGGTTGTCTGATGACCACCGGACATGAATGAGGATCTCTGATCCCTCCATGCCACCACTGATCAGCTGATGGTCCAGCTGCAGTGCTTACAGAAATGTGACATCCTAATAGAGCACACACACGCACGTTCACACTGCAAGATGTGAGCCACATGACACATAAACAACAAACTGGTCATTGCTGGTTCCAAAAGCATTTTGACTCACATGCTACCTAGTGCAGGCTGCCATGTTCACTCACTAGCGCCCCCAAAGGTCACCATTGAATAGGTATATGCAGGAAGACAATGGAAATTGATTAATAATTGCTTGAATAATTGGAAAAATTGATTGGAAAGAATAGTTGAAAGAAATTTGAAGGTAACTGATGAATATGTGCACAATCCTGGGTGAATTTTTGACTGATAGCAATGTCAACAGACCTTCAATATCAATACATTCAAGGTCAATATTCATAATTTGCATTACGTACTGCTTCACATTAATTCCATTGTGTTCCATCTTGATTGCGACAATGTCAATGCTGGATCACTCCTCCGGGTATCAGGTAAATTCTTCTTGTATGGTTCGGACCTCTAGATTCAGGATCTCAGCAGCAAGCGAAACGATGAACAAATAGGAGTGGACATCTTGAATATATGAATAAATTTTCCTTTCCTAGTAAATTATTTTAACACTTTTAATGTACGGTTGAAATACACATTTTTTAACAATGCTGGTACAATGGATCTAAACATATGCCCGCACTCTACCACTTATCAAAACAAACGGGTGAAGATAAATTGAAGAGCATATTTCTTATTTTGTTTCATACAGATGTATCAAAACATTATCCTTGCCACAAAACAACTCATTAATTTATCTTTGTCGGTGTCTATAACCCACTCAGTTTACATATAAGAAAATAAAAGAACGAAAAAAATAATATGATTCAACACAGTGCCTTGTCCTTTCCAACAGCCACATTATCCTTGGAATAGAGTGACAGCTACTATCTCATACCTGCCTGAGGGTGGACAACCCCAGCGCACTTACATTAGAGGACAACAGAAGCTGGTTGGAGCAGCATTATCACCACAATCTGCAAGCGACCATCCATAGTTTGGAGGAGGAGAGTGATGCAAACAGAGGCACATTCAACAATTTATGTTCAGAAAATGACTGACTGAAGACTACCATGCCGAAAAAGGAGTCTGACCTGCATACAGCTCAAGTGACTGTAAATGGCTGATGGCACAGCAACAGCACCTGAGCCATTGCGACAGACAACAAAATGTGGCATGGTTAGACACAAGACGGGGCACCACATTTGGACAACATCAGGTCCACTAGTTTTTTCCCATGTCCACAGACTCGCACCTGATTGCCTACGTAAAATGGAGGCCATTTTTGATGAGATGTTACAAAAAGGAATCACCCAACCATCAGACAGCCCATGGTCCTCCCAACTACACCTCATCTGTTAGAAAAATGGTTCATGGTGTCTGTGCAGTGACTACTGGGCACTGAATGCCTGAACTGTGCTGGACAGATACTCCATGCTGCACATACAATAATTTACTCATTCGCGAGCCAGAATCACCAAATTCAGTGTGTTGGAATGCTGTAAAGCTTGCAACCAGATTTCCGTGGCAAAAACCAGATACATAAAATAGCAGTGACAACCCCATTTGGACTGTCTGAATTTTTGATCACACCATTTGGGCTCATAAATGTTGTACAAACTTAACGAAGGTTTATGGACAGTGTATTGAGGCAGTTAGCTTATTGTTTTTGCCTACCTAGACAATATTTTGGTATTCTCCGAAAATGATGAGGACCATGAGAAGCACATGAAGGAGTTGAGAAACATGCTCAGTGATCATGGAATAACAGTTAACAAGGGCAAGTGCATGTTCAGAGAACCACTGGTAACCTTCCTAGGTTACAAAGGGTCAGCTCAGGGCACTTTTCCACTGCCGGGAAGGTTGAAATTGTTGCATACCCTCCCTCAACCTTAAAATTATCAAGAACTCAGGTGATTCCTAGGAATGATAAACTTCTATCAATGCCACCTCCCCAGAACGACCACCATTCACACATCACTAAACAATGCATTGACTGGATATAATCAAAATGGTAAATGCTCGCTTCCATGGACACCTGATATGGAGTTGGCCTTCACGAAATGCAAAACGGCCAGCATGATTTGGTGACTCTTGCACACCCTGCACCAGGAGCTTACCTAGCCTTAGTAGTCGATTCAGGCCAGTTCATAATAAGTGCGACACTACACCAGAAGATGAATGGACATTAGCAACCACTAAATTTTTTTCTCTCAGAAGTTATAGGCTGACCAAACTCATTGGAATGCATATGACAGGGAACTCCTCATTATGTACAATGGTGACAAACATTTCTGCCCCTTCATTGAGAGCAGACCTGTCACAAGATTCGCTGACGACAAACCCATCACTTCACGTTTCCCCAAAATCAGTGATCATGTTCTTCTTTAGCAGGCTCACCAGATCGAGCACATATGCCAATTTTCTACAGATATGTGCCATATCCACAGAGCTGACAATATTGTGGCAGACTCTTTTCCATGCATCAATGAGCTAACTCCAATGTTAGATTACTCAGAACTTGCATGTGCTCAAACTTTGGACACACAGTTACAGTCTTTGTTGACAGAACTCTTCCACTGGTCTGCATTTCCAACTTACAGATGTGCCCTGTGGCTTATCTAAGGTATGGTACAACATCTCTACTGACAGACCATGCTGATACATTACTCCCCACTTCTGACAAAAACTATTTGACAGCACCCACAATCCTTGCACCCAGGAACTAATACCTTGGTACAGTTAGTGACAGTTTTTCATGGCAGTCAACCAAGAAATGAACATGGGAGTGGGCCTGCATGTGCCTTCAGTGTCAATATGGTATGGTAAAGTAGGATGCCAAGTGCATGCTTCAGTAGGACAATCCCAAATTCTAACGCACATTTCAGGCATGTTCACATTGATTTGGTCAGATCCTCTCCCTTCTAAAGTCTATAAGTATTTGTTTATGGCAGTGGATTGTTGCACAATGTGGGCAGATGCCATTCCAATCAGGGACATCTTCGTGGAAACTACCGCATGACCATTGATGGAAACTGGGATGGCTCATTTTGGGTATCCACTTTTCATTACCACCAAACAGGGATACCAATTTGAGTCCACATTGTTACAGCAATTGTCACAACTTTGTGGTTTCCAATGTAACCAGATAAGTAGCTACTACCCAGGCAGCAACGACTTGGTGGAAACATGGTACCACACCTTAAAGGCTGCCCTGATGTGCCACAAAAACTCTTGGACTCAAGCGTTGCTTTTGGTTTTGTTGGGTTTACGGACTGCCTTAAAAACTGACATGGCCTATTCATTGACAGAATGAGTATATGGGGAACCATTACATGTCCCAGTGGAATTTCTTGTGCCCATGCCACTCTCGATTGAGGCATACCTACCCCCACCTCTTGCAACAAATCAGAAAGCACACAACTCTGACGTCACATCACAGCACACGCCCGATTTTCACACACAAAGCTTTCAATAGTTGTCCACACATCATGCTTGGCATGGATCTGGTATGACATCCTCTACAGCCACTTAACACTTGCCCATATCAAGAGCTATAGGGCAGACACACACACGGTGGATGTCCTCCTCCATGGAATACTGACCAAAGTGTCCATAGAGCAGATAAAACCCACTTGGATACTGCCAGCACTGCCCGCAACCCAACAGTGAACTTCATGCACACCTCCCACAAGAGCCACACAGCTGTGACTGGTGTGACTCTAACACCCATGGTCTGGTTGCACCAACAGCACCCACTTCTCTCCTGTCTGCACTCGTGTGGGCCAAGAGGTGCAGTTTAAGTACCCTGCCATACCTGTCACTCTACACTCTACATTTTTGAGGGGGAGAGGGGGGGGGGGGGGGGGGAAGTGACTATCAAAAGTTGACAGGACACCATGAGCATGAGGCCAGTTTCTTTGCACTAGTTTTCGAGGAGGTGTTTTGTTTCCTGCTTCATGTAATTTTTTGTTCTTTTATGCTGTATAATAAAGTTAAGTGAATAATTGCACAAATTCGAATACATATTCTTTTATGTAGTGCCAGTTCCTCTACACACTTACTTAGCCTTAATTCACAAACTTTATTATTGGATGACCTAGGTTAAGACTGTAAGCCCATTTTCTAGTACACAAAGATGGAACTAAGAGAAGATTAACATATTAACTTCTTAATCCATTTATTCTTGACTTACACTATAAAAGTTATCTTTGTTGACACTTTTGGCACAGTTACAGTTTGTGTTCTACAACATTCATTAGGACAGTATTTATAATAATTATGAATTACACGCACCGGTGTAGAGCTATCTGCACAGGAATTTGTGTCGTCATCTGTTTATGAATGAAGGCACCCAGATTCTTCTTCTATATACAGGTAGAAACATTTTCCAAAAAAGGTGACTAACTGAGTCAAGTCTGCTCATTCAATAGCAAATGTGAGGATGTACACACCTGTTTTTTAGGTTTAGTATTTCTAATTAAGTGAGCTTTACATCTTTTCTCTCTGTGTTTTAGGACTTCTACATCTATTACCCCCCCCCCCCCCCCCCCGCCCCAATGAACCATGGACCTTGCCGTTGGTGGGGAGGCTTGCGTGCCTCAGCGATACAGATAGCCGTACCGTAGGTACAACCACAACGGAGGGGTATCTGTTGAGAGGCCAGACAAACGTGTGGTTCCTGAAGAGGGGCAGCAGCCTTTTCAGTAGTTGCAAGGGCAACAGTCTGGATGATTGACTGATCTGGCCTTGTAACAATAACCAAAACGGCCTTGCTGTGCTGGTACTGCGAACGGCTGAAAGCAAGGGGAAACTACAGCCGTAATTTTTCCCGAGGGCATGCAGCTTTACTGTATGATTAAATGATGATGGCGTCCTCTTGGGTAAAATATTCCGGAGGTAAAATAGTCCCCCATTTGGATCTCCAGGTGGGGACTACTCAAGAGGACGTCGTTATCAGGAGAAAGAAAACTGGCGTTCTACGGATCGGAGCGTGGAATGTCAGATCCCTTAATCGGGCAGGTAGATTAGAAAATTTAAAAAGGGAAATGGATAGGTTAAAGTTAGATATTGGGGGAATTAGTGAAGTTTGGTGGCAGGAGGAACAAGACTTCTGGTCAGGTGACTACAGGGTTATAAACACAAAGTCAAATAGGGGTAATGCAGGAGTAGGTTTAATAATGAATAGGAAAATAGGAATGCGGGTAAGCTACTACAAACAGCATAGTGAACGCATTATTGTGGCCAAGATAGATATGAAGCCCACAACTACTACAGTAGTACAAGTTTATATGCCAACTAGCTCTGCAGATGATGAAGAAATTGAAGAAATGTATGATGAAATAAAAGAAATTATTCAGATAGTGAAGGGAGACGAAAATTTAATAGTCATGGGTGACTGGAATTCGAGTGTAGGAAAAGGGAGAGATGGAAACGTAGTAGGTGAATATGGATTGGGGCTAAGAAATGAAAGAGGAAGCCGCCTGATAGAATTTTGCACAGAGCACAACTTAATCATAGCTAACACTTGGTTTAAGAATCATGATAGAAGGTTGTATACATGGAAGAACCCTGGAGATACTAAAAGGTATCAGATAGATTATATAATGGTAAGACAGAGATTTAGGAACCAGGTTTAAAATTGTAAGACATTTCCAGGGGCAGATGTGGACTCTGACCACAATTTATTGGTTATGACCTGTAGATTAAAACTGAAGAAACTGCAAAAAGGTGGGAATTTAAGGAGATGGGACCTGGATAAACTGAAAGAACCAGAGGTTGTACAGAGTTTCAGGGAGAGCATAAGGGAACAATTGACAGGAATGGGGGAAAGAAATACAGTAGAAGAAGAATGGGTAGCTCTGAGGGATGAAGTAGTGAAGGCAGCAGACGATCAAGTAGGTAAAAAGAAGAGGGTTAGTAGAAATCCTTGGGTAACAGAAGAAATATTGAATTTAATTGATGAAAGGAGAAAATATAAAAATGCAGTAAATGAAGCAGGCAAAGAGGAATACAAATGTCTCAAAAATGAGATCGACAGGAAGTGCAAAATGGCTAAGCAGGCATGGCTAGAGGACAAATGTAAGGATGTAGAGGCTTATCTCATGAGGGGTAAGATAGATACTGCCTACAGGAAAATTAAAGAGACCTTTGGAGATAAGAGAACCACATGTATGAACATCAAGAGCTCAGATGGAAACCCAGTTCTAAGCAAAGAAGGGAAAGCAGAAAGTTGGAAGGAGTATATAGAGGGTCTATACAAGGGCGATGCATTTGAGGACAATATTATGGAAATGGAAGAGGATGTAGATGAAGATGAAATGGGAGATACGATACTGCGTGAAGAGTTTGACAGAGCACTGAAGGACCTGAGTCGAAACAAGGCCCCCGGAGTAGACAACATTCCATTGGAACTACTGACGGCCTTGGGAGAGCCAGTCCTGACAAAACTCTACCATCTGGTGAGCAAGATGTATGAAACAGGCGAAATACCCTCAGACTTCAAGAAGAATATAATAATTCCAATCCCAAAGAAAGCAGGTGTTGACAGATGTGAAAATTACCGAACAATCAGTTTAATAAGCCACAGCTGCAAAGTACTAACACGAATTCTTTACAGACGAATGGAAAAACTAGTAGAAGCCGACCTCGGGGAAGATCAGTTTGGATTCCGTAGAAATACTGGAACACGTGAGGCAATACTGACCTTACGACTTATCTTAGAAGAAAGATTAAGGAAAGGCAAACCTATGTTTCTAGCATTTGTAGACTTACAGAAAGCTTTTGACAATGTTGACTGGAATACTCTCTTTCAAATTCTAAAGTTGGCAGGGGTAAAATACAGGGAGCGAAAGGCTATTTACAACTTGTACAGAAACCAGATGGCAGTTATAAGAGTTGAGGCACATGAAAGGGAAGCAGTGGTTGGGAAGGGAGTAAGACAGGGCTGTAGCCTCTCCCCGATGTTAATCAATCTGTATATTGAGCAAGCAGTAAAGGAAACAAAAGAAAAATTTGGAGTAGGTATTAAAATCCATGGAGAAGAAATAAAAACTTTGAGGTTAACCTATGACATTGTAATTCTGTCAGAGACAGCAAAGGACTTGGAAGAGCAGTTGAACGGAATGGATGGTGTCTTGAAGGGAGGATATAAGATGAACATCAACAAAAGCAAAAAGAGGATAATGGAATGTAGTCGAGTTAAGTCAGGTTATGCTGAGGGTATTAGATTAGGAAATGAGACACTTAAAGTAGTAAAGGAGTTTTGCTATTTGGGGAGCAAAATAACTGATGATGGACGAAGTAGAGAGGATATAAAATGTAGACTGGCAATGGCAAGGAAAGTGTTTCTGAAGAAGAGAAATTTGTTAACATCCAGTATTGATTTAAGTGTCAGGAAGTTATTTCTGAAAGTATTTGTATGGAGTGTAGCCATGTATGGAAGTGAAACATGGACGGTAAATAGTTTGGACAAGAAGAGAATAGAAGCTTTTGAAATGTGGTGCTACAGAAGAATGCTGAAGATTAGATGGGTAGATCACATAACTAATGAGGAAGTATTGAATAGGATTGGGAAGAAGAGAAGTTTGTGGCACAACTTGACCAGAAGAAGGGATCGGTTGGTAGGACATGTTCTGAGGCATCAAGGGATCACCAATTTAGTATTGGAGGACAGCGTGGAGGGTAAAAATCATAGGGGGAGACCAAGAGATGAATACACTAAGCAAATACAGAAGGATGTAGGTTGCAGTAGGTACTGGGAGATGAAGAAGCTTGCACAGGATAGAGTAGCATGGAGAGCTGCATCAAACCAGTCTCAGGACTGAAGACCACAACAACAACACAACATCTATTACATATTTGTGCTTTTGGTTTAAGCTATGTTTGCCAAAGGCTGAATCTGGCTTCTTCAATCTCGTGCATCTATGGTGTTCTTTGATCCTATAGCCCATTTCACATAGAACAGTTTTTCCACACACAGAGGAGGGGCAATAGGAAAACATGGAGGGGATGAGGTCTGCACATGCATGGCAGCAGAGTGTTGGAAAACGAACTTTGCACTGCCAGACTCTGTTGCTGCAGACAACTATCAGGTTCTTTTGCCTATGGTGCACCGTAACATACACTCAAATCCAGGGGACTAATAAATTTTGAAATAGATTTCATTCAATCATCTACATGAAAGAAATGTTACTTCATGTCTGGACAACGTTGCATCCACCACTTCATAGCTTGAGCCCATGTGAGTTTGGAAGGCAAGAACAGCTGACACAGCTTTGAGAAGACTTGAAGTACAATTTTTTTCAAAATGATGATTGTCTGATGACAAGGACATCAAAACTGGTTGCAATTATTGTCATTTATTTCAACTTGAACTATATTGCAAGTAAAATTAACTTCAACAAAATTAACTTCAAACACAAACCAAAATGGTTGCAGTTGCTTGATAACTGCTTCTGTCCCACACATTTAAAAAAAAAGTGTACGATGCATGTATGTGGGTGTGTTTGACTATAGCTAAGTCTAAATTGTTGTGCAATAAATGGGCAGTATGTTGTCAAATTTTTTGCTGCCAACAGGCATTATGAGCGTAAACTAACTCATTCAACACTGCAACAAGAGACCACATTTATGAACAATTGAACAAGCAAACAACTAACCATCTTCTGTGAAAAATTTGAGAGAATGCTGACTAATAACATCAAAAACCACTAATATCTCAACAGGTAATCCTCCATATCATTTTAAGGCATTTTCCAATTTGTGCCTTGAGAATGACAGGGATTTACTTGTCGAAATATCAAGAGTTTTTGACAAATTTATCCAGGCGCTTTTTTGATTTATTAGTGCATAC
This sequence comes from Schistocerca piceifrons, assembly GCF_021461385.2. Lineage (NCBI taxonomy): Eukaryota > Metazoa > Arthropoda > Insecta > Orthoptera > Acrididae > Schistocerca > Schistocerca piceifrons. The sequence continues at coordinate 267,928,015 of NC_060141.1, forward strand.
AACACATGTAAAAGCTTAACTTCTCCTTTGGCGCTGCATTGAACATTACAGTCGGCATACTCCATAAAATACAAACTCCTAATCAATAAACTACGAGCCTTATAACCAATGTCTACAATGTAATATCATTATCACTGGTGTCTAAGTCTATGCGCAAACCATCTGATCGTAAATTTATGATTTATATATTCAAACCTTCTTTCTGTCTTCATCTTCCTCTCAAAGTCTTCTTCCTGAAGCTTTCCAGCATGCCATACACAATGTCTCACACTGAAGGGGTGTAGTTGTCCATTGCTTCACATTCAAGTAATTCAATGTCTGTCGTCTTCAATGTTTCCCCCCACCACATACCCCAAATTAATTCCATTTGGTTATACTGACAGTGATATGTAGGTACATGCAAAACAGTGTGACCACATTCTCATGCAAGAAAGTCAACTTTTTACATTCTATCACATGACTTGTATGAATTAAAGAGCTGCAGGAGTTAGGAATGAGTCTGGTTTACATTATGTAGAATATTTGTATTTATAACCCAGAGCACAATATCTGGTTCCCCGGAGTTTCTCTGTAACAGCTGAATGATAACTGGCAGGGTACATTAATGACCGACTTTGATACATGAATTGTTCAGTGAGTGACTCCTTGAAACTGACAGCATTCATTTGGAAATGGTAGTCTTCTTAACATAGGCCCTATGTGAAACTAATGTTTTTTTTTTTTCATCATTGCTGAAATAATGCTGCCTTCAAAGCCAATTTTCTCAGGCATAATTTTAACAAGTTTTTGTGATGCTACATATTCACCACTTTTAATTATTTCAAATAAAGAGCACTTTAAAATATCATTGTCAAAACTATTCATTTGTGTTACAGGTTCCTTGCAACATCAATGCTTTCCAGGCAACTCAAGACCAACATTTCCTGAGGTTTCTACAGTTCTGACACTGTCATTTACAATCCTCTCCCCAGTTCTGTAGCTGACACAACAAGCTTCTGGAGTCTGTTCTTGCTTCTTCAAATGTGAACAGTAGGTGTCCTGCTTTCAGATTCACATTTTAAAAAGTTATAAATGTGGTAAATAACATTCCTTGCTTGCCTGTGGAGCACTTCACATTTTTTTCTGAAATCTGACATTATTTGGAAATCGTAGTAACAGATTTACAGTTACATATTTGCTGCTATATTGCTGCACAAAAATAACATCAACAATTCAGTGAAGTAGTCAGTTGTCATAAAGAAAGGCAAGAGTGCAGCAGGCAGGAGATACGTTCTCACTGTCTAGCTGTAGCTCACAGCTACTTACTCAGAAAGAGAATGAATCTTATTGGTTGCTAGTGGTTAATGGAGGATGATGCGCAGAACAGCTGAAAATTAGGCCACCTTCCTACATGACATGGACTTTAGTAGAGACTGACCTCCCTGTCTCCCCAATGTAGCAAGACTGATGCTCTGCAGATGATATGGCTGGTAGATTATCTCTTGAATTGAACCAAAATGTATCTATTGTTTGTGGGGCATAGAAGAACACAAAGAAACCCTTTGCCTTTAAAATATTGTTTATCTTATTACAAATTTTACCTGTGACAGGTAAACTGCACAAGTGCTCCAATATTGTTTCTGAATATGTTGGTAACAGTATCTTTCAAATGAATCCTATGGATTCATAGCTGTATGGCTTACTCAATCTCCACTTACCCAAACTTCACAAACCAGGAGTGCCAACTGACCAGTTGTATCTGCAATACAGGCACCAGTGCACTATACTGTCAAGAAGCTCACTGTCATCATTAAGAAAAAAACTAAACTTCATAGGGGAAAATGGCATTAAGAACAGTTTGGATTAAGTAAACTTGTTAGCAGATGTTAAGACTCCATCAAATACAAAATTAGTCTTTTTTGATGTATACTGCTTGTTCTCAAGAATTCCTGTGAAAGATTTTATAGATACTGTGTCAAAATCCTTGTATTTGCAGAGCATTAATCCAGATGAGCAGCTGAGCACAATTAGTAGAATAGAATCTTGCTTAAATCAAAATTATTTCTGCTTTCAAGAGAGTTACTGTAAGCACGCAGATATGGCAATGGCCCTCCCCTTATCCCCCCACGCGACCGCTATGGTCGCAGGTTCGAATCCTGCCTCGGGCATGGATGTGTGTGATGTCCTTAGGTTAGTTAGGTTTAAGTAGTTCTAAGTTCTAGGGGACTGATGACCTCAGAAGTTAAGTCCCGTAGTGCTCAGAGCCATTTGAACCATTTTGAACCTTATCCCCTTTGCCCAGCAGAAATGTTCATGGACAAGTGGAAAATTGATTATCTTAAGGATGGAGCACTATTTAAATGGGTTGTCTATTTGTAGAGATACATCAATGATATTCTCTGTATATGGAAAGGTTCCACTAAACAACTCCAGAAGTTCTTGGAAAATATGAACCAATGGTATACTAACATAAAGGTCAGTATGAAGTAGGGAAATTCCAACATCAGTTTCCTAAGACATCAACTTACAGATAGAAAATAGCAGGCATAAATGTTAAATCTACCAGAAAGCCTTCTTTACTGACATATAAATCCGGCTTCCTCTTAACATCCACCAGCACACAAACATACAGCATTTCAACACTTGATCCAACATCTCCTTTCTATCCTCAAGTCCCAAAAAGAATGTGATGAAGAACTTCATAAAATAGAACAGTTACCATAAATAATGAATTTGAATCTAAAATTATTGACATTCTCACTAAAAAAAACTGAAGAAGCAAGCCAGCCCTTTACTGTGCCCAAAAAACAATGTAGGTAGAATAAAAAGGAAATACTACAGTTTACCTTTCTAAAAGGATACACATTTTATGGGCAACTCAAATGATAAACAACTGGCCATCATAAAAAGTGTGGTTTATATGATCATCTGCAAAGAGTGTCAGTTTGCTACACTGGAGGGACTGGGACGTTAGTCTCTGCTAGGCTCAAAGAACACCATAGGAGCTGGAGGTTAAAAAAGCCTGATTCATCCTTCCCTGAACACAGCTTAAACCAAAAGCACAAATATGTAATACAAGCAGAAGTCCTCAACACAAAGAGAAAAGTTACAAAGCTCACTTAATTAAAAATATTATATATTAAAAAAAAGCAAATGTATATATCCTCAAATTTGCTATTGAATGAGCAGACTCGATTCAGTTAATCACCCCTTTTAGACAATGCTGCTACCTGTACATGGGAAAAGTGTGAGATCATCCACATGAGTGCTGAAGGACTCCGTTAAACTTCGGTTACACAATAAATCAGTCAAATCTATGGCCGTAAATTCAACTAAATACTTAGGAATTACAATTATGAAAAACTTACATTGGAAGGAACACACAAGAAATGTTGTAGGGAAGGCTAACCGAAGACTGTGTTTTACTGGCAGGACACTTAGAAAATGTAACAGAGCTACTAAAGAGACTCCCTACACTACACTTGTCCATCCTCTTTTAGAATACTGCTGCAAAGTTTAGTATTCTTTCCAGATAGTATTGACAGAGTACATCAAGAAAGTTCAGAGAAAAGCAGTACATTTTGTATTATCGTGAAATAGGGGAGAGAGTGTTACTGACATGATACAGGATCTGGAATAGACATCATTAAAACAAAGGCGTTTTCCATTGCAGAGGAATCTTCTCATGAAATTTCAATCACTAACTTGTTCCTCCACATGCAAAAATATTTTGTTGATGCCGACCTACATAGGGAGAAACGATCATCATAATAAAATAAGGGAAATCAGAGCTCGCACGGAAAGATATAGGTGTTCGATTTTCCCACACTTTACGGGATAATAGAGAATTATTGTGAAGGTGGTTCAATGAACCATCTGCCAAGCACTTAAATGTGATTTGCAGAGTATCAATGCAGATGTAGATGTGGGAAGAACCTGGGTGCCTTCATTCACAAATAGATGATGACACCAATTCCTGTGCAGATGATTCCACTCCAGTGTATGTTATTCATAGTTATTGTAAATGCTGTCCTAATCAATGTTGTAGACCATACACTGTAACAGTGTCAAAATTGTCTGCAAAGGTAACCTTTATAGTTTGTATTAAGAAGTTCATGTGTTTATCTTTGCTTGGTGCCACCTTAGGGATCAGATGCATAGTAGAAAATGGGCACATAACCCAAAACATAGGTCATCCAATAATTAAGTCTGTGCATCAAGGCTAAATAAGTGTTTAATTTAATACAGTAAATGTATTAGTTGTGATAGGTAGCCTAAGTTCTATTTTTATTTACTTCTTTTTACTGTCGTTCTATACCCACAACATGAACGCCTGTTGCTGGTAGTATCAGACACAAATGTTCATTTCTCACTGCTAATGTTAATTCCTGAAATATTAGGGATATTTCACCATCACAGTCTAAACGAATATTCATTGTTGTCCAAAAAATGTGTCCAAACACAATCAGACTTATTTGTTGTTCTTCATCTTCATTTTTCTACCCATGGGCCTCTTGCTCCATTATTATGTCCTGGAGCCTATCCCTTGTCCCAGAACATGTACTGGTTTCTGAGGCTGAATACACAAATTTCCTATCAGCAGCCCTATTTAACAATACAGACTTTAGATGCAACAGCAATTTCTACGATCAGCTGCAAGATATCACTATGGATAAACCACATCATCAAGTGGTTGCCAATTTCTTCATGGAGCATTTTGAAAGACAGTCATTGGACTTGGCCTGTTGCAAACCTAAGGTGTGATATAGGTACACCAATGACACCTCCATTGTGTGGAGCCAATTTGTGGAAATGGTCATTGACTTTCTACCTGAACAGTAGAAAAAGATCGACAGCTGCTTTTCCTAGATGTGCTAGTTACAAGGAATAGTGAGAACCTGGGTCACAGCATGTACTGAAAACTGACTTCCATAGACTAATACCTGCACAATCTCTCAAATCATGAAAGGGCCATGATTAATATGCTTGTAACGTGTGCACAATGAATATGTAAGATAACAAAGTTTGTTGATAGGCATGCTCCTGGTGTGGAGGAGAACTACGAGTCCCACTTGTTCAGGAAGACATAGAAATTTACAAACATGACATTAGTTTTAACAAGAAAGAATGAAATCTCAAGGTAAATGGATCCTAGATTCTCATGCTGCAATGATCGATAATTTCAGGTAGCAAAGGGAGAACTACAGTGAACAATCAGGAAAAATCCCTCAGACATTGGCTCAACAGGCACATGTAATCTCCAACCACATGCTAGACTCCAGTCTGCCACCAGAAATGAAATGTGACAATGTTGACCACTCATTCTGGCAAAACAGAAGGAAAATAAAAAATTGGACATCTTTAAGTCTAAGTGCCTGTTAATAATACAAATTGAGATTGCAGTCAGTATCATAAAATGACATCTTAGGGATTTCTATCACATTCTATTGTAATTTTAGTATTTTCTCTAACTGCTTAGAGGAGTCAGAATTGTACTGTCAGAATTGCTGTCTTTTAAGTTTTCAAAATTATTACTGAAGTACAGCAGTGAAAGAACTGTTCTGTACAGCACTCTTTCAGGGCCTTTATTCCACTTTATGTGTATATAGCCACTCCTGATTTCCTTATATCATGCCAATAGAAATTTCACACTTACTTGCATCTTTTCAATTTCTGCGAATTCCAAGTAACTTAATGACGTGCATAGCGCATCTGTAGAAAGCTCTTTAGATTTTCCATTTTCCTTTAGTGATATGAGAAGCTCACTTTCTTATGTTAAGTGCTTCTTATATTTTGATGTAAAAGTCCATGTTTATTGTGATTTTATGCTTGTGTTGTCCAAGCTGCAGTTTTTTTGTTTCTTCACTGACTGTTTACTCGAGATGTAGACAATATTGAGTCTGGTGTGAAAGACAATGAATAAATCACATCTATATGTAATCAGATTGGACTTGTATCATGCAAAGAGTGGCACAATCTTCACATTAGTGTGACGAGCACTACCAGCAATGTTCCTGATGTTGTTCTCAATTGCATAATTGAAATTATGGCCCAAACTGTTCCCAGCATCCTATCAATCAATCAATTATCTTCTTTACAATGGTCTTTCCCCAGAGAATGTAAGTCATAAGTGACATTTCTGAAACCTGCACTTAGCTTAAAAAATAACAGATACTTTGTGTTCACAAACCAGAGAGTTTTGCACTAGTTCAAGCATTCACTTCTGATTACTGCCAACAGAAACACTTTCATGGTCATTTTATATCTGTGACTACCACTAGTCTACATTTGAACTTTTTTCTTTGGTGTCAGGATATTCCTGGATTCCTTAGGTTGTCTGTACACTTTCGTCTACAGTCTCTAAATCAGTGGAAATATCAAGATTTGCATCTTTATATTGCTGTTTCTCACTATTATTCTGTGGTAGTTTATACGCTTGTCCACTGTGACAACATTTTTTAGTGCTAAGTTATTAAATATTTTCCAATAATACCGAGTGATCAAAAAGTCAGTATAAATTTGAAAACTTAATAAACCATGGAATAATGTAGATAGAGAGGTAAAAATTAACACACATGCTTGGAATGACATGGGGTTTTATTAGAACCAGAAAAAAAAGAAAAAATAAGAAAAAATCCCAAAGTTCACAAAATGTCCACGTGAAAGATCTCTTGCGTGCGGCGTTTGGTGATGATCGTGTGCTCAGCCGCCACTTTCGTTATGCTTGGCCTCCCAGGTCCCCAGACCTCAAGTCCATGCGATTACTGGCTTTGGGGTTACCTGAAGTTGCAAGTGTATCGCGATCGACCGACATCTCTAGGGATGCTGAAAGACAACATCTGACGCCAATGCCTCACCATAACTCCGGATATGCTTTACAGTGCTGTTCACAACATTATTCCTCGACTACAGCTATTGTTAAGGAATGATGGTGGAAATATTGAGCATTTCCTGTAAAGAACATCATCTTTGCTTTGTCTTACTTTGTTATGCTAATTATTGCTGTTCTGATCAGATGAAGCGCCATCTGTCAGACATTTTTTTAACTTTTGTATGTTTCTTGGTTCTAATAAAACCCCATGTCATTCCAAGCATGTGTGTCAATTTGTACCTCTCTATCTACATTATTCCATGATTTATTCAGTTTTCAAATTTATACTAACTTTTTGATCACCTGGTAGATTATGTTTCCTGTAAGTGACTTAACTTGTACTGCACCAGAGACTGCAGTTAAATTAAGTTGCATTCAATACATGAGTATAAAGTGAACAAACTTTGAAGTAAAACATAGTATGGAACACAGCCAGCTACTTTCATCCTCATAATCAATGAAGAACTCATAATTGCTCTTTTACTAACATTAAATGGCCACAGTCCATTACCTTGTTTTGCTTAATACGGTGTCTACTATCACTGTTCAACACTTAGTTGCTAACAACATACATACACCAACACTTCTACAGGCCTCGATGTACTAGAAACAGACTTCCTATTAGCTTTTGCTTCCACAGTTCTAAAAGCTGTGTTTAGTACACATGAAAATCTCAACATTCAATTCAAAGTCAGTGTTGTGAACAGGAGACCTAAAACATTTGTACAATAAGTAGTTAAAAATGGATGAGTGGCTTGAATTTCTTGAGAACAAAATGGGTTCAGTAACATTTACTACTAGGTACATTGCAGAGTATGGCTGAACTTAATGCAGATAATAACTTAAGAATCATTTTGTTAAGAAATGGGCCAACTAAGGTTTACGCCAAACCAATTTAATGGAGTTGAAAGTTTGCGTAAACTGAATTAAACCAAATTGGGATGAAAAAACTGAAATAACATTCAACACAATTCCTTCTGTTGAGTCTGCACAGCTTATGGTTCAGTTCAGTTAACCAACCCGAGCTTCACAGTGTGATGGAGACTACATAAGGGTGTAATTTCTGATCTTTCTATTTGAAATTCTGAAGACAGACTCGTGAAAAACCTAAAAACCTGAAATATGTTGTATACATTTTGATGGTTATCAGGCAGTCGTAAGGTAGTCAAATGGCTGTTCAGGATTACGGTTGTAAATCGCACTACAGGTTGCGATATTGTGTATTTTGGTTTGAAACTTTGAAAATAGACTTGTGAAACATCCAAAATTCACAGCATGCATTTTGGCAGCCGTTGGTCAGTCGTAAGGTAACCGAAAGTCTGTTCAAGAGTATGACTGCATACCTCCCTACAGGCCACAGTTTTGGGGATTTTGTTCTGAACTTCAGGAAACAGACTTGTGAAACATCCAAAACTTGCTGCATACATTTTGATGAATATTGGGCAATCATAAGGTACCCAAATTCCTGCTCACAAGTATGAATGCGAACTGTGCAAGTCGCAATTTTGAGTTTTTGCTGTAATGGTAAGGTAGTCAAATGCCTTATCATGAGGATTAATGATGCCACATTACAGACTGAAATTTGAAAATAAACTAATGACACACTTCGAATTTGCTGCAAGATTTGGACAGTGATTGGACCATCTTAACGTAAGCAGATGCTTCGTCACGTGCATGAATGGTTATGATGCTATAGGCCACAACTCAAAAATACGCACATCAGACACCCAGAATATGCTGTAAAGATTTTGATGATGATTGGACAATCTTAAGGTAGCCAAATAGCACTGCTTGAGCATGAATGGAGTAAAGTTACTGCTTTGTCATTGTTTCCCTTAGTCCCTTTGTACTCAAAATTTTAATTTCTGAGTTGCAATGAAACTAATGTTCTGTAAAAAAAAAATCGTAATAAGCTACTGCAGTTTTAAAGATCGCAGTGAACTCCAGCTTTACGCAAAACCACCATCGATAGCAGTGGCCACTGCGCACTGTGCAAACACAACTCGAGTTAGTAACAGTCTAACTCGGAGTGACCTGAAATCCCCTCTGCCCAAGTTAACCCAGTTTGGAAATTTGAGTTGCCCCATCTCTAGTTCTGTTGTCTGACTAACAGAATTACAAAATGAAACACCATAAAAAATAGCAGTAAAATATTACAGTAGTCATTAAAGATGTCTTGGCTGAATTAGCACAGAAACTAACACTCTTTGGTCTAGTAACAAAGTCAATATAACTTCCTATCAAGATATTTCCGTTTTTGTGTTAAGAAAAACTCCAACTGCATACAGACATACACATTTTCTTCAACAACCAACAGGATACTATAATATTAGGATCCTGCTGAAACATCCATTGACACATGCCATAAATGTATAGTACTACTCCATCTGTTATATGTAATACCAGTGCCTCAAAGATTTATTGTTTGTTTTGTTATATTTTTCCAGGTATTTATTGTGACTTGCATTTCTGAGATCACTTAGTGAAAACTCAAAATGTGACACTGCAGTGTGGTTTGGGTTCCATGTTACACTCTTATGTTCCCTAACAGCTGATTAGGATAACTGGTTTTCTTTTGGAGGCATCCCTTGACTCACTACACGTAATAGCACAATGTCTATGAAGATGCTTCGTTTACCTGTCTTCCAAATATATTCTTGAAGATATACAACTTTTGCTACTGCCGATTTTTTTTTTAAGAAAAAGAATTGAAGTAAAAGAAAACATGAGGCATTGGATATGGTACCATACTTATTTTCAATACATATATGCAGATTGAAGTAATGGCTGAAAATTTGTACCAAGGCTGGGATTCGAATCCTTCGTACAAATTTTCATTTGTCATTTCAGTCTGTGTATATCGATCATAGTTGTTTTGAAAAGGTATCTGGAATACTTGATACTTCTGTTCACCACAAATAAACAGCTCAAAAAACACTGTTAGTGCTTTTTAAAACAGTACCTTCAAAATATAACCATGCCTCTTCAGTTCATCAGGAGACAATTTTTTGACCACGACTTCTGGCTGCATTATTGTATCAGTTCTCCCAATATAAATATGCCAGACTTGAATATTTTATGAATGATGCTAAAATGCTGTGATACACCTGCAAAAAGAGCAATATGTTAAGTTTTAATATTATACTTTATTAACACTTTGGCAAGAATTTTTTTTTTCTTTTACTGACTATCCACATCCTTCTTTCCATCTGAAGTGTCTACTGATAGTACCGTCATTTATGTTTAAAATTAGCACTTACACAATGGAACTGGCTTTTTTGCTTATACACTGACAGGAAAAAAAATGCAGCACCAACAAATAAGTAATTCTGGGAATACATTTGTCAAGGCAACATACATAAGTGATTAACACTGCAAGGTCACAGGTTAGTGTAACTGCAAGATAAGCCATTGCAAATGTGAAACGTTTGTACATTGATAACCACTGTTACCACCAGAATGTTGAATGCAATTGTGCAAACATGCAGGCATTGTGTTGTAAAGGTGCTGGATGCTAGTTTGTGGAATGGAATTCCACGCCTGTTGCACTTGGTTTGTCAATACCGGGATGGTTAATGCTGTTTGTGGATGATGTGCTGGAATTGTCAATGGATGATGTCCCACATGTGTTCAATTGGAGACAGATCTGATGATCAAACATGCTAAAGCATAACACTAACATTCTGTGGAGCATCTTCGTTTACAAGAGCAGCATGTGGGCAAGCATTATCCTGTTGGAAAACACCCCCTAGATTGATGTCCCTGAATGGCAGCACACACATCAAACCATCACACTGACATACAAGTTTGCAGTCAAGGTGTACTGGATAATCAAAAGAGTGCTCCTGCTGTCATATGAAATTGTGCCCTAGACCATAACTCCAGGTGTACATCCAGTGTATCTAACACACAGACAGGTTGGTTGGAGGCCCTCTACTGGCTTCTTTTTAACCAACACATAGTCATCCTTGCCACCGAGGCAGAACCAGCTTTCATCAGAAATTACAACAGATCTCCACCCTGCCCTCCAATGAGCTCTCAGTTTACATCACTGAAGTTCCAAGAGGCAGTGGTTTGCGGTCATTGGTATGCACAACACAGTGTGTCTGGCTCAGAGCTGACCTTGAAGTCACCAATTTGAAACAGTTTGTTGTGGCACTTGGGTGTTAACTGCTGCTCAAATTGCTGCTGCAGATACAGCCAGAGCCATACGCCAACCACAATGGTCTTCTCTCTCGGTAGTGCCACTTGGCCATCTGGAGCCCGGTCTTCTTGCGAACATATATTCTTGTGACCACCTTACAGTGACTACATTCCTGCCAAATCTTTCTGCACTATCACAGAAGGTAGACAGTTTCTCGTAGAACTATTGCATAAGCACATTCGAACTCAGTGAGGTGGTGATAGTGATGTCTTTGGTGCCTTAAAGGCATTCTTGATTAACAACAACTCACCACACTCAATCTCAAAGGTAACTTATGCTCACAACCAACACAGTATTTATTTATCCTGATGTGCATTCTTATAGTGGCACTATTAGTGCCACTGTTAAGTGACTGGTGAAAAATTTTAATACACATCATCTTTCAGATGTAGAAACTTGCCTACCAACTTTCGTTTATGTCACATTACTCCTCCTTGGTGCTGTAATGTTTTTTCCAATCAGTGTACATAATTATAGATACACTGAATTCCAAACATGTATATTTACATATAGTCCGCCCGATAGCTGAGTGGTCAGCGCGGTGGTCTGTCAACGCCAAGGTGTCTGGGTTCGTTTCGTGGCTAGGTCAGAGATTTTCTCCGCTCAGGGACTGGGTGTTGTGTTGTCCTCATTATCATTTCATCATCATCATCAGTGAAAGGCAATGGGAAACCACCATTGGAATCATTTCCCAAGACACTCACATGGTGGACCTTTCTGACAAGGCTTCCCCCATGACAAAACCTCCCGTAAGGCAGAACACGAAAATTACATATAAGAGTCAAGCATTTTGAGACTCACTCTGGTAGCCATACTGGTTAGCATGCTACTTTCAGGAGGGGCACCAGTCTTCAATCAAATCAGCCTAGCAGATTAATGATAACGACCAGTGTGCCAGCCAGCCTGGATGTGGTTTTGAGATTGTTTCCAACATCTGGCTATGTGAATACTGGGCTGGTTCATACATCTCACCTCAGTTACATGATACACAAACATTACGAAAACATTCTCACAGTTTCATATGGGAGAACACTGGAAGCAGACAGATGGGGTAGAGTGCATACAATACTACATGGCCTTTAGCTGTGCAGACAGCATGGTAAGGGAAAGGAGAACTGTAGTGGTTGGAGCACTCTTGCTGATGGGACAGTGTGGTAGGGGAGGTGCAGTTTTATAGCTGAAGCCTTCACACTAATGTCTGTCTACCTTACAGAAATTCTAAGCCAAAGCCAGTGAGTCTGCAAACGATCATATCAACAGCTTCTGCCAGAATGACCGACAGTTTGACAAGTCAAAAGTTTATTATTAAAAACACAACGAGTTATAGGATTACACTGACACTGCAATGAAACAACTGATTTATATTTGCCTGACTTGTAAATCTACTTTTCTTTTTCTTGCTGCCATGTTAAAATGGTTTGCACAATTTCAACTCACTAATATGCTAATGCAGTTGCAATTGTGGCAGAATCTTGAAACAGTCTGTTATTAAACAATCAACTGAGCAATGTCAAACAACTGAGGGAAAGTTAGGTCAATAGCTCATGAAAAGCTCATGCTCAATAAAAAATAAATGTGATTCCTTCACTTACATTGTTACAAACCCATACTAATTCTCATTGTACCAGCTACTGATAGTCATTAAAATAAATACATTATTTCACTGAAAAAGTCAGTGGTTACTTTACATTGCAGTAGATAAGAAAGTTCTGCATGTTAACTAGACAGTAAAATTCTCTCTGCATAGTGTGTTATCATTTGCCAAAAACTCATTTAGATATCTTGAACCATTTGTGAGATATGAAGTTTGTTATGACTCTTTCAGTTTCACTGTATTGTATATCTATGAGCACTGATGAAACTACAGGCAATTCCTCATGAAACTACTGAGACAGATTGCTCTGCAGGTGTTGTGCACACATCTCCATTCCTGCAGTGCAGCCATAGTGGGAAGACAATGTTTTATTGATAACACAGCAAGCATGAAGCGTAGAAGGTGACAGCAAACTGACGCGGCTCTCCCATTGGAACAGAGGGATGAACTCATCTAGCATTGAGGACAAGAATGTGTTTCCTTGCAGGGTCCAAGTTGTCTTACATGAGATCTGCTCTACAAAAATTCCACAACAGGGAGGGCATGCAGCTATCCCCTACCACTAACATTATCAAATCCAGATTAACATGGCAAATACATGAACATACAGGATAAGGCCAGGAAAAAGAATGAGGAGTCAAGCATTTAGAATTTTAACACGCTTATACTACGTAGACATAAAAAAATTCAGTTATACTGTAAAATGTATTTTCACCCAAAATGCTGTACAACTTGCTTTGAAAAAATTTCGAAGACATAGACCTTGTTGAGGGCACCAATTTATTAAAGACTTTTAGAGAGCTGACTCTGAGTGAGTGGGCTACTTTTACCAGTCTGTGCCTTGTAATATCAACTTTTATTTCACTTCCAGTATAGTCCATCCTCTCACATGATTTTGTTTTTATATTGTAGGGATGAGAAATATATGAACCTTGACAACTTTGAGTATCTTGAGCTTTCCAAACAGAGATCAACAGTGATCACTTTGACTAGCCCTACACATCTCTATATTACTGTTTTCGTATTTTCATTAAATCACTTGTATGAGAAGTGTGTGCCCATAACAGCAGTCCATACAAAATATGAAACAGGAACAGTCCTGAATATATCAATCTTATGATACTCAGAGGTAACTACACCTCTAAATTCTGCATTAGGTATAACAGTTGATGGCTCTAACAGAATTTTAAACTAAAAACTAAACTCCATCCGAATAGGCCTCGGGAAAGCCAAATGGTACTTACTCACCACAATGTCATCCTCAGCCAACAGACGTCACTGCATGTGGATATGGAGGGGCAAGTAGTCAACACACCACTCTCCCAGCCGTTGTCCGTTTTCATGACCAAAGCTGCTACTTCTCACTCAAGTAGCTCCTCAATTGGCCTCACAAGGGCTGAGTGGACACCCCTTGCCAACAGCAAGACCTGAACAGTCACCCATCCAAGTGCTAGCAAGCCCAACAGCACTTAACTTCGATGATCTGGTGGAAACCGATGTTACCACCGCAGCAATGCTTTGACCTCCAACAGAATATGGTGGGTCTTACGAGGGTTATTATGATATCTGATTCAGTCCCACAAAAAATGAATCAACCAAAAATCGTAGTAATACTCAAACCCAGCATGGCACCAGCCTAAACTAATATCCGGTCTAACTATTGAGCATGTCTACAAGTTCCTTGAAAGAATTCTATAAAACCTTCCTACAGAGCAAGCTGGATTCTGACCAGGACGGAGCTCCACTGATCAAGTCTTGTCTTTGACAACATTTATTTAAGCAGAAAACATCAGTTGCTTTTGTTGATATAAGTGCAGTGTATGACACAGTTTTGAGGCATGGATTGCTTTATAATTTATTGCAGCTTGTACTATGCAGATGGACAACAAAACTAATTGACAATGTGTTAACTGGAAGGACATTTACCATAACTACAGAAAAAAAGAGACTAGCTGCCCAAAAGTATTGAATAATGGTTTACTACAGGTATCCGTCCTTGCTCCAACACAGTCTAGAACATTTGGCTATGAAGATGACTGGGCAATAGCTAACCAACACAAAACTTTTGAAACAACTGAAGGAATCCTGACTTCTGATGTAGACACCTTAAGCCACTATTTCTGTAAATAGATTTTACAACCAAACTCAAATAAAACAGACGTTTCATGTTTTCATCTGTCCAACAGATTGGCACACGGAGCCATCAACGTCTATTTTTAAGGAGACAAATTTCATCATAATATGCATCCAAAATACTGTGGGATCATGTTAGATGGGACAATTTCTTTTAAGGAGCACTTGACATGAACATCTGCTAATCTCAAAACAAGAAACAACATTCTCCATAAATTCTGCAGCCATCATTGGGGATTGTCAGCAGACACTCTCCGGGTATCAGCACTTGTTTCGGTACACTCGGCAGCAAAGTACTGTGTGTCTGGTTGGCTTAATGAACCACATGTGAAAAAGATAGACATACAACTTAATAAGGCCAAGAGCACTGTTAGTAGGTCTATACGATATGCTCCCACATACTGGCAACCTATCTTGAGCCACATTCCACTTCATGATAGATGGAAGAATGCACTACTGCATGAATACTGTGAGACTGCTAATAATATTGAGCTTCCAATAATGGAGGAGTGTTCCCTGTGAAGTGAAAGAGACTAAGACCAAGATGTCCCATTCTCATCACAGCCAGAACTCTTATTGAAACTGAATTCAACACCACTGATGAACGGAAATGCTGCTGGCAACAAAACTGTTCCACACAATGTCTGAAGCTGCCACGCAGCCAGAAGAAATCCCTGGATACAACCAGCTTCAGGCAATTTAGACTACCTTTAACCGCATCTGTGAATGGGTCATGGATAATGTACAGACACTCTCTACAAGTGGGATAAATATTCATCACAATCATGTGACTGTGATGCAGAACGATAAACAGTTGCTCATGTTGTATCAATACGCCCTGCACATGCCTATAAGGGTCATTTTGAAGATTTCCTCACAGCAATGAGTGATGTCATAAAATACATAAAAGACCTGCCTCAACAGTTTTCATCAGAGAATATCCATTTTTAAATGAAACATACTGTTTTCTGTTATTTAAGTTCTTTCTCATAATTAAATAAACTGCTATTTTTCTGTGGAAAATTGCAGTGTTTTGATTTTTTTCTCTGAGTCGCATCTTATTCATCTTTTAAATTGTTACCTCATTTTGTCTTGATGAAGATTTCTGCAGAAATCTTTAAATCAGGGTCTTAAACTTTTTGACATGACATTTTTACGTATAATCATCACACAGCTACTAAAATCTCTACTGTTCTGCAACTGGATATCTTGTAGTCTAAATAATTTCATTCTGTGAATACAATAGAGGGAAACATTCCACGTGGGAAAAATATATCTAAAAACAAAGATGATTAACTTACCAAACAAAAGCATTGGTATGTTGATAGAGACACTAACAAACACAAACACACACACAAAATTTAAGCATTCCCAACCCATGGTTGCTTCATCAGGAAAGAGGGAAGGAGAGGGAAAGACGAAAGGATGTGGGTTTTAAGGGAGAGGGTAAGGAGTCATTCCACTCCCGGGAGTAGAAAGACTTACCTTAGGGGGAAAAAGGGACAGGTATACACTTGCACACACACACACACACACACACACACACATACCCATCTGTACATATACAGACACAAGCAGACATATGTAAAGGCAAAGAGTTTGGGCAGAGATGTCAGTCGAGGCAGAAGTACAGAGGCAAAGATGTTGTTGAATGACAGGTGAGGTATGAGCGGCAGCAACTTGAAATTAGTGGAGGTTGAGGCCTAGTGGGTAACGGGAAGAGAGGATATATTGAAGGGCAAGTTTCCATCTCTGGAGTTCTGATAGGTTGGTGTTAGTGGGAAGTATCCAGATAACCCGGATGGTGTAACACTGTGCCAAGGATGTGCTGGCCGTGCACCAAGGCATGTTTAGCCACAGGGTGATCCTCATTACCAACAAACACTGTCTGCCTGTGCCCGTTCATGCTAATGGACAGTTTGTTGCTGGTCATTCCCACATAGAAAGCTTCACAGTGTAGGCAGGTCAGTTCGTAAATCACGTGGGTGCTTTCACACGTGGCTCTGGCTTTTATCGTGTACACCTTCCGGGTTACAGGACTGGAGTAGGTGGTAGTGGGAGGGTGCATGGGACAGGTTTTACACTGGGGGCAGTTACAAGGGTAGGAGCCAGAGGGTAGGGAAGGTGGTTTGGGGATTTCATAGGGATGAACCAAGAAGTTACGGAGGTTAGGTGGACAGCGGAATAGTGGAGTGGGGAGGATTTCATGAAGGATGGATCTCATTTCAGGGCAGGATTTGAGAAGTCGCATCCCTGCTGGAGAGCCACATTCAGAGTCTGATCCAGTCCTGGAAAGTATCCTGTCACAAGTGGGGCAATTTTGGGGTTCTTCTGTGGGAGGTTCTGGGTTTGAGGGGATGAGGAAGTGGCTCTGGTAATTTGCTTCTGTACCAGGTCAGGAGGGTAGTTGCGGGATGCGAAAGCTGTTTTCAGGTTGTTGGTGTAATGGTTCAGGGATTCAGGACTGGAGCAGATTCATTTGCCATGAAGACCTACGCTGTAGGGAAGGGACCGTTTGATATGGAATGGGTGGCAGCTGTCATAATGGAGGTACTGTTGCTTGTTGGTGGGTTTGATGTGGACAGATGTGTGAAGCTGGCCATTGGACAGATGGAGGTCAACGTCAAGGAAAGTGGCGTGGGATTTGGAGTAGGACCAGGTGAATCTGATGGAACCAAAGGAGTTGAGGTTGGAGAGAAAATTCCGGAGTTCTTCTTCACTGTGAGTCTAGATCATGAAGATGTCATCAATAAATCTGTACCAAACTTTGGGTTGGCAGGCCTGGGTAACCAAGAAGGCTTCCTCTAAGTGACCCATAAATAGGTTGGCGTATGAGGGGGCCATCCTGGTACCCATAGCTGTTCCCTTTAATTGTTGGTATGTCTGGCCTTCAAAAGTGAAGAAGTTGTGAGTCAGGATGAAGCTGGCTTAGGTAATGAGGAAAGAGGTTTTAGGTATGGTGGCAGGTGATCGGCGTGAAAGGAAGTGCTCCATCGCAGTGGGGCCCTGCACGTGCGGAATATTTGTGTATAAGGAAGTGGCATCAAAGGTTACGAGGATGGTTTCCGGGGGTAACAGATTGAGTAAGGATTCCAGGCGTTCAAGAAAGTGGTTGGTGTCTTTGATGAAAGATGGGAGTCTGCATGTAAGGGGTTGAAGGTGTTGATTTACATAGGCAGAGATACATTCTGTGGGGGCTTGGTAACCAGCTACAATGGGGCAGCTGGGGTGATTAGGTTTGTGAATTTTAGGAAGAAGGTAGAAGGTAGGGGTGCAGGGTGTCGGTGGGGTCAGGAGGTTGAAGGAGTCAGGTGAAAGGTTTTGTAGGGGGCTTAAGGTTCTGAGGATTCCTTGAAGCTCCGCGTGGACATCAGGAATGGAATTACCTTGGCAAACTTTGTATGTAGTGTTGTCTGTGGTGAGTGCATATCGTTGTTTACCAAACCAAGTTCACCACAGGATCAACATAGCTCAGCTTTAACCAACACTTTTTCGACTTTTTTCACACCAGATCTCCAGTTGCTATCTAGTTCACCTTTATCTCTCCCCATATATTTTTATTTTCATTTTCATTTCAGCCTCATGTTACACTTTCCACCTTCTAATACCATGTCACCCTCAAAACATCCCCACACCGACCCCATTAAGTTTTATTTACATTCCCTCCGCAAACATACCTTCGCCCTAGCCAGATTACGCTCCCATATTTTATTTACTCGGGCTTGTCTGACATTTGGCATTACCCCCAAAGGCCTCACACTTAAAGTTCCCATCTCTGGCTGTAACCCTTCTTTCCATCAGTCCCTATACCAGTTCCAAACTGAACAATCCATAGCCCTCACCCGCCTAATCCTTCAGCTACACATCAACTCAGCCAATGAACACACCCGTCAACTCCTATCCTTAATAAAAGTCCTCAATCTTTCCTGTCCCACATCCACACTGGCTGTTCAGAGCATCCTCCTACAGGCCAACCGCAAATTAGAACAGCATGCCACCTTCCACCTCAAAAAACTATCCAATCTCCTGGTTTCCCGCCTCTGGAAAGGTAACTCACTCACCCTCCACAACCGTTCCAGCAAACCTCAACCTCCTCTCATTGCACACAGACCCAGTCTCTCCCATCTACTCAATCTCCCACTTCCAGCTCCACTCCCCCCAAAACCTCAAAGTTCTAAACAACACAATCTGGAACCACAACACCCTAATTCAGTAGTTAACCTTTCCTCCAAACCTCTCTCCCAATCCAAAACCTCTGTCCTATCCAAAGGCCATACCTTCAGCCCTACTCCCAGATTCAACCAAACAGCCCTTGTCAAAGATTTACTGTCCTACACTCGTACTCTCTGCTGGAAATATCACGTTGCCACGAAGAAAAATAATCCTAATCCTACTCCTAATAATCCAACTCCACAAGACACTATCCAAATTGAACCATGCCTGGAACAGTTCCGTCCTCCGTCACAGCGGGACCCACCTCCTCTTCCTCAAAATCACCCTCTCCAAACCTTCCAGGAATTTCTCACTTCCAGCCTTGCCTCTCAATCCTTCTTGAAAACCCTTAATCCTACTCCTAACATCACCACAGCTGAAGCCCAGGCTATCCGTGATCTGAAGCCTGACCGATCCATCGTCATTCTTCTGGCGGACATGGGTTCCACGACCGTGGTACTTGATCGTCAGGAGTATGTGGCTGAGGGACTGTGTCAGCATTCAGACAACACTACAAACAAAGTTTGCCAAGAAATTCCATTCCTGATGTCCATGCGGAGCTTCAAGGAATCCTCAGAACCTTAAGCCCCCTACAAAACCTTTCACCTGACTCCTTCAACCACCTGACCCCACCAACATCCTGCACCCCCACCTTCTACCTACTTCCTAAAATTCACAAACCCTATCACCCCGGCCGCCCCATTGTAGCTGGTTACCAAGCCCCCACAGAACGTATCTCTGCCTATATAGATCAACACCTTCAACCCCTTACAGGCAGACTCCCATCTTTCATCAAAGACACCAACCACTTTCTTGAACGCCTGGAATCCTTACCCAATCTGTTAACCCCGGCAATCATCCTTGTAACCATTGATGCCACTTCCTTATACACAAATATTCCGCATGTCCAGGGCCTCGCTGCGATGGAGCACTTCCTTTCACGCCGATCGCCTGCCACCCTACTTAAAACCTCTTTCCTCATTACCATAGCCATCTTCATACTGACTCACAACTTCTTCACTTTTGAAGGCCAGACGTACCAACAATTAAAGGGAACAGCCATGGGTACCAGGATGGCCCCCTCATACGCCAACCTATTTATGGGTCACTTAGAGGAAGCCTTCTTGGTTACCCAGGCCTGCCAACCCAAAGTTTGGTACAGATTTATTGATGACATCTTCATGATCTGGACTCACAGTGAAGAAGAACTCCGGAATTTCCTCTCCAACCTCAACTCCTTTGGTTCCATCAGATTCACCTGGTCCTACTCCAAATCCCACGCCACTTTCCTTGACGTTGACCTCCATCTGTCCAATGGCCAGCTTCACACATCTGTCCACATCAAACCCACCAACAAGCAACAGTACCTCCATTATGACAGCTGCCACCCATTCCATATCAAACGGTCCCTTCCCTACAGCGTAGGTCTTCATGGCAAATGAATCTGCTCCAGTCCTGAATCCCTGAACCATTACACCAACAACCGGAAAACAGCTTTCGCATCCCGCAACTACCCTCCCGACCTGGTACAGAAGCAAATTACCAGAACCACTTCCTCATCCCCTCAAACCCAGAACCTCCCACAGAAGAACCCCAAAAGTGCCCCACTTGTGACAGGATACTTTCCAGGACTGGATCAGACTCTGAATGTGGCTCTCCAGCAGGGATGCGACTTCTCAAATCCTGCCTTGAAATGAGATCCATCCTTCAGAAATCCTCCCCACTCCACCAAGAGTGTCTTTCCGCCGTCCACCTAACCTCTGTAACCTCTTGGTTCATCCCTATGAAATCCCCAAACCACCTTCCCTACCCTCTGGCTCCTACCCTTGTAACCGACCCCGGTGTAAAACCTGTCCCATGCACCCTCCCACCACCACCTACTCCAGTCCTGTGACCCGGAAGGTGTAGACGATCGAAGCCAGAGCCATGTGTGAAAGCACCCACATGATTTACGAACTGACCTGCCTACACTGTGAAGCTTTCTATGTGGGAATGACCAGCAACAAACTGTCCATTCACATGAACGGACACAGGCAGACAGTGTTTGTTGGTAATGAGGATCACCCTGTGGCTAAACATGCCTTGGTGCACGGCCAGCACATCCTTGGCACAGTGTTACACCATCCGGGTTATCTGGATACTTCCCACTAACACCAACCTATCCGAACTCCAGAGATGGGAACTTGCCCTTCAATATATCCTCTCTTCCCGTTAGCCACTAGGCCTCAACCTCCACTAATTTCAAGTTGCCACCGCTCATACCTCACCTGTCATTCAACAACATCTTTGCCTCTGTACTTCTGTCTCGACTGACATCTCTGCCCAAACTCTTTGCCTTTACATATGTCTGCTTGTGTCTGTATATGTGTGGATGGATATGTGTGTATGTGTGTGAGTGTATACCTGTCCCTTTTTCCCCCTAAGGTAAAGTCTTTCCACTCCCGGGATTGGAATGACTCCTTACCCTCTCCCGTAAAACCCACATCCTTTCGTCTTTCCCTCTCCTTCCCTCTTTCCTGATGAAGCAACCTTGGGTTGGGAAAGCTTGAAATTTGTGTGTGTGTGTTTGTGTTTGTTAGTGTCTCTATCAACATACCAATGCTTTCATTTGGTAAGTTTTTAGATATAATTTCATTCTGTTCTACACACCCTCTTGGACATGTGGCATACAGCATTTTAAAAATCTAAAGCATGCCAGATGATGATATACTATCAAAACTGGGGAACAATAAAATAATAACAATTACAATTCAATGTGGACAAGATAAATTCAAATACTTATGGATCCAACCCAATGGACTGGATAAAGAGGCAGTCAAAGGAAGTGCCACAAAACTAGACCTCACTTATAAATTAACACAGAACATACTAAGTGTGTGATATCATACAAGGCCAAAATGAGGCAGTGTAATCCAGCTACAAAACCAGAACAACTCTGTGCTTCAGAGTGTCTAATTCTAAATAAAAAGGGGCAGTTCAAAGGACTTGAAATGAAGGAAAGGAAGAGTCTCAGAAACATTCCAGAACCTCATAAGGTTACTGAGAGAACCTAGAAAAATAGAAAAAAATGTTGACTCTACAAGCACACCAAAAAATTAATGGCTGCATGCAGAAATGAGGGTTGGAATTTTGAATTTATGACACCGAGCAAGAATGGATGAAAGATGCACAGGAAACTGCCATTACAGTAAAGATAATCCAAAACAGAGAAGAATTCTGAAATAAAGTCAACAGCATAAAATCTTTGAAGAGAAACTACTAATGAGGGCCAGCTGGGGTGGCCAAGTGGTTCTAGGTGCTACAGTTTGGAGCCGTGCGACTGCTACGGTCGCAGGTTCAAATCCCGTCTCGGGCATGGATGTATGTGATGTCCTTAGGTTAGTTAGGTTTAGGTAGTTCTAAGTTTAGGGGAATTATGACCACAGATGTTGAGTCCCATAGTGCTCAGAGCCATTTGAACCATTTGAACCACTAACGAGGAGGTCCACACATTACATACCCATGGAGGAGAGAAGAAATGAAAGTGAAAGAATGCAGAGGTTCCGGGAAGAGAGAAAATGAAAGGTCAAAAAGCCTCAAGTTCTACATGGTCCATAGTTGGCCCAATTCAAGGGAGGAAAAAAATGTATGTGGATCACTAGCTTCGTCCAAGACTTTCAATTGGTACATATGTGTAGTTTGCAAAATGATGAATAGGTCACTGAGGGAAAAGTCACTGGCTGAATGATGACAAAATGACTTTAGTAATCCAATATTACACGTTTGGGCTTTTGCTGTCTTCAGATATATGTTAAAATAAAATAAATCACTTAACTAGGAACTTTAATTAACCAGTGGATATAGTAATTGTTACAGACTGTAGTGGTATTGAGTTAATCTGCTCTTTTTTGTTATCACTACAATATATAACTACTGAGTCCACTGGGTACCTGAAGTTTCAAGTTTGGTGATTTACTTTACTGTAACAAATATCTGATAATGGCAACAGTGACCTATTCAGCATTTTTGCAGACACATACTTTTCGACATGGTCGCATACCTCCGTCACTTTATATCATGGTTATGTTCCTTCAGTACATACATATATACATAGATTAATCCTTGTTCCATAGATAATGAATACGGCATTTCATAATGATGTGGAATGCGTCACCTTAGTATAAGTTTTCTTTACACAAAATAATTAATTAATTATTAATTTTTTTTACTACTTCATATCTAAGAATTCATCTACTGAGTAGAAGAATTTATCTGAATTGGATACTACTTTGGAAACTAGCCTACTGTGGAAAGAGGATTACAGTTTAATGTGAAATCTGAACCACATGTTGTTTCTAGCGAATGATTGTGTCTTTGAGAGGCGAAGGAAGACAGAAATATTTTGTTGTCTCAACGGGATTTGATCTCGCGATCTTCCGGTTTTCTGGCATACACTTTACTTCTTTTTCTCCTTCTTTCTAATTTTTGTTATACCCCTTTTTTATTTAGGGCCTCCTACCTCCCCTACAGCCTTCGTTGGCCTGGCTTCAATGCGATTGTTTGATTACATGCATATCCTCATTAATGAAATAATAATATTGAAATTATGAAACAAAAGTAATGTTCTTGTACTTCTGGCTTCATCAAATAATAACATTCCTTTAAAAAAGAAAATGATTATAGGCACCAGTAACTAAAGGTTGACACATATCTTTCAGGGTTGAATGATGTATTTCTTGACAAGGAAAAAAAAAAAAAATAAAAAAAAAAAATAAATAAATGGAATCGCTTTCTGTGCAATTTGGGCATTAAATCATTGATTTCTTCTGATTAAATAGAAGTAATCTCCTGTAGCTGATTATCATGCAATAACACACGGTTCGTCTTCCAAATAAGTAAAAGTCAATCTTCATATTTGAAAGAATTTATACTATTCACGTATTTCACAAGATTAAAATGGAGTATTTCCTCTGATAAGATATTAGCAGCTTTTTCGTGTTCATATATAAAAGTATCGTATCAAACTTCTGCGGGAGTTGAGAGGTGTCCGTTGGTTAAGGTTCATTAACAGTTAGTGGGTAGTTAGTGGCATACGTCTTCCAGTGCAGTGGTAGGAAACTGTAATCTTTTTGAGTGTAATTACTTAGCCACACGGACTATTTTAACCTAGAACACTAAGGGCGCAATTTTACGTTGCTACTGAACGGCTGGGGTCGACCGAAGCGTCCGATCCCACCCGTCGGCTTTGACCCGTGACGTAAGGCTGTTATGGTGTGTGACGTCACGACGGTGCGGAATTTAGTCTGTGAGAGTGACGTGTTTGTAGGTGTCGTTTTGATGTGATCTGTGGTGCTCTCTGGTGGTGTGTTAGGTTATGTTTTTGGTTTAGTTTGTGGCGTCGTGTGTGAATTTTGGTAAATTGCTTTTTTTATGTCTTTGGTAGGTATGGATATGACTGACAGGGTTAACAGTTTTCGATTGTCGGCTATGATGGAGGGCAGTGCATTGTCTCTAATAAAATTTCTTCAACTATTCAGATTTTTGGATGAGGTCGTGAAGTGTTCAGTATGCTGTGAAGAAATGAGGCTTTCTTAAAGTTTCAGGGTCTCGGACCAGGGACGGCTGTATGTGAGATGTTGTAAGGATAACAGGTCAAGGGAAGTGTTCAATCCCAATGTGTGGCTGTGAACGTTGGTTTTGGTATCGGGAGATGTTTTTGAGCTATATAAGTCAACGGAAGTGTCCGATTCCAGATGATATTGTGTTTAGTGGTATTTGGGAGTTTTGTGATGTCGGTTATTTTCGTCGTTTTGTATGGGGGTGGGTGTTTAAATTTGTTTATATTTAGTTTGTCCCAACCCAAAAAACCCCTTTTTCCCGCGCTTGTCCCGTTAGTGTCATTAGGCTTTTTGTGGAACGTGTGTATGTTTGTATTTCGATGTATTTTCGTCCTCATAATGTGTACGTAACGACTTTGTATGCGCCATATTGGAAGCGTGGTTTATGGTCGTTTCTGCCATATTTGTGACCTCATGGGTCAAAGCAGACGGGCGGGATCGGACACTTCCGTATTTCCAACGGTTGTAAAGTTCACTACTCCACATTTTATTCAAAGGAAGTCATAATATATAGGTTATGTATTAGTTAATTACAATTATTAGGTGCATGTTAAATGTCAAATTAAGTACAAAATATCTTATTTTATAGCCTACTGCAATCGTAATTTTTACAAGGGTTTAGTAATATAAGTTTAACGTCTCGTGGGTTAAAGTGAGGCTGGGCGACTCTTCTCCAAATGAAGCAGGCCATGATCTCGCCCGTCGACAATGTTTCCTTGTTAATGAATTACGACTCGTAATTTGACCTTTGCGCGGTCCATCACTGTAAGTAGCGTGCACTTAAAGTTGCGTTCACAGTGACACCGACAATGGTCGCCAGATACTGTCAACAGAGGTCGCCCGATAACATCGGCCGACAGCTTGGTCACGGTGCCGCCGATCTCATTTGTCAGGTTTTAGCTGGGTCGAAGAGATTATGTTAGGTTAGGTTGCGTAAAAATCTATTCTATGTATGAAGTAGGTTAGATTTTAACCTCCACCTTCGGTACTTGGACACGAGTACCTAAGTGCGGCGTTAGCTATTAAAAAGATGCCGAATGCATGTAAATCAGTTATAGGGCTGTCTCGAAAAGAGCGTGGCGAGTACTGTTAGGCTGCGTTCACACTGCCGGCCGGGCCGAGCCGAGCCTGGCCGGGCCGCCGCCCGCTTTGATATCAAACACATGGTTCTGAATTGCGGTGTTCACACTGGCGGCCGGGCCGCGCCGACACGGCGTGAGCCTCCCGGAGCCGAGCCGGCGACATCCCGAGTGTTTAATATTGCCGGCGCGAGCCGACAGCAGGCGCGGGCCTGTGGAACAGCACTACAGCTTCTGCAGTACACGCATCACACGTCTCCCTTCTGCTTTCTTCACAAGTGTGACTGCACACGTCTTTTATTTTAAGATGTTACCTCACATTTCACAATCAGTGAGGAAAAATTACGTTTATTATAATGATACATGCGGAATTACTTTTTTTTCATTTATTTAATCTACCGTATTTACATGCATTTACAACAATACCTTGCCAGCGATCGCGGCATTGCCGCCACTGAATAGTTCGCATTTACTTGTAAACGGAGACAGATATGAGTGTCACTGAGGGACGGAAATGTGTGCCTACCAGATGATAATACATTGTAAAGTGGAAATACAACCACTGAGTCATAGGGCATTATCTCAAAACTCTTCGCCTATCAATCTGTCTATCTTACAAGGTAATGAAAAGAATTCTGTGAGGTCATCAGTAGCTCCACATGATGAACCATCACCACTGCCAAGCGCTGCATCATGAAGAAAAAAGAAGAAAAAAAGTTGGAAAAAACTGAAGGAGTATTTCTGCGATTCTTCGTTGAAGGCACAGCAAGACATTACCCAAAATGACGAAGCTAATTACTTCCTAATGATTCTCAGAAGTCCCATAAACTCTCTTCCCCTCAGAGGTAAGCGTTTGTGAAATTTAAAATACAAAAGCATGACTACAATTAATTGGAGGTAGTGAATGCTGTACAAAGTTCTACTGCAAAGCAAAAAGTGTCTACTAACGAATCTTACCTTATCGTTGTACACAATTTTTCTTCTGCTGTTATACTTCTGGGAAAATTTGTGTTGTGTTTAGAAATTTTGTCTTGAATGTTCTGCAGCACATACTGAAATGTATTATGATTCATTCTGTAATTTGAATAAAATTTTTCAGGATAGTTTTAAAGTTCTTCATATAAAGAAAACAACTCTCCTAAATGTCTGTCGCTATTTATGGGATGAATCCATAACCTCCTAGTTCTTCTGCACTTCAAAACTCGACGAGTTACTGCAGAGTCAAAACAATACCAATAAAAGAGTGAAGACATTGTTCTACACGACAGCACAGACTAGCTAAAGGCGGGCAACTGTTGACTGCAGCTGCGTTTTCTACTGACTTGCTTGTCAGCTGTCGAAGGGTGGGGATCTTTTTAAATTTATTTATTTGGCCTCCGGCCAGCCATTTAGCCAAAGAGTGGGGATTACCTTGACAGTGCAGCGCAGACCGCCAAGGAAGAAAAAAAAAACAATGAAGAACAATGAAACGCACATCTGTGCCGATCTACAGTAGTTTCATTAACTCTCCATTATTTTTTTCTGTCAAAGTAGACAACGAGAATACAGAATTGCGCTTCAGTTATCTTTTAGTTCGAAATACGAAATATACATCATACTAATTGTAGGATGTTGATGACAAATAATCGTTTGTCTTTTGTGATGCAACGTGTGGCCAATTAAAAAAGCATAGCAGATGATTGTCCAGTAGCCGAGGGAAAAATTCTTATACATTTGGATTTATCTAGACAATGAGACCATTAAAATAATACGAGGGACCGACACCAGGTCTGCGGTGATCACTAGTAATTAGTTTTTTTCTGTCCTGCATTATATGACTACACTAAACCAGGCTGTAACCGCGCGAACTCCGTGGCTTGCGGACGCGGCACTGACGTCACTGAGTAGCTCGCATTACTTGAGACCAGAGACAGATATCAGTATCATTACCATTTCAAAAACTTTTTGGTACTTTTAGCTACATTTCATTCCCAACAATGTATGGTCTAAAACGGATCTAACAGTAAGCTACCCGCTACATAACTTTTTCACTACAAGATTTGTAAATCAAGTGTACAACGTTGACAAATAGCATCATTTCACAATGACTGTTAAGAAATATGGAAAGATAAATGATTCAATACGAAGCTAAGATGTTGCACTACCACGTGTACAAAAATCAGATTCTTTAGCCGTATACTTTCTTCAAAATCGGTTGGGAAGCGTTACGAAACTAAGAAATCACGCGAAACGAAAAGTAGACTTTTTCTTTTTTCACGACGTAAGTAACGCTTTTAAGGAAGAAATAAGTTCATAAAACTATGTGGCGAAGTCTTATATACCGCTAAGAATTTTTAAAACATGAAAATCGGAGAAGTTGATTTTCCCCCATTTCGCCGTCCCGGCTCGGCGCGGCGCGCAATGTGAATGCACTACTCGTCGGCCTGAGCTGGCTAGGCACGAGCCGAGCCAGTACGCGTCAGCCCGGCTCGTCCAGGCCGGCAGTGTGAACGCAGCCTAAACTTCACTGCCCTTTAAACACTTGCTCAGTGGTTTTCAGTAAGGACGTAAAAAGGTTTTCTGGTGGCAGTATTATTCCAGATTGAGTGTAACTTTTAATAAAGAAAATCAACTATATAATAACGTCCTTTAATGCACTTGCACGAAGCATAGCTCCAAAACTCGGTATCGAATAAACTTTTAAAAAATCGTAGTATTTGGGGTTCAAACGGGTGAAAATATTAACTTTTAAATTAGTATTTACAGCATCGTAAATGGAATCTAGCATATCACACAAAAACTTTGAAACTGTACTTTTCAGAACGTGCCATAGGCTATTTACTGGAAAGATCAATCGCCATACGTCAAATATCAAAGTTTCACTTCTGATTTTATTTGAGCCAGAACTGTATCTTTAATGTGAGTATGAGACTTTCTAATGGAACTCGAATCACAGGTCTACAAAGGTACTCGAAACGTGTGAAAGATAAAGTTTAGAATAAGTTATTCTTAACACCTAATCACTGAAAAGTGGAAACATGTACGTACACCACATTTGCAAACACATCATGTAACAGAATCACCACCCTACTGACATAAAACCGGCAGTAACCAGTACGGTAATCATAATTTGTAGGCAGTTAATGTCCACATCACAGCGCAAAACGATCCCTTACAGGAACTTTAAGCATAAGATAAGACATTCTTGTCACCTGAACGAATTAATTTTCGAGGTTATAATCTGCACCTTATATTTTCGGGAAAATTTTGCCAACTTGTTGTTTCCTATTGGCGTTCTCAGACCACACATTCCGAACTATATCCCGATTACGATATTTTTCATCCTCAGGACGCGACAACTCTTTCTCACAGTCCATAATCAAGTGTCGTGTCAGTCACTATGCCCAAAAAAAACGAACTTTTATTTATTTATTTACATTTTTTATATGAAGACAATCAGGATCATGTCTTTTGCAAACGTCATAAATAGGTTAGATAAACTTACATACAGCAGTGGTACATACATTCATCTTAATGTGGTCTGAATTCCACCAACCGTCTTCAGAAATCTTTAAGTTCGGGCAATGAGATCGGCTACATTGTGACCGTACAAGTAGTGGCGTAATGCTTTGAAAGGAACAGCCGTCTTTGGCCAATGTCGGTCATCGGCGGATTATTTTTATTTTATTGAGAGTTCCGTTGATCCTGTTAGCAATGGAGTTCCAAGGATATGGAACGAGTCAGTATTTTTGCAATGTCAACAGTACAGCAGCACACAATATGGTTAAGTCTTGACGAGACTCATAGTAAAAACATGGAACACGAGAAGAAATAAAAACACATGACATACATCAGAATTAATACTTATGTGTACAGTTTCAAATGCCGGCCGCGGTGGTCTAGCGGTTCTAGGCGCTCAGTCCGGAACCGCGCGACTGCTACGGTCGCAGGTTCGAATCCTGCCTCGGACATGGATGTCTGTGATGTCCTTAGGTTAGTTAGGTTTAAGTGGTTCTAAGTTCTAGGGGACTCATGACCACAGATGTTAAGTCCCATAGTGCTCAGAGCCATTTTACAGTTTCAAATTAACAACATCAAAGTATCTGAACAACAATATAACACTACAGCAACAAATAGTTTACATTTATGCTTACACTGAATGGCTAACTCGGTTGCCGGCCGGTGTGGCCGAGCGGTTATAGGACCTTCAGTCTGGAACCGCGCGACCGTTACGATCGCAGGTTCGAATCCTGCCTCGGGCATGGATGTGTGTGATGTCCTTAGGCTAGTTAGGTTTAAGTAGTTCTAATTTCTAGGGGACTGATGACCTCAGATGTTAAGTCCCATAGTGCTCAGGGCCATTTGAACCAGTATTTTGCTAACTCAGTTGTGTAATAAAAACTTCCTCCTATGCACTAAAAAATTCACTAATTGGATAGAATGACTTTTGTATTAGGTATTCCTTCAGTTTGCTCTTCAACACTGGTGTTTCAGGAGCAAGACTTTTGATGACGCTGGGTAGAGCATAGTAAATTTTGATGCCTGTATAATTTACTCCTTTCGGTACAAGGGTATAGTTTGACTGGTTGCTATGAAAGTCTCCTTTTGGCCTTGTGTTGTGATCATGATGTTCATCATTGGTTTTGAAGAAAGAGTGGTTTTTATTAATGAAACATACAAGGGAGTATATAAGTTGAGATAACCCTTTAAATACCTGTAGTTTCCTTAACAGATTCCTGCATGAGTGCCTTGGTTGAGCATCACTCATGATGTGTATAGCTCTCTTCTGAGCAATAAAAACTTTTTTTGCCAACCAATCATGGAGCATTATGTCCTTAAAATCAAAGAACACAGCATAACCTTCACTTTTTGCACGCACTTGTCGATCCAGAATGTTTCCACTGGCACGACTGAGCGTTAATTTCGGCGCGAGACGTTTCAGTAGCTCATCGTTGTTGGCTTCATCTGGCGACATCTGACCAAATCGCACTCGCCGCTGTTTTTGTTAGAAATACAACAATTTTGGTACACATTTTTGTGTCATATTTTTCATAACCAAAACAACCGAAAGAAAGTTTATGGTAAGACCCCTGGGCCGGTTTAAGGTTAAAGTGACACAAGACGCCGGTTGGTGTGTCAAACTGAAAGGGGTGCCCAATGAAAATCTTAGCGACATCAGCGACTTATCTGTGATTTGGTGATCGTAATAATTTTTTTCAGGATTTCTTAGGTTGAGGCTGGGGTGTCCAGAGCGCTAATCTCCAACGTCCTTACCGCCTTCTTCCAAACGTTTGTACTAGTTGGAAATCCTTGTTTTACTCAGAGCAGTCTCACCAGAAGCAATACTTAATAGCGCCTATTTCTAAATCTTTGCTGCACTTTATTCGGTTCTTACAGGAAAATTTAACAAAAATTCCCTGATCTATTTTTACAAAAAATAAATAATCGTCGATACAATAAAAATACATGTAACCTTATGGCTGTCGTTGTACAGATTCTTTCAGACGTAATTTTATCCATT
Organism: Schistocerca piceifrons; assembly: GCF_021461385.2. Taxonomy (NCBI): domain Eukaryota; kingdom Metazoa; phylum Arthropoda; class Insecta; order Orthoptera; family Acrididae; genus Schistocerca; species Schistocerca piceifrons. Next base: position 267,959,184 of record NC_060141.1, read on the forward strand.
GTTTGCAGTGTTTTTCCGTAACTATTACTTTCGCCTTCATCCACAAATCGTGATTTTATTAAAATACACGATGCATTTCGAGCACTGGGGGCTCATCTTCAAGTGTTTTGACAGTCTACATCAACTTTACATCATCGTTATATTACTAAATGCCACATTATGAAATAATATTTAATAAAACTATGATAAATCGGAAAGTAACGTACTGTAAGTTACTTTCCGATTTATCATAGTTTTATAAACTTATATTTCATAATGAGGCATTTTGTAATACAACAATGTGATCTTGCCAGGCCCAGAATTAAACGAAATTATGTAAAGTTGATATAGACTGTCAAAGCACCTGAAAATCAGCCCCCAGAGCTAGAAATGCGTCGTGCATTATAATAAAATCACAATTTGTGGCTGAAGGCGGTTGTTCTTTAATATGTTTTCAGACGTATTTACCAACACAGCAACGGAAAAACCGCGCAAATAGGACTAATAGGATATCCGAAATTACAACATTCTTGTTATTTTCTGAACACATCTGGTATATAATATACGCATTAACATATATGTTATAGATGGTTGTTGAAAATTTGATGAACTGTTAAGTACCCCTGAAGAGTCAACGAAGAAAGGAACTCAGGGAAAAAACCGGCAAAAAAGGGCCAGGATGATAGGACATGTAATAAGACATCAAGGAATAACGTCCATGGTAATAAGGGGCAGATACATAGAGGGTAAAAACTGTAGGGGAGACAGAGACCGGAATATATCCAACAAATAATCGAGGACGCGGGGTGTAAGTGTTACTATAAGATGAAGAGACTGGCACAAGAGAGGAATTCATGGCGGGCCGCATCGAACCAGTCAGAAAAAACAGTATCTAAAGAAATAATTTCAACATAGCAGAAATTTTCTTGCGTGAAATGTGCGAACGAATTGGCTACCACAGATATTCACAGAATTTCGACGAGAAATCGAGTAGTTCAAATTCTCGTGTAGGCCTATGGTACCAGTACTGATATTCTTACAACTATTTCGTATGTCCCTGCACCGATTTTGAACCTTTTTTTCCCTCTACGGCCGATACTTAGCTATCACGGTAGAGATACAAGCACCAAAACACCTACCGATTACGAGGCGACGTAGTCCGCATCAATGTCTTGTCTGGTGTCTGGACACATAATGCGCAGTTTCTTCCACTGAAGGCTGCCCCCCCACCCTGTCACTCATGGCTATAGGGTGGACCCAAAATGTTGCGCGAAACCAAGGCCGAACGAAATGCTGTATATACTTATTACTTAGAGAATTAGCTATTGAAATTCATGTAACTGTCCGAATCTTCTCGCTGGACAGCATTTCTAATTTTCAGGGAACAATGCGGTATTTCCACAGCGTGCATATCTATCGCTACACCGTTCTGAGAACACATTCTTTATGTAACCGACTTGTATTTAGAAATGTATGAGTAATTTATCGTACCAAGCACAAAATTCATGCAGAACCTAGGACGAAAGACTATACACGTTGACTGTGGATATTGTATCACGGACACAGTCTCTTTGACTGTTCAGAGACGCCACTAAACCGGCCCAAAGATGCAAACAACCATGCAAGAGCAGCGCCTATTAGACGGAGGGAGTCCGACAGCCGATCAATTCCAGGCATTCCACCGGGAAGGAGGTACACGGCTCGTGTTGTCTGTAATTCAACAATGCCTAGACGGTCAATACCGCGGTTCGATTGCGTCCGCATTGTTACTTTGTACCAGAAATGGCTCTCAACATGGAAAGTGTCCAGTCATCTCGGAGTGAACCAAAGCGATTTTGTTCGGACATGGAAGAGATACAGAGAAACAGGAACTGTCGATGACATGCCTCGCTCAGGCCGCCCAAGAGCTACTACTGCAGTGGATGACTGCTACCTACGGATTATGGGTCGGGGAAACCCTGACAGCAACGCCACCATGCTTTTCGTGCAGCCACAGGACGTCGTGTTACGACTCAAACTGTGTGCAATAGGCTGCATGATGCGCAACTTCACTCCCTACACCCATGGCGAGTTCCATCTTTGCAACCACGACACCATGCAGCGCGGTACAGATGGGCCCAACAACATGCCGAATGGACCGCTCAGGATTGGCATCACGTTCACCGATGAGTGTTGCATATGCCGTCAACCAGACAATTGTCGGAGACGTGTTCGGAGGCAACCAGGTCAGGCTGAACACCTTAGACACACTGTCCAGCGAGTTCATCAAGGTGGAGGTTCCCTGCTGTTTTGGGGTGGCATTGTGTGGGGCTGACGTACGCCACTGGTGATCGTGGAAGGCGCCATAACGGCTGTACGATACGTGATTGACATCCTCCGACCGTAATGCATCCACATCGGAAGCATATTGGCGAGACATTTGTCTTCATAGACGACAATTCGCGCCCCCATCGTGCACATCTTGTGAATGACTTCCGTCAAGATAACGACATCACTCGACTAGAGTGGCTAGCATATTCTCCAGACATGAACCCTATCGAACATGCCTGGGATAAATTGAAAAGGGCTGTTTATGGACGACATGACCCATAACCCACTCTGAGGGATCTACGCCGAATCGCCGTTGAGGAATGGGACAATCAGGGCCAACAGTGCCTTGATGAAGTTGTGGATAGTACGCAACATGCAAGAGAACCAGTGGGTATTACAGGTACCGGTGTGGACAGCAGTCGGGACCACCACCTCTGAAGGTCTTGCTGTATGGTGGCACAACATGCAATGTGTAGTTTTCATGGGCAATAAAAAGGGCAGAAATGATGTATATGTTGATTTCTATTCCAGTTTTCTGTGCAGGTTCTAGAACTCTCGGAACCGAGGTGGTGCAAAACTTTTTTTGATGTGTGTAAATACGTCTGCGATGTACAATAATTGGTAACATTAAAGAGAAGTAGCAAGTGTTATTTGTCAAAGGGCCAACCATGACTGTACTCAAACTTCACACTGTTACGGGTAACAAAAAGTAGTTTGACAACATAATTAATGGAAACCCACTACCCCAAACAGCTAATACGTTTTTGATTATGTGGTGCACGGATTAATTTCGGCAACAACGGTGCTGCGCCATTTCCCAGGCAATATTTTTTTGAACTCACTGGAACAGGCTGGCACCGAAAATTTAAAATATTACGTGCGTATGATTATTCACAGTGCGATCCAATTTCCTTAGTCACCACTGTACTTGTTTACTGTAACGTCATTGCACGTTTTCAGTAACGGCCACGGGAGTCCTAGCGCGTGCGTATGATTATTCACAGTGCGATCCAATTTCCTTAGTCACCACTGTACTTCTTTACTGTTATAACGTCATTGCACGTTTTCAGTAACGGCCACGGGAGTCCAAGCGCAATAATATCGTTGTCGGATAATAAACCAAGATTGTTATGGCTGAGGGGAGGGGGTTGCATGGTTAAAGAAATGCGTTCCATCACCTAAAATTATAGAAGTTACGCACTGGGCTGCGGTTTATCTGCAACAACACATTTAGAATAAACATGAATATAATGAGCAATGTTGCAGAACAGTAGTACGCCTGCAGGCCTTCTGTATGGCTGGTAGGCTTCTTTTTTTACATCTTGTTACTTCAATGATAACTTGTAAACTCACTGAAATAATTATGTGACTTTATGTTTTCTGATTGTGGCCAGTGAGTTGGTAATATTGACATCAGAATACTGAACTTCACTCACTTCCTTAAACTGTTCAGAATCCACCTGCACATTACTTTTTATCTCTTACTCTGATCATGTCTAACATGAAAATATACTTTTTTTATATTTATCCCAGAACTTTTTCTCTTGCACTAACAAGGTTTTGTTTCCAAACCTATTTTCTTGTGCCATTGTTTCATGTTATTCATGTCTTCTGATGCATCGTATAAAGGTGCGTTTACACTGCGATTTGTATCGGCACATGTATGAGATACATGTATATGCGACTTTGCGACATGTATCGCGACTTGTATGAGTTGACAAGTATCAACCTCATACATGTATGACCGTGCATTTACACTGGTTGATATGTATCACTGTGCGATAGCTTCCGACGACGATTTGGAAGTTTTCACATTTTTATGTGCTGATACACTTGCTCTTTTGGAAGATGATAGGAAGAAAAGGCGGAGGAAGCGTAGATGATGGCACAGAGAGTTTCTCGCGAATTAACGCTAGAGGATGGCGTATATTTTAGAAATTATCTTAGGATGAGTATGGAGGATTTCCGCGGTTTGTTATCACTTGTGGCTCTTCTTGTGTCCAAAACCAACACAAACTTTCGGGAAGCGATTCCACCAGAGGATCAGTTGGCAGTAACACTCCGTTTTTTAGCCATTGGGGATTCCTCGTAAAACGAAGATTTCATGACAAAACATTTGCATTGTTGCGCGATTGCTAATGCCAACGTCTCACACACGATTGTCGGCATCCGTTGTCAACATTATCACGCGAGGCCGCTGGAATAACAGCAAAACATTGATATACGTGCCAGACGCATGAAAAAATTATATAATGTATGACATACTCTGATATATATAAAACTTTTACCTTCACTTCTTGGGATAAAACTTGCACAATGGCCTCGCAAACACGAAGAATAATGTTGCATATGGCACTTTTTGATATTCTATGCAGATACATTAACGTCGAAACGACAGTCGGCACCTTCAAAACTCAAACAGCTGCCAAAGAGCCTGGTACCACGCATGCGCTAATCGTCGAAATAAGCGGCAGTCGACAAGACGACAGGAAATGATAGTACTGCGCATGCGCGAGTTCTTCAAATGTCGCTCATACATGTCGCGTATATGGCCAAAAAGCGATATACAAAATGTATACGCGACATGTATGAGCTCGAGGGTCCGCATACAAGTTCCGTGAATTTTTGTATGAGGTGATGTATCGCGACATGTCAAATTGACATGTCGCTCATACATGTCGCGATACATGTATCCCAGTGTAAACGTACCTTGAGAACGAAATTGCTATAAATCACCAAAGATATTATTTGATGATTCTAAATACACCCTTGTCTTACAGTATGCAACAAAGAAATTAAAGGGCGTTGTAGGACATTATTGGTGTAATATCTAACTTAGAAAATAGATTAAACATGCTTTTCTTCACTAAACAGTTTGACAGTGGAGTAATATTTACTACACAACAGAAAGTCGAAGTTGTTTCAGTATTATTATCTCATTACCTGAGGACAGAGGTTTTGCATAAAATGTGTAAATGAAGAGTTCAAGGCGGGTGTGGAAGAGGGAGAGAAATGAGCTTCTCTGTTAAATAATGTGGAAATATCCAGAATTGGCTAGAAAATAAAATACGTATGTTTATTTAGTGCAAGTTATGGGGGTGATTCTGATTTACAAATGTACCTGTCAGAATTACAAGATTCTTGAAGAAGTTCGATAGTTAGCTCTATGTAACATTCCCATTGGTTATTTTTGGTCAAAGCTTGTCTGATGCCTTAATCACCACTGACTAGGGAATATTCAGTCCGGTAGTTACTTTGATATCTCATCAAGAGAAAGCCTACCAGATACAACGTAAATCTGCCCTGAGGCTGAAGGTTGGTTTGAACATGGTAGTGCCTTACAAGGCTTTGTCATATTGAAAGAGAGCGCGCCCTTAGTGTCTTCCAGCCAATACGCTGATTAACCCAACCAGTTACAGAATCTAGAGTTTAATATGGATTTCTAACTACGGCGAAGTTGAGTGTTTTTCACATTACTAAATCATTATTATAGTTGAAAGGAGCGATATGTCTATACTAAAACCACGGCATATTGTTACTGCAGTCGAAATGATGAAAATTAGATGCATTTGAAATATCGTTATTACTTTCTTCTAGAATGGTATAAAATTTTTTGCTTCTAGGAGGGTAAGTAGTATGCTTGAAAGATTGTTTTCGATTCCAATACAATCTCGGATGATATTAAACACACCCAAGTTCAAAAAATTAAAGATGACTGCGACTGGTGTGTTCTTACACTGACATCGAGGTCGTGAAGCATTGACCATGAGTTGTTAAGAGAAACCATCCCTGCATGCCTGGCACAAAAGGAACGAGACTCCTGTCGCAAAACTGTGTAGTTACCAAATATGTTCGACTAGTAGAGGTCATCATTAGAGCAGAACCAACTTTCGTCCACAAATGTCCACTACTATGGCATGATAGATACTTTCTTAGTAAAGCGGGAAGACTCGTTTCTTTTGTGACGAGGTAATAAGAGTGTCTTAACTAGAAGATCTGTGCAGAGATTTACGAGTAACATAATCGTCTTAATTGTTATCTGCATCTATATTTACACTCCGCAAGCACCATTATGGTCTGTGGCAAAGGGTACTTTGTGTATTACTGTCATTTCCTCTTATAATGAATCACCCTCCTCGAAAAATTGACCCTTTTTTATATAGAGATAAACGATACCATGTATAGTATCGATTCTTGCATAGGTTAAAATTATCTCAGCTTTTTCATTAAAATAATTCATACGATTTTGTATACAATGTATTATATTTCAGGCTAAAATGTGTAAAAAAGAAATTAATGTGTTACGATCGATATGTATTAACAGTTAAAATTACTCTGCTTTTAAAAATATTTGAAATTACGAAATTTGTGGGATACTTAAAATTCATATTATTAATTGCACACTCTAATGCAAATTATTAAATTTATTTCTAGATTGATTTACAGAATAATTATATATTTTAGCGAAGATTCTTCTTTGGTAAAGAAAGTTTGTAAACTCTTTTCCTTTGTAAACTGTTTGGAATAATGTGAGTACCGCAGAATGTAAGTAGCGTCTGATGAAAGTAGATGTTTTCTAAGTTTGGCACCAACAAAATGTAAAAACGGTGTGATGTTGAAAGATGTGACTTAAGAATAAAATTCAAGACTAATACAGGCAAATCTTCATCAGTTATTTAATCATCAAGAACCTACAAAATCTAAATTTGAGCTGCAAGTATGTACCCCTAGACAAGACTTTGAGCCATCGACAACAACAATGAGATAATGAAGACAAGTAAAAATTATTCTTTTGTATATTCTAAGCCTCTCGAAGCTTTCAAAATTTGTGCCAAGAATGAGAATTTTAATAGTGATGTGTGGGAGGGTAAACTTACACTCTCTTTCCTGTTCCACTACAAATGTTCCTCGGGAGGAACGATTGTCGGTGTCTCTATAATTTTAATTTTCATGATTTTTTTTTTCGAGATATACTTAGGAGGACGCAATATGTTGACTGACTCTTCCAGGAATGTGCGCTCTCGGAAATTTGGCAGTAGTAGAACACACCACAAAACAGAAAGCCTCGTTTGTAGTGTCTGCCAATGGAGTTGAACGAGGTTCTCACGACGATTTCGACCGTACTAAATGAACCAGTAACAAACGTACTGCTCTTCTTTGGATCTTCTCTCTTTCCTTTATCAGTTCTATCTGGTATCGATCACAGGCTGACAAGCAATAATCTGACATTGGTGGAACGTGCGTTTTGTAAGCTACTTCCATTGTGGGTAGATCACACTTCCTGAGGTCTCTTTTAATGAAACTGTCTTTGGCATCTGCTTTAGCTACGAATAGTTTTATGTTTTCCTTCCACGTTCGTTAGGCATATTCCTAGATATTTAATGGATGCAACTGCTTCCAGTGATCGTTCTGCAATCGTATAATCATACAATAAAGAGTCTTTCAGCGTGTTTGCCCGTGTTTGGTTTACGATGAGGGTCAACTGCCTATCTCACCAAGAGTCGATCCTTCGTAGGTCTTCCTATATATCGGTACAATTTTCTAACGTCGCAGCTTCATCCACGAAAAGTCTCGTGGAACATCCGGCATTATCCACTACGTGATTTGTGTACATCGTGTATTATATATTGTTAGGTATGGTCATGTTGGGCAGACAAGTAGGATCACAAGCTAGTCAAGGGATGTCCGAAGAAGGTGTTCTGTATAATTCATAATGTAAGTAGGCCTTTTTAGGTTTTTATATTGGTAACGCCACGAAGCGCTCTGTATGAAAATCACTGGCTATGCTGTGTGCAGTCTGTGGCTAGTTTGCATTGTTGTCTGCCATTTTAGTGTTGGGCAGCTGGATGTTAACAGCGCGTAGCGTTGCGCTGTTCGAGGTGAGCCGCCAGCAGTGGTGGCTGTGGGGAGAGAAATGGCGGAGTTTTGAAATTTGTAAGACTGGATGTAATGAACTGCTATATATATATCATGACTTTTGAACACTAGTAAGGTAAATACATTGGTTGATCTCTATCAAAATCTTTCATTTGCTAACTATGCCTATCAGTAGGTAGTGCCTTCAGTAGTTTGAATCTTTTATTTAGCTGGCAGTAGTGGCGCTCGCTGTATTGCAGTAGTTCGAGTAACGAAGATTTTTGGTGAGGTAAGTCATTTGTGAAAGGTATAGGTTAATGTTAGTTAGGGCCATTCTTTTGTAGGGATTTTTGAAAGTCAGATTGCGTTGCGCTAAAAATATTGTGTGTCAGTTTAAACACAGTTATGTATAATATTTCAAAGGGGACGTTTCAATAAGTTATAATAATAATAAGTTAGTCTCCACTGCAGCCAATACAATGCTGGAATTGGAGGACGCTAGTTCGGTAGAACCGATGTCGTTTCCTGATAGTAATATGGTGGAGGAATCAAACGTAGTAACACGTAACAAACAGAATGTAAGTTGGGAACAGACAAGACTGAAAGGGCATCAGTTTGTTCTCCGATTCCAGACCCATTTGTAAAATAATTAAGAAAGCTGGAAGAACACGGCAGGGAACGTGATTTGAAACAAGTTGAGCTTGACAAACCTTTGGTCGCTAAAGTACAAGCACTATTAAAGATAAATTTAAATGAATGTGAGAAAAAAAAACAGAATGAACATGATAAGAAGCTAGATCTGAGTCTAGACGAAATAGAAGATGGAGTTACTGAGCTTAAAAAAAAAAAAAAAAAACACGTGTTAAGACTTACCCGAGTTAGTCAATACGTTAGCAAGCCAGTTGCAAACTTTGCAAAAAGAATATAATGTAGTGAAAGAAGGTCTACAGAAAATAACGGAAGGTTTAGAGAACCTAGAACCCCCAAACGAAGAAAAGCGTAAACAGCATCTGGCTAAACAGACAAAGAAAACTGATGGAGAGTTCAGGCAGTGGTTATAAGTTAAAGATCAGAAATTGTAGAACATGTAAAAACTGAATTAAAAAGTGTTATACAACGAATAAGTAGAGAGATTCGATATAAAAATGTTGTTAACACAGAGTGTACTACATCCGAGCCAAGTTGCTCAGTGAGTAAAGTAAAATCTAGGTTACCACCTTGGGATAATAACAATACCGAGTGTATGTATGCAAAAAAAAATGTGTAACAATAGGCAAGAATTAAACATTAACGTGCACTGAGGAAACAATATGGCAATGCGCATAGTTTTCATGGCACGTATGATCAGTCTTGCGTTTGTAACGCAAGTAGCCACAGTCTGATTATCAGACAAAAAATTGCAGTTGTGGGGACGTTGCATATTGCTAGAGGAAAGTCTTACGGAACACAGGCAATTTACTCTATCCAGATGAAAAGAGATCGATTATCCTGTAGTGATCATAAGAGGATTTAAGAACTTATTGTCATATGCGTGGACAGAGAGAGACAGAAAATACAATCCCTCATATCAAAGGCTAAGCAGCCTTACGGACAACGCAAATTGCGCAAACTTGCAGTACGTGGGAAGAATCCGAAAAATCATTTTTTATAGAAATTTTGGTCTCCTTGTATTCAAGAACGGTTGCGAAAACAAGTTACAGCCAGAGATGTATAATCACAAACAGGGTACATCAAGAAAATATTTCGTGAGAATATAAATAATAGACGATACTGGGATGAACCTATCCCAAACTGCAATGTGATTCGGTTACTCAAAGTGCTGTTAGCGAACAATATCAAAGAGAAACTTATTAACGTACTGTTGCCTGATATAGAAAATTTCATGTCAATGTTAGGTTCTATTGATTTAATATAACAAGACATACAGCAGAATGGCGAGCACGGTAATGGTAATTCATTTCCATGCAAGCGTGATAAGTAGAATAATTCGCCAAATCACAGTAACAAAGGCAACAGAAGAAGAAATTAGCCCAGTTATAATAACGGAATACAAACTATATCTTAATAAATTACCAACATCCTATAAATGATGATAATAGAAGACATCTGCAAAAAGTAAATCAGTTTCGGGAACCTTCGGAATCTGAAATGTCCAACGCGCCTAAAAACAACGTTTAAAATACTTCACGGTGACTTCAATGTGCAAGTTGGGAAGGAAAAGAAATTTAAGAATATTGTAGGCGAATATCCAGCACATTTAGTAACAGACAGAACTCGTGAAAGACTGACCAATACGTCCAAAATGTTCCGGTTAAACCCGATGTAAGCACATATTTGCAAAATTCCAAGGAAAGTAAAAACACAGATATCTCCAAATGCCAAGCCAGAAGAATTTCAACACATAGCCATATGTAATAGGAATATCATGGAAATTATGACTAGCAAACGGAATTGGGGAATTTCATACAGATCATTATCTCTCAAAAATTAAAATATGATTTCTCCCATTTGAAACAAGGAATACAACCAAGATAGTAATTAGATACAACTCTGCTACAGCTAATACTACAACAGAAAAAAAGAAAAATTTAGGGAAGAAACTGAGACATCAGAACAAGGTGATTGGCACGAATTCCACGTACAAGTTATTAAATCGGGAGAGAAAACTTCGGGAATGGCCAAAAAAAAAAAAAAAAAATAAAGACATGGTGGAACGAAGAGTGTGAAGAAGCATTAGAACAAAGAGCTCAGAAATGGAGACGTTAAAAAAAACATTTAGAAGAACTCCGACATCAAAGAAAAGAAACATCAAAAATAATCCAAAAAATTAAAAGAACGTTTGAAAAAACTCAGCTTATGGAAATGCAAGAAATTTTGCTAAAAATAGTACTAGAAATGTTTACCTAACTTTTAAACATGTACACAAAGGGTCTCAAGCACCAAGCAGAATAGAGGTATTTGAAAGACGAATAGTTAGAAAAATTATGGGTGCAATACAAATTACAGATGGCTGGAAAATGAATAGTAGTGAGGAGATCTACAAAAATTATACAGAATATATCAAAAGTAATGGCTAAAAGAAGATTAATCTTTTATGAACACCTCTACCGAATGAATGAGAACAGGCTCATGAAACAAATATTCCTGTATTTCTGAAAGAAGAAATCGACAATAGCATGGATTACAAAAATAAGGAATGTAGAAAGAAGCAATATCAAAGAATCGAAGATACCAGAGAGAAATCTTTTTAAGAATAAAATATTAAATTTAGAAGGCTTTCAATGCAGAATAAATAATAACTCAGGAACAACAAGGGCAGAAGAAAGGAAAAGACAACATAGGGAGAAGAGGAAGAAGTACTGGGAGAGTAGAAAACAACAAGAAAATAAAGAGGAATTGAGGTTGCCACGTGATCCTAGTTGGTCAGTTGGAAAAAAAAAAATGCAACAAGAGCCGTTAAACAAACCTCTTTCTTGCCCACAGAGAGAGACTGAATTAGTACAAGCCGTGGTCAAAACAAGTATTTGAGGAATACCTGTCATTCTGATAATAGATACAGATGCTTCGGTTAATGTAATGAGTCTAGAATTCCTTAAGAGAGCGAGTCAGGCCTGTAAAAAATTGCAAGGTGACCGGTGCTATTGGCGCTCAGCCACAAACCATTAAGCATCAGGCACAGGTGAATGTTTAAATCGGAAACGAAGCGATATTATGCACCTTTCTCGTGTTTACATGTTTGGTGCTGGCCTGTATACTGTGTTGTGAGTTTCTCTGTGAGAGGAAAGCAAATATTGACCTCTCTAATGGTGAACTCAGCTTTTTGAATGAAGGTAGAGGAGTTTCACTGGTAATGATAAAGACGAAAGAGCTACCTGGTAAATACTCTCAAGAGTATCAGGGTAACACGTAGGGAGTCACAAGTATTTGTACATTAGTAATAACTTCTACAATGGAGATTTCTACTAAATTGATACGAAGGAATAAAAAATTTCTGGTAGATTGCAGTCGATTTCCTCCACGTTGAGAGAATCAGTGTATTTGGCCACTGGTCGGCAATCTGAGCTAAATCAGCTGTTGACTAAATGCTCAGATGCATTTTCTGACAAACCCGGTATTATAAAGGCGTACCGGGTGATCAAAAAGTCAGTATAAATTTGAAAACTTAACAAACCAAGGAATAATGTAGATAGAGAGATAAAAATTGACACACTTGCTTGGAATGACATGGGGTTTTATTAGAACCAAAAAATAAAAAAAAAACGAAGTTCACAAAATGTCCGACAAATGGCGCTGGACAGCAAAACGTCAGTGGCTGCGCATGACAATCGTGTATAAAAGGAGCTGTAATGAGAGAGAGAATCAGACGCGCCAGCAGTCGCAGCATGTTGACGTTACCTGCAAAGGCGCTTTTAGTGAAGCTGTATTATCAGAATGGGGAATGCGCTAGTTGAGCTTTACGATCCTATCGCCATGGGAAGGGGATTCGAACGGGTAAAGGTCGGTTGACAAATGCAGCTGTGGCGAGAATGATTTCGAAGTTCGAAGCCACGCGTTGTTTAGACGATAGACCCCGAAGTGGTCGACCGAGCACAAGGCGTAATGCTGCTGAGACAGTTGAGGAAGAAATGGAAACTGTAGCGGGTTCGTCTATGCACGGGGAAGTCAGCGCTCGTGCAGTCTCAAGTCGCACCGGCATTCCATGCACTACTGTTTGGTTGGCACTTCGGAGTGCCCTCCGATGCTATCCGTACAAAATCCATCGGCATCATGAACTGTTACCTGGCGATTTAGTGAAGCGGAGGGCATTTGCGGTGTGGGCGTTTCAAAAGATGACGGAAGATGACGATTGGTTGAGTAACGTGTTGTGGACCGACGAACCTCATTTCACGCTCCGAGGGTCTGTCAACGCCCACAACTGCAGAATTTGGGTTACCGAAAATCCTAGAACTGTCGTAGAAACTCCATTGCACGACGAGAAAGTCACGGTATGGGTTGGATTTATCACATCTACCGTTATCGGGCCTTTTTTCTTCAAAGAAATGCGCGATTCTGGTTTTGTAACTGCTACCGTGACAGGTGAGAGGTACGCCGGTATGTTACAGAATCGCATCATCCCCAGCCTGGCTGATAAACACCTGATGGAACGTACGATGTTTATGCAGGATGGCGCTCCACCCCATATTGCTAGGTGCGTGAAAGATCTCTTGCGCGAGTCGTTTGGTGATAAACGTGTGCTCAGCCGCCACTTTCGTCATGCTTGGCCTCCCAGGTCCCCAGACCTCAGTCCGTGTGATTATTGGCTTTGGGGTTACCTGAAGTCGCAAGTGTATCGTGATCGACCGACATTTCTAGGGATGCTGAAAGACAACATCCGACGCCAATGCCTCACCATAACTCCGGACATGCTTTACACTGCTGTTCACAACATTATTCTTCGACTACACCTATTGTTGAGGAATGATGGTGGACATGTTGAGCATTTCCTGTAAAGAACATCATCTTTGCTTTGTCTTACTTTGTTATGCTAATTATTGCTATTCTGATCAGATGAAGTCGGACATTTTTTGAACTTTTGTATTTTTTTGGTTCTAATAAAACCCTAAGTCATTCCAAGCATGTGTGTCAATTTGTACCTCCCTATCTACATTATTCCGTGATTTATTCAGTTTTCAAATTTATACTGACTTTTTGATCACCCGGTATATGTTCTATATTGAGGTAATACCACATGATACGTTCTGCCACACGACATGGTCCGTCCCACGAACCAACAACGAGTCTGTTACTTAAGAAATATGAAAAATGATAGACTGGGGAGTTATCAAACCGCCTCTAAGGACCCCCCCCCCCTCCTTAAATCGTCAGCCTTAAGTACGAAAAAGGAGAAGTGGCAATTGCAGGGCCTTACAAGGTAATCAGTATTCCACATGGGTATAGCTATTTACTAGTAGATGCAGAAGGTAATACAATCAAGGGTTTATATCCGTACAAGGATGTGAAGAGATACACTGATGACATGTACGTAGTACTTGTAAGATGGAACATAGTACTTGCAAGTAATGTTATTTTGCTCAAACTTTATTTTTTATAAGAATAGCCCATTTCAAAGACTTAATATTACGTGCTAGAACATCTTACAGCGTTCATAAATACCCACTGTAGCTCAGAAAGATAACGAAGCAATCTCCTGAAGATTTTCTACTCGGGAAGTTTTTTTTTATGTTACCTGTTTTAGCTTGTTTCTTCAGATGCCTTGTTGTAATGAAGGTTCTTGACCTTAAGTAGAGAGAAACCACTTTATGATGCATTTAGGGGAACTTCGACGTTATTGTAAAAATTATCTTTTGCATCACTCCATCACACTTAGCAACATCCGCCCATGAAAACTGCAAAATGTCACTTAAAACTCGTTTATTTTATTGACCCAGTCAATTTAAGGAGAAGCGATCTCACTTCTGGAGATTATGGAAATCTAGTCATTACCGGTGATTTAATCAGAATCCAGAAGAAGTTCCTTGAAACTGAACCCACGGAACTCTCAGCGTAAAATAAATCTGGCCTGTTGTGAAACACTGTCTAATTTTTTGTTTTATTGCACAAAAAAACTGTCAGTTGACTTAATGAAAATGTGAAGTAATCCACATGATCACAGAAAGGAGTCCGCTAAATTTCGGTTACGTGATAAAACACAAATATAAAGGCTGTAAATTCAGCTAAACACTTAGGGATTACCATTACAAATAGCTTAAGTTGGAATGATCGCATAGATAATGTTGTGGGTAAAGGAAACCAAATACTACGTTTTGTTGGCAGAACACTTAGAAAATGCAACAGGTCTACTAAAGAGACTGCCTACAGTACACTTGTCTGCCCTCTTGTAGAGTACTGCTGAGTGGCGTGTGAGCCACATCAAACGCTATTGACGGAGGAGGACATCGAAAAAAATCCAAAGGGCAGTACGTTTTGTACTGTCGCGGAATAGGGGAGAGAGTGCCACGAATATGATACGCAAATTGGGGTGGCAATAATTAAAACAAAGGCGTTTTTCGTCCCGGTAGGATTTTTAAATGGTTCAAATGGCTCCGAGCGGTCGCGCGGTACCAGACTGAAGTGCCTAGAACCGCTCGGCCACACTGGCCGGCTAGGATATTCACATCAAATTTCAATCATCATTTGTATCCTCCAATTGCGAAGATATTCTTTCGTGACCTCCTACAGAGAGGTAAATGATCATCGTAATCAAATGAGATAAATCTGAGCTCGCACGGAAAGATTTGAATGTTAGTTATTCCCGCGCGCTGTTTCAGAGTTGTAGTTCGATGAACCCTCTGCTTGCGAAATGCAGAGTAGTCGTGTGGATATAGAAGGAGCACATTTATTTACTTCCACAGCACATTTCGAATACTTGGCTTGCAGGACCCTGTTTCTGATTTTCGAAGCGTAGTTTTCTCTCCTTAACAGCTGTATCTCAGTTTTTAATCTATTTCGTGTTTAGCAGTAACATCCTGGCCAAGACCTATCTGTGGTGGTCGACCGATCTAGTTTAATTTTCTTCGGAGATAAATGTTCAAAGCACACAGCGTAGTCTTGTCTTTTCACATCGGCGATCTTTATAAGGAACGCGCGAGTAATTTCAAAGCCAATAATACATAGAAATGTTTTCCTAAAGAGGGTGAATATTTGGCCATTATACAGGGTGCTACAAAAAGGTACGGCCAAACTTTCAGGAAACATTCCTCACACACAAAGAAAGAAAATATGTTATGTGGACATGTGTCCGGAAACGCTTACCTTCCATGTTAAAGCTCATTTTATTACTTCTCTTCAAATCACATTAATCATGGAATGGAAACACACAGCAACAGAACGTACCAGCGTGACTTCAAACACTTTGTTACAGGAAATGTTCAAAATGTCCTCCGTGAGCGAGGATACATGCATCCACCCTCCGTCGCATGGAATCCCTGATGCGCTGATGCAGCCCTGGAGAATGGCGTATTGTATCACAGCCGTCCACAATACGAGCACGAAGAGTCTACATTTGGTACCGGGGTTGCGTAGACAAGAGCTTTCAAATGTCCCCATAAATGAAAGTCAAGAGGGTTGAGGTTAGGAGAGCGTGGAGGCCATGGAATTGATCCGCCTCTACCAATCCATCGGTCACCGAATTTGTTGCTGAGAAGTGTACGAACTCTTCGACTGAAATTTGCAGGAGCTCCATCGTGCATGAACCACATTTTATGGCGTACTTGTAAAGGCACATGTTCTAGCAGCACAGGTAGAGTATCCCGAATGAAATCGTGATAACGTGCTCCATTGAGCGTAGGTGGAAGAACATGGGGCCCAATCAAGACATCACCAACAATGCCTGCCCAAACGTTCACAGACAATCTGTGTTGATGACGTGATTGCACAATTGCGTGCGGATTCTCGTCAGCCCACACATGTTGACTGTGAAAATTTACAACTTGATCACGTTGGAATGAAGCCCCATCCGTAAAGAGATCATTTGCGCTGAAATGAGGATTGACACATTGTTGGATGAACCATACGCAGAAGTGTACCCGTGGAGGCCAATCAGCTGCTGATAGTGCCTGCACACGCTGTACATGGTACGGAAACAACTGGTTCTCCCGTAGCACTCCCCATACAGTGACGTGGTCAACGTTACCTTTTACAGCAGCAACTTCTCTGACGCTGACATTAGGGTTATCGTCAACTGCACGAAGAATTGCCTCGTCCATTGCAGGTGCCCCCGTCGTTCTAGGTCTTCCCCAGTCGCGAGTCATAGGCTGGAATGTTCCGTGCTCCCTAAGACGCCGATCAATTGCTTCGAACGTCTTCCTGTCGTGACACCTTCGTTCTGGAAATCTATCTCGATACAAACGTACACCACGGCTATTGCCCCGTGCTAATCCATATATCAAATGGGCATCTGCCAACTCCGCATTTGTAAACATTGCACTGACTGCAAAACCACGTTCGTGATGTACACTAACCTATTGACGCTACGTATTGATGTGCTTGATGCTAGTACTGTAGAGCAATGAGTTGCATGTCAACACAAGCACCTAAGTCAACATTACCTTCCTTCAATTGGGCCAACTGCCGGTGAATCGAGGAAGTACAGTACATACTGACGAAACTAAAATGAGCTCTGACATGGAAATTAAGCGTTTCCGGACACATGTCCACATAACATCTTTTCTTTATTTGTATGTGAGGAATGTTTCCTGAAAGTCTGGCCGTACCTTTTTGTAACACCCTGTATATGGTTCAATAAACAGTGTCCTATGTCACACAGTATGTAGTGATTTGTCCAGTAAAGATGAAGACGTAGGTAGATAAATTTCCTTAGAAAATGAAAGAACGTGAAAAATGGATTTTTCTAAAATACTTAGCTATTTTGCACATACGCTGTCGAAACAAAAATCGCAATACCAAGAAGGAGTTTTGAAACATAAATGAAAGTTGGTAGGCGTGTTTCTACATCTGACAGAGGATGCCTATTCAAATTTCGTGCCCGTCGCATAAGAGTGGCGCTAGTAGCGCCACTATGAGTATGCAAATCAGGTTTGCTTTTACTACACGCTGTAACACTCGTGAGCGTTACGTATCTTTGAGTCGGATCTAACGAGCTGATGTTAGCCAAAAATGTCTTTAAGACGATAAAGACACCATTATTTACACCTCATTAGGTTTGACCGAGATCGTGTAATACGGCTACGAGATGCTGGATGTTCCTCCAATGATACTGCAAAGAGTTGGCAAAAATGTAGCCACTCTGCATCATTGCTGGCAGCGGTGGTCAAGAATGTACGGTCGCAAGAAGACCAGTCTCCGGACGACACGTGGAACTGCCGACAGGGAAGAACATAGTGTTCGGCCTATGATTATGTCGCATCGTACTACGTTTGCGGCAGCAATTGCAGCAACAGTTGGCATCAGATTGACACAACGAACTGCTACAAATCGGTTACTTCAAGGATAGCTTCGAGCCAGATGCCCTGTAGCGTGCATTCCACTGACCCCAAACAACCGTCATCTGCGACTTCCGTGGTGTCAAACGAGAGCTCAGTGGTTGGGCAGGGTGGAGGTCTGTTGTAATTTCTGATGAAAGCCGGTTCTGCCTCGGTGATGGTGCGGTTTCGTATACAGCTAAACACTCTCGTGGCTATTCCACGCACATTGGCTACAAAATTGTGCGTCAATCTGGTGATTCGACCTGTTATACTGCCATTCATAAACAGCATTCCGGGGGATGTTTTCCAGCGGGATACTGCTCGCCCACATACCGCTGTTGTAACCCAACATGCTCTACAGAGTGTCGATATGTTGCCTTGGCCTGCTCGGTTACCGAATCTGTCTCCAGTCGAGCACATATGGAACACCATCGGACGACAACCCCAGAGTCATCCACAAACATCTTTAACCACATCTGTACTGATCGACCAAGTGAAATAGCTGTGGAACTCCAATCCACAAACTAACATCCGACACCTGTACAACACAATGCGCGTTTGCATGCTTCTATTCAACATTCTGGCGGTTACACTGATTATTAATGTACCAACATTTCACATTTGCAATGGCTTATCTTGCACTTATATTAACCTGTGATCTTGCAATGTTGATCGCTTAAATATGTTACCCAGACAAACGTATTCCCGAAATTTCATTACTCTACATTAAATATTTATTGGTGTTGCAATTTTTTTCGTCACTGTACAGAAGAGGAGATACTCATTTCAGCAATTTTTGTTTTATGGAAATGTTTCTGCGCCTATGTTCCGCTTCCTGATGCTGGTGATACCATTAAAAGCTGTAAAGATTCAGATATCAATCTCAAACTTAGCAAGTTGAATTGTTTAAGCTCACGGAGTCCTTTCGACGCCTATTATGGAGCTTTTAGTGGGAAACAGTCGATATTGTTTGTGTTATTTAGTACTAAGGCCCTCAATTAGACTAATTTCAATCCATCAAAAGCACAAAAACAATTTTAACAGGAGAGAAGCCTTCATCAGATAAGAATCCTTCAAAAGAACAAAATCAACTTTAACAGACAGAAAAACAAAAGGACAGAAATGACACTAACTGTGGCCCATAGTTCTAAATGAAGCAAATGGTGCCAACTCTTTTCCACAACGTGGTCGATAACACGAATCGACACGACTCCGCGGTTTTAGACAAGTTCTGATGACGTTACGACCCGACCGTTGCACCGGCCTAAGGTTCAGAAATCAAAAATCAACAAAAACGCAAATACCGGCCGTAAAAGCAACACAAGAATTTAGGTCACCAAACACACGCGTTTCATTAGCAGTTTACATTTTACATGAATATTCAAACACAAACCAGTACCTCTGTGAATTGATCAACTAGTTCTTGTTGTGTCTTGCAGTACATATTAGATATTTCGCTTTTGCCTCATTGTTCGGTGTAGTAATAAAATAATAAATTTTTAACATTTATTTTTATTTGGAAAGTAGAAAAGATAATCTTACTAATTAAATACAGTCTCCCTAGAAACAGTTTGGTTTCGTGTTTTATAAACATGTGCCTTGGGGAGAGTGCCATATTTGTTATGGCCAATAATGCAGGGACGAATAGCTGTTTCATGTGAGGACCATTAGGAAAATGCCACTATCGGAGCACAGAAGGGCGAATATGCTCCTGTTCAAAATACTCTGACTGAAAAGTGGGGTGCAGCTGCCTCATTCTACCTCAACATTTTTAAAAATTTGCCGAAAAATTTTGACATGCGAACGTATTCACTCTCTTTTTAACATGCAACTCACATCTCACTCCCACAAGCTCCTCTTAACTGTAACTCGTTCACATCCTCTAGTCCATTGCTGTCAGTCGCTCATATCCATCAACTCCCAGTTGCCCTTTCTGGCGCACTCATTTAGCCCAACTCACTGTCATTTTCTCTTTGTGTCTCTCTGCCACTGCCTCCTGCCTCACACACACACACACTCCGCTTCGTTCTGTCCTATTAATGTTGTCTTCTCTCACTCACTGTTTCCCTCTTGCTCTCTCTTACTGCTGTTATCTCATTCATTCATTCCCACTGCTGCTGTCTTTCTCACTACCACTGTCTCTCTCTTCCTCGTTGTTACAGTCAGATTCTGTCTCTGATTATCACTGATTCTCACCCACTTCCACTTTCTGCTTCTCTTTATTCCTCTCCAAATGGTATTGTCTCCTTCACTCTTTCCCTAGCACTTTTCTATCACTGTCAACTATCTTCCACTGGCACTGTATCCCTCTCTTTCTCTCACACTGCCATTGTCTTTTTCACTCTTTGTAAATCACAACCACTCTACTATTTTCCAGTATTTCCTACTTTTCCACCTCTTTCCCAGTACCACTCTCTTAGCACAAAAAAGTGTGAATACGTTCACATGCCAAAAATTTGGGAAAAATTTTAATGGCACTGAGGAAGATAGGACGAGGCAACTGGTACCCCAATTCTTTGTCAGATTCTTCTAAACAGGAGCATATTCGCCTTTTTTGTGCTCCAGTAGGAACATTTTCCCCCTGATTCACTTCTTTTCCCTACTGCAGCAGAGCATGTTATTCATATGAAAAGAACTTTATGGGTCAGTAAAATTCTCATAGTTTACTTACATGAAGTTGAAATAATGGAAAATAAATTTCACACCTCTGATCAGATTTTACACACATAACATTTTTGCATAGGCATCAATACTGCGAAATGAGGTTTCCAGAGCACTTCTGATTATAATGGAGACACATTACAGCATATTTCTTCGTGCTAGGTCACTTTACATACTACATTTTCGCCTCACACCAGATTTTACGCGCGTGTTTTACGTGTACGTGTAGGGTAACTTTGAACGTTTGTATCTGGGGAACGGAAAAAGATATCAAGAAAATATTAAAGATTGTTAGAGACCGTAAAAATTACAGCTATCTTGGAATTCGTGGCGAGATTTTGGTACCCAAAAGCCATGTTTTTGGGGTGTTTCTCGATAACGGATAAAGATCTTTGAAAACGGGAAGATGACGCTTCTAGAATATTTAGTAATTTAAATAAATACTACTAATGGGGAAAAACGGTAAAATGCTTTCCCTGTTTAGCTGAGTAACCGCCTCCGTAAGCCCCTTAAGGCGCACACGAGGCCACATCTAATGCAAAAACAACCAACCGATTTGCCTCACTCGCCTATGGATGATAAAAGTGTGTAATACTCAAATGTTGGTCCTGTGCTGCAGAACAGTAACGGTAAGACGATTCTTCTGGTGGGTATCAAATGGTCCTTAGCTCAAGGACTATCCCAAACACTTGACGCTACCTTTCTACGACCAACAGAACCCGAAGTACGAGCCCCGGAAAAATCCCATTTTTATGCGCGGCGTTTTGGACATATTGGTAGCTCATGCTGTTGCATTCTTACCGACAGCTTAGAGAAAATTACTAACATTATATTTCGCTACTACGAAGTATTTAAAATTGAACAGACTGTATTATTATTTCACTATTTGGCTCAAGTGTGTGGAGAGCGGCTGGAGAATGAGGTAATGTAGTGTGTTTGCATGTGACGGTAGAGAGGGGGAGGGTTAGCTATATGAGACGATGTGTGGACAAAGTTTTGCCGAGTTGGGAGAGGGAGGGGTGCCATTTTATATATACTTGCTCTGGGGTTCCCTGGTCTGTAGTTACACCCAGTCTAACATACCTTTAATACATTTCTTCATCAAAATTATTTTGCGATCGGAATTTGTACTAACTTCAGTAGGTATTGTCGTATTATTTATGGCTATAGAAATTCCTCCGCCAAAGACGTTGAACCTGTCTTTGTGATATATACAGGTATTCCAGACTGAATTTAGAATTTCGTTGCTATTACCATTTGGCTTCAGCCAGTTTTCACCTCTCGAGACGTCTTGAGTAACAGAAGGCGAGAAGATCAACCGCCAGTGGAAGGATTATGCACTTAATACACCGAGCTCAACGCTCTCATTAAAAAAATCCGAAGCTGATAAATGTCTCTGGTAATTAATTTACAGATGAACCAAAACATTTGATCCACAGGTATTTGATTACTTCCGCTCATCATATGTGAGGATCCTCTGATATTACTTTGTGCTGGCGATGTTTGACAGCACTGCCTTTAAACACCTAACGTTGTGCCATTATAGCACAGTATCTGATAAATAGCTCTGCAGATGACGAAGAGATTGATGAAATGTATGATGAGATAAATGAAATTATTCAGATAGTGAAGGGAGACGAAAATTTAATAGTCATGGGTGACTGGAACTCGATAGTAGGAAAAGGAAGAGAAGGAAACGTAGTACGTGAATATGGAATGGTAGTAAGGAATGGAAGAGGAAGCGGCCTGGTAGAATTTTGCGCCGAGCATAACTTAATCGTAGCTAACACTTGGTTCAAGACTCAAGAAAGAAAGTTGTATACCTGGAAGCCTGGAGATACTGGAAGTTCTCAGATAGATTATATAATGGTACGACAGAGATTCAGGAACAAGATTTTAAATTGTAAAACATTTCCAGGGGCAGATGGGGACTCTGACCACAATCTATTGGTTATGAACTGTAGATTGAAACTGAAGAAACTGCAAAAAGGTGGGAATTTAAGGAGATGGGACCTCGATAAACTGAAAGAACCAGAGGTTGTAGAGAGCTTCAGGCAGAGCATTAGGGAACGATTGACAAGAATGGGGTAAAGAAATACTGTAGAAGAAGAATGAGTAGCTTTGAGAGATGAAATAGTGAAGGCAGCAGAGGATCAAGTAGGTAAAAAGACGAGGGCTAATAGAAATCCTTGGGTAACAGAAGAGATAATGAATTTAATTGATGAAAGGAGAAAATACAAAAATGCAATAAATGATGCAGAAGAAAAGGAATACAAACGTCTCAAAAATGAGATCGACAGAAAGTACGAAATGGCTGGCTAGGGGACAAATGTAAGGGTGTAGAGGCATATATCACTAGGAGTAAGATAGATGCTTCCTACATGAAAATTAGAGAGACCTTTGGAGAAAATAGAACCACTTGTATGAATATCAAGAGGTCAGATGGAAACCAGTCCTAAGCAAAGAAGGGAAAGCAGAAAGGTGGAAGGAATATATAGAGGGCCTATACAAGGGCGATGTACTGGTGGGTAATATTATGGAAATGGAAGAGGACATAGATGAAGATGAAATGGGTGATATGATACTGTGTGAAGAATTTGACAAAGCACTGAAAGACCTAAGTCCAAACAAGGCCCCGGGAGTAGACACATTCCATTAGAATTACTGACAGCCTTGGGATAGCCAGGCCTAACAAAACTCTACCATCTAGTGAGGAAGATGTATGAGACAGGCGAAATACCCTCAGACTTCAAGAAGAATATAATAATTCCAATACCAAAGAAAGCATTTGTTGACAGATGTGAAAATTACCGAACTATCAGTTTAATAAGCCACAGCTGCAAAATACTAACACGAATTCTTTACAGATGAATGGAAAAACTGGTAGAAGTCGACTTCGGGGAAGATCAGTTTGGATTCCGTAGAAATGTTGGAACACGTGAGGCAATACTGACCCTACGAATTACCTTAGAAAATAGATTAAGGAAAGACAAACCTACGTTTCTGGCATTTGTAGACTTAGAGAAAGATTTTGACAATGTTGACTGGAAAACTCTCTTTCAAATTCTGAAGGTGGCAGGGGTAAAATATAGGGAGCGAAAGGCTATTTGCAATTTGTACAGAAACCAGAAGGCAGTTATAAGAGTCGAAGGGCATGAAAAGGGAGCAGTGGTTGGGAAGGGAGTGAGACAGGGTAGTAGCCTATCCCCAATGTTATTCAATCTGTATATTGGGCAAACAGTAAAGGAAACAAAATAAAAATTCGGAGTAGGAATTAAAATCCATGGAGAAGAAATAAAAACTTTGAGGTTCGCCGATGACATTGTAAGTCTGTCAGAGACAGCAAAGGTGGAAGAGCAGCAGAACAGAATGGACTGCGTCTTGGAAGGAGGATGTAAGATGAGCATCAACAAAAGCAAAACGAGAATAATGGAATATAGTTGAATTAAATTGGGTGATGCTGTGGGAATTAGATTAGGAAATGAGACGCTTAAAGTGGTGAATGAGTTTTACTATTTGGGGAGCAAAATAACTGATGATGGTCGAAGTAGAGAGGATAAAAAATGCAGACTGGCAATGGAAAGGAAAGCGTTTCTGAAGAAGAGAAATTTGTTTACATCGAGTATACATTTAAGTGTCAAGAAGTCGTTTCTGAAGGTATTTGTATGGAGTGTAGCCATGTAAGGAAGTGAAACGTGGACGATAACTAGTTTAGACAAGAAGAGAGTAGAAGCTTTCGAAATGTGGTGCTTCAGAAGAATTCTGAAGATTAGATGGGTAGACCACATAACTAATGAGGCGGTATTGATTAGAATTGGAGAGAAGAGAAATTTGTGGCACAACTTGACTAGAAGAAGGGATCGGTTGGTAAGGCATATTCTGAGGCATCAAGGGATCACCGATTTAGTATTGGAGGTCAGCATGGAGGGTAAAAATCTTAGAGGGAGACCAAGAGATGAATACACTAAGCAGATTCAGAAGGATGTAGGTTGCAGAATTTACTGGGAGATGAAGAAGCTTGCACAGGATAGAGTAGCATGGAGAGCTGCATCATCCCAGTCTCTGGACTGAAGACCACATCAACAACAACATCTGAGAATGCTAGCATCTGATGAGGGAAATAGTCTAACAAATGAAATAATATGGAGCCCTTGGATGTTAGTTTGTGCAGTAATTATAACGGTAGCAGTGTCATCTAAAGGCGATGGCTGCGTTTGCTAAGTTTCTCGTTTCTATCTGACTGTCCCATTCCAGTTTTCTGGAATTGATTTATTTTAGGCCAGGTATCCTCTCGAACTGGCGTATGTTCCTTCCACTGCCTGTTTCCCTAGCGAAGCATTCTCTCTGCCTCTTCATTCCACTCAAAATACGTTAGTCTGTCGCCCACTGTTGGAGTTTTCCTTTCGATCTGATTTAACTGTATAATCTCTGCCCTCAATCCCGCCCCGTGCCCTGCGCATTCAGCGAACAGGCACGAAGCAGCCAAGGTCATCCCCGGCCAGGGCGCTTGCGCGCACAGGGGCTGCCGAACGAGTTTCACCACTGGAAGTGGCACATTGGCAGCAGAGTCCTATACTCACTCGTAACTTTAAGAATTTAAGAATCGGTTAGTCTGCCGACTTAATGGATACGCGCCAGATCTGAGGTTCAACTTCCGATCGTCCTACGATTTTTATCTGCACTTATCACTTCTCTCACCTCTTCCAATGTTTGTTGATGTCAAAAATGTCCTGCTGCAACCCACCGTGTAAGTCAGTTCAAAGGTCAGAGGAAGACAAGGGCATACCACCTCCAATAGGAGAACATCTTCTACAGGACATGTCACTGAGTGACTGTATGAAAGCTAACAAAGAAATTCAAGTAACGGCGATATTATGTGCCACCATCTGCCATTGATCTGAAAGGAAAATGATGGCCACAAAAGAGCTATGACTTGAGTTGTAGGTTCATTGGCGCAGTTCACCGTCAAATAAACTAGAGGGCATCCAAATTCGTGACTATCGACCTCTCCCCCAACGAATGCTGTGTCTTCATTTGCCTTTCCTCGTGGTAGCCGTACATTTCTCTGTTTAATGTTTATAAGTCGATAAGCATGTTCGGAAATTCTGGTCCCTTTGTCACTGTAATTTTTCTTTTTATAACTATTTTTAACATCGTTCACACCGTCCAGGAAGTTGTCAATAACGACTTTCTACTTTCTAGACATGTCGTTTGTCTGACAACTGTTTCTAGATTTTAATCTAATGCGTAGATATTTTATCTAACCCTCAGTAAGTGCGTTATCAGCCCACTCTATCATTTGTTTTGTTTCATAGGCGTGGAGACATGTAATTACCCTTATTTATGGTAGTTTTCATACGTAAATACTGCTAATACACAATCTTAGATAAAGCTATACATTCTGTACATAATATTTCGAGTGTGAAAAACACAGTTCACAAATTAAAGACAGATGTACGAAAAATATGACAAATCAAAAACAAAATGCAATTCTTCTGCACGAACAACGGCGAAAATTTTGAACTATCCAACAAAGGAAAATATAAGCTTTCGCTAAAAAGCGAATATATCGCGCATGTTTGTGAACTGTGTTATGACGTATAAAACACATACGATACACAATTTTTTTCGAAACATATATCTTACCTTGCTGAACAGCCACTCACCACGCTGTGGAAGAACTTCGCACTGTGGAATTATGTTGTTAGCTGATACCTTTCAGCGACGGATGCCACCCTGGGGCTGTTTTCTCCGAACGTCAACGAAGCTTGCCGAAGTGTAAAGGCCGACAAAAGCGCGAGGTAGGCCCTTCGTTGCCAGGGAAACGCCGCCAGCGGCGCGCACAGGCGGTTTTGCGTTACGATTTGCGCATGTCGAACCCCTGCCGCTCGGCGCGCCGTAGGTGCATGCCGCCAATCACAGAACGCGTTGAGCGTGACGTCAGGTATGGAACCCCGGGCTACACGAACTTCCGCCGAAGCGCTTGCGCGGACGCGGTGCCATCTATGAAATACCTATCATCCAATTTCAACAAAACTATTTGGTGAAAAAATTTGATTCTTCTGTATCTTACAAGTTGATATCTTCTCTCGATGTAGGACTGTATTTATTTTTGTTATTCGTCGTGGTTGCTTTCTGTATGACTTTTACTTAAACCGTTACACGAAATTTTATTGAGTGTGCAGAGCTAAAACCGCAATGCGTGGACATTGCGTACAGTTCAGTTTCGTTAATTCATTACTGTGTATGAAATTTAGCCAACATTCTGAAATTGTTTTTAAAGTTGAGAACAAAAAGACAGCTAGCTATCACCGTTCTCGAGATATTGAATGACATGTGGGCGGACGGGCCGCGCTATGGTTGCGCGCAATACTTCGTCCAGCTCGTCGTAAGTCATGTGGTTGTATCAGCCCCAAATTTCATAAACGGTTGAAGAAATCGGAACGTAGTTTTTTGAAAATGATAACTCGCGAAGAGTCATGTATTTCGTCGCACGATAAGAATGCAAAATTTATTTCTCTATCTAGATGAGAAACTGACTACAGTTTCTTGTAATGAATCGATGACTTTTTAAACGGCATTTAATAGCAACTGAAATGAGAATTACAGTGACATGGAACATATCAATATTTATAATATTCTATGTAGATCTACAGAACTTAAACTGAAACTAATTTGCTGGTATGTGATTTGCTAAGTATCTGCAGGTATTGATTATTTCGTTTTGTAAGTAACAATTATTTCTTGCTGCAATATACTATATTTGTTCAAGATGGGTTTCGCCTTTTATTTTGAGGCATCTTCGGTGGAATCTAGAACAATTCAATTTTGTTTTGATGTGTGATATTTGTAGATTATAAAACAGTTCACATTTTTTTTTTTAATGTAGGTCATTACTTACAGTTAATCGAGTTTTTGGTGGACATCTGCGTTTCGTCTCACCCGGTAACATGCTGGAGGTTGAACTAAAACTTAGCTTATGGAACAGAAGAACATTTTTATGTTCGCTATTGTTTTCTTCGCAATTTTCGTCTTCTTTGTGCTAATGTTTGTGGAGTACTATTATTCTTTTGTCACTAACTGTAGACATTTTACCGAAAACTGGGATTTAAAGTCGTAACTACAGTGTGTTCGCTTTATGTCTCTCCCTGTTTGGTTTGTTTAGGTAGATGTTGCCAACTTAATGAATTATATGCTGAAAACTAACGTCTATTTATTTCTGTTCTCCTTATATTTGTAAGTGTGTGTCAGTGCGAGTTATAGAAAGTTCAAAGGGAATGCAATAGTTGTCAGAGAGTAGTCGAAAGGTTTAGTGTTCAGCTGATATAAGGTTCGGTTTAAATATTTTGGAGGGGTCAATGTAAGAGTAAACTCGCTGCTTACATTAATAGTTAAAATAGCAGAATAATATTTCAACAGATGATTATTATCATAATACTATCACTCAACCCCTTTGTCCTCACTCTCACATGAACCCCTGCACACAATATTTAAACCAAAACTCGAATCAGCTGAAGGCGAAAACTTTCAACTACACTGTGACAGACATTACATTCACATTCAGCTTTCTACAACTCACCCTGACTAATTGCGCACACACATAAACATAAACAGACACAAAAGGGAAGAGAGAAAAAATGGCTCCGAGCACTATGGGACTTAACATCGGGGGTCATCAGTCTCCTAGAACTCAGAACTACTTAAACCTAACTAACCTAAGGACATCACAAACATCCATGCCCGAGGCAGGATTCGAACTTGCGACCGTAGCGGTCACGTGGTTCCGGACTGAAGAGCCTAGAACCGCTCGGCCGCTGCGGCCGGCAAAGGGAAGAGAATGAACAGGCTTTAGTTTTCAGCGTATACTTCGTTAGGTTGGCAACATGTACACAAACAAACCAAATAAGAAGAGACATAAATTGAACACAGAGTAGTTACGACTTTAAATCAGTTATTGGTGAAATATCCGCAATTGGTGACAGAAGAATAATTGTGCTCCACGCCAGTTAGCACAAAGAACATGAAAACTGTGAAGAAAAAAGCTTTTAACGTGAAAATGAGCTTAAGTCTCGTAAATGAAGTTATAGTGCGATCTACAGCCTGCGACCAAATGAGAAGAAACGTAGATGCCAGCCAAATACTCGATTAAGTGTAAGTAATCACCTATTCACGAAAAAGAAAGACATGAACTGTTTCATAATCTACAAATATCGCAAAGATTCCACTAGAAAATCGTTTGAATCGTCTTCAATATCCATAAAATCTCATTGATCCCAGTCTTGCAAGCAGTTATGAAGGACCACTCATAATAAGTGGTTTCACAGTTATCACTTTAGATGTTATAATCCAGTTGCCGATTCCATATTTGGTTGTCAAAATGCCGAATTTATTTTTTGGTTAACGTGCTGTCCCTGACACAAACGGTAATTATAAATAGTTTCATAGGACGTCAGTGCGTTCTTTAATATGCCTGAGAATGGTCGCATGATATTTGAAGTCAGCGGAAAAGCCTCCACTGCACAAAAAAACGTATGGCAGCATACGTATTATACAACTGCATTACGATACATTTTCTATCGATGATTTCTACGTAGTTTGAGAACTGCCACTGCATTCTAATGTCATGGATAATTCGTAACCAGCCGTTGGTTGTTGTTTCACGAAGGAATACGTGTCTTAAGGAAAATACTACAAATGGAAGAGTGACAAAAACAGTAATTCAACTTCAAAATTTGCTGACAAGCGCCATAAGAAAACCGCTTTCAAATTTTAACTTTTCCTTGACATAATACTGTTTGCAGAAAGTAATAGAGATGCATACACAAATACATCACAAGTATATGTGCTAGAGGCTATATTAAACAAATATTCTGGCAATAAATACGCAACTGACCTACCCAATGACAGGTGATGTTATTTGCTGTTGGGCTGCATTAACAAGAGATACAATTCGTCGCTGTGTTGATGCAGTGCTCCACAGTAGTATATTCTGTGTAGGCTTTTCCATCTCTACGTAACTACTGCATCCTACATTCATTCTAATCTGCTTACCGTCGGCAAGACTTTGTCTCTCTCTACAGCTTAGCCTCCATTACCAAACTGACGATTCCTTGATGCCTCATAATATGTCCTGTCAATTAAACCTTCTTTTAGACAAGTTGTGTCATAGTTTCCTCTTCTTTAGTTACACAATCTTCGTATCTTCAGCATTCTTCTTTATCACTACGTTTTGAAGGCGTCCATTGTCTTCTTGACAGAACTGTTCATTGTCCACGTTTCACTTACATACAAGGCTACACTCCACACAAATACCTTTATAAAATACAACCAACCATTAAAATTTATATTCGATGCGAACAAATTTTCTTTATCAGAAACGCTGTTGACAGTCTTCATTTTATATCCTCTCTACTTCTGCTTTCTCAGTTGCTGCTTTCCTTTCAAGTCACTGAAGTCTTGGAAATGCAGTTTGGTTTCTGTACAAGTTTTACATAATCTTGTATCACTGTGTTTTACCGCTGACACCTCCAGAACTTCAAAGAATGTCTTTCAGTTAAGACTGTCAAAACCTTTCTCTAAACTTGCAAATGCTATAAACACCGGTTTGCCTTTCTTCAGTCTGTCTGCTTAGCCAAGTGGTAGGATCATTACTGCCTTGAGTATTCAGACATTTCACCGGAATCTAACATTGTGCTTATGTTAGTTTGTATAGCCCCTCCCCCTCTCCTCTCTACATACAGGGTTATTACAAATGATTGAAGCGATTTCACAGCTCTACAATAACTTTATTATTTGAGATATTTTCACAATGCTTTGCACACACATACAAAAAGTCAAAAAGTTTTTTTAGGCATTCACAAATGTTCAATATGTGCCCCTTTAGTGATTCGGCAGACATCAAGCCGATAATCAAGTTCCTCCCACACTCGGCGCAGCATGTCCCCATCAATGAGTTCGAAAGCATCGTTGATGCGAGCTCGCAGTTCTGGCACGTTTCTTGGTAGAGGAGGTTTAAACACTGAATCTTTCACATAACCCCACAGAAAGAAATCGCATGGGGTTAAGTCGGGAGAGCGTGGAGGCCATGACATGAATTGCTGATCATGATCTCCACCACGACAGATCCATCGGTTTTCCAATCTCCTGTTTAAGAAATGCCGAACATCATGATGTAAGTGCGGTGGAGCACCATCCTGTTGAAAGATGAAGTCGGCACTGTCGGTCTCCAGTTGTGGCATGAGCCAATTTTCCAGCATGTCCAGATACACGTGTCCTGTAACGTTTTTTTTCGCAGAAGAAAAAGGGGCCGTAAACTTTAAACTGTGAGATTGCACAAAGCACGTTAACTTTTGGTGAATTGCGAATTTGCTGCACGAATGCGTGAGGATTCTCTACCGCCCAGATTCGCACATTGTGTCTGTTCACTTCACCATTAAGAAAAAATGTTGCTTCATCACTGAAAACAAGTTTCGCACTGAACGCATCCTCTTTCATGAGCTGTTGCAACCGCGCCGAAAATTCAAAGCGTTTGACTTTGTCATCAGGTGTCAGGGCTTGTAGCAATTGTAAACGGTAAGGCTTCTGCTTTAGACTTTTCCATAAGATTTTCCAAACCGTCGGCTGTGGTACGTTTAGCTCCCTGCTTGCTTTATTCGTCGACTTCCGCGGGCTACGCGTGAAACTTGCCCACACGCGTTCAACCGTTTCTTCGCTCACTGCAGGCCGACTCGTTGATTTCCCCTTACAGAGGCATCCAGAAGCTTTAAACTGCGCGTACCATCGCCGAATGGAGTTAGCAATTGGTGGATCTTTGTTGAACTTCGTCCTGAAGTGTCGTTGCACTGTTATGACTGACTGATGTGAGTGCATTTCAAGCACGACATACGCTTTCTCGGCTCCTGTCGCCATTTTGTCTCACTGCGCTCTCGAGCGCTCTGGCGGCAGAAACCTGAAGTGCGGCTTCAGCCGAACAAAACTTTGAGGTTTTCTACGTATCTGTAGTGTGTCGTGACCATATGTCAATGAATGGAGCTACAGTGAATTTATGAAATCGCTTCAATCATTTGTAATAGCCCTGTATTCCTTCCACTTTCCCTAGCCTTCTCTTAGTTGCTTAGTCCTGGCTTGCCAAATGATTTCTTGACGGTTGTTTCTCCTTTGAGCGAAGTTTTCTTTCTTCTTTAATGTCGGCACATATGTTTTCCAAGTGCAACATCGCGTTGCGATTTTGGACTCTCTGTCAATGTCATTTTTAGATCTCTCTGTTCCCCATGGCCTACTTTATTTGCTGCATTTTTATATTTCCCTATGTTGTCAATTAAATTTAGCATATCATGTTTTATCTAAGGATTTCTACTGTATATTTTTCCCATTCACATCGTCTGCTGCATTCACCACTTCTTCTCTCAAAGATATCCATTCGTATTGTAGTGGATTCGTTCCTCTGTTTCAGTCAGTCGTTGCCTTTCCGTACCTTTCGGATTATCGAAAAACATTGGGTCTTAACTAATTCAAGCTCTGTCTCCTTAATTTGCTACCGTTTACTGTCTCTTTAGTTGTAAACTGCTCTTCGTAACCAATAAATTATTGTCTGTCTGCGTCTGCACCGGGAAACGTCTTACAATTTAAAATCTGGTTACGAAAACGCTGTTCCAAGTGTGTATTATTCTTTCATGATTCTTAAGCAAGTTGTTGGCGATGATTACATTATGCTCTGTGCGAAATTCTTTCAAGTGGCATCCCCCTTCATCCCTTCCTACCAAGGCTTTGTTTTCTTATTATTTTCTCTTCCTATACCTGCTACCCGATTCCAGTGTCTCATCGCATTTTAAACTTTTGTCTCGCTTAATTTTCTGAATAATCTCTTTTATCGCACATTGTTTCAATGTGTTCATCCCCTGTGGTGTAGGTAAGCATGTAAACTTGTATCACTGTGGTATGAGTGTTAGTGTCATGTCCGTCTTGGTAATGATAATGTTAGTAGCACTTTACAGATGGAGCTGTGTTTTGTGATACTACTTCATTGGTAGCTTCAGTAGCTAACACTCAAAGATTGTTCAAAATACATGATCTTAACGTAGCAAATATTGAGGATCAACGGTCAGACACTTTCGTTTATAAATAAATGGCTATCAGACAACAGGTAATTTACTATCATTATAGTATATGTCGTGTGACTAGGGCCTCCCGTCGGGTAGACCGTTCGCCAGGTGCAAGTCTTTCAATTTGACGCCACTTCGGCGACTTGCGCGTCGATGGTGATGAAATGATGATGATTAGGACAACACAACGCCCAGCCAGGAATCGAACCCGGGCCCTTAGGATTGACAGTCTGTCGCGCTGACCACTCAGCTAAACTGTGTTTAGGTACTGCAATTTGCAATACTAAAAGCTATAATGAAAGGAACAATAAGTTTCTGCTCTGGGGCGATTGGTTTTATAAGTGAAATAGTGAACAATCATGAACGGCAGTCATGAAATCTGTTTATTGTGAAATGAGAAAACATGAGTAGTGAAATATGTGAAAGAGTACGTTGTAAAGAAAATAAAAAAAATTGGTATAGCTTCACCCAACTTTGTATATCCCTCATGTGGCTTATGCCGCTTCCAGACGGGAACGCCAATTCCGCGAGCCGCAGCCACGTCATCGCGAAAACGCTTGTCGCTGCCGTTGCCGTGCGGTTTGGGAATCGGCCTTTACGTGTTGTGCAGTCTAACAGAGGCAGCGTAGCGTATTATTTTCAGGTGGAAGGGAGTGTTCACAGATTTTCGCAATGTGTTCTAAATAACACAGAAGTACTGTAATGGGAAACACTTGACGACGAAGTCGATGATAATGTTCAGGTCACTCGTTATTCTGTTTCTGGCTGTTTTCTCACATAATTTTACCCACTGCCCAGTTCTCATAAACTTAGGTCGTTAACTCGAATGATTTGTGCCGACTTAACGTCAACTGCTTCACCCTGGTCTTGTAACAAACACACTACTATTTTGTGGATCTTCCTTTTGTCAGGTCTTGATAGTGGAATACGTATTTTTGTTGATTATAATCCACGTCGTAGAACGAATTGTGTCCTCTTAACATACTTTCTTTCATCCTGGCAACAAACTGTAGCCAATGTAGGTGAAAAGGAAACTGTGTGCTTTTCGAGAGATTCTTTGTTGCAATTATTTGTATTTTTCTACAACCAATCACGTTTACTTCTTTTGTGTGTAAAGAAGATATTGCAACGAATTTCAAGTATTTTTTGCACATCACGCGCTTATATACATGTAAGGCGCTGTGCTATGTTAATAGGTTACTCACCTAATACATAATCTTGAAACTTTGTTTTTTGCGAGTAGGTTTTCGCGAGAAAGCTGGCGTTTAAACTCCAAGCGTCTACGAGATAAGGTTTTGCAGCAATCCACGAATCGCTCCTGTGAATCAAACAAACCTGTGAGTTTCATGTTGCTCTTTTTTGCATACTCTCAATATTCCTCGTTAGCTTTATTTCTTATGGTCACACAGCATGAGAGCCGCGCGGGATTAGCCGAGCGGTCTCAAGCGTTGCAGTCATGGACTGTGCGGCTGGTCCCGGCGGTGGTTCGAGTCCTCCCTCGGGCATGGGTGTGTGTGTTCGTCCGTAGGATAATTTAGGTTAAGTAGTGTGTAAGCTTAGGGACTGATGACCTTAGCAGTTAAGTCCCATAAGATTTCACACACATTTGAACATTGAAGCAAAGCATGAGTAATATGTAACACTAG
Organism: Schistocerca piceifrons; assembly: GCF_021461385.2. Lineage (NCBI taxonomy): Eukaryota > Metazoa > Arthropoda > Insecta > Orthoptera > Acrididae > Schistocerca > Schistocerca piceifrons. Next base: position 267,993,699 of record NC_060141.1, read on the forward strand.
CTTAGCGCCCGCTGTTTCGCTCGCGTAGAGTGAATGTCATGCAGACATCTTTTTGTTTTCATTGAATCGAATTTTATGTTGTTCACAAATTGCAACACCTTCTAAGCTTTTCAAGCTAATTAAGGCCATATAAGCATGGTCTTTTCCGAATGTACTTCTGACCAAAAGTTATTATTATTAATCATGCGTTTTGCGTCCTTGTAGAGATATTTCCATAGCAACTTTCATCCCCTATCTAATATTTCTTCAAATCTAACGGATGAATGAAAACCAATTTTTTATAAATTTAACTTTAAAATTTTTTAATGTATAGAAATATTGTCTTAAAAATCTTCATACCCTATTGCAGTTCCTTTTGAATTTCCAGAAATGTTCGATGGGATTCATGTATGGCGGCCTGGGTGGCCAAATCACTCGCCCGAATTGTCCAGAATGTCCCACAAACCAATCGCGAACAACTGCGGCCTGGTGACATGGCGAAGTGTCATCTATAAAAACTCCATCATTGTTTGGGAACATGAAGTCCATGAATTGCTTGAAATGGTACCCAAGTACCCAAATATAATCATTTCCGGTGAATGATTGGTTCAGTTGGACCAGAGCACTCGGCCATTCCATATTAACACAGTCCACACCGTTATGGAAGCACCAGCAACTTGCACAGTGCCTTGGTGACAACTTCGATCCATGGCTTCATGGGGTCCGGGCCGATTTGGGGCCTGGGGAGGAACATCTTCGAAACGGCGAAGATGGTTGGCGTTTCGCCTGCTACTGCCGGGAACATGCTTGGAAAGTGATTGAAGAACGGTGAAATCACTAGTAGGCTTTAATTAATTTTTTTTTGGTTCTTCTTAACTGGATCGAGACTATACAATGAATTAAAGTAATTCAGTTTAAGTAAATTTATACAAACTCTCTCCGCTTGTGCATGGCATTTTCGTTAAAGGTCCGTTCATGTATTTTTAACTGTTTTCTTCTCTGTGTGATTTCTCTGATATCGGACTTCGTGAAAAGACAGCACCCGAAGACGACGGTGGTTCGTGCTGGACGACTTTTTTCTCAAAAGTGCGGAACCTTTTGCCAAGCCAAGTCACCCAACAATAATTAAAGACACAAAATAAAACATAATAGGTTAGTAATAACTATATTCTGAAATGAAAACACAATTATAAGTACACTTACATTATGTGATTACGAGTGCCGTTAGGTTGCAACTCGTGAATAAAATAATGAAATATTTGTAGGATTAATGGCGGTGTGCCACATACGTCCGATCTGGACAAGACCTAAAAAACAAAAGGTGACTCTTCCTCTTTCGCCAATAATATGACGATCAAAAACCTTCAAATGTTTCCAGCAGCTGCATACAATATTTATACAGCCGTGGACTGTATCTATGGCTCAAATTATTTATTTCATTACTTATAATTACGTTTCCTGCTAAGAAAAGCTCAGCATGCAAGTGTGCCTTTAAAAGGCAGCAAGATGTCAACGTCAATGCCTCATCACGAAATCTGGAGGTCGGAGTCTTGCCTGCTCTGTAATGCAGGATAGGCAGCTATCTGTGGGATGTCTGACGACAGAGTGCAATGCTGGTGCAGAAACAAGTGTTTAAGAGTACACCGTTCAGGACCCATTGTCGAACACGGCGTTCCGCAGCACACCACTACTACGTGTTCCCAAGATGACCCAACGACATCATCATTTACGATTTCAGTGGACACTGGATCATGGAGATTGGACTGTAGATCAATGGAAAAGTAACGCATGGTCGGATGAATTACGTTTCTTTTTACATCAGGTCGATAGTCGTGCCTGGGTATGATGTCTTCCAGGCGAAACGTGTATCCTCGAAACGTATATCGCACCTCAGACGCAGGTCGGTGGGGACAGCATTGTGCTATGAGGGGGTTGGGGGGGGGGGGGGGGGAGACGTCCACATGGGCTTCCATGGAATCAGTGGTAGGTACAGAAGGCACCATGGCAGCTGTGGATTTGTGAACATTATTGCGGACCACCTGCATCCATTCATGCTTGATGACTTCCCAGATGGCATCTTCCACTAGGATAACTGTCCGTGTTACGTAGTCAGAATCGTGCTGCAGCTGTTTGTGAGGAGAATGATAGTGAACTCAGGCTGATGTGTCGGCCATCTAATTTGCCTGATGCAAACTCGAAGGAACACACTTAGCACACTATCGGTCGCCAGCTCCGTACCAGCAAACACTGGTCCGTTAGTTACGGAAATTGCGTGATGTGAGCGTAGAAGTCTGGTGCGCCACGCTTCCTGGTACCTACCAATAGCTTGCCGAAACCATTCCATGCAGAATGACAGTAATATGGCGTTCCAGAGGTGGGCCAGCAGACAAACGCGCTGTTGAGGAGGTGGTGAAACAGGTCAGGATTTTAATCTCTCAGAGCCTGAATTTATTGCCGTAAAATACAAGCGATATTACAATGGAAAAACGTGGGAAAATTTCGCGTTATGTCGGTGACCCAGGTCCTACCACAAAGCGGGCAGACCGCTATATGGGTCCCTCTGGTCTCAATTTTATCATGAACCAACGCGTGAGGACCGTGTGTTCTTTCCGCGGTTACCAAGCAAGGTGCTGGACTAGCACAGTGGACTCGCTTTAAGGAGAAGTAGGGTTTGTACTCCCTTCCATCACCCCAATTTAAGTTTCCCCTGGTTTTTCTTAAATCGAGCTCCCCTCCCCCGCTAATAACAATGTCATCAACCGGCCGTAAAATTTCAAACTTCCTTCCTTCCTTTCACGATTCTTGTTCAATATCTTCATCCATTTTACGTTTAGTAACCCCTCTGAGTACTAGCGTATTTGTACTTTATGTGAACCATAGACCTTGCCTTTGGTGAGGAGGCTTGCGGGTCTCAGAGATACAGATAAGCAGTACCATAGGTGCAACCACAACGGAGGAGTATCTGTTTGAGAGGTCGGACGAACGTATGGTTCCCGAAGAGGAGCAGCAGGATTTTCAGTAGTTGCGGGGACAACAGTCTGGATGATTGGCTAATCTGGCCTTGTAACATTAACCAAAACGGCCTTGCTGTGATGGTACTGCGAACGGCTGAAAGCAAGGGGAAACGACAGCTGTAATTTTTCCCGAGGGAATGCAGCTTTACTGTATGGTTAAATGATGATGGTGTCCTCTTGGGTAAAATATTCCAGAGGTAAAATAGTCCCACATTCGGTCTCCGGGTGGGGACTACTCAAGAGGACGTCGTTATCAGGAGAAAGAAAACTGGCATTCTACGGATCGGAGGGTAGAATGTCAGATCCCTTAATCGGGCGGGTAGGTTAGAAAATTTGGAAAGGGAAATGGACAGATTAAAGTTAGATATAGAGGGAATTCGGTGTCAGGAGGAACATGACTTTTGGGCAGGTGAATACAGTTGTGCTTGAGAATCAGAAGCCTTCTCCAAAAGCAAAGTGCTGTAAATGAGAGCAGCATTTCACAGGGCCAGCAATGGCATCAACACCTTTCTGAATAATAAATGGATTGACCATGATGAAGGACTGACCGTCTTCAATATGTGATACCATAAGGAACCACAGTGCAGTGGGAAGGGCCTACGAATCATTAGCCTCATTACATTTACGTTTAGACGATGTTGATGGAGAGGATGATTGACTCATCGCGAGGAAATCTCCCATGATTGCCTATGTCTTTGATGGCGCGCTCCTTCTGACTGGGGGCCCCCTTCACAAGGGGCGCACCTGCCTTAGATAACTATTCACACCTCCCAAACACCTGACGGAGGGACCAATTGACAATTTGGGAAAGTTTACAGCTCAGGCAAAAACCCCTCCCTGGGTCTGGCCTGTACCAGGGGGTACGTGCAAACCCTACACGTCGACCCAGGGCTGGGAACTGCACGTTACCCAGTCACCTTTTACACATCAGAGACATGGGCTGTCCTTCAGGAGTGCACGGGGAGGAAGAAGAAAAAAACAGGATCCTCAAATGCTGAAGTGGAGGAACGAGAGGAGAAGGGAAACAAACAAAGGAAAAGGCGGTCAAAATGAAAACTGTGACTGTTCTCAGGTCAGCGGCAGAATGTACAACATTCCCAGTAATACCCCAGACATGTTTCCCAAGGGAAGGGGAATAGAATAGCAAGAGAATAGACGTACAGCACGGAAGGGAAAAAGTGCTGCCAAGGCTGGGCCCCCATGGTAGCCAAGCATGAATCTGCCAAAGAGTGGTGAGCCCCTATGGTGTTCACTTTAATCTAACAAAGGTGATATAATATCCCAGCAATGCTACATAACAGAATCTTTATGGTACGCTGCTGCAAGATACAATAGTCATTATTCTTGCTCACAAGCTTTCAGAATATGTGCTAGAATTCAATAATGGAAAATCCAATATGGAATGTAACAACATAATGGAAAGGATAGCGTGCGTGCGCACGCACGCGCGCACACACACACATGCAGACTGCAGTCGCATATGTGTATGACAATCTTTTGTTGTGCCTATCTGACTCAGCATCTCCACTATATGGAGAAAATGTGGTAGAACACATATCTGCAGCAAATAGCAACAATATGTGAAATATCCAACATAACTTTCTGTAACCACCTTGACGCTGTGACCTTCACGCCTACAGACCTGTGATGTGTATCTAATTAATACCATAATTATGTTGAAAGATATTAGCTGGAGAAACAACACATTTAGGGGCACAATGGACAGATTTGTTTTTTGTTATTTGATGTGTCATATTTAATATGGAGCCTGATATCAAGGTGTTCATATCCAGTCAGCAAGTAGAATGCAAAATCATGAACAAAAAAATTGAACAGTCAACATTATTAAACACTGTCTTATAAAACAGTGACCACGTACACGAAACTCCACACCTAGTTCATTTTCAGTCCGAACTTACTGGTTTAAGTGAGTCCTTACAGTTCATCTCCCAGGTTATTATATAGAAGTTAACTACCAACTTGCAGGCAATTTTGGCTGCTTTTAGTCATGACATACTGAGAAAAAGAGAAACAGCCTCTTCCCAAATTATATGGATAAAGCATATTTCTGCTGTTGACATCAAACTTGTCATGCATCTCCATCAAGGCATATAAATACATTGACAAGGAGTCCCCACACAGAACAGTGACATTTAATTTTGAGCTGGTAGTAATAATAGAGATAGAACTTTGGTTGGAGTAATGCAACTTTCTGAAGACACTGGCATAATGAGTTATTCACTGAGGAGCTAATGATTAGACCTCTACTCGAGCTTACCTCTGATCCATATCGTAATGGGATGCCTCTGAAATATTTCACAGTAAATTACCTCTAACTTTGTAAGGTGGTTATAATTTGCACCTTACAAGCACTGATCTACATACTCTGCCGTGATTTACAACCAAAATTAGGTATCATTTGATAGGTTGTACATTGTATATATGAATATTTAAAGAAGACTGAAATTGCCACATACACCTTGTAAATAGCTGTTAACACTTATTGCATGAAAGGTGATGGAGTGTCTTTACTATCAAAATGGCGTAATGAATGATTGCCTACACTAGTAAAGGTTGGAACGCCAGTGGAAATGAAATGGCAGGCGTAACTCAAGCCCTGGGTGGAAAAGCCTTCACAGCTACGGTCCTGCTTAACACAGGAAGTAGCTAAGACGGACGGTCGGGGTACCCGAGCGCTGAAGCACAACACAGCAGCGACTGGCCAGATTTGCAGTGGGACCGGAAGGCTAACCAGATAATACTTTGGAAACTCTGAAAATCTGGGATGCATCAAAGAGGAACAGGGAATCGTTACCTCGGAAATCACGCAGCTGGGTTATTTCTGAGGATTTTTAGTCGGAGAAGTGTACCATTGTAAGTATTCCTAATTAACGGGGATTGGTATTTCCTTGCAAGCTTTCTGTGCTGGATGACAAAAGACTGAAATATGGTTAGTCAACATTCAGAAGAATCTGCAGAGAGGGAGAATATTCTGTGGTTTTGAGAATATGATTTGCCTTCTGCAGTTACGGGGGAGGGGAGCCGAGCTTTGCTGGGAAGCCAGCGGTGGAGAGAATATGGTCTTCCATTTTGAGTGACCGTGTTTGACGGTCACTCAGTACCAGCTTTTGTTGGTACAGACGACTTGCTGTCTTTGCTCTCAGGAGATTTTATAGTTAAAACAGTTAGGTACTGTACTGTTGCAGACTTATATGATTCTGGATTTCGCCTCTGGGTAGGGAGTCGAAATTGAGTACGCAACGTTCAGTGATTGAGAGCACTTCTGTCTACTACACTCAAGTAGAAACGTTATTTGAATTCTGTCCTTGTAGCTGGGAGTTCGCGTTTATTGTCTGTAGAACACAGAGAGGAGAAGACGGTATTAGATTATACTAGTCACAGGACCGCCTTCTGCCATCCTAGAGTTCAGAGTTTATTTTGTGGCTGGAGTTCTTCCATCATTGCTAACGTGTACGAGAACCATTACTCCGATGCACCGGATGCAGTACATACGGTGATATTGCTAATTTCTTCGGCTTATTAGGTCTATAAGGCTAACAGCCGTGATCACGTAAGTTTTATTTCCACTGAGATTGCACACCACTGTAAATCATCTTTGAAAATGTCTTCTAGTGTTTGGTACGTACATAATGCCAGTCATCTTCTGTTATTTATATTAGACCGCATAGCCATAAAAAGTGGCAGATTTGGGCAATTGATCAGTAATATTAGTTAGGAAATATATACATTTGCAATATTAAGGGTTTTTAATCTGTGATAAATGTATAAGCAGAAACAACACTTATCATTTATTCATTACTAGTTCCCTTCATCGTTCATTTATGTTTAGGTTGTAATTTGTATGTTAAAGAGCAAGGAGGAGGAAATAACATCACAATTAAGAGATCCTAAGATCTGCTTCAGCGGGTAGTCAGACAGGGCCAAATCTTGATTTTTGCATTCAGTATTTTCCGTTGTGCACTTTCATTTTACACCCGACTGGAGTAGCATCTTGGAACTTATTTTATGATGTATTATTTTTTATCTGTATTGTTTACTGCAATTGTTGCCATTCTTTATTTCAATGATGATGTATGTGAGTCTATATTTTGCCATGCATGGAGACAACATTTATTGTCGTGTCACTGCCAGCCAATAGATTATGATAAGACTCCATAATGGCGCCCTTTTACTGCCCTGAATCACGTTCTGACAATGAGTTTGAATCTATGTTGTGCACGATTTCATTATTTGTTGCTTGATATATTGGTGTGTATGACCGACTCGTGGAATCTTTATGTGCTGCTTTGTTAGGGACACCTCCCATTATTTGTACTCGTTCGCAGACTCATCTGATTTTCTTGTCTTTGCCTTTCTGACTTCATCAGATATTTTGATAGTGTCCTAGTTTGTAATCTAGTGCCCTCTGCACTGCCTTATTTTATTCAACTTCATTCCATTACACTTTTTTTTTAAATTAATTTTGTCGATGTTCATCTTAGACATCTTTTCACGACACTATGCGTTCTTTGAAGTCCTTTGCTATAACAGGCAAAATTACAATGTCATCCGCAAACCTCAAAGTTTTTATTTCTTGTCTCTCAAATTATTTAACTTAATTTTTTTTGGAGATGATCATGAAAACTTCACGAGTTCCCCTTCATAAAGTCTTCTTATGACACAGTACAACATACAGAGATATTTTTATGAATAAGTGCAGGAAATCTGCATTTAGTTTTCCAAAATTTTGTAAACACAAAAGTTGAATAGTAACATACCTTGATCTGTGCTGATAATCAAATATACTGTCCTACAAAATAGTTACAGAAAACAGTGAAAACACAAACAGATTTTGTGTAACTTTACATTTAAACACAAAACACTAATTTTTTTTTTTTAAAGTTCTGTACCTCAATCGGTAAAAACAGAACATTTACAGGACCGCTTTGTTGTCTGTCTGGCTGACTGTTAAAAACATTTTCTTCTCAGAAACGTGTAGACGTATGGAGTTGAAATTACTGTCATATACTAAGGTCTACAGTCTTCTATGTTCTTCGGCAGTGTAAGAAACTTAAGTGTCTAAGTCAATGCAATCAAAAGATATGGCCATTTAACCTACATATACGAGGTGCATTCAAGTTCTAAGGCCTCTGATTTTTTTTTGTCCGGACTGGAAAGAGATAGAAACATGCGCATTGTTTTAAAATGAGGCCGCGTTCATTGTCAATACGTCCCAGAGATGGCAGCACCGTACGGCAGATGGAATTTTACTGCCAGCGGCGAGAATGAGAACTGTTTTAAATACTTAAAATGGCGACGTTTTCCTTACTTGAACAGCGTGCAATCATTCGTTTTCTGAATTTGCGTGGTGTGAAACCAATTGAAATTCATCGACCGTTGAAGGAGACATGTGGTGAGGGAGTTATGGATGTGTCACATCGAGTTAACGTTACGCAACAGTTTCTTCATGATGATAACTTTGAAGTGATTCCTCATGCTCCCTACTCACCTGACCTGGCTCCTAGTGACTTTTGGCTTTTTCCAACAATGAAAGACACACTCTGTGGCCGCACATTCACCAGCCATGCTGCTATTGCCCCAGTGATTTTCCAGTGGTCAAAACAGACTCCCAAAGAAGCCTTCGCCGCTGCCTTGGAATCATGGTGTCAGTGTTGTGAAAAATGTGTACGTCTGCAGGGCGATTACGTCGAGAAGTAATGCCAGTTTCATCGATTTCGGGTGAGTAGTTAATTAGAAAAAAAAAATCGAAGGCCTTAGAACTTGAATGCACCTTGTATTATGACTGGCAAACCTAGGGTACTTCTCGGTGTACCTGCATCCTGAAATTTGGCTATAAGAAGGTTTTCACAACATAAGGGAAAAAAAATTTGAACATTGTGAATTTTTAATTACCTCATGCAATTTTTTTTTTTCCTCATTTGCTATATGACTGTGTCTGACCATCCGTCTGTGAAGACTCCTTTACTTCACAAACCGGTAGGTGTACCAAGTTGATATTTATGTCACATACTAAAGTCTACCATTCTTTCAGGAGCTTCGAAGTCAATGTAATCAAAAGCTACGGCCAGTTAAGTAACATTTTTTGAGACTTGTAAACTCATTCATCAAAACCAATAGGGTACTTCCAGTCAAACCAAAATTATGAAATTTGACAAGAAGCAAGACTTCACAGTACAAGTACAGGAAAATATTGGACATGTGTAGGAAGAGTGTTTTTTTTTGTTTTTTGTTTTTTTTTTTTTAATTCCTTTATTTGAAAATATATTTACAAAGGGGTTCATCAACATGCATTGCCCTTTCACGCAGCAGTCACATCTATCTTGTGAGAGTTCTTTATATATCTTTTACGTTTTCCTTTCTTTACAGCCCTGTAACAGAAACACACTTATATGAGAAACAAAATACACACAGCAACAATAAACTGACAAACTATTAGCAATAAACTAAGTTACATTTTGAAAACAGCGTTACTCTATTGAAACATAACCCAATCGAAAGCGTGTGAAACGTACATACAGACAACACATGAAAACAGGTTTTTACTCTAGTTTCATGTAAAATCTTAATTTTCTAAAGATGAGATTGAATTACATTGAACCTTGAAATACTGGGGCTCGAATTACCAGGGCTCTATTTCTAGTTTATCCAACTGTGAATATCTCAACGGGTTAAAAATATATCAACGGTTAATGTGTAATATCTCGTGTCATTTGCTATTTCTGCTGACCCTGTAGTAAAACAAATAATCAATCGCCAGAATAATAATAAAAAAATGTTTCAGAGCTGAATCAAATTTATCAGAACATAGCAGGAAATATTTTCTTCCACATGAAAGACTACCATTAATGCCAAATATTTTGAGCATGTGGATAGGAGTAACAGGAGAAATTGGTTAGGGGCCTAGTGGAAAAAGAGACGAGATAATCTGAAGGAGGGAGGGGGATGGGGAGGGGGAAGGAGTGAGGGATGGAGAGACTTACTTCTGTTTCACTGTTGGCTCAACAATGCTTCTTCTTTGCAAACTCTTAAAACGATCATTGAGAAGATTTCCCTCTGGTTTCACACCACGAAGACATCCTTTAAGTTCTTCAGCCAAGTTAAAATCCACATTTGGCTCCTCATATTTTGTTTTGCTTAGTTGTTTGGGTTCAGTCTTTTTTAGAGCTTTAATCTTTTCTCTCTTCTCTCTCAGCTTGGAAAGCTTCTTCTCCTTTGTATCTAATGCTTTTTGCACAAACCTCAACCTGATGCAGAATACAACAGTTTTAGGAATATATTATATGAAATTTGAACAACTTATGACATACTGGAACAAAAAATAGATGAACGGTGAATAAAGATGATATACTAACTTGTATATGTCAGCAATTTTTCGCTTCTCGATGATAGCTTGCTTCCGTTTCAGTTCTTCCATTTGTGCTTCTTTCATTTTTCTACGCTTTTGTTTTGATTTTTTCAAGTTCCTGGCTGGAGGATTTATAGCCTTATATTCATTATCACCATTATTCTCCTCGTCTGTGACTTCACTGGTTTCCTTCTCTTTTGCTGGCAGCCCTTCAGACATTTCACTCAACCATTCTTTCTGCACAAGAGATGTATTATCATATATCAAAAAAACAACAACATTAGTAATCATCACACACACCAATAATAAGATCTGCTGAAAATGCTATATTATCTTACTTTTCTAATTTCTGGAGTTACAAATGAATACATCTGAGTGGTGACTCTGTTTAAATGTTTTTCTTGTTTTATTACTTTCAGCTCATCATCTGCAACTTTCTTCAGCAATTCCTGGTGGTCTTCAAAAGAAGGATTGTAGGAAATACCTAAAACCAGACAAGAAATCAGATAGATGAGAGACCGCAAAAAGCTCACAAATAAATTTGCATATTTGTTAACAACAGAGTGAATAAAAGTCAGTACTAACAAATAATGTTGCCACATTTCACATGAAACATTTGGCACTTTGTTTAAATTATGGTTAATACGGGGAGTCAATATTCCCTCAGAAAAAAACTTGGAACTCACCTGGATGTGGGTTCTCTACAGCTGGAACATTTAAGGGCTTTTTCAGCAGCAGCTTTGGAGCCCGTTTTACAAATCGGCCAGTGTTTTTTACAGTATGTACCAGAGTAGTGGGTGTTAGCCATTCAGAATCTGTCCCAAGTGAGTTATCCTGGCTACTACCTGCAAAATTAATTATTTGAATTTTATGTTCTCAAAAATAACTTCACTTGCAAACAATACATATGACTGGTACAGTACTTCACAAACAGTATTCTAACATTATACCATATAGTTCTCTTTTCTGTCATTACTGGTAACTGACAATCAACATCTGCTAAAGCATACTGCAAGAGACTTGAGTGACAAACTACATGGGCTATTTAGCTCCTCCTACTTGATATTAGTTTCCCTGATCTCTGGAGAAGGGAACTTGTCCTTCAACATATCCTTGTATTCTGACACCCTCGACTTAACTTCAACTACCATACAAACTGCATCTCTTTTATCCGGGCTGCTAGTGACAGTCACTCTATAGGAGGCAGCAAGGAAACATGGGAAAGTTAAAAGAGGTGTCACTTGTGGTACTATGCCTGCATGCTGCCTAATGAGAGCCAACAAACTGTTTCTACAACAACTGCTGCTATGCTACTCAAGCTTTGCTCATGGCCTCTACTTGGATTAGTGGTGGTGTGCCGTCAATAACTGTGGCTAAGAACTACTTTTTGAAATGAAAAGACTCATTACTCCAGAGAGAGACAACAACAGCCAGTGTTTTAAATTATTTGTATTCTGTGCTTGTGCAACAAAGCAAGATGTGGGTTAACATAAAACTCTGACTGTAATTTGGCTTGGAAACATTCATTTGTAGCTGTATATGAAAATACAACTGTGTGTCCTCACACTACTAAAATGATAAATCTGTCATCTTCAAGCAATTCAATTACAAATGAGGTGGTCTGAAGACAGCAGGCACAACACATCTGTATCAGCAATCATTAGTAACACTTCCCCATACGATCTTCCACAGTGCTGTTGTCCGATCTTTATATTTTTAATTTGGATTTTATGAAAGCTGATATTTATGTAGAAACAAGATAGACTAGTGAGCATCTATCACTTTTAAAAACTCTTTCATTTTGACTTTTGAACAACATTGAAGTGTTCACTGCGTCTACGTATCATTCCACTTGTTGATAAAACTACATTCATAAGGCTGAGTTTACTTTCTCTGCACCACTTATGTCCCTGCTGCATTATACACATGAGAGAGTCCTTTTGTGTTGTTTTATTTAGGAAAACTTTTTATTTGCCAAGATCACAAGGAAGGACACATCTATTACTGGTTTCGACGTGTTAAGTGGCCATCTTCAGATCACACAATACAAAGTAGTGTCTACATTGACTGCTGAAGCCAAATGCTTTGTTACAATTGTGTTTACAACCCCAAGCTCAGAAATTGTGATTAATAAATATACATGTATTAAATATAGTGTCCACCATTTCATTGTGAAGTGTAACAATACATCATAGTTACATACTAAGACAGCAAAAGCAGCCATATTGTTGGCTGATAGCATTGGATGGAGCTATCCAGCTGACAACAATGGGCAGCTGTCGCAATAACTGCAGTATATTGTTTTCTTGAGAATACTACTGGTAACACTGTAAGGTGTGATATGCAAGATCATTAAGGCTGCTATGTAAGCTTCATTTTCAGAGATATGACACATGACTGATGCCTCTTCTTCCTTTTAAACAGGTGCAAGCTGTTGACTGACACCCCTATAACAATAACATTATTTTTCAGAATCCTGTAGAATGTACACTGACTGACAGATTGATGCCCCCTTCAATGTCAGTTTGTGCACTCACAAATGCAGTATCTGAGCAATAGGAAACTCAAAGTCTTCAAATTATGGGCTGATGCCTTATTAAAAACATGACTCAATTTTTACTTTCCGGTATGATAAAATAACAAAATTTTGGTTTTCCAATACGATAAAAGTAATAATTATTCTTACCATTATCATTCCACAAGTCAACTGAGAATTCTCCTTTCTTTGGTCTGTTTAACTTTCTTTGGGCATTTATTATTCTGTTACGAGCGGCATCAAGTTCTCTCGCTGTCAAAATGCCTTTACTTTTCCTCTCTTCTTCAATCTTCTTTTTAATTGGATGTTTTCTCTCTTCAGGAGTTCGGACACGATTTCTGAAATTAATATGGCATCATTTCATATATTTTCTTATGTAAAAGCAATAGTTGACAGACAGTTGATGGATGAACATTACAGCACAGAGTACAGATACACTAGCATCCAATTTTTGTTTATTTCTTGTGTCAGAAGCACAAGTAAGGGCAATACAGCAATAGACACATGCAATAATAATTTTATAGACTCAAATACAAAATGCACAGAAAGGATTCTACTTAATTTGACCAATCAACAATGATTCCGCCATGTGTTCTAGGGACAGTCAGTTCCTGGTGCCTGGTCGTATTTTAAGTACTTGCTCCTAGCGGGTAACACCTATGAACTATCTTGCATGATTACCTTACCTCAACTGATACCACGAAACTCTTCCTTGAGTTGTGCCTGTGCTAATAGCTGTTGAAACGGGAAATGAGTAGCAGATGTTGTGGCTTTGGTCTTCTTTTGCCTGGCTGCTACTAATCATTTGTCTTGGGGTTTTATTCCAGCAAGACAGTAAAGACGCAATATGTTGTGATGTGACACGTCTGATGAAGTATTACATCTATGGCATATGAAGTGACTGAACTGATACCACAATCAGCAAGTACATTCTGCCATGGAGTAGCATAAGACTCAAGCAGAAGATATTACTATCTTTGACTAAGCTTTCTAAATGACCATAAGGTATTTAATAGAAGAGCAGTCTTCCAGTAGCATTCCTTTCCCGTTTATCTGCAAACTTTTTGCAATTTCCTTGTTATTCAAATGACATAATAATATCTTTTTTTTGTAGCTCTTTGTCTCTCATTGTTGTTCTTGAAGTGGGTGGACAATGAATGTAGGACTTTTGCTCAAGCTTTCAAAACTGCTTAGCTGAACTGTGATAGCACAATCACGTGCAGAAATTAAATACAGCTTCTTCACGTAGTAGCTGACCACAATATAGATATCAACTAGGATTACGTGTTACCACACTTCCCAAGGGCAACCTACTTTCCAGTCTCCTCCATTAGTTACTTCATCCTTGAAACTTTAAGAGGAGTCTTCAATTCTCATAAAGGTTCCAAATGGTCTGGTTGAAATTAATGTCCTCCGAGGTGATGTACATCTCTTGATTAGCAGACAATTAGGTGTGGTATGATAAACAACTGAGTGTCTACAAATACTGTATTTTAAGGCCAACTTCTATCATTTGGAAGATGGGAGCTTTTTCCTTGTCAGAGTCCAATTTGTGAGATGATAAGTGGAACAATTTTTATCAAAATCTGTAGGAGTAATCTTCCGAGCATGCTGTAAAGAAGAAATGGAAGGAACTCCCACAAGAAAGAGTATCTGTACATAAAATACTTTGCTGTCACTTGGAAACTGTTTTTGCATGAGCTAATTCCTCCACTTTGTAAGCAACCACTCATCCAACAAAATGCTGCAGCCTACTGCCATTTTGTAACAAAGCAAACCTCATTAGGTTACATTTCCATAAATGCTGTCAGAGTTTTGGTTAACACTCAAGGTTCAAAATACACTGATGAGTCAAAACATTATGACCACTGCCCACCACAGGATTTGATGGCATCTGGTACTGTTGCAGGCATGTGATGCGGTAACAGAAGCATGCAAGTGGAGCAGACACAGATGGGGGACCCTAGCAAAGATTGGGCTGCAAACAGGGAAATCCATTGAAATAAGCAACTTTGGCAAAGGGCCGATTATTATTAAGCAGAACCTGTGAAAGAGTATCTTGAAAATGGTGAAACTCGTCCAACGTTCACATGCTACTGTCATGAGCATCTACAGAAAGAGGTTGGAGGACAGCAAAACTACCACTAGGCACTAAATGGTTGAACGTCCACTACTCTTCACAGAACTTAGGGTTCAGAGACTTGTCTGCTCTGTGAAATATGACAGATAGTGATCCATGGCCGGGAGAACACAACGCTAGTGTATGCGCAAGTGTTCTCAAGCACATCGTTCATCATACATTGTTGAACATGGAGCTCCACAGAAGACCACCCCTAGGTGTTCACTTGTTGACCCAATGACATCATCAATTACAATTGCAGTGGTCATGGGATCATCAGGATTCGACTGTCGATCAATGGAAATGTGTCAGCTCTTTGGGTGAATCACATTTTTGTTATAGTAGGTCGATGGTCATCTCCATAAACAATGGCATCAAGATGAATGGCGGCTCAAAACGAGTAATGTGCCACAGAAACAGGCTGTTTGGGGGCAGTATTATGCTATGGAAGACATTCACCTGCACTTGGGTGGGAGCTTTGGTAGTAATCGAAGACACACTGACAGCTGGGAACCAACTGCATCCCTTTATGCTTGATGACTTCCCCAAAGTCAGATTTCTGCAGTATAGTTATCCGTGTCTCGGGGCCAGAACTATGCTGTGCACTCATGTTGATGTTTCAGGGACCACATTCACCTGATATAAATACTAGAAATCATCTGGGTTGCTATTGGGGGCCATCACCACCTATGCCAATCAGTGGCCCATTACTTATGCAAATTACATGACCCGTGCATAGACATATAATGCCACAAATCTATCCACAAACTATAGGATCCCTGATACACAGAATCAGTGACGAATTTCATTCCAAAGACAGACAAATAAGGTATCAAGCAAGGGGTCATAATGCTTTGCCTCATCATTGTATAACAATAATAGATAGTGAATATTACTTAATTCTGTGGCAGATGGTCAATGGCAATGGAAACTGCCAGCTGGATCTTAAAACCGATACCACCCATACAGCTGCATGAAGCAATGTCTAACACCCATCATCATGCTCATACCATGAATATGTAAATTTTTGCATGCCTGATCTGAAAATGAGCCTGAAATCACTTGGAAATTAGTTTATGGAAATAAATAAATATATCACAAGTGAGTGGTTTAGTGATCCATATTTATATTGAATTTAAAGTCATTAAAGCATCCATGTTTTTGTTGTGGCCTTCAATCAAAAGACTGGTCTGATGCGGCTCACCACAGTAGCTGTAGTGGACAAGGCATTTGGATTCTACTTTTGCCGAATGTGAGTCCTACTGCCTTGCCCACTGCATTGCCTCAATTTATTACAGATGAAGAAACTAGAATCATCTGGAAAATAGTGCCACAGGAAATTTACAAAAATCCAGAGGATCCATAAGGTATGAAATGTGGAAAAAGAGAAAAGGGTTGCAGACACAATGTTTATCATCTGATAAAATTCCCACATGCTATTTGATAGTGGAACGGTCACGAAATGGTCTGAAAGTGGGTCCATGAACCCTCTGCTAAACACTCAATTGTGAATTACAGTGTAATCATGTAGATGTAGACGGTTTTATCCCAACAGTTAAAATAAGAATAAAATTATCTAAATTTGTGCAACTGGATTTTCATATCTGTTCTTTTAATCCTTAAGTTTAAACTGGAATTTGCAAGAATGTTTTACAATAGCTACAGCTGTCAAGAATTATCAAATGTTTCAAATATTAAAAAAGGTACATACGTATACCGGTATGTCACTTCATGTATGGTGGACTCTGTGAAAACTGAATAATCGGATGATGTAATTTCAGAGACTATGAGGTGACTATTTACTGTTGTATCATTCTTATGTCTTCTTTAAATTTACATTTTAAATATTGCAAGTAAGATAAACGGTAAACGTCCACAGCCACACCTGGATACTTAAGGATTTATAATGGCTGCCTCCAGTTAGTCAAGTGGTAGGAGCCTCGTGCAAATGGTAAACTGTCAGCATATCTTCACGGAGTGCATAACTCTTAAATTTCATGTAATTTAGCACAGTATTTATTTATCAACATAATGTCTTTGTATGCCCACTTTAAACCATTTATTCTTAATTTTCATAGGGTTACTGAAAATAAAGGCAGTTCAGTTATTAAAATGTTTTACATAAGTATCTGACTGCCATAAACTTTATTGTAATCACTTTTTTGGTCGAATTGCTCAAAGCACTGTCTGTCTCTTCCATGCTGCAATCACAACACTGACCCAACAACACATTCTATGCAAGAGGTCCACAATCTTCCATTACTACTACATCTTACATCCACACTTATTACTGTTACAGCTATCCCCATTCAATCCTCAACCTCTCACCAGTATCCCTCTCTGCTCTGGCGTCACCCTGGTGTCACCTGTCCCATTGCACGAACTGACCTTCAGTCCCGTACCTACATCTAAACATGCAGCTCTTATTAAAGATCTCTAACATTTGCTTCATTCCAAAACATCCCCAACCACTGTGAGTAGCTTGTGTCTGCATCAGCTTCAGAGCTGACCAACATACTAAAATGTTCCTCATTAAAACATTACTGCCACCAGAAATCTTATACCTCTCACAAAGTTTATTAATCCTACATAAAACTTCTTATCCCCCCTCTAATCTACATGGCACACAGAAAAACAAAAATACTGGTGTGTCTCACATTGGCAGGCTTCAAAGCCACAACCAAATACAACTCAGCTGCAATAGAGCAACACATCCAACCTATCACCCAGAACCTAAAATACTACATAACGGATATCACCTACCTCCCTCAATGCCTTGAATCATTTTCCCACTTACTTCCACCTGACATCTTCCTCATACCCATTGACAGAAACACTCTTTACGCCAATCTCTCACATGCATGATTTGTCAAGCTTTTCAACAATATTTTTACCGACAACAATCTGGTACTCTCCCAAATATTTCATTTGATGTCACAGTTGCCAACCTCATCCCTGCCCTTAAATTCAACTCACTGAAGCTCACATCTGAACTTCAGTCCACAACAAATCAATGACTAAACAATACTCCACTTCGGCAGCTGCCCTACTCCCACATCAAATGCTCCATTTGCTAGTGCTCTAGTATCCCAGTTAGTATCTGCTCTACAATCATCAAACCCCTCAACATCTACACAAATATCAGGAGGTGGCCACAATACAACTCTTATCAGAGACTAGGAGTAAATTAAATTGATTTATAGTCATACCTTTTTCTAACTGGGTCCTGTACTGCAGAATATGAGTGCAATATTTCGAAACACCTAACAGGCTTTTGCCGAAGTGCCTCTTTTTTAGACAAATGTGTTTCTGGTTTGTCAACAACATTGTCTGCAGTTTCTTCTATTCGGAATAGGGCTTCATCTGGTCGGTCTTCAAATGGTACCCTGTATAAAAACAATAAGGTAATTTGTTGCATTTCACATTCTCTTTATATGAATATAATGGCAAAAGAAAAACATACAGCAGAACTGAACAATGAACTCAATCAAAAATTTATACAACACAAATACATGATTCACATTAAAATTTTTTCCAGCACAATACTCAAAAATCCCTTGCTGGAATACAAGCAACATAATTACTGGAGTTAACAACTCACGATCTACTGTAGGTGCTCAGGAGTATGAAAGAGGTAGGGAAACAAGCTCAGTGGGTTTATCATACACAATTTACGGAAATCATGGAGAACACAAATTACATGGCAAGACAAGGATTTAAACTGCAATTCTATCAAAATGCAGCTCCAGAGTCTTAAAACTAGAGTGTCACGCTGACTTGCTGTTCATAACCAAGAATTTTGAAACTCAAGATGATGCATATAGCATTGAAACAGGTTATGTTAATAAAAATACTTTGAAATTGGGATAGAAAATTTTTGTATTACTAACAGTATCCCAATGAGGATGTCACCATTTCAAATTAAACTGAATTTCAATATTTAGTAAGTACATATAACAGCTTCTAGATCTCTGGAAATAGTTCACATCAGTCTTTCACAAAAACCTATAATCCTAAAAATAATACAGAAGCAAAATAAATACTGCCAGTGTTTTGTTTGCATATGAATGATGTAACCTAACATCATTACGTCACAGGTCACATAAAATTTCTGTACATGTGATCCTAATACCATGTCAATTAGCAACACTGATCAGAAAAATATCATTATTTGAGCGGACAGTGGAGTATAGTAAAAACCAGAAATGATATAGCATCAGAATTTAGACTGTGCTACTTGTGATATAGGCGAAAATTAATTAAAGATGGAAAGGGACTGCACCTGTTGTGTATGGAGGCAGGACTAACTGGCCATGGTCCATAAGCAGCTAGAAGCTGTTGGCCATTGTGGACAGCTTTGAGGTTGCTGCCCTGGGCTACAGCAGCACTGGGCCACCTAAGATGAATGATTTGGTATCTCTGGGGCCTACAGTATTATCCGGGATTTCGATGTTGCAGCACTTTCTGATCTGTGCATTCTGGCTGGTTGGCAGACACTGCATTGTGAACAATGGCAGGATTGTGAATCTGTGTAGAAGGCATAGGTGGGTATGGGTTGCACTGTTGCCCCCCTACGCCTTAAAAAAAAAAGAGCAGCAAGTTAGATGTATTGCCAAATGCTGAAACTACATCTGAATTAGCACATGGTGGCCTCATCGTTGAGACTGGGGCCAATCTTCCTGAAAGGTCCAGCAGACTGGCACAGAGGATTGATTAAATGGCGAGCAGATCAGAAAGGAAGGCCAGGGTCCCCTCTGTTTACTTCTTGGGTGATCATGACTGAGATGTGGAGCAGGCTGTGCTGGCAGCCACTGAGAGCATTGGGTACACCACACTGCAAATTGTGGGCCATGTTGGCACGAATGACACATGCCAGATGGGTTTACAGCCCATCCACAGTTCCTACTGGTAGCTAGCCTTGTTTGTAGGGTGGAAGCAGGGCTCGTGTTTTGCAGTAATCTTACCAAAAGTGATTGTGGTCAAGAGCAAAGGCTTACATCACAGGCACAGATAATTCTGCAACAATCTTGGATATGGATTTGTTGACCTCCGCTATTGGACACAATTGTATGACCATTCTTACATGTGGCAGAATGTAAATGTGGGTGTTTTAGGATGGACGAATTCCTCTGCAAGGTGGATGAGCCATGTTATAATTTCAGATGGGGAAGAATACTACCTCCATTGATTAAAGGGTGCAGCATTCTTCATGACAGGTCAAAAAAATAAAATCTTAATATGGTATCAGTTAACTGCAAGAGCATCTACAGATAAGCCCCAGAACTAGTCTCACTTATAAACAGCAATAATGACCACCTAATACTAGGGACAGAAACCTGAATGAAACCAGATGTTAATAGCAATAAAATTTTATATTCCAATTGGAACAAATATCATTAAGATACACTGAACACCAGTGGTGGACACATGTTTATAGACATCAAAAATACAATAATGTCTACTGAGATCAGTACGAAGTCCAAATGTAAAATAATTTGGGTGAATGAAAGTGTTAAAGGTGGATCAAACATGGCCACTGCATGATTTTATAGACCCGCTGACTCGGGGACAATAGTGGCAGAACATCTGAGGGGAAACTTGAAGAACATTTTGTGTAAATTTCCTGGTCATGTCATAGTATTAGATGGAGATTTAAATTACACGCTATAGGCAAAGAGACTAAAGTGATTAAGGTAGTTAGTAGGGACAGGAAATAGCGTGAAATTTTTCTAACTGCCTTATTCAAATATTAGCTAGACATGAGCACCAATTCATGAAAATAACATAAGAGCTGGTGACCAACAGGCCCGAACTTTTCAACTAAATTCATATAAACAAAGGAATCAGTGATTATAAGATCATCACAGAATTGCCGTATACAGTTGTAAATGGGTATATAGAAAAAGGTAGGAAGATATTTTTCTTGGTAAGAGTGACAAGGAAAATTTCTGATTACTTGAGCGATCAACATGAAAATTTCATCTCCAGCACTGACAATACTGAGCATCAATATACAAAATTCAAGAGTATTGTGCAATACCCTTTACATAGGTATGTGCCGAGCAAAGCTTTGAGGGATGAACGACCTACTGTGGCCTGCCAGCCATGTTAGAAAGCTGCTACGAAATCAAAGAGCTTCCATGTAAATTTAAATGTAGCTAATGCCTCGCAGACAGGCAAAATCTGAAAGAAGCCAAAATTTGTAAAAGGAGAGTCATCCATGAATAGTTCAATGAGTTCTAAAGTAAAAATCTATCTCTGACTTGACAGAAAATGCTACGAAGTTTTGGCCTTACATTAAATCGGTAAATGGACTGAAGACGTGTCCAGACACACTGTGACCATAATGGCACTGAAAGTGAGGATGACTACAGAGAAAACCATAATATTAAACATCTTTATCGAAAGTGGTTCTACTGATGAAGAATGAAATATAGTTTCTCCTTTAAATTGTTGCACAAACATCACAATGACAGGTACTGAAACATGTGACCATTGGATAGCAAAGCAAATGAAATCCCTCAACAGAGGAAGGCTACTGCACCTGACGGGACACAAAAACAATTCTACACTGAGTATGTGAAAGAACTTGCTTCTCTCGTATCAGCAGCATATCATAGGTTGCTGGAGGAAGGAAATGTATTACGCATAAAGACTATGCTATGATAATTAGACTGCAGGACAGTCACTGGAGCCAGACCTATCCATAAAATATCTCCAATCGTGCATACAGACTTATTTAAAATGGAATGACCACATAAAAATAATCAAAGGTAAGGCAGATTCATTGGGAGAATCTTCAGTAAATGTAGTCTATCGACAAGAAGGTAGCTTACAAAAACCTCTTTGGACCAATACTTGAATACTGTTCCTCAGTCTGGGATGCACAGCAGTTAGGATTGGTAAAGGAAATAGAGAAGGTCTAAAGAAGAGCAGGGTGTTTCGTTACTCATACCGGAAACAGGAAAGGGCAGGAGGGACAGTGGTACACAAAATACCCTCCACTACACACCATAAAGTGGCTTGTGGAGTACAGATGTGGAAGTAGAGCAGCATTTCTGTTTACTGAAGCTAGCTCCATGACAACTTTCAAGCATGACAACAAACAATAACGGAGGATCACATAGGGACAGGGAGAATGTTGAGTTTTCATTTATGCAGTAATCTCATGATTAACTCACAGCATCACTGGCTACCAAATTGTGGACTCTGTCAACAAAATGTTGCCTGTGCAGGAAAATGTTCGAGACAGGTTCTGCTTCCAGTTGGTCCTCTACACAAAGTGTGAAACTACAATGAAACTCAAAAAGCAATCCACTTATATTCATGAAATCAAAAAAGCATATGTGACAATCTGACTATCTTTTTGAAGTTGCATTCTATGCAACTAGTGTTACCAGCAGCATATCAGCTCATAGGGTAGTGGAAGATGTAATCCATTTCTGAAAGAACATAACAGCTCTTGAATGGAGACATGGATAACAACCTGAACAATAATGAAACACAGACTCGGTATTGTGAAAAGAATGGAAGTGTTAGAGAAGAATGGCAACTAAGTTGGTTTGCAAATAATAACAGGAATAATTAATTTTTTGTTGTGAAATTAAATGCAGTTACTATCAAGGCGGCTGAACATAATGGCTGTTAAACACAATCTGGAGATTGAACAACATTCCTGACAATTTGATCATGGGTTTCATTACACAGTTATTCCAAAAAGGTAATGAAAATCTGCCTGAAAATTATGGAAGTGTAATACTGCTTTCGCACTGATTAAAAATTTTGGAGGAGAACAGAGAAAAAAAGAGACTGGAGAATAAATTGATCTATTCTGGAAGTACAGTATGGATTTAGGAAAAACAGCAGTTTAATTTAGCTGATCTTTGCAACAGGAACACTATTTAAAAAGGTACAGAAGCATCACACTTGTCTTCCTACCTACAGAAAAAGCTTATGACAGTGTCCCAAGATCCTAAATCCGAGAGTGCCTAGCGAGAAGAAATGTATCCAAGGCACTTACTTAGACAGTACAGATGCTCTGCAGATGTGTCAGCTGTGTTTCAGTAGAAAATGTTTGAGATCAAATGCGGAGTCTGGATAAATCCCTTGAAATGACTATAAATGGGAAAAGATGTGTTGGGTGGTCAAGGAGAAGACAGCTCGACATAATTAAGGACATCGCTGAAAGTGGTCTGCTTTCAGATAGGGCCCATGTTGAGGAGCTGTACATGGATACAAAAAGCTGGAAGAGGCTTGTCAGCAGCACCTGGGTAACTGGCCTTGCAACCTGATAACAACTACTTTGCACGAATAATCAAACAGCAATCAATGAGATCACGTGTACTGTGTATCCAACCTACTTAACCTCTTGCAAAAAATTAACTTACGCTAAATGCACGACCAACACCTCATCAATAACTAAGTACACTGTAAAAACTGGAAAAACTCACACCTCACGCAATCGGTTGTAAACAATATAGGAAGAATTTTACAACAAAAATTTGTTCCAATACATAATGTAAATGAGTTATTTGCAGACTTGTTCAGCAACTCTACAAATTGTTTCCGAGTGTGTTGGTCAATAATTCACTTTTTACCGAGATTTTCACCATATACCAGCACATTTCTCAATTGGAAGATACAAATCCCACACAAACATGACCAGAATAAAACAATTAGCCTAATTCAAGCACAAGAATGATATATCTACACACTGTAACTTTACCTGAAAAGTTGCACTTTAAAACACTCCAGAGTACTGCAATATTTTCCCCAGTTGATTACAAAATTCTCTTTAGAGAAACCTCTTCACTTTGTAGGACAGCCTACACTCAAACTCAGCTAACACTATGGATGGAAACCTCAGCTAAACAGTGGATTATTCTATAACATGGGTCACAAATCCATGACATTTGATTGTACAGAAAGATCTTTGCAAAGCATGCAAACATCATATGGAGACCATTAAAGAGGCTAATAAAAATACTGGCCTCTTCAGCAATAAGAGAGAGATGCAGGTTTGTTTTAATGTAAAACATTTCTGTGGATTTATAATTCCTTGATATTCATAAATTAATGTAGGCCTATTGCATACCATAGCAATAATAGCGAAGCCACAGTTCTGGAATCTGAAACTTAGATGCATCTCAACTTTATGTAGGCAGTAGAATATTACTTCACACAATTTGGATTTATTAAAACAAAATACATTGCCTGCAAAAATAAAGAAAAAAAGAGAAGCACCAAGAAAGGTAGGACAACACAAAATGAAACTTCATGGGTTGAGAGGTATGTGATAATTATTTCAGTGTTTACAATAGTCCAACTTACAAAGAAGTTTGTAGTATGAGCCCATGTATCAGTATAATGCAGCATCCTCTCTCGCCTGAATGCAGGCACTGATTGGCTTGGGGAAGATGTCAAAGCCATTGTCTCCTCTCCTTACGAGAGCCGCGTACAAATGTTGTAACTGGTCACTGATAACCCAGATACCAACTCTGGGATGGAGTAAAGTTCCAAGCTGGTCCCACATATTCTATCATGAACAAATCTGCAGTTCTTGCTAGCCATGGGAGTATGTACCTCAACATCACACAGACAGGTGTGCTATGTGCCATGTACAGATAAGCACTGTTCAGTTGAAAAATGGATCCACAATACTGTCATTGGGAGACAACACACAGATGCAGGATGTCCGTGACTTTAAATGTTGTGCCGTCAGAGTTCTGTCAGTCACTACCAGCTGTGATCTGAAGTTGTCTGATGGTTACCCAAACCATGACTCCAGGAGTAACACTGCTGCACCTCTCCAAACATTGGAAGAATGAGACCTCTCCCCAGGTCATTCCCATATTCACTGACAACTGTAATCTGTGGTAGCGCAGAACTGCGATCATCACTGAATCCAATGTGATGCCATTCAGCAGCAGTACGCACTTCCTGGTCACAGCACAACTCCAAATGCAGCCAATTATGTTTTGGTGTTAGCAGCCCCTAAGCATGAGACAGTAATTTCCTAGTTCGGCTGCTGCTAGTCTGATCTATGGAGCGGGACGAATGCTACTTATTCTCAGATGGCAGGTGGATATGTGAAGGGACTGTGATGTGCTTGGTGCACAATACATCAAATGTCCCCTATGGTGGTCAGACATGGCCAACTGGAACCTTGACGACAATCATGCCTGCCTTCACTTTCTGGATGTAGTCTAACACCAACATCAAGCTTCTGTAACATCCCTATGACCCAGAAATCTGGATATTTAGTAAAATGACAAGCTAGCCAAATGGAGACCCATGAAAAGGTCTCTTTCAAAATCCATCTGGTGCTGACAAAGCTGTCTCGCCCAAGTTCAGAGCAATTCTATGTCCTTTACAGTGATTACCCATCAATTGATGCTCTTCATGTCCCTTATGTATCCTACCAGGCCCAGTGACAACACTAAATATTAAAACACTCTGGTCTATCTATCATAAGAATTGCAAACCTTATAATTTACGTACCCAACAATGCTGTGTAAGCGTATTAAGTTAATTTGACACCTGACTATATCTTCTGGGTGCTAGACTTTTTCTGTCAGGCAGTGTGATACTGATGTTTTGTAAATACTACAAATATACCTTTGCTCAATTAGGACAAGAAGCAATTAACATAGTTACAATTGTGATGAATTTGAAGGAAGGAAAGTTTCCACAGATGATGTCATTAGAGATTCTACAAGATCATATTGGGGGAAGAAAAGAGCCATGCTTTTTTAAACAGATCATCCTGGCATTTGCCTTAAGTGATTTAGGGATACAATAGAAAACCTAAATCAGGATGGCCAGATGGGGATTTCAACATACATCTTCCTGAATATGAGAAAATCTGACTTTTCATCGTTTTCAAGAGCAGCACTGAACTAGGCCTACTACCTCCTCCAGAAACTGTTCTGCACAATAAATCTAACTTTATTACAAATTTTCAGTGGTTGCTACCAGCCATTTTTGTGATATCGAGTCAAAGGAGACAGGTGGTAACAGAAGATTCATAGTTTCCCACGGCCTTCAGGCAGACTTCAAGTTTATACTGAGATATTATAACATTCCTGACAAATACTGAGGCACAATCAAGGCAGTTTCTATGTTGCACATGAAATTTTGTCTTCCAATAACAACTAACATTAAACATCAGTTTGTCATATTATATGAAATACACTGAGTGAATGAACTGCAATGTGGGCAATATGTAAGTACTAACATATAGCAGAATATCTTCCATCTTCAGCATCTTAGAAAATAAAAGGGATAATGCACTGTAATTCATAAAACACAATAGATGTTTTCCCTCACAGATTAACAATTAATATCTACACCTTTTAAATTTCTGCTCTAGGCGATTCAAAGCATGGGTGCACTAACAGATCATTTCCTTCTCCTGCTACGCCAGTCAGAACTGTAATCTTGAAATGCAAACAGTTTCCAGCCCTCAACAGTAAAAGTGCATTGCAGCAAGGCTGTGTACAAACAGTAGGCAGTAGTCGCACTAAGGCGCCTGATCCCTAATGGAAACTGACGTATAAGTCAACACTGGACTGAAATGTTTACCTTGCAAATTACGATACTGTCATTCACAATTTGGTAGTTGAAGCAACTTATCGTTACACTTATTGACTACTGGTTAGAAACGACTCATGTTCAGAAGTGCTCTACCTGAATGCAGGAGTAAGCTAAATCCTGCATCGAGTTTCGAACATCTAGAGCCGGCTTTTACTTCACATGCTTCCATAATTACCCCATTATTGATAGATAGCACTAAAACTTGACTTGAAAATATTTCACAGAAACAACTTCGTACTTTTAAGTGCACACAATATTTTGTGGGCAAACAAAAAATGAATCAGCAGTCAATACAGGATGTTCGAGAACATACATTTCCTAACAGAATTCGGAAGGGTATTTGAGATGGCTATTACGCTTAATTTGGTTCCATTTCATATAACACACCGCATGAAAATGTCGTCAAAGAGTCTAACTTACCCACATACTGAGGAAAAATTTCACTTGGAAAATGCAATCATTCGCACTACAAAACACCCCTACAGCTAGGTTGTCACAGGTATTGCCAAACATTACATTCCTAAGAGAAATGCTATAAGGCCAAACTTGCGATATTTCATATCAAGCTGGGAGATTAGTCCAAAAACGGTGACAGTAGTAAACGTAGTTGCGAACTCAGTTTATTTCGAACAGCAGTGCACCATTTTACCACAACCGAAAACCCCAATAGTGCTTTGGCATTCCAATACCAACACGTACTGCTGTCGTGCAACAAAAGAGACACTGGAGTAATCAAGAAAATTAATTTACACCGTATCATAACAATCACACAGCAAATACAAAATCTGTCACAGTAACAACAGCGCAACACTTCTTACCCCAAGCGTTCTTCTAGCCGTTTATCCTCAAGAAAATCATCAACATCTTTGATGTCAATGTATTTCCTCAATGATTTCTTCCGTTTTTTCGAAATATGTTTTTTCTTCTTAACTTCTCTAACATTACCCTGCAAGAGCTTCATATTGACCACGTTTTAACAACAGCCTGGAGGTGGAGCATAAACATACCAAAGCCGTTCACAGTTCGCACTCAATATAATCAAAGAGATAGTGTTCACATTGAGTATACAAGGTGGAAGTGTGACGGAAGTGCTAACTCTGGCGAAAAATATCATTTGAAATATCAGCGTCACCGCAAATAAAAAAAAAGCTCTTTCTATTTAAATGTGTAAGGTAAAAGGAAACGCACCATAGAAAATACTTCGCCGGATATATCTGAAACTCTGACAGGAACGCTATTAAATGACAAAACAATTAAGAATTGAGTGTATGAAACAATGAAAAAGTAATCCCGATTCAAAGAGATGATAAGCTACTATTTTCGTTAAGTATCATGCGTAATATGGATTTCCATATACATCTGAAACTTGTACACACATAAAGGCCAATTCATACTGGACGTCACGTCATCTCAAAACATTCCACAAAGCATTTCAAATGGGCCCATTCACACAGGCCGTCAATGGACTGTCACGTCACGTCAAGATTTCTTGAGCAAGATAATTTTAAGTCTTCGTCTGCTAACATCGGAAGTTAACCTATTTTCCCCGCGCTCACTCATGTCATATTGGTGGACTTTGTGCTTTTGTTTCTCATTACTATCCATTTTGTTCAAATGGTTCAAATGGCTCTGAGCACTATGGGACTTAACATCTCAGGTCATCAGTCCCCTAGAACTTCGAACTACTTAAACCTAACTAACCTAAGGACATCACACACATCCATGCCCGAGGCAGGATTCGAACCTGCGACCGTAACGGTGGCGCGGTTGCAGACTGAAGCGCCTAGAACCGCTCGGTCCCCATTGGCCGGCCTTTATTTTGTGGTTTGTTTTCGTTGCAAATTGCAAATGTTCCATATCTTCGGCATTGAGTGTCTTTCCACAAGCATGGTATTTAAATATCATTCTAAGTGAGAAAGTCTGCTATAAAGAAGGAGAAAAAAACAGTTGTTTATAACATTACTAGTTAGGTAAAAATACCACAGTGGATAAGATAAACATACTGTACTTATTCCTATAGATATTTTCGATGTATTTGTTTGCATATACTTTTGTTATCAAATAAACGTCGATGTTTTGAAATGGTGGTTAAATTCTCAGCACTTTGTGGCTACTATAAAAAATTGATAAGAAACATACACTAAGGAGTTTGTTTTGGCCATTAATAAATTATATCGTTGTTAGTTCTTCAAGTCCGATACTATACTCCTGCCACAGATGGCAACTCACAACCTCGCTTTCACCGATCGATACTGGGCTAAGCGAATTGATAATGACTGTGCATATGGAACCATAATAAAGAATTTGTTGAAAGTTTCTTTGACTAGATTAAATATAGTTTCAAACAATTTCCTAGATTTGGCAAGAGCGTTTTTCAAGAAGACATCACAATTCATAAACAAATTGTGTGAGAATGGATTCTGAGTCTTGTTTCATGAAAGAGCCTTACCATACTTAATACTTACGAATTTCTGCAGTTTGCAATAAAACATCGTATTCAGTTATATTGTACTGTGGATAAGACCAATAATGACTCTATGAATATGCATATAATTTAATTCTAATTTGTTGTTTATCCTGCAACATATACAACTAAATTGTTTGCCAAAATCGGTCTGAAGTGTATGCAAGCTAATGCTGTGCACACAATTATGATAGCTATGTCCAGTGGCACCAAGGAATCAGCTGAACCACTGCCTGTTCGTGGTGGCGAGCTATGTGATTGTCACTACGTTTCTTCTGACGTGATGTGAGCAACCTGCCACAGGTACTCCATGATGGACCATACCATGTAGTTAGCAGGCCTGACAAAAGATTCAATGTCGAAATAATGGCCACACTGACAGCTATCAATGTCAATACACTTAAGCCAGCCTTTCGTGTAACCACCACAGATCATGACACAGTTGCACCCACTATGGATATGACAAGCACATCTGCCATATCACCACACACTCCAGAGCAGCCACAATAGTCGTCAGAGCCAACCACCAGCAAACCAGCAGCAACCAGTATGTGACCTGTTGTTGCCCATTCTGGATGATACATCAAGTTTAATGAGAAGTACCAGTGACAGTAAGGGGATGGTATAGTGCTATACACAAATGAAGTTCCTGTGGAATATCTTCTTTGGCTCAGCCGATGATCTATATTTACTTTTTTTCTGATATAGCATTCTGTTGTTTTGTTTGCTCTTGCACTTGAATGTAATTTTGTATTATGGGTTATTTTAAAACTAATGAGGTAAGTTTTGTTAACCCACAACAGTTTAATCAGACAATAAATCGTTCATTTGGTCGGTATTACTCATGATGTGTTTACCAGGAGATCCAGCACAGGATTATCTGGATTATCTGGTTGCCTTTAGTGCTAGTTCATTTAGCGTTACCCAGGGTGCACGTGTAGTATTCTACTACGGACGCGAACTAGCCTTACACCCCCTCAACAATGCCCAAGCAAAAACAAAGCTCAACGTTCATTTCGAAAACAGGCAGCTAAACCATAATAATTACCCCAGATATCTAGGCGTCACCTTTGACAGAACCCTAACATTCAAGGAACACCTATGTAATACAGCCGCAAAACTTAAAACTCGAAATAATATCATACAGAAGCTATGTGGGACCACGTGGGGCTCTTCCGCGGCTGTACTGAGATCTTCGGCTCTGGGACTTGTCTACACAACAGCAGAATATGCCGCACCGGTATGGCTAAACAGTAAACACACAGGCTTGATCGATGCTCAACTAAACTACACAATGAGGATGATATCAGGAACAATAAAGCCAACGCCTTTACACTGGCTACCTATACTAAGCAACATTCCCCCACCGGACCTGCGCAGATGAACGCTCTCTTACGTGAGTACGGAAAAGTGCTGAACAACGAGAAACTGCCAATCCATAAGGATGTTCCTGCCCTGGAGATGAACAGATTGCGCTCAAGACACCCCTCTTTAAAAAAGGCAAAAAATACGCATCCTCTCAACCCGGATTATGGCAACCTCTGGAAAATGCGGTGGAGAGAATCTGTGCCCCAAAGCCTGCAGAATATGCCATGCATCAATGTCCAACCACCAGGATTCAATTTGCCAAGGAAAACTTGGACGACCCTGAATCGAATTCGGACAAATAACGGCAGATGTGCAGACAGCCTCCACAGGTGGGGTAAAATCACCACCCCGAGATGTGACTGCGGTGCGGACCGGCAGACGATTCGTCACATCGTGGAAGATTGCCCTCTGAGTCGTTTTGCAGGAGACCCCAATGAGTTTCTGACCGCGACTGAAAGTGCAATAGACTATGTCACAAATCTGGATGTTTGTTTGTGAACTTTTGTTTGTTATATACACTTTTTTTAAACACTTTTATATCTACAACTATATGTTACACACTGTGACTACTCTTTATTTCTGTGTCTTATGATTTTTATGTCTTTTCTATATGATGTGTTATATGCCATAAGCTAAATAAAAATAAATAAAAATAGACAATAAATAGTGTAGAATATCCATAGTCTGTGATTTCATAGACAAATATAAAATATACCTATGTGTAAGTAACAGAAGTTCAAATTAACATTAATTGTATAGTAACATTAATTTAATCAATGTAAATGTAAGAGAGAAGTTTAAAGAAGTGATGAGAAAGAGGGAACAGAGTTACAGTTGATCGGTAGAAGTCAATTTGTGTTCTGTAGCTCTTTAGATAAACATAGGATGCTCATACTGAATGTGAAAAAATATATTTCATTATGACATGTAATTAATTAAAGGCATTACAGTGATAAAAAATTGTTAAACAGTGTAACAAGTTTGCCAATTTTCTGGTCGATTTGTTTCATTTCATGCTAAAGTCCACTATCGATAAATCACAGAAACAATTACACGAGGTCAATGAATAAGATCTCGCAACATCCCACACTCCATACAGCTTGGATGTATCTCCTTGTGAAGCAATGCTTCAGCAATTGCAATCGTTCATAAAGTAAATAGGTTCTCGCCCTGGCTACACAGAGATGCTTTCTTTCTTTTCAACCCAGCTAAAAACAGTACAAGGACCTCATTTGTTGCCCACTTACTACTGGCAACTTGTGCCGACCAGGTCCATCCGATGGGGATGCTTTAGAAGTCGAGCATCTCTTAATGTCATAGGTGGCAGGGATGGCCCTGCAGCATTCCTGTACCTCTCTTTGAGACATGCCCACATCTTGTATGCAAAGAACTAGTCAGCTATGAATCTTGGAGCTGTTTTCATAATACAGCCAGCATGACTTGCTGGTACAAAAGCTGTGACTACTCTCAAGGTGTCTCCTCTTTGCTTGGTCACATTCTAATTGCTCTAATGGGCAATGATGCGCTTGTTTGGGTAGTGGAATCCTTTCTGAGCTATTTTTCAGAGTGTCATTTCGGTGCCATCCAGTCATATACGATGTGAATATTTCAGTGCAAAAATCTTATGCGATCCCAGTTCACAGAAAACAGATTCTTATGGAATATACAAGAGCTACCCAGTGTGTCTTTTACCTATAAATATTGGCTGTATATGCGTCTCTGCCCTTTGTGGCAGCTACAGTTATGTAATAAACCTGAATCAGACCTGCCCTGAGATTGCACTGTATCAGTACAATCTATCAGTCTTCCATAACAGTGTCCTCACAACTCGCTGCAGTGCTGTAAGTAGGGAACGACGACACGACATTTCAATTCAGTCAGTTAATAGATCTTATGAGGTATTGTGCTTTATGATCTGCAAGGATTCACTTAAACCACCAACCAGCCAGATTAGCTGGTTGTTTTTCAAAGAGTTCCTTGTGGGGTGGGGGAGTGGCTATGTACATAAAAAACAGCAGTCCATTTGAGTCCATAGACACATCATGGCACTGCACGGAACTGATATTTGAATGTTGTGCAGGGGTAGTTGAAATTAGTGAAACTAAACTTCTAATTGTTGTTATTTATAGGTCCCCTAACTCTGACTTCAGAGCATTTCTGCTCAAGCTAGAGAGGGTTCTTGATTCACTTTGTAGGAAGTACCAGAAATTAGTTATATGTGGTGGCTTCAATATCAATTTTGTACATGATTGTGCAAGAAATAGAATGTTGGTAGATCTAAATTCATATGATCTGATGCAAACTGTGTTTTTTCCAACTAGGGTGCAGGGAAAAGTAGCACAACCATAGACAATATTTTTATTCATTCTTCATTACTAGATGGGAATTCTGTTAGTAAAATGGTGAATGGTCTTTCAGACCACAATGCAAAAATCTTAACACTAAAAGGCTTTTGTAGTCAAACAAATGTCACATATAATTACAAACTATGTAGGAAAGTTAATCCAACAGCAATAGAGAGTTTTTTAAACCTTGTCAAGGAACAAGAGTGGCAGATGTTTATAATACTGATATCGTGGATGATAAATAGAATGCCTTTCTTAACACATTTCTCATGATCTTTGACAGTTGCTTTCCATTAGAACGTTCTAAATGGGGTACTAGCAGTGGTAGGCAGCCCGGGTGGCTGACTAGTGGGGTAAGGATATCATGTAGAACAAAGTGGAAATTATATCAAAATGTTAGAAGTAGTCAGAATCAGGCTACAGTAGCCCATTAAAAACAGTACTGTGAGGTGCTTAAAATGTTTTTAGGGAGGCAAACGGTATGTGGTATACAAATAGAATAGCTGATTCGCAGGATAAAATTAAAACCATATGATCAGTTGTGAAGGAATTGTCTGATCAGCAGCACAAGATCAATGGTATAAAGTCAGTTCATAGTAAAAGAATTTCTGTTATTGATAAATCAGATATATGTACAGTATTTAACAATCATTTTCTGGGCATTGCTCGTGAATTAAAAAAAATTTAGTTTGTACAGGGAATCATATAACTTTCTCGGAAAATGCCTTTACGAGATTGATGTCTGAAATACTCCTCTATGATACAGACAAGAGGGAGATTGAGTCAATAATTAAATCACTGAAAACTGCGGACTCTCATGGTTATGATGGAGTACCTAGCAGACTATTAAAGTACTCTGCTGCACATGCTAGCCTTGTATTTAGCCATATTTGTAATTTCTCCTTTAGGAATGGTCAGTTTCCTGAACGATTAAAGTAGTCAGTAGTAAAGCCGCTTTATAAAAAGGGAGAAAGGGATAATGTAGATAATTTTAGACCTATTTCTATGCCATCAGTATTTGCTAAAATTATTGAAAAGACTGTGTATGTAAGGATAATTATCATTTTATATCACAGGATTTGCAATCAAATGTACAGTTCGGCTTTAGAAGCCATTTAACAAGGCATATTTTTTTATTCAACTGAGGCATTTAATTGCACTGAACACAATATATTGCTCCAGAGGTTGGACCATTACGGTTACGGGGAGTAGCTCAAAATTGTTTCACCTAAAGCAAAAGACAGGAAAAGGTCATCATTCACCATCTTGAGAATGGATGTGATGTGGGGTCTTATTGGGGTAGAGTCAAGTGGGGGCTGCCCCACGGATCAGTGTTGGAGCCACTCCTGTTCCTTATTTATATAAATGATATGTCATCTAGTATTAAGAGGAAGTCTAATATATTTCTGTTTGCTGATGACACTAGCTTGGTAGTACAGGATCTTGTGTGCAAGATTGGTTTGGTTCCAAATAGTGCAGTTCATGTCTTGGAGAAAATAAACTAATGCTGAATCACAGTAAGACTCAGTTTTTAGAGTTTCTAACACACAATTTACAAAACCCTGACGTTTTAATTTCACAGAAAGGGCATATGATGAGCGAAACTGAAAAGTTCAGATTTCAAGGTGTTCAGATAGATAATAAACTTTCGTGGAAAGCCCACATTCAGGATCTTGTTCAAAGACTTAATGCTGCAATTTTTACTATTCAAACAGTATCTGAAGTGAGTGATCGTTCAACACGAAAATTAGTTTACTTTGTTTATTTTCATTCGCTTATGTCGTTTGGTATTATATTCTGGGGTAACTCTTCCCATTCTAAAAGGATATTTTTGGCTCAGAAACAGGCAGTTCGGGCAATAAGTGGTTTAAGTTCACGAACCTCTTGTCGACCCCTGTTCACGAGTCTGGGTATTTTGACATTGGCCTCTCAATATATGTATTTCTTACTGTCATTTCTTGTGAACAATATTAGCTTATTCCCAAGAATAAGCAGCTTTCACTCAGTTAATACTTGGCAGACATCAAACCTGCATTTGGATTGGGTTTCCTTAACTCTTGTGCAGAAAGGTGTGCAGTATACTGCTGCATCCATTTTCAATAAGCTACCACTCGAATTAAAAATATTAGCAGTAACCAACACGCTTTCAAATTGAAACTGAAGAGTTTCCCCATGGGTCACTCCTTTTATTTTGTCGAGGAGTTCTTTGAAAAATTAAGATTATTCTTCTTGTATTGTTGATTGCGTTTACTTAACTTATGGGTTAACTTTTTCCAGGTTCATAAACATTTTGTTTTTATCTGTTATTACTTTTATGTTGTATTTTCATGTACTGACACGTTCTATGACCTTGGAGATTTGCTCCTCAATTGGAAATATGGAACTTGAAGTGTAAATAAAATAAAAATAAAACAAAAGAACAGCAAGTTCTCTGGCCTTGATGAAGTATGAAACAGTGTGTGCCATATCATAATTCTGTGCTGTTGCTGGTTTCGGTGAACATCTGGGTGTTCAGTAGCACAATGTGTATTCCCATAGTCATTTCCCATCCATGTCACACTCTACTTGACAAACGACCCTGTTTGCCACCGCCAAACATCAAAACAAATAAATCATCATCAATGATAGTGGTCGGCGTCGACCTAATAAAACAACATATAAATCCACATTATCATTTGATGACTAGACTACCTTGTCAACTAAGAATTACAAAACGCCAATTGAGGATCAGTGTTGAACTTATTTCTCGCAACAGCCATCTGACTTGACGCAACATCAGTTATGGAACTTACCTTCTTCAGCCAGACACTCCTCGCCTGCATAACTAATAAAGTCCACCTGTAGGTACTGGGTGGCAGTGTAGTTCACCATACAAATTTCTTTCGAATCCATTGTAATGCAATCTCTCTTAAAAAAATACAGCACAACTGGGTATGATAAATGCATTCAAATTAATTCTCCCTCACTCCCGCTAAATGCTATTTATCTCTACAAGCTCCTGCCACATTCACACTTCACGAATTGGTTCTGTTAATTGTATACCATGTACAATCAGATGGTAACCCTTTCCCGGCATCTCTTCTCACCTTTGCTATTGCACTAATTCCTGTATCTCGCATCTTCATTTATTTTATGAATGGTTTGATGCGGGATATGTGGTGTACACTATCGTCTTAGGCTTAAAGGTTTCTAACTCATACGCATTTGGATGTGCAGTGCATTGAATCCTCAGTGGCTCGTTGTATACAGAAAATAATTTATGGCGCAACCTCACTTGTTGGACAGACAGAATGATTTCAAAAGAACTGTCTGTCCTATCCAGATATTTCTTTACCCTCACCTTCTTGCCTGCTTTCTCCTTCCTCTTTCTTCCTGCCTCACAGATCCTGTGCAGTGCATGATTAATTATCTTGTGGGGTTGAACCCTTATCCTTGGCGTGTAGTCAAGTATTTCTGGCAGTTTCTTGGCTGACATCCTATTCTTGAAAATGCTCAATGATGGCAACAGACGAAATTACATTTTTCTGCAGAAATGTGAGCCTCAACGTTGTCTTTGAAGGGTAGATGGTGCGGTGGTTAGCACATCTGCCTAGTAAGCAGGAGACCTTGGTTCCAGGTGTGACACAAAATTGAATTTATTTCTTCAGCTTCTATCCTTGTTGGTGGCAACAGAGTTGATCTGTATGGCATATTGTTGAGTACATTCTGGAATTCTTTGAACAGTACGCCTTTTATCTGTGCTGCTTGTGGCAGTAGATTCTGCACGAATTTCCAAGTTCTCTCATTATACATTCAGCAAGATTCGAAACTGGATGTTAGGCTGAAATATCTGTACGCTGCATCCTGTGCCTCCTAGAACCACCTTACATCACTCTGATTCAAACTGAGGTCCATCATCTGAGATTTCCTATCTACACGTCCTATTTGCACTAAGAAGTTCCTGTGCAGTGCCTTTGATACAGTGAGTGAGGTAGCTTCACGTAATGGCGTGGGAATCACGAATCTAGACGTGAGTTCAGCAACAACCAGTATATAGCAAAAGCCACCCTGCAACAAGGGCAATGGTCCCATTAAGCCTGCTGCTGCGTTGCGACCCCACTTATTGGCTACACTAGGATAGTGGTGCTTGCGTCGTCTGTGTTCTTGGTTTAAAAAATTCTTTGGCCTAAAATGCACATACTTGAGGTGTGTATAGCAGATTATTTTATTTGGTAGTTCTTTTGAAATACAAAGGGCCCGCAATGAGTCAGTTTCCTAAGGTGGAACAGGATTCCATTCCTAACCAAATAAAACAATCTGATGTCATTTCTCCTGTAGCCCTCTGAGTGCCAAAACCTTGTGCTATTCCTTGATAATGTCCTGCAGTGACACAGTAATGATGTTCTCAGAGGCTATTTTTATCAGATAAAATAAACTGAAGTGAGTATCTTCAATGGCCTCTGCTAACTCTTCCATCTGGCCCACTGGTGAATGTGACAGAGCTTCAACTATAATATTTGTTTTGTCTGGGACATACTTGATCGTGAAATCGCATTCTTGTAGAAAAAGGAGCCATCACATCTGTCTATTTTGTGTTAACTTGGCAGAAATTCTAGGATTCAGTGATCCGTATACATACTAATCTTACATCAAAAGACGAGATAGTGGAACTTCTTAAATAGCCAAAACCACAGCTAAAGCCTCAGAATCGGTCACAGAGTAATTCCTTTCACGCTTTGATAGCACACAGCTACCAAATGCTATTGCCTTCTTCACTATTTCTGTTTTTCTCAGTCTTCTGAAATATCATTGCTCCAATTCCCAGCTTCGCCGATTCAGCAGCCACGCCCAATCTGCTGATAAACTGGGATGTGATAGTATTGGTGCCATTACAGTGCATGTTTCAATTTTTCTGATTCGAGCCATGATGCCATGGGATGGTAGGTCTGCAACAGTTCAGTACTGAGGAAATCAGCTCATTTTTTCATTACGTTCATCTCAGTGGCAATGACATACAACTTTTTCTTGCACTGGTTACCGGTTTCGGTATGACTCGCCCATTCTCAAGCTACACACCTAAAATTACAAAGTACATGTTGTACAATTATGTTTACATGTAGTATGCATCCATACTACATGTACTTATATGCTTATAGACATAAAGTGCTATTTTGTGTAATATGGACATGCATGCTGTATGTAAACATTTAAGTATGACAAGTATTTTGTAATTTTGAGTGTATGGTTTGAGAATGGATGAGTCAATCAAAAACTGATAACCAATGTAACAGATATGGACGAAATTAAAAAAATCAATTTCCTCAGCTTGTTTCAATTCGCATCCCACACTCCCAATGTCCTTTTTTCCATTAATACACAGAGTCTTGGAGCTGTTAACAAGTCCACTATGATAATTTTTTATAAGAACTGATGACTCTGAGATATCCTCTTAAATTCTTCCTGGTGTGAGGTGTCAGGAACTGCAATCGCCTTTAACTGTTCTGTGTTCAGTGTAATTCCTCCCAATGAAAGAATGTGACCTGAAAATCTCAACTTCCATGTCCCAAAACAAATTTCTCTCAATTCATGGCTGTTCTGTGGTTCCTCAGAGTACCAACCAACACCTATAGGATTCTGTTGTAATACTTCCAAGTTTCTTTTGAAATTAACAGGTTGTTCACATAATGGGTAATCACCTTTTTTACTGATTTATTAAGGATACCATCAAGCCCACGAAAAAATGCAGCTGAAGATATGTTTAGGTCGAATGGAAATCTTCAGAACTGATAACATCGACCAAAAGCTGGAAAGACGCATATCTATCGCAGGAATGATGCAGTTCCACCTGCCAGAAGCTCGATCTAAGATCGATCGACAAAAAGAGTATAACCCAGTCCAATCTCTGTCACAGTTCTCCTAATTTGTCTACTTTTCCATCTCTTGCTTGTTTATTGTGTTGATCTGTATGGAAACTAGTACGAGGTGTATAGATCTGTCCTTCTTCTAAACGACTCTCAGGAGGCTGTTATATTTGGAAATGACATATTGAATCACACCCTCATGAAACATGCGCCCTATTTCTGGCTCTGCTTTTCCTCTGTATGCAACTGGTATTGCGTAATGAGGTACAAAGAACTACTGCTCCTTCACGCGGAATATGTACTCAAAATTGTTGATTGCTCTTGACTTTGGTAGAAATACCTAATGGTTGTCGATTAATACTTTGAAGAGCCAAAGAAACTGACACCTGCCTAATATCGTGTAGGGCCCCCACGAGTACACACAAGTGCCGCAACACATCATGGCATGGACTCGACCAATGTCTGAAGTAGAGCTGATGGGAATTGACACCATGAATCCTGCAGTGCTGTCCATAAATCCGTATGAGTACAAGGGGTGGAGATCTTTTCTGAACAGCACGTTGCAAGGCATTCCAGATATGTTCAATAATGTTCAGGTCTGGGGAGTTTGGTGGCCAGTGGAAGTATTTAAAGTCAGAAGGATGTTCCTGGAGCCACTTTGTAGCAATTGTGGATGTGTGGGGTGTCGTGTTGTCCTGCTGGAATTGTCTAAGTCCATCGGAATGCACAATGCACATGAATGGATGCAGGTGGTCAGAAAGGATGCTTACGTACATGTCACCTGTCAGAGTCATATCTAGACGTGTCAGGGGTCCTGTACTACTCCAGCTGCACACGCCCCACAACATTACAGAGTATCCAACAGCTTGAACAGTCCCCTGGTGACATGCAGGGTCCATCGATTCATGACTTGTCTCCATACCTGTACAGGTCCATCCACTCGATAAAATTTGAAACGAGTCGTCCGACCAGGCAACATGTTTCCAGTCATCTAAATTCCAATGGTGTTGTCGACGAGCCCAGGTGAAGCGTAAAGCTTTGTGTCATGCAATCATGAAAGGTATACAAGCGGGCCTTCGACTCTGAAATCCCATATCGCTGATGTTTTGTGGAATGGTTCACACACTGACACTTTTTGATGTCCCAGCATTGAAATCTCCATCAGTTTGCGGAAGGGTTGC
Source organism: Schistocerca piceifrons (assembly GCF_021461385.2). Classification (NCBI taxonomy): domain Eukaryota; kingdom Metazoa; phylum Arthropoda; class Insecta; order Orthoptera; family Acrididae; genus Schistocerca; species Schistocerca piceifrons. The sequence continues at coordinate 268,033,506 of NC_060141.1, forward strand.
ACTTCTGTCATGTTGAGCGATTCTCTTCGGGTGTTTTTGGTCCCGTTCTTTCTGGATCTTTTTCTGGCCACTGTGATGTCAGAGATTTGATGTTTTACTGGATTCCTGTTATTCAACTTACACTCATGAAAACGTCATATGGGAAAATCCCCACTTCATCGCTACTTTCGAGATGATGTGTCCCATTGCTCGTGTGTCAGCTATAACGCCACTTTCAAACTCACTTAAATCTTGATAACCGCAATTGTAGCAGCAGTAGCTGATCTAACAAATGCGCCAAATACTTGTTTTTTATATCAGCGACCCCAGTAGTCATTAGACATAATGAGAGACCAAAATGGGACGCTCCACAGAACTCACCGACTTCAAACGTAGTTAGGTGATTGGGTGTCACTTGTGTCATACGTCTGTATGCGAGATTTCTACACTCCTTAACATTCCTAAGTCCACTGTTTCCGACGTGACAGTGAAGTGGAAAAGTGAAGAGACACATACAGCACAAAAGTATACAAGCTGACCTTGTCTCTTGACTGACAGAGACCGCCGACAGTCGAAGAGGGGCGTAATGGGTAATAGGCAGACACCTATCCAGACCATCACAAAGGAATTCCAAACTGTATTATGATCCACTGCAAGTACTATGACAGTTAGAAGGGAGGTGGGAAAACTTGGATGTCATGGTCGAGCGGCTGCACATAAGCCACACATCATGTCGGTAAATGCCAAATGACACCTCGCTTGGTGTAAGGAGCTCAAATATTGGACAATTGAACAGTGGAAAAACGTTGTGTGGAGTGATGAATCACGGTACACAACAGTAGTAGGACAAAGTATGTGTGGCCCCACTCTCTATTGTTGCCACATTTACTCAAGACGGCTGATCCAAGATGGTGGCGATAGATATGGCAATGTCGCAATGATGTCATGATGGGAAGTTCAAATTTTGGAGGGAAAATAGGTCAATTGGACTAGCTCCACTAACCTAACCTCGTCTCCTCCCCCTGCTCCCCCCCCCTCCCCCCAGAAAATGGCGGCAAGTTCAAATTCCAGCTGGACAGTGCAACACACCACAGCTGCCTCCACTAACCTAAGGAATTGGCGGGAAAACAGGTCACTTGGGCTACCTCCACCAACCTAATTCATCCAATCGCCACCTCTTCCTAGGAATTGGCTGGGAAAGGGCTCAGCCTGTGGTGGATAGATTGGATGTAAGTCTTTATTTTCAGTCTTTATTTAAACAATTAGAGACAGAACCTCCATCCAGTGTGTTGACCATGAGGTCTGGAGTCCAACTGACATAGTACACAGTACTGTCATCAGAAAGCGCAGTTGTCCCTCCTGTGACGTAATCCAAGATGGCGATCTGGGGTGGGGGGAAAATGGCGGCAAAATGACTCATCCTGTGATGGGAAGCCGGAAAAAGGAATGAGTGTACTTTATTTATTTTGAGACAAATTATTTAGGGACAGATTTCACGTAGTTTATTTATTGCACTGATACAAAACACCCGCCCTGACGTGCTTGGGGTCACAGTAAATAGTCTGCAGACCTACAAACTACTCGTTAACTCTCGAAATAATGGAGTACACTGATGTACAGACACGTAAACAACTCGTAAGTCACTGAAACAGTGCATAACACAGCATACAGACACGCAAACAACTCGTAAACTGTCTAAATAATGCAATGCACAGTGTATACCCACGCAAACAGCTGGTAAATTCTCAAAATAATGCATGTAAAACGCTCTGCAGACACGCTCGGTAACTATATACTGTCGAAACAATGCAATGCACAGCATACAGACACGAAAACAACTCGTAAATTGTCAAAAAATAATTCATGTCTAACGCTATGCAAACACACTAACAAAGCTTAAACAGCCAAAAATAACGCAGTGCACAAACACTCAGTGCACGTCAAAAATGCTTTTGAACTGTTGTCAACCACAACATATCAGCAAACTGTTCCAACATGTGCATGCATTGACACTGCTGCAAGCTATTGCTCTCACGCCACTGCAGATGGCAGCCAGCAGGTGAAAGTCACGTATATTTTTGGGTATACAGTTAGAGTTCTTTGAGTGTTATACCGACGCCACATTTCTTTGTAAGAAAGAACCAAGTCACCCTCTGGGCCACGCGCTCATGTTTACTGTTGCTGGCATGAAACCTCTCTACCTGTGGACACTGATGTCACAGGTCACGCTATAGAAATCTGTTCCAATGCTTCCCAGAATAGCATAGGGTGCATTGCTCCTAGCCATCCTAACGGGTCATGGGAGCTGCGTATAGCCATGCACACGTGTTTATCTACCCAGCATGGCTGACGCATCACTGCAAAATGTTCGCATGGTGACTCACCATCTAAAAGGTTCTCTGTGTTGTACTGACCTCACATGGCTGTGTAAATAAGAGCCAAATCAACCCCTCGGACATTGCAAAGAGCTGCAGAAATAGTAAATGGTCACTTTTGTAATAGCTTTTATGATGTCTCAGCTTGTCTGCATGGAAATTCTGCTCCTAACAGGACTGTTAACGAAAATAGCCCAGAATAACTCCGAATACTTTCTTCCTCGCAACTCTAACAGGACACCCCGTCCATTACTTATCAGTTCCTTCTAGGAATTGGTAAAGTGCTGCAGAAATAGTTAACTGTCGAATTTGTTGTAGCTTTTGTGATGTCTCAGCTTGTCTGAATTGATATTCTTGTCCTAACAGGACCTGTTAACGAAAATACCCGAGAATAACACTGATAGCATTCTTCCTGATGGTCCTAACGAGGCATCACGTGTTACCCTTCCCTGAAATCTTAATATCCTGCTTTCAACATACGTCTCAGAAACGGTAAACTTCTCACCGCTAAAAACCTTCATCATGTATGAGTACACTTGCGAAAACACCGTTATTCATAAAAGCATTCCTGTTACTTGGAGAGAGAGAGAGAGAGAGAGAGAGAGAGAGAGAGACAAAGCCCTTCCAGAAATAGCTACGTTCCATAAAAGCTTCCCATTGGCTAAACATTCAAATGAAGCTCTCTCACTGGTCGTCTTGGTCTATATATAAATCCACAACCATTCTCCATAGTCTTCAGTGCGCTGCTGTCCACCTTGTTGTGCACTCCATCATCTCTGTGTGTACTTGTTGTTTTGTCTCCGCAAGATGTGCAGCAGCATTTGGCTTAGAGTTCTGGAGAAAGGATTACCAAGTGAGTAAATAATTTCTATTTTGAGTGGAGGCAGAGCTGAGGGCTGAAAAGAACTATCCACTGCAGCAGCAGTAGTGCTGCGTGGAACATCCTACAGCTCAGTTTGCATGTGCATCAAGTGAGCTAGAGAGGAAAAAAGGAGTATGAAATAAGAAAATTTTGAATCACTACTTACAAGAACAAATTACAATGAAAATTATACTCACATGGTAATTCTGGCTGTGAACCCAACACAGGATGCTGGACTTCGAGAGTCTGCTGTGGTCCAGCCCCCTCCTGTCTCTCCTCACACTCCAAGCAAAATCCTGGAGTTGTACTATAACAAGAAGATGGAATTAATAAGGCGAATTTAACATACACACTCGAAAATTTACTCTCAAAAGAGAAATTATTTACTCACTTGTTAATCCTGTCTCCAGACTCTAGGCCTCTTGCCACTACACATTGAAGCATTGCTGCCTCTCTTCATCTTGCGGAGACAAAACTACAAGTAAACACAGAGACGATGGAGCACACAACAAGGTGGACAGTAGCAGAATGAGGACGGTGGAGATTGGTTGTGGGTTTATATATAGACTGAGGCGACCAGTGAGAGAGCTTCATTTGAATGTTCAGCCAATGAGAAGCTTTTATGGAATGTAACTATTTCTGGAAGTGCTTGATATGACCATTGTCTCTCTCTCTCTCTCTCCATGTAACAAGAATGCTTTTATGAATAATGGTGTTTTTGCAAGCGTGCACATACCTTACGAAGGCTTTTAGCGGCGAGAAGTTTACCGTTTGTCAGACGTATGTTGAAAGCAGGATATTACTATTTCTGGGAAGGGCAACACGTGATGCCTCGTTAGGACCATCAGGAAGGATGCAATCTGTGTTATTCTGGGCTATTTTTGTTAACAAGTCCTGTTGAGACAAGAATATCAATTCAAACAAGCTGAAACGTCACGAAAGTTACAACAAAATCGACGGTTAAGTATTTCTGCAGCACTTTACTAATTCCTAGAAGGAACTGATAAGTAATGGACGGGGTGGTCCGTTAGCGTCACGAGGAAGAAAGCATTAGGTATTATTCTGGGCTATTTTCGTTAACAGGTCCTGTTAGAACCAGAATTTCCATGCAAACAGGCTGAGACATCATAAAAGCTCTTAGAAAAGTGATCGTTAACTATTTCTGCAGCACACTGCAATTTCCAAGAGGTTGACTTGACGCTTATTCACACAGCCATTTGAGGTCAGTATAACATTGAGAACCTTTTAGATGGTGAGTCACCATGCGGACATTTCGTGGTGATGCGTCAGCCACGCTAGGTAGACAAACACGTGTGCATGGCTATACGCAGCTCACTTGTCCCGTTAGGATCGCTAGGAACAATGCACCCTATGCTATTCTGGGAAGAATTGGAACACATTTCTATAGCATGACTTGTGACATCAGTATCCACAGGTAGAGAGGTTACACACCAGCAACAGTAAACCTGCGTGCGCGGCCCAGAGGGTGACTTGGCTCTTATTTACATAGAAATGTGACGTCAGTATAACACTCGAAGAACTCTTAACTGTATACCCAAAAATAGACGCGACTTTCACCTGTTGGCTGCCATCTGCAGCGGCGTGTGAGCAATAGCTCGCAGCAGTGTCAATGCGTGCACATGTTGGAACAGTTTGCTGATATGTTGTGGTTGACGACAGTTCAAAAGCGTTTTTGACGTGCACTGAGTGTTTGTGCACTGCATTATTTTCGGCTGTTTAAGCATTGTGAGAGTGTCTGCTTAGCGTTACACATGTATTATTTCTTGACAATTTACGAGTTGTTTACGTGTGTGTAGGATGTGCAATGCATTATTTCGGCAGTTTACGAGTTGTTTGCGTGTCTGTACATCAGTGTACCGCATTAGTTCGGTGATTTACGAGTAGTTTGCGTGTCTCTATGCTGTGTACTGCATTATTTCGACAGTTTTACGAGTAGTTTGCAGGTCTGTATACTATTTACTGTGACCCCAAGCACATCAGGGTGGGTGTTTTGTATCAGTGTAATAAATAAACCATGTGTAATCTGTCCCCAAATAATTTGCTCCCAAATAAATAAAGTACGCTCCTTCCTCTCTCCAGCAGCCCAGTGCAGGCTGAATCATTTTCTCATCATTTTACCCCATCCCAGGCCGCCACCTTGGGTTACAGTTTGGGAGGGATGACAGCACTCTCTGGTGGTGGTACAGTGTACTAAGTCAGTTGGACTCTGGACCTCATGGTGAACACACTGGTTGGATGTACTGCCTCCAATTGTTTAAATAAAGACTTACATCCATCCTATCCACCACAGGCTGAGTCTTTTCCCAGCAAATTCCTAGGAAGAGGTGGCAATCAGATGACTTAGGTTAGTGGAGGTAGCGCACATGACCTATTTTCCCGCCATTTTCTTAGGTTAGTGGAGGCAGCTGTGGTGTGGTGCATTGTCCTGCTGTAATTTGAACTTCCTGCCATTTTACGGCGGAGGGGCGAGGGGAGGGGGTTAGGTTAGTGGAGGTAGCCCAACTGACCTATTTTCCCGCCAAAAATTGTACTTCCCACCATGACGTCATTGCGATGTTGCCATATCCATTGCCACTGTCTTGGATCCACCATCTTGAATAAATGTGGCAACAATGGAGAGTGGGGCCACACTTATCCTACTGCTACTGCCGTCTATCAGATTAGCTGGGGAAGGCAGAGGGAGGAATGTTGCACTGTGCATAATGTCATAAAGTGAGGGAAAAGGGTAGGGGGGGGGGGAAATCTAGGAATAGTGCTAGGTGAACTAGAACTCCCTTGGCTATTACAACTGCTACATAGCAGTGACTATCATTCTAAATTAAAGTTTATGTGTGAGTCAAAAATTTACAGAATAATCATTGATTCTTGTGTGCCACTTGATAAAACCTCCTATTTGGTAATTGATGATGATTTTGATATTACAATATTTAAATAAACTTGTTTCTTATTTCTCTCAGAATTTAATTCTTCCATTTGTGCCACATTACACTCCAAGAATGTCACTATCTGACTATAGACTTGGTACACCCTATAATGTTGTTGGTGGAGCATACAGGGTGTAACTGATAACTGTTTACAACACACCTACGTGAAGTCGAGAGGAACAGATTACAGAATGCTTGCGATCTATCAGGCTGGGACACAGCCTCAAATTGGCCTACAAAAGTTACCAAGTTAGAGTGTGAGCTTGTGGCTACAGTCGTCCTTGAATATTATAAACCCCTCATTCTTGCACTTACAAAATTTAAAATTGGCATTTGTGTAAACTTTGTGTCAAAATATTTTGTATTTCAACCGTGAGAACCTTATAATTAAATAGTTTTTGGTGTCTAGCCTTCTTATTACAAAGTATTGTGCCTGTAAAGGTTGAGATTAGAGTGAATTTTGAAAGCATTTAGCTTTTACATAACGTCAACGAAAGTCTTTTTTCTTTTATTAACATCATGGGAAGTTTTAAATTAATAATTTCGAAGAAAAGACCGATATCAGAGACAATCGGGCATCGAAATAACTCGATGGTGAAAGTTGAAAATTTGTGCCGGACCATGATTCGAATCCTGATTTCCCATTTAAAGCAAGCGGTTACCTTAGCTGCATTATTATTATTATTATTATTATTATCATTATTATTATTTCGTGTTCGCCGCTGTTCACCAAGTTACTTAATTCAATTCACACACCCCAAGAGCCCTTCAAGTGCAACAAGTCTGCAAGCTTTGAGACACTGCCTCGACCATCTGGAAACGCTTCCCATCTGACCCAAATTTCAGCTTGTCTCACACTAGTAGCACTCACTGTCCGTTCACCTACTTGCTCGCAGCGGGTCCTTGATTTCAACAAGAAGCTCGTCGGACCCTGTTGTGCGTCCACACTGAAGTTATCAAGGTAGTCAGACCTAAGATGTACTATATATATAGTTTTCGAGCTACTCAAGAAAAACACATTTGAAGGCCACTTTTGCACGATTTTATTGAAAGATTCGAAAACTAAGGCCTCTAGCGAAAATATATACCAGTATAAAATTTAACTATATTAAATTTCCTACAAAAAGTTCCTGTTCGTTTTTTCTGTATGAGTAATAGTTTATGTGTCATGAACAAGAGAATAGGAAAATTCTGTGCGTGATATTTGAAGGTGTTGCAGGTTGCATAAAACCCACAGGTACGGGAAGCTGAAAATAAATAAATAAATAAATAAATAAATAAATATATATATATATATATATATATATATATATATATATATATATATATATGTTCTGTCGGACATACAATATAACGGTATAAATTAATGTTGTTCTTCTTTGTCTTGTGCCTTTGTCCAGCATTTTTCGCAGGGTCGGCATGGTTATGGTCGGGTTTGGCATGGTTAATTTAAGATGTGGCCGGATGCCCTTCCTATCGCCACCCCGTTGGATAAGATGATGATGATGAAGACGACAGAACACCCAGTCCCTGAGCGGAGAAAATCTCCAACCCAGCCGGGAATCGAACCCGCGTCCCTTTGCACGGCATACCGTCGCGCTGACCACTCAGCTATCGGCGCGGGCCTAACGGTATAAATTAATAATGTTGAGGAAATAGCTAAGCAGGCACCGCAAGAGAGGTTATTGAAAATCGTGTGCGGCGCAAGTGCGTTGTTCAAATGGTTCAAATGGCTCTGAACACTATGCGACTTAACTTCTGAGGTCATCAGTGGCCTAGAACTTAGAACTAATTAAACCTAACTAACCTAGGGACATCACACACATCCATGCCCGAGGCAGGATTCGAATCTGCGACCGGAGCGGTCGCTCGGCTCCTGACTGTAGCGTCTAGAACCGCACGGCCACTCCGGCCGGCAAGTGCGTTGTAACTTGGTGTCTTTTGTAGGCTAGTTTGTAGTGTGCTGTTTCTCGGATTAATAGAGTATAAGTGTCATATTTCAAATTGTTTGTTTCGACTTCCTCTGCACCACTGTGGTAAATTGTACACAATTACAGTTTACAACCAATACGTGTAAATACAGGTATACACATTGTACTTGCAACCACAACAAGAGTCAACGGGGAAAACACGGGGCCCTTGAGACGCCTCATGGTGACCGTCACGCAGGATGATCGGCGGTAGCGGTCCTTCCCGGAGCTGCATGTCCTTAACAGTCAGCCGCCGGGGTTAAGTGTCCCTAATCGACGTGTTGATGCTGCGCCGCCGCCCACTGACCCTGTGTTATGACAGTACAGCGAGGGCAACTCGTCGCTTAATCCCGCGCTTACCACAATCGTCCAATTCGTACAGCAACGGAAACATCCGAAATTTTCTTCCTTATTGCTAATTTATGAGCTCACGTTACGTCAAAAGCTACATTGGGGTTATGTGCCTTGAACGGCTTGCTTTCTTAAGTTAAAATTACACGTTTCCGATATTTTCCCATCATTACTAAGTTATTGAATTCAATGCCATTTTTCAATGAGCTTATTAGTCGAATCTTTGAACTGTTTAGAAATAAGAGGCAGCAGAAAATTCTCTCTGGCCTGTTAGAATTGCTCCTTTTCGTGCTTAATATTCTGTCTGCTGCGGAATGTCCTACTGGGCCCAGTATTATGTGGGGCTAGTCTGGCGTCTTCCACAGAGATATGGTTGCGAAGGTGACTGATGAGAAACTGATTCAGGTGTACCAATTATTGGCAGTTTAAAAGCGATATTTTATCTCAAGTTCTTTTTATATGGACGTATGTTCTGTTGAAAGCGATCGGAGAGGCGACAGCCTATGGTTCAAATGGCTCTGAGCACTATGGGACTTAACTTCTAAGGTCATCAGTCCCCTAGAACTTAGAACTACTTAAACCTAACTAACGTAAGGACATCACACATATCCATGCCCGAGGCAGGATTCGAACCTGCGATCGTAGCGGTCGCGCGGTTCTAGACTGAAGCGCCTAGAACCGCTCGGCCACTCTGGCCGGCAGCGACAGCCTATTACCTTCCTTACAGTACACCATGGCAGTAATAACTACGCAGAACAGGGAACACTGTCATTCTGCAAATTTGCATTATTCTAATTGGTACCCTTTGCAAAAAGCTGTGGATACGTTTCTCCCTGCCTGACAGAAATCCCCGCAATTTCTGACTCCTTCCAATTTGGTACGCGAACAAATCAACAACTGACTGGATAGCAGTTTTGGTGATTCCACTTTCAAGGTTGATGGAGGAGGGCAGACGTGTCAACTGGAAGAAGGGAACCTTGTCCTGAAATGGCTGGATGGAAAGTTATAAGCGAAAATGAGAAAATCATAGATTTAGTGTAGGTCTGCTGACAAAGATAAAAATCCAACACATCTTTGTAATAACGTATTCATCTGCACAACCTGCGGAATATGCTGCCTTAAGAGTAGTTGTTCAAAATACCAGTCTCATCTTCTCTCAGCTCTTAACCCATTCGCATAACACCTGAGCTGATCGAACAACGTCATAGAAAAATAAAATCCTTGCTAGGAGACCCTCTTTAAAATCCTTGTCAGGACGTCCTCTTCAGTATCGACAAGTGTCTCAAGTGTTTTCACATGATTCCAAAAGACGGCATCAAATAGTGCCAGATCAGCTGTATGAGCTCCTGTTCCCTATTTGGGAACGTCTGATGCAGGCTGTTACGTTTAGAGTTGTCCCAGTATAACCATTCGACTTCGTTATTGTTTCCTTTTGATTGTCCATACATGAAAAACAGTCTGCCAATCTCGTAACTGGGTACAATCCTTTACACCAGCGCTGCTAGTCTGTACACTTTTAAGTGTAAACACAAACTGCAGTCTTACAAACATTCACACAAGGACTGACCGTGGCAGTCTGTAGCACATAAGTGGAGTTTCCGTTCCCGACCCGTATGATATACGCCTGCACGTTGGTCGCGTTTTCCTAGCCAACAATATTAGCACCTGTGGACATAATAAAAAAAATTACTACACTGTACCACAAACGTTTTGCATTGCCTCTTATCCCACTGGCAGAGTTATGCCGTAGTACCTTTGGCTTGATAAGTATCGATTCATTCGTTTCCATATCATGGCTCTTTTCCCTCAGTTGATTACCTTCTTCACAATTGCCGATGATTTGTATCATACCCCGTCCGTCGAAAAAGTTTCAGAATTAGATTAATAAAAAAAAATACAGAAAAGTAAAGATGGTAGTGGTTTTGATGCTTTAGGTGTTCTACATAGTCCACCCCCCCCCCCCCCCCTCCCCCCAGCAAGGTACAACGCAAAGGGCGTTCATACAGCCACGTGAAACGGTCCGAAAAGTCCTGCTTAGGGGTATAAAGTTTTTCAGTGAAATTAACCGCATTTGGGCATTGAAATGAATCAGTGGCAACAGGTGAAAATTTATGCCGGATCGCAATTCGAATGCGAACCGTCACCTTAAACGCTTCGGCCATCCGAGCACACTTCCCAGCCTGTTGCACTCTACTAGCGTAGCTTCATCTACCCACGAACCTCTCACTTGTCCTTTCGGCTTGCCAAAGAGATCGGGCTTGGTGTGTATCTGCACTGAACGAAAAGATGCCCGGGCGGGGTCCGCGAGTAGCGCAGCGCGTTTGCCGGCTGTTGCCGCTGCGTCCGCTGGTTGCCGCAAAGAGTAGTTTTTGGTCGCCAATACTTGGGCGTGCCCCCTACCCTGTGGGACTGAGTGTAATGGCGTTTTGTTTTGAGTTTTTTGTCAAGTTGAATCGCTTCAAATATTGTTGCTAGATGTCATTACTGCAACTGCGCCGAAGCCGGGGCTTTCCCTGCTCATATGTCGCTGGGCCCGGTCCTCAGACAGAAACACTGTGCGCGTGTCGTCTATGCTGTGCGACTGAGTTTTCGGGTGTTTTGTTTGTGCTTCCTGTCGAGTTTCCATTCGTTATGGCATACACGAAGGACCAACGAGTGTTTCTTTGGCTGATTATGTAAAAACAGAATCGTGTGTGGAATGTCAGCTTGAATTCACACGAAGATTTCCCGATGTGCATTTCCGCAATGATTCGACCGTATGCAGATTAGTGAAGAAATTTCAAGAGACTGGATCTCTGTTACTCAAACGAAGGTCTAGAGAACCTAATGTTTTTACCGAAAATTAAAACGAGATAGGGGAGGCCTTGGAAACATGTTTGAGAAAATCTCTGCGCCGTTTGGCATTTCCGACTGGTGTTAAGAGCATCTGCGCACAGAGCTGTGGACAAACTGAAATACAAAATAACGGGAGAGCATCAACTGAGGGACTCAAATACTGTTGCTCGATGTCGTTATTGCAACTGGCTTTTACAGTCTGTGCACAATGGGGAAATTGATCCTGAAACGCTTTTTTTCTGATAAGACATGGCTTCATTTGTTAGGGTACGTAAAGTATCAGAACACTCGACGTTGGAGCTCCGAAAATCCTCATGTATCACATCAACAACCTCTGCATGATGTGAAAACAGGAATGTGGCGTGCAATTAGTGACAGACGAATTATTGGACTAATCTTTCTCCACGGAATAATACTTTCTGACAGGTATGCATCCTTTTTTTCGAGAACTAATACCTAACGCAGATCTGGATCTAGAGGGGGGGGGGGGGGGGCAGGGACAAACTGTGGTGTGTGCCCCGGCTGGCAGTTTCAGGAGGCGCCAAATTCATTTAAAAAAAAAAAAAAAAAAAAAAAACCTTGTTTCACAAAGCGCCTAACATCCAGCGCACGTTGGTCGCATCCCAGTTGGTTTTTGAACATTTTTGAACACATTGTAAACTGATTTCTGAACGAATCGTAAGTTGATTTATGAATGGATGCACAATGTACGTGCTGTCTCTGCCAGTGGAATCCTCGTCGCATGTAGAACTAAAAACTTTTCCCGCAGACAAAAGGGGACAGGGCTACACGAGCTGAGCAGATTAAACTCGAAAGTGTGAATTCGAATCGCTGTTTGTTTATGTGATTAATTATGTGTGCGAATGATCAGCGTTGTTATAACTGTTAGCGAAACCCATAGATTCAGATTACCAGAGTGGACGACTAACAGGAATAACAGGTAAGAAAGGTTACATATTATCTTCTCGTTGTATTCAAGAGAATTTTGACAGAAAAGATTTTCCAGATCGTTACACTACTAAGGACCAGTTGAACAGTCCCCGTTTAGCAGCCGCTAAGTTCATTCTCGGAACAGCTCGGAAAACGCGTTGTACGAACATGTAATTACGCCTAACCAGAGAATAAATGCGGAATAAGTGAACCAGTGATTCTGGCAGGGTTAGCGCAGTTAACTAGCGAATAAGTTTTGACTATGGCAGGATCAGCTGCAGAATTAGTAAAGCTGGAACACGTGAGGCAATACTGACCCTACGACTTATCTTAGAAAATAGATTAACGAAGGGCAAACCTACGTTTCTAGCATTTGGAGACTTAGAGAAAGCTTTTGACAATGTTGACTGGAATACTCTCTTTCAAATTCTGAATGTGCCAGGAGTAAAATACAGGCAGCGAAAGGCTATTTACAATTTGTACGGAAACCAGATGGCAGTTATAAGAGTCGAGGGACGTGAAAAGGAAGCAGTGGTTGGGAAGGGAGTGAGATAGGGTTGTAGCCTCTCCCCGATGTTATTCAATCTGTATATTGAGCAAGCAGTAAAGGAAACAAAAGAAAAATTCGGAGATGAAATACATACTTTGAGGTTCGCCGATGACACTGTAATTCTGTCAGAGACAGCAAAGGACCTGGAAGAGCACTTGAACGGAATGGACAGTGTCTTGAAAGGAGAACGTAAGATGAACATCAACAAAAGCAAAACGAGGACAATGGAATGTAGTCGAATTAAATCGGGTGATGTTGCAGGAATTAGATTAGGAAATGAGACGCTTAAAGTAGTAAAGGAGTTTTGCTATTTGGGGAGCAAAATAACTGATGATGGCCGAAGTAGAGACGATATAAAATGTAGACTGGCAATGGCCAGGAAAGCGTTTCTGAAGAAGATAAATTTGTTAACATCGAGTATAGATATAAGTGTCAAGAAGTCGTTTCTGAAAGTATTTGTATGGAGTGTAGCCATGTATGGAAGTGAAACGTGAACGATAAATAGTTCAGACAAGAAGAGAGTAGAAGCTTTCGAAATGTGGTGCTACAGAAGAATGCTGAAGATTAGATGGGTAGATCACATAACTAATGAGTAGGTATTGAATAGAATTGGAGAGAAGAGGAATTTGTGGCACAACTTGACTAGAAGAAGGGATCGGTTTGTAGGGCATATTTTGAGGCATCAAGGGATCACCAATTTGGTATTGGAGGGCAGCGTTGAGGGTAAAAATCGTAGAGGGAGACTAAGAGATGGATACACTAAACAGATTCAGAAGGATATAAGTTGCAGTAGGTACTGGGAGATGAAGAAGCTTGCACAGGATAGAGTAGCATGGAGAGCTGCATCAAACCAGTCTCTTGACTGAAGACCAGAACAACAACAAAATTGTTCATTAGAACGAAGAAGGAGAAGAAACACGGACGTCGCATAAATTATATGGAAGAATATGACGTTTCCCAATTTATATAAAAATTTCGTACTACTACTTTTCCGTCTTATGTTTGAGAAACTGGAGCATATGGATGAAATGTAAACTATTTCCTTACATAAAACTTTTTGCTTGTAGTAGGCCTAACAGACATTTGATATTAGTACTTCTTGAATTATATTCTGTCGTGTTATTTATGTAAATGACGTATAAAAAAAGACCATGTGTGCCAAAACAGTCTCGCTTATTTGGCGTGTGCTACAACTGCTGCAATATTAGAAAGGCCTATTTCGTTTTATCTAGCAGACAGTGACAAAAGAGACGTAATCAAATCGAGAAACCACGCCAGTCCTGAGTACTATTCGAATTAACAGTTTTTCCAGTATTACACAACAAATTCTGATTTTTCACGTAGCAGAACGTTTGACAAACTTTGATGAATTTTGACAAACTTTCCCTTCTCAGAAAGTAAAGCACGCCGTGTAAAGTTGTAGCAAGACCATAGCGGAAAAAATGCTAGGAGCTAAGGATTGAAGAAGTGTGCACTGTCTTGCTTATCTCTTGTCTTTACTGGTTTTATGTTTCAGATATTTAATTTTATGTCACACAGAAGAGAAGAAAATCTACACTCTTTATTGCCTATTATCTAATCGCTAATAGGTCTCATGATCACAAATAATCCCATCAAGTATTAATTGTGAGCTTTTTTTCAAAAAGGGGTAAGACGTCAAACGAACCGACTGGGAGCAACAAAAGGCTTAAGTTCTAGTGTCCTGAATATAGGTTTGATGGCTTCCCTTACAAAATATACACCTTTGAATTCCACAGGGCGTGCGATAGAAGAATGCCTCAAGAGGCGTCGTACTGCAATCTGGCACACTTATGACCAAATAACATGTGTTTTTTTTCCTAGGACATGTGTGTTTTATATCTCAATGCTTCAGAAAGACGTGCGCTACAAAATGAACATATTTCTGAAAATCGATGTTTTATAGCTTTTAATGTTCTGTCGAGAAGGGAGGGGCACTATCAGGTTTCTGCCCTGGTTCTCAAATATCGTAGATCCGGGGTGCGGGTCTGACCTGACTAAAGGATGTATGGTTATTTCATGCAGGACGTTGTAGGACCACACATAGCCAATGCTTCTGTGACAGCAATACGAAGTGATTTTGATGATAAAATAGTTGACTGGCATCCTCGTTGTCCAGTTATAAATCCGTGTGATTTTTATCTTTGTGGAATGTTAAAATACAAGGTGTATGCAACCAATCCCTACACGTTCGAAGAGTTGAAAGACGGGGCTCGGCTAGTCATTCCCAGAGACAGTCGAAATTCGTCTAGTATTTGCTAATGTGTTCAGGAGATGTCAGGTTTCTCATACCACAGAGTGACATCATTTTGAGCACCTACTGTAAATAAAGGTAATCTTAAGTTGGCAGCGTTGTCTTTGCTTAACTCAGGAGAAGCGCGCGCAGCCGACTACCGACAGACCAGTTGTCCGAGACTCGGGCGAAGCGGCGACCGCCGGAAGCGGTGGAGGCGCCCGGTGTGCTGAAATTCGCACCCAGTGAAACTCGCGCCCAGAAAAGGTCGAGGAAAGGTTCTCTAATCTCTCGGTCCGACACCCGCCCGGCAGGTAGAATCGCCGCTCGGCAGGTAGGAGAGCCGAAGGCCTTATTTTACGGCAATGTGTGGCCGCAATACTGCTGCCAGCAAAATTGCAGCAACGCGTCAGTGCCCAGGCCCTATCCGTCTCCGTTCTTGTCTGTATGTGTTTGCCTTTCACTCTCAGCCTCGATTCTTCTTCCTCAGCCGAGTTCGAGTCTCGGTCCGGCACACAGTTTTAATCTGCCAGGATGTTTCATATGGTAATTATTTACGTATTTTGTATTTAGGATGCGTTTGGTGTGGACAGTTCTGTTTATGTCACCAAACTTGAATGTATCTCAGATCTGCGTTAGAGGATGTCTCAACTGTATTTACACCTTACTGTACCGTATTATGTCAATGTATGAGCAATACACACACACACACACACACACACACACACATATATATATATATATATATATATATATATATATATATATATATATATATATATTATTATTATTATTATTAGCGAATGTCCCCATGGGAGAACGATAAGCAGGTGATTAACATTTCTTAATGTTCTTCTTATTTTCCCAGTATTTCTTCATTGCCTCCCCAAAGGCCTTCTTCCTTTCTTCGGTCCACTTTGGTCGGAAAGGTTTAGATTCCGTCTCTGGAGTAAACTTCCACTTGTCGATTTTTCTTCTGAATGTATCCCGGTCTGATGTGTTTGTTATGTCAATTTTTGCCTTTTTCAAATCCTTCTTAACTTCAGTTACCCAGGGTATTGTTGCCTTAAGTGATGTCATATAGTCCAATAGACGTTTAGTTAACCTGTTTCCAGGTAATCTGTCTACATGTCCATAAAACTTCATCCGCCTCTTCCTGATATTTGCCTCGATGTTTGATATTTTTTCGGTTGTCTCGGTAGTCTGCAGCCTGTATCCATCTTGTGTGTATCGTGGTCCTAGGATTTTTCTAATAATTTTTCTCTCTACTTTCTTAATTTCGTGTAAATCTAATTTTCTATTCAGGGAGAGTGTTTCACTTGCATATGTGACTGTTGGTTTGATGACTGTGTTGTAGTGTCTGATTTTAGTGCCTTTTGATAGACATTTCTTGTTATATATATTTTGAATAAGTCCGAATGCTTTCTTGATTTTCTGTAATCGGTTTTTTTGTGCTATTTTCTCAAGTCCTGTTGGTTCAATAACTTCACCGAGATACTTAAAGTGCTTGACTCTAGTTATTTCACCATACTTTGTTTTTAGTTTCGAAATATCTAATTTTGAGCAGATGAATTCTGTCTTCTCAAAGGAGATTTGCAGGCCAACCTTCTCAGCACATTCTTTAAGTGTCTCAATTTGTTTTACTGCTGTTTCTTCACTGTCAGTTATAATTGCCAAGTCATCTGCAAACGCTAAATAAGGGATGTTCAATTTTCCTTTACCTCTTCCTAGTTCAATTGGCTTCCAAAAGCTTTGTTTCCTTAGTGTTACTTCCCACTCTTTCATAACTTTGTCCAAAACTATATTGAATAATAGTGGTGAGATCCCATCTCCTTGTCTTACTCCTGTTTTAATTGAGAATGGTTCCGAAATTTCCCCTCTGAATTTAATTTTTGATTTGGTTTCTGTTAGTGTTTGTTCAATTAGTTTTCGGGTTTTAGTGTCTAGGCCTCGTTCTTCGAGAATGTGACATAGAGACTGTCTGTCTATGGAATCGTATGCCTTTTTGAAATCAACGAATGTGCAGATTATTGGTTTTGACCTGATTGCTTTAATCTTTAAAATAGTTTTAAGGTTGAATATCTGTTCCGGGCATGATCTATTAGGACGAAAGCCTGCTTGGTAGTCTGAAATTGTATGTTCTAGTTGTTCTTGTGCCCTCTTTAGGAGACATGCAGATAGAATTTTGTAGGTAACTGGTAAAAGTGAAATGCCTCTGTAGTTGTTTACGTCTGATCTCTCTCCCTTTTTGTGCAATGGGTGAATTAGTGCACACTTCCACTCCTCTGGGATATTTTCTGTCTGCCAAATTTCTTGGATGATGCTAGTGATCTCTTTTAACGAATTTGGACCAAGGTTTTTCAGTAGTTCAGCTACAATTCCATCTTCTCCCGATGATTTATTATTTTTGAGTTTTCTAATGTGACTATAAATTTCTTCTTGAGATGGTGGTAGTGAAGTCTCATTCGTGTGTTCTGGTTGTAATCTGGGGAATCTTGTACTTGGTTGTGGGCAATTTAGGAGTTGTGAGAAATATTTAGCTAGTTCTTGGCAATTTTCTTTGTTAGTTAGTGCCAATTTTCCATTCTGTTTCCGGAAGCAGAGATTTTGTGGAGTGTATCCTTTGATTTGATTTGCGAATATTTTATAAAAATCTTGAGTGTTGTGGTTCTTAAAGTTTTCTTCAATTGTGTTTAGCTGTTCATTTAGGTATTTTCTTTTAGTTTGTCTAAGTATTTTAGCTGTTTGTTTTCTCACTTTGAAAAATGTTTGTTGTGTGGTTTCTGATTTGTCACAATTGTAATTTAAAAAGGCTTGTTGTCTCTCTTCTAATGCGTTATCACAATTCGAATTCCACCATGGATGCTTGGATATTTTCTTTAACGGAATCAAATCTCTTGCTTTCTGTATAATTTTCGTTCGGAAATCTTTCCAGTTGTTTGTTGGTTGTTTATCCCATGCTTCTGTAATTTCTGATTCCTTGATATTTTTCAAGTCAAATTTGGGAATTAGTGGTGATTTCCTTTGGCGTTTCCTTTTTGGAGTGAATTTAATTTTAACTCTGGTAAGGTAGTGGTCAGAATCTATATTTGCCCCTCTGCGGACTTGAACGTCGTGTATTTCTTTCTGGAAGTCATAGGAGATCGCAACATGGTCTATTTGAAATTCACCAAGCTGAAGGTTTGGTGATCTCCATGTTTTTTGTTTCTTGGGGTCTTTTCGAAGTGATGTTGTCACGATTTTTAGGTTGTTTTGCTGACATAACTCGATGAGTCTCATGCCGTTCTTGTTTGTGAATTTGTGTGCAGGGTAATTACCGACTGTTTTTTTATATTTCCTCTCTTTGCCAATTTGCGCGTTGAAATCCCCTAGAAGAATTTTTACATCCTCCTCTGGAATTTTGGACATTTCAGTTTCGAGTTTTTCCCAAAATTTTTCTGTCTTCTCCGGTTCTTTTTTGTTGGCAATGTTGGTAGGTGCATGAACATTAATAAATGTATATATTTTGTTGGTGTGCTTGATTCGCATGGTCATTAGTCTGTTACTGATTTGATTCATGTCTATAACAGAGTCAAGGGTGTCCTTATTTACAATAAAAGCCATGCCAAATATTGCAACTCCTTTGCCAATTTTCTTGTCTGTTTTACTTTTAAAGATACGGTAATTGTTGTAGTCTATTGTTTCTGAATCAGTGAATCTGGTCTCTTGGAGAGCAAGGATTTGAATTTTCTGTTTGTTGAGTTCTGTTGTAAGATTATGAAGTTTGCCTGTCTGAATTAGTGTCTGAATGTTAAAAGTGCCAATAAATGTATGGGACTTTCGTGGACGTTTACTAGAGAACTCCGACTTTCTCTGTCGTACGAGCCCAAGCTCCCCAGAATCCGATAGCTTGGTTGTCGCCACAGGGCGAGTGGATTGGCCACCTGGGGTAATATTAATTTTACTTGTACGAATCATACTGCTTGTAATTAAGTTCCAGCTAATGCTGGGTAGTTAGAACCAGGGATTGTTAGTTCCTGGAGCTTGGTGTTCAGCCGCACCTCACATGGTGAACAGACGCTGGCCAGAGTACCGGTGGTTGCCACACAGACGTGTCTGGGCTTTTCAATATGCTTTATCTTGTTGATAATGCTTGCCTCTTCCGCCAGTTCCGCCGTACCGATGATCTTCATCTCCGTCTTCACTACCGTTGAGGTCTTCGCCGTATCCCTGGCAAGGGACCCTCACAAGGTACTATCACCCGGGCCAGGTGAACCAAGGTTTTTTTACGAGGTGTTACTCCTCCCCCTCCTCCTTTTACAACCGGGCTTGGGACCGGCTTAGGCGGAGTTATATATATATATATATATATATATATATATATATATATATATATATATATGTGGTACCTTCGTTACTCAGCATGATGTGATCCGCGTGACAAAGATACTTTATAAACATTGGAGAATTTGTTCTCATTGGATTACGCTGGCTTATTTATTGCAGGCATTTTCGAAATTTTCACAGAAACACACTCAATACTAACATAATTCATAAAGTAGCCAAAACATGGCGATATAACTACTGGCAGTTAAAACACGTATGCAACGAATGTAATAAAGCCTACGCTGGGCAGACGGACGTTTAAGGTAACCTGGACGTAAAATGACTGAAATTTTCGAAAACATGTTTTTGGCACCATCTGAAGGTCAAATTTCTCCAGTTTCAAAAAATGTATTTTTTGTCTACTTTTCAGTTGTTGATTTGGTCTTCTAGGCTCTTTGAACAAATGTCTGCGAACCAGTCATGCTCATGCGACAGGCAAGGAATATCACCATAAACATTTCTTACCTGCCACAGTCGTCGAAACAATAAAGCCAATATACAGGGACCCTGCAGATACAAAATTACTTAGCAGATGTCTACATGACCATACACCAAACTCTAACGAGAGTTTCAACAGCTGCGTGTGGCAAAGAATACCAAAAACAGTGTTTGTTCGATTGACAGTACTCAGGTGTAATGGATGCTGCCATCTGTTTTAGGGATGGTATAATTGGCAAGACAAAACTAATGGACAAATTAGGCATCCACACAGGAAATAATATGATAGATTTGTTGAATGTCAAAGATTCTCAGCAAGTAGTTGAAGCTGAAAGGGTTGCGAAAGTCAGCACTAACGCTCCTGAAAATGTCTACAGAGGTTGAAGAAGCAGCTGGCCAGCAAGAATAATGCTGCTGGAATGTTCTGAAAGAGGCATACGGTGAGTCAAAAACACTGAGAACAATCTGTTCTCATTTTCTCGAAACTAAATTTTCAGGGCAATAGGTACATATACTTCACAATGATTTGAGCTATATTCACCAAATTCCTCCTAAGTGAACCGTCTATTATACAGAATGTCGTATTTCTTAGACTATAACAGATAATTAAATAGCTTTCCTTGTACAGCTATAGTTAATGTCATTCAGTGTTGGTACGAAACCGCAACTTCCTTCGCATTGTAGATCAAGAGTAACACGCGATGAAAGCGAGGCGTAGATATGCAGCCCGTTAAACTCTAGGTCCCCTTAAAACGAGGTATGCAGGATCCATAAAGAGAAGCGAAAATAACCTTTCAGTTTTCAGCACGCACCTCAGAGAATAATACATACCCCAACGAAAATATCGAGAGGAAAATTACCCTACTTTACAGACGTCAACAAAGGCCAATTGATGGACATGCTAGAAGAAATAACTGTACAAATCTACATTCACAGAACAAATGTTAAATCAACAAACAAAATAGCGCAGCAGAAAAATCATACAAAGTTTCCGCAGCACTTAATCAGCACATGGATGGCACTCCACCATGCATTAATCATCAAACACGCAACTACAAACGATTCATGGAAACCTTCAAGAGCACCTCAATCAGAATATGAATCGCAATCTATACAGTGAGAATTATAGCAGCAGAATATTGTTGTATGTAGATACCATTGACATACAAACTAAACAATATGTTTGCTTTCAAATAGTGCTGAAAGGAAATGAAATATTTATTGTACAACTGTCATGTGATGGAACACTGTCTTACCCTGGATATAGTTATTGATCCTAATACAATCGCGAAGTAAATTGAACACATCGAAGATTATATAAGACATAATAAGATTCGTTGCACTAACACATGTCAAAATTGTGATAATATTTACTATAAATAACCCAGCATGACGCACAGTGTAGTTCATTGAGGAACTTCTCCATTGTATATAAAATATCGTTCTTACGTGACTCACATCATGCTGGGTAATGAAGGCATAACAATTAAAGAAAATATATATTATGCAGATGTGGTAATATAATACACTAAGTTGTAAGTACAGTTGAGACATATTTTAACGCAGATTTGAGATACATGTAAGTGTTATGACATAAATAGAACTGTCCACACCAAACACATCCTAAATACAAAATCGTAAGTAGCTACCATATGAACCATACCATTACTGATAGGCTATATTTATTATCCACATTCGACTCATCGACTCATTACAAATTTTATTCTCGCTAACAGGTGGTGTCTGAAAATAGGCAAAGCCCGAAACTTGTCAGCCAACACTAAATAACTAGCAGCTCTGGTGTAAACTTTTAAAAATGTATTTTTTTTCAGCTCTTGAAACAGGAATATCAGACCTCTGTATCAACCCCACCTAGCCGAAAACTGAACGGCTGTAACTCGTATATAGTAGATAATAGTGGTATTGGTTTTACCAATTCTCGGACAAATTACTTTTAAAGATATATTCGAAATCGGATTTCAGCATTTTGGAAAAGGTATGTACCCAGTATCAGTTAACAAGCTGAAGTTTCGGAAGCAGTTCGCCTGCTTTAAAAAAGAAGGCATCCATGATGCCCTATTTCTTTAGTTCTTACTCATTTTCTTCCTTGTAGAATGCAAATGTAGGAGAGCTCCACTCACATCCACTATCTTGCTTTTGTTCATGACGCGGCCATAGCGTGGCTCATATAAACTCATTTGGCACAGAAATATTTTGCCGCAAACATTTCCGGGCAACAGTGGCTGGCAATGTTGCTGTATATTTGGCTGTAATTTGTGTGGCCGTGAATTGCCAGACAACACTGCCGGCCTATATCTTCAGCAATAGCCCATTTTTACAGTCCGTGTAAACGTAGTTTTACATGGTGTACAGGTGAAGGGGACTAGTGATGATCGGATAAGAATCGAAATGCCGCATTACTTATTATGAGAAGTGATCAGTTTTTCTGTTATAGATTTTTGCTTAGTACTATATCTTCAGAGACAACAATCCAAAACAGAAAAACCAATTCACAAACACAGAATTTAAAGAATACTTTAAAATAAACATAAATGAAAATATGGTCTACAGCCGTGGATCAGCATATGGTACATGTAATGTATCTAAGATGCTTTGTCATACTAACTAAAAGTCCAGGGTTAGGCACGAATATAGGTGAGATTAGCTGTACACGGCTTCTCAAGTTACGCATAGCGCAGCCCTCGTACAGGACGCCTCCATCTTCGCACATTACGCGACAACGCATGTTATGTAGTTTACGTTACATATACATTATATACCATGCGTAATTATGAGCCATACTTTATTTTACGTTTACTTTGAAGTATGCTTTTGACAAGTAGAAGAGATACGATTTTAAATTATATGTTTTTAATTTTATATACGAGGGTCATTCCAAAAGAAATACACACTATTTTTCAAAAATCCATCTTTTATTCTACATGTTTGAATGTTTTACAGTGTGTAGATACATCCTTTAGGAATAATATTTTCATTTCTCCACATAATTTCCATCCCTCTCAACTGCCTTACGCCATCTTGGAACCAGCACCTGTATACCCGCACGGTAAAATTCTGGACCAACCTGTTGGAGTCACTGTTTGGCAGCGTGCACAAGGGAGTCATCATCTTCAAACCTTGTTCCATGAAGAGAGTCTTTCAATATCCCAAAGAGATGATAGTCACATGGAGCCAGGTCAGGACTGTAAGGCGGGTGTTTCAGTGTTGTCCATTCGAGGTTTGTGATCGCTTCCATGGTTTTTTGACTGACATGTGGCCGTGCATTGTCGTGCAATAGCAAAACATCCTGCTTTTGCCGATGTGCCATGTGGCCGTGCATTGTCGTGCAATAGCAAAACATCCTGCTTTTGCCGATGTGGTCGAACACGACTCAGTCAAGCTTGAAGTTTCTTCAGTGGCGTCACATATGCATCAGAATTTATGGTGGTTCCACTTGGCATGATGTCCACAAGAAAGAGTCCTTCAGAATCGGAAAACACTGTAGCCATAACTTTTCCAACAGAAGGTGTGATTTTGAATTTTTTTGGGTGAATTTGCATGATGCCATTCCATTGATTGCCTCTTCGCCTCTGGTGAAAAATGATGGAGCCATGTTTCATCACCTGTCACAATTCTTCCAAGAAATTCATCTCCACCATTCTCGTACTGTTCCAAAAGTTCACTGCATACCGTTTTTCTTGTTTCCTTGTGAGCCACTGTCAACGTCCTGGGAACCCACCAGGCAAAAATCTTTTTTTAACACCAACACTTTCAGTATTCTGCAAACACTTCCTTCCCCTATCCAATTCGTTCACTGTGATGCATGTGTCAGCAGTCACCAATTCGTTAACTCTCTGCGCATTGTCTGGAGTATGTGCAGTACGAGGCCTGCTGCTGCGATGACAATCCTCAATACTGCCGTGCCCGCTTTCATCACATAACCTGCTTGCCCACTGACTAACTGTACTGTGATCAACAGCAGCATCTCCATACACCTTTTTCAGTCTCTTGTGGATGTTTCCCACTGTCTCGTTTTCACAGCATAGGAGTTCTATGACAGCACGTTGCTTCTGACGAACGTCAAGTGTAGCAGCCATCTTGAAGACATGCTGTGACGGCGCCACACACACGAGAACAGGTTGAACTACGTTTGAAAACACACTGAAAAACTTTCACACATGCAGAATGAAAACTGTATTTTTACAAAAATAATGTGCACTTCTTTTGGAGTGACCCTCGTATGTGTTTTACATTACTTCTGGAGATGGACGATGTTGGCCGATACAGGCCATATGTGAAAATTTTGTGATTGCGTCAGAGAGAAAATAAAAAAATATCAACCAGTCAAAAATGGCACTCCATATATGAATCTTCATTTCTTATGGGAAGTGATAATGTTGAAGATTATGTCCGGCGCATGTATAGAGGTGGCGGCCGAGGGTGTGTGAGGTAAGGGATCGGATGCCCTCAGGCCGGTGGCGCGGCGTGAGATAGAGCAGAGGATCTTATGTCATCACGTGACTTCATGGAAGCGCCCTCTGGTGGTCACGATATGAACTAAGTCAGTTGGGCTATGGAGCTCACGATGAACACAGTGGGTGCCGCCATCTTGAATACCGCTGCTTGCGTCATGATCTAACGTCAGGAGAGCGCACTCTTGTGGCAGTGATATGAACTAAGCTCTGGAGCTCGTGGTGAACAGACTGGGTGCAGCCATCTTGAATAACTGTACTTGCGTCATAACCCGATGTCCCAGTAGCGCCCTCTGATGACACCGATATGAACTAAGCCATTTGGAGTCCAGACCTAGTGGTGAACACATGTGGTTGAAATTGGTTAAATAATAAAGACAAGTACTTTTTTCCCGCCATTTTCTTTGCTTAGTAGAGATAAGTGTGGTATATTGCATTATCATGTTGGAATTTGAACTTCGCACCATTTTTCTGGGGGACGGAGGCGCGGCACTTTCCTGCCAAAATTTAAACTTCCCGCCAAAATCCGCCATCTTGATTGACATCACAGCCGCCATCTTGGACAATGGTACTTTGGACTGGTACACAGGTTGTTCCAATACTGCCCCGTGCATATACGAGTATATTATCCTCTTCATTGCTTGCTGTTCTGGCACTTCGGTAATAAAACCCTCTCGTGGTCTTTTCTTCACCTGCTTCAATGTCTTTTCTACTTTAAGCGAGTGTCATCCGGTGCCCCACATTGATGCTCGTTTGAACTAAGCACGATACAGTCTTTGGCCTTCAGCATCCCTTGGCAATATGTTGTTGTGTGTTTCGAACAGCGCCATATCACAATCCCATCTGCTTTGGTTCTCTTTACGACGTACGAGTAACCATCATAGTGGGCACGTGTTTTACCGTGGGTGGTTGTTGATAGTTCCATATCGAATCTGTAAGCACACAGAGATACAAGGCAAACGAGCTGAACACTCCGAAAGGTAGACTAACACTGACAGTGGCTATAACAGCTAAGCGGTCAGTCACTTGAGTGGACGACATCCTGAGTGCAGGTATGCCGTGCCGCACATGCATCGTTTCCGGTGGATGACAACTCCCGGAGCCGCTGGTACGCTCTGCCCTTGAGCAGGTAGCTTCCATCAAAACTGGGTGCGAATTTCACAGATTTCTGGCTGGGTGCGATTTTCACTTGGTGCAATTTTCCGTCCGTGCCGCATTACCCACGGACCCCTCCCGGGCGTCTTCCGCGAGACACCCTATCACATCACATATATATACTTCTTAGGAATGTTGTTCACCTCGCACATTAATTTATCTAGAATGTCGGTTATATATTCAAAGTGTTGACCCTTCATGTGAATTTCTGCACTTCGTACTGCAGTTTAGTAGCAGGTCTGTAATGATAACACAAATTCATGTCAATCATAACAATTGTTTCCAGAAAAGATTTGTCCGTATTTTGTATATCAATCAAGACGCACCACAGGTCTTGACTGGTTTTTGTTCGGGAGTCAGGATGTTCGGGACAAACAATATCGCACACTTTTCTCTTCTGCAAAATATTCAGGACAATGTCTTGGACACTTGGTTAGAACCGTTGCACCATTGCAAATTGTGACACTACAACGTTGACTCACTACAAGTTCAAAACTATCTGATCGAAAGAATATCTATTGTTTACAGTTGCTAGTTCAAGTTGCCGCCGTAGTTACTACGCTAATGTGGTGTGTACGCCAGGAATAAAATCAGTCTCGAAACTTTTTGGACAGGCGATGTAATGACAGGAACAGCATGCGCAAGGGTAGGCTGAACAGTAGTGCACACATGCTTGTACAACACGAACAATAACAATTAAGACGATCGGGCAAAAAGTACATTCAAGTTCATTTTTTACGCTTAAAAATCACATATTTATTTATCAACATAGATACCGTTAAGACTAACACATTTTTTCCTATGTGTAATACGTTTTTTCGTTCCATCACTGCAAAATTCGTCCTACTTTTCTCAAATCCAGGACTTACAGTAGCCATCACCCCATCACCCGAGGTGTAATGATGTCACTCTTGAAAGAGGAAAACAATAAAAATCGCGAGGCGCAAGATTGTGGGAGTGAGGAGTGCACGTACAGGGTTCAAACTTTAGATTTCGCAGAACTTCTTCAGCTGCGGGCCAAGTGTGTGGACGAGCGTTGTCAACTTGCAAGGTTATTGCAGGCAGGTTGCCTCTAACACGACAAACTGATCTTCGGAATGTTTTTGGAATCTCTAGGTACTGAGAAGAATTTACCGTTGCCTCTCGTAGCAGATAATCCGTCACATACACTCGATCAGTGTTCTAAAACACAGTCAAAAGAATTCTTTTGCGGATGATTGTGTTTTGAAATTTTTCGCCTGAGGGGCAGACGGTTATCGATATTTATCGCTCTTGTCTTTTCTCTTCTGGGTCGTAATAATGGATCTGTGACACGTGCCCCGCCATAGTATTTGAAAGGAACTCATCTCCTTGCTCACGGTAGCGCTGCAAAAGTCGCTGGCAGCGCTACAATCGACGCTGTTTGTTCTCGTCTGTGAATCGGTGTGGTACACATCGTGCATAGATTTTGTGGTATCCTAATTGCTCAATAATGAAGCCGATACTTTGCCTGGCTGTTCAAATATGGTTTGCGATACGCTTTTGAGTGATTCACCTTTCATTTTGAATGAAATTATTGACGAGTTGACGATGTTTATAGTTTGTGACAGTGATCGGACCTCCACTGCGTGTTTTCTCAACAATTAAGGCTTTTACAGGCTCGCGCCCCTGGATTTCATTATCCATCGAGTTACAGTAAACATATCGACAGCATCATCACAATAAACAGCTTTTAAACGATGAAATTTCACTAGGAGTCACTTTTTCAGCAGTTAAAAATTCGATAGAAGCACGCTGTTTAGCTCGCGTTGACATAGCACTAGAACACGTCTCTATACATCCGCTACTCCAGATACACTGGATGAACGTAACTCATTCAAATTGCTCATGCGTACAGAGGGGGAAATTAGTTTCTACATACCATCTGGAGTGTTTCTTAAGGTCATTTAGGTCGCGTTCTACAAGCATGTGTGCGTTACTTTTATGCCTACCCTCGGACATCAAGCGTGTACAGGAATACCAGACAACATATTAGTCACCCCCTTAAAAGAGCTCACTCATCGGTTTGGAGCGCTGTAGACACTGAGGGGGGGGGGGGGGGCACTTGGGGGCAGTTGCCCCTAGCGAGAATTTATTTACTTTATAATTATGAGAATGGGCCTGTGGCCATAGGACCCACATTCTTCAGACCTAAAATATGTGAAAAATTATAACTAAAATAGCTTCAAGATACAGATAATTTGACGTAAAACTGATATAAAACGTGTGTAAAACTGAGCAAAAAAAAAAAATGAATTATAGCAATGAAAAACTTTATAGGAGGTTAGAACCGAATTTAAAAAAAAAAATGTTTAATTGATTTAAAATCTTAATGTTCTTTTCCAAGAAATATCAGTCTTTGAAAATGTACCAAACTGTACTGTAATGATCTTGGAGCTGTTGCAGTGTATGACAGTCAACATGCAGAGGGTCTCGAAAGAGAGGGAACATATGTTGTTGAACAACACGTGCTGTCACGCTAGTAGTGTAACAACAGGCGTGTCACCCCACTGACGTCATGCAAGATGGCGGCCGTGACGTCAGCTGATGACGCAAGTGCCGTTATCCAAGATAGCAGCCGTGACTTTTGGCGGGAAAGTGCCACGCCGCCCCCCCCCCCCCCCCCCTGGTGGGATGTTTGAATTTTGGTGGGAAACTGGCTAAGCTTAACTTAATTTTACCGTGCATGGTTTTATCAACAACAAATGCAGCCACATATTGACCTATACCAATATCTTTTCTTCGTCTTATTTCCTTGGCTCTATCAATTAAAATTCTTCCTGTGACGTGACTTGCTGGAGATCTTTATTTGCGGCATAGGCTAGGTCGTGCTCCAGGCAGGCTGCGTCGAGTAGGTTAATACCTCTATCGCCAAGTGCCGAGCATTTCTGAAGCTTTGTTCCTGGTCCACAGAAGTTATATCCCAGAATATGTAATTCAACTGGTAATTTTTCGAGAATACCACCTCCACCTCTTATTATGGTGTGTCTCCTATCATGCATTGTATGCTACAGAGGTGATTGATGTCTACGCATCCTATTACATATTAATTCGTCTGCATCAGTCCAGCTGTTTTCTGATGAAGGACATCCCAACCATTTAACTAGCATTCTGTTCCCACGACATCTTATTACACGTTCAATGAGGAATAATCTGGTACAGACCTCTCCTGCAATTCCTCTGTGTAAAAGCATCCTGTGATTTCGTCACCCTTGCTATCCTTTAAGATATATGTTCGAAGGTTCGTTCTCTGCACTTTGGAGACTGTGAATATTTCATCTGACTAGTTTGGTAAGTAAAATATCTCAAATGCAGTCTTGCGCTTTGAAATGCGTACTAAGTAACCTACATTAAACCTTTGTTTGCGTGGATCCAGCATTTTAATGTGGAAATATACCGATTCCATGAGTGAATTGTCACGAGCATCAAATAGTCTCATTTTATTGTATTATGTTTGGTTCGATTATAGCTTACTATTATCTGGGGTAGGATATCCGTCCACTTGTATGAGCCACGAAGATTAAATCGCTTCCACATTTGAGCTTTCACTGTTCTGTTCAGACGTTCCAAAATACTCGCTTTCAGGTGGGTAAACGTTGAGTAGTGGTGTATTCTGTAACGCTCCATCACATTCTTGAAATATTCATTGTAAAACTCTCCACCATGATCGGTGTGAAGGTTGTCCAGACATCGATTTATTCCTGTTTGCAGCAAACGCTCGAATACCGCAGCAACATCTCTCCCTGTCTTTGTTTTCACAGGTAATGGCCATGCGAATGTAGAGCATGTATCATGACTATTAAAATATAATTGAAGTCTTTATTCTCATGGCTGTGCAGACCCATATCCACAAGATCCGCCTGCCATAAGTCATCCAGTCCTTTAATCATCACACGTCTGCAAGGGTATGTTCTGCGTGCTGGTTTGTGCAGCTCCTGAACTACTGTTTCCATACTTGCTATTATTATTATTCGATGATTCCTTTTTCTCTAAGTTCTGAAATTATTGAGACAACCTCATTCAAATTTTGCTGTTTTACCCGCTGCAGCTGAAGCCATCAACAGCCAAAGTCTATCTATTATTTCATCTGCCTCATCGTAATATATATACTGGGGGGGGGGGGGGGGGGAGGTGATTGACTGCTCACTCGTTTATGTTGAATGTCAAGACCTTCACCGATGTTTTGTGGTTGCTCATACAGTAAAAGTTGTTTAATGCTAGTGCATTTAGAGTTTTGTGGGCTTTTCAGTGTTCCGTCTGCATTCTTATGTACTTCAGTCAACTGTAGTATTTTTCCGCACGCCTTGCGATCACTGGCAGAGTATTTTAAGTTTTTTGACGCTCTTAGGAAGATGAGTTCCATTAAGCCAGGTGTTCTTTTAAACTCTTTATCCCCGATCCGTAATGTGCTATCGGTTAAACTTATAGATTGAGAGCCGAGCATATACGGTCTCTCCTTGCTGACACCAAATGTTCTATCTGCCGTATTGTGTACTGGTTAGAGAAGTCAGCAATTGGATCGTTCTCAAAATTGCCATCTTCTCGTGATGCTACCTTTCTGATAGATTCGGTAACGGGTTTAAATGTCTCTCTTAGTGTTCGCTCCCGCTCCATATGACCCATCCTCAACAAACGTAATTTCCCTCAAACAGCTTTATGCGTCTGAATGACTTCATGGTTAGTCAACATCTTGACGCATACTAATCTGAGCCCCGTATATCGTGAGGCTTTATATATGCTTTGTTCTTCTTCTTCTTTCCCAGACCTTCCTCCCCCTCCTCCTCAATAATAATAAGCTCAGCTTCCATTTTCTCTTCAATTGCGCTTATTCTTTTCTCTAGCCAGAGTTGGTCATACGCAAAAACTTTCTGATTGTCCTTTAATTCCCTTACAGCCTCACCGAGTATGTTGAGTCTTCCCGCAAGAGTTTGATATTTCATATCAGTATACATGCGAGCATTTTCTCTATGTAAACCTAACCTCTCAGACTGAGCACCCAACACACATGTGAACTTGTCCATTTTGTAAAGTATACTGATGCATTCACCTATTTTGTACGATTATATATGGAGAAACTCTAGGAATTTCCGACTGTACCTACCATCATTCAGTTTTCGAGTTTTATCAATAACGAGAAACCTGTACTGTGAGTGATTCCAGTAATCTCCACATATCTTTACAAATTCATTGTACGACATGTCAGTCCCCACATGAGCCTAGTAAATGTGTTTTAAATTGAGATTGTCTTGTTTGAATGCTATAATGAGATTGACATTATCCCTGACCAACTGTTTTGGGATCCTGGAATATGTTTGACTCAGATAAAATACGTCAACACCCATATGACGACCAAAGCAGAAATATCTATGGATCTGGTCCTGCTTTTCAACAGCTACATTGTCAAATATGAAGACTGTGTTTGGTTTCACTTCTTCAGACGGAGGGATGTCTTCGCTTTCACTGAATGCCCTGTACGTTACACCATCTACGCCATCTAATATTCTCTGTAGTAACTGATACTTGGGTTGAAATAGTGTTTTGGAGAATATATAGACATGCTCGAAGTGAACTCCATCAATGTCTGCTAGCACAGCCACAGTTGGAGGGACCTACAATTATAGCTCATACGCTGTCAGGAACGAGCACTCCATTCTTCTTAGTCTTCTTCTCCAGATCTTCATCGCTGCAGGACTAGTCACCTACAATAAAGTCCATGTGGCGAGGGTGCTTCACCCTGCCTGCCATGATACCTACTGTGCTAGGTCTGGCGTGCAATAGGCTTTTATATGAAAAAGAAAATGTGCATAATCACATGTGACATTATATGCAGGGTCATTTGTATCTAAAGAAATAAAACAGACACAAATTTGAGATAACAAATATATTTCTTTGTTCGCCATTGACAATTATACATAGTATTATCACCATAAAAAAATCACTTGCTTTTTTTTTTTTTTTTTTTGAATCGGTGCAGCAGCAGTGCAGTATTTGGAAAACAGCTGCTTCTTATGTCCCTCAAATTCTGCACGTATATCCCACAATGTAATCGATGCATTGCAGTAGTCTGGTATTCCAACAGTAAATTTAATTTCAACATTTTCCACACCTATTCGACGAATAGCGAGAGACTTCGTCACTGCACTTACACAGGTACTAAAACAATGATCTATGTCTTCTATGTGAATGTTACATGTACGAAGCCAGTTCATGATGTCAGTGTGTACAGCTTGGACATAAGGAAGCCATCTATTTAGTCTTTCCATCGTAGTAGTTATCGCTGAGTGCAGATTAAACAAGTTATCAACTGTTGAGTGCTGCATGTAGATACTCTGCCCATCGGCACTATTAACTCTTGGTGTGGCATCATCATACATTGATAATATACTCACAGTTAGGCCTCCATAGTAGAAGTCCTGGTAGGTTTGGGCTAGAATATATTCCGTAATCGTATGCCTCTTGATGTAAGCTTTTGTGTGACAGAGTTCATCCCACTCATAGTCTGAAAAACCGCACTTTAATATTTTTTGGCACATTTTCGAGCACTAACACAGCTGACACTTCACTATCTTGTGAAACTTCAATTCCTAGATGAAGACGTTTTGAATTGCTAGTTGTTAAGGTATAGCATGAGGCAAATAGTAAAGGTGACGGTGCCCTTGGGGTGGGTAGCTTGTCAGCCACAACATCCACACCATCGTGATTAGCCATCTGTTCTTGCACTGACGCTGGAATGTCTCTTGTGCTTGGTCAAATGGACGGTGCATACAATGGAGCCCAGTATGATGTTGACAGTATCAAGTGGTACAGACAATAGAGTCTCATTATACTGATACAGCATGCTGAGAAGTTGCGTTAGAGGATCTGCCGATGCCCTGGGTGCGAATCCCTGCGGATTGGAAGTTGCCAACCCCGACAGGCTGGAGCTTGCTGCCACCGTGTGTGCGGTACCTGATGGGATGGAACTTGCTGGTCCTGGCAGGTTGCATGTTGCTGGGTTGGAACTTGCTGGAGGCAACAGGTTGGATCTTGCTGACACATGTGCTGATCCCAACAGGCTGGATGGGGACCCTATGGATACATCTGATGGAGAGAGAAGAATAATTATCAGCATCATATGTTGGTGCTACAGAAATAATAATAATAATAATAATAATACCCGTAGAGGCCCGCGAAAAGAATAGGCCTCCAGTATGTTCTGCCAGTCGTAAAAGGCGACGAAAAGAACAAATCACTAATAGGGCTAACCCCCCTTTTAGTGTGATTAGTTGGTTCAGGACAGAACTAATGAAGCCTCGGACAAGCGCTGTTATGGTTGGGGATGACGCTTGAACCCTATGACCGTCCACAATGGTAATGACACTGCTAGCCACACGGAAAACGATTTAAATCCAAATAGAGGTGTTTTGCAGGATATGCTTCCTGCAACCACTCTAGAAGGAAAACAAAGACAGAGGACGAGATGGTCAGATGAAGATAAAAGACACCTCATGTTCTGTTATTACCAAGCAACAAACTTAGGAACCAACACAACTGGATACAGATCACAAGTATACACAACATTTATTACCAGATACCCAGAATTAAAATTTTTAACAGAACATAGTATGAAGGCTTTCACGACCGGATGACATATCTTCTGGTAAACCTTCCGGGATGTAAGGTCGTGGTCCATGAAACTCTTCAGCTCCTAACGTTTCGTCCAGAGCTGCGCTGGACATCTTCAGAGGGGTGTTTCTCCTCCGGTGAGTCTTGCCGACTCGGCAAGACTCACCGGAGGAGAAACACCCCTCTGAAGATGTCCAGCGCAGCTCTGGACGAAACGTTAGGAGCTGAAGAGTTTCATGGACCACGACCTTACATCCCGGAAGGTTTACCAGAAGATTTTAACAGAACAACCACTAGCTGATCAGATCCGTGTAATAATCAAAAATAACAGGATACCTCAGTCAGAATTAGAAAACATCAAACAACAAGTACAACAAATACTGGAACAAAATAATGTGCAATCAGAAGAAGAAGAAAATACAGTAATGGACTCAAACATCCCAGAGCAAACAAACAAAGAACAACACGCATCAATTAAACAATCAGAGGAAAACGAAACCTTAAGACGGCCACCAGAACAAGCACAAATAGAACACGAAGTGACACACATGTTAGATATAGAAGAAAAATTTCAGCTGACATATATAGAATACAAAGACACAAATACAGACATTAGACCATTCTTGCATAGACCACCAAATAACCCACAAGTCGAAACAACAATAACAACTATCAACACAATCATACACAACAAAATAAATGAAAATACAACTACGGAAGAGTTACAACTACTGGTTTATATAGGAGCACTCACTACACTAAATATACACACTAGGCGGAGATCAGAACCAACCAACACACAGAAGAAACCCACAAAACCAGCATGGCAACACAGGCTACAGACCAGAATAGAAAAACTGAGGAAAGACATCGGACAGCTAACACAATTTATAAGAAATGAAATGTCAGACAAAAAACGAAAAAGGATAGGTAACATCTCACAACAAGAAGCGATAGAGCAATTAGATGAAAAGAAGCAGAAATTACAAGCATTGTCCAAATGACTTAGAAGATACAAAAAAAGTGAAAATAGAAGGAAACAAAACCAAACATTCAACACAAACCAAAAGAAATTTTACCAGACAATAGATAACACACACATTAAAATAGACAATCCACCAAATATAACAGACATGGAACACTTCTGGAGCAACATATGGTCAAACCCAGTACAGCATAACAGGCATGCATGGTGGATACAAGCAGAAACAGACTCATACAAGATGGTAACACAAATGCCTGAAGTGATAATTCTGCAACATGAAGTCACCCAACCAATTAATTCTACTCACTATTGGAAAGCCCCTGGAAAAGATAAAATAGCAAATTTCTGGCTAAAGAAGTTCACCTCAACACATTCACATCTAACTAAATTATTTAACAGTTACATTGCAGACCCATACACATTCCCTGATACACTTACACATGGAATAACTTATCTGAAACCTAAAGATCAAGCGGACACAGCAAACCCAGATAAATATCGCCCCATAACATGCCTACCAACAATATACAAAATGTTAACTTCAGTCATTACACAGAACTTAATGACACATACAACACAGAACAAAATTATAAATGAAGAACAAAAAGGCTGTTGCAAAGGAGCACGAGGATGTAAAGAGCAACTGATAATAGATGCAGAGGTGACATATCAAGCTAAAACTAAACAAAGGTCGCTACACTATGCATACATTGAGTACCAAAAAGCTTTTGATAGTTTACCCCACTCACGGTTACTACAAATATTGGAAATATACAAAGTAGATCCTAAATTGATACAGTTCCTAAACATAGTAATGAAAAATTGGAAAACCACACTTAATATCCAAACAAATTCAAATAATATCACATCACAGCCAATAAAGATTAAGTGTGGAATAAACCAAGGAGACTCATTAAGTCCTTTCTGGTTCTGCCTTGCTCTGAACCCACTATCCAACATGCTAAATAATAGAAATTATGGATACAATATTACTGGAACATACCCACACAAAATCACACATTTGCTATACATGGATAACCTAAAACTACTGGCAGCAACAAATCAACAACTCAACCAATTACTAAAGATAACAGAAGTATTCAGCAATGATATAAATATGGCTTTTGGAACAGACAAATGTAAGAAAAATAGCATCGTCAAGGGAAAACACACTAAACAAGAAGATTACATATTGGATAACCACAGCAACTGCATAGAAGCGATGGAAAAAGCAGATGCCTATAAATATCTAGGATACAGACAAAAAATAGGAATAGATAATACAAATATTAAAGAAGATCTGAATGAAAAATATAGACAAAGACTAACAAAAATACTGAAAACAGAATTGACAGCAAGAAACAAAACAAAAAGCTATAAATAATTATGCTATACCAATATTGACCTAGTAGTGAAATGGAGTAACACAGACCTAGAAGCACTCAATACACTTACATGATCACAATGCCACAAATATAGAATACATCACATACATTCAGCAACAGAAAGATTCACATTAAGCAGGAAGGAAGGAGGAAGGGGATTTATCGACATAAAAAACCTACATTATGGACAGGTAGACAATTTAAGAAAATTCTTTCTAGAATGAGCAGAAACTAGCAACATACACAAAGCAATCACTCATATAAATACATGGCTACACCATTGCAATCTCATAACCGCTTCTACAACCCTTTAGATCACATAACGTCAACAGATACGAAGAAAGTAAATTGGAACAAGAAAACACTACATGGCAAGCACCCGTAGCATCTAACACAGCCACACATCAATCAAGACACATCCAACACATGGCTAAGAAAAGGCAATATATACAGTGAGATGGAAGGATTCATGATTGCAATACAGGATCAAACAATAAACACCAGATATTACAGCAAGCATATTATTAAAGATCCTGATATTACAACAGATAAATGCAGACTTTGCAAACAACAAACAGAAACAGTAGATCACACCACAAGCGCGTGTACAATACTAGCAAATACAGAATACCCCAGAAGACATGACAATGTAGCAAAAATAATACATCAACAACTTGCCATACAACATAAACTAATAAAACAACATGTACCCACATACAAGTATGCACCACAAAATGTACTGGAGAATGATGAATACAAATTATACTGGAACAGAACCATTATAACAGATAAAACAACTCCACATAAACAATTCTGGACGTCATACTCACCAATAAAAAGAAGAAATTAACACAACTAATCGAAATATCCACACCCAATACAACAAATACACAGAAGAAAACAGGAGAAAAAAATTGAAAAATACATCCAACTGGCTGAGGAAGTCAAAGACATGTGGCATGAGGATAAAGTTGACATCTTAATAATTATACTATCAACTACAGGAGTCATACCACACAATATCCACCAGTACATCAACCGCAATACAGCTACATCCAAACATATATATATATATATATATATATATATATAGTATATATATATATATATATATATATATACAACTACAGAAATCTGTAATTATTGATACATGTTCAATCACCCGAAAGTTCCTAAATGCAATGTAACATATACGTACAGTTAAAAGGAAGTCACGCTTGATCAAGGTCCACGTCACTTTCCATTTTTGACCAGACATAACGTCTGAGAAAAGAAAGAGAATAACAATAATTATAATAGAGCAAAATAGATACTTACTTTTCTGCTACTCCCTCCTCCTGTTCTGCTGGGCTGACTTGCGCTTCATCAATCTGGCTGACTGACTGACTGGCAGCAATAGATTTTGAGCAGCTGCTGGGCTCTACTTATATACACCATGCCTACTTCATCATGATGCTGTGCTCCTATTGGCTGAACTGCACGATCACAGTGACTTATCGCAGCGCCTTCTCGTGGTGAACTCATGAACTAGTCAGTTCTTTGGTTTGCTGGATCAGAGAGAGTTGTCTCTTGTGGGGTGGGACCTTATATGTAGCTATTAGAAATGACAGACAGGTCCAGCAGAGGACCAATGCATCTTTTCTGCATTTATTTGCAGGAGTGTATTCTTTCTCTTCATATGTTCATACCTTACTGCTTTGCTTCCATTCTACATGTAGGAGGCTATGGGTGCAGTCCTTGGCTGTATGCTTTCAGGCAACATGGCTGTTAAAATCCTCCTGGTCAAGACATGAATAGCTCTTTGATAGAACACATTCTGCATAACCACGAGGATGGGGATGAGCAGTTGCTCTTCGATGGAATATATTGTGTATACAAATATGCTTCCACTGAAGCGAATTGACATCAACTGCCCACGTCTTCCATTTTGGGAGAGTGAATGCTTCATGTTGAATATCTTGACTGTTTGCACTTGCACATGAGCATGTGTTGGTTGTGACATGCATCTTGGTTCCACCCCCCTGCACTGTCGCAATCTGCTGAACTGAATTCTTCAGCTTCTTTCTCCTACACTCTTCCATTATCATACTCTTCCATACCTCATGTATGTGAACTGTGGCTACAGTCACCTTCGAATGTGTACATGCAATGCAGCTATTGAAAGCTGCTCTATCCTTCACATTCATCTCAATGATAGAAAAAAGTCGGAAGGGGTACCCATAGAAGTACATAATTCAATTTCCTGCCAAAATTCAAACTTCCTGCCAGGGGTGTGACACTTTCCCGCCAAAAGCTGCCATCTTGGATAACAGTACTCGCGTCATCAGCTGACGCCACGGCCGCCATCTTGGATAACGTCAATGGGTTGACACCCCTGTTGTTATACTACTCATGTGTTGTCAGCGACACTTGGTTCCAAACACAACAGTAATTGTTGTCCATAAATGTTATCCGTCTCAGCCGGCTTCAGAGTGAACACTGCAAACGGAATTGAAGGCAATGGACGTTTTAGAGTCAGTTACCTCACAAGACGTGTTTGCTCACACCGGCACAAGAGGCTGCGGTATTGACAGTGCGTTTGTCGACCACACCCGGCAATCCACGTTCTGCTCACATCTCTGCTGACGTTCTTGCCAGTGGCCGCCATTTTGGGCCCACTGTGCCGCTGGTGATACATTGACTTCTGCAACATATTTTAGCTGTGTATATTAAAGAAGTGCAGTCAACCATGTAATGCACTGCTAAAACAGATCAGTGGCTTCAAACGAAACATGTTGGATATTTAGCAACAAAAAAACTCAACAAATTTAAGCTAAACGAGTCGAAAAGCATTTGCTGTGGCGAGCATGAAATACAGTTTTTGCCTTCTATCCTATATTAATAGCTAAAGTAGATTCGAAGTTTTTGTTGCGGTATCGAGTTTGAACACCTGTTTTCGTAATTAGCGTTAAATTGGTCCTATCCAACAGTCAGCAGAACAAAAGAGAACCAATAGTAGTTCGCAAGTGCAAGGAAAAAATCCATCGCTAATTTAAAGCTCTATATCGACTTACTTATTGTTCCTGCTACTCGAGCCGGCCCGTGTGGCCGTGCGGTTCTAGGCGCTTCAGTTGGGAACCGCGTGACTGCTACGGGCGCAGGTTCGAATCCTGCCTCGAGCATGGATGTGTGTGATGTCCTTAGGTTAGTTAGGTTTAAGTAGTTCTAAGTTCTAGGGGACTGATGATCTCAGACGTTAAGTCCCATAGTGCTTAGAGCAATTTGAACCATTTGAACCTGCTACTCGGTACTAGTACAACGAAAATTCGCCCAATGTCTGTTTTGTTATACGAAATAAAGCACTGGGTTCAAATATATATGAAATAGAACTGAGAAACATGCCTATGTGTTCACGCATATTTTCTGTTTTTGTCAGATCTATTCCATAAAATTTTGCCTGTAAATTGTTCTGTGACATTAGGAGAATGACAACGAAAGTACAAGAGAATACAATACTTTTAAAATGAGTTGGAATAAAACTAGGCCTAAGATCAAAAGTAGGAGGTAGGAAACAGTAACAACTATATTAATACATTGTAGATTACAGCAAGATTGCAGCAGTAAAAATAGTCTCCTGGTAACGTTAATGGTTACTGAATGAAAGGTCGTAGGTTTGGTACTTACCTGGCGAAGAATATTTTTTTCTTTTTGTACATTATATTGTGTGGAACAAAGTACAATTCATTATTGCGAGCATCGTAAATATATGTTTAAACCATACTGTAAGGTCAATCAGGTTAAATTTTTTACCGTTGTTATAAATTTTTACGGTACCACTCACTATTTCTCATCTTACGTGCTAACAGTTTTATCTCTAAGATTTCTGTTTCGTAATTAAATTACCATTAAACCATCTTGTTAGCTCCACTGAATATTTTTGCTGTTCTAATGGATTGGAAACTAAGTAACAGACATGTAAAAATGAGAAAAAGACAAAATTTCACACGTAACGCTTGAGCCCACAATGGCTGCTAATGTTACGTGATGCGGTTTCAGCCATTCCTGAACTGCGGACGGCAGCAAACGCAGGGGAAGAGGATGGCCATACTTTCCTTTAGACAGAGCTTTAATTTCTGCGGGAGAAGAGGCATTTAAACAGGCAGCCAGCGCGTCACCACGAACCACACTCTCTCCACGGCTCTCGGTCTTCCTACGGGTAATGCTACGGACGTCAGCAGAGAACGCCGTCTTCGCTTCTACTCACTGCATGCAAATGTACCTGTCCGCGCGTCATTTCAAGACTCCACACTGCAAGCTCCGCCCCACATCTCGGAAAGCTTGCGTGAGACAATTTTTGATACAATGAGAGATAGCGAAAGCAACAATTTATGAAATACTGGTGTCCTTATATGTAAATGTTTGTGTATAATCGCCCTCTGAAGATGGTCTGGAACACTTTTGTTTAACATTTCATCTTATTTTAAAACAGATCCGTGGTAACATGTGTCACAGGCTACAGCGCACTGCGCTACACCGCTAGACGGGAAACAAATTCTTAGGATGCCTGTAACCAGCTGATGGTACCTAAAGAGCCGCAGGATCTGTGCAAATGTCTCTCCGTCCCAAGCGTCACTCCATGCAAGTGTTCCAACCCCGTTTATGGGCACATTCTCACGAGGTATGCCGCATCATTCTTCGAGCGTCGGTTAGGTGAGAACTATCAACTTTCCGGTTACATTCTATCGCGAGACAAGCAAGCCTGTAACCATGTGCATCGCCCTTATTTGTGTACGCTTGACGTCTACATCTACATCTGCGTGATTACTCTGCTATTCGCAATAAATATTCAATGAACCATCTTCAAGCTGTCTCTCTATCGTTCCACTCTCGAACGGTGCGCGAGAAAAACGAACACTTAATTTTTCTGTGCGAGCCCTGATCTCCATTATTTTATCGTGAAGATCATTTCTCCCTATGTAGGTGGGTGCCAATAGAATGTTTTCGTAATCGGAGGAGAAAATTAGTGATTGAAATTTCATGAAAAGATCCCTTCGCAACGAAAAACGCCTTTGTTTTAATGATCGCCTCTCCATTCACGTACCATGTCTCCCCTTGTTCGACTTAATACAAAACGAGCTGCCCTTCTTTGTACTTTTTCGATGTCATCTGTCAGTCCCACCTGATGCGGATGCCACACCGCACAGTAGTACTGCAGAATATGCCGGACAAGCGTGGTGTAAGCAGTCTCTTTAGTAGACCTGTTGCACCTTCTACGTGTATTGCCAATGAATCACAGTCTTTGGTTTGCTCTACCCACAACATTATCTATGTGATCGTTCCATTTTAGGTTATTTGTGATTGTAATCCCTAAGTATTTAGTTGAATTTACGGCCTTCAGATTTGTATACTTATCGCGTAATCGAAATCTAGCGGATTTCTTTTAGTACTCATGTAAATAACTTCACATTTTTCTTTATTCACGGTCAATTACCACTTTTCGCACCATACAGATATCTTATGTAAATCATTTTGCAATTGGTTTTGGTCAACTGATGACTTTACAAGACGGTAAATGACAGCACCGTCTGCAAACAATCTAAGATGGCTACTCAGATTGTCTTCTATGTCGTTAATATAGATCAGGAACAGTAGAGGGCTTATAACACTTCCTTGGGGAACATCGGATATTACTTCTGTTTTACTCGATGACTTTCCGTCCATTACTACGAACTGTGACTTGTCTGACAGGAAATCACGAATCTAGTCTCATGAATGAGGCGATATTCCATAGGCACGTAGTTTGATTAGAAGACGCTTGTGAGGAACGGTGTCGAAAGCCTTCTGGAAACCCAAACGTATGTTATCAATTTGACATCCACTGTTGATAGCACTCATTACTTCAACAGTATAAAGAACTAGTTGTGTTTCGTAAGAACCATATTTTTTGAAACCTTGCTGACTGTGTGTCAATAAATCTTTTTCTTCGAAGTACTTCATAATGTTCAAATACAGTATATGTTCCAAAACCCTACTACAAATCGACGTTAGTGATATAGGCCTGTAATTCAGCGGATTACTCATACTTCCCTTTTTGGGTATTGGTGTGACTTGAGCAATTTTCCAGTCTTTAGGTTTGGATCTTTCTGTGAGCGAGCGGTTGTATATAATTGCTAAATATGGAGCTATTGTATCAGCATACTCTAAGAGGAACCTGACTGGTATACAATCTGGACCGGAGGCCTTGCCTTTATTAAGTGATTTAAGCTGATTTGTTACACCGAGGATACCTACTTCTCTGTTTCTCATCTTGCCAGTTGTTCTTGAATGGAATTCAGGAATATTTACTTCGTCTTCTTTGGTGAAGGAGTTTCGGAAACCGTGTTTAATAACTCTACTTTAGTGGCACAGTCATCAGTGACTGTGCCGTTGTTATCGCGCAGTGAAGGTGTTGATTGTGTCTTTCCACTGGTGTGCTTTATGTATGACCAAAATCTGTATGGGTTTTCTGCCAGATTTTGAGACAGAATTTCTTTGTTGAAATGATTAAAGTTCTAGTTTTACCTGATTTAAATCTCATGCGTTTGGGCTGTATATTGATATTGCTTGTGGGTGTGTTTGTATGCACTCTTTTTTGCAGACAAACTGCAGTTTCCCACCAACGAATCGTAGCCAGCCATTTACGGTACGTACAACTGAGTCTGTGCGGTCATTTCACTTCATATCTGGTCACATTATTTTGAAAGCTGCGACTTAGTAGCGAATAAAGACATTGGTTTACAAAGTACAGAATGCCTTTCTTTAATTCTAGTTGATGACGACAAACTGTTATTAGACTACTGATTTCTGCCGATCATGATCATCTTCAGATCTGTCAGGAAAATGGAGACCATATACGACTACTGGAGAATCTACATCTTGTAAATAACTAATCATGTACCAATGGAAAAGTATTAATTTCATATACATGGGAACTTGAATTAACGCTTTCAGACCCTCTGCCTACAATTGTATACATTAATTTTTACTGTATCTTAGATGAAACAGAAGTATTTTTTCCCAGTCGAAACCTGAGATACACAAAATTCTGAATGTTAAACCTTTCATCATGTGCAAGTGATACGAACTGTTGGGCACCACTATGAAAGTATCAGCTTTAAATGTAGTAGTACGCAGCAGTTTGTAATCACCGGAATACACGGATGTAGTTGGTTCGCTATATTCCACTGCATAATGGAATATTGTTATTGTTGTTTTGAATGGTAATTATTGAGTGATCATTTTACTATTTACTACAATACAGAATATTTCGCAATTATTTATTTTATTTTATTTATTTATATATTTAACCTGATCAGATTAGGGCCATCAGGCCCTCTCTTATATCGGACCAGT
This sequence comes from Schistocerca piceifrons, assembly GCF_021461385.2. NCBI lineage: Eukaryota > Metazoa > Arthropoda > Insecta > Orthoptera > Acrididae > Schistocerca > Schistocerca piceifrons. Next base: position 268,076,348 of record NC_060141.1, read on the forward strand.
GTTCCACACATGCAGCATTTCACAAATCAGAGTTACATCATGAACATAGTTTAAATGAGAAAATTAACTTACTCTAGTGACAATATGAATAAAGAGTAGTGACTAAGACCTAATAAAGTAAATGCGGAAGTATTTTTACAACAGTTGCTATACATACAGATTATGATAAAAGCAATAATAATAACAGTAAAACAAAAAATCAAATAATAATGATAAACATGACTAAGACCTAATAAAGTAAATGCTGGCAGTATTTTTACATCAGGTGCTATACATACAGATTATGGTGAAAGCAATAATAATAACAGTAAAAAAAATCAAATAATAATGACAAACATGAGAAAGATTGGCAATAGTAATGAAGGTTTGTGCAGATGTACATTAATATCTTGGTGTGTAAAGTAGATGTTTACTAGTACAGCGATTTTTGGGCAAGGGAGGTTTAAGGAGGGGGAAAGAGAGAACTAATGGGGTGAAGTGCACTCATGTGCAGAGGAAGGCATTACTGTTGCTTAAGTAGATACGTCATTAACTGTTTCTTGAAGACGGTCATGTTTTTAAGTTCTCTAACATAACGAGGGAGGTTATTCCAGAATCGGGTTCCCGCTACTGTAAAGGACTTGGAGAAGGTGACTGAGCGATGCAGTGGAACGGAGAGGATTTTATTATGATGGGAACGTGTGTTTCTGTCATGTTGTTTCGACATGAGTGTTAGGGACGAGGAGAGATATGAGGGACAGTGTACATTTATAAGGCAGTAGATGAGACAGAGTGTATGGAAATCTCTGCGTTTGTCTGCACGCAGCCAGGACAATTTTGCATATTCTGGTGAAATGTGATCAAAAAGTCGAACGTCACAGATATATCGGACGCAGGCATTCGCGACCAGTTCTAGACGTCGGGAATTTTCCTGAGAGAGGCGTTGTAGGATAATATCGCTGCAGTCAATGATTGGGAGTATAAGCGTTTGTACTAATTTCTTTTTCAGATCGAAAGGGAAGAGTTTTTTATATTTTTGTAAGACATGAAGGGATGCTGATGCTTTTTTGCACACTGCAGTTACGTGCTCTGTCCAATTTAGATTTTCATCTATTATTACTCCCAAACTCTTTGCTGAGGGAGAGAATTTAATATTTGTTCCATTTAGGATAAGAGGTGGTACAGATTCCCGATGTTTTGGGCTAATGGGCTTAGAGTGACCAACAAGTACCGCTTGGGTTTTAGATGGGTTTAGTTTTAGACCTATGTCCTGTGCCCATTTTGACAGTGCATCGAGGTCAGTATTGAAATTTTCAATAGCTTTCTTGAGATTGCTTGGTTTCGCACTTAGATACAACTGAAGGTCATCAGCATACATATGGTATTTGCAATAGGTCAGGACCGATGACACATCATTGACATAAAGAGAGAAGAGTATAGGACCTAATACTGAGCCTTGGGGAACGCCTGACACTACCTGCCGCCATTGTGATTTTATATTCCCAGACAGGACGCGTTGCTGACGAGACGTCATGTATGAGCGAAACCATTGCACTGCGCTTGGTGAGAAATTTAGACCGCTAAGTTTGGCTAGTAAGATGTCGAAGTCGACAGTATGAAATGCTTTGCTGAAATGTAAGAAGCAAATGATAGTCGCTTCTTGTCTGTCCATGGCAAGTTTCAGGTCATCTGTCACCTCTATCAGAGCGGATGTTGTGCTTCGATGTTTACGGAAACCTGGTGGTATTCGTCTAGTAGGTTGTTAGTAGTTAGGTAGTTGGTGAGCTGGTCATGAACTATATATTCTAAGGCCTTTGATAGTGCAGGAAGAAGGCAGATGGGGCGGTAGTCAGAGGGTGCTGTGGCGATGTCCTTTTTAGGCAGTGGCTTAATTTGTCCCAGTTTCCAAGCCTCAGGGAAAACACTTGTGATTAATGAATCGTTGAAAATGTCTGTTATAGAGGGCAGTAGTTGGTCAATAATAAGTTTTACCATCTGGATAGTGATACCATCATGTCCAGTAGATGCTGATCTAATCCGCATTATGGCTTTCTTGACAGTACTGCAAGTGACGTGCTGTAGATAGAATTTTTCTTTGCTACAGTCGTTCATCCCCATGAAGTAATCAATGATTCTCTGTTTTTTTTGCGGATCAATTTTGGTTGCAGGTAATGTGAAGAATCGGTTTAGTTCTTCAGCTGGGACCATGGGATTTTCTGCAACTTTTATTTTGCCTAAACCGAGACTACGGAGATTTTTCCACAGGATAGCTGGTCTACATCTATTGTCAGCTAATGTACGGGCATGTCTGAGCTTAGCGTTTCTCACCGCTTGACTGACTTTGTTTCGTTTCTGCTTGTATTTTAGTCCATAAAATGAAGCCAAGTGTACAAAGTATGTTTAGAAAACGGGTACATATTTTTTTGTACAAATTTTACATCTAAAATCACTAAAAAAATCGCCTAAGAGGATTACGACATAAAGAAATATTTTCCTTCCTCCAGAAAGAATTCAGGTCTGAAAGGGTTGAAAATGTGGTGAAACATATTTGATTAGGTGAGAACAAAAGGAACCGTATATTATCCCAACATCATTAAAACAAAGTGTCATTATCAAAAGCTAACTGTACATTTCTTACCTAATAGTATCTACATATTTCTCAAATATGTGTACAGTAGTGATAACTGATGAATTTCCGCCACAAACATGTTTTTTAAGTCGCAACTCTATCCTTGTTTTCTGTGGACAACAGTGCCGTTCCTGCCAGCTCAATGGCCTGACCTACATTTTATTTTTACATCTGTTCGACGATTCGAAGCCTATTTTGTTTATTTTTTCATTTTTTTTTTTTTTTTTTTTTTTTTTTTTTTTTTTTTTTTTTTTTTTTTTTGAGGATGCTACTTTAACTTAATCATTCCGGGTAATTTAATAATTCTTCTGTTCATTGCTAGCCAGGTAGGTTTCATCTCATTTTTAAGCTGATGTTTTCTATGCACGGTATGAAATCAATACCTTTTCATTACTTTACAATTTATTAGTTACAAGCAGTAGATTGTCCAGCAGTTGTATTCGGTTCCCTTTTTCCTGACAGATGTGAAGATGATCATTATGGACTAAAATCGATAGTCTGACGACAATTGGTTTGTGATCATTGGCTGGAATTATAGAAACAAATTCTGAACATCGTTGCTTCAAAATAATTCACGACTGTGTTTTGTTGCCACTCAGTAACCTACAGAAAAACTATATCTGTCTTTTACTTTTACGGAGTGCACAAGTTTCTCAACAGCAAGGAAGGAAAATTCCGGATTCACCTTCAGTCGACATTGAGGTTATTAGAGACAACAAGCTCGGGTCAATTCAAGGGTGAGGAAGAAAATCGGCCCTGCTTTTTCAAAGAAATTATCTCGACATTTTCTGATGAGATTTAAGAAAATCTCGTAAAGTCTAAATCACCATGGCCAGTATGCTAACCACTGTGCTACCTCGCTCTGCACAACAAAGAATATTTGGAAAACAGCATTTTAAAGTATGCCGCGTAATGAAAAAAAAATGAGATGAAGTCCCATGCTTCTTTACAGAGCGTAGGGGAACGATGCGGGAGACCCGCACCGCCTTACTAGGCAAGGTCGTGATGGAGGTGGTTTGCCGTTGCCTTCCTCCGACCGTAATGGGGATGAATGATGATGATGAAGACAACACAACACCCAGTCATCTCGAGGCAGGAAAAATCCCTGACCCCGCCGGGAATCGAACCCGGGACCCCGTGCTCGGGAAGCGAGAACGCTACCGCGAGACCACGAGGAGCGGACATGCCACGTAATACAATCTGTCTAAAACTACCTGCAACACATTAAAGGTGTTGGCAGCTGTTAGGTGGTGTACATAAAAAGGAACTTAACATTTCTCTACAGTAATAGCTAGTTGCCAGTGTTTGCACCAAGCTAATGTTGCTGCATATTTTACAGGACATAATTCTCTCACAGATAACTGCGTCATCTGCGGAAAGCCTTACAGTGCATGTAATATTATCTGTTAAGTCATTGATGCATAACAGGAAGAGCAAAGGCTTGCCTCATTCCTGTGGGGTGCATCAGATATCGTCGACAACTCTTCATCCAGGCTAAAAATGCTGTACCCGCCTGTTAGGAGGTTTTCGATCCAACTGAAAATCTGAGTAGGTGTCAATATGTAATAAATCAAAGAGTTTTCGAAAGTGTACAATTGTGGTTTCAAGGATACCATGCTTCAAATGCGGATGTTGCGTTTTTACGGTCCATGTTATCGAAACCCATACTGATTTTAATGGAGAAGGTGATTGTTTTAGCTCAGACTAGTTTTAATACTTCGCTACAAAGACGTGCAAATGATAAAATGCTATAATTTTATAGATAAACTGTATTTCACTTTTTATAAATGCGTATGACCTGCACTCTCTTTTAGTCATGGGGAAACGTATCTCTTTTCAAGGGATCTGCGGTAAATTATGATCAAGAGCGAAGCTCAATCACCCACAAATTATGTACAGAAATTGTCTCAGAGACTCTACTGCGTCTTTGATACAGTGGCACCGAAAAACCTTTCATAGATTGACACCTAAAGATATCGAGGCAACCGTCAGTCACAAGGCAAATCTCGTGTAAGGAGAAAGAGTCACAGAGTTTCATTTACTTACGTCTTGTAAATTTAGTACAGTATTTGCGTTTCATGTGCGTAAATCACACTAAACTTAGCTGGCTGTATTTGGTGATAGTCAAACTTAATTATAGATATTCAAATGGCTCTGAGCACTATGGGACTTCACAGCTGAGGTCATCAGTCCCCTAGACTTAGAACTACTTAAACCTAACTAACCTAAGGACATCACACACATCCATGCCCGAGGCAGGATTCGAACCTGTAACCGTAGCGGTCACGCGGTTCCAGACTGAAGCGCCTAGAACCGCTCGGCTACTCCGGCCGGCGATTATAGATAAATCAGTATTTCTAACAAAGGAAAATTCCCCAAACGTATTTCTTAGCTACCATCATATGACTATAGGTTATCAGTAAGTCTTAAATTCGTACCAGTAAACTGTTTACTTTAGCCACCTTTAAAGATAAATTGACCAATTTGCAGAATAAAAAGTTTGGTCGAACCGAAAACCGAACCCAGAATTTTTTTGATTTATACTATCAAATTAGGTCAGTGTCTCACTGTAAATACTCGACAAATTAATGGAATTAAAAATATAACATTCCCTTTCTTATTGTTATTTACGGTTTCAATGGAAACTTATTGAGTTCTTAAGTCCCTGACTCTCTTAACATTTGTGATCTTATGTATAAATGAAAAGCAACAGCAACCTGTAGAACATTGGGCAAGCCATATTTTACTATTCACCCCCTACCGCCCACCCAAATTTTTGTTAGTTCAACACAATTCTACGTTTGAAAATTTATCTTTACATATTTATCTAACGATATGAAAAATGAAAAGGCAAACTACTTTTCACATTCTTTTTCTAACTTATTTTTAAAAGTGACAGCACCTGTTGCCCGGGAAAATCGGAAAATCGAATCAGCCCAGCAGCTGTTGCACGAAAAGCTATTTTCAGTACATAAATAATTCACGTGATCGATGCAGCGCTTTCCCCTGCGTACCTCGGAGCGAGGTGGCACAGCTGACACTGATCGAGTCTCTCACGATTTTCAGGAAAACCTCAGGACAACTGCGATGGAAACATGACATGGAAGAACACAGGGCAGTGCTATCTTTCTCTGTCTTAGGATATTATGAATTACCTCAAAGAGAATGGTCTATTGATACATAGTCAACCGGGACGTACGGAACATCATTCTTGCGAAACACATCTAGATCTTTACTCACACGAAGTGTTGATTGTTATCGACAAAGAATTTCATATTGATTCCACATTTCTAGACTTCCAGAAGGCTTCTGACACCGTACCTCACAAGCAGCTTGTACACACTGATTACAAGCTGCTTGTGACGTACGGTGTCAAACGCTTACGAACTATCGTCTCAGTTATGCGACTGGATCCCTGAGAGGTTACAGTTCGTAGTATCTGAGGAAGTCATCGAGTAAAACACAAGTAATTTCTGGCGTTCCCCAAGGTAGTGCTATAGGCCCTCTGTTGTTCCTTCTCTATATAAATGATTTAGGTGACAGTCTGAGCAGTCGTCTTAGGTTGTTTGCAGATGCCCCTGTCGTTTAGCATTTAGTAAAACTAACAGAAGATCAAAAGAAATAGCATATGATTTAGATAAGGTATCTGTACAGTGTGAAAATTGGCAGTTAATCCTATGGAATGAAAAGTGTGAGGTAATCCACATGAGTGCTAAAAGGCGTCCGTTAAACTTTGGTTACACGAGAAAGCAATCAAATCTAAAGACCGTAAATTTAACTAAATAGTTGGGAATTACAATTACGAACAACTTAAACTGGAAAGAATTCATAGAAGATGTTGTGGGGAAGGCGAACCAAAGATTTCGTTTTATTGGGATAACATTAAGAAGATGCAACAGATCTTCTAAAGAGACTGTCTACACTACGCCTGTCCGTCTCTTTCAGAGTACTGCTGCGCCGTGTGGGATCATTATCAGATAGGATTAAGGGAGTACATCGAGAAAGTTCAAAGAAGAGCAGCACGTTTTGTACTATCGAGAAAAAAGTGAGGTGGGCATCAGTAAAAGAAGGCGTTTTTAGCTGCGGCGGAATCTTCTCACTAAATTCAATCACCAACTTTCTCCTTCGAATGTGAAAATATTTTGTTGACACCGAGAAGCACGCATCACGATAAATTAAGGGAAATCAGAGCTCGGACGGGAAGATATAAGTATTCTTTTTTTCCACGCGCTGTTCGAGATTGGAATAACAGAAAATTATTGTGAAGGAGGTTCGATGAACCCCCTGCCAGGCACTAAAGTGTGATTTGCCGAGTAGCTATGTAGATGCAGATGTAAGATTATTTTTCAGAACGAGCGCAGTACGTGGAAAGGACTGTAGTTAGAGAAAAGCTTTATTATTTATGATTAACCAGATATTTTTCTCACTGTTCTTGGGTGAGCCTTTCTTTTAGATTCTGCTAGACTATTACTTGTTCCACTATTTGGTTTTCAGATTATTAAATTAACCCAGCACAGCTAAAGGACAGTGATTTATTACATATTTTCTTTTTTAATTATGAGCTCCAGAATATTTAGGTAAATTATCCGTATAAATTGACTTGTTTTAAAGAAACGTTTGTAGATGTATTATAAGTTCACCCTATATGGTGCTGTGTTAATATGTCTGATCCTTAACTGAATAGAAATGGCTCATCATTGTTACAGGGTCGCAGCACACACACTAATACTTATCCTCCTTTTCACCAGTAGCTCCGTGTAGTCTAAAAATTAATGAACATCGCCTCATGGGATCTATTATAAAAATAATAGCTTACAACTCGTAAACGCCGGCGGCACGGAGTAAATAGCTTGCTTGAAAAATTTAATTTATTCACTACGCACACAGTTACAAACAATGCTGACCAAATAAGTGTCATTAATTATTGTTGTGGTCTTCAGTCCAGAGACTGGTTTGATGCAGCTCTCCATGCTACTCTATCCTGTGCAAGCTTCTTCATCTCCCAGTACTTACTGCAACCTACATCCTTCTGAATCTGTTTCGTACATTCATCTCTTGGTCTCCCTCTACGATTTTTACCCCCCACGCTGCCCTCCAATACTAAATTGGTGATCTGCAACTCTATTCAATACCTCCTCATTAATTATGTGATCTACCCATCTAATCTTCAGCATTCTTCTGTAACACCACATTTCGAAAGCTTCTATTCTCTTCTTGTCTGCCGGCCGGAGTGGCCGTGCGGTTCTAGGCGCTACAGTCTGGAGCCGAGCGACCGCTACGGTCACAGGTTCGAATCCTGCCTCGGGCATGGATGTGTGTGATGTCCTTAGGTTCGTTAGGTTCAATTAGTTCTAAGTTCTAGGCGACTGATGACCTCAGAAGTTAAGTCGCATAGTGCTCAGAGCCATTTGAACCATCTTCTTGTCTAAACTATTTATCGTCCACGTTTCACTTCCATACATGGCTACACTCCATACAAATACTTTCAGAAACTACTTCCTGAAACTTAAATCTATACTCGATGTAAACAAATTTCTCTCCTTTAGAAACGCTTTCCTTGCCATTGCCAGTCTACATTTTATATCTTCTCTACTTCGACCATCATCAGTTATTTTGCTCCCCAAATAGCAAAACTCATTTACCACTTTAAGTGTCTCATTTCCTAATCTAATTCCCGCAGCATCACCCGATTTAATTCGACTACAGTCCATTATCCTCGTTTTGCTTTTGTTGATGTTCGTCTTGTATCCTCCTTTCAAGACACTGTCCATTCCGTTCAGATGCTCTCCCAGGTCCTTTGCTGTCTCTGACAGAAGTACAAAGTCATCGGCGAACCTCAAAGTTTTTATTTCTTCTCCATGGATTTTAATTCCTAGTCCGAATTTTTCTTTTGTTTCCTTTACTGCTTTCTCAATATACAGATTGAATAACATCGGGGATAGGCTACAACCCTATCTCACTCCCTTCCCAACCACTGCTTCCCTTTCATGCCCCTCGACTCTTAAATGCATTAATTACTAAACCTAAACTACATCCTAACATATGTCGGAAGGTCCAATGGTACCAACCGGCTGCCATGTCATCCTCGGTCTGGAGGCGTCACTGGATGCAGATATGTATTGGCATGCGATCAGCACATCGCTCTCCCGGCCGTTGTCAGCTTTCGTGACCGGAGCGGCTACTTCTGTCAGGTAGCTCCTCAGTTTGCCTCACAAGAGCTAAGTGCACCCAGCTTGCCAACAGTGCTCGGTAGACCGGACGGCCAGCCATCCAAGTGTTAATCAAGCCTGACTGCACTTAACTTCGGTGATCTGATGGGAACCATGGTTACCATTGCAGCAAGGCCGTTGGCGTTATTAATTACACGCAGATGAATTTAGAAAACAGAAAGACTTGAAATGGGAGTAAAAAATAAAGTTTATGCGAGAGAGGCGCTAGAACATTCTAATAAGGGAATTCTCATAGTTCCAATAGAGGTAACAACAGGAATCCAGTAAGGCTGAATTTTATCACCAACGCTCTTCCTACTTGTCCTTGACTCCTTTATGATAAGAGTCACAGCGGGCAGGAGACGAGGGATTCAATGGGGGATTCGTGAACGTCTGGAGGATTTGGATTTCGCAGACTACATAGTTTTATTAGCTCAAAGGCTGACTGTGATGAAAGCTAAACCAAACTCACTGAAAAAAGAAGCAGAGATTGCTGGGTTCAAGATAAAACAGGCGAAAAAAAAGGAAATGAGAATAAATTCTGGGAACGTGGAAGTGACGCTGCTTGTAGGGGAGCAGCTAGTGGAAGTTGTCGATTCATTCCCGTATCTGGGTAGTGTGGTGACAGGAGGTGGTGGAGCCGGAGGATATGTGAAGGATCACGTAAAGAATGCAAATACTGCCTTAATACAACTGTATCCAATACAAAGGAACAGGAACATCACGTGCAAAACTAAAATTCGTATTTTTAATACAAATGTGAGGGCTGTCCTCCTGAATGCCAGTGAAAATTGTAAAGTAGGTAAAAACATAACATCACAGTTACAGCGCTTCTTAAATAGCTGTCTCCGGTGCATAATGAATATCTGATAGCCAGAAAAGATAAATAATGAGGCTCTCTGGAGAAAAACAAACCAGACACCTATAGAAGGAGAGATACGTGAGAGGAAGTGGAGATGGCTTGGGCACACATTGAGAGAGCCAGATGGAGCAATCGAAAAGAGGGCACTGGAATGTAATCCCGAAGAAACAAGGAAGAGAGGCAGCCCTAGAGGTATATGGAAGAGGAGAGTTGACAACACCTGGGCAGAATTGAGAAAAATGTCCGTTGTTCATTAAAACTACGTGAACAAATATTGATTTTCAGAATTGAACTATAGGCCTGCTCTCTGTAGCAAATTATAGAAAGTGCTGGCAACAGTATCCACCGTAAAACGTTTAGGAGTAAATGCGAGGGCGAGCTTAAGTGAAATGACCACAGACAACAAATAGTAGGAAAAGCAGATGCCAGGCTGAGATTCATAGGAAGAATCTTAAGGAAATGTGACTTACCCACAGGAAGGAAGAGATTTATAAGGCGCTTATTTGAGCGATTCTTGTGTGTTGTTCTTTAATATCGGACGCTTACCATGTAGAAGAGATAGAGAAGATCCAACAAGGGGCAACGTGTTGCGTCACGGGTTCGTTTAGAAGGCGCGTGAGCGTTACAGAGATGCTCAATAAACTCAATTTGGAGTCGTTACAAGAGAGGAGTTGTGCATCACGGAGAGGTTTATTATTGAAATTTAGAGAGAGCACTATCCTGGGACAGTCGAACAACATCTTACTTCTTCCCACATACGTCTCGCATACTTTTCACTTTCACTTTTTTTTTTTTTTCACTTGCCGCCCTGATTTTACGACCCACCACCTAAGTGCTTAAGGTGGGTCTATTTTGACCACTTGGCCGCTACGACCGGTGTGCGGACACTGATGTAGTTGATGAAACTCACACCAGTTCCCGCATCCGGTCGCACCGTTGCCCGTGTCCCGCCACGTGGAGGCGGGTCTGTGCTTTTTTTTTTTTTTTTTTTTTCTTTACTTTGGCAGCTTTCCCAAAACCGATTTAACAAAAATTTTACAAAAATTAATTTTGAATTGGAAGAAGGAAATACAAGGAATAGTTTAGTCTGAAGAGGAGAAAAGACGATAGGAAAGGAAGAGATGATAGTCCCACCACCGTAGGGGACTGAGGATGAGCGTCTTGGGATTTATCTTCAAGCCTCTGATCCTCAGTCCCCTAGCCTTAGCCTAGGAAGTTCTATTCTATTCTATTTGTGGCGTTTGATATCTCTATTTATGTTGTATCTGGTTACTTGTATACAGGTTTAGAGTGCCGTGGTAGCTGATGGCAATTGCGACGGTGCGCCGACACTGTTTATGTCTAATTTTATACATTAATCTATTGTCAGTTTTAGGTCTACTTATGTAAGTCTATTGCATGTCAGTTGTTTTATATTGAGACTTAGTTTAGTTTTTCCACACTATGGTGTCTGTCTGGGTGCTGCATATAGGTTTATTGTCTGTGTGGTCTTCTGTTCCTGTACTCTTTGTGGCATTCGTCAGAAATTTTGTCTGTTAGTGCGTTCAGTATGTCCCAAAGTTCAGGTGTTCTGATCGCGTCGTATATGTGTTCCTCTGTCTGTAAGTGTTGTATCCCAGGTGTGTTCCTGTGCTGTCTGTATTTCCCGCAGAATAGGATTGTGTGTTCGGGGGTTCCCATGCCTCCACATGTACACGTTGATGTGTCTCTAAGACTCACGCGATTTAAGTGCGTGGGATAAGGTCCGTGGCCAGTCAAGAAATGCACCATGCCGCGGCTAGGATCGGCATGTTTCATTCTTAATCTTTCCGTTATGTTCGGAAAAAATGTATAGACTCTCCGTCCCTTATCACTTGTGCCCCATTCCTGTTGCCATGTGTCGATTTTCCATTTTTTGAGGTCCCGCTTATTGTTCAGCGGGGAACCAGTCAATATGTTGACCTGGTCTAGTCTACCCATCTTTAACCAGTACAGAGCGGCCCGATATTTGATTGTGATATCTATCGGGAAGATTCCTAGCACGACACACAGTGCTTCAACTGATGTAGTGCCGAAGGCTCCCGATAGTCGCAGAAGGACGCTTCTCTGCCCTCGCCTAACCGCTGTTCTGTTTGTGACGAGGTTGAGTCTGTGCGCCCATGTACTGGCCGCAAAGCTTAGCACTGATTCGAAGAGTGCGCAGTGGTAAGTTCGTGTGACTGACAGAGGAAGTCTGTATTGTCCTGAATTAATCCTTGCCAGTTTATGTAGTAATTTTCCTGCCTTGTTTGTTGTTATTCTGATATGTTCATGGAAGTTCAGCTTCTCATCTATGTATACGCCCAAGTAGCGGGTTACCGTCATTCTCTTTATGTTGTTGTTCTGTATTTTAATAGATGGATTGCGTCTGAGTTGTCCTTTCAGCAGTGTGTATGTTGTTTTGTTGCCCGCTATCTTGAGCTTGTTTGTGTTGCACCATTGTGTTATTGTTTGCAGTGTGCCACTCGCCTTCTCCTCTAGCTGGGCTCTTGTATTTGCTGAGATGACCACCAGTAGGTCATCTGCATAGGCGACAGCACCGTCTGTCCTCATATCCTCCTCCAGCAGTTGCAGGAGAGGTTCAAAAATTATGTCCCAGAAGATGGGTCCACAGATCGATCCTTGCGGACATCCCTTGGTAATTTTCCTTATTACCTTCCGGTTGCCCACGCGCCATTCCACTATTCTGTCTCTGCAGTAGTCTAAAAGACTGTTGTATAGGGCTGCGGGTACTTCCATCTGGCGTAACCTCAGAAACAGTGCTGGCCACCACAGGTTGTCAAATGCTCCTGCGATGTCTATCATGATTGCCAAGGAGTATGTTTTATCTGTGTTTTGTGTAATTTCTAAAGCTCTGTTTATTGCATCATCGATGCTTTTCCCTTTCCAAAATCCAAACTGGTGGGGATTCATTCCAAGTAGGGTTCTGTGAGCCTGCAAGCGGTCACACAGTAGCCTCTCTTGGATTTTTGCCATGGTGTTTATGAGGCATATTGGTCTGTAGGATTTCGGATCTGATTGGTCTCTGTCTGTTGATTTTCGTATGATGACTGCATTTGAGGTTTTCCAGACTGTCGGTACACGGCCTAGCCTTAAGGCGTCGTTTAGTAGTTCTGTTAAGTATGGGGTGATCTGTGGTGCTAGCCTCTTAAGCACTTCTGCATGGATCCTGTCGGGTCCAGGTGCTCTTTTATTCTTTAGCTCTCTTATCGCTACCGCAACTTCCTCGTGCGCAAAGGGACAGGTGACGGCGTCGGTGTTATACTGTTCATGAAGTTCTTGTCTGAGTGTGATCTGTTCCTGTGTGTCTGAGTCTGTGGCATCTTCCGGGAGGAGTTTGTTCAGCAGATATTGTGCTGTGTTTCTCCATCCCACTGTCATTGTGCCGTCATCCTGCCGTAGCGTGCTTAATGCCAATGGGGTCTTTATTTTTTCTGTCAGGATCTTGTATTGTTCCCCCCAGATATTCTGTTGTGTGTGTGTGGTCAAGTAGCTCTCCCAATGTTGTTTCCTGGTCTGAAATAATGTCTTTTTGAAGAGTTCTTTGGCTTCCCTATATGCAGCTAGTCTTAGTAGTTTGTCCCTTTGTATCCATGTCCTCTGGTATAGTTTTCGTTTCCTTGTCATGTCACGTTTGAGTCTGGTTAATTCGTCTGACCATGGTGTTTCCCGTTGTTTGCTGTGTGTGTGCGTAGGTATTGCTGTTTCTTGTGCTGTTTGGATGATTTGTGTCAGTTTGTGTGCTCTGTAGTCCACGCTTCCCTGTATGTTGTATATATTCTCATTTTGAACAATTTGTTGTAGTCTGTCCCAATTCGCTCTTTTAAAGTTGAAGTGTGTGGTATTATGTGTGGTGCGATAATTGTTTGTTGTGAGACTTATTTCTATTATGTTGTGATCACTTGTGGTCAGAGAGTCGTGTATGGTCCATCTATCTTTGCAGTCGTCCTAATGTTCTGTCATTCGCCAGAGTAATATCAATTTTGGTGGCAGATCCGCCTGGACCTCTGTATGTAGGTGTTGGTCCGTCTTCATTTATAATATGTAGTTGTGTCTCCTGTATGACGTCGTTGACTTTCCGTCCTCTGTCGTCCGTTCTGTCCGAGTGCCATAGTGTGGATTTAGCGTTGATATCTGCACATATAATTAGGTTCTTATTTCTAGAGTACTCAGCAATGTCTTGTATCATATGTAGGTATGGCTCTATGTCGTCACTGTACTGTGCGTATAGTGATGAGACCACCCATGTGTCTCGACCCTTAGTTATTTCTGCTGTGGCCAGATGACTGTTACATAGCTGCGTAATCTTAGTGATATTTAAAGTTTTGTTGAGGACAACTATGGCAGCCTTGTAGTTTCGTCTGTCTGAGATTGTGACAGCGTCCCAGGGTAGGTTAGTTAAGTTTCCCTGGGTTGTCACATAAGGTTCTTGCAGGCAAAGAATATCCGCCTGCAAGTCCAGAGCTACTCGCGGTAGTTCTGCACTAACGAGTGTGCTTCTATTAGCATTAAGTTGTATTATTTTCATGGGTGTTTCACATGAAGGTAGAATTTGTGTCCTGTTTGCGAGTAGTCAAAGTCAGTTCTGCCATGTGCCCTCACTTGGTCCTTGTACACTTGGTGTGGGTTATATGTTTCCCCCCTCCGACTACACGCTAGTATGACTAATTTTTCTAGCTCTGCTGGGTCTGTAGGTATGTTTGCGGTCTTTAAAGTCATTCTGTCAGATTGTTCAGTGGTCGGGAAGCATACATAGCTGCCTAGTGGGTGAAGTAGTCTGGTTAGCAGTCTTTGTGCTGTGATGAAAGTATCCTTATATTCTAGCCTACTTAGTCTTAAGTTTAGTTCTACATTGTTGTAGTCAGCATGCCATGGTGTTTGGCCGACTTTTCTCTTCTGCTCTTTTTCTACATATGGGATGATTCCGCTATATTTATCTCGAAGTGCAGATGTCACCGGTGTGGTGTCTTGTTCCGTCTTCAATGGTGGTGAGGCTGATGAGCTGTTACCTGCGGCTCTTCTTCTTTCACCTTTACTTTTTCTTATGTTTACACTACCTATTGCACTGTCGTCACCTTTCTTTTTGCTATCACTATCTGTACACTCATCGTCACTATCGTGATCACCCGTAAGTAGGTTTGTGTCAAGGACTACTACCTTTTTCTTATATGTCTCGTTACATCCGGTCATCTGTTGTGTTTCATTATGTTGTTGAGGTGTTATGCGTTGTTGTGTATGATCTGCAGGGTTAATTATCCCTCCAGATACAAAATTCACTGGTTTTATATGTCCTATACATCTTTTTGTATTATACCTTTTTGGTGTGTTGTCATTTATTCTTTCTTCGCTGCTAGCTTTGGCATAGTCAGGTGTTGCGTGAGATTTCTGTGTATTGTCCATTTGTTCGTTTTCCGTGTGTTTGTTTAGGTTTACAGACTTGTCTGTGTTCGTGTTTGTTTGTGTGCTATTGTTTTGTATTCGAACGGTGTTGCTGTGTGCATTGTATAGCACTTCAAATTCCAGCTCGTCAATTCTCGCCTGCAGTGATTGCTGGTAGCTGACCCAGTATTGCATCTGTTTTTTAAGTTGTTTGGCTATGTTATAATGTATAGCTCCATTAAGTACCATGTCGTCGATGAAGTCCATGGTATTTATATAACTGTCATGTAATGCGTGCATGCCTTGAAGAGATGGGATATCGTCTGTGTGTGTGGGGTGAGTGGGAAGCAGTCCCATCTGCCTGCGCCAGCTTATAGCTCTTTGGTGGTTTCGATTAATGGTCGATGGTGATTTATAGTTCGTTTTTTGCATTCTTGATTGGGGCAGTGTTGGGCTGCTTTCATTCTCCATAATCGAAGCTCTGTAGCAGTCGATCTTGGAGGAATTTATGTGTTTGACAATCAAGACCTCTTCGTCTGGCACACAATTTGCCTCGGATTCTGCAGGGGATGCAGATGTCTTGTTCTGCTAGTTTGCACTGATTTCTTATGTGGCCCTTCCCTTTGCAATTGGAGCACGTGATTTCGGTGTCTTTACACTGCTTTGTGGTGTGTCCAATATCACAGCACTTGTAGCAGGTGGGGACTTGGGCGAAATTTTTGACAGTTAGAGACTGGAAATCTATATAGACTCTATCCCGTTTTGTCAAAATTTTGTGCAGATTCGGCGTGACTTCAATAACTTGATGATTGTATCCCCGCCCTCTTGGTCCTGTTCGGAATTTGATTTTTGTCTCTTTCAGGAAAGCCTCTTTCTCAACTTCCTCACTAAGGTTCAGTTCATAGAGGCTTTCAAGAAAGTCTTTGTCGCTGATTGTGTCTGGCACGTGGTGTATGATCACTAGCGGTCGTCTCTTCCGTGGTGGCTCGCACTTGATTGTGTTAATGTTCTTTGCTGACTCGAGCAGTTTTTTACAGTCGTCCTATGTTGCAGTCTCAACTATGACAGCTGTTGCTGTAGTTTTGACTGCCTTAATTTTTATCTTGTCCTTTTTTGGGTCAAGTTTCTGTGTAAGGGTTTGTCGCACAGTTTTTGGGTCCTTATTTTCTGTCGAGGTGATGAAGAGTGTTGTCGCTTGTTTTGCTTTGGCGTGTTCTATTTTTAGTGTTTCTTTGTCTCGCATAACGACAACGACGAGAAAATTCGAGAAATTAGAGCCAACACAGAGGCTTACCAACAATCGTTCTTGCCGTGCGCCATTCGAAAGTAGCCGGCCGTTTTGAACGAGCGGTTCTAGGCGCTTCAGTCTACAACGGCGCTGTTGCTACGGTCGCAGGTTCGAATCCTGCCTCGGGCATGGGCGTGTGTGATGTCCTTAGGTTAGTTAGGTTTAAGTAGTTCTAAGTCTAGGGACTGATGATCTCAGATGTTAAGTCCCATAGTGCTTAGAGTCATTTGAACCATTCCGAAGTGGAACAGGGTTGGGGGGGGGGGGGGGGGGCGAGGTTCAGTTACTAGCACCAGAAATACCATCCGCCACACGAAATTATGTGACTTGACGACTCTGATGTAGTCACGCTCCAGAGCTTAATGTGTAGTATTGCAGCACAATAACGCCTAAAAGCCAAGTCAACATTAGCTACGCTGTCATACTGACTCCAGTGATATCACAAGATATTACAGTTTTTGTTCCCGGGCTGCGAATACGACTAAACCCATATCACCCCATCAGAATACAAAAATCAAGCACAGCGCTACCGATTGTTACCTGGGCCTACATACACTCCACTTTCCGCGAAAACTTGAGTCCACAAATAACTCGCGATGTGCGCGTCCAACTGCGACATTCACGAAAATTTCTTGGTTTAATTGCACAGCGATCTCGTTAAAAACTAAGTTTACTGCCTGTCTCAATCTGGAATTTTACGAAAAACCAAGGCTGATATTCTGAGCCCTTGACACACTGTGTTCTGCTTCAAGCGTGAAAACAGTTCCCTGCTGTTGGCTTGTTTCAACGGATCAGAATAAAATTTTGAAAAAGGCTAATTAGTTACGAAAAGGCCATTTATTTAAATTTAAACGATCGTTACGTTAAGTCAACTACAATAGATTTTCTATATTTCCGCGCCGGCCATTTTGAGACGTTGCAGTCGGTTCTACATAGACTGCATCTCTTTCGATCATAAAAATAACAAATCCGTCAACAAAAAACTCCTCAAACAGAGAAAACATGTCTAAATATTATTCTTCAAATTCATATGGCATGTCATTCTAAACGCATTTTTATGCGTTTTTAATGGTACTATCAAACATTACATATTTCTCACAGCTTTTTAATTGCCGCCAATGCTCTTAATCACCGTTTCAATAAAATGCTAATTTTACCATGGAATCAGTCTTATATCTATCGTGTCTCTATACTGTATAGAAATATAGGTAATGCGTATAGTTCACATCGTGCTGTCGTCTTACTACGTGAACATGTCTGAAACGTCGTGGCTGAAGTTACACATTGCTTACTTTTAATTCGCGTTAAAGAGTTAGAATGGCTTATGGCTTCATAGGAATTTTAACGTTAACACAACAGCCAACTGCAAGTATGGAGTAAAAATTTTGTTCGCATTTAACCATTGCCGGTTTCAGATTTTTAAAAAGTCAGGTTTTTAAAGGCCATCGTCAGATGACTCTTACAGGTTTCCACGCTGAAGCTCATCTTAGCGCTCCTTAATTTTTTGGTGCAGCGGTGTGTATTCGACGATGTCGAAGCCTTGGACATGAAAGTACACCGCAGCAGTCAACAATCAACGGGACCCTAGCACGGAGACTTGTTAGCGTCATTTGACGATCGATTAAAAAAAAAAAAAAAATCGAAACCGGTGGTGGTTAAATGGCAATAAACTTTTTGTACCATACTTTTAGCTGGTTGCTGTTTTTAACTTATACTCTTTGAAAAAGGCTAATTAGTTACGAAAAGGCCATTTATTTAAATTTAAACTTTCGTTACGTTAAACCAACTACTTTATAATTCTTCTACAGCAACGTTTCTTACAACGTCTGTTTTCGAGATAGTTTATTGAATTGCTGAGACGTTTTTGTCAGATGTAGCTGTTGACATTAGCTATGGTTTGAAGTAGTGTACATCTCTGTAGCACACGTGTGTAACAGTACTTAAAGTTTTATTGATTAGTGTTAGTTTATGTGCGGTAACTTTACCAATTCTCATAATAGCGACTGTTTCGAAGAGTCTATGAGCTCGTCGTTATGGACACGAATCACAAAATAGTGCTCAGATTTTTCCTAAATTTAATGGATCGTACATAACTCGATTCCAGTGAGACGTAATGGCCAGCACTTCAACGCTTTCACAAGCTGTTGCCATCAGCAATCAGATTTACTCGGTAACTGCGTACAGGACGGCTCCTCCTCCCAGAAAGCCCCGCCTGGCACGCAAATGTCAAACTCCGCCGCACATAAAGTCATAAAACACCTCCAATTATACCAAGCCCCACATTTCCGTGCGCCCCATTCGCTAGCTCCTCCTAACGGCAACACGTGCCCTTTGTCCGGTGTTTCAAACCAACCCAGACCGTCACTTCACTTGCCGGCTATAGTCGTTACGTCACTCACCTTCATTGACGTCAGTTACAAAAAAAATTGTCTTCAGATCAGCCAAATACTGAAAAATAAATAAAAAAGGATGCATCCGATTACAAGTTTAAAAAAGAAATTATACCGAATAAATTTTATTTTAACTAATTATATATAAAAGCACTTTCCGCAATCATCAAAGCTCATCCTAACCAACACCCAGCTACTTTACATGAACAAGAAAGAGAAAGGAATGTAGACTGATTGGGTCAGAAATGGTAACTTTCCCCTCAACTGAGACATGCACACTCATTGTCGTGTTACACCAGGTATACCATTGGAGTTGGAGAGAATGATTTAATAACAGAAGAGGATTACAACGATTCTTTAATTTTAGGTGTAATCGAAGACCTACATATTCAGCTAGCATTCTGCTGCTCCTGAAATTAATAAAAAAAATTCTTAATTTTGCATCCATGTGGAAGACCGACTTACACTTAGTTCCTTCAATGCTTAGTAGGATGTCTGGCAACAGGTTTCTTCCAGCGGAATCGTTCAGCTGCCGCCATGTTTTCAGTTTCCTCCCAGTTCATGTCCAAGAATTGAACATGCTTCGCAGTAGTTCGTTTCCAGGTGTTACCTCTCCCTCTGCTTCTATATTCATCCGTTGGTTTCTACAACAATGATGATGTGGGTATTCTTCCACCTTTCATGAATAGAAAATGTCCCACAAGCTTTAGTCTTTTTTCAGCAGAGATTTTGTGCAGGCTGCGTAGACCATTTCTTTTCAGCACTTCGTTATTTGAGACGTGGTCGCGATATCTGATCTTCAAAATTCGCCTCACGCAGCGTTGGTGCAATACATTGATCTCTTGTGCCGATTTTGCTGACTTTTCCAGGTCCAGGTAGGATGACAGGGCAGTGCAGCTGAAGCTTCGTTGACATACGCATACGAGTAGAGTCTGACTGTCACATGGATAGCATTCGTCAGAAGATTGCAGAAGCTTCCCCAGTTATACTGGTGATGTCTCATCTCCGCCCCTGTTATTACAGATGCGGCTGCTGAGATACGGAAATCAGTCAATTTCATGTAGTACCTTGTGTTGCACTACCAGGCAGTAATGTTTAAGCTAACAGTGTTCTTAGTGCTGCAGTGCGGACTGTATACATCGCAGAATTCTGAAGCTTTGAAGGTATGTTCATTTTAGGTACGTTCATTAATTGGCGCACTCGCGAAGTATGCTCAAAAAATAATAGTTTCACTTTCTGCCGCCAGGTGAAAACATGGCACTGTAAGCAATAAGAACGAGAAATGTGGCCTGTTTTGCGTGTTTGTTTCTTTTGTGGAGTGCCTGTTGGTGTAAAGGGTTAAGAAGGTTGCAGTTTTTCCGTGCGAAATGCAATGGCTGTTGAGAAGAAAGACTGTGCACTGCTGTTAAAGTTGATTTATCATGACACCAGCAATGGCAGCACTGCATTGTGGGAATATCGACGACAGAAATAGCTGTGAGGAGCCCCCATGTCAGTAAGTGGGTCGAAGAATATGACAAGAATTTTGAAGAAACAGATGAGTTATGCTATGTAGCAGGGAGGGGGAGGTGGCGCATTCCTTGATAGATGTTGATGAAGTTGCTGTGCTTGCAGCACATACCTTAAATTCTGCAGCCAGTGCTCGAACTGTGTCATGGGAATTGCCCCTCCCCTGCTCAACGATTCAAAAGATTTTGCGGCGCGTTTTACTAGGTCCAGAATGGCCACCAAATGGAGCCACAAGATAGCCAACAACCCCGTCTTTGCCCTTCGTTTTTTGATACACATGGAAATGGATGACACGTGGCCATGGAATATTCTTTGAATATTCGAGACACATTTTACACTACACGATGCCGTGAATGCGCAGAACTGTTGCATATGGGTTCTATTCCATCACATGTGCAGGAACATCCCTGCACTCAGCTTATATGACTGTGCAGTGTGGTTTCACAAGTTCCTTCATTCTCTGACCGTTTTTTCCTTGAGGAGATGACACCTCGCGGGCCTGTAAGGTGTACAGTGTCATCTGGACATTATAAGGACCTCCTTGTGGAACACATGATTCCAACTTTGCAAGAACGCAACTGTATCCACACCACTATTTTCACGCAAGATGGGGCGGCACCACGTCACTTGCCAGGTGAATGATTCGCTTCCAGAAAGCTTCGGTAACGACTGCTTCATCTCTAGGCAATTTATAGACGTGTGGCCATCCAGTTTCCCCGACCTAAATTCTGGTGACTTCTGGCTGTAGGGACATCTCAAAGATCGTGTCTATCAGGGATGATAAGGAAGAGTAGCGTAGGACGACAGGTCATTCCGATTACGCCGTATGTGCTGCGAGCACCTGTCGACCATGGCGTGTTACGATTGCAGCATCTTAGCATGTTGCAGCATTTTAGCATGTTGCTCAATCGGGAGAGCATACTGAACACCTGTTGCAACTTGTGACCACACCCTAACAAACGCGCCAGAACCACCGTTATTATTTATCTGATCGTTCCTCTCCTTTTCCTGCGCCCATACCGTATTCTGACTTCTTACGGCGCCATTTTTTCACTTGGTGGCGGAGAGTGGAACTATTTATTTTGGGCATATTCTGCGAGCGCACCGATTAATGAACATACCTACGAAGTTTCAGCGTCCTGCGATGTATACATCCCGCACTGAAGCACTCAGAACGCTGTCAGTTTAATTATAATCAAACTAGATCTAAATTCAGACCGATCCAACAGTACTCACCGACCGCGGTGTCATCCTCACAGGATGCGGAAATGGAATGGCGTGAGCTCTGCAAACCGTTCTCCCGGGCTTTGTCAGTTTTCGTGACCGGAGCCGCTGCTTCTCAGTCAAGTAGCTCCTGACTTGCCTCATAAGTGCTGGCCAACAGCTCTCGACAGACCGGACAGTCAACCATCCAGGTGCTAGCCAAACCTGATAGCTGCGCTGCCGGGAGTCGGTGTTACCACTACGGCAAGACCGCTGGCCTTAACTATAAACACCTGGTATAATTTTAGTAGTTACATCTCCACTTTTTGTGCACACTGTCTTTGCCTTTTGAGCATTCCATTTTAGTGCTACAGAACTGGCCATTACATCCAGCTTACTAATCATTTGTTGTAAACTCTGTGGTGTTTCTGCCACAAGAACTATGTCATCAGCAAAATCCAGATTCGTAAACCTACACTGCTCATTCCAAAGTTTCCCCATGTTGGAGCTGTCCATATTTTTTCTCAATATGAAATCTATGACTAATATGAAAAGAATGGCGACATGATGCATCCTTGCCTGTCGCCTGTCACAATACTAAACAAAGGCGTGTGCTCATCTTCTGTCGTTATACATGAACTCGAGTCTAGATGAAGGTTTCTGGAAACATAAGTGAGGTGGTCAGGGATTCCTTATACAGTATTGTACAATGTTTTTCGGTGTATATTGTCAAATCCTTTTTTAATCTCAACTAAATTTAGTTTCTGTGGATATCTGAATTCTGTGCATCATTCTATCACGTTTCGCAGACCATATATTTTTTCAGAACAGGATCTCCCAATTCGAAAACTAACCCGTTGTTCTTGTAGTCGGTAATCTTCTGCTTTTTTTTGCCCTGTTTAGAAGAACGCGATAAGAGATTTTCCCGGTTCCGAGAGAAGTGTTGTACCTCTCCAAATGGCACATTTATTTACATTTTGTTTCTTCAGTAACTTAATAATGGTGGCACAGCTCCACTCTTCTGGTACTTGTCTTGTTTGCCAACAACTATTGCGCAGTTTAGTAAGGTGATGAAATAAGTCCGGAACTTCATACTTCAGAATTTCGGCTGAGATTTTGTCCAACCCGGCTGCCTTTTTGTTTTTAAGTTTTGGAATTGCTGCACACACCGCTGCTTCTCTTTTTGCCACTGGTTCTTGAACTTTGGTCTCATTTTCGAAATAGTAAGCATTAATTGGGGTTGAGCTGCTTTAAGCTTTCTTTGAGATGCTTAACCCGTCGGGCAGCTTGTTCGTCGTTATTGAACAGAAGTTTTCCATTTTTGTACTCCAAGGAGCCGTTTAAAATACTGTGGGCGCCAGTAAGTTCTCGAACGAAACCATATCATTTTCTAGTTTCATTTCGAGTCAGGATTTTCTGCCTCTCTATCAGCTCAAATCACTCTTTTTTGTCATTTCTAAAACTGCTTTTCACTCCAGGGTCTAACTCTCGCATTTCCGTCAAGAAGGCCTTCTTGATCTTTAGCTTGTTAAGGCTGTTGCTTTTCTATCTTTCTGTCATATGTCAAGGATGAATAATATCTGTAATAAGTGCTCTAACTTTCTGCCACTATTTGCCGTATTTTTCGAGGTAAGACGTTGACACATTACATGCACTGGTAGCCGTCCGAAGTTACCGAGCGTTTAAAATACAGTTTGTGGTTGAGTTCCGTCTCTCTGGCAGGTCTCTCTAATCTCGTGTGTGGCGGAGCGCTCTGTAATCTTCCCCCCTCTCGCTCTGTCGATCCGCAAACTCGTCGAGTGAAGGGTCATCTCTCATTAAAAGCACTGGCAGCGATACCATGAATTGAGAACTTAGAGCTTGCCGTTAGGACAGTAAAAGCCTTCTGAAATCATAGCAAAGGACCACGCTCTACGCAGGGAAAACTGCATAATGACAGCGAAGGGTTATGGCTGCAGCAAGAAAACGATCGCAGCAGAGTTTAGCTAACGAATTTACGTACTTACTCACCTCGTGTACAACTTGCACAGTTTCGTTTTCAAAGTACTCGACTCTCTCAGCGCTTTGAGCGTCCGTGGAAATTTGTGCAAGAGGTTGTAAGATACCGAAGTTACCATTTTTTATATTATAAATTTGATGAGTTAGAGAACGTATGGTATCCCAAACACTAAATATGCCAGGAATTGCATCTCAAACGACCGACTGGCAATCACCCAATGCTTACTTTGATAGCGAAATTGTACGCGTATTACATTAGTTAGAGATTTCACGCCAAGCATGAAACAGATGAGGGTATCAGTTTTCTTGATCTGAATCGAAAGCATAGTTTTTAAATTCATGGAAAACCCATCATCACAGATGTAAGTATACATAATTCTTGTCTAACACACCCAGCTCGAACGAGACCAACAATAATGTGACGCTCTTGCTTTAAAGTAATAGAAATATGTTGCTGCAAGTTGTGCTCTCGATTCCCCATGTTCGGCTGCATAGTTTTTACATTGAAATAATAATGAATAAAATGACTGCTGGTTCAAACTGATCATGAGAGTTTTAGAATGTGTGGCTGTTTTTTAATCTTTGGCAACGTTCATGTGTAGGGGCCGACCAAACGCGCTGTCACCTTAGTCTGGTGATTAATCACACAAAAGTTTAACGAGTGAAAAAAAAACCACAGGCAGGTTTCTACTATGGGCGACAAATTATAATGTTCACAACTCAATGAAGTTTTGATTTAAATAAAAAAACCAGAGTTTATTGTCTCCTTTTCTAATTCGAATGGCGTAACGACTGTGTGATAAAACATGAAATAAAGAAATTCAGAGCGGTATGCCTCGTCAACCAACGAGTAATTCTGTTAGTAGTACTGAAACTGTTTAAGGTGAATCGCGAGTGTTCAAAATTAAAGTTTAACAGTGCAAACCAGTTAAAACCACAAGTAGGAAGTGCTCACAATCTCGCAAAAACATTTCAAAGGTCTAGCTTTATCACCCTGAGTGAATTATTCTGTCCACACGCTAAGTAGCTAGCGTCATCACCCTGCGTGAATTATGCTATGTCCACACACTAAGTAACTCACCGAAATCTTTCCATGTCCACACGGCTGTATGACTGTAGACTTTCTAAGCATTCGCCAGTGACATCTGTAAATCTCACATGTCTGCAACTCGCACTTATAAAATTTCTGAACACTACAGAAACGCAACATAAGCGCCGCTCATCTATGCATACGTGTTGACTACTCCAGCTTTCGCATACGGCTGATCTCGGACAAGAAGACCGTCGGTTGTTTAAGCCGTTGCCTGTTATTGCGAAAATTTCCATATATGTATTTTCCATACATACTTAAAACTATTAACATTACTCTACACACATGTATGACATGTCACATTAAACGGAAGTTTCTCAGATTCTTACTGCTGTCCTTAGTTTTTTGCCAAGTTTCTTAGTTTTCTCAATAATCAAGGTTTTGCATGTCCAAACGCTACTTTGGACTATTTTACCATTAATAAATCAGAAACAAATAGAACTAAGTACATTTACACATACATTTGTAAGTCTAAACTGATATGCTGCCGCTACTCCCATTATATTATTAAATATTTTGCTGAAAATTTATGTTTCCATGCTTGGAATTTCACAGCATTTAGTTTAAAATGCATATTTGTAAAAATTCCATTAGCATGTTCTGATAGAACTCCATGAGATCTATTGGTGGACATTAAGTTCTTAAAAGTAGCACAAGGCGTTGGAGAGATATTAATTGTTTAAGTTCATTTTAACTGTAAAGTCTTCGAAACCAAGTAACTTAAAAACTACGTACTTGATTGACAGCCCGTTTTAACATACGCACTGCTCTTAATTTTCTCTTTCTAGATCTGTTACTGGTTTTTCTGTAACTGTCGTGTATCAGCTTTTGTTGTATTTATAGTCTGTTTAGCAGCTGTGAGGGCCTCTTACTTCGACCAAGGCTGCCAGCCCCTCTATACTTTTCTCCAATGGCGCACCTGGGTTTTTCTGGATCACGTGCCAGGCCTGGAGTTATACCTGCCGCTATCCTGCAGCCATAGTATTTCTCATATTGTCAGAGTCGCCAATAACGGATACTTAACTATGTCATCTGCTGAGGTGAGCGACTCAAATATGCTGCCATATACTGCCGAACGCTGGCACTGTAAACTGTTGTGGCCTGACAAAAGTGCGGCTGGTATACCGCCTCAGCTGTCTAACACACATGTGCACCAGTACACCTTCCAATCTCAACAAGACACCTGTGCGCATCTGCATCTACTCTGTAATGTTTTAGCATTCGGTCTTACAGGGTTATACCCTGTAACACTTTTCATATGGTGTCGATCTCTGCATTTTATACTCAGACCTGTAACCAATCTCGTCAGAAGTGGTATCAGTAAGTTCGCTTGACAAGTTTACACTCTATGTAAAGATTATTTCTCGTAACTTGAATAATAATGTACTCAGTACTGTTCTGCATTTTCAACTTCTCGCGGCGTAATGAGTAGTCCATTAAATTTCGGGCATGCAGCCGCGCAAATAAAATTTCCTCCACTGATATTTCGGTCGCGTATCGTCCAGCCATCCTGAGTCACAAGACTGACGACAAGATGCCAAGTGCGGCCTTATATGCTCCACCGCGGCGGTACTGCGCATGCGGGTCACAGATGCTGGTCGGCGGCAGAGAAATACGCTTACACATGCGCCGCCTGTGGCGAAGGCGTACAGATATTCGATTCGCTTATCGATGTATGATCGGCGACGGTGACACCATGACGACTTCGCTGCAGTTTAGTTACCCCAAGAGCCGGATTCCAAGCATTGTCCAAATTAAAACCATTGTCTCTATTTATTAAATTATTTGCTAATCTAATCTCAATAGCTTCCTTGAAGACAGAAACCCAAAAGTAAAAGGTGAATATTAAAATCTTCACATCACTGTAATTCATGGAATCTCCTTCATCAATACAATGTTCAGCCACAGCTGACTTGTCTGGCTGTAATAAACGTGTGTATCTTCGATGCTCCACACATCTCTCATGAACGGTGCGTGTTGTTTGACCTATGTACGACTACTCACAATTTCCGCAAGGAATCTGATACACACCCGTTTTACGAAGCTGTGAAGCGTTCTTCACAGAGCCGAGTAAAGCTGCAATCTTCGTGGGAGGCCGGAAGGTCAACTTAATACAGTGTTTCTCAAGAATACGGGCTATCTTGGATGAAAGAGCACCCACATAGGGCAAAAACGCACTAGATCTGAAGGAATTACTATCTTCTTATCTTCTTCCCCATCACGTACCTGCATTCTAGGTTTTTCTTTGAATGCTCTACGAATTTGCTGCAGGGAAAATCCATTCGATTTAAAAATTCTCTTGGGGTATGTGAGCTCTTCTTTCAAATTATCTTTATCGGATATACAGTGCGCTCTATGCACTGAGGTCTTAAGGACACCTATGGTCTCTGAAGGTGATGGCAGCTACTGGCATGTAGATATAAATTTATGTGTGTTGGTTTCCGATGTACGGCATGTCGTAATGTGCCATTCATTAACTTTACGGTGAACGACAACATCCAAAAAGGGGAGGCAGCCATCTTCTTCCGTTTCCATAGTAAATTTGATACTAGCATGGATAGAATTCAGATGCTCAAGAAATCGATGTAATTCATCCACCCCGTGAGGCCATACTACAAAAGTGTCGTCCACGTACCTCCAGAAGACCGTTGGTTTAAAACTAGCTGAGTCCAGTGCCTTGTCCTCGAAGTCTTCCATGAATAAATTAGCTACCAGAGGGGAGAGGGGGTTTCTCATAGCAACGCCATCAATCTGTTCATGAAATGCACCATTAAACTGAAAATAAGATGATAAAAGCACATGTTCAAATAAGGCCGTAATATTCTTATCAAAATGTTGGCCGATAAGAAATAAAGAGTCCTTTAAGGTACCTTGGTGTATAACGATACCACGTCAAAACTAACAAGCACATCCGTACTATTTAGCCTGACATTGCTAAATCTCAGATTAAAATCCATTGAGTTACGAATGTGGTGACATTTTCCTACCAATGGTTTTAATATGGAAGCTAAATGTTTGGAAGAGAAATATGTTGATGAACCAATACTGCTCGTTATAGGCCTCATAGACAAGTCCTCTAGATGCTCATCCTCCATCTTGTGAACTTTAGGAAGACCATAAAATCTCGGTGGTACTGCACCTCGCACTTTTAGACTTCTTATGACTTCCTTTGGTAGTGATGAAGCGTTCAGCAAGACAGCAGTCCTTATTGTCACCTTGTTAGTAGGATCTTTATTAATCTTCCGATATGCACCTGAACTAAGTAGACAAGGTAATGCTACCCTCCTTTTGCCTGGGGAAGTCTACAAGTAAAAGATATGTGGTCTCAATACCATCTGAAATGACGACATGTGCTTACTGAAGTAAAAGTCGAAGTAATCCTTTTCTTATAATGACATATAATGATAAGTCCTAATCTCTACCATGACTGAAACTAGGTAATAAAGCAATACCAACTGATAGCAAATCGTAATTATGTTCAACGTAGCGTGTGATATACCATGGTGTGTAAACGATCTTTAAAGCCACGAAAACACGGAAGCAACATTTAATTTCAATTGGTGAGCCAAGTATTTTGACAGATAATGGATCCGAAGATGAATATTTACCATCAGAGTCACGTATCAAGTGCTACAGGTAAGAGTTGTTTATTTCTTTTACTTTTTATTAATTATTCTTAACTATATAAAGTTTAATGTGTTTACAAGTTTTCATTACTCAGAGTTTTGTATATTAAATATCAATTAAGAACCAAAACATGTTATATGGTTAGAAATTAAATGTGTGTACAATTTAAAAATGGAATTACATCACTAGTCCTGTCAACATTTAAATCTAGAATGTGTAGTGAATGTTGTACATCTGGGTGTAACAGTAACTAAAAGTAAACAAAAAAAGTACAGTAAAACCTGTAAGCATATTGCCTACACCTTTATGAAAATAACAAGGACCAATATGAATGTTCTCAATTTTACAAGATTTAGCTATCGTAATTTCTTTGTTTCAGAGAACGAGAAATTCGATCAAAGTGATGGCGGAAAAACAAAAGCGGTTGTGGATGGCTCGCCAAAGCGATGTCGAAAAATTAAAATAAATGCTTGGGAAATTGTTGAAAGAAACAGAAAATGTAATTCAGGGAAATCTTACATTACAAGAAAAGAAAAAAAAATTGTTGTAAAAGAGTTTACTGATCTCGATTGCTGCTGAAGAAAGAAATATTTAATGAAATTTAAGAGCACATACAATACGGTAGTTTTGTGTCTGTTTGGAAAACTGTAACTTATTCTGTTCAAAACGCATTGATATGTGGCCTTGTATAACAAGGTGCGCCACAAAGTGAGCAACCAACAACCAATGCCAAAAACGGAAAAAATACAACTAACAAATTTTATTCATCACCACTCCTGTGAGACCCTTGTTTCCAGTAAGAAAGCCATTGACTTTGGCCCATTACCTAACTGAAACGACATTAGTGATAATGAATAGAAAGTAATATTAACTGAGTGTATTTAACTTACGAGTACAGTACTTGTTACTGTCATTGATATTTTTTCTCATAATAAATTACTCCTCCTAGTTACAACACAAGTGGTGTAACTACATTTAGACACTTGTACACACAAAACTTAAGAAATTTTCAAAAAAATGTAAATTTAATTTAAAATTAAATTTATTGAGTTGATTTAGGGTTAAAAAAACTAAAAAGTACACAACTGATTTTTGTATAACTATTCTAATCAAACATTCAATATTTCAATACGGTGGTAATATAAGTTACACCATTTATGCTTTAAGGGGTTCACATGAGTGTTGATAAGATCACCCAAAGCACAAATTGCTTGTCAAATTACATGTATTGCGTACAAAAGAATTCATCAGAAATATGTCTGCATAATTAAGCAACAATACTATAATAATCAATATGTACACTAAATTTGATGCGTATTATAAACTCTACTTAACACTAGTACCCAAAACTAATACTGTAAACAACCAGTTTACTCTGGACATTCCAAGGACCCCAAGCATTTCTGAAGGTAAAGTGAATGTACTGAGATCAGACATACGTGTAAATGGCTCCGTAACAAGATGGCACAATATTAACAAATGTGTTGCAGTGCAAAAATTGGATTGTGGAAAAACTAACAGCCAGTAAATTTAAATGTCTATCACATAGTCATTTTTAATTTACTAAACAACAACAGAGACAATTCTCTCAATGATACTGTCGCAGAATCAACGAACCTGGAACACACAATGCAACTTAAAGACAACGATTCCTGCAATAGCTAAGTACAAACTTTACTTATTTTCAACTAGGCACACAGTCATCTTGCATTATCGAGACTTCATCGTGCATATCTCACGATATCTAGGTAAGAACGTTGAGTGAACTGTACAAACATCAGATTCTACATAAAACCCTACACAGCCCAAATGGCTTACATCAAATTCATGTTTACCTGCATACGTAAAACTCCCCTTAGTACAAGTATCACGGAGAAATAAATAAATATTGTCGAAACAGTACCTAAAAATATTGGACATAAGCCATATGTAACTGAACAATTTTATAGTAAACTACCTTCAGTAAATTCAGAAGCAGCAGCAGCAGCAGCAGAAAAGAAAATATTTGTATGCATTCCCATGCGAGACCCAATCTCACACCTATACTTGAATTCTTTTATCTTGGCGGCTCGCGCATGCCCGCCCAGACGCGGGAGATTGCTGCGTTGCCAGTTGCACACGACGCACGCGCCAAGAGAAGCAGCGCCATAGTATAGTATAGTTCGCAAACTTACGTTTAGGGGGGAGCGCGCAGTACATGAAGTAAATCCACCACGGCCGCATTAACCCTTTCGCTGCTACAAAAACGTGCTCCCTGCATTCCGCGCTGTGCGCGATTTTGTCACTGCACTGCTCGCCTGTGCAGACACATGGAGTTCTGACCGCTTTGACACTATTATCATTCGATTCCACAAAAACTATTTGGCTCAAAAATTAGATTTTTACACATCTTCTTGACTGATACCTTCCCCCCATAAATGACTTAATTTTGTTTCGATGTTCAACGCAGCTATTATGCAGCATTAAATATAGTTAACCATTGCACGAAATTTTGAAGAGTTTGCAGAGGTAAAAGTTCATAGAGTATACTTTCCGTATGGTCGATTTTAGTTGCCACAATGTTGAGAATGAAATGTGGACAAGATACCTAAATTTCATATAAAACGTACAGTATAACAATATCTCATTTAATTTAAGTACCACATAGGTGTCATATGTAATACTGAGAAATATTCCATCTTTCGCGACTGTACTAAAAGTTTTATTTACACCGGGCACGTTTGGCTTAATTTTAAAGCACTTCAATCAATCAATCAAAAGGCAGTACACAAAATACCTTAAACAAAACTGTGGACTTACAAAAACATTAGGACTTGAAAATGCCGTCTATCAGTGAAGTCCTCTGAGCTATGTCAAATATAATTTTTGTGTGTGGCACAAAGAAACAACATTTATTTGCTAAAACACTGATCAGCCAACACAAACGTTGAATATTGTGTTACCGCAGCACAAAACTACGAAAGGTGACTTGGCAATGGAGGAGACAAAATACTGTCCACTGAAGATGCTTCAAATGAGAGATACACGTCTGGTCTAAATAAGTCGCTTATTACAATTGCAGAAGAGGAATATATTTCAATACCATTGGTAAAACTGCGACTGTGGAACAAAAACATGAAAGAGAACATGAGTACCATTGTGTATGTGCCATACCTTTCATTGATTGAAGTGCTTTAAAATAAAGCCAAACGCGCCCGGTGTAAATAAAACTTTTATTACAGTCGCGAAAGACGGAATATTTCTCAATATTACATACGACACCTATGTGGCACTTAAATTAAATGAGATGTTATACAGTAAATTTTATATGAAATTTAGATACCTTGTCCACATTTCTTTCTAAACACTGTGGCAGCTAAAATCGACCATACGGAAAATATACTCTATGGACTTTTACCTCTGCAAACTCTTCAAAATTTTGTGCACTGGTTTACTACATTTAATGCTGCATAATAACTGCGTTGAACATCGAAACAAAATTAAGTCATTTATGGGGAAAAGGTATCAGTCAAGAAGACGTGTAAAAATCAAATTTTTGGGCCAAATAGTTTTTGTGAAATCGAATGATAAGTGTGTCAAAGCAGTGGGAACACCATGTGTCTGCACAGGCGAGCAGTGCAGTGATGACAAAATCGCACACAGTGCGGAATGCGGGGAGCACATGTCTGCAGCAGCGAAAGGGTTAATGAAGGGACAAAGCACTAGAAATTTCGAAAAATTGCATTCAAACGAATAAAATTCGTTAAGTATGGCATTTCAATATTGTTTTTAAATAAAGAAAATATTATGCACCTCAGAAGGATTGAACTCATAACCTTTCACATAGAGGCCCAACACCTTCACTGTTACACTATTGCAGCTCATCTGTTTTCGTTACTCCTTGAAAAATATAACACGTCATGCAAAATACTGACAAACACTGTTGGTGTGACTATGAATATTCACGCTTGTCGAAGAACAATAGAAAATAAACAATTACCGCTGTTCTTTATTGCAAAAAAGCGGTTCGTGAGATTGATACAAACACCTTTCCTTGCTATCGCCTGAATTAGGAGTCTTATTGCTTGTTTTGTTTAATTAATTAATAGAATATGAAGCAATTGGTATAAAGAATGCTTTTTCCAAACTTTCTATAAAAGAAAGTCTGCTATCAAGACATTGCTTTTGTTCTATTACTTTATTTATGACTGAACGTTTCTAAAACTGAAGACACTTGTCCATGCTCTGCACTGCAGTCGAGATCTGGCAACGTCATTCTCTGTTCATTGGCTGACTGTGTTTTGTGACGTCAGATGCGCAGAACGAACCTAAACTCGGCCGCCAACATGAATGACGCGCACTTTAGTTGCAAATGCTTTTCGGAGGAGTTCAAAACAGTTTCCACACCAATTACAGTATGTAACACAAAGTAGTAGACAGCAGCAAAACACAGACCGGCAGAAGCTTTAATATAAGGTACGTGAACAGATGGATGCCTTTAAGCTAAATAATTTAAGTTAATCTACAATCGCCACTCACATGGAACAATATGGACACTCTTTCTCTAACGTGAAAGATAACTTAGAGATATTACATGACAAGAAAAAAACTAGAAATATACATTCATTCGCTCAGTCCCCATACGTTTTAAACAAGGAACTCGAGCTAGATAAGAGAAATTCCTACATAATTTCCTTGGGCAGTTCACACAAAATACGCAACATGGATTCTCAACAGCCAGAAATCTGATGCAAAATATCCTCACTGCAATAGAAAAAGTGCATTGCATGACATTCTATAGAAGAAATGGGATAGAGGCCAAAATAAACGAACTAAATAGACACCAAAAGTAGCCTAATATCAAGTATATTAACTTTAACATTCTCTAAGACATTCTATAATAACAATTTGCATGTGTTTGTATTTGAATGTGTGAAACGCACACTGATATGAAGAACATTATTAAGACTCTGTGTGCCACAGTGGTTTATTTGGAATACGTGCTGCATATAGTGAAACATGTTATACATTTTCTTGTATAAGCACAAGGACCTTGGCAAGTCGAAACAGCCTCCACTGGAATATATGAAAGCGCTTATGGTATAGTGGAAGTCGATGCTTAGGGAAGGTAAGCCTTCACTAGTGCATGTATACCAGCAATAAAATCATCAGTAAAAGTTAAATATAAATTTTAAAAAAAGCAAACATATCCACCAGTGAAGGTGTACCATCACTGGTCCCATTTAGTGGGTGTGTACAACAGCAGATTATTAACGATGCGTAAAAACAACGTTACGTGGCATTGGCATGAATGTAACTGTTATCAGTTGGTTATTGTTATGTTATATATCAGTACAACTATGGATGACAGCAGTGCAGGTATGACTGAATCAATGAAGTTCTATGAACATCTTAAAGTGTAACGGAGAAACCCAAATTATAATTGTGTACCCATGGATGGACAGTCACTTATGGGCAAGGTTAACTCACTAAATTCTGGACGAAAGAGGAACAGCAATGACGACAAGTTTTTGAAGAGATATGAAGAGCTGCAGGTGATTGGAGTAATGAAATCAATACCACCTGTTACTGAAGAAGGCAAGATTAAATACTATTTTTTTTATGAACAGCTGTACGATATTCTGCATCATGCTCATCCAACGAGTGGCCACAGTGGTCGCGACCGAATGATAAAATGCTTAAAATTAGTATACCATAATACAGTATACGGAGATGTCCAGATTTTTCTTATCTTATGTGAGCCATAATTGTAAAAGCAAAAAGGTCAGAAGAAAGGAACGGCAGTAAAGCCCACGTTGTTCAAGAATTAAATTCCAGAAATCAAGTTGATCTCATCGATTTCCAATTGCAACCAGATGGAGGCTATGAATTCGTAATGGTTTATCAGGATCATCTAACTAAATTCGTTTACTGAAGTCCAAAACAGCCAAGGAGTTATGCGATCGCGTTATTTACATTTTTACGCTGTTACACTGTCCTTCAGTGCTGCAGTCAGACAATAGTGGAGAGTTCGTTAGCAAAATAACGACCAGCTTAACTGAACTGTGGCCCAATTTCAAGACTGCACAGTAAACCTAGACAAGGCAGCGCAGAGCGAGCAAACCAAGGCACACAAAATATGCTAACTACGAATGGATGTAGGCGCACAACGTCGTGGAGTGGAGCCGTGCGCTAAGGTTTGTGCAGTTAACGAAGAATGGCGCTGTGCGTTTTCGAATTAAAGGATCCCCGTGCAAAACGATGTTTGTATGTCATCCTAAAAATAGTTTGTCTTCGTCACGGTTACCTCCTGAAACATTGGCGAACGTTCACTCTGTGGACGACCTTGAAAATATAATTAATGAAGTGAATGTTACCAGTAAGAAAGGAACTGAAATGTTGAGGGATAATGATCATAGCTAGTCTCCAGTGCAAAAGGATAATATACGAACTGGAACAGAGGTTAGGGAGAAAGAACGTGTTCCATACAATAATGAATACTGCCTGAGGTGCTATTAAAAAACACGAAAACTGAGGCATACAAGTGCTTAGGAGAACACGCACAAAGAACGCAGTAGTGATCGGATCGTCGTTTGCCATCAGTGGAAAAGCGATATACAATGAGAGTTCCATTTTCCGACTTCGATCCAGGAAGAGGAGGTGCAAGGTCGATATTCTTTGGCGTCCACGAGACAACGGTTGATGACCTCTACCGAATCGGGACGATAGATGGTGTGGTGAGCCTACTTTATGAAGGGTAATAAATTTATTATTAAATATTTTGGGAAGGGATGGTACGACACGCGACTACGACTACGACTGCAACCTTTTTGTTTCAGATTCCAGTTAAGTGCTTGCCCTCTTAGAATAATCTTAGAGGAGGAAGTTCCAGCAGGGAAAACTGTTGCCCTGAGGACAACTGTGATGTCTCAGTCGGTGGGAAGAGGCCACGGATTCTTCAAAAGGAACTACCAGCACAAATATCAGACTCTGAGATGCTTTTGCAAAAAGAAAAACGTGTTGTGTGACTCTAAGTGCCAAGGTTCACGCCCTCACTGCAATAAATAAATTTTATATCATATGATTATGTTTCCAAATTACAACTTATAAAATGCAACCCTCGAAATATGACTGTTTTGTTATTGCAATATGGTTTACACTCCTTACCTCTTGGCTGTGAAGGTGGCGCACTATTCCTAGTGAACGTGTATTGTTTGGTTTAAATGGTTTAAATGGCTCTGAGCACTATGCTACTTAACTTCTGAGGTCATCAGTCGCCTAGAACTTAGAACTAATTAAACCTAACTAACCTAAGGACATCACACACATTCATGCCCGAGGCAGGATTCGAACCTGCGACCGTAGCGGTCCCTCGGCTCCAGACTGTAGCGCCTAGAACTGCACGGCCACTCCGGCCGGTTTATTGTTTGGCTAAACTGGAACCAATAACCCAGGAGTCAGTGAAGGTGCACTATGACCAATGATGACACACCGTCCCTGATGCTTCCAGTTCGACTATAACAAATACAACTATTTTACTTTATATCAAAATAAATACAGAGACATTAGCATGTTTTTACTATTGAAACAGCATATAAAGTGGCAATAAACATTCTAATATTTTTATACAATCCATTAGGAGAGTGCATCGGCCAAGTCTTGCAGCGAGGATGGTCACAAGGGTAGGAGACACAGGTTAGAGAGATGGATGCAGAAGGAGCATAGGGTCTGACAAGAATGTTGCGGAGATTGGGAGGGTGACTGAAAGCCATTATAGGTCTGAAATTTTGCCCACCATACCTAGGAGTCTATAATGCTGAACTCAAGTCAGGCATGATGGCAAGTACAAATTTTACCTCCAAGAGTTTGAAGAAACCTCACAGCACACGGTATTAATGAGCACTCTAAAGACACACCACTCGTCTGTGTGTCCATAGGTTTAAGAGCGTACAGTTCTGTGAATAAAAAACAGCATTAATGTAATCAGAAACAGTAGCTGTCTGAAGAAGGGAAAAATAGCCCGAAATTAGTTCTGAAGCAAAGCATTTTAAAAATATTTGTGGCTGGTTGCGTCATTTATCAGATTAGTATGTGCCAAACAGATTTTTTATTATTAATATCTTTTTGATTCAGTGGTCTTACACTGCATCTTTCATACAAGTAAATCCTGAATATTAAACCAGTTATTCCCAGGAAACATCTGGCATACATACCCCCCCCCCCCCCCCCCCCCGCACTTCCCACGGATCATTCCGTGACGCCTCCAGATGTGTCTTACCATCTAACGTACCTCTCGCTATATGGCCGGCCGCGGTGGCCGAGCAGTTATAGGCGCTTCAGTCTGGAACCGCGCGACCGCTATGGTCGAAGGTTCGAATCCTGCCTCGGGCATGGATGTGTGTGATGTCCTTAAGTTAGTTAGGTTTTAGTAGTTCTAAGTTCTAGGGGACTGATGACCTCCGCTGTTAAGTCCCATAGTGCTCAGAGCCATTTGAACCATCTCGCCATATGAGAGTACTTAATGCCCCAGGAACACTGTCGAACATGATCTTTTCGGTCGTCCAGGCATTCTGGTGTGGAAAGGCATAATGCTGCATGGGCATACTGTCCTCCAAATCTTTGAACAAGGTGCACTAACTAGTCAGACTCTACTCCTTCCCGAGTTACATTCAGTCAAATGGTTCAAATCGCTCTGAGCACTATGGGACTTAACATCTGTGGTCATCAGTCCCCTAGAACTTAGAACTACTTAAACCTAACTAACCTAAGGACATCACACACATCCATGCCCGAGGCAGGATTCGAACCTGCGACCGTAGCAGTCGCGCGGTTCCGGACTGAGCGCCTAGAACCGCTAGACCACCGCGGCCGGCTACATTCAGTCCTAAATTCATTTCTATGTGTGGCAATGAGCGACCGCATCGAATAGCGGAGGTGAGGATGATATTGGAACGAGAGGATATTCGGTCTGTCCGTTGCCCCGAATTAAATCCTATCGAGCACGTGGTGAGACGCGTTGCAGCGCTTCCACGTGCACCGACGACCGTCCAGCAGTTGTCAACAGCGTTAATGGAGGAATGGAGCGCCCTACCGCAGGAACTCCTTACCGGCCTTGTGGCCGGCATCTGAGGACGTTGCAGAACGTGCATTGCGTTTGAGTGATCTCACTTTTTATTAATAATCATGTCCTGTCTTTCGTAATGTCCGGGAAAACAACCTCAATATCCGGTGATTTCAGCGTAATTATTGTCTCTGAGTAGAAGTATCATTTATGTCTGTTTCATAGCATATTTCTTATAGTTAATTTCTGTACTATGCTGTAGCACTTCTTTCCATATACGGTCCAGGTTTCATCGATCTAGTATGTTACCTGGCAGTGAACCATCATGCAAAAGTTACTTTCGGTCTTAAGTTCTCACACCAGTATACGATATCATCAGCAAATCCCAAACTTTTTATGTCTTATTCCTGAACTGCAATTCCAAATTTCTCCTTGGATTTTTTGGAGATAGTACAATAAACAGACTAAATAACGTATATTCCTTTCTCAATCCCTCATCAATTACTATTTCGCTTCGTGTTCTTCGACTGCTATAACAGCAGGCTGGTTTCCGCAGATGTTGTTGGTAACATTTCCGTCCTTACACTTCTTCCAGTAAGATGTGACACCGCATCTAAAAAGAATTTAATCAAGATGAATCTGTTTTGCAGAAATACGGCTAAAAGATTGTTGCTCGTTTCATCATGATACGATCACAAAGGTAATCAAAAATTGGCTTCCTCAGCATATTTTCCTATAAAGGTAGGGATTAGCTGAAATGGTCTCTAGGTGTAAAGCAAATGGTCTGGAAAAGCTGTCGATTCTGACTGCATTCTCAGCGTGACGTAAAAGTTATTTCGCAAACTTTCGTGCCTCACCCACGCAGCCAATCTTTTGTTTCACACTAGCAAACATTTTGTTAAACCGGTCCTTCATTAACAGGGGACGAAAAAATCTTTGTAGTACCTTTGTTTACTAAACTTGCTTATTTCCGTCTTAATCTTTGCAAGCTTGGCTGAAAATGAGTCTCCCTGTTTCCACTAGGGTGCGGCCTCACTTACCACTTTAATCACAGATGCTTATAATTCAATTATAATCGCTATAAGAAGGATGTAATCTCGTCAGATTCTCACCAGCATTTTTCTCATAATCTCATGGGCTGATGCCCACAAGCTGAAACGCAAAAACGCGAAATGTCATCGCTCTATGCACTATACAGAATTAGCAGAGACGAACTAGATTACCGATTCCTCTTGTTCCACATGAATTCAAAGGAATCCACATACAGCATGCGTAACATACAGCTGAATAAAATAAGCGCTTTTGACAACTAGTACATTACTGTGCAAATATGCATGAACCGGCCGGCCGCTGTGACCTATCGGTTCTAGGCGCTTCAATCCGGAATCGCGTTGCTGCTACGGTCGCAGGCTCGAATCCTGCCTCAGGCATGGATGTGTGTGCTGTCCTTAGGTTAATTAGGTTTAAGTAGATCTAAGTCTAGGAGAGTCTAGGTGACTGATGACCTCAGATGTTAAGTCCGATAGTGCTTAGAGCCACTTGAACCATTTTTTGCATGAACCATGGACCTTGCCGTCGTTGGGGTAGCTTGCGTGATTCAGCGATAAATATAGCCGTACCATAAGTACAGCCACAATGAATGGGTATCTGTTGAGAGACCAAACAAACGTGTGGTTCCAGAAGAGGGACAGCAGCCTTTTCAGTAGTTGCAGGGGCGGCAGTCTGGATGAATGACTGGTCTGGCCTTGTAACATCAGCCAAAACGGCCTTTCTGTAGTGGTACTGCGAACCGCTGAATGCAACGAGAAACTGCAGACGTATAATTTTTCTCGAGGACATGCAACTTTCCTGTATGGTTAAATGGCGTCCTCTTGGTTAAAATATTCCAGAGGTAAAATAGTCCCTCCTTCGGATCGCCGGCCGGGAATTACTCAAGAGGACGTCATCGTCAGGAGAAAGAAAACTGGCATTCTACGGATCGGAGGGCGGAATGTAAGATTCTCTAATCGGGCAGGTAGGTTAGAAAATTTAAAAAGAGAAATGCATGGGGTGAAGTAGGTATAGTGGGAATTAGCTAAAGTTCATTGGTAGGAGGACAGAACTTCTAGTCAGAAGAATACAGGGTTATAAATACAATATCAATAGGCGCAATGTAGGAGTGGATTTAATAAGGAATAAGAAAATAGGAATGCGGGTAAGGTACTATGGACAGCATACCGAACGCATTATCATAGCCAAGATAGACACGAAGTCCATGCCTACCACAGTAGTACAAGGTTATATGCCAACTAGTTCCGCAGATAATGAAGGGGTTGAAGAAACGTGTGATGAGACAAAAGAAATTATTCAGACAGTAAAAGGAGACGGAAATTTGTGATGGGGGAATGAAATTCCGTAGTAGCAAAAGGAAGAGGAGGAAAAATAGTAGATGAATATGGAATGGGGAAAAGGAATGAAAGACGAAGCCGCCTGGTAGAATTTTGCACAGAACACAATTTAATCATCGCTAATACTTTATTTAAGAATCATAAAAGAAGGCTGCGTACGTAGAAGAGACATGAAGAAACCGGAAGGTTTCTGATTGATTATATAAGAGACAGAGAATGAGGAATCGGATTTGAAATTTTAAGACATTTCCAGGGGCAGATGTGGACTCTGACCACAAGTTATTGGTTATGAACTGTAGATTAAAACTGAACAAATTGGAAAAAGGTAGGAAATTAAGAGATGAGACCTGGGCAAGCAGAAAAAACCAAAGGTCGTTGAGAGTTTCAGAGGGAGCATTAGGCAGTAGCTGATTAGAACAGAGGAAAGGAATTCAGTAGAAGACGAATGGGTAACTTCAAGAGACGAGATAGTGAAGGTAGCATAGGATCAAATAGGTAAAAAGACAAGGCCTAGTAGAAATCCAGATACTGAATTTAATTGATGAAACGAGAAAATTTAGAAATGCAGAAAATGAAGTAGCCAAAAGGGAATACAAACGCTTAAATAATGAGATTGGTACGAAGAGCAAAATTGCTAAGGAATAATGGCTGGAGGAGAAGTGTAACGATTTAGAAGCATATTTCACAAGTAGATACAGCCTACAGGAACATTAAAGAGGCCTCTGGACGAAAGAGGAGCATCTGTATGAATTTCAAGAGCTCAGATGGTAAACCAGTCCTACGCAAAGAAGGGAAAGGTGGAAAGAATGGAAAGAATGTACAGAATGTTTATACAAGGGAGATGGACTTGAAACCAATATTATAGAAAGGGAAATTGACGTAGATGAAGATGCGATGAGCGATATGATATTGCGAGAATAATTTGACAAAACTCTGAAAACTCTAAAACGAAACAAGGCCCCGGGGGTAGACGATATTCCGTCAGAACTACTGATAGCCCTGGGAGAGCCAGCCATGACAAAAATATTCCGTCTGCTGTGCAGGCGAAATACTCTCAGACTTCAAGAAGAAAGTAATAATTTCATTCCCAAAGAAAGCAGTTGGTTCCTGAGGTGACAATCACTGAACTATCGGTTTAATATGTCATGACTGCAAAATACTAACATGAATTCTTTACAGAAGAACGGAAAGACTGGTAGAAGCCGACATTGAGGAAGATCAGTTTGGATTCCAGAGAAATGTAGGAACACGCAAGCAAATGCCGACCCTATGACTTATTTTAGAGGATAGGTTAAGGAAAGGCAAACCTACAACTATAGCATTTGTAGACTTGGAGAGAAAGCCTTTGACTATGATACTCTCTGAAATTCAGGGTAGAATACAGGGAGCGAAAGGGTATTTACAACTTGTACAGAAACCAGACGGCACTTATAAGAGACGATTGCCATGATAGGGAGTCAGAGAGACGGGATTGTAACTTATCCCTGGTATTATTAAGTACGTACATTGCACAAGCAATAAAGGAAACCAAAGAAAAATTTGGAATGGGAATTAAAGCTCAGGGGCAATAAATAGAAACTTTGACATTACAATTCTGTCAAAGACAGCAAAGGACTTGGAAGCGCAGTTTAACGGAATGGAGAGTGGCTTGAAAGGTGGATATAAGACGAACATCAACAAAAGCAAAACAAGGATAGTGGAATGTAGTCGATTAAACTAGATGATGGTAAGAGAATTATATTAGGAAACGAGATACTTAAACAACAGATGAGTTTTGCTATTTGGGCAGCAAACTAACTGATGATGGCCGAAGTAGAGAGGATAAAAAATGAAACTAGCAATGTCAAGAAAAGTATTTCTGAAGAATAGAAATTTGTTAACATCGAATATAGGTTAAAACGTTAGGAAATATTTTCTGGTGGTCTTCATATGGAGTGTAGCCATATATGGAAGTGAAACAGTTAAGGTAACAAGAGAATTAAACCTTTCGAAATGTGGTGCTATAGAAGAATGCTGAAGATTAGATTGGTCGATCACGTAATTAATAAGGAAGTACTGAACAGAATTGGGGAGACAAGAAACTTGTGCCACAATTTGACCGAAAGTAGGGATCGATTGTTAGGACACGCTATGAGACATCAAAGGATCACCAATTTAGTACTGGAGGGCAGAGTGTGTG
Source organism: Schistocerca piceifrons (assembly GCF_021461385.2). Lineage (NCBI taxonomy): Eukaryota > Metazoa > Arthropoda > Insecta > Orthoptera > Acrididae > Schistocerca > Schistocerca piceifrons. The sequence continues at coordinate 268,118,135 of NC_060141.1, forward strand.
TGTGTGTGTGTGTGTGTGTGTGTGTGTGTGTGTGTGTGTGTGTGTGTGTGTGTGTGTGTGTTGGGGGGGGGGGGGAGGAGGTTGAAATGTTAAAGGGAGACCGAGAGGTGAATACAGTAAGCAGATTCAGAAGGAAGTACTGTAGGTTGCAGTAGCTATTAGGAGATGAAGAGAATCACACAGGATAGAGTAGCATGGAGAGCTGCATCTGACTGAAGACCACAATAACAAACAAAAACCAAAACCTGACGGGATGTTCTCTCAGACCTCTATATTCGACCAGACACAACAACTAGCATCTAAAACATGAGAGTGGAACATGCATTCTCTCTGCTTCTGTAATTACATTGTCCTCTAAAAATCAAAGATACTGTCTAAACCATCACATTCAGGACTTTATTTAACTCTCGGAACCGTGAACATTATCTACTCCATCTAAAATTACGGAGACTTAGCACTAAATTGACTCGTTTCGTGCACTTCAATGACACTTCCGGGCGCCAGTAGACTGACTTTGCTGTGTGCTTTCCGCCATTTTAGGGCCTCTGTGGGCTCAATGGCTGAAGCCCGTCCAGCTCGTTGGCAGAAATATTTTGTCTCACTCAGCCAGCCTTGCGAAACTAATGAATCTCAGCAACCAACTTCTTAATTAAATCGCCACATCAATCGCTCTTACGTCTCAACACTTTACAAATTGTCATTTTAAAGACCACCTACTACGTAGGTACTCCTACATCCAATAAGGATAGGTACAGTACATAATGTCGTACCAGCTGCCCTGGGCTGTGGTGGCATTGGGGTCCTGAGGCGACTGCTGTGGCGTCTCTGGTGACTACAGCGTCACCTGGGTTCCCTAATGCAAATATTTGTTCGCCCTTGCCGGTCTGTATATCTGACAACGAATCGCAAACAGTGGCATGATCGCCAATGACTCGCGGAAGGCGAAGGAGCGAACGTTAACCTGGCCACACGGCTGTCCCTATATGCCTCAAAAAATCTTTGAGGACCTGCCAGCTGCTGGAAGTGCATTTGAACTAGCACGAAACGATTCGTCTGTTGGGACTGGGGCCGATCTTTCTCGAAGGCCCGGACATATGCAAACAAAAACTTTTGTGTGAGCTTTTAAGTTTCACATTGTCTGCATACTATATTTCAACGGACATTAGTGGCCGCAGATTTAATTGAAAGCAATCGAAAACTATTTAGTTGGGGTGGGGATGAGCAAACAGCTAAACAAGGGAATGTTCCATGTTACTGTTCGATTTTGAGTTAAATAGATAATACAATGCGTATGGCTTGTATTCAATAATGTAATTATAACTGCTTATGAGAGGAGCATAAAAACAACAGATAACTTGGACTTGAAAAGAGGCAGCTACAAAGTGTGGCGACTTCTGAGAGGCTGAAGCAATGATTCGACAGAGCCCACTGCGTATCATTGTACCACTGCCAATCAAACAGCGCATCAGATACTACTGAACGGGAGGGCTACCAACAAATCACAAAAACCAGAACTGCATCGAGAGAACGAAGAGGAGGGTAGTGACCTCACAACATCATTCAGTATGGAAGAATTAGACGAGCAAAAATGGAAAATCAGCTGGTGTGGATGATATACGAACCGAGAAAATTAAGCACATTGGCTTAACAACAAAGAAATGGGTTCTCCAACTTTTCAGTAAATTTGTGAGCAGAAGTCAAATCCCAAAGATATGGCGGAAGAGCTGAGTGATTTAGTTGCTGAAACCTGGAAGAGACGGGAACAATCCAAAGAATTTTAGACCAGTTGCACTACTATGTCATCTTTACAAATTGCTGTAAAGACTGGTTTTAAAAAATCTATCACCTATAATTGACCGGACACTTACAACTCAGCAGTCTGGATTCCGACCAGGCAATAGCTCTGTTGGATAGTTGCTAAATCTCACACAGTTTATAGGAGCTGGGTATGAAGCTCGTATGGTCAGGAGTGGTAATTGTCGACTGATAAGCAGCGTATTGACGCGGTCGGTCACCATCTATTACTAGTCGAGGTCTACAATCTGACCAGTAACTTTAACCTAACTAGACTCATGCCCACTCTTTTGCAGAATCACAGATTCTTTGTTGCCTTCCAAGAACAAAACGGTCTCCCGCAAGGAAGTGAACTGGCTCCGATTCTGTTCAATATATACATCAATGACCAACTCATAGCACCCGATATCAGGAGCTTCTTGCATGCCGATTACCCTGCTCTAGCCACCACCAACAGCACAGATTTTGAATCAGTGGAAAATACCTTCGCGAATGCCCTTAAATAGCTTTCCAGCTAAAACAACACAAACCAACTTTAATCATATCCCTAATAGACACAAGTGTATCCTTTTCGTTTGAGAAACAGGGAAGTTAGGCGCAAATTAAAGATAGCATGGTCATGCGTCGAACCGGAATACTATGAGACCCCAAAATATCTAGGAGTCACATCTGATAGAATTGTTACTTTCAAGAAACGCTGTATGAACTGGAAACCAAAAGTTTTCACCGGGAACAATCTTCTATGGAAACTTCACGAATCACAGTTGGGGAGGTGGGCGGTGTAGTCAACTTGAAACTATACGAATTCCTCAATGACACTATGCTATTCTGGGCAGAGCATGCAGGTCCTGTTTGGTATAATTCAACAAAATGCCATACAGATGGACATAGCTGTCAATGACACTTGCAGAATCATAACAGACTGCTTTAAATCCACTTCATTCGGATGGCTTTACCACCTCGCAGGAATAACACAACTTCCTGTTCGAAGAGAAATACCTGCGAATGAGGAAAGAAAGACAATGGAGCAGGAAAGAGCCCATCCTCTGGGTACGAACAGCACCCTCAACCTACAGTAGTTTTTCCATCAGCGGTTTTGAGTGCATTCGATGTTCTAAGGAAATTCTTCCTCAACGACTGAAGTCAAGGAAAAGTTTCCTTACAATATCGAATGCACTTAGAACCACTGCCGAAAAAGCTAGGTTGCAACTACGAAGGGCTACGACTTACCTTCCCCCTACCTGGACAAGAGTTTCTAACGGTTTACCCCCTGCCTACGACGAGAAATGGACGACTTGGAAACCCTGAATTGGATGAGATCTGTAATTGGCAGATCAAAGGTTAATTCGGCAAGATGATGCTACACTGATGAAGATGATGTTCAGTGTGATTGTAGAGATAACCACATTGTTCGTCTTAGGTTTCAGTGTTGAATGCGTCCAGCAGCTTGAACAGAAGGATTAACTTCATCAAGGAGCAGAAAATGCTTTGGAAGCGGCCAAGTAGAAACTCTTTTCTATTATTTGCTTTATTATTGTGATTATTATTTGCGTAATAACGCATATACGAAAAGAGCCGCGAAATACCTTTTAATAATGCTGTGCCTTGAATTTCTTTATAATCATTAATTTTCAACAAAACAGAATATATTGGGTTCTTATTGTTCTGTATCTGGCTTTCTATTAAAGGAACATTTTTCGTTATTGTAACTCGCTATAAATGTCAACATATCTTCCCTACTTTATAGCTATTGAAAATGAAAATTACTTTGTTATGAATACTGATGTTACAGTTCACAAAGATTGTTCACATCAAAATTTTGCGGTGGATTTTTGTTAAGAGCAAAACACCAATAATTACCACGACTAGCACAAGAACATGAGACTATTGTCGGAGAAAAATACGTTTTCACTATACGGTTTGCCAGACAAGAACTAAGCGCAGCAAAATTCCTATTATGTTACGAAGGTAAATTATCTCTTTTGTACTGTTAGCAATATATTATCAGCAGCCCGCGTCAACCTGCAAAACACATCATAAAATCTGCTGCTCTGCTCTGCAAGTCCGGAAGCTGAAAGAGATGATTTTATTCCACTATTACCTTCCCGCTTCTTTGCGGTATGATCAATTTCTTTCAATGCAGTTTGAATGCGCCGTGACAGCGGCTCGTTCGTTCGTAGCGCAGCTCTGCACCACGGATAATATTTAAATAACTGAAAATGTCTTAAAAGGATGGGATAATATTCCAAGCAAGCTACTACAAATAATAATGCAAGGCTTCATTAAATAACTCTATTCAAAACATTCAAATATGTTAACTAATACACACCTTTTACAATGAGTACGTAATGGCGTACATCTATCGACCTTGACAAAAGAAGACTACGTTAGCATATACTACAGCGTCACAGGCTATCTTACTCGTACAACTCCAAGAAGAAGACAGAGAAACTAATGTTCGTTCTGTATTATTTATACTAGTGGTATATTCTTATCTTTGTATGATATTTATCGTCTGTGCGGTTTCAGTACTCGCCGACACAGATATTATCTAAAATAAATAACAATAAAAAAATACATAATTCCATACAATAACAGAATATGATGCACAATGTTCTCTCTTTACTACAAAATATGTCCTTTGCTAATAGACGTTACAATGCCCCCTGGCAGCAATCGACTAACGTTAAGAATGTTCGGCAATATGCTGCCACTAACGTCCGTTTTGTCATTGTCTATCACCTTATTTGAAATATTCACTGTTCACTTCTTTACTCTTTTGCATTATAGTTTTAATTACACTCTTTATAGTTTTTTCACACTTTGCGAGGTGACCGTAAACCTAGTCCCAGGGTCATTACAGTTTTCTGGCTCCCCCATTTGGGCTACGTGCGATCAGAAAACCTGGGAAAACTGCGCCGGAGCCATGGTCATCTCGCCTGGTTTGTCTTAACACACGGTTTGATTGTTCATCAAAAAAAAGTTGGACTTTATCCAATGTTCCCAGATAACAAAGGTTATTTATGTCAAAATGTTAAACTTTTAGTCACAATGAAAGTCAATCATTCAACAGTTTTACAGTAATGTAATGGATTGTCTGTACACTTACTCACGACAAATGTTCTACCATGGTATGGCATTGGTGTCAGTTTGGTTCACTAATATGACGAAAATATATCACATATATCATCGAACAAGTAAATGTTTTGAGTTTATACACAGTAAATTAAAGAAAAAAAAATGTTTGTCACGTAATTTCGTGTCCAATAAATTATTTTCATATTAGTACATTAACAACGTAGTTGGTAATGTTCGGTTGAATGTCAACAATGTCGTACGGAGCGGGCGGCGCGGAGCAATTGTTGCGTAGCGTCGTCTGGAACGCGGCGTGCTAACGTCCGCTGAGGTGGACGACCTGCTCGCAGTAACAGCGACGGCGTGCTGAGGTGGCGCCCGAGCAGCCGCGAACCGCGCCGAACCATTCATCAATGTCGGCGTGTGGTAGTGGTTTCTCGCGACCGGCTGGCTGGCGGCACGGCACCCGTCTCTGCTTCTCCGCATGGCTCCCCGCGTAACGCATGAAACAAATATTCCACAACGGTGTACTGTCTTTAAGGATACAAATTATTAGCTGTGGAAGAAAATGCACTTTGGTTAAAAGCGTTTATTGTTCATTACGCCGTCGCTTCGCTGGTATGCACAGTCTGTTTTGGCGTGATAACGGGTCTCTTGTGACACTGGTACTTAGGGTTCGTCAAACACACATTGTACTACACACTTTCATTTGTTTTCACGGTCGATTCGCTGCCAGAGCGTCTCTCAACACGCGAAAATGTTTCGGATCACACACACACACACTAAATGTTTCCGTCGAGCGATGTTTGTCTGTATCGACTCCGAACGGATCACTAACTACCGTTTTTACTCACAGTGTATGACAGTTAGTCACTCAACACTTAACTTATACCGACGTATATATTGGTGCAGATACAACAGTCATTTTCTGTCCCTACTACACACAATATTCCGTCCTTTCCTAGATTGTTTATGCACACAGTTTCTTTTTAATGCATAACAACTGTTCTTAGCATAATCACTCTCATCTACATTGAGTCCATTGTGTTACCTTCTCATTACACACTTTTAATACTATTACTAGGCATATATGGCTTTTTTTTGTAATTAATTAAAGGTGTGTGATTTTTGGTACATAGTTTTCTTTTCCTTTTAGTGTAGCTTGCCAGGTTATCACCCATCTAGCCAACAGATTTTACCATGTGCATGACAGCTTGACTTGGGCATATTGCTCAATAAATACTTCATTTAGCACTAGTATTATTTTTAATGGTCTGTCCTACAGGACTACAGTGCAGTTTCCGCGTAACTTGATTCGCGTACCGCGTAATTAATGTTCAAGGACGTGTACCAAGTACACAGGCTTCAATTGAAGCATTGATACATACAAAGCGTAGGTTATACGGAACGGGTTTGTTTTTGATTGAATTCTGCTCCAGTGTCGTTCTCAGATCACTACTGGCAGTAAACATTACATCACATAATTATTTCGTACTACAAAGTCAATTTTTTTTTTTGCTAGTATAGACTCTCTCTCTCAGGGTTCCTTAATTCTAACACAATTACATCTGTTACATTATTATATGAGATTTCATCATTAATTGTACTTACTTACTACAAAATGATTCAAGAAATTAATCATTATTTTGTCAACAAAAGATTATTCATTGCTTGAAGAGCATATAGTATTTTAATGACAGTAACTGTCTGTAAACAAAGTCTTCCATTTGCATGCTATTGCTCAGTTCACTGATTCTACTTCCTCAAAGTTTAATTACACACAAATTCTTTCTTAAAACTAACATACTTATACTCTAAAACACAATTGAAATCTTCTCACTACTACTATTTACATCAGACATGTCACTGAAATGAATAATTTTACATCTTTACGTGGATACAGTCCTTTTATTTTCCCCGTCTGGGGATGTGCTAACAAATAGCTACATTCGTGTGGCAACATCTTCCGAATCTCTTTAGCCACTACTTCCCTCCTCGACCAGGGGATGGAGTAAGATGCGCGACAGTATGTTTTGTGGGGCATCACCTCTATGTGACAGTGGTCGGTCGATAAATACCATGTTATATTCCGATAGCAGCTGCGTCAACTGTTGCTTTTGTATGTTGCTTAAACTTTCAGATTCCTGTACTTTGATTTGAAATTCATCAACATCTGGTTCAAAATTTCTGTCTTCTATATTCGGATAATAGAGATCCGTCACAGATGAATAATCATTGAGGTGTAGTGCCCAGGGGTTCCTACCTTTGATGTTAATTCGATTGCAACATGGCACAAGTACCTCCTTCGATTTCATCATAGACAACTCAATCCTCCTACCTTTATTAACTATGCTTAGTTTCCCCGAGGAGAGGTCGATCACTGCGTCCCTCTCACGGAGAAAATCTACTCCCAGAATGCAGGCCACCTTTAACCCTTTAACAATGAGGAACGAGCTCACTATGGCTTCGCCCTCCTTACAAATTTCCACCTGCACCTGGTACTTAACTAATTGGCTCTGTGCACTTGTAGCTCCAGACACCTTGCAATTATTAACCGGGAAAGTCGGTATGCTACGTCCCTTCCCTAGCACTTTAAACAACTCTGTACTCATTACACTCACTGAGGCACCTGTGTCAATGATTATATTCACTGCAACATCATTGATTTTCGCTTCTATTATGGCTTGCACATTTTCGTTGCTATCTTTCTTACATTCATGCGGTTCGGTCAGTAGATCTTTATCCATACTGATACCGTCGTTGTATCGCAGCATATGTACTCCAGGGATATTATTGTCATTCGTGTTGCTCTCACTCCACCCCTCGGCCAGCGATGGAGAGCATATCGAGGCCGATTCTAGTTTGTTGGATGGCTTACTTGCGAGGTACTTGGACGGCTATTGTCCGCGACCTCTACAATGTTTACGTTTTGGTTTGTGGGCCGCCACAGCTGCGCAATAGGCGCGTTTTGCAGTGGTGGTCTGTTGTTGTCGTACCGGTCATTACCCTGCCGTTCTGGGCTTGGTCGCTGATTCTGATTCCAATTACGATTACCGTCATTGAAATTGCTATGCCACTGACCTCGCGCATTTTTCCAGCGGTTGGTCCCTGGCAGTCCGGAATCATACCGGTCGTCAAATCGACGCTTTTTATTATGGGACGGTTGACCATACCCGTTCTGACCTCTACCACTATTACAATTTTGCGAATGCTCTTGCCGCTTGTTATCACCCCCACCATTTCCATGGTTGTGGTTTTGTGCACTATTATTTCTGTCATGTTTACACCCTGACCCATTATTCCGCGAGTGATCACACGCTGCTTTTGCGTCTTCCTGGATTAAGTCTATTGAATCTAGAACAGACAGGAAATGTTCCATGTCGCTTTCTGGTACGTGTATTAATTTCTCTTTGATATGAATAGGTAAATGTGATTTTAGGAGTCTTATTATGTCTCTTGGTGAGATAGGCTAGTCCCAGTAACGCGTTTTGTTTATGTACTTCTCGAAATACCGTCTCAGATTCCCAAGACGGGGTGAGTACGGTTCGGGATTGTATACTTCTTTCCTTAGCCGCTCTTGTATACAAGGCGACCAGTATTTCGACAAAAATGCCCTCTCGAACTGTTCGTATGTCCTGCAGCTGTCTGCTACTTCCGTAGCCCACAATGCTGCATCACCCTGAATGTATGACATTACGTATTGAATCTTCTGTGCTTCGTTCCACACACTAGGCAAGATATTTTTAAAGCTTTTTATGAATACTACTGGGTGTACTGACTTCCGTTCAGTAGTAAATGTTTGAAATTGCCTATTTTTTATCAAACTTTCTTCAACTAATATTTTTGGACTGTACTGGTTTGTTCCTGGGACATTGGCTGTGTGCTCCGAACAGAAGCTACAGCTCTTCGCATTATCGCCTAAAGATTCACCATTGTTGCGTCGCGTATAAGTTTGTGCGTTGCCAAAAACATTGGCTGTTGGCGACATAGTTTCGTGTTCAAGATGTTTGCTACTTTGTGCTAAACCCTTTTCCAAGTCGGATATCCGTTTGTTAATATTCACTTGCCACTGCGGAATATCCTCACTGAGTATTTGTTTGATGGTTTGCACATCGTTCTGTACCTGACTATTTACTGCGGTACTGAACGATTCGGAATCTCTATCTACTATGGCTGCTTGTACCTTAGAATTAATATTTTTTTCGATCTCACTCTCCTTCACTTCTAGCCATGAGTTGAATTCGGTTTCAATTTTAGTTGCTTGTTCGTTCCACTTCCGCTCTACAAGCTGTGTGGAGTCTATTTCTAGCTTTTCTAATCGGTTGGCTAAGACACCTATTTCGTCTACCCTGTTAGTGTTTGCTACTTGCAGGTTGTTGACCTGTATAGTCAACTCCTGCACGACCTTAGGTATCGACTCATAATTCTGTTTCATACAGGCAATCTCTTTTTTCATACTTTCTAACGATTGCACAAGTTGCTGGTCCCTCTCAGCTTGCTGGGCAAGTAAATTTTCCTCTAGCCTGCGATCTCGCTCAGCTTGCTGGGCAAGTAAATTTTCTGCCAACTGGCGATCTCGCTCAGCTTGCTGGCGATCTCGCTCAGCTTGCTGGCGATATCGCTCGGCTTGCTGTGCGAGAAAGATCTCAATTTTTTCGTCCTTTTCAGCTTGTTGTTGCGCAAATTTTGCCTGGTAATCCAGCACGCGCTCTAATATCGCCTGAAGTGAATACCCACCAGGCAGATTACCACTCTCTGGTTCCTGCTTTTCTGGAGGTGGTGTAATTTCTTTATCTACCTCTCCTTGAGCACTGGTGGGCGGTGGCATCACTTCCTGTGCCCCTGCCCCCACATTTTCGCATGGTATATCATCAAAGAGAGTACTGGTACTACTTAATGCACCCGTTTCTACATTTCCTGCACTACCTAATGGCTGTTCCTCAGTATCCATATTGCTTGGACGTTGACTACGCAATTTAACCATATTCATTAATTACCTACTCGAACACAAGACCTGACAGTTTTTTCACTTGCACACAAAATATGTTAATTTATCTACAATACACTGCACACTAAAAATTACTATCTACAATCAACTTTGTCCTGTCATAAACACTAACATCAAGCTACACACCACTAGCGATATGAGATCACTTCACTGGAGTTAAGCTTCTACAAACGGGACAACTACACTGTAGTCTTACCTTTAATTTATCTGATCTCGGGGTTCAGCTGCCCCCGGATTATGTAGTCGTTACAGTTTCTCAGTGCTATCAGGATCGTTTCCTCTGACTTGCTTGCAGTGGTGCGGTTTTTCATGAAAAATTTTTGTACATTTATTAATACATAGCATTAATCATGATACACATACATACATTTATCACTAAATACATACATATATATATAACAATAGACACTGAAAGAAATTACATAAACATTTATTTTCGTGGCCACTGCAAATTCGAGCCCCGCGTTTTTGGGCGACAGTTTCACTTTTCGTAAAAACTCTTTCTCTGTTATTTGCTTTATTATTGTGATTATTATTTGTTTAATAACGCATATACGAAAAGAGCCGCAACATACCTTTTAATAACGCTGTGCCTTGAATTTCTTTATAATCATTAATTTTCAACAAAACAGAATATATTGGGTTCTTATTGTTCTGTATCTGGCTATCTATTAAAGGAACATTTTCCGTTACTGTAACTCACTATAAATGTCAACATATCTTCCCTACTTTATAGCTATTGAAAATGAAAATTACTTTGTTATGAATACTGATGTTACAGTTCACAAAGATTGTTCACATCAAAATTTTGCGGTGGATTTTTGTTAAGAGCAAAACACCAATAATTACCACGACTAGCACAAGAACATGAGACTATTGTCGGAGAAAAATACGTTTTCACTATACGGTTTGCCAGACAAGAACTAAGCACAGCAAAATTCCTATTATGTTACGAAGGTAAATTATCTCTTTTGTACTGTTAGCAATATATTATCAGCAGCCCGCGTCAACCTGCAAAACACATCATAAAATCTGCTGCTCTGCTCTGCAAGTCCGGAAGCTGAAAGAGATGATTTTATTCCACTATTACCTTCCCGCTTCTTTGCGGTATGATCGATTTCTTTCAATGCAGTTTGAATGCGCCGCGACAGCGGCTCGTTCGTTCGTAGCGCATTTCTGCACCACGGATAATATTTAAATAACTGAAAATGTCTTAAAAGGATGGGATAATATTCCAAGCAAGCTACTACAAATAATAATGCAAGGCTTCATTAAATAACTCTATTCAAAACATTCAAATATGTTAACTAATACACACCTTTTACAATGAGTACGTAATGGCGTACATCTATCGACCTTGACAAAAGAAGACTACGTTAGCATATACTACAGCGTCACAGGCTATCTTACTCGTACAACTCCAAGAAGAAGACAGAGAAATTAATGTTCGTTCTGTATTATTTATACTAGTGGTATATTCTTATCTTTGTATGATATTTATCGTCTGTGCGGTTTCAGTACTCGCCGACACAGATATTATCTAAAACAAATAATAATAAAAAAAATACATAATTCCATACAATAACAGAATATGATGCACAATGTTCTCTCTTTACTACAAAATATGCCCTTTGCTAATAGACGTTACAAGTAGTTTTTCCAGCAGCGGTTTTAAGTGCATTCGATGTTCTAAGGAAATTCTTCCTCAACGACTGAAGTCAAGGAAAAGTTTCCTTCCAATATCGAATGCACTTAGAACCACTGCCGGAAAAGCTAGGTTGCAACTACGAAGGGCTACGACTTACCTTCCCCCTACCTGGACAAGAGTTTCTAACGGTTTACCCACTGCCTACGACGAGAAATGGACGACTTGGAAACCCTGAATTGGATGAGATCTGTAATTGGCAGATCAAAGGTTAATTCGGCAAGATGATGCTACACTGATGAAGATGATGTTCAGCGTGATTGTAGAGATAACCACATTGTCCGTCTTAGGTTTCAGTGTTGAATGCGTCCAGCAGCATGAACAGAAGATTAACTTCATCAAGGAACAGAAAATGCTTTGGAAGCGGCCAAGTTTTGACAAATGTTATATAATCGCGTATTATATGTACATTACTGATACGAGGATGAAATAAGAGGGGCATTTCAAATGTAACACTTCCAGTCCTCACTCGCACTTGTCACTAATTTTGTAATAATATTTTCTCTCTGGTTTACGTCATTTTGGAGTGTTTCCCACAATTTTACAACAAATTAGATGAAACATAACCTAGGACAATTAATGTTTATCATTTACATCCGACTGTTAACATTAACCAGTTGTGCTGCTTTAATTAAACTCGAACACTGCTTCCTTAATAACACTTTTTCCTTAGTATTGTTAATTAATATTCTTCCTATGATCACGTTTTCCCTCCTTACCCATCTTAGAGACTATTTTCACGTTGTATGTTGATTAACATTTTATGTGCACCATTCTTCAAATTTCTGACTGTCTGTGTTAGATTCCAGAGACGCTCTGGCTAATGATAACTCAAGTGCGATCGGATCCAAAACTTCGCGCTGCCAAAGTCACAATGCCCAACGGACGTCCGTCTCCCAAGGAAAATGGTTCATGGTAGATATGGCAGGCTTACAACATCTCAACAGACGTTGAGGCGCATCACATGTGGTAAGCAGCAAGTGTTTCTCAGCAAGCCTTGCATCGAAGTCTCTCTCTGTCAAAGTCTGAAGTAGCGTATCCATTACTTGTAGAACTTCTCCTGTAGAATTCTGCGAAGTTTTCTATGGGGATATCCATACATCTGATTCACCAACACTGGTTCTTCGTCTCGCCAAGTGCATTATTTGCTAAAAACCTTTTGTTGTTTTTCTGTAACGTCCAGGGCCGTATCGAGGTCGTGGCTAGCCAGGCCGCCCCCGCCAAGGGCGCAGGCACAAAGAGTTGCGAAAACTGACCGTAAGAAAAGAAGAGAAGACAATTTAAGAATTAACCGAGAGGGCTACGTGAGATCTCCTACCACGTGTTCCTGTCTTCGGCCTATGACAAGAAAGCTTTCCCTCGACGTGTATGCTGTTGTCAGTGTCCTCTACAACGTCATTTAATCCAACTAAGTCATAAAGGAAGGACTACTACCGCTCATACGTCTATCGCTAACACGATTTGTATAACAGTGATATTTGTTCACACATGCGCCACATACAGGGCTTGCTCATCTGAGCGATGTACGCCCCTGGTAGCTGAGTGGTTAGCGCGACGGAATGTCATACTTAACGGCCCGGGTTCGATTCCCGGATGGGTTGGAGATTTTCTCCGCTAAGGGACTGGGTGTTGTCTTGCCCTTATTATAATCATTTCATCCCCATCGACACGCAAGTCGCCGAAGTGGCGTCAACTCGAAAGACTTACACCAGGTGAACGGTTTACCCGACGGGAGGCCCTAGCCACACGGCATTATTATTATCTGAGCAGTGGAGTTCTTGTTGCTGCTTCGCTGTAGTATTGTAAGGCCTCAAAGGTTAGCGAGCAAGTGTGGAAGCTAATCCGGTGCTGAAGGCTTGCTACTTTTGCGAGTTTCTGCCGACTGAGGAATGAAGCGAGACGCAACGATGGAGGAAGCAAGAATGGAAAGAGGAGGGATTATGTAATTTACTTGTCCCTCCAACCAGAACTTCTGCTGCCGCTAATTTTCGGTTGATATGATCTGCTGTGTAAATAAATAAGAATTCGCGAGTACGTTTTGCGGAGTTCTCAGAAGTTGTATTTATACACGATCCGGTCATCTTAAAGTGAGCACATTCAAGTGCCAGAATATCCAGCTGTAGCAGCGCGTACCGCTGCCAGTGTGCAGGTAGAGAGCCAGTGAGTTTCTAGAAGGTACCAACACCACTGCCGTGTTTTTCGGTTAAGGATCCATGGCGCGAACAGCCTCATCAGGGTGGTCCCACGGATTCTCGATTGGGTTTTAATATGGGGAGTTTGGTGGCCGGGGGAGTAGTTTAATGGCCAGGGGAGTACGGTAACCTCATCCTGGTGCTCTTAGATCCACGCACGTACGCTGAGAGCTGCGTGACACGTTGCATTGTCCTGCTTGTAGATGCCATAACACCGGGGTAAAACAAACAGTGGTGGACATGGTCCTTAACGATAGATGCATACTTTTGTTGATCCATTATGCCTTCCAGAATGACGGGATCACCCAGGGAATGCCACGAAAACATTCCCTAGACCGACGATTGTTGCAGGGTGTTTGCTTTCCGACGTTCCACACCGCAAACGCCAACAGCCATCTCTCCGGTGGAGCGTGAAACGTGAGTCATCTGAGAGGGCCACCTGTTGCCATACTGGCGTGCGAATTCCAGTCTGCGTCGCTGATGAACAGCAGTCAGGAGAGGGGCATGAATCAGGCTCTTACTGCGGCGGCAACGTTCGCAGAACCGTCGTTGAGGAGACGAGGAAACGCTGTTGATAACCCCTTGGTTCATCTGGGCGGTCAGTTGCTCAAGTGTTGCACATCTACTCGCCCGTACTCATCTCCTCAGCCGCCGTACAACCCTGTTATCTGTGGCTCGTAGTGCACCACAGCTGCATCGGTGACGGTTTTGGATAGAAATGGTTCAAATGGCTCTGAGCACTATGGGACTTAACATCTGAAGTCATCAGTCCCCTAGACTTAGAACTAATTAAACCTAACTAACCTGAGGACAGCACACACATCAATGCCCGAGGCAGGATTCGAAGCTGCGATCGTAGCAGCAGCGCGGTTCCGGACTGAAGCGCCTAGAACCGCTCGGCCACAGTGGCCGGCTGGTTTTGGATAGCGCAATTTTGCCATGCAAGGTATGCTTAACTAAGGTGGCACACGAATAGGTTAAAAACTTAGCCGTTTCAGAAATATATAAAATATATTAAAAATAAAGGTATTCAAAGAAAATTATTTTCATACTTCAGCTTAGTTAGACGCTACTATTTGTGATGACGGGTGGGAAGAGGTGGAACTCTAGCCGATATCTGACTGCACTCAGGGGTAATGGTCTCAGAAAGGTTGGGAACCAATAAAATGGTTCAAATGGCTCTGAGCACTATGCGACTTAACTTCTGAGGTCATCAGGCGCCTAGAACTTAGAACTAATTAAACCTAACTAACCTAAGGACATCACACACATCCATGCCCGAGGCAGGATTCGAACCTGCGACCGTAGCGGTCGCTTAGCTCCAGACTGTAGCGCCAAGAACCGCACGGCCACTCCGGCCGGCCCGGGAACCAATACATTAAGTTCATACCAAGATACCGCTCTCCTTGCTGTTGTCGAGCAATGCACTGTTTCTGGGTTAACGTAATTAAGGAGTCTCTCGAAATTAAGATGTCGAAAAATCTAACAAGCAGGGACCGACGCTTCAGTTTAACCACGGCTTGGGTACGGCACTCAATATGTTATGATCTCGCCGGCCATGCAACCCACCAGGGCTGGGAAACGCTAAGAGAATGTGCGTTCAGAGAATATCAGTACGGACTCCCGGGGCCTAGTAGGCGTCGGCAGTCGAACTCAGCTATAAATAGCGGTGCGAGACCAACAATGGTCAGGGCAGCGAGTGCACATAACAGCGCAACTTGCAGCACCTGAGGAAGACGATTGGGTCCGAGCGTCGCAACAGAGTGCGTAAACTGGAAAAACAACTCGGCTGTATACCCGGAAACTCATAATATTCAGTCACGTCGAGAAAACTTCAGAGATCGTCTGTGTCCCTTTCTTAATCATAGCTACTTCCATTATTCAAATGAGGTACTTGCGATAACTTCCCAGTTCAGCATTTGACAACTGCACTGCATCCTTGCTCCATTGTCGTTTCTATTTATTAACGATTAAGTTACATTTATAGACATAGCCTCATATTCAGAGAAGTCGTAGAAGTCAAAGGCATCTCTCTTATTCCACCCTGGCTGACTTTGCCGTGAAACTCACCCTCGCGACGATACTGTTAAAAATTTGAAAGCGGCCGCCGGTCTCAAACCACTTCCTGCCGCACGCAGCCGTTCCTTTCACCGCAGAGGTCATCGACTCATGTACACCATGACGGACTGCAATTTCCAGTGCTGCCAACATGCCCTCTTACGTCCAATTATTATGTAATACGTCACACCTTCCATAACTGACGCAACTTAGACAGCCCTCCTCTCCTCCCCCAGGCCATCATGTAGGCCTACTGACTGTGTGCGTTATGTAATGCACTTCGCATAAAAGTGATATTTTACTGATTTAATGGCAGGATAGTCAGCCTCCCATCTTTGTCGAATAGTTACTGGTCTTCCGCCACCAGGATTCGAATCTGCTGCTTTCGAGTGTAATCGTACAGCTTTAGCGCCCATTAGCAATCAAAATGAATGCAGGCAGATGAAAATGGTTTTTGCAGGTGTGGTACAAGGAAAATGTTTCTTTTAATCATAGTGTGAGTGTTGATGATTCAGTCTACTCTTGCTAATTCGACCCGAATAAATCGAAATTCTGCATAAATCGAAATAGTTGTCCGATACCCTGAAAAAAACATCGAAATTTTAAGAAGTACTGTGTGGATTGGTAGTCGATGAACAGAAGCTATAGTCACGACAGACCACCGGTAAACACCCTATAATTGGAGATGTGTGTCTGTTTTATCACTCAGTAATTTGAATTCTTTCGACAACTGTTTTAGTATTTGTTTCGACGTTAAACTCTTCGCCACATTGCTTTGCATACTCAACAAGGCATAATTTACTACAGTATATGCAGAAATTCAGTGATGAGAATGACTTCGAGGAAACAAAGTGTAAGAGTCGATTAATTGGCCTTTTTGATTACTTAAATATATAAATTAATCATATTAATTAGTTTTATCCTAATAATCTCTTATTCTGTTATTGTTTAATATTTATTTTTAAATTATGAAGCATTACCTTACAATTACGTTTTACGATAGACAGTTTTTTTCCGAACAAGTAAGGTGAAAAAAGTTACGTTTCTCTACTAGCCGACTAATTAATTAATTTTTATGTTAAATATTTTTTTAACTTAATAGCGTAGTGGGAAATAGGCTACGGGACGTACGTGTTTGTCATTTAGAGACACATGGTTGCTTCGTCGTGTTCTCCATATATTTCACGATTTTGAAACACAGATTACATTTAGATAAGCTTTTGTCACATTCCTCAAAATATTTCCAACAACACTTGATGTCTTTGGTGCCATGATTTTAACGTAGCGCGTAGCTACACACAATAAGTTGGAAAATGGACTCAATAATAAGGCTTGGTTTGGGTGGAAAAGTCCGACTGGCCTATAGGCAGGCGAGGAGTAGAGGAAGACTAAGATTCTCGTCGAGCGGTGAGGGGACGTGAAAGGGGGAATGTTTACTTATATGAAGATGGTATTTGCTCTTTCGGACATGTCTGAAAGAACAGATACCATCTTCATATAGTTAAGGCTAACCGGCCATTGACCCTCTTCTTCTGCGCGGATGCACACGTATTGCCCGCTTACGGGACTCGGTAAGATTATCTGCCGTAATGAGTGTAATGGGCAGGGGCACTACGAAAGTAGTGTGTGGATATTAAGTTGGTAATGTGGGTCACACGGGGAGCGTGCAAGGGATAAGTCCCTGCGGTCGCACTATCCTCTGTGCCCTCAGTGGCTGAGATGAATAGAGTTTCTGCCACGTAAGCGGAGATCCCGGGTTCGAGTCCCGGTCGGGGCACACATTTTCAACTGTCCTCGTTGATGTATATCAACGCCTGTCGGCAGTGTAGGGTCTCGATTTAATTGTCATTTCAATGTTTACTTATTCCCGTCCAATGCTGACAACTCGCGGATTCGCGCGCCTGGTTCCATGAGCAGTTAAATTACGACAGAAGTAACAGGGTTTGATGAAAGCACATCGTACAGACGTTCATGCTCAAACACACTTGTTACGTTATTTATTTCTAAATTGACACACACGACACGAGACTTCACCGGTGCTGTTAGATCGTTGAGTTTGCAACAACTGTTAGCAGGGCACAGTCGACACGAAATATCCTGACTTGCGCCTGCGATGAGTACTAAGCGAGAGGCGTACTTCTTTCCGTAATCAAGCTGTAGACAGCAAGTCAGCACTCGACAGGTTTTAAAACAAAACAAAAATACCGAAATAATTAATCGTAAGGATAATCGATTATGTAAAATTAAGTGACTTGAAAGAAATATCGATAAAACCATAATGGTTTTTCCAAATAATCACAGTTAATTGATTAAATGCAGTTAGTCGCCCATTCCTCAAAGGAACACAAATTATTTGATCATGCAAAAAAGAAACAGGTTATTCCGACTGTGGAATGTGGGGCGAAAAATAAAGAATGTACTGAAAATTTTCGTGATTCCGCTATCCTAGCTGTCAACAATCTTGAAGCAGAAAGATCGGGCCGGCCGCGGTGGCCAAGGGGTTCTAGGCGCTTCAGTCCTTAACCGCGCGACTGCTAACGTCGCAGGTTCGAATCCTGCCTCGGGCATGGATGTGTATGATGTCCTTAGGTTAGTTAGGTTTAAGTAGTTTTAAGTTCTAGGGGGCTGATGAGCTCAGAAGTTAAGTCCTATAATGCTCAGAGCCAGATAGACCGAATTATTAAAAGCGCACCAGGAGGAGAGAGGAAGCGAAGCCGACAACAAGAAGAAGACGCAGAGCCGAATCCATCTACGAATTCATAAGAGGAAAGATGTCATTGGTAACGTTGCACATATACATCCTTACAAGGAAAGTAGACGATAGTACATTTTCTGCTTTGCTTAGGGTCTTTTATAGAAAACGCACTTGACCAGGGATGCCGAAGTTCATGGATGTGGATAAAGTTCACTGACTTCTTTGTAAAATACAATAGAAATATTCTTATGTATTTTCGTAAATTTGTGTGTTCTTTTCGTTTTCAATGTTGAATAAAAAAATAATGGAGCACAAAAAAATTAACTTTGAATTCTAGTTCTTACCTTCTAAAGAAAGACGAATATTATTGAAACTACAGATATATTTTATGCCTTTATTTAAGGAGGGGATACGCGTAGTCACACTTTTTCTGGCTTCCTAATTAAACAGTCACACTTTCGTTATATCGAACTCTCAAGTATTCGAAAGCTGTCCTGAGGTCCCTTGAACTTCTAATCGTCGACAGTGGACTGTATCACATTGTAAAATGTCAACTGTTGATGTTGTTTCCTAAAGTGGAAGGAAGTTACTTTCAGTGTTTCGCATATGGGCGTCCCGTGTTTAGAGACTCAAGGCCCGACGTTTCTGTAAGACGGTCTGCTGAGTTGTCACTCTCCTCCTCTTCACGGTGTGTGCGCCTGTGTGTTGTCACAGCTTCCTGGTTGTCCTTGACCGCCGCTGCAGTCGCTGGTGCGCGCCCGGGCAGCGCGCGGACCAACGGCCCACCAGCAGCTGTGGACTACGAGGTGTGTTAACAAGCAGAGCCGCTCCTTACGCTCTTCCTCTCCGCTACTCAATTCCCCGTGAAGTTTAGGCATGTCGCTGACCGAGTTTAGTTCGATATACTTACACTTCCCAGAATTCCATTGCAATGCTCTCTTACAGAGTTTCTTTGCAGTCTTACGAGGATTTGTAAGTGTTTTAACTGTCACCCTGAAAAAATAAGTCACGTAATGGCGAAAGCGTGCTTTAAAAGTAATGTTTCCAAATTTTTATTCTGTCTCAACATCTTTTCAGGTATTATAAGTCATGCACATTACTTGGTCAACGTTCATGCTACCGCTAAAGGGCTCCAAGCTGTAGTGTGTAACATGGCAGTTTGTAACGTAACTATGTCAGTGCGTGAGAAACAACTTGCTGTAATCGAGTTTTCAAAAAAACTAAAATGGTTCAAATGGCTCTGAGCACAATGCGACTTAACTTCTGAGGTTATCAGTCGCCTAGAACTTAGAACTAATTAAACCTACTTAACCTAAGGACATCACACACATCCATACCCGAGGCAGGATTCGAGTTTTCAACCGAAGATTTTGTCGACACGTAGAGCACCCTCCCCTTCAGGATGACTACGCCACACCACACATGACTGCTGCGACATCTATAACAATCCTACGCCTCGGGTTATCTGTCATAGATCACCCTCTACACAGTCCTGATTTGGGCCCGTTCAATTTTCATTAGTTTTCAAAAGTTGTAGTAAACCTTCGAGGACGCTATTTGATAATAATGATGTAGTGGAAACGTGAGACTGTGGCTATGTCAACGAAGTCTATTATTCTACAAAGGCGATATCAACAAACTGGTCTCTCTTTGGGGAAATGTGTTAATCGGCAGGGCGTCTACGTTGAGAGATAAATATGTAGACATGAAGAATAAAGACGTAGAATGTCAATAAAATTTGTTATATTTGAAAAGGTTTAATAGTTTTCACAAGAAAAATTCGGAGACACTACTTTTCAGCATGCCCTCGTAATTACCTGTTTGTCTGCAGAGAGTAAAATGCCTAAACTTCACGGGGAATTGAGTAGCGGAGAGGAAGAGCGTAAGGAGCGGCTCTGCTTGTTTGCCAGCTACAATTATTGTTTGCAGGTACATGTCTGGAACACACTGAAATCCCCCGTACACCCCTACAGGAGCCAAAAGAAAACGGTGGTGCCCATTGACAAAGTGGAGTACCGTGTGGTAATTTGTTATCTACATTTGAAGAAGGGAAACACCACTGCAACGATCCCTCCTGAGTCTGTGGGAGCGCACAGCGACAACGCTCAGTCGTATGACGTAGTGGTCTTACTCTCGCAACTTCTGTGCGTAATCTTCTGACATGGTACCCAGTGACTTCTGCTTTTCCTCTGATGAAGAAGTCATTCCATGGCAGTCATTCCCTAAATCATGACGAGGTGACTTTTTTGGCTGAAAGTTTCCTGAATAGCCAAAATGCAGACTTCTGCAACG
Source organism: Schistocerca piceifrons (assembly GCF_021461385.2). Taxonomy (NCBI): domain Eukaryota; kingdom Metazoa; phylum Arthropoda; class Insecta; order Orthoptera; family Acrididae; genus Schistocerca; species Schistocerca piceifrons. The sequence goes on from NC_060141.1 coordinate 268,138,954, forward strand.
AAAATCTCCGCAAATCACCCATCCCTACGGAAAATGTCACCTTCGGTGGTGAATACGTAGAGAAGAGTTGACACCACCACCAAGTCCCATAGTCACAGCTTGAGCTTTCCTACCTGATAATTCAAACTTTACTACTACCCTTCGTATGTTGTCCAAGCGACGTAAACGTCAGAGTAAAGCGTCTTATTCACAAATTACCTAGCGTACTGCACAGATCCGACTAGAGAAGGTAATGTCTTAGAGCTCCAGGTGGCTAGCATAACCATAATTTTCCATTCAATTAAGGCAGAATAAAGAATCAGAGGTCGTAAGCCACAGATGTCTGTGGTTCAATAGGCGTGATTGAGCCCTGCTGCAAAAGCAAAAAGATGTCCACCGCAAGTTAAAACGAAGACAATACTTTGCAGCCAGACAGACTATGATTGAAGCCAAAATTAGTCTATGAAGAGCAATGTGATGTCCATTCAAGGAATTCGACACTAAAATTTTGTCTCCTGAGCTGACAAAAGCGTCTAAGAAGTTAGAAAAACGGGTTAAGTCGTCTGATTTTCATCTATAGTATTTCCCCACATCACCAGAGTAAGTATTCCTTGGTTCCTACCGATGTGTCCTTATTTTCGTCGAATTGTACCATAAAGCTCGATTCTTACCCATTCGAGTCGCTAATTCTTCGTTTGTTATCCAGTCTATCCACCAATCTTCAATTTTCTTCTGTAATGCCAAATTTTCAAAAAACCTACTCTCTCCTCCTCTCTCCTGCTTATCATCCAAAACATTGGTAAAAAAACAATTTTCAGTGCACCAAAAATAATTAAATATTAATTATTTTTGGTGCACTGAAGACATAATATAGTTTTTAACTGGACATACTGAAGGTATCAGACAGACGCAGGCAAACTCAGAGTTTCGCACCCAGGTTGCCATGAAATCGCGACTCATTTAGTTTCATAATAAAAAAAAATGTCGATCGAAATATTGTAGCATTTTTGCAACCTCATTATGAAGACTTGGAAACTCTACTTGAGGAAAGCAATGCAGACGTCCTGGACGGTTTTAACGTAAAAAGAATTGTCATGAAAACGGGAATTACCTTGCAGGTCGATCAGTTAAATCTGCACATGAGTAGGGGCGCTTTCAATTGAAGCAGCAGACGGTTTCGGAAACAGGTCGGAAATAAATGAAAGGCTGACAGTGCCTCAAAACCTTTATAAATCTATCCTTGTAATTCTTTCAAGGCCACAATGAACTCTTCAAGCCTCGTGTTTTCCTTAACGCCAGTGAGTTTAGAGAACTGGACTGTCTTTGCCAGAATGTGTCCCTTCTACAAAGTGATTTTCTTTTTAAACATATCTCTATTAAATCAAAAGGAAGTTACCTTACCATCTCTTACTGTGGACAGCATGCAGTCAAGTCCACTTAAAATGCAAAGTTTGCACTTCATTCCAGATGTTCTAATTTTCGGTCCTGCACTCCTTTCTCCTTCATAAATTCAACAACAGTGAGATTTAAACCGAAAAAATCGTTCCAGGCTTGCTCCTTGACTTAACCAACTTACTTTGTAGTAATATATGAGGTCTCCATACTCTTCGTTTAGTTCCACTGAAAACTGTTGCAAGTGACAATGGAATAATGCGTGCGACTGATTTTACTGTTCGTACCACTAATTTTTTCATTTGCTCTAGGGCTGAAAATTTAGCACAAAGCGCTCTTTGATGTACAGAACAATGACTCTCGTCTGTTGATCGTTTTAATTTTTTGCTCTTTCATTGTGAACTAAATCTTTAAATTCCTTCTGCTTTGTATTGTAATGTCATTTCGTAGCAAATACACTCCTGGAAATTGAAATAAGAACACCGTGAATTCATTTTCCCAGGAAGGGGAAACTTTATTGACACATTCCTGGGGTCAGATACATCACATGATCACACTGACAGAACCACAGGCACATAGACACAGGCAACAGAGCATGCACAATGTCGGCACTAGTACAGTGTATATCCACCTTTCGCAGCAATGCAGGCTGCTATTCTGGATGTAGTCCTGTGGAACGGCTTGCCATGCCATTTCCACCTGGCGCCTCAGTTGGACCAGCGTTCGTGCTGGACGTGCAGACCGCGTGAGACGACGCTTCATCCAGTCCCAAACATGCTCAATGGGGGACAGATCCGGAGATCTTGCTGGCCAGGGTAGTTGACTTACACCTTCTAGAGCACGTTGGGTGGCACGGGATACATGCGGACGTGCATTGTCCTGTTGGAACAGCAAGTTCCCTTGCTGGTCTAGGAATGGTAGAACGATGGGTTCGATGACGGTTTGGATGTACCGTGCACTATTCAGAGTCCCCTCGACGATCACCAGTGGTGTACGGCCAGTGTAGGAGATCGCTCCCCCACACCATGATGCCGGGTGTTGGCCCTGTGTGCCTCGGTCGTATGCAGTCCTGATTGTGGCGTTCACCTGCACGGCGCCAAACACGCATACGACCATCATTGGCACCAAGGCAGAAGCGACTCTCATCGCTGAAGACGACACGTCTCCATTCGTCCCTCCATTCACGCCTGTCGCGACACCACTGGAGGCGGGCTGCACGATGTTGGGGCGTGAGCGGAAGACGGCCTAACGGTGTGCGGGACCGTAGCCCAGCTTCATGGAGACGGTTGCGAATGGTCCTCGCCGATACCCCAGGAGCAACAGTGTCCCTAATTTGCTGGGAAGTGGCGGTGCGGTTCCCTACGGCACTGCGTAGGATCCTACGGTCTTGGCGTGCATCCGTGCGTCGCTGCGGTCTGGTCCCAGGTCGACGGGCACGTGCACCTTCCGCCGACCACTGGCGACAACATCGATGTACTGTGGAGACCTCACGCCCCACGTGTTGAGCAATTCGGCGGTACGTCCACCCGGCCTCCCGCATGCCCACTATACGCCCTCGCTCAAAGTCCGTCAACTGCACATACGGTTCACGTCCACGCTGTCGCGGCATGCTACCAGTGTTAAAGACTGCGATGGAGCTCCGTATGCCACGGCAAACTGGCTGACACTGACGGCGGCGGTGCACAAATGCTGCGCAGCTAGCGCCATTCGACGGCCAACACCGCGGTTCCTGGTGTGTCCGCTGTGCCGTGCGTGTGATCATTGCTTGTACAGCCCTCTCGCAGTGTCCGGAGCAAGTATGGTGGGTCTGACACACCGGTGTCAATGTGTTCTTTTTTCCATTTCCAGGAGTGTATGTAGTACCTAATAATCATCTTGTGGTGCAGTTCTTCTTGTTGTCTCCGTGCTTGCTAAGAAAATGGGATGAGAAGTTCCGCCTTATGCAAGACAACTTTTTTCTTTTGTTTCACCCATACATGTTTCAGCACTTTTGTGCTATCATCAGTGGGTTCTATTTTTATTTTTAACTTACATTATATTATTGTCCTCTTGTTTTGGTAGCTGTTATGCTACACAATATACAACATGACATAGTTTTGAAGTTGTGGTACGTTTTCCTGTTTTGTTGGCGAAGTAAATGGGCTTACTTCTTTGCCTGTGTTAGTGTGGTAATGCAGTTTTTCGATTACTCAAAACATAGGCGTAGTTTTCGGTGCCGTTACGTGTTGTTTTGAGTAACAAAAGAAAAAAGGTGTCTTGCATAAGGCGGAACTTCTCATCCCATTATGTAGTACCTGCCGCTTATGCGAATTGAGAATTCTCATTCCGCTCTTCTGTCATTTCCCATTCATTTTAAAGGACTGCGACGGTAAATCTCTAGATTGTTTTTTTTTTTTTTTTTTTTTTTTTTTTTGTGCATACAGTCACTGGACCTATGAACGTTTTTCATATCATGAACAAATAGCCAAGGTTAAACAGCGCTGACAGCATGATTCTTCCGAACTCTTGACAGTTCTGCAGACCGAAACATGCCACACCACAATGCTAAATGAAATGTCGCCTTGTACCGAATACTTCCGGGAGGGATCGAGCAAAGCCGAGTGACAGACTGGGCCTCGGCCAGCACACGTTGTACGCTTGATTTTTGGCACGCCGTGGATGGCCCTACACTCCAGGCAAATAAATTCACAAACGTTTTTCTAATCCTAATCTATGCTTTATACTCCATTCTCTTTCAGATAACTGATGTTTACTACAATTCTGCGGGAGTTTTTGACTGTTACACATACGAACAAAAAGAGCGAGAAAGGACAATGAAAGAAGTAAATAATCCCAGGAACGTAGCTCCGGAAACAAATTGTTTCCCCGAGGCAACGTATTACGACACGAACACCTTATAACGGATTCCCATAGGATCGAAACTGCTGGTATGCACTTGAGGACAAACACGCTACAAAAGTGTTCCACATGGCCATCGTTCGCGTGAAGGCACGTCTCCTCATCGATGCCTGTTCATCTTAAAAAATGTCAGATGTGTTCCGAATACATTGGCAACGATCCTCCGTGCGTTCCCAGAGTTCATCGACACTATCGACAATCCCGGAATACACCAAAGCTATTGAATATCTTCACACGAAAAAAATCCAATAGGTTGAAATCGGAAAACTTACCAGTACTTAGGTATCTTGAATGATAATAATATCAAACGAGGGCCGTTTGTCACTTTGCGATGCTTCGAAATAAACGTAGCTTTAGACATTAACAGTGTTGTAACATTAGCATGACTGAACTTACAATACTTCGTGTTGGGGAAAGCATTTGTTTCCGGACCTTTGTGGATTAGAATTATTTGCTAGAATTATTTGTCCTCTACCCGGCCCGTCATTTGTGCTGTACACAGGCTAAACGAAAAAAACTTGCCATTCTTGTAATCGCTTTTTATTGTACATCGTTGAAGCAACACAGCGATCAAAGCGACTGAGAAGAGGCGTAACTACTGATTTCAAAAAAGGCCAGCAGACATATGCGTATAACTATAGACCTGTATCACTTATACTGCATTCACGGAGACGAGACAGCAGAGATAAACAATAAACAATCTGAATCACGTGCTAGCGGCGTCACATTAACAGCTGTTGCCAGGGTAGACACATGCGCGCCGTTCTTTCAGTACGAGCCACTGTCAAACGTGCCGGCTAAATTGCGTAAGTGGAATTTGTACATTGTAAGTAAGGAAATGTAAGTATTGTTATTCTTGTTTGTATAGGTTATGTGTTTATGCGTCTTGTCTTCTATTCTGAAATGATTTTTTTGTATCCTCCAGGGTTAAACGTCAAAAGTCAAGTTCTACCGAAACTGCAGAACGTGATAGCATTCTCAGTACATCTAAGAAACGAGTGAAAAGACCAGCGTTAAGCAGTTCGCAGAAGAAAGTGATCCTTAATGTCTACAAGACAAACTGTGATTAACATCAAACAAAAATAACGTCAGAAATTGTTGTTGACACTGCACATTACACTGCGGCCAGCGGCTCGTCCGCTTATAGAGTGCTTCGTGGACATAAAGCTAATCTTACCTTGAAACCAAAGAAAAACAGGCCTCGCAAAAACATAATTGAAAATGTTGGCATCTTCAACAGAAACGCCATAAGAAGGGAGGTGCACCAGGTCTTTTGTCGCAATGAGCTACCTACCATTGATAAAAACCTTGCTTTCATTGACAAAGATCCTGAGTAGTGGGACAAAGCTGCCACCACCACACATTGCATTGTTGCCAAATTTATTCAAGGTGGCGGATCCAAGATAGCATCAATAGATTTGGCAATGTCGCAATGACATCTTGGCTGGAAGTACACATTTTGGCTGGAAAATAGGTCAATTGGGCTAATTCCACTAAACATAATCCACTCGCCACCGTCTCCCCCCCCCCCCCCCCACACCCTAAGAAAATAGTTGCAGGTTCAAATTTTGGTGGGAAAAAAGGGTACTTAGGCTATCTCCACTAATATAAGAAAGTGACAGGAGAAGGGGTCACTTGGTCACTTGGGCTACCTCCATTAACCAAAGTCATCTGACCACCACCTCTTCCTTGGAGTTGACAGGAAAAGGACTCAGCCAGTGCTGGGCCGCTAGATAGGATGAACCTAAGTCTTTACTTTGCATGCAGTGTTTATTTAAACAATTTGAGTTGTCATAGGCAGTAGCTCCATCCAGTGTGTTCACCATGAATTCTGGAGTCCAGCTGACCTAGTGCAACATACTGCCACCAGAGGGCACTGACGTCCCATGGCGGTCTGGGGAAAAATGGTGGGAAACGGACTGAGTGTGTGTCCAGCTGCTGGAGAGAGGAAGAAGTGTACTTTATTCTGGAACAATTTATTTAGCGACGGATTTCATGTAGTTTATTTATTACACTGACACAAAACATTAGCCCTGACGTACTTGGGGCCCCACTAAATAGCCTACAGACCTGCAAACTACTCGTAAATCACCGAACTAATGCAGAACACTGATTTACAGACACACAAACAATTCTTGATTTGTCAAAATAATACATGTAAAATGCTCTGCAAACATGCTCACTAATTATAAATGGTAGAAATAATGCATCACACAGCCTACAGACCTGTTCACAAAATAATGCAACAGACACATTCACCTGCATAAAATTTTTAAAAAATAATGCATGTATAATGCTCTGCAAACACACTCATATTGCTTAAACAGCCGAAAATAATGCAGTGAACAAACACTCATTGAACATAAAAACGCTTTCGAACTATCATCAACCCCAATGTTTCAGCGAACTGTTCCCTACAGAGCCCCCAAGGCGCTCATGCCGGTCTAGCCAGCGAGACACCTCTGGGCCACCTACACGGGTTTATCGTTTCTGGCATGATGCCTTTGTACCTGTGGTCCAACGAAGACCTAATTGCCGAACGACTTACCATCTCAAGCGCAGGTAAAAGGTTGTCAGTGATATTCTGTTGCCATATGTCTATGTAAATACCAGCCAAGTCGCCCTCTGGACATGCTACAGAAATCTTCTGCATGCTTTCAGAAACTGATAACGAATATAGTCCAGAATAGCATCGAATGCATTCTCCCTGATGCTCCTAAAGGCAGAGCTCATCCATCACATATCAGCCCTTCACATAAATTGTAAAGTATTAATTTTAAATTAACAACAGTGTCAGTTGCTATGTTTACACTTTATTTACCTAGGTTTCAGTTGGGATAACCCAGCCTTCTTCAGAATAAAAGGAACTAAGATCTGTCCATAATGAACAACGTCAAAAACTAAAAACTATAATATAGCAATACATCGTCATATTGCAATAACTTATCTGGGAAACAGCCTCGGTCCCACTTCGCCACTGCAGTACGGCAGCAACGGATGTTGTACTGGAACTGGCTATAGCCTCAAGAGAGCATGCGCGATAGTGTGTCATGCGTACTTGTTAACACTGGTACCAACATGTACTCCTAAACTTAAAATTTTGTGAATAACCAGGTGTGGCTAACGAAATTGAGGTATACGTTTTCCTGTAAGGAACAAAGATATATCGACTGTCTTAACATTTGTAATAATTTTTTGGACGTTAAAAGCGAATGGAACAATGCGTTTACTATTTTAAGCCAACCTAGCATATTCAGGATAATCATCGAACTTGAGCGTATGAGGATAACTACGAGTTTGAAATACGAGATAATCTCAGCTATTCAGCAAACGGGAGTGCTAAAAACATGGTGGCAAGGGTATAATGATTACTCCCTATAATTATGGCGGATGGAATAACGTTTGCAAACCTTCATAAACGTTTTTGTTTCTCAGCTCAGCTGGTCGTTAAGAAGGTTATTTCTGTCATATAGTAAGTGTTTAAAAATTTGCATTTCTTCCAAAATATCCAACTTCGCACCCTTCACTTCACAATGCAAGAGCTGAGTATTATCTGGAGGGTTGGGTGCATGAGCCGTTTGCACTAAGTGTTCAGTGAATGTCGAACCATGCGTGCCATCTCCAAGGGATATGTTCATTGTATCTTGTTAGTAAGGCTCCTCCTATTTGGCCATTGTAAAATTTCGGGCAATTGCGACATGTAATCTTGTAAACTCTGGATAATGACAGTTTATCTTCAGGCTTTTTTAAAAGTGTGAATCAGTTTCTTGATTGTCTTGAACCCCTGGTTCTTTAAAAAACGCGCTATTATTAAAAAAGCCTAAAGATAAATTGTCGCTATCCGGAGTTAACGAGATTACATGTGGCAATTGCCCGAAATTTTACATCGGCCAAACAGGAAGAGCCTTACTAAGAAGACACAAGGAACACATCCCTTGGAGATGGCACACGTGGTTCGACATTCACTGAACACTTAGTGCAAACGGCTCGTATACCCAATCCTCCAGATAATACTCAGCTCTTGCATTGTGAAGTGAAGGGTGCGAAGTTGGATATTTTGGAAGAAATGCAAATTTTTAAACACTTACTATATGACAGAAATAACCTTCTTAACGACCAGCTGAGCTGAGAAACAAAAACGTTTTTGAAGGTTTTCAAACGTTATTCCATCCGCCATAATTATAGGGAGTAATCATTATACCCTTGCCACCATGTTTTTAGCACTCCCGTTTGCTGAAAGCTGAGATTATCTCGTATTTCAAACTCGTAGTTACCCTCATACGCTCAAGTTCGATGATTATCCTGAATATGCTAGGTTGGCTTAAAATAGTAAACGCATTGTTCCATTCGCTTTTAACGTCCAAAAAATTATTACAAATGTTAAGACAGTCGATGTATCTTTGTTCCTTACAGGATAACGTATACCTCAATTTCGTTAGCCACAACTGGTTATTCACAAAATTTTAAGTTTAGGAGTACATGTTGGTACCAGTGTTAACAACTACACTTGACACACTATCGTGCATCCACTCTTGAGGCTATAGCCAGTTCCAGTACAACGTCCGTTGCTGCCGTACTGCAGTGGCGAAGTGGGGCCGAGTCTGTTTCCGAGATAAGTTATTGCAATATGACGATGTATTACTATATTATAGTTTTTAGTTTCTGACGTTGTCCATTATGGACAACTCGTAGTTCCTTTTATTCTGAAGAAGGTTGGGTTATCCCAACTGAAAGCTAGGTAAATCAAGGTAAACATTGGTACTGAGGCTGCTGTTAATTTAAAATTAATATTTATACAGTTGCTGACAGGGCCACGAAATGTTGAAAATATACAAAATCGTAAAGTGTTGCAGAAATAGTTAACGATCGCTTGTGTTCTCTAGTCGGAGCTTTCGTGATGTCTCAGCTTGTCTGCAAGGAAATTCTTGCACTAACAGACCTGTTTACGAAAATAGCCCAGAAAAACGCCGAATGCGTTCCTCCTGATAGTGCTAACAAGGCATCCCGTCCATCAAGTGCTACCCTTCCTGGAAGTCATGACGTCCTGCTTTCAACAAACGTCCCCGAAACGGTAAACGTTCTCACTGCTACGTAGAGGCTCCTACGTGACAGCACAAAGGGTGTCTTCTGAATGAATGTAGCATTCTGATTGGCTCTTTCTGAATTTACGCGTCAAACTGCTGTTGCTGCCGGCGTGTGAGCACTGTCTGCCATTTTTTTTTATGCAGACGAGGCTTACAGCAGCAAAACTATTTTGTGCAGATCGCCGTATTAGCAACAGTATGCAGGTCCCCATTAAGAGACTGTGAGGTATTCACAAAAAAAGTGTAACTCCCTATTATGCTGTCTGTCAGAAAAAAAGCAGAAGTTATTAATCTGTGGTGATTTCAGTGTAAACTTTCTAAGTAATTCTGATACGAAAAGTGAACTAGAAGTGTTATTAACAACATATAACTTAGAATCAGTGGTCAATTTCCCTACACATATAGCTCAAGACAGTAGCACTCTAATAGATAATGTATTTGTACAAAAAGAGGATATAAAACAAACACATGCTTTCCCTGTGGTAAATGGATTGTCAGACTATGATGCACAGCTGATTAACTTACGAAACCTAACAGAGTGTACAGTTCAGAAACTATTAAGTTAAGTTGTGAGGTTGGTCAACACGATATCTATAGAGTACTTCAGAGAAAGTTTAGGAAATGTTAAGTGGGGAGATGCATATAATGAGCCAAATGCTAATGATAAATGAAACATATTTCTTGATAAAATTATATCCCGTTTTGAACATTGCTTCCCAAAGAATATTACTAAATGAAACACCATACACTTTTTAAAGAAACCTCAGATTACTACAGGTATCAAAGAGTCTTCAGAAAGAAAAAGAAAACTGTGAGACAGCAAGAACTAGTAAAGAAGAAGAAGTAGTTTCACACCATAAAAACTACTGTAACACACTAGGAAAAGTTGTAAGGAAATCAAGAAACACGTATGTTAGAGAAGAAATTAACAACTCTGGCAATAAAATCAAATCAAAATGGAATGTTGTTAGCAGGGAGACAGGAAAAGTAACCACTGGGGTAGGTAGTACTATTAAAGAGAATGAGACCATCCTAACCAACAGTACACAAGTAGCTAATGTATATAACAACCATTTCTTAAGCATCGGAGAAAAAATTGGTGAGAATAGTTCAAAAGAAAAAGCCAGGCAGTACAGGGAAGTGTCTGTTTTGAAAAATTTTAGTCCGATTAAGTTTTACCTAACAACCTCTTGTGAAATAAGTAAAATTATTAAATCATTGAAAAATTAATGTTCTGTTAGAGTACATGGCATCTCTAATAAGATATTAAAACAATGTGGAGCAATTACAGCTGATGTTTCAAGTCACATATGTAATGCATCACTGACTCAGGGTGTTTTTCCAGACAGGTTAAAATATGCCATTGTCAGGCCACTCTACAAAAAGGGGGAAACCACAGATGTCAATAATTACCGGCCAGTATCATTGCTTACAGCATTTTCAAAAATCTTTGAGAAAGTAGTGTACTCAAGAGTGGTTAGCCATCTCAACAGTAGTGGGATACTTAGTAAATCACAGCTTGAATTTCAAAAATGCTGTTCCACTGAGACAGCAGTACACAATTTCACTGTCCACATAATAGTCTTTAAATAGTAAAATATCACCAATATGAATTTTCTGTGACTTGTCCAAAGCATTTGATGGTGTGAACCATGACATTATGTTCCAGATATTTCAATTCTATGGTATAAATGGAATATCGTATGAATGGATTAAGTCATACCTACAGAACAGGAAACAATAAGTTTCTTTGTATCGGTCAAGTGATTTAAATAAGTTTGCCACTTCATCTAACTGGGGTGAAATTACATTAGGTGTTGCACAGGGTCCAATCATGGGTCCCCTTCTGTTCTTGATATATGTGAAAGATCTCCCTTCTTATCTAAAACAAGAAGCTGAAATGAGACCGTTTGCTGATGATACAAACATCGTTATTAGTCCAGTAAAAGTAACTCCAATCGAAAACGATACAAATAAGATCTTTGGAAATGCCATTAATTGGTTTTCTGCAAAAGGGCTTTCTCCAAACTTTGAAAAAACACAGTACATCTAATTTTCTGCTGCAAAAAGTACAGTTCCTTCAATAAATATAACATATCAACAAAAGTCAGTAGACAGGGTAGAGCATCTAAGTTTTTGGGTGTACATATGGATGAGAATCTTAATTGGAAAATTCATATTTTGGATCTTCTAAAGTGCCTAGGTTCAGCAACTTTTGGAATCCGAATAATTGCCAATTATGAGTATATAGAAATTAGTAAGCTAACATACTTTGCATACTTTCACTCTCTGATGTCATATGGAATAATATTTTGGGGTAACTCAACACTTAGACAAAAAGTATTCACTGCTCAAAAGAAAGTGGTTAGAATAATGTGTGGGGTTCATATTCACACATCTTGTAGGCATCTTTTTAAAAGATTGGCAATTCTTACAACAGCCTCACAGTAAATTTACTCACTTATGAAATTTGTTTTCAACAACACAGACCAGTTTAAAAACAACAGTGACATTCATGACTATAATACCAGAAAAAAGAAAGACTTACACTATCATTTACTCAACCTATCTTTGGCACAGAAAGGGGTAAAATATGCTGCTACAAAATTTTTTGACAAATTACCAGATGAAATAAAATGTCTGATGACAGCAGTAAAAGCTTTAAAAATAAATTGAAATCATATCTGCTTGGCAACTCCTATACCATAGATGATTCTTCAATAGGAATAAATAGATCTGTTAATATAGTATATGCATGTTGTACCTCTTAAGGGAATTGGGTAAATTATAGAAATATTAATATTTAACACTGTACTGTAATATATATATATATACATATATACATTAAAAAATCTTGTATCATATGTGCATTTCTTGTGCACTTGACACATTCCACATCATAATGGCTTCTGTACTGTGCAACTGATCAATGGAACACGCAACCAACTAACTAACTAGCAAACTGGTAGTTAAACCCTGCAAAAGAGGCCTACAGATCGTCAAATACAGAAAGACACTTGCCTAACTCCCCTGCTCTGCTGTTGCGGACAGCGTGTTGAATATTACAGTGTTAAGCCAATCTCCAACCAGGCAATATATCACCATGCACCGTGTCGATGTAGTAAACATATGATTTGTATCCTGTGCCATACAAAATCGCCACTTCTGCATCACGCATATAGCTATCGACTGCCAGACACTCATACATATGCTGCAGAGACAGACAGCGTAAGCACATGCACCATATGTACACTTCACAGCACTAGATATTACCTGCAAGCTTGGGTGGTCATCCACTGCAGCGGACCGAAGCCTCTCTCCAAGCTGTTGTACAAAGTCAGGGTCGTTTCTCCTCGGCACAAAGGCGTTACTGTTTTTGGCCCCATCGTTCTTGCTTCCTTGCTTTCTACACCCATCTCCAGACTCTGGGATTACAAGAACGTATGTATTGTCACATGGTGTGCCAGAATATCATACCATTTTCGCGGTACTTCACGATATCAAGCACTTAGCAGTATGCTACCGATCGCTTGCACCATACAGTTACGAAGATATAGACTGTAAATTATTTCTCTAGAAACCCGAAACTTTGTGAGGTGGAGCATGCTGTAAGCCACTGAGTAGCCAGAAACTTATCTCGTCTGCGAAAACCTTTTTGTCAAAACGCGAAAAAAAGGAAACTGATAATTCTACTGGTGAATACCGATGTCAGTGATTATAAAGTCAACTAACGTGTTTCTCATGTCTAGAGAACCAGCAAACGTCGCTTCCACCCGTCTTTCACCTGCTAGGTGCACACACCACAGCGGTTGTTTTCTCAACCAAATGTTGTTGTTGTTGTTGTTGTGGTCTTCAGTCCTGAGACTGGTTTGATGCAGCTCTCCGTGCTACTCAGTCCTGTGCAAACTTCTTCATCTCCCAGTACCTACTGCAGTCTACATCCTTCTGAATCTGATAAGTGTATTCATCTCTTGGTCTCCCTCTACGATTTTTACTCTCCACGCTCCCCTCCAGTACCAAATTGGTGATCCCTTGATGCCTCCGAACATGTCCTACCAACCGATCCCGTCTTCTAGTCAAGTTGTGTCACAAACTCCTCTTCTCCCCAATTCTATTCAATACCTCCTCATTAGTTATGTGATCTACCCATCAGCATTCTTCTGTAGCACCACATTTCGAAAGCTTCTATTCTCTTCTTGTCTAAATTATTTATCGTCCATGTTTCACTTCCATACATGGCTGCACTCCATACAAATACTTTCAGAAACGACTACCTGACACTTATATCAATACTCTATGTTAACAAATTTCTCTTCTTCAGAAACGCTTTCCTTGCCATTGCCAGTCTACATTTTATATCCTCTCTACTTCGACCATCATCAGTTATTTCGCTACCCAAATAGTAAAACTCCTTTACTACTTTAAGTGTCTCATTTCCTAATCTAATTGTCTCAGCATGACCCGAGTTAACTCGACTACATTACATTATCCTCGTTTTGCTTTTGTTGATGTCCATCTTATATCCTCTTTTCAAGACACTATCCATTCCGTTCAACTGCTCTTCCAAGTCCTTTGCTGGCTCTGATAGAATTACAATGTCATCGGCGAACCTCAAAGTTTGTATGTCTTCTCCATGGATTTTAATACCTACTCCGAACTTTTCTTTTGTTTCCTTTACTGCTTGCTCAATATACAGATTGAGTAGCATCGGGGAGAGGCTACAAGCCTGTCTCACTCTCTTCCCAATCACAGCCTTTCGCTCCCTGTATTTTACCCCTGCCACCTTTAGAATTTGAAAGAGAGTACTCCAGTCAACATTGTCAAAAGCTTTCTCTAAGTCTACAAATGCTAGAAACGTAGGTTTGCCTTTCCTTAATCTAGCTTCTAAGACACGTCGTAGGATCGGTATTACCTCACGTGTTCCAACATTTTTACCGAATCCAAACTGATTTTCCCCGAGGTCGGCTTCTACCAGTTTTTCCATTCGTCTGTAAAGAATTCGCGTTAGCATTTTGCAGCTGTGACTTATTAAACTGATGGTTCGGTAATTTTCACATCTGTCAACACCTGCTTTCTTTGGGATTGGAATTATTATATTCTTCTTGAAGTCTGAGGGATTTTCGCCTTTCTCATACATCTTCCTCACCAGATGGTAGAGTTTTGTCAGGACTGGCTCTCCCAAGGATGTCAGTAGTTCTAATGGAATGTTGTCTACTCCCGGGGCCTTGTTTCGACTTAGGTCTTTCAGTGCCCTGTCAAATTCTTCACGCAGTATCATATCTCCCATTTCATCTTCATCTGCCTCCTCTTCCATTTCCATGATATTGCCCTCAAGAACATCGCCTCTGTATAGACCCTCTATATACTCCTTCCACCTTTCTGCTTTCCCTTCTTTGCTTAGAACTGGATTTCCATCTTAGCTCTTCACATTCATGCAAGTGGTTCTCTTTTCTCCAAAGGTCTCTTTAATTTTCCTGTAGGCAGTATCTATCTTAGCCCTCGTGAGATAAGCCTCTACATCCTTACATTTGTCCTCTAGCCATCCCTGCTTAGCCATTCTGCACTTCCTGTCGATATCATTTTTGAGACGTTTGTATTCCTTTTTGCCTGCTTCACTTACTGCATTTTTGTATTTTCTCCTTTCATCAATTAAATTCAGTATCTCTTCTGTTGCCCAAGGATTTCTACTAGCCCTCGTCTTTTTACCTACTTGATCCTCTGCTGCCTTCACTATTTCATTCCTCAAAACTATCCATTCTTCTTCTACTGTATTTCTTTCCCCCATTCCTGTCAATTGTTCCCTTATGCTCTCCCTGAAACTCTGTACAACCTCTGGTTCTTTCAGTTTATCCAGGTCCCATCTCCTTAAATTCCCACCTTTTTGCAGTTTCTTCAGTTTTAATCTACAGTTCATAACCAATAGATTGTGGTCAGAGTCCACATCTGCCCCTGGAAATGTCTTACAATTTAAAACCTGGTTCCTAAATCTCTGTCTTACCATTATATAATCTATCTGAAACCTGTCAGTATCTCCAGGCTTCTTCCATGTATACAACATTCTTTTATGATTCCTGAACCAAGTGTTAGCTATGATTAAGTTGTGCTCTGTGCAAAATTCTACCACCCGGCTTCCTCTTTCATTTCTTACCCCCAATCCATTTTCACCTACTACGTTTCGTTCTCTCCCTTTTCCTACTATCGAATTCCAGTCACCCATGACTATTAAATTTTCATCTCCCTTCACTATCTGAATAAATTATTTTATTTCATCATACATTTCATCAATCTCTTCGTCATCTGCAGAGCTAGTTGGCATATAAACTTGTACTACTGTAGTAGGCGTGGGCTTCGTGTCTATCTTGGCCACAATAATGCGTTCACTATGCTGTTTGTAGTAGCCTACCCGCACTCCTATTTTTTTATTCTATATTAAACCTACTCCTGCATTACCCCTATCTGAGTTTGTATTTATAACCCTGTATTCGCTTGACCAAAAGTCTTGTTCCTCCTGCCACCGAACTTCACTAATTCCCACTATGTCTAACTTTAACCTATCCATTTCCCTTTTTAAATTTTCTAAGCTACCTGCCCGATTAAGGTTCAAATGGCTCTGAGCACTATGCGACTTAGCATCTTAGGTCATCAGTTCCCTAGAAGTTAGAACTACTTAAACCTAACTAACCTAAGGACGTCACACACAACCATGCCCTAGGCAGGATTCGAACCTGCGACCGTAGCAGTCCCGCGGTTCCGGACTGCAGCGCCTAGAACCGCACGGCCACCGCGGCCGGCGCCCGATTAAGGGATCTGACATCCCACACTCCGATCCGTAGAACGCCAGTTTTCTTTCTCCTGATAACGACGTCCTCCTGAGTAGTCCCCGCCCGGAGATCCGAATGGCGGACTATTTTACCTCCGGAATATTTTACCCAAGAGGACGTCATCATCATTTAATCATACAATAAAGCTGCATGCCCTCGGGGGGGGGGGGGGGGGGGAAATGATTCAAATGGCTCTGAGCACTATGGGACTTAACATCGATGGTCATCAGTCCCCTAGAACTTAGAACTACTTAAACCTAACTAACCTAAGGACAGCACACAACACCCAGCCATCACGAGGCAGAGAAAATCCCTGACCCCCGCGGGAATCGAACCCGGGAACCCGGGCGTGGGAAGCGAGAACGCTACCGCACGTCCACGAGATGCGGGCCCTCGGGAAAAATCACGACTGTAGTTTCCCCTTGCTTTCAGCCATTCGCAGTACCACAACAGCAAGGCCGTTTTGGTTAGTGTTACAGGGCCAGAGCAGTCAATCATCCAGACTGTTGCCCCTGCAACTACTGTGGTTGCACCTACGGTACGGTTATCTGTATCGTTGAGGCACGCAAGGCTCCCCACCAACGGCAAGGTCCATGGTTCATGGGAGGGCTCAACCAAATAAAGGTGGGAAATGTGCAGAAGCAGTCAATCGGACAATTTACAAGGGAGGGTTTAATGGGTCAGCGCAAACACACGTCCATATTGAATCTTCTCAGATTGCCACATACAACACACGCGATCACGAAGGCTATCCAACACGTAATGAGTATTAGTTCGCTATTCAGTCGTCTAGGGGAAACAGAATTACGTCACCTACATTTCTGTACCCCAACCCATCTTTCGATTAGGATGGCTCCTGCTGTGACTCATTCCCGCCACAAGTTACCGGCCCCACGCGCCACGCACCCCTAGACAGAATCGTCCTAGGGAACCGGCTGCATATGTATTTGATCACTGTTCTTACTATTAAATATTACGATAGAAGTCTCTTATGTTACATTCGACAACGAGGGAAGTAGCGGAAATACCCCTGCTGACGGCAGTGACTCTGGAAATAGAGATATCTGTACCATTCTTATGACTTGACACACTTTTCAAGTAAAAAAAAAAAAAAAAAAAATTCGTTCCCTTTGCTACCGCAGTATTCCACGTCAAATCCATACCTTCCTTATGACTGGACATAGTAATACCTTCCTTACAACTGGAGATAATCATTTCCCTTGCACATGTCGGAACACACATACACATAGTTCATAAGCCTGATGCTCAAGGCGAACATATCATGCATCCCCAACTACTAAGTACAATACTTCGCTAATAACTGATTGCTGGCGATACAAAACAATACTGAGCAAAAATCTGCGATGGGTGGACATGTCTCATAAGCTTTTCCTGCGAGTGGTACCACCGTGTTTTAGAAAGAGATGTGTAATTGTCTTACAAGCTGCCAGATGTTAAAAACACGATCGAGACGATCATGTTACTGTCTCGCATCTACACATGCTCACAAGTATCCATGTTAAAACTATAATGGCTTAAGCTATAATGGCTTTATAAATCGAGGTACTTACTGCATTACCTCTGACTGATGTGGTTTTTACATACCAATACCGCGACACTGTATATAAATGGTTAGCGCTGGAGTATATATTATGAGACCAACAGTGCGGTTACACGTCGCTGACAGTGCAACCTTGTAATAAAATTACCGAATTTAGAAAGTGATTCGGCAAAGAAACATGGTATGAAGCCGGTATTTGCAACTCCCTCATGCTGCCGCTAAATATTTCTCCAGTATTTGTAACACATTCTGTCTCGATGCCACGTCAGAGGTTTGGTGATACATCCACTGGGTTGTAGGCGATGGTTGACTGAGAAGGATCACAAACAGTAGATGGTGTGCTGATTGAGGTCGTAAGAAATGTACACTAGCTTTTCATATCTCTGATGCTACACTTTCCGGTAGAAATGATGTCTTTCCATTCAACCACATACCTGCATTGGATCCCATGGAGAAGTCTTTTAATGATTATAGCCACTAGTGAATCACATTTCTGGCAATCTCATATCTCGAAATGAGTCACCTTTTTCGAACCTATCTGCTACAGAAAAATTTTAGATAGTCCCTATGCCCTTGGCAACGGCCTTGCCGCAGTGGATACACCGGTTCCCGTCAGATCACCGAGGTTAAGCGCTGTCGGGCTTGGCCGGCACTTGGATAGGTGACCATCCGGGCCGGCATACACTGTTGCCATTTTTAGGGGTGCACTCAGCCTCCTGATGCCAATTGAGGAGCTACTCAACCGAATAGTAGCGGCTCTGGTCAAAGAAAACCGTCATAACGACCGGGAGAGCGATGTGCTGACCACATTCCCTTCCTATCCGCGTCCTCACTGAGGATGACACAGCGGTCGGATGGTCACGATGGGCCACTTGTGGCCTGAAGACGGAGTGCTGTGCCCCTTGCAACTGCTGCAGTTTCTGCAGCTTTGCACATCTGATCGTTCCAATTTAAATCGGAACTGAGCAGAAGTCGGAGAGAACTGTATCTACAACCTTCTGCAACCCACGTAGAAACAGAGTGACCTGAGTTAGTGCGACAGGACCGTGTTTTTTCCATTCTGTGGAAATGGGAACATCATCTACATCTGCATCTACATACATACTCCGCAATCCACCATACGTTGCGTGGCGGAGGGTACCTCGTACCACAACTAGCATCTTCTCTCCCTGTTCCACTCCCAAACTGTGGAATACTGCTTATATGCCTCTGTACGAGCCCTAATCTCTCATATCTGATCTTTGTTGTCTTTCCGCGAAATATACGTTGGCGGCAGTAAAATTGTACTGCACTCGGCCTCAAATGCTGGTTCTCTAAATTTCCTCAGTTGCGATTCACGAAAAGAACGCCTCCTTTCCTCTAGAGACTCCCACCCGAGTTCCTGAAGCATTTCCGTAACACTCGCGTGATGATTAAACCTACCAGTAGCAAATCTAGCAGCCCGCCTCTGTATTGCTTCTATGTCCTCCCTCAATCCGACCTGATAGGGATCCCAAACGCTCGAGCAGTACTCAAGAATAGGTCGTATTAGTGTTTTATAAGTGGTCTCCTTTACAGATGAACCACATTTTCCCAAAATTCTACCAATGAACCGAAGACGACTATCCGCCTTCCCCACAACTGCCATTACATGTTTGTCCCACTTCATATCGCTCTGCAATGTTACGCCCAAATATTTAATCGACGTGACTGTGTCAAGCGGTACACTACTAATGGAGTATTCAAACATTACAGGATTCTTTTTCCTATTCATCTGCATTAATTTACATTTATCTATATTTAGAGTTTGCTGCCATTCTTTACACCGATCAAAAATCCTGTCCGAGTCATCTTGTATCCTCCTACAGTCACTCAACGACGACACCTTCCGTTAGCTCCGATAACAATGTACGATGTGATAGGTCAGTGCCAAACAAAGCCTGCTCATGCAATACGAGGTAGTATAAAGGACAGTATGGGAACTCGGAGAAGGACGAGGATTTTGCAACTGCATTGTGGTGTATCCATTAATTACATACAGGCACTGCAGTCTGATACGGATCTGCATCCCTCAGGGCAAATTCACGTCTATCACCCTAACATGCTATCACTGTTATTCTGTACCATATAACAGAGAAAAAATAAAAGCTGGACTAAAATGGCTCTGAGCACTATGGGACTTAACTACTGAGGTCATCAGTCCCCTAGAACTTAGAACTACTTAAACCTAACTAACCTAAGGACATCACACACATCCATGCCCGAGGCAGGATTCGAACCTGCGACCGTAGCGGTCACGCGGTTCCAAACTGACGCGCTTAGAACCGCACGGCCACACCGGCCGGCTAAAGCTGGACTAATTTCGTCCCAAACAGAACTCGATAAGATGTTTAGCGCATCTCTCTCCTCCCATATATCGAAAACGAATACTGTCTGTGTGCTAGCATCGAGCACGTGTGATGATCCTACTAAATGCACAAATCAAAAAATGCTTTGCATCATCCTGGTTCCTAGAGCTCCTGAAGATAGATGTGGACTGTGGAGATTGTATTATCTACACAGTCCCTTTGACTGTTCAGAAATGTCACTAAACCTGCCCAAAGATATAAACACCATGCATGAGTAGCGCCTATTAAGCATAGGGGGTCCTACAGCCGATCAGTTCCAGTCATTCCACCAGGAAGGAGGTACACGGCTCGCGTTGTCTGTAGTTCAACCATGCCCAGATGGTCAATTGGCATCACGTTCTCTTCACTGATGAGTGTCGCATATGCCTTCAACCAGACATTCGTCGGAGACTTGTTTGGAGGCAACCCGGTCAGGCTGAACACGTTAGACACACTGTCCAGAGAGTACAGCAAGGTGGAAGTTTCCTGCTGTTTTGGGGTGGCATTTGCTTGTGGTCATGGAAGGCGCTGTAACGGCTGTATGATACGTGACTGCCATCCTCCGACCAATAGTGCAATCATATCGGCAGCATATTGGCGAGGTATTCGTCTTCATGGACGACAATTCGCGCCCCCATCTTGCACATCTTGTGAATGACTTCCTTCAGGATAACGACATCGCTCGACTAGAGTGCCCAGTTTGCTCTCCAGACATGAACCCTATCGAACATTCCTGGGATGCACTGAAAAGGGCTGTTTATGGATGAAGTGACCCACCATCCAGTCTGAGGGATCTACGCTGAATCGCCGTTGAGGAGTGGGACAATCTAGACCAACAGTGCCTTAATGAACTTGTGGATAGTATGCACGACGAGTACAGGGATGCATCAATGCAAGAAGATGTGCTACTGGGCATTAGAGGCACCGGTATGTACAGCAGTGTGGGCCACCACCTCTGAAGGTCTCGCTGTGTTTTGCTACAACATGTAATGTGTGGTTTTCATGGGCTATAAAAAGGGCGGAAATGATGTTTATGTTGATTTCTATTCCAATTTTCTGTACAGGTTCCGGAACTCTCGGTACCGAGTTGATGCAAACCTTTTTTATGTGTATATAAAGGTATTGATCCACTGTACAGACAAGTGTAAAGTTGGATCGCCTGTACTGTAGGAGGGTGACCGTATCCCACAAAATATACTATAAGCCGCAAGAGACGCTTCCAGTGACCCTGTGTCGTTGTTTGAAACATTGTTTTTTTTCTACTGTAACACGCTTTGTACACTGCCATACATTTTGTTTTTTCCGCCGCAAGTACGATGTCTATGTCAGGTTCTAAACTGACATTAACGCGTTCTGAACCATTGCCTCTCACAGAAAACTAGACGTCGCACGGTGTAAATCATGTTGTTGCTGCTGCTACCATAAAACACCAGACACGCTGGATGATTTTAAATGAAAGGCAATTACAACATAAGGAAACTGGAAGAGTTTGGCGGCGTTGTGGAGCGTTTCCAAACTGCTTGAAGCAAAACAAGCGTTGTATCGTGTGTGAGATATAGAGACGAGCGAGTGTGCCGGGACTTACCCCAGTTCACTGCTAATAGCGCCACGTCACCTCAACGCGTCTGCACGTAGCGCGCAAGTATTGCAGCACAATTAAGTATTAATTAAAAGTCAAAATTTCCATTTAAAACTTTGTATACATATATTTTATTGTAGCAACGTTTCAAATATCAAGACTTTATGTACTTGGACTTGATAGTTTCCGTAAACATGCAATTTTAAGAAGCAAACAAGTGGCACTAAATAATATTGCTAGAAAGTCAGAATTTGGTCAGAATGTGCCTGTTGAGTTCGTAAATAACTGGTGCAGTTTCAAAGCTAAAGAACGAAAATTAAGACTGGAATCCACGTTTTTAAGAAAAATGGAAGGTGCTAAAAACTGGACTTAGGCAAGTAAAAATTTGTTGTGTGCTTCATTTCACCATAAAAATTATAGCTAAGAGACCACGTTAAGCTACCTCTTATAGCTTTTTAGTAATGAAGTGAAAACAAATTTTGTAACTAAAATATACCGAATTGTAGTAGTTTAAGTACCTGTAATTTTAATGATAGAAAGTTTTGGTTAAAGCAGATGATAAAACCTACTAAATAACTGAGCTATACCAAATTTTATAGTTGTAGTGTAAATAAGAGCCAATACTAGCTCTAGTACAGTTATGGTTCAGAAGTAACGATCCACTGTTAGTTCCACGCTAAAAATGGTTGAAGACGAAGTTTTTATTCAAGCTACCTGAAACTTTTTCTGTGCTTTCAAGTAACTTATCTAAATACATGTAAAAATTAAGAAGCTTCTGAATTAATAACTATGTTATTAAAGATTGTGTGTCCGAGAAAGCGGTCGTTCTGAGGCCGCTGCCGCGTGTTTTGGCATTAGACAACAGCTGTCCCTTCGGCCGTCCGCTGCGTTATCTATATAAATATAGCCCCAGAGGCAGTAGGAAGATTCCTTTCTCACACGATCGCTGTAAGATCCACATCTGTTAAACGTCGGATCACGCTCTGCCTCGGATGATGTCAGACTGTGACAAATCTCATTTTGGCAGTAAAAACAGATAGTGGACTCGCGAGGACTGTACACCGTCCTGGATCGCTTAGAATTAGCTAAAGTAACTGTTAGTGTGCTGTCCATGATAATTACAAATCTGGGTGGCATGTGGTGACTATTATTTCCAATTTTGTGGCAGGCATTTATTTTGAACATTTATTTCAAACATTCATTTGAGTATTATTAGTCAGGGCGAAAGACAATCTGGCAGGAACGTACTATTGAGGTCGCCTCTGAACTGCTAGTTGTGCTATTTATGATATAAAGATTTACTGACAATTAAACATAGTGAATTGCAAAGTGTTGTATGTGAGAGACTTTACTCAATATATGTACGAACTTAAACTTTATACTTTCATTTAAAAATCATAGTCCTGATCCCGCTAAGTAGGAGAATGAAAACATTTCTTTCAGTGGGCTGAACCAGAATGTGGCTGTGCAGACTGGAAACTAAGGTCAGTATGTTTCCCTTCGCTTTCTGGGTGACCACAAAATTAGTTGCCAGGTTCGTATGAGAAAGATGGCATACTAAACAACCTTCTCTGCCTCGTGATGACTGGGTGTTGTGTGATGTCCTTAGGTTAGTTAGGTTTAAGTAGTTCTAAGTTCTAGGGGACTGATGACCATAGATGTTAAGACCCATAGTGCTCAGAGCCGTTTGAACCGTTTTTGAACTAAACAACCGTTGTCACTAAGTAATTTTACCCGCCGCCTCACATGCTGTCCGAAGGTGATTGACGACCTCTACATTTAAACTCATCTGACACAGTGACGGGATAGCTGAATACTCTGTGTTCCGTTTCGATTGATTCCTAATATTGCAGTCATGTGTGCGATCACTGTTTCAGCGCTAGCCATCTTCAGAAGGTGTTGCCTCTCCACCAGAACTCTTTCTCCATCTCAAACAAGCGATGTCAGTCAATCATTATGTGGTAACCAACAGCATACCAGTGAACGGATGGGATGGAAAAAACACCGTCGATGTACTGTAATAATAAGCATCACAGTTGATAGTGTGAACAATTTTAGCAATTTTACGGTAATTTCAACACCGACCAGTGATGCAACAGCATGCTTCCCTATTTCAGTACCATCGCTAAACCGTCTCTTCTCTACTTTGCGAATATCGTTGCGAATGTAGATAGATGATTGCGCAGTACGTCTATTCATTGTTAATTCTCGAATATATACATCATCAAAGTATACCAGACAGCGATCTACATATTTCTTGCACCTCGAGCATAGTGCTTAATTTCCGATCTTTCTTTCTGTTTATGGGAGACACAGAGCATTCTCGGCGTCTTATGGTAAAATTAGAGAGTGAAACACCCTCCTCACACTGTCATTGACCAATCCGCCCTGCAGCACCGTTACCAATTTAATCTGCAACCGACCAGAAGTAGGCCGCTACACTCCAAGTCTCGTGAATGAATGGAGCTTGCCGAGTCCTCACCCATCCAAGTTCACAAGATTTCTCGAGATGCGCCCATGTCGAGGAGGTTAGCACTCCTTATCAATGTATAGTAATAGATTTCAAAGTGTGGGGATGTAATAGCAGACGGTTAAGAAGAAAAAGAAACTGATGGTTTTTATGCATGTTGGAGCTCCAGATGGATGGGTTTCAAAGCATTTTACGTAAATCAACCACGCTATCAATTTTAAAATATTGTTCGAGTGTCAGGGATCAGTACCAGGAGGATATTGGTAAAAGAGAACAAAAACACATGCATTCCTAGGGCTACATGTTTCTGCACTCAAGGTAAGCTATAATGTTAGATCGCTTCAGTATCCGACCTACTAGTCGTGTGGAATGCAGCGCTGTTAATATTCCAATGTAAGAAATATATTTCCAGCACATGACATACATCCTTCTTGCAGGTTTCACTACGATAAACAAAGTGTAAAATGAAAAAAAAAACTACTTCCTTAAAATATTGATTGTGTGTTATACGTGTACAATGTAGCTTTCCAGAGATGTATAGCGTCCACTGTTCATCCAATCATGGTTCAGAAATTATACTATGCTCGCATCAGTCCTTTATAAAATGATCGTTAGTAACAGAGAATACCGCTCCGAAGGAAACAGATAAACGCATAGCAGAGGCATTCGACATGTGAAATTACTCGTCATGCCACCACTAACTCTGTAAACAGGACGTCTGTCAAATAGATGTATACACAGGGAGTGTAATGCCTTCCAAACACCAATCGCTAACTTAGAATTATCTTAGTTATGAAACTGAAGTCTTGATTATATACCCAATATGCGACAGAGGAATGGAGTACATCACATAAATCATCGTTCGTGTAGAGGAATGTTTCTAAACAGGATGGTCACGTTTCATCACACATGAAACGGAAGTCTTCTGATGACTGAGAGGTTTGCTGTCAATGATAGCAAGTAGATAGTGCTCTGAGTCACACACAGAACACGTGGTTGCACACGAGTCGAACACAGGCTATGTCACACGACTGATGCATCCTGACAGAACAACGGAAAAAATGGTCAAATGACCTACAGCAGCATCTCCCTCCCTCTCTAGAATGCAACATCAGTCTCCCATTAAAATGTGCTTCCTTACAGCTCCATCTCAACCAAACACCTCATCCACTCTCTGTCATCCTTTAACGCAGATACATGAAAGTTTAGAGCAAATGGTTTTCTGCTTTCCTGGAAAGCATCAAATAGAGTAGTCAACTCTTGTATGTAACTGTTACCTCAATAGACATACAGTAGAATGCTGCCTCGACTCAGAAAAAAGTGACTGTTTCTCTGTTTCTTGGCACTTCCATGTCAACATTGTCTCGCATTCCTCTTGCTGTCACATCCATGTACAAGAATTTTCCTGCGCAAGCCAAACGACACGCAAGTACTTCCAAAATTTCTCCACATTTCGGTGTATTTTCCCTCAGTTTATACATATTTTCTGTGATTTTCATAATTCTATCGATTTTATATCACTTCTACCCATGCGATCATGACATCACTTCTCGTTCCTTGTTCTAAAATTGCTTGTAAATGTAGTACAGCTACCAACACCTAGCGCAAATGCATAATTTTTCTGATTGGGCGGCATAGTATAGCACTGTAGTCGATTGCATCCAGTCGCCTCCACCAACATATTCCACATTTGCAGTGCGTTTGCTTAGCTTTCTGTATGTCTGCATATGTGCATATGTCGCGGATGCCTCCCAGGACCCACTGTGGAACTAAGTTAGCGTTCAGGTGTGGATCTGCCATGCGTTTTTTTTTTTTTTTTAATTTTTTGGAGCAGTGCTGGGATGCGGATACTCAATACGCCATATCCAGGATAGGGTGTGAAGGTGGATCCCCCATGCACAATGTCCGAAGCGATGTTGGGATGCAGATACATAATATACCACATCCAAGTTAGCATTCGAGTATGGATCTGCCGTGCATTATACATCGAGAGCGTTGTTCAGAGGCGGATCCGCTACATGTCACATCTGCGACAGGGCTCGTAGGTGGACCAACCACGAGTTACATCTGAAGATGTGTTCTATGTTCGAAGTTGGGTCCTGGGGGCCATCTGCACATTTCCTGCCTTTATTTGGTTGAGAAAACATCGATTGTAGTGTGTGCATCTAGCAGGTGAAAGACTGCTAAAAGGCACGTTTGCTAGTTTTCTAGACATGAGGAACACCTTAGTTGACCTTGTAAATTATAAGGATTATTTGGAATCTGCTATATCACTGACATCAGTATTCACGAGTGGACTTACAAGTTTCCTCTATTTTTTTTCAAGTTTTCACGTAAAGGACTTTGCAGATGAGATAAGTTTCTAGTTACTCAGTGGTTTACAGCATGCTATAGAAATTATTTCCAGTCTATATCATCGGAATTATAGGGTGCAAGCAATCGGTAGTATACTGCTAAGTGCTAGATATCGAGAAGTATTGCGAAAATGGTATGATATTCTGGCACACCATATGAAAATATATATGTTTTTGTAATCCTAGACTCTGGAGATGGGTGTAGAAAGCAAGGAAGCAAGCAGGTTGGGGCCAGAAACAGTAACACCTCTGTGCCGAGGGGAAACGACCCCAACTTTGTACAACATTTCAGAGAGTGACTTTGGTCTGCTGCAGCGGGTGACTGCCCGACCTCACGGGAAATATCAAGTGATGTGAGGTGTATATATGGTGCATGTGCTTATGCTGTCTGTCTTCGCGGTGTATGTACGAATATTTGGTAGTCGATAGCTATACACATGATGCAGAAGGGGTAATTTTCTGTAGCACAGGATACGAATCTTATGTTTACTACATTGACATGGTACACGGTGATATATTGACTGGTTGAAGATCTGTTTCATGCTGTAATATTCAAGCTTCCATCCCCAGCAAAAGGGCAGTGTAATTAAGCAAGTGTCTTTCCGTAGACCTCTTCTGCAGGGTTTAACTGTCAGTGCAATATGGCGATCTGTACAAAATAATTTTGCTTCTGAATGTCTCGTCTGCATAAAAAAACGGAGGACAGTGCTCCTGCACCGGCAGCAGCAGCAGTTTGGCGGGTACATTCAGTAAGAGCCAATCAGAATGCTCCATTCATTGAGAAGACACCCTTTGTGCTGGGATGTAGGAGCCTCTACATAGCAGTGAGAATGTTTACCGTTTTGGAGACGTTTGTTGCTAACAGGACGTCACGATTTCCAGAAAGACTAACACGTGGTGGATAAGGAGCCTCGTTAGAACCGCCAGGAAGAATGCATTCGGCGTTATTCTGGACTATTTTCGTAAACACGTCTTGTTAGGACAAGAATTTCCATGCACACAAGCTGAGACATCACAAAAGCATCTACTACAGCAACAGAAGCGACCGTTAACTATTTCTGCTACGCTTTACGATTTCAGTGAAGGGCTGATTTGTGATAGATGGGCTCTGCCTGTAGGAGTATCAGGAAGAATGCATTCGATGTTATTCTGGACTATTTTCGTTATGAGTTTCTGAAATTTGCAGAAGATTTCTACAATGCATCCACAGGGAGACTTGGCTGGTATTTAGATAGACATGTGGCATCAGTATAATCCTCACAGCCTTTTAGCTGCGCTTGAGATGGTGAATCACTCAGCAATTAGGTCTTCATTGGACCGCAGGTACAAAGGCATCGCGCCAGCAACGGTAAACACGTGCAGGCGGCCCAGAGGTGTCTCGCTGGGTAGTCTGGCGTGAGCGCCTGGGGACACTGTAGGGAGCAGTTTGCTGAAACGTTGCGGTTGACGATAGTTCGAAAGCGTTTTTATGTGCAATGAGTGTTTGTGCACTGCATTATTTCCGGCTGTTTAAGCCTTGTGAGTGTGTTTGCAGAGCATTATACATGCATCACTTTTTGGCAATTTTATGTGAGTGAATGTGTCTGTTGCATTATTTTGTGAACAGATCTGTAAGCTGTCCAATGCATTATTTCTACAGTTTATAATTAGTGAGCATTTATGCAGAGCATTTTACATGCATTATTTTGACAATTCACGAATTGTTTGTATGTCTGTAAATCAGTATACTGCATTATTTCGGTGATTTATGAGTAGTTTGCAGGTCTGTAGGCTATTTAGTGGGACCCCAAACACTTCAGGGCAAATGTCTTGTGTCAGTGTAATAAATAAACTATATGAAATCCGTGGCTAAATAAATTGTTCCAAAATAAAGTACACTCCTTCCTCTCTCCAGCAGCTGGACACAGACTCAGTCCTTTTCCCACCATTTTTCCCCAGACCGCCATGGGACGTCAGTGCCCTCTGGTGGCAGTATGTTGTACTAGGTCAGTTGGACTCCGGAATTCATGGTGAACACACTGGATGGAGCTACTGCCTATGACAACTCAAAGTTTAAATAAACACTGCATGCAAAGTAAAGACTTAGGTTCATCCTATCTAGCAGCCCAGCACAGGCTGAGTCCTTTTCCCATCAATTTCAAGGAAGAGGTGGCAGTCGGATGACTTTGGTTAGTGGAGGTAACCCAAGTGACCCTTCTTCCTGCCGCTTTCTTAGGTTAGCGGAGATAGGCTAAGTACCCTTTTTTCCCCACAAAAATTTGAACTTCCCACCATTTTATTAGGGCGGGGGAAGGGAGGGGGTTAGGATAGTGGAGTTGGCCGAATTGACCTATTTTCCTGCCAAAACTTGTTCTTCCTGCCATGACATCATTGGGACGTTTCCATGAATACAGACGCCAACTTGGATCCGCTACCGCCGCGCGGGATTAGCCGAGCGGTCTTGGCGCTGTTGTCATGGACTGTGCGGCTGGTCCCGGCGGAGGTTCGAGTCCTCCCTCGGTCATGGGTGTGTGTGTTTGTCCTTAGGATAATTTAGGTTAAGTAGTGTGTAAGCTTAGGGACTGATGACCTTAGCAGTTAAGTCCCATAAGATTTCACACACATTTGAACATTTTTTTGGATCCGTTACCATGAATATATTTGGCAACAATGGAATGTGGGTGGCAACAGCTTT
Source organism: Schistocerca piceifrons (assembly GCF_021461385.2). NCBI lineage: Eukaryota > Metazoa > Arthropoda > Insecta > Orthoptera > Acrididae > Schistocerca > Schistocerca piceifrons. The sequence continues at coordinate 268,168,132 of NC_060141.1, forward strand.
GTTGCACTACTACTATCCAGATTTGCTGGACTTCAGAAGAACAGCATTATTGAAGGGGATTTTAGGTATATTAACCATGGATGTAAAAGCATGCTGACCGACAAAGGTGAGATCACTCTATGGAGAAGGTGTTATTTAATGAGAATAAAGTCAGCACACCAGGAAGGTAGGAAAATTTATTACTTGGCCGAGATCTGACTAAATGCAGGTCATAAGCAAAATAAAATCTGGATAGATGATTCAATATCATCGCCTAAGGACACTTTTCTGTCTAGGTTGCCTACAGGAAATATTGAGACCGTCACCATTATGGACCTTCCTGTACTGACATCCTGCCAAGACTCAATTTTGTCCCCATTTTGCAAAACACTGTTACGAGCTTGGCTCAGGTACTGAAGTAACGCCATCTTTTAGCGCAATATATAAGGCCAGCCTCAGTTAGTTTTTTTATGTCAAGTTTATGTTGACATGGTCGCCTCACAGATGGTATTGCGTGTTGGCATACCCTGTATCGATGATGCAAGCACCTCCTTCATTAGCGCCATTATTTGAGAAAATACCAGACTTCTCCAGTAGTAAGGATCTGGAACTATTTAAATAGCGCCACACAGAAGAATTGGGCAGTTCCTATTGGAATAGCGATCTGATGAAACGATTCTTTCTAAACGAACAACAAGTGCAAGTTTGCCAGTTTAACTACAAGTTTTATAAATACATAAAAGGGAAAAAAGACTGGCTTGCAACTTCATGTGAGTGAATGATCCCTGGAATGAATGAGGTCAAGCTAGGATGTGTTTTAGCGATGGGCAATCCTGATTGGCAATGTTACTTTTTTCACACATATGTATCGATTATAAGGATGAGATTCTCCTACTATTTTCAATGATCTCCTCTGGTTTGTGTGACATCTAACCAATATTGAAGTGAGACACTACCCATGCAGAAATCAACGGCAGGTAGAGGGCAGTGAGAGAGGACAAGTTACTCTCTCATCTATTTTTCGTATATGGACAATTATTAAAGATTTTGTTACAACCTTACACACCTTGAGCGAGACTCTAGAAAGTTAACGACCTAAGCAGATGTTGCTGAAGTCTGGTAGGGCACTAAAAGCAAGAGGTATTTTTATGGTTCTTAGCTCACAGAAACGGCATGTTGGAAGCTGAACGCAATTGGCGGTGAGCCCATCCCACACTAAATCTTGCCGAACAGGTTCACAGCCGTACAGGGTAGACAGAGCAGCCCCTGTCGAGACACCAGAACAGTGTTCTACCTGCGTGGCTCCAGCAGAAGGCTGGGCTGGGGCGACGGACTGAAGAGATGCGTCTGCACAGTGGAGTCGTAAACCAGGCATTGTGTGCAGAGCCACAATAAATATTCACAAGTTCTCGTGTTCACCAATACTGCAAATTGGCGTGTGACCCACTTCCACCGGCCGCCTCAGTCGTATTAGAAACTCTTAAAAATGGTTCAAATGGCTCTGAGCACTATGGGACTTAACATCTGAGGTCATCAGTCCCCTAGAACTTAGAACTACTTAAACCTAACTAACCTAAGGACATCACACACATCCATGCCCGAGGCAGGATTCGAACATGCCACTGTAGCGGTCGCGCGGTTCCAGACTGAAGCACCTAGAACCGCTCGTCCACTACGGCCGTCTAAGGAACTCTGGCGTCTGAGAAACGTTTAGAGATAGAATCTTTATTACACCTCATAGCTAGGACTAACATGCTCCAAGGCACAGGCGATTTAGTTAGAGATCTTTAAGATTGTATCTGTTCACTTGTCCCGGCGGGAAGCGACGCGACTTTGGAGAAAACTATCTTCCCCCTCCATGAAAACTTACAAAAGCCAGTAATTGGCGGTTTCTTTTTTCCCAGAGACGCAGGTTTCTTTACTCTTGCGCTGGTTCGACATGAGTTTGTGCTGTCGTGTAGGAGGGGAGATTTAACGCCTATATAGCCCTGTGATTGGCTCAAGACGGCGTGGAGGCGGTGTCGTTCGTGCACTATCTGGAGAGGTGCGAGGCACTCGGGTGCTGGACTTTGGTCTGGTAAGAGGACTTCTGGTGGATGCTCTGGCATGTGTGGTTGGTGCTTGGGACCTGTCCTGAGACTGACTTCATGTGCGAGTAGTTAGACTAGGGAGCCTGTGGTGAAGTTCTTACTGTACCGACAGTGTGACTTCAGATGTCTCGAACTACTCGTTTGCCGAGGGCACACTTTCGTTTTTGGTTTACCAGTCTTGACATTTGGTATCCCATTTGGTATCCTTGTGTGCTCTGTCGTAGTGAGCCAAATTGGTCCTTGGTACGACCAGCGAACGGGTGTGTCACACACTGAAATCTACCTTGATTTAAGGGCTCTAGTAGAGAGTAAATTGCGATCCGTCTGCCTGATCGCTAGACCGGGAGATTTTGCATTTCTTTCGGGGCTGCGAATGATTCACTGGTGCCGCCTTACGCCTCGCCTTCGCCGCACACATCTCGCCAGCTGCAAGTTACATCGTCGCACGAAGCAAACAGGATAACGTACTGCAGCTCCGGCCTTATCAGGGCATACAAATCTCAATCGCCACTTGCTCTCAGCTGCACCTATATAAACTTCTGTAGATTTGATCAATCGAAGTCTGCTCAGCGTCAGGTCAATTCAGATTGCGTTATCCATATTTTTTGGGCCAGAGTACTTGACTCACTTCTGCCACCCAGGATCATTGTCCATTGTGGTCTTAAACCACCTGTTAGTTGTTTACGATACTCAATGATATCTTGTTTAGCATAATTTATGTCTGCCTTTATTTTGGGAAAATAAATGTCAGTAAACTAGATTTTGCATACATTCACAATCATTTTTATATAGTCCTTACAGCGTTACCTTTCATTGTGGCGTTCCCTGCTAGGATCTCGAATTGATGTCACCTACTGTGACCGTTAGATCGTAGATAGTGTTGCATAATGAAGTTTCTGTTCCCCATGTTTAATGTGGTGCACTGAGTAGAACAGATTCGCGTTGCCGACACCTATACATAGTATTAATATTTAATATTTAATTATTGTGTGTGTGTATTTTCATGTTTTGGTTGTGACTTCTGTGTCACTTGATTGTTTGTTTCTGACGGCGAACGGCATTGTGCTGATTTGTTAGGATAGATTCAGATTTTTGTTTGTTAGCATAGACAAGCGTACTGTTATTTGAATTCGTTCTCAGGACTTAGGAATCAGTTGCTCACGGGAGCGTAATTTAGAGTAGAAGCTATGTAGCACAGGAATGTGTAGTTTTAAATTAGTTTGGGTCAGAATTAGAGTGCATGCTTACAAGAAGCAAGGCACGTTTGCTACAGAGTAACGGAAGTAACTGTGTTTTGTTAACCATGGATCCGCGTCAGATTATTAGCGATGACCAAGCAGATATTACACGGGATTCTCAGGTAAATGCAGTTGCCGACCGGGCACAAACGTCGAACGTAGAACCTGCAGAGTATGACGACATGTCTCAGTCAGGTGACGAAAGCAGCAGGCCGCTGGTAGGAGACGCGCCATCAGTGAAACTGGCAGACCAGAATCACGAACGAAACGTCACATAATGACGGAACCTCGTTCATCTAGTCCTGGAGGTGTTAGCGGTGGACCTCAGTTTGAGGCTCTCGTGCAATTCACGCAAGAGGTAGAAAGGAAGAGGCAAGAGGCAGAAAGGAAGAGACAAGAGGCAGAGAAAAAGAGACGGGAGGAAGAAGAGGAAAGACCAAAATCAGTCATAAGAACCGTCACAGACGGTATAGATGGAATAAAGGAATAATAATGGAAATGGAATAAAGAAAGAGATCGCAGGAATCAAAGAAGAGCTAGAGGATGTCAAGAAAACGACAGTAAAACCGTGTGAGGTCGCGGACCAGGCGAACTGCGGTGCCATAACAGCGCGATTGGTAGCGCAAGTAGCACGAATGGATGCATCAGTGGCCAAAGAAGAAGCTAAACTGGCAAGAACTGAGGTGTCTAAGACAAAACTTGCAACTCTCCAAAAGCAACTCTCCAAAACTAAGGCAAAAAAATATATCAAGAAACGCAGGAAAAAATGAGTGAGGCTGCAAAGCGAATCGAACAGATAGAAATCAAACAGGCCGAAATCTCTGAAGCTAAGATCAGCAGACCCGAATCGCCGCACAACAAAACGAGTTGGCTAAGGACGTTCGGCAGGCGCAAGAGAGGGTCGCGCAATTGCAAACACAATCTCGTCCGGTAGAGCGTCACCGAGAGCATGACAGAAGTGAAAAAAATGTTTGGCTACTCTCCGAAACGCTATATGAGGACACATCCCCTGCACATGGGCGAATGCAGCAGGAATACGCTCCTGCCGCACGGAACGCGTAATAGGAAATGCACCGTCGGTAACACGTAGCATGTCAGAGACCAAGCCCGAAAACAATTGTATACATCTACGGCGGTCAGAAACGTTATTATGAGAATCTGGCAACACAAGGGGATACCATAACAGTGCACGAGGATCGCTGGCGCACGGATACATGAAATCAAGCGCTGCAGACGAGAGGGAAAATTCGTACGGTGGATATGTCGAACCTTTCGACTACAAACTTTTCTTGACCATCCAGGATTTTCAGGTCTACAAGGAGGCAAACAACGCATTACATCCAAAGACCTGGATGGCACAGTACGATCACGTGCTACCAGAATCTTGGCCTCTGAAGTGCAAGCTCCAGTTTACCTATAGTTTCTTAGAAGGGTCGACCGCAGAACATATGTGCGGAGTTGCGGAGAGTTGTCGCTCCTACCAAGAATTTAAGGACGCCTTCCTTAGCACATATTGGTCACAGGACACACAGGAGAGGATAAAACAGGAGATCATGTTAGGGGCCGGCCGCGGTGGCCGAGCGGTTATAGGCGCTTCAGTCCGGAACCGCGCGGCTGCTACGGCCGCAGGTTCGAATCCTGCCTCGAGCATGGATGTGTGTGATGTCCTTACGTTAGTTAGGTTTAAGTAGTTCTAAGTCTAGGGGACTGATGACCTCAGATGTTAAGTCCCATAGTGCCCATGGCCATTTGAACCATGTTAGAAAACGACTTAGAAGCGTGAGGATTCTGCAGTCCTGTCAAATTCTTCGAATACCTGGTCAAGAAGAACCGATTCTTGGATCAACCGTACAGTCCCAAGGAAATTATAAGGCACTGCTACATTAAATGACCTTTACGTTACCAGCAACTGCTCATCAGTAGAGGGAGCTATTCAATGGAAGGCGCTGCAGTCTGGAACCGCGAGACCGCTACGGTCGCAGGTTCGAATCCTGCCACGGGAATGGATGTTTGTGATGTTCTTAGGTTAGTTAGGTTTAACTAGTTCTAAGTTCTAGGGGACTAATGACCTCAGCAGTTGAGTCCCATAGTGCTCAGAGCCATTTTTATTCAATGGAAACTTTCAAAAGTGCACTGTGCGAACTTGAGTACGTGAATGAAATTCACAACTCGCGAGAAAGAAGTAGAAATAATGACCGTAACTGGCCAGATTCGCCAGAGAGGAATGACGATGGATGAAATGGGAGAAAACATCGATCGAATCGAAACCAAAATTCAATGGGAATAACCAGCCGACAAAGAAGAAGACGAGGGAATTATAGTCATAACGACAACAACTACCGAAGAAACGCAAACTGGTGAGAGCTACAGAACTCGATCCAGGATCAACAGGATTCCAGGGACCAACAGCAAAGCAATAGCAGGACATACAACGGTCGAGCTCAATGGAATAACCAACGTACCGAAAATGTGGAATTGAGGCCACCTAGCCCATCGCAGGGGTCAAGTAGAGGATAATTCAAACAGGAATTGACACACAGTCGCTGCGGACTCAATGCCGCAAAACTATCGGAACAAACGATATTAACCTATTAGAGTACGAAGATACAAGAGAACTGCTGCGGGAAGAGAAGGAGATCATGACACATCCGGAATTACCCCTCATCATTCACATCATCGGCAAGGTCAATCTAACTGGGACTGTGGACAGTGACGGCGATATCGGTTTCGGCATACAAGAAATGCACTGCGGATCATTCTTGGTCGGCACTCAGGCTGAAGAAAACTGAAATCACTGGCGCTCTGAGAGGGAAGCATACAGAAGTGCAGTTAGAAACCAGGTTGACGTTCAGCTGCCAAGGGCATACCTTAGAAGCAAACTTTGTTCTTCTTTGGCAATTGAGATAATATTTGACACGGATTTTCTAAATCAACATTGGGCCCTATTGGACGTAGGGCGAGAACTAACTTTACATAAAGACGGCGCCATGAAGATTTCCTTTGTAGACCACGCAATACGTGCGCAAATCCCTGCCGAATGCCTCAATCTAAACTATGCAGAAAAAAGAGGGGAAGAAAAAATCAATCGTGGCACCATGAATGTAGCCGCAACACTCAAGATATTGAGCAAATTAGACAAGAGGTGCGCAATGCTATTGATCACATGCTAGGGAATTTAGTAAGTATCCGGACGCAGGAAAAAGAAGAGCTAGAAGGAATATAAAGGAAAACGCGGATTTCTTTCTACCGAAAACCGGTGCAATCCGAAATTTCATGTATGCGTTTCGGGTGCGGGTACATAATAAATTCTTCGTGCCTCCCTACCAAATCCCATACGCCTCCAGACAGAAGGTTTCCCTAGAGATCAAGAGGATGCTTGACGAAAACATCATTGAACCAACAAGCTCCACGTACCATAACCTACTTAAAGTGGTAGAGAAGGCTGACGGCTCGATCCGTTTGGAGCTAGATTCGCGCCAAATCAATACACTCATTGAGCCAGAGACAGATTGTCCGGAAAAGCTGGGGGAACTCCTGCAAAATTTCCATGGTATTACGGTTTTTTCATCTCTTGACTTGCAGTCCAGTTTCTCGCAAATTATGCTCCACCCAGACTGCAAGAAATACACGACGTTCCTTGTATGCGGGAAATGCCATCGATTTAAACGTCTACCATTCGGGCTAAACCTGTCTTCGTCTACCTTCATCAGAGGACTCGATAGCATCTTAAACGATTCCATTAAGCAAATGATTACCACCTACGTGTACGACCTCTTGATAGCGGAACCGAGATGGAGAACACACAGTGCGATCCTCAGAGAAATCCTACAGATCTTCAAAGCATGCGGCGTAACCGCCAACATCACGAAGCCATGCATAGGAACCTCATGAGTTAAATTCCTCGGACATATACTTACCGCGGAAGGAACCACACCAGACCCGGACAAAATAGAGGCAATTACGAAATTTGCCGTGCCAACAACCAAGAAACAACTACGTGGCGTCGTCGGCATCGCAAATTTCTATAAAAAATTAGTCCATGTGAAGAAATTAGCGACACCGCTACTATGCCAGCTCACAGGAAAAAAAACACAGTGGAAATGGGACGACGTGGCGAAAGGTGAATCCCAAGGCTTCAAAACCGCGCGTATTAATGCGCCAATTCTTTTCCACCCCAACCCGACAGCTCCTACTCTGGGATTGCTGTAGTGATTTACCAACGATACCAGCAAGGAGGAAACATTGTGCACAAGACCATTGCTTTTGGAAGCCGAGTCCTCAGCAAGTGTGAACGAAGTTATTCGGTTACGAGTCTCCGCACCCCCCCCCCCCCCCCCCCCCAAAAAAAAACGTTTTCATATTAGGTGCATTTTGATGCCACCTACTGCCAGGTACTCCACATCATCGATCCCAGTAGACATTAGACATCGTGAGAGAGCAGAATCTGGCGCTCCACGCAACTCACGGACTTCAAACGTGGTCGGGTGATTGGGCGTCACTTTTGTCATACTTCTGTACGCGAAATTTCCACACTGCTAATCATCACTAGGTCCACTGTTTCCGGTGTGATAGTGAAGTGGAAACGTGAGAGGACAAATACAGCATATAGACGTACAGGCCGACCTCGTCTGTTCCCTGACAGAGACCACCGACAGTTGAAGAGGTTCGTAATGTGTAATAGGCAGATATCTGTCAAGACCATCACACAGGAATTCCGAAGTGCATCAGGATCCACAGCAAGTACTATGACAACTAGGCGGGAGGTGAGAAAACTTGGATTCATGGTCGAGCGGCTGCTCATAAGCCACACATCACGCCGGTAAATGCCAAACGACGCCTCGCTTGTTGTAAGGAGCGTAAACATTGGACAATTGAACGGTGGAAAAACGTTGTGCGGAGTGACGAATCACGGTACATAATGTGGCGATCCGACCGCAGGCGTGGGTATGGCGAATGCCCGGTGAACGTCATCTGCCAGCGTGTGTAGCGTCAACAGCAAAATTCGGAGGCGGTGGTATTATGGTGTGGTAGTGTTTTCATGGAGGGGGCTTGCGCCCCTTGTTGTTTTGCGTGACACTATCACAGTACAGGCCTACACTGATGTTTTAAGCACCTTTTTGCTTCCCACTGTTGAATATCAATTCGGGAATGGCAATTGCATCTTTCAACACGATGGAGCACTTGTACATAATGCACGGCCTGTGGCGGACTGGTTACACGACAATAACATCCCTGTAATGGGCTGGCCTGCACAGAGTCCTGACCTGAATCCTATAGAACACCTTTGGGATGTTTTGGGACGCCGAGTTCGTGCTAGGCCTCACCGACCGACATCGATACCTCTCCTCAGTGCAGTGCTCCGTGAAGAATGGGCTGACATTCCCCAAGAAACCTTCCATCACCTGACTGAACGTATGCTTGCGAGAGTGGAAACTGTCATTAAGGCTAAGGGTAGGCCAACACCATATTGAATTCCAGCGTTACCGATGGAGGGCTCCACGAACTTGTAACTCATTTTCAGCCAGGTGTCCGGATAATTTTGATCACATAGTGTATCGACGTCACTGTTATTTTTTGTAACAGGATGGACCACAAAAGATAGGCGCCTATTAGGGCCCCGCGCACGTGTACATTCATTAGTTGTTGCGTGCGCCCCCGAGTGTCCTGCATTATGGCAGTGGTGAGAAGTTGAAAGGTAACTGTCTTATTGGCTTGTCGATTTTCCAGAAGTTGTGCTCACAAATTTGAGTGAAGTTGCGAATCTGATAAATGTACTTAATATCTGTCGTATCGATATAACCATATTGCTTATAAGTCTGTTCCTGAGGCCACACATACTGGCCAGAGAGGTTAGTCAGTGGTGTTAAGACAGCCTGGCAATGTACATGCCGTGCAGTGAAGGCAGCTGTGTTTAGAAAGGATCCTGCAGTAATACGTTTTGATGAAAAATGCTGAATAAATGGGATTGTATTAATGGAGGAATTATGTAAGCAAACGTATAAGGCAATCTAGTTTTTTATATTCATAACTGTGTGGTTTCTTATTGTTAGAACATTGTGTATGGTTTAAGTTTACTGTAAGAAGTTTTATAGTGAAGCACATGGATTTGTCTTATAATTGAAATAAGTTCAAGTAAAGTAATTGTACACAGGAAAATTATTGAGAAAGATATCTGCTAACTTGTCTAGTTTGAGAACTTTATGAAAGAGTGTATTGTTGTTAATGAAGCATAGTTATACTTGGAGACTTCTCATTTGACAGTCGTTTAGTTCTTCATTTTTCAGTCTTTACCTTTACTAATATATATATTCGCATTGCACATCGCGAGTTGTGTGCTGCAAAAGCATTCTGATAAAATTGATAAGATACCGTCTTGCATTGCACATCGTAAGTATGGCAAATGAAATTTGGTTTTGGAGTCACATCAAAACTCCTAATAGTAACAGGTTGCAGAACAGATGAGCGTTCCGTGCGCACAGGTAGGTTAATGAATTTAATTGCCACTACAATCCATGTCCCTTATAAGGCACAGTGATTGCCAGAATGCATTTGTGAAGATAATATCAGTTCAGAGGCTTAATACCAGTAGAAGATTTCAGCAAAATGTTGTCTTGTGAATTTTCAAGCCGGTATATTCTCTGTTCATTTGATTTGTAATTAGAATTCAATTCTGGTATAGTGATTGTTTACAAAAGTAAAGATAAAGATTAACAATATATACGGCCAACATTTCAATCGGAATCATTTTGTTTTGCAGACAGCATATGTAAATTTAATTGAAAACGGATTGCTTTCTCGCAGGCGAATTGTTTGACGTACTGGCTAGTATGGATTTCGCACGTGTAGCAGCGAGCTTCACATATTTCCGGTCAAAAATTAAACATTAACACAGTTCTGTCTCCCTGCAGTGAAATGTATGCATTTCGGTATCAGAATAAGTTGTATACATTTATCAGATACCAATCATACAAACACGAGTTTAGTTGTTTAATATTATACTTTCTAAGTCAATTGGGTAATAGTATCTGGGGAAAAAAACTTTTAAGGAGGTACTGTACACGTGAAATCAATTCACACATAACGAGGATGATCAAATAATTTATCGCTTTCACCTTGCCGGTGTAGACTGCTTTGCCTATTTGCAGGGGAATTTCGTGCCTTGTACTTTTTTTTATAGAAACTGTTTCTTGCACGACCACAGTAACTCCTCCCCAGCACTGTTACTAACATAAGGAGCCGCCAAATGAAAACCAAACACCCGCCACAATGGGACCATATAATCGCTCCATTCAGAAGTAATCGCTTATTATTGTAATTGTACACAGGAAAATTATTGAGAAAGATTTCTGCTAACTTGTCTAGTTGAGAGAACTTTATGAAAAGGGTGTATTGTTGTTAATGAATCATTTATCCCACTGGAGACGAGCCTATCAATTCCTGTTTCGCAGAACGACATCGGCCGCTGACGGATTTATAACCGCATCCAGTCTTGCATTTCCTCGTCCAACAAAACAGACATCCAAGCATGTCTTTCTTCAGGTCGCTAAAGATGTGAAAATCGCATGGTGAAATGTTTCCCATCCAAATAGCTGAAGCGTACCCTTCGTCTGATTGGCAGGTGGATGATTCCGTCCGACAGCAATCTTGGGCATTTTGGTTTTATGGCGCATCAAGTTTCTGCAAAGTGCTTTCCTAATGCTGCGCAGTTATTTTGGTTCCACACTGGAAGAACTCTACGAGCAAAGGATCCCTGCAGTACAAGATTACGATCATCATGACCTTATCCGAACTTGTATGAACAGCTTTGGATTTCCTTGGCGGCAGAGATGTAAGACTTTTCCAGTGCTGAGTTTACTGTTTGCCTTGGGGCTGTCAGAATGCTGTTGGGCAGAATCATCCTGTTGCATGACAACGCCCGCCCCACACTGCCAATCGGACGAAGATTATGCTTCAATGATTTTTTGGGAAACACTACAACATCTTCCATATAGCTCGGACCTTTCACTGTGTGATTTTTCACGTCTTTGCCTACATGAAGAAAGGCATCATGGACGTCGGCTTCAGTCGGATGAGGAAGTGCAAGATCGGTGCGATTGTGGATCTTCCAGCGAACGATCGGTTTCTGTATGAAACGGCGTGGGATGTATATCTTAATGGGTGTGGTGATTACTTTTGAATGCAAACATCCCACGGTCCCGTTGTGGCAGGTGTTCGGTTTTCAGCTGACTGCCCCTCATAATGAGATATATTTATCATTGAAAAACAAGTTCCAAAAGTTTATTACTGAATTTACCAATGAGTACATCGCTGGCCTACAGAATTTTGTTCTCTATGCTTGAGTTAGCACTGGGCTGTTGGCTGATTTTCACGTCTTTGCCGACTTGAAGAAAGGCATGCACCGGCGTCGGCTTCAGTCCGAAGAGGAAGAGCTCGTGGCCGCAGATTATACGCACCTCGTGCGCCAACATCCAAGGGCTTTTCCGCGGTCATTTCCGGTGCGGTTCTCCTCTTTCTACCTGCAATGGTCTTTCCCGCTTGTTCAGAGATGCCACGCTATAGGGGGAGATTTAGGCGTCCTCGCCAGACGGTTTACAAGGCCTTTGATGATATAGAAGTTACTACTATCTGTAACGTCGGAGCGCAAGTGATTCAGCAAGGCAGTCCGTATTTGGCGGGTGTGTTCTGAATACAGAAGCATGAGAATAGCTTCAACAAGAAAGAAGAAAGCCTCCAGGTGAACGGATCCTGGATTCCCGTGCAGCAGCGAACGACCGCTGCATGTAGCAAGAGGAGAACCGCACCGGAAATGACCACCGAAAAGCCCTTGGACATTCGCGCGCCAGGTGCGTATAATCTGCGCGAGCTCTACTCTAGTCCACCAGCAGCAGCTGAGGAAGAAGCTTTGTCAATGCCAGCCACTCGTGCTGGCGGAACGTCAGAAAAATCATCAAACAAACGTCGGCATAGGAAACTTAGACAGAAGCCAACACCTGGTCGAAGTGATATGTGTAAGGCCAGACATCTTGACTTCAAAGGAGTGCTCAACAATATTTTTCTTAAATATACAGAATGTGGAAAGTAGAAAAATGAAAGAGCAAGAGTAGTGGAGTTGGGGATGGATCAGGTAACTGTTCTGCTATTAATAGTGTATTTTATAATATAATGTTTGTCATTGTCAACTGCAGCATACGTAATGTTTCTCTAACCGCAATTTACTGTTCAAGCCGTAGACGAATTCAGAATCCTCTTCGCGATTTTGCTCCGCTCTTCTTGGATGATCGCTAACGCAGTTAACGGAAATTAGACAAAATGGTTCAAATGGCTCTGAGCACTATGGGACTTAACTTCTGAAGTCATCAGTCCCCTAGAACTTAGAACTACTTAAACTTAACTAACCCAAGGACAACACACACATCCATTCCAGAGGCAAGATTCGAACCTGCGATCGTAGCGGTCGCGCGGTTCCAGACTGTAGCGCCTAGAACCGCTCGGCCACTCCGGCCGACGGAAATTGGACACTGGAAATTTTTCGTAAGATCTTATGGAACCAGACTGCTGAGGTCATCGGTCCCTAAGCTTACAAATGACTTAATCTAACTTGAACCAACTTTAACTTTCGCTAAGGACAACACACACACCCATGCCCGAGGGAGGACTCGAACCTCCGACGGGGGGAAGTTAACGCAACTATTTTACGTGCTTCCACTTTCGTAAACAAACTGTGTGATTTGCGTCCAGCTGAAGTTGACAACTGCCACTCGGAAGCACTGTGGTCGCAAATCACGTTCCGAGGGATGTAGCACGTCGTTGCAGAGCGTGCATCAACCACGTCAGATATCACGTTGGCGCGCTTCAGGATGAGAAGCACTGCCCATGTGAGGACGGTATATACAAACGGCGAGCATCTCCCCGAACCGGCAAGACGTGGCCACATAGTGCCGAAGGCAGCGCAGATGTGTTCGGGCCAACTTCACACCAGTCTATCGGGCCAGTAGGACATCCCTCCGCCTAATGGCCAAAATTGGCGCCCCTTTCGCTGCCGTAAGGCTTTTGGGGCAGCTTTCAAAAAAATGGTTCAAATGGCTCTGAGCACTGTGGGACTTAACATCTGAGGTCATCAATCCCCTAGAACTTAAAACTACTTAAACCTAAATAACCTAAGGACGTCACACACATCCATGCCCGAGGCAGGATTCGAACCTGCGACCGTAGCGGTCGCGCGTTTGGGACAGCTTTCCCGCCTTTGTTTGCAACTTTACAATTTATTCAATTCAATGCGCTATCGATTCGCATTCCGTGCGATGTAAATAGCAGTGTGAGACAGTTTAGTGAGGTGCTTATCTGCTCTGGCAATTTGCAATTATTATATTTAATTGACTGATTAAAGTTTGGTTCAAAAATGGCTCTGAGCACTATGCGACTTAACTTCTGAGGTCATCAGTCGCCTAGAACGTAGAACTGATTAAACCTAACCAACCTAAGGACATCACACACATCCATGCCCGAAGCAGGATTCGAAACTGCTACCGTAGCTTAAAGTTTGGTACTCGAAAGATAAGCTGTTTTTACCAATTCTTTCTTATGGAGGGACTCGCCATACACGACTGATTCACTTCTCCGTTTGGCAATAACCTCTTAATTTTTATATTTAAGCTATGTCCTTTTAAAGAGAGGGCGACATCTGCAGTCTGTTGTACACGTTTTGGATGCTAAATGCTACAATCTTCTTATATATGCAGATGTTTCCTATCAGCTAGTGTTAACGTACCGTAAAAAGTATCAAACCTGGCACACTACATCGTGATACTTCCTGATGCTACGTTAAATTTTGACAATGGCTGTCCATTCAGAACGGCGTATTCAGTTCTGCTTGCTATGAAGTCTCCGATCGTATATTTCTCTAGCTACACCGTGCGCATACATTTTGTTTGCTATACTACGATGCTGTATCGAAGCACGACATCAACGTTAGTTCTCCTATCTGCTGCCATTCTGACAGCAGAAGGTCCAAGCTTTCAGAAAATAGTAAGGTGTGCAGTCTCCAGCATTAGATAAAGCGTGAAGCATGCATCTAAAATGTTTTTTTTTTCTTCGAAATGTTGGCCTACGTCGTGATCAGCCACCTACCGCTTTTCAGGAAACAATTTTCGTTAACACTCGGGTGGCTCGGTGGCTGTGTAAATAACAGAACATGGATTCAGAGAGTCAGAGGTCAACATGCAATTGCTCTCAGAATTTGATCCCTTCTTTCACTATTTAAAGTGATAAGTATACGTGAAAACTACCAAGCTGTGTCTGAGTTCACGTTTTACTGTAGATTCTCTACAAATGGGTGGATAATTCATAATTCAGAGTCAGCCAAGGGCACATCACCTTGACTAGGACCATGCTCACACGTGTCCAAAACAACATATGGGTTGAGAAAACAACCTTATCTTGATATACAAGGTGTTCCAGAAAAACGCCGACAAACTTAGGGCAAGGTTCCTTACATGGAAGTAAGTACAAAATGTCTAGTAAACTTGGGCTCTAAAATGCATACCTTAAGACATATGAACACTTGCTCATTTACGATATTATGAAACAAATCTCTTCTAGTGCAATGCCTTTGCTTTCCAAATTTTGGGATGAGGAAGTACTCACCGAAACAAGAAAAAAATGTCTAGTAAACATGGAGTCTAAAATGCGTAATTTAAGAGCTATGAACACTTGTTCGTCTTCGCTAGTGTGAAACCCATCTTCCACTCAACAAGTGTTCATAGCTCTAAGGTACGCATTTTAGAGCCCATGTTTACAAAATATTTTTTTCTTGTTTTGGTTCACACAACCTCCTACTAAAACATGAAAACAAAAGAGATTGCACAGATGTTCTTCATAGTATCGAACATAGTTCAAAAATGGTTCAAATGGCTCAGAGCACTATGGGACTTAACATCTGCGGTCATCAGTCCCCTAGAACTTAGAACTACTTAAACCTAACTAACCTAAGGACATAACACACATCCATGCTCGAGGCAGGATTCGAACCTGCGACCGTAGCGGTCGCGCGGTTCCAGACTGAAGCGCCTAGAACCGCTCGGCCACACCGGCCGGCAGTATCGAACATGATCAAGTGCTCATATATCTTAAGCTATGCGCCTTTGTTTGCTAGTTTTTTTTGTTTTAGTGTAAGGAACCTGTTCCTAAAGTTTGTCGATCTTCTTTTGGGACAACCTGTAGATCCAAACTCTGAACTGTCTTACATACCTCCATCTCAGCTCAGTGAAGGCTGGATCACGCTAATTTCAGGCCATTCAGATAAGTATACACACTTCCTGTGATCCACCACCGTACAGAGTGAGAAAACTAAGATGCTGGCTACCGATGATCAGATATTACTGGACTGAGCCACTATCATAACTATGGGATCGCCACTGACATCAAGTGTTCAAAAAATTTAGTGTCGAACGAAAAAGCAGAGTATCGTTATTGCAAACATCAAAAGGTATTATCATTAATATTGGGAACCTGAATTAATCCTCACTGTTGACGAGGAGAGGGCAGAGAGGGCATTAGTTGTACTACTGCAGCTTAGCGGACGGCGACAGGAGACTTGTTTAAGAGTTGAAACATTAGGTTTTCAGATTTTTTTGTGACTTTCAAATGTTTAGTGCCTTTAACATGTCGGGTTTTGTACCTGCAAAACGGCAGTTGCGGGTAGTGTTAGTCTTCTGCTTTGATCACAAGAAATGTGCTGTGGAAACTCATCGTTTGCTAGTGGAAGCGTATGCAGAAGACGCTCTGTCAGAAGCAACGTTCAGAGACTGGTTTCGACGATTCAAAGGCGAAGATTTTGGGATGAGAGACAAAATGCCTTTTATCACTGGTTTTTGTTTATAGAATGTTTGTTTTGAATTTATTTGTGAAAACACAATTCCAAGGAATTATCAGGGAATACTAGAGTTTAACAGCCTGTCAACAAACCAGATTATTAGAGGCAGAGCACAAGTTCGGATGAAGGAGGGTTGGGAAAGGAAACCGGCCGTTCCCTTTTCAGAGGAACCACCCAAAACAAAAATCTGGATGACCGGACGGAGATTCAAAATGTCGTCCTCCCGGGTGAGAGTCCAGTGTGCTAACCACTGCGTCACCTCATTCGATGTTACCATACGTCGTCCTCTCTCTTTTATGAAAAAAAATCTATACATTATCCAATGGCTTAGAAACCGTCAAGTACATGGTGTAATGATGCCTATTTACAACATACCACAGTGTGTAGAAGATGTCGAGATGACTGCCTCGGGTTAGGCTACAAAAGCCACCTAAGCTACAGAGCATGCGCGTTGCGCGTGATTTTCAATTTCTTTCTCTCTCTCTCTCTGTCTCTCTTTTCGCGCACATTTTAGTCCTAGAGGAAAAAACTGTGTAGGACCTTTTTTGCAGGAAATTTCATGAAGTTTAACTTTGTACTGGGATATGTTCTCGTTTATTCTAGAGTCAGTCAAGGAAGATGTGCTAAAGTTCCTTTAAAACGTACCTCCAACACCTCACTCGTACCCCAGTCAAGAGGTTTAGTACTAGTTCAAGGCACTCATTCCTTCCTCTGCACAAAAATTTGCAACTACGCGAATTGTTTCGCATATTCGACCTTCTTTGGTTTTCATTGACTGGGCTAATTTTTTATGAACGTATTAGATTTTATACTCAAGTTTGTTCCTTCCAAAATATCGTAACTGCACAGATTGCTTATGTTTTAAAAGACAGCAATTGCTCTTTCTTAAAAACAAAGAAAGCCCAATACGTTACGGTACCAGCAAAATCGATTCTTTTGCTCCCATTTTGTCGAGGTTCTCATTTCAGTTACTAGAATCTGTACCTAGTATTGCATCGAATACGTTATCGGAACATCTCTGAATTATTAGTACGCTGAAGAACGTCCTCTGTCATAGGCATAACGTGAGTTTATAGCAAGTAGGTTTAGATATACCGGAAAAAGCGACGGTTGTCGGTTGTATTTGTTCTCCTCAATTTACTACAGACTGCTTGTAATAAGAGAAAGTTAACACTTTTTTATTATCACAAACTGCTATTCGTCGTTCCACAAGAAGATAAACAGATGAACTCGTTTACTGATAACTAAACTGCTTTTTCAGCCGCTTCAGGGGACATAAACTGGTTTCAAACTGGTCGAGCGTCAGTACGAGAATTATCTTGATAAGACTTAGCACTTAATCTGTAGAAAATTCCGTTAGTTACTATCGCACATGCTCAAAATATACTCATTGTAGCTTACGAATAGCGGAACCTGTAAGTTCAAAGTGCGACATGGCCAGCTAATGTGTGAGCAAACAACTATTTGCACTTCGTTGTCAACAGTTTCCGCAAAAGTTATCTACGTAAATGTCTATAGTGAAAACTAACTCTGCGTCGTCCTTCAGAGTTAATTAAAGTTTGTACACAAGTGGAAGAACGAAATCTGAGGGATTGTGGGGAGCGACGAAAGCAAACTCCGCCCACCGACTCCAAGCATATGGTGTGCCGAGGACCGAGGAGCAGTGAGGTGGGAAGAAGTTGCGCTCACGTACCAATGTATGCTTCTAGTGGCGATGACGTTGGCATCTGCTGCCCACCATACCATCTGCCAACTGCTCCATATTGTATATCTACGGCAAGTAGAAATGAGACATTGGCGTACAAAGATTTCATATTGAATAAAGGTGCTTGTTGCTACTAACTGCGTATCAGTATTCATAGACAACTGGAAATTAAAAATAGCCATTAGTAAACCTTATATTGTGTCACTTTAAAGTAATTCACATTAAGGGAAAGGCAGTTTCAAAGCAATGTCGAGCTGAAATATTTGAACTGAAATTTACCTCTTTTTGTAGAGACATTCTGGTGGCTCCACAGGGAACTCGGCAGAATTTCCAAATTCTTCTCACAGTACTGAAGCTTGCTACTGTGTATGTTACTGTTCGTCTCCTAGTCTGAGATATAGGATGGAGCGACTTTTCATTTCTGTTCTCCCGCTCGCTCCACTCCATAAAGTACAGGGTGATTCAAAAAGAATACCACAACTTTAGGAATTTAAAACTCTGCAACGATAAAAGGCAGAGCTAAGCACTATCTGTCGGCGAATTAAGGGAGCTATAAAGTTTCATTTATTTACATTTACATTTACATTTATACTCCGCAAGCCACCCAACGGTGTGTGGCGGAGGGCACTTTACGTGCCACTGTCATTACCTCCCTTTCCTGTTCCAGTCGCGTATGGTTCGCGGGAAGAACGACTGTCTGAAAGCCTCCGTGCGCGCTCTAATCTCTCTAATTTTACATTCGTGATCTCCTCGGGAGGTATAAGTAGGGGGAAGCAATATATTCGATACCTCATCCAGAAACGCACCCTCTCGAAACCTGGCGAGCAAGCTACACCGCGATGCAGAGCGCCTCTCTTGCAGAGTCTGCCACTTGAGTTTGTTAAACATCTCCGTAACGCTATCACGGTTACCAAATAACCCTGTGACGAAACGCGCCGCTCTTCTTTGGATCTTCTCTATCTCCTCCGTCAACCCGATCTGGTACGGATCCCACACTGATGAGCAATACTCAAGTATAGGTCGAACGAGTGTTTTGTAAGCCACCTCCTTTGTTTATGGACTACATTTTCTAAGGACTCTCCCAATGAATCTCAACCTGGTACCCGCCTTACCAACAATTAATTTTATATGATCATTCCACTTCAAATCGTTTCGCACGCATACTCTCAGATATTTTACAGAAGTTACTGCTACCAGTATTTGTTCCGCTATCATATAATCATACAATAAAGGATCCTTCTTTCTATGTATTCGCAATACATTACATTTGTCCATGTTAAGGGTCAGTTGCCACTCCCTGCACCAAGTGCCTATCCGCTGCAGATCTTCCTGCATTTCGCTATAATTTTCTAATGCTGCAACTTCTCTGTATACTACAGCATCATCCGCGAAAAGCCGCATGGAACTTCCGACACTATCTACTAGGTCATTTATATATATTGTGAAAAGCAATGGTCCCATAACACTCCCCTGTGGCACGCCAGAGGTTACTTTAACGTCTGTAGACGTCTCTCCATTGATAACAACATGCTGTGTTCTGTTTGCTAAAAACTCTTCAATCCAGCCACACAGCTGGTCTGATATTCCGTAGGCTCTTACTTTGTTTATCAGGCGACAGTGCGGAACTGTATCGAACGCCCTCCGGAAGTCAAGAAAAATAACATCTACCTGGGAGCCTGTATCTAATATTTTCTGGGTCTCATGAACAAATAAAGCGAGTTGGGTCTCACACGATCGCTGTTTCCGGAATCCATGTTGATTCCGACATAGTAGATTCTGAGTTTCCAAAAACTACATGATACTCGAGTAAAAAACATGTTCTAAAATTCTACAACAGATCGACGTCAGAGATATAGGTCTATAGTTTTGCGCATCTGCTCGACGACCCTTCTTGAAGACTGGGACTATCTGTGCTCTTTTCCAATCATTTGGAACCCTCCGTTCCTCTAGAGACTTGCGGTACACGGCTGTTAGAAGGGGGGCAAGTTCTTTCGCGTACTCTGTGTAGAATCGAATTGATATCCCGTCAGGTCCAGTGGACTTTCCTCTATTGAGTGATTCTAGTTGCTTTTCTATTCCTTGGACACTTATTTCGATGTCAGCCATTTTTTCGTTTGTGCGAGGATTTAGAGAAGGAACTGCAGTGCGGTCTTCCTCTGTGAAACAGCTTTGGAAAAAGGTGTTTAGTATTTCAGCTTTACGCGTGTCATCCTCTGTTTCAATGCCATCATCATCCCGTAGTGTCTGGATATGCTGTTTCGAGCCACTTACTGATTTAACGTAAGACCAGAACTTCCTAGGATTTTCTGTCAAGTCGGTACATAGAATTTTACTTTCGAATTCACTGAACGCTTCACGCATAGCCCTCCTTACGCTAACTTTGACATCGTTTAGCTTCTGTTTGATGGAGAGGTATTGGCTGCGTTTAAACTTAAAGTGGAGCTCTCTTTGCTTTCGCAGTAGTTTCCTAACTTTGTTGTTGTACCACGGTGGGTTTTTCCCGTCCCTCACAGTTTTACTCGGCACGTACCTGTCTAAAACGCATTTTACGATTGCCTTGAACTTTTTCCATAAACACTCAACATTGTCAGTGTCGGAACAGAAATTTTCGTTTTGATCTGTTAGGTAGTCTGAAATCTGCCTTCTATTACTCTTGCTAAACAGATAAACCTTCCTCCCTTTTTTTTATATTCCTATTAACTTCCATATTCAGGGATGCTGCAACGGCCTTATGATCACTGATTCCCTGTTCTGTACATACAGAGTCGAAAAGTTCGGGTCTGTTTGTTATCAGTAGGTCCAAGATGTTATCTCCACGAGTCGGTTCTCTGTTTAATTGCTCGAGGTAATTTTCGGATGTGCACTCAGTAAAATGTCACTCGATGCTCTGTCCCTACCACCCGTCCTAAACATCTGAGTGTTCCAGTCTATATCTGGTAAATTGAAATCTCCACCTAAGACTATAACATGCTGAGAAAATTTATGTGAAATGTATTCCAAATTTTCTCTCAGTTGTTCTGCCACTAATGCTGCTGAGTCGGGAGGTCGGTAAAAGGAGCCAATTATTAACCTAGTTCGGTTGTTGAGTGTAACCTCCACCCATAATAATTCACAGGAACTATCCACTTCTACTTCACTACAGGATAAACTACTACTAACAGCGACGAACACTCCACCACCGGTTGCATGCAATCTATCCTTTCTAAACACCGTCTGTACCTTTGTAAAAATTTCGGCAGAATTTATCTCTGGCTTAAGCCAGCTTTCTGTACCTATAACGATTTCAGCTTCGGTGCTTTCTATCAGTGCTTGAAGTTCTGGTACTTTACCAACGCAGCTTCGACAGTTGACAATTACAATACCGATTGCTGCTTGGTCCCCGCATTAGTTGTACATTTGTTCGCTTGAGGCGCTGTTGACTAGGCGTCAGCGTCAGTTGATGCTAAGATGGCGACCGCTCAACAGAAAGCTTTTTGTGTTATTGAGTACGGCAGAAGTGAATCGACGACAGTTGTTCAGCGTGCATTTCGAACGAAGTATGGTGTTAAACCTCCTGATAGGTGGTGTATTAAACGTTGGTATAAACAGTTTACAGAGAATGGGTGTTTGTGCAAAGGGAAAAGTTCTGGACGGCCGAGAACGAGTGATGAAAATGTAGCACGCATCCTGCAAGCATTTGTTCGCAGCCCGGGAAAATCGACTCGCAGAGCTAGCAGAGAGCTGCAAATTCCACAATCAACTGTATGGAGAGTCCTACGAAAAAGGTTAGTTATGAAACCTGAACGTCAACTACCTGAGGCGATGGATCGGCCGTCAGGCAGACCGTGACAGAGCACTTCATCACTGGCCTCCAAGAAGCCCTGATCTTACTCCTTGCGATTTTTTCTTATGGGGGTATGTTAAGGATATGGTGTTTCGGCCACCTCTCCCAGCCACCATTGATGATTTGAAACGAGAAATAACAGCAGCTATCCAAACTGTTACGCCTGATATGCTACAGAGAGTGTGGAACGAGTTGGAGTATCGGGTTGATATTGCTTGTGTGTCTGGAGGGGGCCATATTGAACATCTCTGAACTTGTTTTTGAGTGAAAAAAAAACCTTTTTAAATACTCTTTGTAATGATGTATAACAGAAGGTTATATTATGTTTCTTTCATTAAATACACATTTTTAAAGTTGTGGTATTCTTTTTGAATCACCCTGTACTATCGCTTTCCCTACTCCGAGGAGTGGAAGGTGTATCTGGCCTGTCCGTGATGGGCTAGGAACGGCTTCATCACTCATCAGTAGATGTATTAAACTGCGAGGCAACACAACAGGGCACCTACTCACTTCGCAACGGCTATATACGCAAGGCTACGTATTAAATCGCTGATGTTGGTGGCGGCGGGACACGAAACATGAGCGAGCCGGAAGTCGATCGATTTCTACCGACAGCTACCGATTCAGAAGTAGGGAGCCCTCGTTCTTCTCCTTGTGAACACACTATACTTGTTGTTAACGCAAACACAGGATTGCCGTAATTCCCGGAAAACCGGGATTATGTCGGATTTAAGTAGAGTTAATAATTTCTCGCCTGGCTGTAAAAACTCTCCTGCATTTTTAAAAAAGTAATCGTTTTATGCAAATATCGAGAAAATACATTTTAAACGCTAGCCCGATCTCTTAAAACTTCGATTATTTTGAATGGCCGGGACTCAAAAACAACTGAGTACATTTTACCTTGTCGATGAAGCTTGTAAACTATCAAATTATCACCTCTTTTTCCGCACTTTGACTGGAGTACTGGAAAGAATCTAGTTCAACGTTCTACGTGGGGTCCTGTACGGTGTACGAAACAATATAATAGCAACACGACACGGTGAGAGAAATAACGACAATTTCTTTTCGCAAATACCAGATTTGTAACAGGTTGGCTTGGTTCAAATGGCTCTGAGCACTATGGGACTTAACTTCTGAGGTCATCAGTCCCCTAGAACTTAGAACTACTTAAACCTAACGAACCTAAGGACATCACACACATTCATGCCCGAGGCAGGATTCAAACCTGCGACTGTAGCGGTCGCGCGGTTCCAGACTGTAGCGCCTAGAACCGCTCGGCCACTCTGGTCGGCTTTGTAACAGGATACGTCCTTGTTACAAAAGAGCATAGACTGTACTACCTTCCTGCGCAGCAGAGTCAAAGATTGTCCTCTATGGAGAGAAGTTACTTGACGGCGGCGCTACTTTGCAAGTAGTTCCCCCATATGTTTTATTTATCTATTTATTTATTTATTTATTGTTCCGTGGGACCTAATTAAGGAGAAGTCTCCATGGTCATGAAATTATAACACGATATTAGAAACAGATAAAATGAAATATAAAAAAAAAACATATTCAGGTGACAAGTCGTAAATTTATATAAAGAAAATCAACAATGTAACACTGGAATTTGCTTAATTTTGTAGCTCTTCCAGGAGCTCCTCGACAGAATAGAAGGAGTGAGCCATCAGGGAACTCTTCAGTTTAGACTTAAAAGAGTTTGGGCTACTGCTAAGATTTTTGAGTTCTTGTGGTAGCTTGTTGAAAATGGATGCAGCAGAATACTGCACTCCTTTCTGCACAAGAGTCAAGGAAGTGCATTCCACATGCAGATTGGATTTCTGCCTAGTATTAACTGAGTGAAAGCTGCTAACTTTTGGGACTAGGGTAATATTGCTAACAACAAACGACATTAAAGAAAATATATACTGTGAGGGCAATGTCAGAATTCCCAGACTATTGAATAGGGGTCGACAAGAGGTTCTCGAACTTACACCACATATAGCTCGAACAGCCCATTTTTGAGCCAAAAATACCCTTTTTGAATCAGAAGAATTACCCCAAAAAAATAATACCATACGACATAAGCGTATGGAAATATGCGAAGTAGACTACTTTTCGTGTTGAAGTGTCACTTATTTCAGATACTGTTCTAATGGTAAATAAAGCAGCATTTAGTTTCTGAACAAGATCCTGAACATGGGCTTTCCACAACAGCTTACTATCTATCCGAAATCCTAGGAACTTGAACTGTTCCGTCTCGCTTATAATATGCCCATTCTGTCTGATCAAAATATCGGTTCTTGTTGAATTGTGTGTTAGAAACTGTAAAAGCTGAGTCTTACTGTGATTTAGCATCAAATTATTTTCCACAAGCCACGAACTTATTTCATGAACTACGTTATTTGATACTGTTTCAATATTACACACAAGATCCTTCACTATCAAGCTGGTGTCATCAGCAAACAAAAATATTTTTGAATCACCTGTAATACTAGAAGGCATATCATTTATATAAATAAGAAACAGCAGTGGCCCCAGCACCGACCCTTGGGGAACGCCCCACTTAACAGTGCCCCATTGGGACTGAACATCACTACCACTCTCAATATTGCGGAGAATTACCTTCTGCTTTCTGTTCTTAAGGTAAGAGGCGAACCAATTGTAAGCTAATCCCCTTACTCCATAATGGTCGAACTTCTGCAGTAATATTTTGTGGTCAACACAGTCAAAAGCCTTCGTTAAACCAAAGAAAACACCTAGTGTTCGCAACCTTTTATTTAATCCGTCCAAAACTTCACTGAGAAAAGAGAATATAGCATTTTCAGTTGTTAAACCATTTCTAAAACCAAACTGAAGATTTGACAGCAAATTATGTGAATTTAAATGCTCCAGTAACCTTGTATATACAACCTTCTCGATAACTTTAGCAAACACCGATGGCGTAGAAATAGGTCTATAATTGTCAACATTATTCCTGTCTCCATTTTTATAAAGTGGCTTCACTACCGAGTACTTTAATCTGTCAGGAAACCGACCACTCCTAAAGGAAAAGTTACAGATATGGCTAAGTACTGGGCTAACATACATAGAACAATACTTCAGTATTCTGCTAGATACCCCGTCATATCCATGAGAGTTCTTGGTCTTTAGTGATTTAATTATTAACTCAACCTCCCTCTTGTCAGTATCATGGAGGAGCATTTCAGGTGACAGTCTTGGAACACTTTTTCTAAGAGCGCTATATGATTCCCTGTTGGGACTAGGTTTCTATTTAGTTCACCTGCTATATTCAGAAAGTGATTATTAAATACTGTACATATATGCGACTTATCAGTAACACGGACATTCCCACTACGCACTGATTCTATATCCTCGACCTGTCTCCGCAGACCAGCCACTTCCTTTACGACTGACCATACGCTTTTAATTTTATCCTGAGACTTAGCTATTCTATCTGCATACCACATACTTTTTGCCTTCCTAATAACATTTTTAAGCACCTTACAATACTGTTTGTAATGGGCTGCTGAATTTAGATTTTGACTGTTTCTAACGTTTTGATATAATTTCCACTTTGTTCTACAAGATATTCTTATCCCTCTGGTCAGCCACCCAGGCTGCCTGTTTGTGCTAGTAACCTGTTTTGAACGTTCTAACGGAAGGCAACTTTCAAAGAGCACGAGAAAAGTCTTGAGAAAAACATTATATTTATCGTCTACTGTATCAGCGCTATAAACATCTTGCCACTCTTGTTCCTTGATAAGGTTTACAAAGGTCTCTACAGCAACTGGATCAGCTTTCCTAAACAGCTGATGACTATATTTAACACGTGTTGCAGCACAAAAATCTTTTAGAGTTAAAATTTGTGCATCATGATCTGAAAGGCCATTCACCTTTCTGCTAACAGAATGCCCTTCTAGTAATGAGGAATGAACAAAAATGTTGTCTATGGTTGTTCTACTGTTCCCTTGCACTCTCGTTGGAAAGAATACGGTTTGCATAAGATTATATGAATTAAGGTGGTCTACCAGCATCCTCTTCCTTGCACAATCACTTATACAATTAATATTGAAGTCACCACATATAACTAACTTCTTGTATTTCCTATAAAGTGAACCAAGAACCTCCTCTAGCTTTAGCAAAAATGTTGTGAAATCGGAGTCTGGGGATCTATAAATAACAACAGTTAGAAGTTTAGATCCGTTAAATTTATCCACATCTGCACAACATTCAAACACCTTTTCAGTGCAGTACTTTGAAACATCAATTGACTCAAATGGGATGCCGTTTTTCAAATACATGGCTACTCCCCCACAACGCAAAGAGCTCCCCGAAAAGCTGCCAGCCAACCTGTATCCTGGTAAAGGAAGCATCTGAATTATCTCTTTATTTAAGAAGTGTTCAGATATACCAATAATTTCAGAGTCAACATCTATAAGCAGTTAACTAACTTTATCTCTAATACCTTGTATATTTTGATGAAATATACTAATTCCCTCATTACTCGGATACCTAAGCTTTTTCCAAAGTGGTTCCTTTGTTGTAGAGACTTCCCTTAAGCAGGAATACCTATCAGCTGACTTCAATCTAAGAAAGGTGCAGCTCTAACACCCACTGCTGCAGGAATTTTCCCATGAGTGATCCCACCAACCCCACCTATGCTGTCATCTATAAGCTTTGCCAACCTCCCCTTCCCATACCTGTTGAGGTGCAGGCCATGTCTAGTGAAACCCGTCCTGCTGATAGACTTCACCGACACCACTGAAATGTGACCCACGCTTTCTGTCATCAGCGCACCCCCAAGTCTCATGTTATTACGCCTGACGGCTGTATTAAGATGACGCCGATCGTGACGCTGAAATAGTTCCACTAAATGCACATTCGTGTTGCCAGTCTGAGTGGCTATCTTTTCCAGGTCACCATCTATGTCATACTCCCCATCCCTATCAATACTATTACCAGCCCCACCCACAATCACTACCTGATCCTCTTTAGTAAAATCCCTACATAACCCCCCTATGTTAACAGTCACCTGAGCCAATCCTGCATTAGGCTTCATAATGCTGGTGACCTGGTACTCACTCCCTAGCACTTCCTGCAACTGCTGGCCTACACTTTCGCAATGAGAACTACCTAACAGCAGAACCTTCTTCTTCCTCTTCGACTCTGCAACTGTTCAAGCCACCGTAACTACTGAGGTCTGCTGCATACTTCCTACATTTACAGCTGCTAGAGATTCCTCTAGACTAGGCTCTGACAGTTGGTCATATCTATTGTAAACACCAATAGTAAAACTATTTGAAAATCTTCTTCTCCTAGCAGATCTCTTGCCAACAGCCAGCTCCCATTTCCCAACCCCCTTCTCCCTCCTCATCCTATCTAGCTCCTCCTGTGCGTTTTTCAACTGCTTCTGAAGGGCACAGATCTTACGCTCCTGCTCCTCTATCAACTTACTCTTGCTACATAACCTGCAGTTCCAGGAGAGGATCTCACCAGAATGCCCACTGGCTTCCCCACTGCATTCTCCCCAGTGAAAATACTTCGAACAAGTCTCATACCGCAATCCACTACTCAAGAACCTACGGCAAAGCCCACACTTCTCACTCACGGTAAAATTTTACTTTTTCTAAGTTCCGCTACTACAATAAAAAGATGTTAAAAACCTGACTACAATAAACACAAACTTACTCTACAAGGGAAGTAACTACTATTATTAACAGTATTAATAAACAACAAATGTGAATAAAACAAAAGACTAATACAGAAAGAGAATCAAACGTCTAATGAGACAGTAACGAAGCTGAAAACAGTTCCCAAAAGGTTCTTCTGAAATTATTTCACCAGAAAACACTAAAAACTCCGGTTGAAGACTACTATAGTTCCTAAATAAACCACTATACACAAACAATTAATTAGTACCTAGCTTTCGATGCGAAAGTCTCACAAGGAACTCCTTGAGTGCAAGGTCACAAAGACCAATGATGTTAACGGCATCGAAGCCCCACTATGAAAACACAGTATTGTCTGCTAATGGCAACAGGGGGTGGGACTAGAGGTATCCAGTGGTGGGCGCGGCATGAGACTACGGAGAATAGTTGAACTGTTTAGCCGACGATTAACTCACAACAGTGCTAGTGGTATTAATGCAAAGCAGAGCAATGACGACGCTAAACAACGCAAACACTGCCATTACATCAACAACATTTGCCGAAGTTATGTGTCGTTGTAAAGGAACCCAAGGAATTCCTCAAAGTGTGAAAGAAGTTGCACATAAAATATTAGCGTTTCTGTAAGACGAATCAGTGGAATGTGTGGTATAGAATACGCTAGACGGGACAATGTACATGAGGAGTACAATGATGACGATACGTGATTAACAAGTGAACGTGATACTGAAACAGATATCGAACCATGTAGTTCAGCGACAAAGGGAGCCACAAATTTCGTGTCCAATGAAACACAATGAAAGACAACTGTTGCCCAAGGAGCGGGAACTAAACATAATTAGTACATGGAAGATCATCCGCGGCATTGAAGAAAAAAACAATTATGAACAGATTTCTAATAAGTCCACAGCAATATGACCGTGTAGTGTATAAAGAAAACTACAGATATTCAAGGGAAGACAAGGCGCATTTGTTACAAAAACTGGTGTTTGCGCGTTTCAAGGATGCTCGATACAAGTTATAGGATATGCTTGACAGTGATCTACTGTGTTATGCATATCAAATTGCAAGCGACAGCCGCATGGGATTAGCCGAGCGGTCTAGGGCGCTGCAGTCATGGACAGGCGGCTGGTCCCGGCGGAGGTTCGAGTCCACAAAAAAAAAAAAAAAAAAAAAAAAAAAAAATGGCTCTGAGCACTATGGGACTTAACAGCCATGGTCATCAGTCCCCTAGAACTTAGAACTACTTAAACCTAACTAACCTAAGGACATCACACAACACCCAGTCATCACGAGGCAGAGAAAATCCCTGACCCCGCCGGGAATCGAACCCGGGAACCCTGGCGCGGGAGGCGAAAACGCTACCGCACGACCACGGGCTGCGGACGTGTCTCCCTCGGGCACGGGGGTATGTGTTTGTCCTTAGGATAATTTAGGTTAAGTAGTGTGTAAGCTTAGGGACTGATGACCTTAGCAGTTAAGTCCCATAAGATTTCACACACATATGGACATTTTTTTGCAAGCTACATAGATCACAGTGATTTCAATGGAAGTAGTGGATGGTTGCATAACTTGAAACAGTACTATAGAGTTGAAAGACGTAAGATAACGAAATTTCAAACAAAGCGTCAATTTGACGATGCACAGCAAACTTCGGAATCGGCCCGAAAATTTGTAAATGAGATAAACAAACTTATCCTATGGTTCAGTAAGGAATTTGTTTTCAGCCCCAACCAGTCAGGATTTGAAGAAGAAACGCTTATGAAAGGAACCCTGGAAATCAGAGGTACCAAGAGAACTGCATCAAGATCATCTAACATCAATGACTTAACTCTTTCGTAGACAATTAACCCAATTGTTAATCGGGATGATAAATTGGCATGAAAGTTATTCATTGTGTTTCGAGAAGTTGGAGTTGCTCTGCTACCTGCAATTCTTTCCCCTGTGTGTGATTTTGCAAGGGCAGTAGGGAATATTTACGTCACAGCAAGCAAGAGTGGGAAAGAGGGCGTAAGAGAACTACAACCATGGTATGGCTGCTGCTTTTGGCCAACAGCAGGTCAAAATAACTTGCTTTTGATTGACTCCCGGTATGCGTACAAAAGTCACATTCCTTCAGAGCAAACTACCCCTCCTGAAACGTGTGTGATATTACACTTCACACCACCTGAAACAACTGGGCAAATTTAGCCTCTGGATGTTTTTTTTTCCGTGCATATTATCGCCCTATCTACAACTACAACTTCAAGGATAGCCAGTTTAACGACAAGCACCACGACAGACTGTTTCGCATTCAGTTGCAGGCCATCACGTTCCATCAATTCTCATTACCCCATTAGTAGTAGGGAGTTGGTGGCACGAGCTCAATTGTGATATCAAATTGATATGCGAATCAATTAAATTGATCAATTAATCACCCCCGCCCCCGATCACCCCAGGCCCCGCCCCCGATCACCCCCGTCCCCGACCACGCCCACCACCATCACCAGATGACGTCACGAAATGCGCCGCTCTTGGTTCTCTCTATCTGTTCTATTAAACCAGCTTGGTAAGAGTCCCACAATGATAAGCAACACAGAATCGGTCGCGCAAGGATTTTGCAAGCCGCTTATTTCGTGGATGAATTACATTTCTTCATCTTCATCTAGGCTCTGCGAACCACCGTGAATTGCATTGTACCAGTTATTACGGCTTTTTCCCATTACAGTCACTTATGAAGCGCGGGAGGAACAATTGCCTAAATAACTCTGTTCGCGCTGCAATTAGTGTAAATTTGCCTTTGCGGTCCCTATGGGATCCTTAAACTTCTCTCAGTGACTCACATGGTACAGGAAATGCAGTAAGGACAACAGACCATTAATAGTTAGTAGTAATTTAACTAGTGACTTGTTGCTGTCTTTATTGCATTATTTGCTCCAGATACAGTCACAAAACTACCCATGGTTATTCATATTGGGGTGGTGCATATGTTCGTCGCGTTTTCCATACGTTAAATAAACAAAACAGATACACGTAACAGAGACTTTAGTCATGAATTATGTATTCTCCTTCACTATCTACAACAGTGTGCCAACGCTGGCGGAATTTCGATTCCGTGACTGTAGAAATCATAAGGTTTTGAGACTAAGAACTCTTCGGGCCATGTTCGGTGCACTTTTTCATCCGGAGAGAAAGTCTCCTGAAGATTGTTCGATAGAGAGCAAAAATGATGAAAATCTGAGGGCGCAAGATTAGGTGAATAAGGCGGGTGCGGAATGACTTCCCATCTCAACTTCTGTATATTGCTTTTGTCAGTCTGGCAGAAAGCGGGCAGGCGTTATCGTGTAGTAGGATCACTTCACGCAGTCTTCCTGGTCGTTGTTCTTGGACTACGTCTGCGAGACGTTCATTTGTAGGCAATAGATGGCAGCAATGATGGTTATAGCTCGGGGAAGCAATCCGTAGAACACCACACTGTTGCTGTCCCACCAGATGCATAACATTGTCTTTGTGCATGTGTTTTGTCTGGTCTCAACTATTCCTTTTCTTCCCTTGTGTCAACGTAAAGGTACCACTTCTCGTCACCAGGAGCGACACAGGGTAAGAATGGTCGGTATTGATCACGAGCCAACTGATGACGAGAAAGCAGAGATGCACATCTGGCCACCTGCTGATTTTTGTGGTTTTGGCCTAGAGCATGCGGTACTCATGCATCCGATTTCTGAACCTTCCTCATTGCTGTAAATTTCGCACGTTGATGGAATGATCACAGTTC
Source organism: Schistocerca piceifrons (assembly GCF_021461385.2). Lineage (NCBI taxonomy): Eukaryota > Metazoa > Arthropoda > Insecta > Orthoptera > Acrididae > Schistocerca > Schistocerca piceifrons. Next base: position 268,199,240 of record NC_060141.1, read on the forward strand.
ACCAAATTTGCCAGTTGTCGAAAACAGTGATGTGGTTCATTGTGGACTAATATGTTTGACCGGTCTTAGTTATACTCTGAAGATGTTCCTGAACGTGGAGGTCACTAATTTCAAAACGATCTTCCTTGAAACGAGAAAAACATTTTCTTGCCGTGCTCTGTCCAGTGACATTATCCCCATACACAATGGCTGCCCTAGCTGTTTACACCCCTCTTCTGAACTCAAACAGAAGAACAAGGCGGAAATGTACCGATTTGACCACTTGGCACTCAATTTTTTTATCGTCCATAGGTCCATTCACTGTCTCGAAATGTCAAAATGACAATATGTAAACTCAAATAGCAACAGTGAATTACAAATAAAAAATTGCAATCGATAAATGATCCCATAGCAACCAAAATATCAACATTCAAAACAAAAAGGCACCAACCTAATCGGTATCAAATTCGATGAGAAACATAACATTCTAACTAAAATTTTAAAAAATGTGGCGTCAATCTGGGCGCTGCTATTTACTACCTTCTGCGCCTAATGGACGAACGGAATTGCACGAGTTTTACGCGATCACTGTTTGCGGAACCATGTTCATTCCAAGGGAAGAGACTTTTGATATCCAAAGTAGTTACAACAAGCCGCCACGAAACGGGTTCCATAATGCTACAACGGACTGATCTTGAAATACGCCTATAGTTAGTTAAATGCGCATGTTCGCTGACCTTTTTTGGAAACGATAATTATCGGCGCCTTTTCCCAGTCGCCTGGAACCCTTTGTTGCTCCAGCGTCGTACAACAAAAGCCGTTACAAGAAGAGCAAGTTTTATTCTGATAGTCTGTATACAGTAGAGGCCAGTAGATGTCAATAAAACAAGCAAATAATTTTAATGAAAAACGCCCGGAAACCAGTGGTTTCCCCGACACGACGTATGACAAGTCATGCTAATGTTAAAACACTGTTCATATCTAGGGCTACGTTTATTTCGAAACACTGCAATGAAAGCGTAAATTACAAAGTAATAAAGTGCTCTTGTTTATATACTACTGGCCATTAAAATTGCTACATCAAGAAGAAATGCAGATGATAAACGGGTATTCATTGGACAAATATATTATACTAGAACTGACATGTGATTACATTTTCACGCAATTTGGGTGCATAGATCCTGAGGCAATACTGCCCCTACAACTTATCTTAGAAGATAGATTAAGGAAAGGCAAACCTACGTTCCTAGCATTTGCAGACTTAGAGAAAGCTTTTGACAATATTGACTGGAACACTCTCTTTCAAATTCTGAAGGTGGCAGGAGTAAATGCAGGGAGCGAAAGGATATTTACAATTTCTGCACAAACCAGATGGCAGTTATAAGAGTCGAGGGACATGAAAGGGAAGCAGTGGTTGGGAAGGGAGTGAGACAGGGTTGTAGCCTCTCCCCGATGTTATTCCATCTGTATATTGAACAAGTAGTAAAGGAAACAAAAGAAAAATTCGGAGTAGGTATTAAAATTCATGGAGAAGAAATAAAAACTTTGAGGTTCACTGATGACATTGTAATTCTGTCAGAGACAGCAAAGGACTTGGAAGAGCAGTTGAACGGAATGGACAGTGTCTTGAAAGGAGGATATAAGATGAACATCAACAAAAGCAAAACGAGGATATTGGAATGTAGTCGAATTAAGTCTGGTGATGCTGAGGTAATTAGATTAGGAAATGAGACGCTTAAAGTAGTAAAGGAGTTTTGCTATTTGGGGAGCAAAATAACTGATGATGGTCGAAGTAGAAAAGATATAAAATGTAGACTGGCAATGGCAAGGAAAGCGTTTCTGAAGAAGAGAAATTTGTTAACATCGAGTATTGATTCAAGTGTCAGGAAGTCGTTTCTGAAAGTATTTGTATGGAGTGTAGCCATGTATGGAAGTGAAACATGGACGATAAATAGTTTAGACAAGAAGAGAATAGAAGCTTTTGAAATGTGGTGCTACAGAAGAATGCTGAAGATTAGACAGGTAGATCACATAATTAATGAGGAGGTATTGCATAGAATTGGGGAGAAGAGATATTTGTGACATAACTTGACAAGAAGAAGGGATCGGTTGGTATGACATGTTCTGAGGCATCAAGGGATCACCAATTTAGTATTGGAGGGCAGCGTGGAGGGTAAAAATCGCAAAGGGAGACCAAGAGATGAATACACTAAGCAGATTCAGAAGGATGCAGGTTGCAGTAGGTACTGGGAGATGAAGAAGCTTGCACAGGATAGAGTAGCATGGAGAGCTGCATGAAACCAGTCTCAGGACTGAAGACCACAACAACAACAACAGATCCTGAGAAATCAGTACACAGAACAACCACCTCTGGCCGTAATAACGGCCTTGATACGTCTGGGCATTGAGTCAAGCAGAGTTTCGATGGCGTGTACATGTAGAGGTGCCCATGCAGCTTCAACACGATACCACAGTTCATCAAGAGTAGTGACTGGCGTATTGTGACGAGCCAGTTGCTCGGCCACCATTGACCAGACGTTTTCAGTTGGTGAGAGATCTGCAGAATGTGCTGGCCAGAGCAGCAGCTGAACATTTTCTGTATTCAGAAAGGCCCGTACAGGACCTGCAACATACGGTCGTGCATTATCCTGCTAAAATGTAGGGTTTCACAGGGATCGAATGAAGGGTAGAGCCACGGGTCGTAACACATCTGAAATGACACGCCCACTGTTCAAAGTGCCGTCAATTCGAACAAGAGGTGACCGAGACGTGTAACCAATGGCACCCCATACCATCACGTCGGGTGATAGGCCAGTATGGCGGTGACACCAAACATGGATGCGACCATCATGATGCTGTAAATAGAACCTGGATTCATCCGAAAAAATGACGTTTTGCCATTCGTGCACCCAGGTTCATCGTTGAGTACACCATCGCAGGCGCTCCTGCCTGTGATGCAGCGTCAAGGGGGTGGTCTCCGAGCTGATAGTCCATGCTGCTGCAAACGTCGTCGTGCAGATGGTTGTCGTCTTGCAAACGTTCCCATCTGTTGACTCAGGGATCGGGACGTTGCTGCACGATCCGTTGCAGCCATGCGGATAAGATGCCTGTCATCTCGAGTGCTAGTGATACGAGGCCGTTGGGATCCAGCACGGCGTTCCGTATTACCATCCTGAAACCACCGATTCCATATTTTGCTAACAGTCATTGGATCTCGACCATCGCTAGTAGCAATGTCGCAATACGATAAACCGCAATCGCGATTGGCTACAATCCGAAACGGAAACGGAAACGTGATGGTACGCACTTCTCCTCCTTACATGACGCATCACAACAACGTTTCACCAGGCAACGCCGCTCAACTGCTGTTTGTGTATGAGAAATCAGTTGGTAACTTTCCTCATGTCAGCACGTTGTAGGCTTCACCACCGGCGCCAACCTTGTGTGAATGCCCTGGGAAGCTAATCATTTGCATATCACAGCATCTTTTCCTGTCGGTTAAATTTCGCGTCTGTAGCACTTCATCTTCGTGGTGTAGCAATTTGAATGGCCAGTAGTGTATTTTTTATAAGTCGTTCATCATAGTCGATCTCATTAACGGTATCTGTAACAAACTCGAATTATTTGGATCTGTCAGTCAGTTCGATAGTGTGCAACAGCTGCAATCTGTAACCGGAAGAACGGAGGCTTTCTTTAAAACCTTATGAACCGTAGTCTTTTTTAGGCCTAATCCTCGAACACACGCACGCACCAATTTTTTGGGGCTTCTGTCCCGTGTAACTTGTACAGACTCGTCACTTAGCGAAGGCCTATCAGAACAGGGTGTGTCCCAAAAACTGCCAGTATTCTTCAATTTCTTATCCCACTGATAAATATTACTTCTATACGATGGCTCTTCCTTTTACAAGCGACGATATTCACCTTGAACATTGGTCACAGATTCCAATTTAACAAGCCACAGAATACATCGAACTTCATCTGCACCGTTCACACCTCGACTGACGTGGGCTGATCCGCTGATGCTATACGGTTAATTGTGTTGCGTCATCACTAGCGCACGCACACCTTGAAACATTATCCTACGGAAACTCTTTGCTATACTGTCCAATCTAGCGCAAATTTCAGCCTTTAGTTTCGTTTCTGTTAGCGACAACAAGCGTTCATAGCTGCATCATGCCTCTACGGACCCACTTTATTTAAATACAATAGGAGACACGATCACAAATATTTAGCACATGTTTTGTATGTCATTTTTCTTCTGCTCATTGCGTTGCATTACAGGAGCACTAATTTAATTTCACATTCACTTCTACAAATATGTATCGCATTTAAGAAGGCCGTCTCCATAATGCACATTCACGAATCCATGTTACTTCCGCTTGAAATTTGTACCATGGCAGCTGATCGGTAAAGACATTCCGCCTATGAGATGTCAGCACTAGAATAAGATAAAGCATTTTCTCCCTTCCCTTGCCCCATCCCCCCTCTCATATGGTAATGGCTGTGCCACTTACTCCTCCGCTCCTGAGGTAAGCGTCATCTTGGATTAGCTCAAGGCTGAATCACCGACCTTCATTAACATTAAGCACATCTAAAAATATTATTGTCTCAGTAAGAATTTTTGTTTCTTACTGAACAGAAAAACTAAACACACTTAAGAAATTCTTGACGTTAGTTGAAGTTATGGATTTGGCTGTTACTTGCTAGATGCATATTATTAGAGACACGGAAGAGAACAGCGGGCAGCACCAACACTGGATTCGGGCCGGATGCTACCCGCAGGCCCCACCAGTTTGAGGGCCGCTGCCTTATAGGATAACTTTGTTGTCCACCGTCTTTCTGCTCCAACGTTAAGAATCCTTTTTCTCAGAAACAGATAAACGTAGCAAGTTCAAGTTCATGTCACGTATTAAGATCTATGGCCCTTTGGAGTGTAAGGCATTTAAGCTTTTAAGTCAGTTCAGTCAAAAGATTCGGTCATTTAAGCTGTCTATTTTGATACTCGCAAACTCACTCACCAAAATCTATAGCATACATCCCATTGACGTAGAATCACGAAATCCAGCAAGAAGAAAGGTTCCACAGTACAAGAAAAGTAAAAAATTCTGAAAATCATTACAATGTACGAGTAATTATGTCACACAAAAAATATCTTTCTGCCATTAGAACATATATTGCATTCAACATCCGTCAAAAGCGTAATACACGAACGTAATTTTATACAAATGTTAAATGTAAGTTATAGGCATGTTTTCGTAAGTAAATAAGAAGTATTTTATTAAATTTTCTCTATTTACATATATAAACTGAAGTCTGTGGCTCACTTCTTTTTATATGTCCGGGCTAGTATGAGGAAATACTGTTAAGGTTTTAATACGGTCTTCGAATTCCCGGCACCGATAGCTTGCCAGTATCTATTTCGATAATAGGTAAAAGTCGCAGAGGTTCTTGATGCCCAGGGTGGATCAACTACACACACACACACACACACACACACACACACATACACACACACGGAACCCTCAGCGCGCGAGTCCTACTTGCAGTTGGCCAATTTTTTGTTGTTGGTATTCTTCGTTCAACTTTGTTTCAGGCCTTTGGTGGTTTTAAGTCTTTAAGGTATCTTCTTTGAAACTTTACATTTTCTTCAGTCTTTTTGTATATTGTCATAGCTAAATTAATCCATTTATCTCGCACTTCTAGTCTTTTCATGGCAGGCGCAGTCTCAGATCTTGGGATGGTGTTGTATGCTTTTTCCAGATCCACAAAAGTCATGTTAATTTCCCTGTTACTCGATTTATTTTTTTCTACTGTTAATCTAAGACAGTGGATATTTTCCAAAGATGACCTAATAAACATAAAGGCACTTAGTTCCTCTGAGAAATTTGTTGTATGCCGTTCAATTTTTTCCTTAAGTATACTAGGTGAAAGTTTTGCTACTGAAGGATTACACTACATATCCTGTAATTTGAACAGGACTTCTTGTTCAACTTTTATAAACGTTACTAATTAAAGACATGTTGCATTGTCTACTTATATTCTCCCCTTGTTCTATTTGGTTAAAATTTCCATGCTAATATTCTACTGTTTTCTCATGTCACCTCCATATTTCAAGAGTTCCATTCCGAAGTTTCATGGGCCAGGAGCCTTGTTACTTTTTGACCTCTTTCCCTCCCTTCTTTCCTTTCTTTCTCTCTCTCTCTCCCTCTCTCTTTCTCTTATTTTTCTTTCGCTTTTTTTTTTACAAAACACATCATTTCTTTCAAAACTGCGCAGGCGACGGATAAACAGAAGGACTGTTTTTTTTTTTTTTTTTCAAAACAGGACGGTGTAATATCGTACACTGCGAATGTGTTCATGCCAGCAGCGACAAATATTTGCCCTCAACGCATTTCTCATTTCGGAGGTATATCGTGGCCGCCATGATCACCAGACTTCATCGTTTGTGACTTTTTCTTGTGGGAGTATTTGGAAGAGCCTGTGAGTGTTAAATAATACGAAATTTTAGAGGTGGGTTTGCTGATAAACGCCTATTGACACGGGTTAATGTACCTTCTGACAGAGTGTCGAAAATTGTTTTCGACAGAATGATCGCCACTTGGACGACATAATTTTAGTAAGTAATAATGTACTCATAAATCAAATGTAAGATGTTGACTTCGATTCTGTGAAATAAAAGTTATTTCCTTTAAATAAACAACATACTACTGTTCATTTGAGAGCCATCACTTTCCCGTAGGTCACCTTGTCGTTCCTTAACGGACCATATTTCTTCAGTAATGGCGGATAATGTTCTTCGTTGGTCATATGTGACAAATTTATCTCTGTCGGACCGTACTCTTGCTTACACTCCTCCTGCTAGATTCAAAGCTTTAACTATCTACCGACTTCTATTCGCCGTTTCCAAATTCCAAAGATATCCTCCCACAATGCTATCGCCTTGAGCGGCATTTAATCACATTGTGTCCCATCCCTTCCTGCACGCCGGCCGAAGTGGCCGTGCGGTTAAAGGCGCTGCAGTCTGGAACCGCAAGACCGCTACGGTCGCAGGTTCGAATCCTGCCTCGGGCATGGATGTTTGTGATGTCCTTAGGTTAGTTAGGTTTAACTAGTTCTAAGTTATAGGGGACTAATGACCTCAGCAGTTGAGTCCCATAGTGCTCAGAGCCATTTGAACCATTTGAACCTTCCTGCACGATCTTAATCTACGGAAACTGTGGTGCCTTTTCTGTTTCGAATTCAGAAATTTTTATTTGCCCATATAAATGTATGAACTAAGAAGCTAGAAGGAAACAAAACAATAGTGGAGCAACTGGCCACTTGAGGAAATAATAACAATACCATATATTATTAGAATAATGTTATACAAAAGATGCCACACTTTAAAGCACAGGTTGTCCTTTATAGTCTTCAAATAAAGAAGTTAATTCAGATTTAGATAGTCTGTAACTAACTGGTACAAAAATATTTAGCAACATTTAAGTTGTAGGATTTTTATCGAACTACTATCAAATTAAAATGTAAGCTACTGAATACAAATTTTCCTGAAACAGATTTTTGAACCAAATTCAAGTTTTTGTACTATAACTAAGTTTTCTTTATTGAAGATGTGGGAAGTGAAACGTTTTTCCTTGACTGGATTATTCCGTGCTGGCTACGGTACCTGGCTTGCAAGAGTCGACTTTCCATGTCACCCAATATGTAACGCTAAAGTGATAGTAGAGGATCACTGCCAGTTCTGGCCATAAGCTCAGACATCATCATCAGCGTTCCAAGGTTTCTGATACCATCGCATTTGAGCACTTGCATCAAGGCCATGACATAATCGTTCCTGGAATTCTGACATCTTTTTGCATCAAGGCCATGACATAATCGATCCTGGAATTCTGACATCTTGGCATCTGGCCACATGCACTAAGGCACTGACATCCTCTCTCCAGGAATTCTGATATCATTACGTCATTCTCCTATGAGGGACACCCCATCCCCGTTCGTCAACGTCATCACCAATGGGGTACAAGTTCAGCACCCCACTCTTCGAGAAATTTTGACTTCATTGTGAATGCATTATCATTTGCTGTCCAGAATGAAGTGCCACCAGCCAACAGCGATCAGCTGAGGAGAAGAAAAAGAAGATTATCAGTAATTATTTAACTTTGTTACAACAGTACAGTTATTATTATCAAAAACCCACCAGCTAATAATATGCTGTTTTCTTCCATGACTACATGCATATTTCTTACATATAAACTTATAACGTCATGACATTCTCTGTTTAGACCTAGGTTTTGTTGTTATTGTCAGTTGCTATCGAGTGGAGAAATGTAGGATCCCCCTGCATAGGTCAGGCGTGCACTACACGCAGGAAGCGGCTACAAGGGTAGCGGAGTAAGTGTGGAGTGCACATGTGGGTTTTTTAGGTCAGAGAATTCCCTCCCTAGGTCCGACAAGACGCCTCCTGAGATGCAACAAGGTAGTAGAAGGCAAAAGGCAACAGGGAATAACAATATTAATGTGGTAATAGTAAACTTCAGGAGCGTCTATAGAAAGGTCCCAGAACTGCTCTCATTAATAAATTGTCACAATGGCCACATAATACTAGGGACAGAAAGTTGGCTGAAACCAGATGTTAACAGTAATGAAATTCTAAACTCAGATTGGAATGTATACCGCAGAGACAGGCTGGACAGTGAAGGGGGAGGCGTGTTTATAGAGATAAAAAGGTAATAGTATCGAAGGAAATTGACGGAGATCTAAAATGTGAAATAATTTGGCTGAAGGTCACGGTTAAAGCAGGCTCAAACATGGTAATTGGATGTCTCTATAGGCCTCCTGGCTAAGCAGCTGTTGTGGCAGAGCACCTGAAGGAAAATTTGGAAAATATTTCGAGTAGATTGCCCGACCATGTTATAGTTCTGGGTGGAGATTTTAATTTGCCGGATATAGACTGGAAGACTAAAACCTTTATAACGGGTGGCAGGGACAAAGAATCCAGTGAAATTTTTTTAAGTGCATTATCTGAAAACTACCTTGAGCAGTTAAACAGAGAACCGACTCGTAGCGATAACATATTAGACCTTCTGGTGACAAACAGACCCAAACTGTTTGAAATAGTTAACGCAGAACAGGGAATCAGCGATCATAAAGCGGTTACTGCATCGATGATTACAGCCGTAAATAGAAATATTAAAAAAGGTAGGAAGATTCTTCTGTTTAGCAAAAAGCAAATTTCAGAGTACGTGTGTGATTGGATTGAAGGGTTCCTAGATAACAGAACGCAGCATGTCATTCTCAATGGAGAGAAGTCTTCCGAAGTAAGAGTGATTTCAGGTGTGCCGTAAGGGAGTGTCGTAGGACCGTTGTTATTCACAATATACATAAATGACCTTGTGGATAACATCGGAAGTTCACTGAGGCTTTTTGCGGATGATGCTGTGGTATATCGAGAGGTTGTAACAATGGAAAATTGTACTGAAATGCAGGTGGATCTGCAACGAATTGACGCGTAGTGCAGGGAATGGCAATTGAATCTCAATGTAGACAAGTGTAATGTACTGAGAATACATAGAAAGAAAGATCCTTTATCATTTAGCTACAATATAGCAGGTCAGCAACTGGAAGCAGTTAATTCCGTAAATTATCTGGGAGTAGGCATTAGGAGTGATTGAATACGGAATGATCATATAAAGTTGATCTTCGGTAAAGCAGATGCCAGACTGAGATTCATTGGAAGAATCCTAAGGAAATGCAGTCCGAAAACAAAGGAAGTAGGTTACAGTACACTTGTTCGCCCACTGCTTCAATATTGCTCACCAGTGTGGGATCCGTACCAGGTAGGGTTGATTGAAGAGATAGAGAAGATCCAACGGAGAGCAGTGCGCTTCGTTACAGGATCATTTAGTAATCGCGAAAGCGTTACGGAGATGATAGATAAACTCCAGTGGAAGACTCTGCGGGAGAGACGCTCAGTAGCTCGGTACGGTCTTTTGTTGAAGTTTCGAGAACATACCTTCAACGAGGAGTCAAGCAGTATATTGCTCCCTCCTACGTATATCTCGCGAAGAGACCATGAGGATAAAATCGGAGAGATTAGAGCCCACACAGATGCATACCGACAATCTTTCTTTCCACGAACTATACGAGACTGGAATAGAAGGGAGAACCGATAGAGGTACTCAAAGTGCCCTCCGCCACACACCATCAGGTGACTTGCGGAGTATGGATGTAGATGTAGATGTAGATGCTCGCTGAACTGCTGAACCATGACATCCAAATATTCCCACTGTAACCACAGCAGGAATAGCTATCCACAGGATGTCTTCCTGATCTCATGTCGTTCAGCTACGCCATAGTGCAGCCACAGCTGGAGTTTGAGTCTCAGCTAAGTGCTAGCAGAATACTGACTGTAAGTGGATCTAAATGTGTGAATGTTGGTCTAGCACCCCACAGTGACTTGATGTGGGTACTGAGACAGAGAACTTCAGCGTCTTGGTACTAGATTTCAGTGTGCATGGTGTGAATGGGACTATCTGTGTTGTATGGAGGTGTTCAGATAGGTGTGAAATGAGGGTTACAGTACTTCCAGATACCTACTTTTGACAACTTTTCAAGGTCACCCAATTACCTGCTTGCCATACATGTACATCATCGTAAAACGGTGCCTTTTTTGTAGGTCTTTGGCAGGGTAGAGAATACAAAAACAAATATTCTTATACATAAGTTTATTAAATTCTGCATGCACACGGAAAAAACCTTTTCTTTATTTTGTTTGGTGTAGTTTCGATAACAGCCAGCTTAGTATGTAAGTTGTGTGCACATTATCATGTGGAACCAGCAATAGAAAATCTCTAGGCGATGCTACACAAAGAAGGCAACCACAGCACCAGCAGGTACAAGCAGCTGTCTCACTCCATCTGGCACTGCTAGCCCCAGTTCAGAACTACCAGGACTTTACTTGCAGCTCATATGTATTAGGGGGGAATACGACAGCATTCAGAATCTGAATAAAGACTACCTTATAAATTACACAATATTAACAATAAAGCAACTCGAAGTAAGTGAAAATATCACATGTTGGCGAAATTTTTTCTCTCCTTATATTTCTTTGTATAGAAGCAGCAGTTTAACAAATGAATGCATGTATACCAGTTTACACCACAATAGAATCTTATAGCTAGGAACAGAACGGATCACGTGTTTTCAACCTATGTAAGACTATTTAAGTGTATTAGACACCAACAAACAGTATTTACTATGTGCTCCATCGTACTCGATGTTAATCACTTCCACGTAGTATCAGTTAATGAATAATGTACAGAGCACTGCTATTAAGTGGCAGCTCACCAAAGTGCCACCATCTTGGTTCTTTATAGTACAAAAGGAGGCTTGACAATCGCAACCTATCAGTTCAAATGGTTCAAATGGCTCTGAGCACTATGGGACTTAACTTCTGAGGCCATCAGCCCCCTAGAACTTAGAACTACTTAAACCTAACTAACCTAAGGACATCACACACATCCATGCCCGAGGCAGGATTCGAACCTGCGACCGAAGCGGTCGTGCGGTTCCACACTGTCGCGCCTAGAACCGCTCGGCCACACCGGCCGGCCAACCTATCAGTCTTCTGTGGTAGTGGTATGCAGTCAGTGAGTACTGTTGGGCCTTTTGAGGTCTGTTCAGATGGAGAACTACAGTCATACACTCATCCATTACCATGCCTTTCCATTCTTGATTTAGAAAGTTGTGAGTACATTTCTCTATTAGATGTTTGCAACAGCCAACCGGAGTGGCCGTGCGGTTCTAGGCGCTACAGTCTGGAACCGCGTTACCGCTACGGTCGCAGTTCGAATCCTGCCTCGGGCATGGATGTGTGTGATGTCCTTAGGTTAGTTAGGTTTAAGTAGTTCTAAGTTCTAGGGGACTGATGACCACAGCAGTTAAGTCCCATAGTGCTCAGAGCCCTTTAAACCATTTTTTTGTTTACAACAAATAGACTTCTTAAAGTCTTCTTTGCTCAATGAGAAATCTCATCAATGAAACACATGAAATGCAGATGTACATTTAGCAGTGAAAAAATTATGTTGCTCATGGCTGTATTTCTTGTTTTTACAGATATCGTACATGTTAGCGATGTTGCAGCCGCGGGCTTCACCAACTCACAGCTTCTCTACAGTGCACCACCAGTGGTTAAACGCCATCGCACGTAAATTGATTCCGCGACGACCAGGAGCAGGGGGGACCTGGGGGCGCACGGGACGCTGGGTGCCTGTGGCCAAGGGGGGGGGGGGTGGCTTTCATCGGGCAATGACACGATGATGCCAGAATTCTGAGAGCAATGACGTCACCACCTTGATGCACGTGGCTGGATGTGATGATGTCAGAATTTCAGGAACACTGATATTGATTGTAGCGATTTTGGCCAGAACTGGCAGTGATCCTCTACTAACTGTATGTATGTTATCTTACACAAACAAGTTGGTAATTCCATGTTTACTCTCGAGTGTGAGACTACATGAAAGGCCTTACACATGTGAAATCAAAAGGAACACATAATGTTATTAGTACAATTACGAGTACTCGTTCTGACAACTGTAACAAAGCCAATACCTTCCTGCTAGCCGCACAGGAGGCCCAGAGAACAACTGCTTATGTTCTAGGTACTGATGTTTATCAAAGAACGAAAAAAACTTACATTAAAAGGGCAGCCCTATTCTTTAATGAAGCAGCACTGGGTATATATATGCTGAAACTGCAGTTGAGGACTCGCCAATGTAATTGGCTGGATGTAAATGACACCAAAATTATGGTTTCGGCAATTTTCTACTAGAGAAGGTTATCTGAGTATGTTTCGAACACTTGTGGTTAAATAGATACCTTACAGTAATGAAAATTTAATGTAGTAATGACGTTCACGTTTCGTGGCCAGGCATCAACAACAATGACCTACCCTAGACGTACCCAATTCACGTGGTCAAGATCACTGCATAGGAGTCAGCAAGAAATGCGGAACTAAGGCGATGCAAGTGATGTCACAGCTCAGTCAGTATCTTGGGCGACGTATCTTTATAGATACCATCTGAAGCTGCAGAAACTAAACATGTGTGGCCTGGCAGCAGTCTTCGATCACACTGTTGTCTCTAGCATCATGTTAGAAACGGACGAATCCTATCGAGCTCATGTCGTTTCTCTAAACGGTTATAACAAAAGAATGACATTAACCAATGTATAACATTCATTTCAGGCCTACAGAAAAGAGACTTTTAATCCATGTTGCGTGCCTGTAGAGTTTATATGCCTAACTGCCTCTTTTTCTTCAACCAAACAGAGAGGTGGTTCAATATGACAGTGTAGGTGTCTTAGTTTTGAATTAGTACTGCTGCAGATCTTCTAAGACAATGAGTGTTCAACGAATTTTACCTAATGTTTCAGTTATTGTCCCTTAACAAATGCGCCATCTTCCAATGCGACAAGAATTTAATTCAGATGTGATATGGTAAACATATGAAAAAATTCAACAATTTTCCTGGGTTGTTAATACAGTATTATACAACTACCGTGGATTGCTTTAGAGTAAAGAATACAGTTTCAATGTCTACATCTACATACGTACATACTTTGCAAGTCACTATATGGTGCACGGCAGAGGTATGAGATGTTGGTTGTGACATTCAGCATACCCCTAGATGCTATAGTCTGTCTTTGGTGACATACAGAGAAGCAAGGCACTTCATTCGATGATACAAATTAATTTAATGGAAATTATAATGTTTCACAAATGGAAACGTCTTACTAAAGTGATAATTGATAGGGGTGCCCACACCTGAAGCATGAAAGTATAGGGTACCACACCACGCACACAGATATATTACTGAGAGAATGAATAGGTTGGTTGGCTGATTTGGGGGGAGGGGACCAAACAGCGGGGTCATAAGTCCCATCGGATTAGGGAAGGATGGGGAAGGAAGTCGACCGTGACGTGTAAAGGAACGATCCCGGGATTTGCCTGAAGCGATTTAGGGAAATCACGGACACGGGTTTGAACCGTCGTCCTCCCGAACGCGAGTCCAGTGTGTTGACTACTGCTCCACCTCGCTCGGTGGAGAGTGGGTACTAACTACAAGAGAAACAAGTGGTCACTATAGCAATCAAAAATGTTCAAATGTGTGTGAAATCTTAACTGCTAAGGTCATCAGTCCCTAAGCTTACACACTATTTAACCTAATTTATCCTAAGGACAATCACACACACCCATGCCCGAGGGAGAACTCGAACCTCCGCCAGGACCAGCCGCACTGTCCATGACTGCAGCGCCTGAGACCGGTCAGCTAATCCCGCGCGGACTATAGCAATCAGGTTTATTATTGTAAACGTCAACATAAAAGTTACTGAACAACATAACTGAATAAACATTTAATAACTGACAAGTATTTACACTACTGGCCATTAAAATTGCTACACCACGAAGACGCGAAATTTAACCGACAGGAAGAAGATGCTGTGATATGCAAATGATTAGCATTCACACAAGGCTGGCGCCGGTGGCGACACCTACAACGTGCTGAAATGAGGAAAGTTTCCAACAGATTTCTCATACACAAACAGTATTGACCGGCGTTGCCTGGTGAAACGTTGTTGTGATGCCTCGTGTAAGTAGGAGAAATGCGTACCATCACGTTTCCGACTTTGATAAAGGTCGTATTGTAGCCTATCGCGATTGCGGTTTATCGTATCGCAACATTGCTGCTCGCGCTGGTCATGACTGTTAGCAGGATATGGAATCGGTGGATTCAGGAGGGTAAAACGGAACGCTGTGCTGGATCCCAACGGCCTCGTATCACTAGCACTTGAGATGACAGGCATCTTATCCGCATGGCTGTAACGGATCCTGCAGCCACGTCTCGATCCCTGAGTCAACAGATGGGGACGTTTGCAAGACAACAACCATCTGCACGAACAGTTCGACGACGTTTGCAGCAGCATGGACTATCAGCTCGGAGACCATGGCTGCGGTTACCCTTGACGCTGTATCACAGACAGGAGCGCCTGCGATGGTGTACTCAACGACGAACCTGGGTGCACGAATGGCAAAACGTCATTTTTCGGGATGAATCCAGTGTTTGGCGACATCGCGGTGAACGCACATTGGAAGCGTGTATTCGTCATCGCCAAACTGGCGTATCACCCGCGTGATGGTACGGGATGCCATTGGTTCCACGTCTCGGTCACCTCTTGTTCGCATTGACGGTACTTTGAACAGTGGACGTTACATTTCAGATGTGTTACGACCCGTGGCTCTACCCTTCATTCGAACCCTGCAAAACCCTACATTTCAGTACGATAATGCACGACCGCATGTTGCAGGTCCTGTACAGGCCTTTCTGGATACAGAAAATGTTCGACTGCTGCCCTGGCCAGCACATTCTCCAGATCTCTCACCAATTGAAAACGTCTAGTCAATGGTGGCCGAGCAACTGGCTCGTCACAATACGCCAGTCACTACCCGTGATGAACTGTGGTATCGTGTTGAAGCTGCATGGGAAGCTGTGCCTGTACACGCCATCGAAGCTCTGTTTGGCTCAATGCCCAGACGTATCAAGGCCGTTATTACGGCCAGAGGTGGTTGTTACGGGTACTGATTTCTCAGGATCTATGCACCCAAATTGAGTGAAAATGTAATCACATGTCAGTTCTAGTATAATATATTTGTCAAACGAATACCCGTTTGTCATCTGCATTTCTTCTTGGTGTAGCAATTTTAATGGCCAGTAGTGTAGTTCTAAGTCTAGGGGACTGATGACCTCAGATGTTAAGTCCCATAGTGCTCAGAGCCATTCGAACAATTTTGAAGCTGACAAGTAGGAGAGCTCCCACGTAGTTAAGCATGAAAAAGAGCACCTCTCTGGAAAATAACACTGTGAACCAATAGCATCGCTCGTTTAGCGTGGTCGCTGATGCAAACGGTAGTCCTCATGGCGGGCTCTGAAAAGCGTCACCTGGCGAGAGTCCTTATCTTCTTAAAATGCTTATGTAAACAATGCTATGTTTTTCTCTGACGGACAGCTGTCCCATTCACCACCAGTCGTGCTGGGATGGAGGACTGAATGACGTGTCGGTTACCTGAGCTGAGACCCAGCCTTGGGCTCTAAACATTTTTATGCTCACGACTGTCCCTTTTAAGAAAACTCTTTATCTTTTGCTATCCCGCTCGTAGGCTCTCAGTTCTGCAGTCTCCTGCAGTCTCTTCACCATACTAAAAGGAGAAGTGAAAAGAATGCAATGAACAGGACGGCCTCTAGTTGTGCTGGATATGGTCTGCAATTACAAAGCAGCGTAGGAGAATGACTGCCTTAATCAAAGGGGTGAGCACAAAATGTACTGAAATACGTTCAGTTTTGAACATGGTTGTTATTCAACAACTGTATATTAGTTTCAACATAGGATTAAACAGCCAACCTGTTGAATATAAACGTCAGGTACATTCTTCGAAAACAACATCACCTTTTAGCCAGGGATCGAAACCGAGGTCAATATACCTAGGTATCGAAACCTAGGTCAACGTACCTAACGTTTATGTGCAACCGGTTGGTTGTTTAATCTCATATTCTTGCTGAAATACGTTGTATGACGGCTTAAGACAAAACCTGCCACGTAATAGAGGGGACCTCGCACGACTACTAGCCGTTTCCTCTCCTGTTACATTCGCAAACAGAGCGAAGGAAAAACGATTATCTGTATGCCTCCGTACAAGCCCTAATTTTTCTTCTCTTATCTTTCTGGTCCTTAAGTGAACTGTATGTTGGCAGCAGTGGAGTCGTTCTGCACTGAGCTTCAAATGCCGGTTCTCTGAGTTTTGTCAATAGTGTTGCTCGAAAAGAACCCCACCTTTTGGCTAGGGATCCCCATCTGAGTTACCAAAGCATCTCCATAACACTTGTCCGCAGCTCGTGGTCGTGCGGTAGCGCTCTCGCTTCCCACGCCCGGGTTCCCGGGTTCGATTCCCGGCGGGGTCAGGGATTTTCTCTGCCTCGTGATGACTGGGTGTTGTGTGCTGTCCTTAGGTTAGTTAGGTTTAAGTAGTTCTAAGTTCTAGGGGACTGATGACCATAGGTGTTAAGTCCCATAGTGTTCAGAGCAATTTGAACCATCCATAACACTTTCATGTTGATCGAACAGACCAGTAACAAGTCTAGCTGCACGC
This sequence comes from Schistocerca piceifrons, assembly GCF_021461385.2. Taxonomy (NCBI): domain Eukaryota; kingdom Metazoa; phylum Arthropoda; class Insecta; order Orthoptera; family Acrididae; genus Schistocerca; species Schistocerca piceifrons. Next base: position 268,216,416 of record NC_060141.1, read on the forward strand.
CTCTGAATTGCTTTCATGTCTTCCTTTAGTACTAACTGTTGTGAATCCCAGCCACTCGATCGCTAGTCAAGAATGGGTCGCACTGGCGTTATACAGGGTGGTCCATTGATAGTGACCGGGCCAAATATCTCACGAAATAAGCGTCAAACGAAAAAGCTACAAAGAACGAAGCTTGTCTAGCTTGAAGGGGGAAATCAGATGGCGCTATGGTTGGCTCGCTAGATGGAGCTGCCATAGGTCAAACGGATATCAACTGCGTTTTTTTTAATAGGAACCCCCATTTTTATTACATATTAGTGTAGTACGTAAAGAAATATGAATGTTTTAGTTGGACCACTTTTTTCGCTTTGTGATAGATGGCGCTGTTCTAGTCACAAACATACGGCTCACAATTTTAGATGAACAGGTGGTAACAGGTTGGTTTTTTAAATTAAAATACAGAACGTAGGTACGTATGAACATTTTATTTCGGTTGTTCCAAAGTGAGACATGTACCTTTGTGAATTTATCATTTCTGAGAACGCATGCTGTTACAGCGTGATTACCTGTAAATACCACATTAATGCAATAAATGCTCAAAATGGTGTCCGTTAAACTCAATGCATTTGGCAATACGTATAACGACATTCCTTTCAACAGCGTGTAGTTCGCCTTCCGTAATGTTCGCACATACCTGACGCATGTTGTCAGGCGTTGTCGGTGGATCACGATAGGAAATATCCTTCAACTTTCCCCACAGAAAGAAATCCGGCAACGTCAGATCCGGTGAACGTGCGGGCCATGGTATGGTGCTTCGACGACCAATCCACCTGTCATGAAATATGCTATTCAATACCGCTTCAATCGCACGCGAGCTATGTGCCAGACATCCATCATGTTGGAAGTACATCGCCATTCTGTCATGCAGTGAAACATCTTGTAGTAACATCGGTAGAACATTACATAGGAAATCAGCATACATTGCACCATTTAGATTGCCATCGATAAAATGGGGGCCAATTACCCTTCCTCCCATAATGCCGCACCATACATTAACCCGCCAAGGTCGCTGATGTTCCATTTGTCGCAGCCATCGTGGATTTTCAGTTGCCCAATAGTGCATATTATTCCGGTTTACGTCACCGCTGTAAGTGAATGACGCTTCGTCGCTAAATAGAACGCGTGCAAAATTCTATCATCGTCCCTTAATTTCTCTTGTGCCCAGTGGCAGAACTGTACACGACGTTCAAAGTCGTCGCCATGCATTTCCTGGTGCATGGAAATATGATACGGATGCAATCGATGTTGGTGTAGCATTCTCAACACCGACGTTTTTCAGATTCCCGATTCTCGCGCAATTTGTCTGCTACTGATGTGCGGATTAGCCGCGACAGCAGGTAAAACACCTACTTGGGCTTCATAATTTGTTGCAGGTCGTGGTTTACGTTTCACATGTGGCTGAACACTTCCTGTGTCCTTAAATAACGTAACTATCCGGAGAACTGTCCGGACACTTGGATGATGTCGTCCAGGATACTGAGCAGCATACACAGCACACGCACGTTGGGCATTTTGATCACAATAGCCATACATCAACACGATATCGACCTTTTCCGCAATTGGTAAAAGGTCCATTTTAACACGGGTAATGTATCAGGAAGCAAATAGCGTCCGCACTGGCGGAATGTTACGTGATACGACGTACTTATACGTTTGTGGCTATTACAGCGCCATCTGTCACAAAGCGAAAAAGTGGTCCAACTAAAACATTCATATTTCTTTACGTACTACACGAATATGTAATAAAAATGGGGGTTCATATTTTAAAAAATGCAGTTGATATCCGTTTGACCTATGGCAGCGCCATCTAGCGGGACAAGCATAGCGCCTCTGGTTCCCCCTTCAAGCTAGACGAGTTTCGTTGTTTGTAGTTTTTTCGTTTGATGCTTATGTCGTGATCGATGGACCACCCTGTATATGCGGTCTCCATTACAGATGATATTAACTTACATTCTTCTACGTTTAGAGTTAGCTGTCGTCAATCACACCACCCAGAATGTCTGTCCAAGTCATCTTGTTTCCTCGTACACTCACTCAATGACACATGCAGTACATTACTGCATCGTCAGCAAACAGCCGCAGATTGCTGCTCACTGTGTCCGTCAGATCATTTATGTATGCAGAGAATAATAATGGTCCTATCACATCTCCCTTGGGCACTTCTGACGATACCCTTGTGTCTTATGAACACTCATCGTCGACGACAACGTAGCAAATGGGTTCTATTACTAAAGCGGTCCTCGAGGCACTCATGTGCCTGAGAACCTACTCCGTATGATTTACCTTCGTTAATTTTCTGCAGTGAAGCACTACGTCAAACGCTTTTCAGAAATCTAGGAATATGGAATCTCCTTGTCGCCTTTCATCCATGGTTTGCAGGTTATCATTTGAGAGAAGGGCAAGTTGAGTATCGCGAGAGCGATGGTTTCTAAATCCGTGCTGATTTGTGGACAAAAGCTATTCCGTATCAAGGAAATTTATTATATTACAACAGATAATATTTACGAATCCTGTTGCAAACTGCTTTTAAGGATATCGGTTTGCAATTTTGGCGGTTCGTTCTTTTACCTTCCTAATATCGTATAATGGAGTTTTTTCACATTCTCCTAGGTGGATACTGGGCTGGTCCCCATCTCCCGCCTCAGTTACACGACCTTTGGAAACGTTCGCACTATTTCATGACGGCCGGCCGCGGTGGTCTCGCGGTTCTAGGCGTGTAGTCCGGAACCGTGCGACTGCTGCGGTCGCAGGTTCGAATCCTGCCTCGGGCATGGATGTGTGTGCTGTCCTTAGGTTAGTTAGGTTTAAGTAGTTCTAAGTTCTAGGGGACTGATGACCAGAGCAGTTGAGTCCCATAGTGCTCAGAGCCATTCTATTTCATGACTTACACTAGACACAGACAACTGGGAGACACGGTTCCGTCCCGTGAGGGGGGGGGGGGGGGGGGTGATAGGGAGGGCATCCGGCCTTCCTCTGACCCTAACGTTGCCACATCCATAGTAACAGGGCCGACCCCGCGTTGAACTGGGAAAAAGGCCAAAGGAAGTGATGATGACGATGATATCGTATAATGGAGTCACGTATGATTTTCCTCAGCCGCTTGGGACTCTCCGCTGGGCGAGAGATTCGCGATAATGCACTGTAAGGGGCCAGTGCCGTAAAGTACTCTTCGCTTACTAAAGAGCCAAAGAAACTATCCACACCTACCTAATACCATGTAGGGCCCCCGCGAGCACGCAGAAGTGCCACAACACGACGTGGGATGGATTCGACTAAAGTAGTTCTGGAGGGAAGTGATACCACGAATCCTGTACGGCTGTCCGTCAACCCGTAAGTGTACGAGGGGATGGAAATATCTTTTGAACAGCACGTTGCGTGGGTTCCCAGATATGCTCAATAACGTTCATGTCTGGGGAGTTTGGTGGCCAGCGGAAGTAAACCCAGAATAGTGTTCTTGGAGCCACTCTGTAGCAATTCTGGACGTGTGCGGTGTCGCGTTGTCCTGCTGGAATTGCCCAAGTCCGTCGGAATGCACAATGGACATGAATGGATTCAGGTGATCATACAGGATGCTTACGTACTTATCACCTGTCAGAGTCGCGTCTAGACGTATCAGGGGTCCCAAATCATTCCAATTGCACACGCCCCACAACATTACAGAGCCTTCACCAGCTTGAACAGTCCCCTGCAGACATGCGAGATCCATGGAGTCATGAGGTTGTCCCCATACCCGTACACATCCATCCAATCGATACAATATGAATCGAGATTCGTCCGACCAGCTAACATGTTTCCAGCCATCAACAGTCCAATGTCGGTGTTGACGGCCCCAGGCGAGGCGTAAAGTTTGTGTCGTGCACACGTGGTCCCTCGGCTCCGAAAGCCCATATCAATGATGTTTCGATGAATGGGTCGTACGCTGCCGCTTGTTGATGGCCCAGCATTGAAATCTGTAACAATTTGCGGAAGGGGTTCACTTCTGTCACGTTGAACGATTATCTTCAGTCGTCGTCGATCCCGTTCTTACATGATCTTTTTCCGGACGCAGCAATGTCGGATGATTTGATGTTTTCCTAGATTACTGATATTCACGTACACTCGTGAAATGATCGTACGGGAAGATCCCCACCTCATCGGTACCTCGGAGTTGCTGTGTCCCATCGCTCGTGCGCCGATTATAACACGACGTTCAAACTCAGTTAAAACTTGATAACCTGCCATTGTAGCAACAGTAACCGATCTAACAACTGCACCACACTCTTGTTGTCTTATATAGGAGTTTTCGACTGCAGCGCCGTTTTCTTCCTGTTTGCGTACCTCTGTATTTGAATACGCATGCCTATACCAGTTTCTTTGGCGCTGCACTGTAAAACCGAATTGGGACTCCATCCGGACCTGGCGACTTATTTGTTTACAATTCTTTCACTTGCTTCTCTACGCCTGGGACGCCTAAGACTATGTTCTTCGTAATTAAGTCTGTGCGATGATCAGACTTCGATATGGTTTACGATCCTCTTGAGTGAATGATTTCTTAAAAGCGAAATTTACAACTTTAGCTTTCTTTTCGCTGTTTCCTGTTACTAGATCAGACTGGTCAACGAATAACTTAACAGGAGTCAGCGACCTGGTTAGGAATTTTACGTAGGACGAGAATTTTCTAGGGCTCTCGGCAAAATCTTTTGCTAATGTATGACGATGGTAGTTGTTGTATGCTTCGCGCATCATTCTTTCTGCACACAAACACACACACACACACACACACACACACACACATACACACACACACACACACACACACACACACACACACACACACACGATCTCTATCATCATCTGCGCATTCGTTTTGAACAGTGAGTGCAACAGTCATTGCTTTCTCAGGACTTCCGAATTTTGTTATTAAAACACTGTGTGGTGTCTTCCGTCCCTAATCCACTTTCTTGACTCACACTTCTCTGGAGCGCAGTTTACAATCCGTTTAAACTTTACCCATAATTGCTTTGTGTCCATCATATTGGATCTAAATGATGTCCATTCGTTAAGTGGGATGCTAACAACTGCTTATCTGCTGTTGCTAGCAGAAATACTCTCCTAGCCTTCTTGATTGATTTATTAACTTTAGCAACCATCGTCGTTTCGACGACTAATCTTCATCATCGACGATAGAGCTAAGACGAATGATAAAAAAAGTTCCTTTGTCAAAAATTAATGGACTGACTGTTTGTGACGCAACACTCACCACACAAGACTAAAAGAATTACATCTCAGTTCATGGATTTTATGCACGCAGTTCATCTCCATAGAATATGCACAAAGAAACTTTTTATCATTCGTCTTAGCTCTATCGGCGATGATGGAGATTAGTCGTCGTAGCGACGATGGTTGCTAAAGTTAATAAATCAACCAAGAAGGCTAGGAGAGTCCTTCCTGCCACCGTATTGTACGGAACACAGTAAGAAGATACATTCATCAGAGACAAACAAGCATAAGAAGTTTATTCTTGAGTTTAGCAATGAGTACATCGTTGGCCTACCTGAACTGTATTAGGAGCTAGCTGGGGACAAACAATGTTTTGTAAAGAAAAGAAACCTTACTAAGGAGTGCCCACACTCGCGTACATACAAGATACAGAAAATTAGGAAATTGCTGCACGTTGCTCCAGTGCAGCAAGTCACCTCAGGGATCAGTTTATGGAGGACCTAACCTGGGTGGAAATGGTGGGGTACGCCACTCACCTCAAGGAAAGCTGCTCATATGATGATGTGGGGTGGCGATGGAGAGGGGCAGAGAACAACTGCGTAATTCAGCTGAGGTCTGAGCACTGAGCACTAAGGGATGAGCAATGAAGGCTAACAATGCGATGCTGGAGGCTTTATAGCCACACCTTTCAAATTTGTCCATTGAACAGGCCTCCCAGGACTTGGATGTCAGCTCTAGTAGTAGGGGTGACCGACTGTTCTCCTGCTCAGTCCAAGGGAGAGCATCTCCTACAGTTGACAAGTTGGCAAGACGTTGCCACTAAGTGCGGTAGGCAGCGGAGGTATGGATCGCGCAAAATACCGTGGCCGTTAGATGCAAGCCTGCTGGGGAAGCGTGAGGAGAGTGGCAGTGGTGGGGGCTCGCTCAGAGCACTGTAGGGGAAAGAAATGTCGAGTGCTTGATGGGGAGTGCCGTTCTAAACTGAAGCGTGCGCTCACACTTACATTTTTTGCAAATGGCAAGTGGCGACGCTACACGTCCACACTTGCATGGTGACCATTCAAAAAGATCTACTGTCACCTCTGCTTTCGTTAATATCTAAAAAGAATTCTGACGAAAATGCTGCAACTTATTTTCGCCTGGCTTGTTAACCATTTGTAACTTTCAGAGAAGTGTTATGAGTGGCGAATTTTGAGTAAAACCTACACACTTCTCTGGTTGCTTCTTTTGCCAAAACACAGCTGAGTTTACACTGTCTCACCTCACTAACATATTGTGCAGACACAATTGCAAGCCAATTCTGAAACAGTGGTTTATTAAATTTATGTAATTACGAACTGAGGAAAAGGAAAGTCAGTAGCTTATAAAAAAGCACATGCTCTGAAAAAAAAACAACTGTAATATCTTCACATGTGTTGTTCTAAAACCCATACATAGCATTTCTTGTTTCACCAGCTATCGGTGACCCTTAAAAGTTAAATTCTTTCACCAAAAAGGTCTATAGTTATTGGTATACCACGGTAGATAATGAAGTTTTATAGAATAACAATATGGTAAAATACCTTCCTCTTTGCGTGCTATCATTTCTCAAAGGCTCATTTCGATACCTGAAATTGTTCGTGAAATATGAGGAATGTTGTGGATATTTCACTCTGGCTTTATCGCTGGCGCGGCGCGATCGCAAATGAGTGCGCTACATGAGATCAGTTTTCTCGAGATTGGTGACAGATAGGTATCTCTACTCAAGTCTAAAGAAAAACTAATATGTCGGCTAAATTTCATACGCAACAACATATTATGTAATATACACCAAACACAAAATCATAGCGACCCCTATTTTTCATTGCACACTTGTCCGAATTTGGCGCAATATCTTACTTTCGCGTAAATATCACAATACCTAAGACCATCAACGAAATGATGGGCACATAATCACGAACCTGACGTATAAAGCAATCAGCAAAGCAAAAATGAATTTATGAAGATTGCAGGGTACCCGCCTCGATTTTGTCTTCGCTGACCGGCCGAAAGGTGGAAAACACTTATCGGCCTCCCCTTCCGAACAAACGAGTGAACTCGCCCAGCGCTTTGGACGAAAAGAGATCACTGCACATCGGCCACCGTATCCTGCGCGAGCCATAGGTTGTGTTCAGTACCCTTGTTGCGAGAATGTCTGGACTCTACAGTATCCTTCCCCCCAATGGGCAAAATTGACATCCTTTCTACTGACCCAAGGCTTCAGAGACAAATTTATCCCCTTCTTTCCAACGATACAGTTTATTCAATTAAATGTGCCGTCGATGTCACTTCATGCGACGAAAGCAGAAATTGGTGATAGTTTATTGAGGTGATTGGTTTCCCTGGCTGTTCAGAATTTTTATGTTTAATTGGCGGTTTAAAGACAGGTATTAAAGACAGGTATTATAGGGATAAGCCATTTTTAGTTAAATATTCCCCATGAATGTGTTCGCTATATATCGCCAATTCACTTCTCTAACTGTCAATACCCATTCGTTCTAAAATCAACGTGCTGTAACCTGCCTGAAACAGACGCGCTCAGCTTCGAACATTCCAGAGAACCAACAGTGCTTAAGGGGTACGATTCACTATGTCATGCCACAGTAGTAACCCTTACACATGTTTCTCATAATCCTTTCGATCCGACGTTAAGTTGTTAACAGTTTTCATTATGGCTTGATAATGGTCTGACGACGGAATCGCTACAATTAAGAAATTTTTGTCCCGAAAATAGAATGCATTCTGAAGTACTTTGGTTCTGGTACGCAGTGGATCCATTTGTAGCGATGTTCCACTGGAAGTGATATTCTGTCCAGTTTCCATAGTTTCACTGCTAAATACAGCCCGTTATTAACGGGTCTGTAGACCAAAAAATATCTCGAAATGATAAGAACCGCAACGCCATTGCAGGAAACAATAGCCTTTTTTATCACTGGGTGAAGCTGTTATCGTTACAACAGCTGCTGTACCCTCTCACTGACCTCCTCCTCGGATCCATAGTCTGTCTCTCTCCCTCTCTCTCTCTCTCTCTCTCTCTCTCTCTCTCTCTCTCTGACATACACACAAACACACACACAATAGTGGTAAAACTGGGCTGTATAAGTTCACCTCATGGAAAGTATTATTGTCAATCCTAAAATTCTTGTTACATCTACAGAATCGTTTAGGAATGTGCAGTCCATAATTTATTTCTCTGTTACTATCACTGTATTGAATGCCTATGTGCGGTCTTTAAAAATCTTGCGTAGGTAATATACTAACGACGGCACTGATGAAGATAATGAAATCGTTGTCGGGAGCTTAGTGTTTTATGTCTTTTCCTGACTATACGGATTTATGTTTTTCTTGGTTTATTTACGTTGTTCTATTTGCAGCTATTTATCAATGTTTCCAGCCAGATAAAAGCATAACAGTGACAAATGAGGGCTGCCCGAGGAATGGGAATTAACTGCGACCTTTCCTTCTTTTTATTTTCAACCGTCGATCGAATTTGTACACACACACACACACACACACACACACACACACATACACACACACACACACACACACACACACACACACACACATATATATATATATATATATATATATATATATATATATATATATATATGGTGTTACAAAAACGTTCGGCCAAACTTTCAGGAAACATTCCTCACACACAAAGAAAGAAAATATGTTATGTGGACATGTGTCCGGAAACGTTTACTTTCCATGTTAGAGCTCATTTTATTACTTCTCTTCAAATCACATTAATCATGGAATGGAAACACACAGCAACAGAACGTACCAGCGTGACTTCAAATACTTTGTTACAGGAAATGTTCAAAATGTCCTCCGTTAGCGAGGATACATGCATCCACCCTCCGTCGCATGGAATCCCTGATGCGCTGATGCAGCCCTGGAGAATGGCGTATTGTATCACAGCAGTCCACAATACGAGCACAAAGAGTCTCAACATTTGGTACCGGGGTTGCGTAGACAAGAGCTTCCAAATGCCCCCATAAATGAAGGTCAAGAGGGGTGAGGCCAGGAGAGCGCGTAGGCCATGGAATTGGTCCGCCTCTACCAATCCATCGGTCACCGAATCTGTTGTTGAGAAGCGTACGAACACTTCGACTGAAATGTGCAGGAGCCCCATCGTGCATGAACCACATGTTGTGTCGTACTTGTAAAGCCACATATTCTAGCAGCACAGGTAGAGTATCCCGTATGAAATCATGATAACGTGCTCCATTGTGCGTAGGTGGAAGAACATACTGACGAAATTAAAATGAGCTCTAACATGGAAATTAAGCGTTTCCGGACACATGTCCACATAACATCTTTTCTTTATTTGTGTGTGAGGAATGTTTCCTGAAAGTTTGGCCGTACCTTTTTGTAACACCCTGTATATATACCCTAAAAGTAGTCAGTTGCATTTTCTCTTCGCTGCGACATTTTAACGCAATTAGCGCGTTAGTGAAACTGGTGATGTGTCGGCGTGCAACATAAGATCCCTGCAGGTTCTTCCGTTTCTGCCGATAATGAGCTTCCCATTGGCAGTGCAGTCCGATTGTCTTTTTTTAAGTGTCTGATCTGTGTGTCTGGTGGCCTTCCCCTTGGTCTATTTTGGGGAATTGGGCTCCAATCTAGTACTTGTTTTGACCACCAATCATCTTTTCTTCGAGCGACATGACTATGCCCCTGCCATTTCAAGGTATTCACTCTTTCCATTATGTCACTGACCTCTGTTGTCTGCCTGATACCGTGTGCTTTCTTCCTGTCTTTCATTGTGTAGCTCAACATAGATCTTTCTATTCCTAACATCAATGTCTCAAGCCATACGTTGTTAGTTGCAGTATACATTGGTGGAAAGCTTTTTTCTTCAGTGAAAGTATGCATACACACGTATGACGTTCATGGCATTGTAACTGTTTGGTACACCCAAAACGTTTTTTATATATATAAACGTTTTGGGCGTGACCAAACAGCTACAACGCCTTGAACATAAAATGCGTGTGTGCACGCTTTCGTGCAAACAAACATACTTCTTACATAGTGACTAGCAGTTACGCTGAAAAATGGAATCCATTCCCCTTGAATATGCTGAAAGGCTAAAAGGAACTGCAGTACAAATAATTTGACTATGACGCATTTCTGTACAGAAATGATTGACCTAGGAAAAAGACACTGGAAATTTCAACGTTGTGATAGCGTGATGTACCAAAAATGAAATAAATGTCACACAGAAGGTTAAAGAAAGACAAATGAAAAATTTACGTAGTTTTGTGGTGTAAAATATGAATTCGGACAATTAACAATATGCGGACATCCATGGTTCATCATGCTGAAAGTTGTATGAGGGTAAATTGTTGGGCGAACAGGAACTTTCCTCATTTATAATATTTTTAATTTAAGAGTGTATGATGAGGAATGATAGAGATAGTTTATAAGGAAAAACTATAATTTTCAGACTGTCTGGTGTTAATTTACGAATGTACGTACATATCTTTAAAAAACATACAAATAATGCTCAACAGTTATACATGTTTTTTATTTGCTCAGGAGGTGACAGGAGATAAATGTTTGAATAATTTTTAGATAACTGTAATTATTAGCATATTTTAATACTTAGTGATACGATTCTTAATATTTTCATGCCTGTACTATGACTTTTTCCGCTCTTCATAGATAGTACTTTTGTTTGAGTCCTCGTGACATGGACTCTGCATGTCTTTTCAGTCTCTTATGTTGTGGTGTCTGTTTCGACGTGTTGCGACTCTACGTACAGTTACATTAAAATCATACTACATTTTTCGAGCTGTGTATAATACCTCTAGAGTTAAATATTGAAATATATTTTCATTATTCTAAGAAATGCAGCAACCAGCCACTTTTTATCAATTTTTTTATGCCAATACGCCTTTTGGGCTTTCATCCGTCGTCAATTGGTGTAATATATATTTAATCTCCAATTAATATGCAAATTAACAATTTTGTTTAAGTACTGCACTTCGCAAGTTGTGTAGTTACAAAATATTACTGCTGGCTGTACTTATTTTCCGTTCTGCTTGTTTTTCTTCAATTTTTCGCAATATAATAAATAACGGTAGGACAACTGACTTACATCATGTAGAGCTTCCTATGTATATGGTAGCTCTGCATCAAGTAAGGCACCTATTCTACCTTTACTCACGCGTCGTTGTGGCTCAGTCTGGTTAAATGGAAAAGAAAGAAAAGAGAGAGTAAACGTTTATAACACGAATGGGAATCGGATATGTTTCCTAATCTCCTTCCCTCTCTACCTCTGTCTCTGTCTCTGTCCACCTCCTTTTCCCCACCTCCTTGTTTGCCTCTTCGTCTTCCCTCCTCTCTCTGTCCATCACCTGCTCCCCCCTCTTTCTGTCCACCTCCTCTTCTCCTCTTTCTGTGTACATTTCTTCCCAGCCCTCTGACGATCTCTTATTCCCCATTCTGTCTGATCTTGAGCCTTGTTTATTGTTATTGCAAATTCAGATTCTGCAGTTGCTCTAATCATAAGCGAATAACTCATAAATACAACTTTTCTGTTTCCTAACAACGTGTCACAATTACATATTTTATAAATATGTTCATATATTAAGAATATAACGTATATGTGTCCCTATGTTTATTGCAGCAACGTATAATGTGTAAAAAATTATATAGTGATGGTAAATATTCAGGGGTATGACAGGAATGATCATTCAAAACAAAAAAGTCAAGTGAGCATGGGCTCTAAAACGCATACCTTAAGAGCTATGAGCAATTCTTGATCTTCAATACTGTGAAACAAATCTCAAGCTCTTTGCTTTTCATATTTTGGGAAGTGGTAGTACGGACCAAAACAAGAATAAAATGTTCAGTAAATATGTGCTCTAAAATGCATACCTTAAACGTGAAACACCCTGATATAGCCGACAGGGTGTTCATTTTAACTGAAGACATTGGAATATCTTGAAAACTGCACATAGGATCAAAAAATGTTGTAATTCCAACTATTTTTATCTCGGAGGGACCTGCCATTCCACACCGTGCGGGGGTGGCGGGGGAAACTGAAATCTTCAACGGGAAACCTCATTTTTTATTGCAGATTACGGTTCTACGACAGAATCCACATACGTTTTGTCGGAAGCATTTTCTTCGTTTCACCATCTGCGGTTAACACACTGGACTCGCATTCAGGAGGACGACGGTTCAATCCCGCGGCCGGCCATCCTGATTTAGGTTTTCCGTGATTTCCCTAAATCGCTCCAGGCAAATGCCGGGATGGTTCCTTTGAAATGGCACGGCCGATTTCCTTCCCAGTCCTTCCCTAATCCGATGAGACCGATGACGTCGCTGTTTGGTCTCTTCCCCCAAAAAACATCAACAACCATCTGCGGCTGTAACCGGAGGAATAGAAATGGGTACACAATCGTAATTTACGACATGATATTCAATGACGATTGAATATCCAGTGGCATTGGGGCAGTACCTCCATGCTGCGAGAGTAGGACAGGCCAGTATTTCATAACTTATAATTGGAAACCCCATTCGCAACGTTGCATTCCTACGACTTACAGACGCGTCACCGTGGCCGTGTAGCGGACTACGGCGTATCGTAACAGGTAGTACGCTGCGACAGGACCTCACAAATCGTGCGGATGCGTGAAGTAGCGGCTCTCAACAGAACAATACTTGCGTATTGTTTAATGCCTGCAAACCTACCTATCATTTGGAGAACAGATGTGCAAGTGGCCGACGACTGTTGCAACAACAGGAGAAAAAACTGAAATTATCCTGATTTCGGACAGTGCAGGAGAAATGTTGAGGCTGTTGTTGCCTTGTATACCGAGCGTTTTGCAGAGAAAGCTCTGTCTCGTTCGTTCTTTCGCAAGGTTGTGAGCTCCTTTATATCTGATGGCAGCGTACAGACCGGCAAAAGGAAATGAAGAAAACGTGTTACAAAAGAAGCTAATGAAACAGTTATTCTAGCGGCATGGCACCACAGTCCACGGATAAGCGGCCGGCAATTATATCGCGATTCCAGTAAGTCCATAGGTAGTATTGTTGCAATACTGCATCGTCATATGTGTCATCCATACCACCTGTCACTGCATCAGGAATCTCATGGCGCCGATTTAAATTACCGGGTAGTGTTTTGTGAAAGCGCACGTAAACAAATGCAAACCACCCTCACCATCTTTGCCGAGGTACTGTTTTCCGATGAGTATACATTCACAAGCCATGGTAGCGTTAACCGGCATAACATGTATTGCTAGAGTGAAGACACTCCCCACTGGTTACGGCAAGTTGGCTATGAACGACATTGGTCGGTTAACGTATAGTGTGGCATCATGGGGAGGAAACTCACTGGTCCGTATTTTATCGACAGCACGTTGAATGGACGCAAATATCGAAGGTTTCTGGAACAGGAACTACTGGTACTAATGCAGGATGTTGCCCTGGGCGTTCGACAATGTATGTGGTTTCAGCGTGACGGTTGCCCAGCGCATTACGCAACTGAAATGCAGGAGGTGTGGAAGAAACCGACTACTTCATTTTCGGCTGCCCACTGCGATACCACGCGATAACCAATTTCCTATAGTGCTTAGTGTTTCCCGAACAACCAGGATGAAAACATTCCAGCAAATGATGTGTCCGTGTATAAACATGTATTTAACTCCCAGAATGAAATTTTCACTCTGCAGCGGCGTGTGCGCTGATATGAAACTTCCTGGCAGATTAAAACTGAGTGCCGGACCGAGACTCGAACTCGGAATCATTGTCTTTCACGCGTAAGTGCTCTACCAACTGAGCTACTCAAGCTCAGTTGACAGGCGGCACTGTAGCTCAGCGTATTCAGTCAGAGGGCTAGCTGGCCTCGTTGTTGTTGTTGTTGTTGTGGTCTTCAGTCCTGAGACTGGTTTGATGCAGCTCTCCATGCTACTCTATCCTGTGCAAGCTTCTTCATCTCCCAGTACTTGCTGCAACCTACGTCCTTCTGAATCTGCTTAGTGTATTCATCTCTTGGTCTCCCTCTATGATTTTTACCGTCCACACTGCCCTCCAAAGCTAAATTTCTGATCCCTTGATGCCTCAGAACATGTCCTACCAACCGGTCCCTTCTTCTTGTCAAGTTGTGCCACAAAATCCTCTTCTCCCCAATTCTATTCAGTACCTCCTCATTAGTTATGTGATCTACCCATCTAATCTTCAGCATTCTTCTGTAGCACCACATTTCGAAAGCTTCTGTCCTCTTCTTGTCTGAACTATTTATCGTCCGTGTTTCACTTCCATACATGGCTACACTACATACAAATACGTTCAGAAACGACTTCCTGACACTTAAATCTATACTCGATGTTAGCAAATTTCTCTTCTTCAGAAACGCTTTTCTTGCCATTGCCAGTCTACCTTTTATATCCTCTCTACTTCGACCATCATCAGTTATTTTGCTCCCCAAATAGCAAAACTCCTTTACTACTATAAGTGACTCATTTCCTAATCTAATTCCCTCAGCGTCACCAGACTTAATTCGACTACATTCCATTATCCTCGTTTTGCTTTTGTTGATGTTCATCTTATACCCTCCTTTCAAGACACTGTCCATTCCGTTCAACTGCTCTTCCAAGTCCTTTCCTGTCTCTGACAGAATTACAATGTCATCGGCGAACCTCAAAGTTTTTATTTCATCTTCATGGATTTTAATTCCTACTCCGAATTTTTCTTTTGTTTCCTTTACTGCTTGCTCAATATACAGATTGAATAACATCGGGGAGAGGCTACAGCCCTGTCTCACTCCCTTCCCAACCACTGCTTCCCTTCATGTCACTCGACTCTTATAACTGCCATTTGGTTTCTGTACAAATTGTAAATAGCCTTTCGCTCCCTGTATTTTACCCCTGCCACCTTTAGAATTTGAAAGAGAGTATTCCAGTCAACATTGTCAAAAGCTTTCTCTAAGTCTACAAATGCTAGAAACGTAGGTTTGCCTTTCCGTAATCTTTCTTCTAAGATAAGTCGTAAGGTCAGTATTGCCTCACGTGTTCCAATATTTCTACGGAATCCAAACTGATCTTCCCCAAGGTAGGCTTCTACCAGTTTTTCCATTCGTCTGTAAAGAATTCGCGTTAGTATTTTCCAGCTGTGGCTTATTAAACTGATTGTTCGGTAATTTTCACATCTGTCAACACCTGCTTTCTTTGGGATTGGAATTATTATATTCTTCTTGAAGTCTGAGGGCATTTCGCCTGTCTCATACATCTTGCTCACCAGATGGTAGAGTTTTGTCAGGACTGGTTCTCCCAAGGCCGTCAGTAGTTCTAATGGAATGTTGTCTACTCCCGGGGCTTGTTTCGACTCAGGTCTTTCAGTGCTTTGTCAAACTCTTCACGCAGTATCGTATCTCCCATTTCATCTTCTTCTACATCCTCTTCCATTTCCATAATATTGTCGTCAAGTACATCGCACCTTGTATAGATCCTCTATATACTCCTTCCACCTTTGTGCTTTCCCTTCTTTGCTTAGAACTGGGTTTCCATCTGAGCTCTTGATATTCATACAAATTGCTCTCTTTTCTCCAAAGGTCTCTCTAATTTTCCTGTAGGCAGTATCTATCTTACCCCTAGTGAGATAAGCCTCTACATCCTTACATTTGTCCTCTAGCCATGCCTGCTTCGCCATTTTGCAGTTCCTGTCGATCTCTTTTTGAGACGTTTGTATTCCTTTTTGCCTTCTTCATTTACTGCATTTTTATATTTTCTCCTTTCATCAATTAAATTCAATATTTCTTCTGTTACCCAAGGATTTCTACTAGCCCTCGTCTTTTTACCCACTTGATCCTCTGCTGCCTTCACTACTTCATCCCTCAGAGCTACCCATTCTTCTTCTACTGTATTTCTTTGCCCTATTCCTGTCAATTGTTCCCTTATGCTCTCCCTGAAACTCTGTGCAACCCCTCGCTTAGTCAGTTTATCCAGGTCCCATCTCCTTAAATTCCCACCTTTTTGCAGTTTCTTTAGTTTTAATCTACAGCTCATAAGCAATAGATTGTGGTCAGAGTCCACATCTGCCCCTGGAAATGTCTTACAATTTAATACCTGGTTCCTAAATCTCTGTCTTACCATTATATAATCTGTCTGATACCTTTTAGTATTTGCAGGATTCTTCCATGTGTACAACCTTCTTTTATGATTCTTGAACCAAGTGTTAGCTATGATTAAATTATGCTCTGTGCAAAATTCTACCAGACGGCTTCCTCTTTCATTTCTTTCCCCCAATCCATATTCACCTACTATGTTTCCTTCTCTCCTTTTTCCTACTCTCGCATTCCAGTCATCCATGACTATTAAATTTTCGTCTCCCTTCACTACCTGAATAATTTCTTTTATCTCATCATACATTTCATCAATTTCTTCATCATCTGCAGAGCTAGTTGGCATATAAACTAGTACTATTGTAGTATGTGTGGGCTTCGTGTCTATTTTGGCCACAATAATGCGTTCACTATGCTGTTTGTAGTAGCTTACCCGCACTCCTACTTTCCTATTCATTATTAAAGCTACTCCTGCATTACCCCTATTTGATTTTGTATTTATAACCCTGCATTCACCTGACTGGCTCGGTAATAAATAAAACTGAGTGGATGGATCAACGATGAACTTGAACATGTGGCGTCCGCCCCGAGCAAATACAACGAACAAAATGAAATCAACAACAAATAAGAAGAAGAAGAGGAGTTGAAAGAACAATGGCCCGCGACAGGCAAAGGTCTCGAGTTCGAGTCTCGGTCCGACACACACAGAAAGAGAGTGTGAATGCGGTTTGTCTGTTTACAAAAATATGCCTTGCTCATTGTAATTTATAAAATATCATGTAGAGGAAGCTGGCTAAATGAATAATGGGCGAAGCCCTTATCAAAAAATTGAACTGTGGAATTTATCTTTATTTCTTAGCAGGCCTGAGGACGTGATCGCAAGATAATAAGTAAAGACTAACTGAGCGCTGTTCTTAAAGCAGAAATACAGCAACCAGTTATTTTCTGCACTTTACTTTAACAAAAACATGTTTCAGGCTTTCACGAGCCCACAACCTAAACAATACATTTAGATTTTCAGCAGTGTATGCAAACAAGGAAAACGTGATAATGACTAAGATCGAAATGTGTTACGCAAGATGAAGTCTGATGAAAACCCGAAACGTGTCATTGCATAAAACAAAACTATTCAAAAAAGTGTCTGGTGCTGCCTTTTTTCAAGTAATTCGGTCCACAGCCAAGGTGCCTATCTATCATTAAAATGGTTTCATTTATCACCCTTTTTGGCGGTATTTGCCTCGACGCCTATTTATCTGTGTATATACGTTCACAGAAAGAAAGAGAACGACACACTACGAAGGAATTATCCGAAAGTGACGGAAATTAGTAGATGTGATGTATATGTATAGACAAACGTGTTATTACAATTTCCGAAAAATTGGATGATTCATTCAAGAGGAAGAGCTTCACAAATTTAGCTAGTCACTAACCCTTTGGTCCACCTCTGGCCCTTATGCAAGCAATTAACGGCTCGGCATTGATTGACAGAGTTTTGTGATGAAACTTCGAGGCAGATTAAAACTGTGTGCCGGACCGAGACTCTAACTCGTGACCTTTGCCTTTCGCGAGCAAGTGCTCTACCAACTGAGATACCCAAGCACGACTCACGCCCCGTCCTCACAGCTTTAATTCTGCCAGTACCTCGTCTCCTACCTTCCAAACCTCACAGAAGCTCTCCTGAGTCGTGCTTGGGTAGCTCAGTTAGTAGAGCACTTGCCCGCGAAAGGCAAAGGTCCTGAGTTCAAGTCTCGGTCCAGCACACAGTTTTTATCTGCTAGGAAGTTTCATATAAGCGCACACTCCGCTGTAGAGTGAAAATTTCATTCTAGAGTTTTTGGATGTCCTCCTGAGGGATATCATGCAAAATTCTGTCCAATTTGCGCCTTAGATCGTCAAAATCCAGAGCTGGTTGGAGGGCCCTGGCCTTACTGCTACAAACTTTCTCAGTTGGGGATTGGTCCGACGACCCTGCTAGCCAAGGCAAGGTTTGGTAAGCACGAAGACAAACTGTAGGAACTCTCGACGTGTGCGGATGGGCATTATTTTGCTGAAATGTAAGCCCGGGATGACTTGCCATGAAGGGCAACAAAACGGGCCGTACAATATCGTCGACATATCACTGACCTGTAGGGATGCCGCGGATGACAACCAAAGAGGCCCTGCTATCAAAAGAAATGGCGTGCCAGACCAGCACTCCAGATTGTCGGGCCGCATGGCAGTCAAGTTGGTATCCCACCGCCGTCCGGGGTGTCTCCAGGCCGTCTTTGGCCTGGAATCACGATGACTGGACTAGAATTGTCGTCACTGATAGTTGAGCTTCGCATTTAACCCCAATGACCAGCAACCACCCAATTTTTGTGGAATTGTAGTCATTTGTTTGTACACGTACGCCTCTATCTTTTCTCTTTCCTTTTCTTTCTTTTATTTTATTTTTACAGTGTATGTAGTTTAGGTGGTAACGATGGACAGTTTCCTGAAGAACCCTCACTCCTAAGTCACTCATAATTTTGTTTCGAAGAACACTTCTTTATAAAACAGGCTTAGAATGAAATATATTATGTACTAATGAAATTAACGTTCCCTAATTTTTGAAACAATTCTATACAATGATCCCAACGAATTTTTAAATTGAATTCGTATGCCTGTTTTGCAGTGTTCTGTGGTTTGGCCTGACGCGACCAGATAGTTCCAGGATTTGAGTTTGAGCGAGCGCGTGCACATGAGACCTACCGCCAAGAGCAGCACAATTGAACCTTCGTTGTTGGAAGTGCGGTTGCCGACCTCCGACAATAGCCATTTGCTCTCAGCTTGCGCGGTGGGGTTCCGCGCCATTCAGCACGCAGCCAGTTGCCCTCCCGCGGCGTGTACAAACGGGCGGTAGCTCCCTCTCCGCAGTGCGCCAATGTCCTCCAAATACACCTAGCGTGAAATTTAACGTTATCCTTCAACTGTCTCTTGAAGTTGCTTCTCCTCTTGTTGGTCCCCAATGCTTGCATTAGGCGACGTGGTTAATAGACGTGAGCTCTTTTGAAAAATCTGCTTGGCGATAATGGGTTACGTTTCGTGTGACTGTTCTAAATCAGTTCTGGCAAACGCCTGAGCGACTCCTGAACGAGTTCTGTGACTGATTTCTTGCCCCATCCTTTCCCATCCGAGCATTGATTCTGTATGTTATTTCGACGGCGAAATTACATTTCTTCATTCCTTCTCTAATCGAGAATGGTGTCCAGATACGTGTGTAAATTTATTTCGATAGTAATTTCGTGTTAATATGAAAATTAAGGGAAGGTATGACCGCAGTTTCAATATTATAACTTGCTAGAAGGCCGGCCGCTGTGGCCGAGTGTTTCTAGACGCTTCAGTCTGGAACCGCGCGACCGCTACGGTCGCAGGTTCGAATCCTGCCTCGGGCATGGATGTGTGTGATGTCCTTAGGTTAGTTAGATTTAAGTAGTTTTAAGTTCTAGGGGACTGATGACTTCAGATGTTAAGTCCCATAGTGCTCAGAGCCATTTGAACCAACTTGCTAGAATAAACACACCAAAGTTTAAGCTTTCAGCCTTCCCTAAGGATGGCAAGGAGTATACCAAAATTTACTGTTTGTTTTCGTTCAATCTTTATCCCACAGTTAACATCAAGGTCATAAAAATTACTCTCCGATTATCTGTCGCCCTAGTCGCCATCAGTTGTAAACATTCGGCGTAAACGCAAAAGTTGCTGCTTTCTCACATAGAATTTTTAGTTTTGGAAAGCTTTGGCTGTTATTTTATAGGCAGTTCTGAGTGACGATTTGATTCCTACGTAGTAGCCTTTTTTGTATTTTCTCACTAAGGGATTAAGTCTCCTTTAGCTTCTAAATAAATGAACTAGAAATTAATTCCCAGTTACACTTCTTTGACGACGGAAGTTCACCTCACTTTGACAGCAGATGGTTGTCAGTGCTTTTTTTGGGGCTGTAACTGTTCGAGAACCAGTCTCCATGACGTCAAGATTGATTTTTGATTAACTGAGTGATAGAGTCAAAAGGGGCCAATATCTGCGGTCATCAGTTCCTTAATATGCCAGGAGCGTCGTGGACAAATTCGCACATGTGTCATTTTCTTTTTCCAATAGTTTCCTTTTTTCCTTGAAGCTTTTACAGCAAACCAACAACGCCATGTGGACCACTATTAGAACGCAAGCGTGCCAGTACGTCTCTTTTGTCCTTCCTTTATATGGATTACTTCTATCGCTTTATAATCAAGTAAAAGTATTTTTGAAACTAACAGGAATAATACAATTGGAAATAAATGACGATAAGAGAGAGCCGGCCGTGGTGGCCGAGTGGCTCTAGGCGCTTCAGTCTGGAACCACGCGACCACTACGGTCGCGGGTTCGAATCCTGCCTCGGGCATGGATCTGTTTGATGTCCTTAGGTTAGTTAGGTTTAAGTAGTTCTAAGTTCTAGGGGACTGATGACCTCAGATGTTAAGTCCCACAGTGCTCAGAGCCATTTGAATCTGATAAGAGAGAGAGAGAGAGAGCTAACTATTCGATTTTTGAGACAACCCTGTGTTTGGAGAATAAATTTTCACTCTGCAGCGAAGAATGCGCTTATACGAAAGTTGCTAACAGATTAAAACTCTGTACCGGAGCGAAACTCGAACACTGGACCTCTGCCTTTCGTGGGCGAGCGCTGCAGAGTGAAAATTTAATTGGACACAGGCTGCGGCTAAGCCATGTTTCCTCAATATCCTTTCGTCCAGGAGTGCTAGTCCTACAAGTTTCGCAGGAGATCTTCTGTGAAGTCTGGAAGGCAGGAGATGTACAGGCGGAGCTACAGCTCTGCGATGGGACGTGAGCTGCACTTGGGTTGCTTAGTCGGTAGAGCTCTTGCCCGCAAAAGGCAAAGGTGCCGAGCTAGAATCTCGGTCCGGTAAGCAGTTTTGATCTTTCACCAAGTTTCAGCCTCGTCTTTATTTCTACTCAACTAATGATCTTTAATGTTTCTAGCAGTCCAAATGTTGCTTGAATCTGCATGTGCGCTTAAGAAGTTCACATTAATCAGCAATATGTTAAGGATATGAACTGTCGTATTTCGCTTACTTTTTCGAACAGGAAACATATCTAAATACAGAAAAATAACGTAGCTAAATAAGAGGAAAGATAACTGGATTAGTCTTACAATAAACGGAAGGTTCTGACACTTCATACGAGTACAGTACTTCAGATATCATATTTTCTGACAAAGCATAATGTTCTTGTGAGCAGAGACACAGAAACTCATCAGTCTTTCTTAACAAGATGAAATAAAGGGTATCTGAAAAAGAATTTTACAAAGTATTATTCTGTCCAAACTATCGATCGCTGCGCCTCGGCTCGGCTTTTGGAGAAACGAATAAATAGTCTAGTTTATATTAATACCCGATAGATGTCAGTTGTCTTCTGTTTTGTTTGGTAACCGTCATATGTTTAAAATGGCTATTTCGCAGCAGAAATCATTTTCTGTTCTCGAGTTTGCGAAGTGCAATTCCGTGATTGCAGTGCAAAGACGTTTGAGGTTGATGTACCAAATTGATCCTCCGAATGAGTGGAACATTCGCAGATGGTATTGACAGTTTTTAGATACAGTATGTGTATGTAAGGGAAAGAGTCCTAGCCGCCCTCGTGTTGTTGAGAAAATGTTGCGCGAATTCGAACTGCTTTCCAACGTAGTTCTTCAAAATCAACTCGTTGTGCCAGTCGGAAGTTACAACTGCCTACAACAACAATTTGACGTGTTTTGAGACGTCGATTGGTTATGAAGCCGTACAAGTTACAGCTTTTAAAAGCTCTGCGTCCTGATGACAAACGCAAACGTGTGGCATTTTGCAACGAGATTCTTGATGCTACTGACAATAATCTTTCGCACAATGCATGGTGTTCAGTGATGAAGCGACTTTCCATGTTAGTGGTCAGGTAAACAAACGCAATGTTCGAATATGGGGCCTAAACAACACACATATAGCCATTGACCATGTACGAGATTTGCCCTAAGTCAATGTGTTTTGTGCGATATCCCGATCATCTATTTACTGCCCATTATTCTTCGATGGAAACACAGTAAAAGGTCAGCAGTATCTCGCTATGTTACAAAACTGGTTGTTCCAAGGCTGCACGTAGAGAACTTCATTTTTCAACAAGACGGGGCACCCCCTCATTGGAGTCGCCAGTGCGTGAATATCTGAATGAAACTCTACCGAACCGTTGGATTGGTCATCAAGGAGCTGGCGACTTAGCATGTGCCAGCGGGCTCCATGGTCATCAGATTTATATATATCATTAGCATAGGTGCTGCCGGAATGTATGGACCGGGATAACTGGCGACCATATTTTGTGACCACTCTCCCTTCCACGTAGCCTAACAGACCGGAACTATCGGCGTTTCTTGCAAGTGACTTTACCTCCCCTGCTGAATGAAGTGCCATTGATGATTCGAAAGGTTATGTGGCTGCTACATGGTGGTGCTCCAGGCCACTTCACCGTTAACGTCTGGACGCATCTGAGTTGTGTCTTCCCTGGGCGATGAATGAGACGAGTGGGTCCAGTCGCATGATGTTCTCGTTCACTGGGTCTCAACCCACGTGATTTCTGGTTATGGGGTCATCTCAAAAGTATCGTGTAAGCAGAGCCCATTCCAGATGTGGGGACACTGGAGCACCATATTCATGCAGGAGCAGCCCAGCTGATCTGAACTTGTGAGACAGAACATACTACGGCATATACATGCATGTGCTGAGGCACATGGAAACCATTTTCAACACATACTGTAAGTTTGGCTGCATGATACAGCGCGTATTAGACCGCAGTGTTATAACAATGTATGACTGAATAAATGGTCTCTAGCACGGAAACCATTCATTTACAGGCATAAATTCATTAGATCTTCTTTGCTCCGTATCCTCTCATCAGTCAATTCCTGGAGTTCGCACAAGGCGGAAAAAAAAGCATGCTGTATAGTGAACCTATACGCAAGTGGTCTACACTGTGACAGCAACTGCCTGTAAGCTGGTGGCCAGGGTGAGAACTGAGAAGTGATATACACTATTTGATCAAAAGTATGGGTGAGAGCTGAGAAGTGATATACACCATCTCATCAAAAGTATCCGGACACCTTTTAGTGGAAATTAACTTGGCTTGTGTCCACCCTTCGCCTTTATGCCAGGTTTAACTCTGCTGGGATCACTTTCAATGAGGTGTCTGAATGTCTGTGGAGGAATGGCAGTCCATTCTTCCTCAAGAACTGAAACAAATGAAGGTAGTGATTATGGACGCTGGGTTTGGAGAGAAGTCGACTTTATAACTCAACGCGAAACTGTTGTACTGGGTTCAGGTCGGGACTTCAGGCAGGCCAGTCCGTTTCAGAAACGTTATTGTCCACAAATGACTGGCTCACACATGCTGTGTTATGACACAGAGCACAGTAATGCTGATGTAGTCATCGTCTCCGAACTGTTCCTCTACTGAACACAGCATGGAACGCTGTAAAATGTGTTCATATCCTTCCGCATTTAATGTTTTTTAAGCGCAGTACGAGGATCACACCGTGACCTCGAAAAACACCCCCATACCGTAACACCATCTCTTCTGTGTTTCACAGTTAGTACTAAACGTGATGGCAGGTAACGTCCTCCAGGAATTCGCCAAACCCAAACCCCTCCATCAGATTTTCACAGGGTATACCGTGATCCATGACTCCAAATCACTCATATCCAGTCATTCACTGTCGAATTACGCCCCTCGTTACCCCATCGCAAGCATCGATTAGCGCTGACTACAGAAATGTGGGCCTTACGATGAGCTGCTTGACTATTGTACCCTATTCTGTATAACTCCCTAGGCACACTCACTGTGCTGGGTGGACTGCTGGCAGCACTTTGTAACTCACGAGTGATTCCTTCCACTGACTGACACAGATTTTTGCAACCAACGTCTGCAGTGCTTGAATGTCCTTTATGTTACTATAGGAGGTGCATGTGCTGTTAGTTTAGCTGAGGTTGTTCCTTCGCGTTTTCACATCACAGTCACATAACCAACAGTCGACATAGGCAGTTTCAGAAAGGTTGAAATGGCCCTGATATATTTGTTACTGAGGTGTGTGAGGTAACGGGCGAGTTGTGGTGCCCTGGGAATATTATATGTTCGGAATTGGGGCGGCCGCATAGGACGCTCGTCAAAGCCGGGCCCGGCAGCAAACACGTGGTGGCAAACGTTATCCAGACGGGAGGGGTAGCCCCAGCGAATGGTCCAGCCGCGTGGCTGGGAATTCCGCCGTGACGAGGACGGTTCTTTGTGTCGATGAAGGAGACACGCCGGGAGTGCCAAAGATGGCGGACTTTGTGAAGCCTTAATGGCACAGTCGCGGGAAAGACTTGGAGTGGAGAAGTTTGCGCGTGATCGCGAGAGATAGAGATACTTCGGAGTGCCGACTTGCGTGCTTGTGAGATTTCCGTGGATTCTGCTGTGAAGACGAAGTGCATGTTTGGAAGTGAATATCTCGCGAGCTATGTTGTTGTTCATAACTAATTACGTGAAGTAGAAATCTAATGTTTCCCTGTTATTCAGCATATATTTTATTTAATTGCTGGACCATCGATACCAATAAGTGTATTGCAGAAATATAGGGCATTCTCAAAAGTACTTCTACTATCGTAATCATCATTTAAAGTTGTTCAAATAGTACCTGCAGATTTTATTTAATTGCAATCTTTCATTTATAAATTTCTATACTAATTCGCAATTGCCGAGTGATAGGAACCTTCGATCATTCGATTAATGTGTGTATTATTATCTTATACTGTAGACTCAGCAGTATTTGGCCTGTAATGCGACAACTACGTATCCCAGACCCTACACAACAAACCAGCCAAAACTTTTAATATTGCAACTCTGAGTCGGAGCGTGCATAGTCGTTTGGAAAGCTCGCAGGTGGCATCCAATGACTGGTCCACTTTCGAAATCACTGAGTTCTTCTGGCTGGCCTATTCCTCTGTTAATGCTTTCCTACTGACAACATACCTTTTATACTTGAAGGTCCGCCTCTACTGACATCTATTGGTCAATTCCACATTACATGGAGGTGTCTGGATACTTTTGGTCAGACAATTCGCCGCTTACCCATTAGAACCATTCCATCTAAGATAATCCGCTCTCTATGATCTATCACATGGACGGAGCAATCCTTAAAATATGTTTTTGAGACATATGTACAAAGGTCTTTCCTGTACTAAATCTTTAACGTATCTGCCACTCAACATGAGTCCTGAAACCATTGATGTTCCGCTGGTGCGTGGGAACCATTTTATCGGCGAGGTTTCTCTTTCCTCCCAATGTTTCCCAGTGGAGTGAGGATCCAGCAGTGGTTGGGGGTTCAGTTGTGGATCTGGATGATTTCCTCGGGCAGACTTCGTATTCCATAGACTCTGAAGCTCAATCACGAGATCCAGCAGACATATTCTGGCGTTTTAAAACTATATTTTTCTGTGTCTGACACTTTTCTGTTGCTTCGTAGGAGACTGTGAAATTTACTTTGATCTGGTAGTGCTTGTCTGTTTACTTGTTCATGCCTTTTGAAATGTTTGAAGTTATAAAATGTTGAAATCTGTGGACTTTTATTCCAGTCTGGAAAGGGCAACAGGTTTTGAGGTAAGTGCGCTTTATTTCGTCCACTTGTTGTTGTTGTTATCGTCTTCATTCCAGAGACTGGTTTGATGCAGCTCTCCATGCTACTCTATCCTGTGCAAGCCTCTTCATCTCCGAATAACTACTGCAACCTACATTCTTGTGACCTCTGTGACCGAGGGGTTCTAGGCGCTTCAGTCTGGAACCGCGTGACCACTACGGTTGCAGGTTCGAATCCTGCCTCGGGCATGGATGTTTGTGATGTCCTTAGTTAGGTTTAAGTAGTTCTAAGTTCTAGGGGACTGATGACCTCAGATGGTAAGTCCCATAGTTCTCAGAGCCTTTTTCACAGATGGAGCGAGAAACGTTGTTGCCATGTTGTTGTTATTGTTGTGGTCTTCAGTCTTGAGACTGGTTTGATGCATGGTACTCTATCCTGTGCAAGCTTCTTCATCTCCCAGTACTTATAGCAACCTACATCCTTCTTAATCTGCTTAGCGTATTCATCTCTCGGTCTCCCTCTACAATTTTTACCCTCCATGCTGCCCTACCAACCGATCCCATCTTCTAGTCACGCTGAGCCACAAATTTCTCTCCTCTCCAATTCTATTCAGTACCTCCTCATTAGTTATGTGATCTACCCATCTAATCTTCAGCATTCTTCTGTAGCACCAAATTTCGAAAGCTTCTAGTTTCTTCTTGTCTAAACTATTTATCGTCCACGTTTCACTTCTATACATGGTTACACTCCATACAAATACTTTCAGAAATGATTTCCTGACACTTAAATCTGCTCGATGTTAACATATTTCTCTTCTTCAGAAACGCTTTCCTTACCATTGCCAGTCTACATTTTATATCCTCTCTACTTCGACCATCATCAGTTATTTTGCTCCCTAAATAGCAAAACTCATTTACTACTTTAAGTGTCTCTTTTCCTAACCTGACTCCCTCAGCATCACCTGATTTAATTCAGTTACATTCCATTATCCTCGTTTTGCTTTCGTTGATGTTCATCTTATATCATCCTTTCAAGGCACTATACACTCCGTCCAACTGCTCTTCCAGGTCCTTTGCTATCTCTGAGACAAAATTACAATGTCGTCGGCAAACCGCAAAATTTTTATTTCTTCTCCATGGACTTCAATTTCTACTCCAAATTTTTGTTTCCTTTACTGCTTGCTCAGTATACAGATTGAACAACATCGGGGATAGGGTACAACACTTTATCACTCCCTACTCAATCAGTGATTCCCTTTCGTGCCCCCCGACAATCTGTACAAATTGTAAATAGCCTTTCACTCCCTGTATTTTACGCCTGCTACCTTCAGAATTTGAAAGAGAGTATTCAACATTGTCAAAAGCTTTCCTAGTTCTACAAACGCTAGACGTAGGGTCAGTATTACTTCCCGTGTTCCTACATTTCTCTGGAATCCAAAATGATCTTCCCTGAGGTCGGCTTCTACCAGTTTTTTCGTTCGTCTGTAAAGAATTTGTGTTAGTATTTTGCAACTGTGACTTATTAAATTGATAGTTCGGTGATTATCACACCTGTCAACACCTGCTTTCTTCGTGATTCGAATTATTATATTCATCTTGAAATCGGAAGCTGTTTCGCCTGTGTCATACATCTTGCTCACCAGATGGAAGAGTTTTCTCATGGCTGGCTCTCCCCAGGCTATTAGTAGTTCTAATGGAATATTGTCTACTCGCGGGTCTCGTTTCAACTTAGGTCAGTGCTCTGTCAGATTCTTCATGAAATATCATATCTCTCATTTCATCTTCATCTACGTCCTCTTCATTTCCATAATATTGCCCTCAAGTACATCGCCCTTGTATAGATCCTCATGTACTCCTTCCACCTTTCTGCTGTCCTTTCTTTGCTTAGGTCTGGTTTTCGATCTGTGCTCTTGATAGTCATACAGGTGGTTCTCTTTTCTCCAAAGCAGGCTTTAATTTTGGTGTAGGCTGTATCTATCTTACTCCTAGTGATACATACTTCTACATCTTTACATTTGTTCTCTGCTTAGCCACTTTGCACTTCCTGTCGATCTCATTTTTGAGAATTTTGTATTCCTTTTCGCCTGCTTCATTTACTGTATTTTTATATTTTCTCCTGCCATCCATTAAATTCAATGTCTCTTCTGTTACCAGTGGATTTCTACCAGCCCTCTTCTTTTTATCTACTTGTTCCTCTGCTGCCTTCGCTATTTCGTCTCTCAAAGCTACCCATTCTTCTTCTACCGTATCTCTTTCCCCTGTTCTTGTCAATCGTTCCCTAATACTCTCTCTGAAACTTTCAGTTTATCCAGGTCACGTCTCCTTAAATTCCCACCTTTTTGCAGTTTCTTCAGTTTTAACCTACAGTTGTAGGTTGTGGTCAGAGTCCACATCTGTCCCTGGAAATGTCTTACAATTTAAAACCTGGTTCCTAAATCTCTGTCTTACCATTACATAAACTGTCTGAAACCTTCTAGTGTCTCTAGGCCTCTTCCACGTATACAACATTCTTTTATGATTCTTAAACCAGTGTGATTAAGTTATGCTCTGTGCAAAATTCTACCAGGCGGCTTCCTCTTTCATTCCTAACCGCCAGTCCGTATTCACATACTACTTTGTCTTCTCTTCCTTTTCCTACTATCGATTCCCAGTCCCGCATGTCTATTAAATTTCGTCTCCCTTAACTGCCTGAATAATTTCTTTTATCGCATCATACATTTCTTTAAGCTCTTCATCATTGCAGAGATAATTGATATATAAACTTGTGCTACTGTGGTAAACGTTGCTTCGTGGCTGTCTTGGCCACAATAATGCGTTCACTATGCTTATCCTCGTTCCTATTTTTATTCGATATTAAACCTACTCTTATATTACCCTTATTTGTTAACCCCGTATTCATCTGACCAGAAACCTTGTACGTCCTGCCACCGAACTTCATTAATATCCACTATATCTAACTTTAACCTATCCATTTCTCTTTTTAAATTTTCTAACCTACCTACCCGATTAAGGGATCTGACATTCCACGCTCCGATCCGTAGAGCGCCAGTTTTGTTTCTGCTTATAACGACGTCCTCCTGAGTAGTCCCCGTCCGGAGATTCGAATGGGGGACTATTTTACCTCCGGAATATTTTACCCAAGAGGACGCCATCATCATTTAACAATACAGTAAAGCTGCATGTCGTCTGGAAAAATTACGGCTGTAGCTTCCCCTTGCCTTCAGCCGTTCGCAGTACCAGCATAGCAAGGCTGATGTTACAAGGCCAGATCAGTCAATCATCTAGACTGTTGCCCCTGAAACTACTGAAAAGGCTGCTGCCCCTCTTCAGGAACCTTTTGTCTGGTCTCTCAAAGATAACCCTCCTTTGTGGCTTGCAGCTACGGTACGACTATCTGTATCGCTGAAGTACGCATGCCTACTCCACCAACGGCAAGGTCCACGGTTCATAGGGGGCTTCTTTCACTTCCTACAGGTATGTGAGTTGGCATTATTTATCTACGTTTGTATTAGACGCTGGCTTTCCAGGTTGGCTTCCTAAGAGCTGGAGCAAACGAGGTACTGAATGGAGAGGGTTGCACATCTCTGCATATTTTTTCGCTTCACCTTACGCAGTCCGTACTGTTGTCTTCAGCTCCTGTGTTTTCGTTTCTTCAGTGAATACAAAGTAATCTCTAGCCGGCAGCAATGGCCGAGTGGTTCTAGGCGCTTCAGTCCGGAACTGCGCGACTGCTACGGTCGCAGGTTCGAATCCTGCCTCGGGTACGGATGTGTGTGATGTTCTTAGGTTAGTTAGGTTTAAGTAGTTCTAAGTTCTGGGGGACTGATGACCTCAGATGTTAAGTCCCATAGTGCTGAGGGCCATTTGAACCAACCAAGGTAATCTCTACTCCAGACCGTGTGATTCCCAGAGATCGGAGGAGGCAAAAAAAATGACTTCATCGTGCGCGGACTTACCGTATTTGCCGCAAGTTGGGTCGCCATTGCACGACCGAATGGTGCGACGAAAATGACGCCATTGAAACTGCACATCAGGTTAGGTGTGTAAGACCTCACATATAGATGACTACCTGCCGTTAAGTCCTCAGGGAGAACTATTCCATAAAATGTAGGAATGAATGTGGCCGTTTTTACGAGGTCTTTCTCGACTTTATGTGGGCGCTTGTCATTAATTTTCTCCTTTGGCTTGTCCATTAAATCTCTGCATGGCACAACACACATCTTATAATTCTCGTTGGGGCATAGCTCTGCCTCAATGGCATAAACACTGGCATTTAGCCTGTTTGGAAGCGTATGCTGCAATCAGCAATGTGGGAGGGTGAAACACTTTCAAAACTGCCCTCTTTTCAGTTAATACATATTCAGACAAGCAGTACACGTTGTGCTATTAATGCTGTTTCAGCGCTGCTGGTTACACGAGCCAGCGGTACAAACAGTGAACTGAGAGTTCGATGGGCCCGTCTTGCATTCTTGTCTAGGATAGGGAACTAAATGTCTACCCAGAGTGACCTCTGCTTTCCACACGTGCCTTATCGAATGCCATGGACGTGGCGAACATTACATTCCTGTAGCTCCCGTGTGTGTGACAAGAGACAACAATTTTCCCAAGATTAGAATAGCTAAAAGCAAGAAAAGAACAAAGCGATAATAAATACAAATAAACGAAGCGACAATAATTACTAAATCTTAATAAGAGATGGTTTTGCAATCACATAATGTGGAGTGTGACATATCTGATGTCTTCCAGAGGGATACTCCTCAGTACGAGAAATCTGGAGTTCTAGGTCTTAGGAGAAGCCCTGAAATATCTTCTAGCTGAACCTTAAATATGTTCATGAGTTATGGCTCAATGTAACGTAACATTTGAGTGATGTATTAATTTTGTAGCGTGTCGTCTATTTCTGTCCACAATTTGAGCAACGTTGTAATATTGCTATTCTTCTTTCGAAATGGAGGTTGTGTCTCGTTCCACGCTCTCTATGTATATGACTGTATCGATAGTCGGTGTTCACACTAAATCAGGAAGCCTCGCCGCGCGGGATTAGCTGAGCGGTCTGAGGCGCTGCAGTCATGGACTGTGAGGCTGGTCCCGGCGGAGGTTCGAGTCCTCCCTCGGGCATGGTTGTGTGTGTTTGCCCTTAGGATAATTTAGGTTAAGTAGTGTGTAAGCTTAGGGACTGATGACCTTAGCAGTTAAGTCCCATAATATTTCACATACATTTGAACAGTTTTGAACAGGAATCCTCTGAGAATAACACACGGTTATATTTGGCATAATGCAGTCCAGCCTTATGTCGGGTGGGTCACCATTTCTCTGCGGGGAGGGATTATTTTCACTACGTATTGGAGTATATACCGTAATGAAATTGAGAGACTCAGAAGCACGGAATCTCGCACCATGCCTCGAACGCAGTAATTGTTAGTTAGAGAGAAGCAGTTGCACCCACTAAGCTTAAAACACTGGGTTTGTCAGTACTCAGGCACATTGGTTTGTGGTTTATGGGGCGCTGAACTGCGCGGCTATCGGTGCTCCTACAAAGTCCCAATTTTTACACAGTCCAATCTCGCCACGTTAACGAATGATTATCAAATGATGAGGTCAATACAAACACCCAATTCCCGGACAGAGAAAATCCCCAACCCGGCCTGGAATCGAACCCGAGACCTCGTGATCCAGAGGCAACAACACTAGCCACTGGACCACGAACTGCAGACAGGCACATTGGTCAGACGGCTGCCGTGGACGTCTACGTAATATTTCTGTTTCTGGGTGGTGCTTATATGTTGTACTGGACGGCGCTGCTACTGTACCGTTTGGCTGCAGCAGCATCTGTTGGACATTCCGGCGAAATGCACGTATATGCTTCTGGCAGTGGTTGTAGGATCGTAAACAAACGGCTCATTCACTTTAGACCAAAACCGTAATAGTTTTACAGAGTTCAACGTCTACTCGTCAACGAACGTTTAATCCTGGTACGATTTCTTCCTAATGATTGTCTTCGTTAATCTGAAATCCTATGTGCAGCTGCGCCGTTTCGAAGAATAATCATGTCTTTGTGAACACGTTAGTCTGTGTTACGCTCCTTAGCTCGTCCTTCAATTATAAGGCCGATGTTCAGCCTTCGAAATCTTACATGAAAAGTGGAACTGGCCAACTGACTACGCATTATTGTTGTAGTGTTTAGCAAAATGGTTCAAATGGCTCTGAGCACTATGGGACTTAACATCTGAGGTCATCAGTCCCCTAGAACTTAGAACTACTTAAACATAACTAATCTAAGGACATCACACACACCCATGCCCGAGGCAGGATTCGAACCTGCGACCGTAGCGGTCGCGCGGTTCCAGACTGTAGCTCCTAGAACCGCTCGACCACTCCGGCCGGCAGTGCTTAGCACCACTATATTGCTCGTGCTCGTCAAGGAGCATGTACGTGCAGCCCGCTGCACAATAGAACTGCCAGGCAAATGTGGGTCCCGCAAAAAAGACAAAGGAGCTGTTGGTTCGACTTTACTCAGACACAGTGCAGAAAACATTAAGGAACGAACGACAAGAACCCGAAGTAGTATCGGAAAATAAAAAAAAAAGTCTGGAAAGCGCAAAGGTACAATCAGTACACTTTGTATATTTTGGAAAGCGTAAAGGTACAATCAGTACACTTTGTATATTTCACTCAGATTGAAATTCTTTCTACATTTACATTAATATTCCACAAGCTGCCTCAAGGTGTGTGGCGAAGGGTACTTCAATTATCACTAATCGATGCCCCCTTCGCTGTTCCATTTGCGAATGACGCGTGAGAAGAATGATTGTTGGCAATCCTCTGTATTGCCTCTAGTTTCTCGAATTTACTCGTCGTGG
This sequence comes from Schistocerca piceifrons, assembly GCF_021461385.2. Taxonomy (NCBI): domain Eukaryota; kingdom Metazoa; phylum Arthropoda; class Insecta; order Orthoptera; family Acrididae; genus Schistocerca; species Schistocerca piceifrons. Next base: position 268,249,254 of record NC_060141.1, read on the forward strand.
TCATTTCGCGAGATGTTCAAAAATGGTTCAAATGGCTCTGAGCACTATGGGACATAACTTCTGAGGTCATCAATCCCCTAGAACTTAGAACTACTTAAACCTAACCAACCTAAGGACATCACACACATCCATGCCCGAGGCAGGATTCGAACCTGCGACAGTAGCGGTCGCACGGTTCCAGACTGTAGTCGCGAGATGTATGTGGGAGGAAGTAATATGTTGTCCGACTCTTTCCTGAAAGTCCTCTCTAGAAATTTAAATAGTAAACGTCTCCGCGATCCAAAAGGCCTTTCTTGTAACTTCTCCGAATGATACTTGTTGAGCATCTACGTAACGCTATCGCGCCGACAAAACGATCCCTTGACGAAACGCACTGTTGTTTGTTCGATCTTCTCTATCTCTTCTATCAGTCCTATCATGTAAGTGTCCCATACTGATGAACAGTACTCAAGAATCGGTCGAACAAGCGCCTTGTAAGTTACTTCTTTCGTGGATAAGTTGCATTTCCTTAAGGTTCTCCCTATGAATCTCAGTCTGGCGTTTACTTTTCCTACTATTTGTTTCATATGGTCATTGCATTTACCGTCGCTCTGGATAGTTACTCCTAAATATTTTACGGTAGATACTATTTCCAGAAATGTGTCATCAACAGTGTAATTGTACAGTAGTGGATTTCTTTCCCTATGTGTCCGCAAAATGTTACTGCCAGAGCCTGCATCACTCAACAATCCTCTGTAGGTCGTTCTGCTAATCGATTGTGGCTTCTGGAGTTGCTATTTTCTTATGGACAACCGTATCATCTGCGAACGGCCTTAGAGAGCATCCTACGCTCTTGACGGAACATACTCATGCTGATCAGCTGCAACGAGCTGCAACTGTGTGAAAAACCAGGAAGTTGCTTTGCATCTGCCGTGCTCTACAGAATGAATCACCATAGCACACCCCACTGACATATGACTTCGAATTGTCACTGGTACCTCTCCAGTCCCTAAGAAACCCACCGGTAATTTCAGGAGATGCTACTGAATTAGCACTTTCAAGAGTATGGAAACAGCGAAGAGTTCATCTTTCCTGCAACCCAAAGTTTGTGGCTGAGATAAATTTGTTTTATTTTTTGATTTCTTGAGGTGCGGCTTAAGCTACGCAAGATTTAAGGGATGTCTTCGCACTGAGTATTATTTACTGATTTCAGAATGCTACGAAGCCTTCAGTTGCTGAACCTGTCAGATATTCCGTAAGAAAGTATTTTATTCTGAAATTAAAAGTATATAACTTTGTAGAACGCTCCCGAAATGTCTTCCGAATGGATCTCGAGAGCGAATAAAGTGATCTGGATATTTATGCTCGCTGGTTCCCTAGGTACTTAGCCACACGTAAACGTACGACGCATTCCAGAACTGTACAAGAAACTTACGACAGTTATTATTGATCATGACTTGAGTATGTTTCTTGAGATCTCCCTTAAAATTGTTCGATATGTGCATGTTTCCAATTACAGGAAACGATCCGTTGCTGCAACAACTTCTCATTCACTGCTACATAGATATACACTCCTGGAAATGGAAAAAAGAACACATTGACACCGGTGTGTCAGACCCACCATACTTGCTCCGGACACTGCGAGAGGGCTGTACAAGCAATGATCACACGCACGGCACAGCGGACACACCAGGAACCGCGGTGTTGGCCGTCGAATGGCGCTAGCTGCGCAGCATTTGTGCACCGCCGCCGTCAGTGTCAGCCAGTTTGCCGTGGCATACGGAGCTCCATCGCAGTCTTTAACACTGGTAGCATGCCGCGACAGCGTGGACGTGAACCGTATGTGCAGTTGACGGACTTTGAGCGAGGGCGTATAGTGGGCATGCGGGAGGCCGGGTGGACGTACCGCCGAATTGCTCAACACGTGGGGCGTGAGGTCTCCACAGTACATCGATGTTGTCGCCAGTGGTCGGCGGAAGGTGCACGTGCCCGTCGACCTGGGACCGGACCGCAGCGACGCACGGATGCACGCCAAGACCGTAGGATCCTACGCAGTGCCGTAGGGGACCGCACCGCCACTTCCCAGCAAATTAGGGACACTGTTGCTCCTGGGGTATCGGCGAGGACCATTCGCAACCGTCTCCATGAAGCTGGGCTACGGTCCCGCACACCGTTAGGCCGTCTTCTGCTCACGCCCCAACATCGTGCAGCCCGCCTCCAGTGGTGTCGCGACAGGCGTGAATGGAGGGACGAATGGAGACGTGTCGTCTTCAGCGATGAGAGTCGCTTCTGCCTTGGTGCCAATGATGGTCGTATGCGTGTTTGGCGCCGTGCAGGTGAGCGCCACAATCAGGACTGCATACGACCGAGGCACACAGGGCCAACACCCGGCATCATGGTGTGGGGAGCGATCTCCTACACTGGCCGTACACCACTGGTGATCGTCGAGGGGACACTGAATAGTGCACGGTACATCCAAACCGTCATCGAACCCATCGTTCTACCATTCCTAGACCGGCAAGGGAACTTGCTGTTCCAACAGGACAATGCACATCCGCATGTATCCCGTGCCACCCAACGTGCTCTAGAAGGTGTAAGTCAACTACCCTGGCCAGCAAGATCTCCGGATCTGTCCCCCATTGAGCATGTTTGGGACTGGATGAAGCGTCGTCTCACGCGGTCTGCACGTCCAGCACGAACGCTGGTCCAACTGAGGCGCCAGGTGGAAATGGCATGGCAAGCCGTTCCACAGGACTACATCCAGCATCTCTACGATCGTCTCCATGGGAGAATAGCAGCCTGCATTGCTGCGAAAGGTGGATATACACTGTACTAGTGCCGACATTGTGCATGCTCTGTTGCCTGTGTCTATGTGCCTGTGGTTCTGTCAGTGTGATCATGTGATGTATCTGACCCCAGGAATGTGTCAATAAAGTTTCCCCTTCCTGGGACAATGAATTCACGGTGTTCTTATTTCAATTTCCAGGAGTGTATTTTGTTGCAGTTTTATATTGAGTCCAATAGGTAACCAATCCAGCCTTTTGATATGTCTAATTTCAACGTATATCACTTAGTGTGACTGTACAGCGACCAAATGGCGGTAATGTCTTCATCTGTAAAGCATTTTATCGGAAAATAATACAGGACTCAGACCTCCTGTAGTTAACTTCCATTAATGTATCTAGAAAATCGACAAGCAAAGGAACAGACAATAATCTGGAGCATTTTACCTAGGCTCGAACCTCTGCAGGATCTTTATGACAATATGGAAAACAATACTTGGCTCTGAAGACTTCGCGTATAGCGTCTTTTACGATCAAAATTTCTTGCTGACAGCAGAGGTTTTTACAATGCATATGTTACATAATGTATTTTTTGTCTTTCTTTACATTAACGACACATCAGCATTATTTTCGCTTATTCTCCATCATCCTACCTATGCGTTAATTATTTCCAGCAGATCAGACTTACAGTTGAACTACTCTGACTATAAAGAATTTAAAATGTAAGTCCACAGTTTTTACAAATGATGCATAAGCTTTTGTTTTTATGTTATCAGTTTCCTACTAATATGAATACCATCCTCACAATTAAGAAAATGCAGGAAATTAGAAGGTAATTCAAAAAAGGAGTCGTGATATACCACCAATAGCTACTGATAAAAATTTCTTTACTTTACAACGTGTTTCGGTCCACACACCATAACAATGTATCATAAAATATTTCGTCACACCTGATGTTGGTCTGCGGACCGAAACTGGCTGTATAGAAATTTTATCAGCACCTGTTAGCACTGAATGATGACATATTTTAAAACGTTTGCGAGCTGTAAAGCAACACCTTCTTAAAACACAGAATTATTATTGACTTGTTAATTGATTGTAAATGACACACAAAGTTATCAGCTACTATGTGTTCTGTATGTGCAACACAAGTTTGTTGTAATCATCAGATTTACAACCAGTGCAATATGGTGCAAGTTTCATGTTACGTACACAAAATGCCAATAAAATTAATTAAATAAAAATTTAAATTCATTTACTAACTGTGACAAGTTAATGGGAAAAACATGATTTGCATACAAAGTTATAGGTTTGACTGCTAACGAAACTAGAGCAATCTGAAAAGTACTGGATAGTAAGAAAATTGATGCAGTACTACAAACAATGCTGTCGGAGGGACATCCGCAGCTGAGCATTATACCAGAGGTTGAAAATACCGTTAAAGTTGTAAAGTTCTTTTATTTAGAACGAGATCTGAAGATGGGCGTCTAACAGCCCGAAACCGGTCGTGTTCTAAATAAAAGAACTTTACAACTGTGACGGTATTTTCAACCTCTGGTATGATGCAGTACTATAAGTATTTTAAATGTCCAAACTATTTGTCAAATAATTTATTCTGGTGAAGAAATAAGATACATATCGCGATATTTGAACCAGTTATAAAGTTCTTGCGCAGTTTTAAGCATATAAACGGATACATACGTTAAGATGTGTGAATACTAATACTGGAATCATTTATTGATACACGATACTTAGGTACAATAAGTATTTCCCTCATGGTTGCTGAAAGCAGAACAGACTTGCACGTCGTTCTCCTGCCCTTTCTGTATGTACTGTGTGATGTCGTATACACCTATCATGGAGGCTGCGTTGATTGGTTTACTACAACTTAAATTTAACACTGAAAAGCCAGAGAAACTGGTACACATGCCTAACATCGTGTAGGGCCCCCGCGAACACGCAGAAGTGCCACAAAGCTACGTGGCATAGACTCAACTAATGTCTGAAGTAATGCTCCAGGGAACTGACACCACGAATCCTGCAGGGCTTTCCGTAAATCCGTAAAGAGTACGAGGGAGTGGAGATATCTTCTGGACAGCTCTTTGCAAGGCATCCAGATATGCTCAATAATGTTCAAGTCTGTGGAGTTCGGTAACCAGTGCAAGTGTTTGAACTCAGAAGAACGGAGCCACTCTGTAGCAATTGTAGACGTGTGGGGTGTCGCATTGCCCTGTTGGAATTGTCCCAGTCCATTGGAATGCACAACGGACATGAATGGATGCACGTGGTCAGAACGGATGCTAACGTACATGTCAGCTGTCAGAGTCGTATCTAGACGTGTCGGAAGTCACATATCGCTCCAACTGCACACACCCCACACCATTATAGAGTCTCCACCAGCTTGAACAGACCCGTGCTGACATGCAGGGTCCATGGATTCATGAAGTTGTCTCCATACCTATACATGCCCATCGGCACGATACAATTTGAAACGTGACTCGTCCGACCAGGCAACATGTTTCCAGTCACTGACAGTGCAATATCGGTTTGGAGAGCCCAAGCGAAGGGTAAAGCTTTGTGTCGTATAGTCATCAAGGATACACGAATGAGCCTTCGGCTCCGAAAGCCCATGTCGATGATGTTCCGTTGAATGGTTCGCACGCTGACATTTGTTGATAGCCCACATTGAAATCTGCAGCAATTTGTGGAAGGGTTGCACTTCTGTCACGTTGAACAATTCTCTTCAGTCGTCTTTGGTCCCATTCTTGCAGAATCTTTTTCCGGCCCCAGCGAATTCGGAGCTGTGATGTTTTACCGGATTCCTGACATTCACTGTACACTAGGGAAATGGACGTACGGGAAAATCCCCACTCAATCGGTACCTCAGAGATGCTGTGTCCCAATGCTCGCGCGCCGATTATAACGCCACATTCAAAGCTTGATAACCTGCCATTGTAGCAACAGTAACCGAGCTAACAACTGGGCCAGACATTTGTTGCCTTATACAGGCTTTGCCGACCGCAGCGCCGTATTGTGCCTGTTTACGTATCTCTGTATTTGAATACGCATGCCTATACCAGTTTCTTTGGCGCTTCAGTGTATATATGACCAAGTTGGTAGCATATTAACTATTGATTATATCTGAGTGGAGGATGCACTTCACATGCTTGCAATTCCCTTCAGGCTCCAAAAAATTTAATGTTAATAAACTAAAAAATGCATCATGGATATGACATGCCGACAAAATATAAAGCAAATGTCAAATAACTAATATTCAGAGAGATTACACTTAAATTATAATAATTGATCGCTGAAGGCCTTTAGTTATTAAAACAGCAAAATAAAAATGTAAGCGATATAGTAAAATTTAATTTTATACTATGTACGTTTCCATAGTTTGACGTGTCAGTCCACATGGTTTGCGTTTTATATCAAAATTTTATTCTGCGACATTCACGTGGGTGTGTAATTCAACAAGATAAACATTAATTAACACTGGTAAAGGAAAACGCCATATAAAATCAGTTTGAATAAAAGTATATACACATGTCTCCCACAACACAGCACATGTTACATGTTCCCACAGTTTTACATTAATGCTTCTATAACTAAGAGTTGTAAATAATTATGGGAACCACTGTTCACCTTTGATGCTCAGGACTATTCTAATTTTCCGAACATACGAGGACATTCAATAAGTAACGCAACACAATTTTTTCTCAGAAAATTTCTGTTGGAAAAATGCGGAATTTGTAGTGGGACATCTCGGAGTATTCCCGCTTCAGCCCCTATAGTTTCGTTAATTTCCGATAGGTGGCGGCGCAATATGGCGTCTGTAACAGAGGTCAGTTCCAAGCAGAGAGCTGTCGTTGAATTTCTTTTGGGGGAAACCACAGCATCGCAAATATTCAGAGGTGTTTGAAGAATGTCTTCAGAGATCTGACAGTGAACAAAAGCATGGCGAGTCGTTGGATGAGGCATCTGTCTTAATCACAACAAGACTGCACAAACTTGTCCTATCTCCTGTATACTGGCTGGCCACACACAAATGTGACTCCTGTTATGTTAAGAAGTGCGGACACTCTCATTCGAGTTGAACGACGTACCAAAAACTATCACCTCATTACACAGCTGCTGAGTGCCCACTGCGTTCCTTGCCTCCTAACAGAAGATTATAAACAGAAACGAAGAACCAACTGCGTGGAATTGGTTGTGCATTACGAGACTGACCATGACAATTTTTTGTCGAATTTCGTCACAGGCGATGAAACATGGGTTCATCACTATGAACTAGTCCACTGAGTGGCGCCACACCACCCCTCCTCAGAATAAAAAGTTCAAAGCCGTAACCTCAGCCGGTAAAGTCATGGTGACGGTCTTCTGGGATTCTTTAGGGGTTATCCTGTTTGATGTCCTCCCCCACGTTGCAACGATCAACTCTGAAATATACCGTGATACAAATAGGAAACTGAAGAAACAACTTCAGTGTGTTTATTGCCACAAATGTGCAAACGAATTTCTCCTTCTCCATGACAATGCGAGGTCTCACAAAAGTTTGCGCACCCTAGAGGAGCTCGCAAAACTTCATTGAACTCTTCTTTCTCATCCACCCTACAGCCCGGATCTCGCACCTTCCGACTTCCATCTGTCGACCCAATGAAGGATGCGCTCTATGACATTCAGTGCACGGATGATGGGAAAGTTACTGATGCAGCAAGACATTGGCTCTGACGTCGACCAGTAGAGTGGTAGCAAGTGCGCATACAGACCCTCCCAGAAAGCTGGCGTATGGCCGTCGCACTGACCGTATGTTATGTTGAAAAATACGGTTTTGTAACCAAAAGAGTGGGAAATAAAATCGTGTATTGGAATCACGAATAAAACCAACCCGCTTTCAGTAAATAATGTGTTGCATTACTTATTGAACGCCCCTCGTAAAAATGAGCCCAAATAGCATCTTGTCTCTCATTCTCACCACATTCATTCTGATAGTGAACCTCAAAACAAGTTACTGCAGTTTGAAAGAACTGAATGAATATGTATAGAAATGCAAAAATCTGAAATTAATAAAGCTAATTATTCAATGCAACGAAACTTCCTGGCAGATTAAAACTGTGTGCCAGACCGAAACTCCAACTTGGAATCTTTGCCTTTTGCGGGCAAGTGCTCTACCACAAGTGTTTCTGGAGAACTTCTGTGGAGTTGGGAAGGTAGGAGATGTACTGGCAGAAGTAAAGCTGTGATTAAGGTTCATGACTAGTGCTTGTGTAGCTCAGTTGGTAGGTGTCTGCCCGCGGGAGACAGAGGTCCCGATTTCGAGTCTTGGTCCACCACACAGTTTTAATCTACCAGGAAGTTGAAATCAGCGCACACTCTGACGCAGAGTGAAAATTCATTCTTCAATGCAATCTTTAGCGCAGGTGTGATCTCCAGAATGACGTAAATGATGATATTTCCAAACATCTAATTTCCATTATGATCAAACACAAACGAAACCTATTATAATTTAACGTAGTTAACGGAAAATAAATGACTTGTTTTCATTGATATTGATATTGCTGGATATGTGATAACACTGCTAAATCCCACCTTCAATCATAAACATTTCTTGTTTTTCATAGCAACACACAAGCTTAACACTGAGATGAGCAACATAAATAGCATACCCCCATCTAACAAATCAACATGTAACTTTAATTTTCAATTAATAACAATAAATTTCTACAATTATACTACGCACAAATTATCTTCATCCTCAAATTATGAAATCAATAAATACTACCCACCAAGTTTCTTCGATAAATATATCTAAATCAGCAATACAGTATCATTAGATACAAACAGAAATTAGTTGAAGATATACATTATTATACACAAATAATCATTATTTATACACATTTTGTTAATCGGATGTTAACTGTAAGTCCTGCTCATTGTTTGTAAAACTTTTTCTTAATTTCGATCAATTGGCCACTCATGTATCAAGTCGATATCTATAAACGAAATTATTATAGGCATTAATAAATGGCTCAGTCTGTAATGTTATGTGAACCTCACTGCCCCCTTTTTTTAAACTAACTTGTGTCTGATTTTATTCTGAGAAGTTCAGTATGGTATATAAATACCGTAAATGTAAATTTGATTCAAAAAATACTTGAAGTGAAACGCAGCTGGACAGCAACAAACTCTTTAGCGCGCAATCCCCGCTACGATAGTAGTTGTGAATCTTTCAGTATGGACTCTAAAAAAAAAAGAAAAGAAAAAAAAGGCAATTGATTTATTAAAAAAGAGATAATGTTAATCTGTATCTTGTGGATGAAAAGAGGACGTGTAGTTAAGCCGTCGCTCAGAATGTGTTGTTACATTTAATGAAAATCGACATTTTAGCGATAAAACCGAGTAAAGTATGCGTAAGAGTTGCCAAACATTTATGTATACAAATTTTCTGGAAGTGAAGAATAGAAATATCTTGTTTTTCGAAAAGGAAGTGAACTTCATTGTGGTCGCCGTCTATCAATCGACAGCACTGTAAGTGTACAAAGTTCATTAAAATACAGGAAAAGAAATGCATTCTATATAGTTTTCATTCAATAAGTAACAACCTCTCATAATTTCTTAATTATAGTAACTGGATTATGTTCTTGTACAATAGTATGGTGCTGAACTCCACTGACCAATTTTGATGTAGCAGGACGTGAAGTTTCAAGGAAGTTTGTGTGCTAAGCAATCTCCTTTTCTAACGAAAAGCAGATTGCTTTTTGATCTTATTTACTTACAACAGTGGTCCCTTAGGTATGTAAATCTACGAAAACTTGAGCTCAAAGCTATCTGCAATACGCCAAGTAACTAACAGAGTCGTATTTTGAACCTTAAAGAACAATAACTTCCTCCAAATTGCAGTACGTCAACAACTAGTGCAGAAGCTGATCATTCAAGGAGGCATCAACCAAAATTCAGGTACCAGTTGCGACTTAAAGCAAAAATCTAAATCAAAAATCAATCTCTCTCTCCAAACATGTATATAAATGTTCATATAAAAAAGGGTCATTTTATATTGCCGCTCGAACAGGGACTATGGGGCCAGGCTGCTGAGGCCACTTGACTTACACTCCACTTAATCTAATGTAAACTAACTTATGCTAAGAGTCAGTTCTTTGTCTCTAAACTTTGAAAAGGCACACTATGAGCAGTTCATGACATGTAAGAGGTTCTTCCCTCCCCCACCCCAGTATATGGCGAAAATAGATCGACAATCAGGTGGACAATGCCAACAATGTTAAATTTTTGGAATTGTGACTTGATAATAAATTCAACTGGGAAGAGCATGCTATAGAATCACTGAAGTGTCTAATACAATACACATCTATTACGAGCTGAACAGCACCATATTCCTTCCCTTTCACAGCTAAAAAATGTGACTACCTTTACAGTTCATATTGTGACTCTTCTTATTTTAGACTGGACATCACCAGGATTTCTTTTCTTTGAATTTGAAGTCAGGTTTAGAAATTATGTACAGTGAATTTATTCATGGTAAGGATTGTAGTACATTAGAACACATTCATAAACTTCATTACTGACATTTCAATAATCATGTTCCTTCCAGTCTGTCTTGAACCCTATCACTTCTGCAAACAGACTCATACTGTCTTATATTGCTCTACTCTCTTACCAGCCATGTGTAACATTGTTAACCCACACTACATTACTGTTAGACGAAGTTCTGCCTGATATTGCAGACCACTCACCAGAGATATAAATAACCAAAAAGATAAAATAAAAATTTATATTAAAACTCCCATAACTCAACATGCAACACACAAAGAAGAGTCCTTTATTAATTAAAACTGAACATGTCCCAGCATAAGCCACATCAAATAAATGACAGTAATTGGTTAATCTTGTAGGAATTAGTGTGAGTTGATTTTGGACAATATTGAATGTCACATTTTGCTCTAAAAATGATAATGTCAATGAATAAGTAAAAAGAGGAGAATGAAACTGATCCTAATGACAAGATAACAACTCAGTAACCTGCAAATAGATTCAGAAGATTATAGAATTGAACTGTGATACACTACAGTATTAATAAATGTGTGCATCACAAAATTCAGAATTTCCAGTGCCAAACTCCTTACTGATAAATCGTATATGATAATATGGATGACACATTTGAGAACTACAAGATTATTTATCTTTTTAAGTCAGCAACAACATTACAATCTGTAAACATCATCAGTGCTATTAAGAAAAACGAAAGCGACTGAATACACTATGAACATCAGTTAATATATATTTATATTTCCTTTAAAACATTAGCAGCCATTCAGGATCAAGAATGTGTCCACAGAATAGCTGTTTTCCAGAAACAATCAGCAAAATATCCAAAGAAGCATTTGAAGGGAGAAAAAAATTCTGAATAAATGGTATAAAATACGATATGGCATACAGTCTTACAATATACATATGTAAGTGCAACCCAAATGATAATCAAAAATTTTGTATATGCAGCACTTTTGTCTCACCATGCATAGCAACACATTGGTATTCTGCTTCTCAAATTTACCTAACCAATACTTATGCATTTCATATACATACGCACTTTCACTGGTGATGGTGCTGTCATCCTGTTCTTCACATGGTGTGTGTCTACAACATGCAAAGTGGAGAATCAGGGTGCATGCGCCTAGCATGCTGCACTTCATAACCCACTTGATACCCACTGATTTTTCTTCAAATCTGTCATTCATTATCATTTTGAAGTATGTTGCAATGAACTTTGCATTCACATCTAGAATTCTAAGTTATTACCCAGCTGATTATCCCACTGGTGGTCTCGTAGTCCTCTGTTGGGCATGATGCTGATTACAGATCCATTTGTCATAAAAAGAACCATTAGCTGATGAAAGTATTGTGATATTCATGTGGCTCCCAAAAAATTAGTGAATGAAATAAAGTTTCTGAACTTTGAAATGCTTAAATTCAGCAATATTTGACATTCTAAACTAGTAACACAAAATACACCTACCTCTAGCAATTCTACAAAAGCACACCAGCTCCATTTATGACAACTCTTCCATCAAGACTGCTCACTAACAAACAGGTCCTGCCAAGACCATACACACTGAATAAGGGCAGAGACATAAAACATAAACCAAAGAGTTCACAACTTCATCAATAACAATCGCTGGTACATCTTCCAAAATAATCAATAAAATAAATTTATAAAACTTTAAGTAAAACGTTTCAAGATTAATTTAAAAACGCAGAACATGAATATTTAAACACAAAATAAGTACTTTTGTGAGCATGTACTTATATGAAGTGGTTATTATATAAAAAAACCTGCACCCTGGTAGAAGTATTGTATCAATTGGTTGCAGGCTGCTACAATAAAAAAATGCTGTCAAATAAATCACATCAGAAATGATTCCAGTGTCCCAGGTGTGCAGATGGCGTCCATTGGTACGACAGCATCATGGGAAGGGGCTCATGATGTCATGTGGCATGCCCAGCTAAGGTGTGACAAATGCACAAACCTATTGGGCATCATAGGCTGGCAATGCTGTACAGCTAAGGTTGCGGGAACTTAGTATCACAAGGACCTTTGGAAAAATAACATGTTGTGATGTAGTACACATCCCTCGAATCTACAGTGGGCAGGTATGATGTATGCGATCCACCCCTCTTCTCTATTGTGTATGTATGACTTGAATAAAACAAATAAATGCATACAATGTCTTAACATGAACAAAGTCAGGTGATACACACACCTCAGCAATCTGTCTAATAAACTGCACATGCTGAAAAGAGGTGTACTGCAGATCTTCATAAAATAATACCCTCTGTTGATTTCTCCTTCCAGTAATGACAATTAAGAATAATAATAATGAAAATAGAAACATGTATGATGGACTAGGTCAATAAATTATTAAAATATGTGGCAGTGTACACAAGTCACACAAAATGTTTATGAGCACGTAAGTCCAGATGTGAAGATTCCATTACAGCGGAATTATTGAAATGGTCAGAACCGAAGATTATAAACGAATTACACTTGCTTATTGAGAACATTTGGAAAACAGAAAATACTATGGAAGAGTCAAAAATAGCATTGATCCACCCCACTACATAATAAGGGAGACAGACAAAATGTCACCAGTTACATATTACCAAAAATTCACCTAAACGGAATTGGAGAAATTTTAGTCGACCTTTAGGAAAATATCTGAGTTGTTTTCGAAAGGGAAGGTCCTACAAAAAAAAGTTTTTTAACATAAAATGAATAATTCACCACAGAATGTTAACAAGTATACTTGTAATAGTCAAACTTACTGATTTCAAGAAAGCATTTTATTCTGCAGACAAAGAAACAATAGATACTATCACAGACTCTGATGTTAAAGCAAAATTAAGAAACTTAATTAGTGAAACTCTAACAAACATGCTATCCAAAGTAAAATTTATGATAGTAGAATCTCACCCATTTGAAATAAAAACTGGTATTGGACAAGGGAACATGTCATCATCTTTATTGTTTAAATGGGTTTGAGAAAAATAGTTGTAAGGAATTAGAATTTGGAGCTAAAACTTCACAGATTTAACCTAATAATTCTGGGAAGGCAATCAAGTCGAATTGAGGTACACTGTCATACTTTTGCAGACAATTTTGCAACGTTTTCAGAAAATCTGACAGAAGCAATTATCCAGATAAATCTTCTAGGGAAAAACAGCAAATAGAACTGTCTGACAAGAAAAGTGAAACATCCAGAAGTGGAGAAGGAAACGAAATGAAACTTCACAGACTGAGAAGGTACATGATGTTACTTCACTCGAATTTACAAAGAACTCGGCAGTATTAACGACTTATCAGCATGTTGTCAACGGTCTTGCCACGTTGGTAACACCGATTCCTACCCGAACTCCGAAGTTGACCAATCTAGGACCCGACTAGTTCATGGATAAATGACTGTCCAGCGAAAACTGGGTGTCGTTGGCTTTAAGGACACGCAAGTCACCGAAGTGGCGTCTTGCACTAGGCCATGGTGCCACATGAGAATGTTATTATTATTATTATTGTTACCAGTATGTTATTGTGTAAGGGAGTGTATGAACTATCATGTTTATTACTATATCGTCGTTACAAAGTGGGTGCCTACACTAGAACGTCAGATTACAGGGGAATAGTTAGAGAATCTTATAATCATACAGCATAATGTAGGAAAAATAAGAGTACCTTGGACACAAAAAACATTTAATTATGATACTAAAGGTTCTGTAATGTACTATTGAGCTGGTGTGAAATATCTGGTACCCTGCGACCAAATCGGCGCAATAAGACCATAAGTATTTACGGTGTACACAACAGATAACTTTGAGTTCAGCACATAAACTCAGTGGTGCACAGTAGTGCATGGAATGACCGAATATGCGCTATGGTAAATTGTCTTCATTCTCTATCTGTCACATTCAGCCTGAGACTGAAACAGATTAAATGTGGGATAGATCAAGTTCTGATTCATATATGGCATCAATAAAAGATGGGGGTTGGCAATTATAGAAAACGGCAGTTAATTTACTCTTTTAAACACGAGGTTGCAATCATTATTTGCAGTGGAGAGAAGGAAACACAATGTTAACAAGGTAGTAATGCAATATCAATTAAATGGTCCCTTAACACAGTTAATTAGACACAATTACAGACATAGGATGTTGTTACAGAATCAGTTAATCTCATATACATGGCAGACATTGGGGATTGTTTGGAACAAGGACTATAGGAATAGTTCACACAAACTCTCGGAAATAGATATGCCAGGATACTATAGGTGCTACTCTATCATAATCAAACCCAGTGAAGGATGAAGACGGAGATCACATGCATGTTAATGGTCAGATATCGCAGAAAAAAATGTTACTGTCTATCAATTTAAAAAATGACAAAGAAAACTTTACTCATATTGGTACTCGTTCTGCCTGCAATTTCACACATCACAATGTGGAACATATTGTTACTCTCAGTTTACAAAATAACGGACGCATGGCATGGAGGTCTCATCGCCATTGACATCGAAATTCCTTTTCTGACATAAAATACTTAATAGAAGAAGGGAGCAAAATAAATGAATTCGATCCCTGACGGAGCTAATCTTGCTAATCTTTTCACTTAGATCAGCGTGAACTCAGACTACTTGTGATGCCACGTAGGATGACTGAGCACAAAGAATCAAGACAAAATAATACTGAACACATTAAAAATCATACGAATGTCTAAAGATAAACCTCCAAAAGTTTTATGAATGAATACGAGTTTAAATCTTCACTGAAGAAAATCACAGATCAATAGGCGCACCTGCTTACCTGCACACTTCATCACGGGAAAAGGTTTCCAAACATAGCCCCACCCTAACGTAAATTTTAGAAAAAATAACAAGAAATATAGTCCCAAAATAATCTACCATATATCACTCAAAAAAGACTGAAACCGACTACATGCTCAAATGAATCAAACCGTTATCTAACTGAAAACCATACCAGTAGACTAGGAAGTCTGTCTCACACAGATTTGTCCCAGCATTGGATGTATGGAAGACTGGAAGGGCTCACAGTACTACTAATCTCTATCAACCACTGCTCAGGGACGCTGAAAGGGGAGTGGCATATCTCTGGCTTGCTCTGTATTCACTGTTAAAGTCAACTGCCAGAATATTGTTAGGTTGGCAGAGCTCAGGCCTACAGTGGCTATCTCTCTGGTTGCGTGCGGAATTTGTAAAGTAGCTTCACACATTCGTTCAATCACTGAGAGGGGTACATAGAATGAGATGTGTGAGTGAGAGGAGCAGAAGCGTTTAATGACCAGCTGAATGCAACACAAAATAGTCCTCGCGATAAAACGTCACGTGCATTGTTGAGCTTTATGCGAAGCACAGTTCATGTACGGAACTCTTTGTGCAAGAGTTTAAGACTAAAAATGTTTTTGCTGTACAACCAATCTACAATGCAAAACTTAATGAGTGAAACGGGTTCTGCAGTGAATAAAAACGGTAAGTATCGAAGACGAGGTCGAACGCCTGTAAACATTGCTCGAGTGATAGAAAGCCCTCTTACCTGTGTAAGAGGGAAAAAAAGAGATTCTCCCGTCGAAACACTTTTATCAAAAAAGATCTGCATCTGCATCCCAAATTGACTGTTGTGCACTAATTAAATCGCCAGTTTAAGACTAGAAGTGTTTCAGCAAAATTTCCAGCCTGCAATGCAAAACTTAGTGGGTGAAACGGGTTCAGCAGTGAATAATAACCGTAAGTATCCAAGAAGAGTTCCAACATGCTCGAGTGATGGAATGTGTGGAACAGAGTCTGAGAAACCCTGAACCCCGATCATCTGTGCAAGAAGGAAATAAAAGATTCTCGTGTCGAAACATTTATGAAAAAAGACCTGCACCTGTATCATTATAAATTTACTGTCGTGCATTAGTTAAATCGCCCAGACGAACTTTCACGTGTTGAGGTATGTCAGTGGTACCGGAGTTAAGGGAAATAAGGTTTTTCTTATGCTCAATTTTTCATTTCTTCAGACGAGCCTGTGAGGGTATATAGACTCACAGAACATGTGTGACTATGTATCAAAAATTCACCATCAGTATTTTGAAGAGCCATTGTATAATCACGACATTTGTGTTTTGGTGTGCAACCCAGTTCTTCCAACAAACTGTTAATGGGAACAAGCAAGCCTAGAAACTGTTTATCCATATGTGGACCAACTCACAGAAGATGAAAGGCTGTATATTTTTTAGCAAGACCGAGCAACAGCGCACACTGCCTTCAGAGCCTTAAAACGAGTGCGTGACGTGTTCGGCAAGAAGACGACAATCAACAGACGCACTGCAGTCTGCTGGCTACCTCGATCTCCTGATCTCTGGACTTGTGATTTTTACTTCTGGAGCAGATTGAGGGGTAAGGAGTATTCAGTCCCTACACGCTGGATGGGCTACAGCAGAACATTATAAAGGCTGTTGCTGCTGTCTCTCAGGCAGAGCTGCCACACGTGTCTCACAATTCGATACACCATTGCATCGGCGTCAATTGTGGCTTTTCAGCATTTTCCATTATGTTCATTAACAAGTATCCATCCCACACCAGTCTTATTGAAAATATTTTCCAGACCAGTTTTATTTTTCTCACCTCG
This sequence comes from Schistocerca piceifrons, assembly GCF_021461385.2. NCBI lineage: Eukaryota > Metazoa > Arthropoda > Insecta > Orthoptera > Acrididae > Schistocerca > Schistocerca piceifrons. The sequence goes on from NC_060141.1 coordinate 268,266,200, forward strand.
TATAAATAATTATATGCAGAAGTGGCTGGTTGCTATATTTCTTCAAGTGTCTCGATTCACGGCCAGGGAGTTCACCCACCATCGACGTTAATAAGTTAGTACATTAATGGCCAAAGTAAAAATTCGTAAAGGACGTTCTTGATAAAGCTCGTACTGTAAACAGCTCAGAAATGAAACCATTGGAATGTGGCGTACAAACATTTGTAACATCAACATTTATTTGATACAATGGATGTATAAATACAAACACGGCAGTCGACATTTACACTCATGCTCATAAATTAAGGATAACTGCTGAATGTGGTGCCACACAACGTCGCACTACACAAAACTGGCGTTAATAGCATAGGCACATAGGGAACACACATGACACAGATCTGTAAGTCCACGGTATTGGTGATAAGTTGAGAAAACCGACCCGAAACACATGTGCTACAAAACGCCACTGTTTCCTGCGCATGTACCCCGACAGTTGTTTGTTTTACTTGTAATTTGTTAGTTGAGTACGGGCGCTGATGACCTCGTTGTTGAGCGCTTTATACGTACCACCATCATTACCACCGTCTAATTTTTCTTTTCAGTTGAGCTGAATGTTTCAGTGTTAAAAACAGGTTCGTTAAAGAAAATTTTTGCATGAATTTAGGTTTTTATTTATGTGCAATGTAGAAGCGATTTTTGTCCATGTATAGTAAAAAGTAAATATTTTTTTTCTGTGAGATATTCGCCCTCTTTCACGGGAGGACACTCATAGGAAAAAATGTTGAAGTCCTTGTGTAATGTTTGCAATATCTCACCAAAAAAATAAATAAATAAAGACTAAACAAAGTACAAATTCGACATGAGAGAAACGTTTACGCTGACGTCGTTCCGTTAAGCGCATATCACGTTTTCTCTCTTTTTTTCATTTTTCGTAACACAAGCAGAAAGGCTGCCAAAGTCAGCGCTGCGCCTCCCTCTTTTTTTCGCGTAGTGGAACCACAAGACCGGCGCCATTTGGCAGTTTACTCTTGGTGGGTAATAGGTCCACACATTTTATGTCTCTTTATTTAACAATTTACAATACACATTGTGAGATAACTGGGCGCTCACAAGGTCTTCTGTTTCTCTAATTAGGGCCGCGCGGGATATGCGCGTGGTCGAGGCACCTTGCCACGGTTCGCATGGCTACCGCCGTCGGAGGTTCGAGTTCTCCCACGGGCATGGGTATGTGTGTTGCCCTTATCGTACGTTAGTTAAAGTAGTGTGTAGGCCTAGGGACCGATGACCTCAGCAGTTAGGTCTCAGAGGAACTTACCACAAAATTCAAATTCTCTAATTAGGTAAGATTTTTTTTTTACCACATGGGTATTTGAGATTGTAGGGGATTTTTCTTTAATTCTTTGAGTGTTGCTACCACCATTTGACTAAGCTAATTTTTATTTTATTGTTATATGGCCCAAGTTCCCGCCTTAGCCCATTTACAAGTAAAGAAAACTTATTTGTACTTGAAAATGGCCTAAGGCCGAAATCTGGATCGTATAACAATACAATAAAAATTATTACAGACAAATAGCAGCAGCAACATTCAAAAAATTTACCTGGACCGTGGCTCCAGCTAAAATGAAAACTATCAGTTTCTTTAATTCACTCTGCGAGTTGTGGTGTTCGCTGCATTTCGATCATTGGCGCACAAGCTTATGGCGGGTTCCAGCAGACCAAGGCCAATGGCACTATGTACTTACATCAGCGCTGGGATTGAATAGTGCCGTTTAGCTGGAACTGGAGTATTTGGTCAGTTAAGCGATCCACTTTGGTAAAGAGCGTCGCTGCGCAGGTCATTATTTTTTCTCACAGGTATTTCTCCTTTGGGGCTTCGTGTATTTCCCTGGTTCTCGTCCATCGGGGAGCCCCCAGCGTCCACCTTATGGACTGGCCCTGTACTGGTTGGAGTGGACATATATTGGTGTCACATGTGACTCCCCACGCTGCACAGCCGTAGAGGAGGTTTGGTTGGACTATCGATGTACAGTCCATCATTGGTGCACGAACTTATCGCGGGTGCCACCAGACCAAGGCCCACGGTACTATGAACTTACGCCAGCGCTGGGATTCAATAGTGCCATTTAGCTTGAGCTGGGGTATTTGGTCATTTAAGAAATCCACTTTGGTAAAGAGCGTCGCTGCACAGGCCATTATTTTTTCTCACAGGTATTTCTCCTTTGGGGCTTCGTGTATTCCCTGGTTCTCGTACATCGGGGAGCCCCCAGCGTCCACCTTATGGACCGGCCCTGTACTGGTTAGTGGTTAGAGTGCACGTATATTGGTATCACATGTGACTCCCCACGCTGTGCAGCCATACAGGTGCTTTGGTTGGACTATCGATTTACAGTCCATCATTGGTGCACAAACTAATGGCGGGTGCCAGCAGACCAATGCCCATGGTACTATGTATTTACGCCAGCGCTGGGATTGAAGATTGCCGTTTAGCTGAAGCTTGCGTATTTTGTCCCTGAAGCGATCCATTTTGGTAAAGAGCCTCGCTGCACAGGCCATTATTTTTTCTCACAGGTATTTCTCCTTCGGAGCTTCGTGTATTTCCCTGGTTCTCGTCCATCGGGGAACCTCCAGCGTCCACCTTATGCACCGGTCCTGTGGTGGTTGGAGTGCACGTATATTGGTATCACATGTGACTCCCCACGCTGCCAGCCGTAGAGGAGTTTTGGTTGGACTATCGATTTATAGAGTTGGTACTTGGTTTTGATGTTGAGATGGGAGCTGGTAAAGAATGGTATCAGCACGTTCGCCATCTTTATGGTGCCCGTTTTTCGTTGCTGTGTAAGTATCATTAAGGTCAGACTCTTAACCAGAGTGTGTCCTCAGATACTTCGTCGATTGTGACCACGCGACAGGTTGCCCTAGCACCCTTACTGGGTAGCGCAGTACCGGTAGCCTCTTTTCTGGCGGCTGAGCACGGCATTTTCTGGTAAACAAAGTAATGCTTGTACAAGCATGTTTGAACCATGTGGAGTAGCAAGGAATTTGTTCATGCTTGTCAATTATGCAGTTACAGTGACCCTCATAATTATTTGGACAGACATGATGTATTAAATTTCCCTTCTCATCAGTGATTTCAGTAACATTAAAGCGCAGGTATAAAGTAAATACAAGGTCCCGTAAAGAATGTGAATAGTAAATGTCCATCGTACTTCTAAAGAACGCTGCAAATATAAACATAACAATTAACAAACACAATCAAAAACAAAACCAGTATCATACACAATTATCGAACGTCTTCCTTTTTACTTATTGTCAAAGTTCAGTATCTGTTTGGCATTCCTTTCTCCTTAATTACTTGTCTAAAACGACTTAGAATGCTCTCCACTAATTTCCAGATGCACTCGGGAGACATTTTCTTCTACTCTTCTTTCAGTCTTTTTGGCAACTGTTCTCTAGGTGTGATTGGTGTTTCCCGTATTTCTTTATCAAGTGTGTCCCAACTCTGAATTACATTAAAGTCTGGTGGTTGAGGGGGCAGATGAAGCACTTTTCGACAGTCAAATAATAATCACATCCTCACATTCCAGGTCGCACGTTCCGGGTCGTTATCTTGACAAAAGTTAAAATGTTAGCCAATCCCCATGTTTTCGGCACTCTTTTGGAAAATGTCCCTCAGTATTCTGAGATACTGGAATTGGTCCATTTTACCCTCAATGAAAACAAGTTCACCAACACCATTTGCCGACATGAACCCCCACACCATTGCACCTCCACTTCCATACCTCACCGTTGCTTTGAGATTTTTATCTTGAAGCTGAGTATTAGGTCGCCGCCAAACCGTTATCCTCGCATCAGATTGAAATATGTGAAATTTAGTCTCGTCAGCAAATCTAACGTAATTCCACCACCTATTATCTCCTCTAACATTCTCTCTGGCAAATAGCATTCTCTTTCTTTGATTTATATTGCTTATGAATGGCTTCCGTCTTGCTATTCGGTCGTGAAAGTCACCTCTTCTGAGCCCCTCCGTATTGTTTCGGGATACGCGTCCTTTCCTACGTCTTTGGCATTCTCGGTACTGACTTTTGGAGTTCTTTGCTTGGGGTCCTTTTCCGTTTTTCTGATAATACAGCACTCTTCTCGCACAGAAAACATTTTTGATTGCCTTTAGCACGGTGAAAAATTACAAGCTGTCGTTTTTCGAACATGTTCTCTCTTCCTCTGCGGCCCATTGTTACTTCACCTGTACACAGCACACTGCCTCGCTAAATGTTTACATTAACAAAGCCCGTGGCTCCTCTACACACGACCTCTGCAGGGCAACTGAACTGTTCAAATGGTTCAAATGGCTCTGAGCACTATGGGACTCAACTGCTGTGGTCATAAGTCCCCTAGAACTTAGAACTACTTAAACCTAACTAACCTAAGGACAGCACACAACACCCAGCCATCACGAGGCAGAGAAAATCCCTGACCCCGCCGGGAATCGAACCCGGGAACCCGGGCAACTGAACTGTGTCCGAACAACTTTGCTGACGCAGTTTAGTGGCGTCCGGAGGTCCAGCGACACTGGCTCTCCCCTGTTTCCTAAATGTGAACATTTTACTGTAGTGTTGACCCTGTAGAGCAGGCATATTAACAACTAGTTCGTGTGTAAACTATTTTCTTTGAACCCCAGGCCCAGGGTGCCGCAAAGGTTAGTTGTTAATAAGTGTGCAAATACAAAACTGGCCATTAAAATTGCTACACAACGAAGATGACTCGCTACAGACGCGAAATTTAACCGACAGGAAGAAGATGCTGTGATATGCAAATGATTAGCTTTTCAGAGTATTCACACACGGTTGGCGCCGGTGGCGACACCTGCAACGTGCTGACATGAGGAAAGTTTCCAACCGATTTATCATACACAAACAGCAATTGGCAGGCGTTGCCTGGTGGAACGTTGTTGTGATGCCTCGTGTAAGGAGGAGAAATGCGTACCATCACGTTTCCGACTTTGATAAAGGTCGGATTGTAGCCTATCGCGATTGCGGTTTACCGTATCGCGACATTGCTGCTCGCGTTGGTCGAGATCCAATGACTGTTAGCAGAATATCGAATCGATGGGTTCAGGAGGGTAATACAGAACGCCGTGCTGGATCCCAATGGCCTCGTATCACTAGCAGTCGAGATGACAGGCGTCTTATTCGTATGGCTGTAACGGATCGTGCAGCCACGTCTCGGCCCATGAGTCAACAAATGGGGACGTTTGCAAGTCAACAACGATCTGCACGAACAGTTCGACGACATTTGCAGCATGGACTATCAGCTCGGAGACCATGGCTGCGGTTACCCTTGACGCTGCATCACAGACAGGAACGGCTCGCGTGATGGTATGGGATGCCATTGGTTACACGTCTTGGTCGCCTCTAGTTCGCACTGGCGGCACTTTGAACAGTGGACGCTAGATTTCAGAAGTGTTACGACCCGTGGCTCTACCCATCATTCGATCCCTGCGGAACCCTACATTTCAGTAGGATAATGCACGACCGCATGTTGCGGGTCCTGTACGGGCCTTTCTGGATGTAGAAAATGTTCGACTGCTGCCCTGGCCAGCTCATTCTCCAGATCTCTCACCAATTGAAAACGTCTGGTCAATGGTGGCCGTGCAACTGGCTCGTCACAATACGCCAGTCACTGCTCTTGATGAACTGTGGTATCGTGTTGAAGCGCATAGGCAGCTGTACCTGTACACGCCATCGAAGCTCTGACTCAATGCCCAGGCATATCAAGGTCGTTATTACGGCCAGAGGCGGTTGTTCTGGGTACTGATTTCTCAGGATCTATGCACCCAAATTCCGTGAAAATGTGATCACATGTCAGTTCTAGTATAATATATTTGTCCAATGAATACCCGTTTATCATCAGCATTTCTTCTTGGCGTAGCAATTTAATGGCCAGTAGTGTGATTATGTGAGCCACTGTACGTATTGGTATATCACATGTGACTCCTCAGATACTTCATCGAATGTGACCCATGGCTTAGGCTGCCCTAACAACTTTAGTAGCGTAGTAGCCGTCTGAGCTCGACATTTTTTGGTAAACAAACTAATGCTTGTACAAGCATGCTTGAACCCTGTGGAGGCGCAAGGAATTTACGCATGCTTGTCAAGAAAGCAGTTATGTGTACAGCCGCCTCGAGGCGACCACTACGTGCCCGGTGAGCAATGAGCGGCGGGTGCCGACTGCGGAAGAGCAGCGGCGGTCTTATCAGGCGGTCTCGGCGGCCGGAAGCGGAGCGGCAGTAGGCAGCGGCCTACAGTCGCCTGTAGCCGGGAGGCGCTGATCCATTATACATGTGCGCCGCGCCTCGCCTCGCAGACAATGGTGCTGCTCCGTGGGCCGGGGCGTGGAGGGGGGCCGGCCGGCTGGCCGCGTGGCGCGCCGTGTAGCAGGCTAGCAGCGTGGCGAGGGAAGGCGGCCCGCCACGCCGGCCGCGTCAGTTGCCGCCGCGGCCGCCTGCCAGCGAGACGCGACGCTCTCGGCCCACGGCATGCCCGCTCGCCCCCGCTGCAGGTGAGTCACCCACGTGCCGCTTCTCACGGACGCCGCCCCACAGGTGGACCGGCGCGGGCTACGCGCAGAGGACTAACGCGCCAATGGAATCGTCGTGTCAGTCGCAACATCTCTGCTGTGCGCCATCCTAGAGTGACGCAGCCGCTGCTGTTACGAATAAATGACTTGGCGGACCGTGTTACTGCACACTCGGTCGTCTGTCTACGAGGAAACAAGTCACACCAATACCCGAGAAAGGAAATAGGATTGATCGGCTGAATTACAGACCCAAATCAGTAGGATTTTGGAACATATAAGGTGCTCAAACATTACGAATCACCTCGAAGAAAATGATTTGTTGACAAATGGCCGACTCGGATTCAGAACATATCGTTCTTGTGAAACACAACGAGCTCATTATTTTCACGAAGGCATGAGTGCTATCGACAGGGACGTCAAATTGATTCGACTTTTTTGGATTTCCAGAAGGCCTGTGATACTGTACCTCACAAGCGACCTCTGATCATATCGCGTGCCTTTGCATTATTATCTCGGTTGCGTGATTGGAGTCATGATTTCCAGTCAGAAACGAAGTGTTATAGACCCTCTGCTGTTCCTGATATACATAAACGACATACGAGGCTGGCTGAGCAACCATCTTACAGTGTCTGCAGATGATGCTGTCATTTACCGACTTGTAAAGTCGCCACATGATCAAAACGTATTGCAAAATGATTTAGACAAGATATCCGTATGGCGCAAAAAGTGCCAATTGTCTGTATATCATGAAAAGTGTCACATCATTCATATGAGCACTAAAAAGAATCCGTTAAATTTCAGCCGGCCGGGGTGGCCGAGCGGTTCTAGGCGCTACAGTCTGGAACCGCCTGATCGCTACAGTCGCTGGTTCGAATCCCGTCTCGGGCATGGATGTGTGTGATGCCCTTAGGTTAGTTAGATTTAAGTAGTTCTAAGTTCTAGGGTACTGGTGCCCTCAGAAGTTAAGTCCCATAGTGCTCAGAGCCATTTGAACCATTTGTTAAATTTCAGTTACATGATAAATTACACAAATTTAAAGGCTGTAAATACAATTATATACTTAGGGATTACAATTACTAATAACTAAAATTGGAACGACCACATAGATAATGTTGTGGGGAAAGCAAACCAAAGACTGCGATTTATTGGCAGAACACTTAGAAAATTAACAAAAATTGGTTCAAATGGCTGTGAGCACTATAGGACTTGACATCTGAGGTCATCAGTCCCCTAGAACTTAGAACTACTTAAACGTAACTAACCTAAGGACATCACACACATCCATGCCCGAGGCAGGATTCGAACCTGCGATCGTAGCGGTCGCGCGGTTCCAGACTGAAGCGCCTAGAACCGCTCGGCCACTCCGGCCGGCTAGCAAATTAACAGGTTTACTAAAGAGACTGCTTACACTAAATTTGTCCGCTCTCTTCTCGAGTATTGCTGTGCAGTGTGGTATTGTCGGAGGACATCGAAAAAGGTCAAATAAGGGCAGCTCGTTTTGCATTTTGCGAAATGAGGGTGAGAGCACCATGGATATGACGCGAATCGGGTTGGCAGTCATTAAAACAAAGGCGCTTTTCGCTGCGGCAGGACCTTCTCATGAAATTTCAATAACCAACTTTCTCCTAAGAGTGTAAAAATATTTTGTTGGCGCCCACTTACATAGGGAAAAATGATCATAATAATAAAATAAGCGAAATCAGAGCTCGCACGGAAAGGTTTAAGTGTTCGTTTTCTCCGCGCGCTGTTCGAGAGTGGAACGGTAGAAAGTATCTTGAAGGTCATCCGATGAACCCTCTGCTGGGTACTTAATTGTGAGCTGCAGAGTAATCATGTGTATGTAGATACAGTATCAAGTGTAATAATATCCCATCGGATCCGCACAAAATGGCAGCATCCTACTGAGAATGGCAAGTTGTTGTTTCATTACGAAGCACCTTTGCAGCCTGTATCGTACTACCGGTTAAATATTTCGAATCTCCGTCATATTAAGTCAAGATGAGACATAGACCATCTCCGACGAAACTTGTTTAATTGTCACCGGAGTATAGCGGTAACACTAAAAAGTCTTGACAAACACTTCTTCATGCATCTCGCGATAACTGACACAGCAAATCTTAAGAATTGCTCTACAAGCCCCAGTCTACGAGGATTTCTGATCCTCCAACGTATAATTTAGGTAGAAACTACGAAATTAAAATTACATTAGCAGGCATTTTTACGGAGGCTGCTAAGGTATCATTCTTCCTACGACTTACACGCCAATATAATTTGAAGAAATCTGAACATGTGGACAAGAAAAATTACCTTCTGTCGCACTCCTTACTGTATTTAACACCATATGTCTTAATGAATTACGTCTTTCACAGTTACAGAGGTTAGACAAAGTGGAAACACCAAGCTCCTTCCAAGACATTTTTCTGGTAGGTGCTACTAATTAGATACTCGTATATTGGAAAAATGTCTATCGAGACTAATTGACTGCTTATGATAATTTTTTTTAAAAGTGATTAAATATTTATTCTAACTTCCGTAGTCACATTTTCGTAATACCATTTTGTGTACCAAAGAGTTGTGTGAAAGAATTCGTGCCTGCTTAAAAACTCAGTCAAATTGAAAACGGGACCTACTGAGCTCTTAAGTGGCGCGTTCGCTACACGTGTTCCATATGTGGTGCCCGCTTTCGAAATTAGTGTTTGAAACGCTATCATTTCGGGGCAGTCCTTATTGTCTCTCGTGAGCAAGGAATGAAATGAATCCGAAGGTACTGTGTATTCTTGTAGACATGACGTATACAATACGCAAAGTGAATGAACAAATTATTTTAAGAGTTAAAACTGGGACAAACGGCACTAGAAGCAAGAACATATGTCAACAGAGCAGACACAAAAGTATCGTACCTGAATTTCTCCAAAATATCTCACAGGGCGACCGCACAAAGAGGAACAGCAAGTACAGGACTCCTTAAACATCATTAGTATTATTTTTTGTATTTCTTTGTAGCACTCTTAACCACAAAATAGTATATACAAATACCAAGGTTATTATGGATAGTTTCTATATTATAAATTCAGATTTACTTGTTACACCCGTGAACTATTTCGACAACTTCAGCATACTTCTACTTTGCGAAGCGACTCCAAAACTTCGAAGCGCATTCAAGAACTTGGAAACGTCAAGGAGGAGGAGTCGCGTAATCCGACGGACGATTCCCGGAATCCCGCCTGGAAGTGTGACTTTCTCCGCTCGCAGGCAGCACAGACATTCCGTATTTGGTTGACTAGAAACGTGTGGCGCGTTACAGAAATCGTTCAATAGTCGCTTTTCTGCTGATTGACATGGGACCGAACTAACATTTCACCCAATGAAGGTAATAGTGACTTTGACGAATTGCTACTGGTTTTCGCTTAAGTAGACTTGTCGAACAATGAAGCCTTGGGACTGATGCACTGCGTAATATAAGAAAAGTCTACAAGGATAAAAAAAATACGAAGAACCGCCAAGCAACAACGTCTCGCAACAGAAAAAAGTGGACAACTTGCTCCCTTCAGTCAGCCACCCTCTTTTAAATCTGGACGCGTGGAACTGAAAACACTTTAGAGAATTTCCCCCCAATCAAAAAAAGTTACTTGTATGTAAAATGACATCAGTGTTCGCAGCATTCAGAAAGGACTACAGTACAAAAGAGGAAAATGTTTGTTTTAAAACTTCATCGAGTTGTTGCTATTTCACCTACCCCTTCTAAATTATTAATTGACATACACAAATTATTATTTGGAAGAGACACAACGTATAAGGTTACAGATGGCTTGCACAAAGAGTGGGAAGATAGCGCAAGAAGAGAACTATGTTGACCTGCGTGTAGGTTCAAATGGCTCTATGCACTATGGGACTTAACTGCTGAGGTCATCAGTCCCCTAGAACTTAGAACTACTGAAACCTAACTAACCTAAGGACATCACACACATCCATGCCCGAGGCAGGATTCGAACCTGCGACCGTAGCGGTCGCGCGGTTCCAGACTGTAGCGCCTAGAACCGCTCGGCCACTCCAGCCGGCTCTCCGTGTAGTACTGTCGTTCTACACGATACTAGGTTGCCGTCTGCTCCTACTGTGAGTATATCATTGCATGTCAGTCAGTACCGGACGTTCCCTGCCTATTAATGGCTCGTTTCAAAATCAGAGTTGTTGTTTTTCCTCCAAGGAGCTATTTATTTGCATTCACGAAGCTGATTGTCCCCCCTTCCAGTCCTCGAACCAATCAAAATTGGGTGGCAATACCGCCGGTCGATTAAGCGTCCACGTTGTGGCGTTCACGCTCTTCGACCGTTCGGGCAGTGTGTCTCAGAGGAACACAACTACAGCTGACAGAGAAACTGATCGGAAGTCATTTCTGATTGCGAGCAGTCGGAAAATGTTGCAAAGGGGTGTTGCAAGAAGCGACCCAGCTACCGCACAGCAAGTGACAGCGGCGCTAATGTGTCTCGTCTAACCTGTTTCCAGCAGAGCGGCCCGACAGAGGTTGCATAGACTAAACGTCTGCAAAAAGGCCGAAAATTCCAAACCATTTATCACCGAGAAAAACGATCTGCTGCAAATCAAAAGACCATTCAAGGAGCGAAAGAGACAAAATAACAGACTACACAGTCAGCTTCTTCACGAGGTTCATTTATGCGCTTAGAAAGCGTGTGGAAGGTTAGACTGCTTTCAATTTCATTCTTTCCATATATACATGCAGGCAGCGTTCGTTATTTTGGCGGTATTTCACTGGTCCTGCCGTTAACATATTCGCCTGCGTAAGTTAATAATACCAGATGTAACCAACGGCATAGATTTCCGTTGTCAAGGGCGCTATGTTTGAAGATACTGGTGAAACAGGCACGCAGCACGAGAAGTACACGTTTCCTCGTTTGTCTTTACAACTAATTTATTTACCTCAAATAATATAAAATGTCACTATTCAAGATTACATTAACACTGAATGAAATTATTACAAATTATAACATAGATTTGAACCGGACCTCTTGGTATCGCGAGATTAAGAAACTATTATGAAATCACCGCCATTAATGTGCTTCGTCAAAGACTATCTTACAGAAATTAATAGGCGTGCTAGCGCATGTATACAAAGATCGTTGCATGTTTCATAGAAATATGGAACTAAAATAGAAGTCCTTTGTATGTCAATCAGGTCGTTACAATATTAAAAAAATGCCTGTAGATTTTTGTTGTATTACATAGAACGTAAAAATTATTGTAAATTCAGGAGTTTCAGAACAGGTTGAAGTTAGATAGGTACTTTTAGATATGCGTTTAAAACACATCAAAGCCACAGAATAGTAAATTGGTTGATGTATCATTTCTGCAACCAACTGTTAAACTCAGTTCTGCACTGTCAACATTAATCCTCTTAGGTGGATACAGGTACTGGTATGTACGTCAAAGATGTAACAATTGCTCAGTTTTGGTGTTGGCACTTACTAACAGAAAGGTTCTTCAGAGCACCGCCCAAAGAATTATAGGATCTGTAGCTCACACTGAATAATCGAAAAAATGACGGGTAATGACAGTTTAACGTCCCGTTAACGATGAAATTGACAGAGCACTTGCACGGGCCGAGGAAGGATCAAGAAGGGAATTGGATGCGCCTTTTTCAAATGCCGACGTTGTTAGAGCGTCTGTTATGATTGAAAAAGGAGGAACGAATGAAGGGATTATCCAAGCATTCGTCTTAGTGATTTAGGCAAAACCATGGAATACGTCAAACTGGATGGGCGGACGGAATTTCGAAGTTTAGTATAAGTTCATTTATCGCTGTGCCAACTCGCTCGGCGGTGCGCACCGACTTGATAGGCAGTAGCTAAGAACACATTTTCATGGTTCTTCCGTGCCCATCTTGCGAGCAAAGCCGTCACAGTCAGTGTATAAAGGTTTCACTTCGTTGTAGTCAAATCTGGGGTAAACATTCGACTAAGATGTTCGAACTGTTTCTCCAGTCCGAAAGCTGGGCGGTCACTTGAAGTAATTAATTTGATATTACGTAATCGAGTCAGGGAAGTCTTTGCTACCTGAAACCTGAACGCACCGCGTGTGGGATAGCTCAGCAGAAGTGGATGACAAATATCTGATATAATTTTATTTCACATGCAGCAAAGAGTGAGTACTCTCCAGCAACTATTTCTTACCCAAAACGTTTTCTGTTCAGAGAGTTAGTGTTACCGCATCGTGAGAACTACAAGACTGCTGTAGATGAACTTGCAATAGATTGCGTTTGAGCACCAAAAGAAGCCTCCATGAGCGAGGTGCCGCAGTGATTAGCACACTGTACTTACCTTTGGGAGAACGACAGTTCAAACCCGCGTCCGGTCATCCTGATTTAGGTTTTTCGTGATTTCCTTAAATCGCTTCAGGCTATTGGAGGGATGGCTCCTTTGAAAGGGCACGGCCGATTCCTTTCTCTCATCCGATGGCACCGATGTCCTCGCTGTTTGGTCCCCTCCCCCAAACCAACCATATAAGGCTGCACTCGAGGAAAATACCTTCTGAAAAGTCTTCCTTACATTTAAATTTATACACAATGTCACCAAATTTATCTTTTTCAGAAACGTTTTTCTTGCTGTTGTCAGTCTGCATTTCATTTCTCCCCATTTTGGCTATCGCCAGCTAGATTGCTGCCCACAAAACAAAACTCGTCTTCTACCTTCAGTGCTTCTATTGCTATCTAACTCCCTTAGCATAGTGTCATTTAATTCGACTATGTTCCGTTACCCTTGTTTGACTTTTGTTGTTATTCATCTTATAACCTCGTTTCAAGTCACTTTCCATTCAAATCAACTGATCTTCCAAATCCTTTGCTGTCTGCGACAGAATTACAGATCGTCAGCAATTATTTCTTCTCCATGAACTTTCTCGTTCTGAAAAGTAGGAACGAAAATATTTGTAATCTTGAAGAAATACAACTAGCCACTTTTAGTAAGGCTTTGGCGGCCGCTGTGGCCGAGCGGTCCTAGGCGCTGCAGTCCGGAACCGCGCTGCTGCTACGGTCGCAGGTTCGAATCCTGCCTCGGGCATGGATGTGCGCGATGTCCTTAGGTTAGTTAGGTTTAAGTAGTTCTAAGTCTAGGGGACTGATGACCTCAGATATTAAGTCCCATAGAGCTTAGAGCCATTTGAAGTAAGGCCTTATTCATGCCAAAACGCTTTTCAGGCTTTCACTTGACGCAATATATTTATATCTTTGTTGTTCTGGCGGATGTATAAACGTATGATGTCAAGTGGGTGAAAGCCCGAAACACTTCGTGGCATAAATAAAGCAATACAGGTTGTCCCAGGAGGAATGGTCAACATTCAGCGATGTGACAGGAAGGATCATTCGTGACAAAAATGTCCAGTAAACATGGTCTCTAATACGCATACCTTCAGAGCTATGAGAGCTTGTTCATCTTCGACACTGTGAAACACATCTCTTCCACTAACTTCTTCTGGGTGGAGATACTATGGGCCAAAACAAAACAAACAAAAAAGCCTAATAAACATCAGCTTCTAAATGCACACATTAACAGCTATGAGCACTTGTTCAGCTTTGCCATTGTGAACAACTGCTCATAGCTCTTAAGGTATGGATTGCGGAAACCATGTTTACTGGACATTTTTGTTTCGAATGATAGTTGCTATCATACTGCTGATTATGACAATTCTCCTGGGACATCCTGTATAAGAAGTCCTGGCTGCTGTATCTCTTCAAGTAAATTAATCCAAAGCCGTGGAGCTCAACCACTAGTAACATGGATACATTAAAAAATCCATTTGGACTTCAGGATGCGGCCTGTGACCTTCTCATAGGTTCAGTTTTTTACTGTCAATATCTTGGTCACATGCCGCTTTATTAAACCTGATTACCAGATTCGGCTTTGCAGCCATCGTCCGATATAATAATTGTGTCAGCGATACGTAGACGCGTAGCCTAGTAGCATCTGTCCAAAACATTGACGTTTGAAACCTTTATGTTTACCAAAGTCGCCTGTGCCCGTTCGTACTGGCTAGCAGAAATATACTTAGCAGTTCATAGCGCTGTCCGCTTCGATTGTCGATAGGGTCGATCGATACTGATTGCCTCGGCGAAGCGTTGCAGTGGCGGCAAGGCTGCCTGCGCACACGAAGCGCAGAGCGCCAGTGGCACGCAGCTCGGAAGGCTTGCCGGTGTCGGCTCCGCCTTGTCAAAGTCAGGTGGGCGCAACAGGCGGCAACGTTGTGCGCGCACAGCGGGGCCCGGCAAGGCACACCACACCACAGCGCAGCGGAGGGCCCGGCCGAGCAGGCGAGGGCGCCTAGTCGCTAGCTGCAGCTGCAGCTGCTGTCTCAGCTGGCCTGCAGCTGCTCCAAGGCCGCGCCTGCTCCGATCCCAAACCATCGGCGACCAACCGGAGAACCGACCCTTCACACCGTGCCCATTCCATTATTGTACAGGCGTAGAGATATCTGTTGATCCTACACTACAGGCCATTAAAATTGCTACACCAAGAAGAAATGCAGATGATAAAGGGGTATTCATTGGACAAATATACTAGAACTGACATGTGATTACATTTTCACGCCGTTTGGGTGCATAGATCCTGAGAAATCAGTACCCAACTACCTCTGGCCGTAATAACATCCTTGATACGCCTGGGCATTGAGTCAAACAGAGCTTGAATGGCGTGTACAGGAACAGCTGCCTATGCGCTTCAACACGATACCACAGTTCATCAAGAGTAGTGACTGGCGGAGTACTGTGACAAACCAGTTGCTCGGCCACCATTTACCAACTGGTGACAGATCTGGAGAATGTGTTGGCCAGGGCAGCAGTCGAACATTTTCTGTATCCAGAAAGGCCCGTACAGGACCTGCAACATGCGGTCGTGCATTATCCAGCTGAAATGTAAGGTTTCGCAGGGATCGAATGAAGGGTGGAGCCACGGGTTGTAACACATCTGAAATGTAACGTCATTGTTCAAAGTGCCGTAAATGCGAACAAGAGGTGACCGAGACGTGTAACCAATGGCACCCCATACCATCACGCCGGGTGATACGCCAGTATGGCGATGACGAATACACGCTTCCAATGTGCGTTCACCGCGATGTCGCCAAACACGGATGCGACCATCATGATGCTGTAAACAGAACCTGGATTCATCCGAAAAAATGACCTTTTGCCATTCGTGCACCCAGGTTCGTCGTTGAGTACACCATCGCAGCCGCTCCTGTTTGTGATGCAGCGTCAAGGGTAACCGCAGCCACGGTCTCCGAGCTGATAGTCCATGCTGCTGCAAACGTCGTCGAACTGTTCGTGCAGATGGTTGTTGTCTTGCAAACTTCCCCATCTGTTGACTCAGGGATCGAGACGTGGGTGCGCGATCCGTTACAGCCATGCGAATAAGATGGCTGTCATCTCGATTGCTAGTGATACGAGGCCATTGGGATCCAGCACGGCGTTCTGTATCACCCTCCTGAACCCATCGATTCGATATTCTGCTAACAGTCATTGGACTCGACCAACGCGAGCAGCAATGTCGCGATACGATAAACCGCAATCGCGATAGGCCACGATCTGACCTTTATCAAAGTCGAAAACGTGATGGTACGCATTTGTCCTCCTTACATGAGGCATCACAACAACGTTTCACCAGGCAACGCCGGTCAGCTGCTGTTTGTGTATGAGTAATCGGTATGAAACTTTCCTCATGTCAGCACGTTGTAGGTGTCGCCACGGGCGCCAGCCTTGTGTGAATGCTCTGAGAAGCTAATCATTTGCATATCACAGCATCTTCTTCCTGTCGGTTAAGTTTCGCGTCTGTAGCACGTCATCTTCGTGGTGTAGCAGTTTTAATGGTCAGTATTGTACTATACAGCAGATCACCTTCGGAAGAGAACCCACAGAAAAAAGAGCACACGTCACACGCACACACGTCTCAGCACGTCGACGTCGGAAGCTTGCCTGCTCTGTAAATCAGGATATGGGGTGATCTGTGGCAGGTCTGGTTCAAATGGCTCTGTCCACTATGGGACTTAACTTCTGAGGTCATCAGTCCCCTAGAACAACTACTTAAACCTAACTAACCTAAGGACATCACACACATCCATGCCCCAGGCAGGATTCGAACCTGCGACCTTAGCGGTTGCGCAGTTCCAAAATGTAGCGCCTAGAACCGCTTGGTCACTCCGGCCGGCCAGGCATAAGTGCTTCAGAGTACACCGCTCAGCGCACATACTTGTAAACTAGGCTCCGAAGCAGACGACCCGCACCTGTTGCCAAGCTGACCCAACGAAATCGTTAATTACTATTCCAGTTGAGATAGGATGATCGAGAATGGACCGTGGATCAATGGAAACTTGTCGCCTGGTTGGGTGAATCACGTTTCATGTTACACTAGGTAAATGGTTGTGTCTGGATACGTCGTCGTCCATGGGGACCGCTGTTCGAAAGAAAGCACCGAGCAACGGACGCAGGCCGATGGTGGCAGTATCGTGCTATGAAGAACATTCACTCGGGCTTCCAAGGTAGCAATCGAAGGCACCATGATAGCCCGTTACTACGTTCAAATTAGTACGTACCACCTACATCCTTTTATACTTGGTATCTTCCCCGAAGACGATGCCATCTTTAAGCAGGATAACGGTCCGTGTCACAAGGCCAGATTCGCGCTACAGTGGCTTCAGGAGCACGGTAGTGAACTCACATCGATGTCTGATTCGCTTGATTTACACCCAACGGAAGACGTCAGGGAGGCTATCGGGCGCCAGCTCCGCGTCCACTGATCACCGGCCTGTAATTTACGCGAATTGCGTGACCTGTGCGTAAACATCTGTCGCTACTTACCTCCGGAAACATCTAAGAACTTATCGATACCACGCAGAATCAGTTATTCGCTGCTGCAGTATTGAGTTCCAACTGTGGACCAATGCGCATTAAAGCAAGTGTAATGTTTTCATAATGTTACAAGTAAATCCACGTGAAAATTTTTACAGGAGAGTAACGCCGAAAATTGCAACGCAGTTATACGTTCACCAGTAGCCTTTTCTGGAAAACTTCCTTTATTTCCATTAGTATATTCTTATGGAAGTAACTGTACTCAATTTAGATACGCGAGTTTACTTACAATAAATAAAAAACGCAGAGGGGACTACTATGACATGAACCGGCTCAAGGGAAGCAGAGGTAATGAATTGCGCGATTTGTATCTTCTGGTGTTTTAAATGTTTACATAAACTTGAGAATAATTCAGTGTCTTGGCTACTGTATACAGCTTGCTACAATTTAATGTTTTGAAAGTATTTAAAAAAAACATTTCGTTCACTTGATAGTGAAGACTAGTAGTCTTGGGCTTCAAGCGAACAAAAGAATGAAAATCGTCAATTGTCTTTGACTTCTCTGGTGCTAGAATAGTGTCAAAATACATTAATTTGTCTCTGTAAGGACCGTGTACTGTGTACCTTGTTTGCATCTTTTGACGTTCAACGTGACTTACGTTCATGAGACACGATGTACGTCTGCCAACACTTTCGTAGGTAAGAGATAAACCGTGGTCCCTCACAATCTTGCAGGGCAATACAAATTAAAAGAAAATCGATCACCAGTCATCAAGACTCATTAATTATAATCCTTTTATCCAAAGGTACAACAAAAGTGGTGACGAAAACAACTGTATGTTTAAGTAAGTTGGCGAAATAAAAGAAATTCCATTGTTAGTACTTGCTCCTTTTCCTCCTGTACACATGCACTACAAACGGCAATATTTCTGTTACTCACCTCTGTCTACACTAACGCATTTGTGCACTGTAGTATACAGACTTCAAGCTATACGAACAAACCATAAAATAGCTTTGACGAAAAAGGGGACTTACCTCCTTTCTCGGATGTAGTCTTCACGAAAAAAGGTGCATGCGTGTTACCGACAGGTCACGGAGTTGGATCTCGGTCGGACCACGGATTTTTCAGTCTCCCTTTTACCCTGGCCTGCACCTCTCAGCGTTGTGGGGAATCGCCAGAAGCAGCATGTGGTTCAGATTTCGCGTTAACCTGTTGGTCACCTTTCTCCGGTTGGATAATTAGGGTAGGTTAGGGATTCTCAAGCTGCCAAAGTGACGTATAATAGAAAGACTTCACACTTGGGGTTCAGAACATCGTCCAGTTATCCATATGTAGGTTCCCCGAGATTTCGCTAAATCTTTTACCCGTATAGCAAATGCCTAATTGATTTCTTTTAAACGAGAATGACCGACTTCTCTCACCATCTTTCTCCAATACAAGCTTGTGTTCCGTCTCTGATAACCCCGCAGTCGATTGGACATTACACCATTCCATGAGCGAAAGCTGGACTGCATATCGGTTACAATCACCACTTAGAAATACAAATGTGTTGTGTCTGTTCCTTCGGACATGTCCGAAAGAACAGACACCACACAAAATCCGCAGCTGTGATACGTATTACGTAAACTGAAGGTGGAGGGGAGAGAAAGGGAAGGGAAGGAACTAATGATGTCTTCTGTAATGAGATTTCATGATCAGGAACTTCAGCTTACTAGGCAATTGCGTTAACTTTTGTGCCACCCGGACACAGTGTTTATCGCTAATGCGCGGACTGTCTCGGCATGATCCCCGGACCACTCGTACTCCGATGCCACCTACCTGCAGTCCACGATGCACGCTAATTTTAGATTTCCACTGGAGGTCGAATATAGACGTGCATCTGCATTGCATTTCGTGGTGTAATTGCTCATCGAGATGAACAGTTATATAAATGTGTGTTGTTTGTTCTTTCAGGCATGTCTGAAAGAACAAACACCACGCATTCATATAAATGATTCGCCTCAATGGGCAATGAATCCACAACAACTGCCCATTTACGTTCGACATCCAGTGGGAATCTAAAAATGTCCGAAAGAACAGCACCACGTATTCTTAAAATTGACCCACATTGATGGGCAATGAATCCACAACCTTGAGTGGGGATGAACATTTACGTACGACTTCCACCGAGAACCTAAAAATTAGTGAGTGTGGAGGACATGGACGGGAACTAGGTGGGAATATGAATCGGCTTGGGACTGTGCCGAGATATTCCACGCTGTTGTGATAAACGCTGCAACCGGGGGGTGCAGTGGTTAACGCAGCAGCCCAGTAAGCAGGAGATCCCGGGTTCGAGTCTCGGTCTGGCACACACTTTCACTCGTCACTGCTGATTCCGCATACAGTACCGATGGACCAGATACCATTAGTTCCTTCCCTTTATTTCTCTTTTCCCCCCTCCACCTTTAATTTACATAATAAATATACACTGCTTGAAAATGGTTCGAAAGAGTACGATTCCAATACGCATTGAGCCATTGCACCAAAATATTAGCACGAATTTATTAGATGAAAGCAGTGACAACCTGCCTGTCGCAGTGGTACACGAAACAGTCTGAGCGATGTCCTACCAGCGAAATTCTTTGTCAGTCAGCCTTTGTAGGCCGCGATCCCAGAAGACGGAAGGCGAAACTGACCAGCTTAATTGCTACAGTACCGCGTACAGGAATAAGGGAGTTGATAGGTAGCTGCAACTTGTTCCCTTGGGTTGAACGAGGACTCGCCAAGTGCAGGGTGCTGTAGTAATGGCAAAAAGAGTTTAGTCATGCTTAACGAAAGCTGTCTATACCCGAGGAACAGCTGTGTGTGTGTGGGTGGGTGTCAGAGAGAAATACGTAACAGATGGAAGGAATGGTATATAGACGAAATCCCCAAAAAGACCATATGTACCATCGCTGTGAAAAGACAAAAAAGAAGAGAACGTTACTAAATAATTACTTACTATGGCATATTAGTGCATGATTTTTCCCCAGAAATAATAATTTTCTCGCCATCTTTCACACATTATAAATGCCACATTTTTACAATTACATGTTTGTTCTAAATTTCTATAAAAATGGTATTCTGACTGTGTTCTTACAGTATTCTAAAAATTTAACATTATCCGGTCGAGAGCTAGCAAGCGATTGATCTCCGTCGCCATAGCCGTTGTCGCCAACGTGCAATTTTACCTGCACCCGGAATCTGTTGTTGGCGTGCAGCTGCTGAGAGTTGCTCGAAAATGAAACTAACTGTAGGTATTAATTACAATCCCTTCTTGGAACATTGTAGGTACCATTCTTTCCTGGAAATTTATTTGCAACCCGAAACTTTCCTTTGACTTTCCTTTTCATGTGTTTTACGAAAATATGAATGAATACAATGTACTGAGAATTATTTCGGTTTATTTGCAATGTAAGCAATATAAAAAACTGAAAATTAAAGAAGTTTCCGTTTAGGAGCTCGATCCCAACGACCCTCTGTTTACCGTTCTGGACTCCACCCGCTGAGCCAACAAAAATGGCTCTGAGCACTATGGGACTTAACTGCTGTGGTCATCAGTCCCCTAGAATTTAGAACTACTTAAACCTAACTAACCTAAGGACATCACACACCCATGCCCGAGGCAGGATTCGAACCTGCGACCGTAGCGGTCGCGCGGTTCCAGACCGTTGCGCCTAGAACCGCTCGGCCACTCATGCCGGCGCTGAGCCAACAGCTGCCTGGAAACTTCACTAATGTAAATGACTGATACCTTACCCGAACCACACCAAAAATGCTATTTTTTCTACACGGTTCGCCATCTGAATCTCCCACCCCTGTCACTTTTATTTCTGGCAAAACCTTGCATATACCGTAGGTTAGGCCGAAATCGGTAATGACCGCTAGGTACGGTCATCTTGTCAGTAAAGACGACTGAGAAGTTCAAAACTGACAAAACTGACGTGTTTTATAACTCCGTTGGGAAGTAACGTGTGCAGAGCCTAGCACTAGACTGATACTGCAAAGTTCCGTATTTTACAAAAATGTTGAAAAGTCCACCTGTATTTGAAAACGAAAAACTAATCACTCAGTATGTCGGCGAAACTCAGTATTATTTAGCTTGTTTCTTTTATTTCGCTGCTGTTCCAAAAAGTTATTTACTCCACATGCATAAATGGAAGTGTATCTCATTATACGAGAAATGATTTTAAAATTACACCGTCCAGACACATTCACCAACTCTTAATTTCGACGACAACGTGTAATGACCACTCACAGGCAGCAGGTGCAGCACTAGCAGTAGAGGGTCTACAAAGTTTGTTGGGGGACGTGGAAAACGGTGCAGCCGTTGTTGTAATGCGGAAACGCAGCGAATTATCTAACATCCAAAAGGGCATGACCTTTGGATTTTGGGCCAAAGGTGGAAGCATTTCCGAAATGGCTAAGTTTGTAAACCGTTGGCGTGTCGCAGTGTTTAAAGTACACTGCGCATGGCAAAATGGGCTATCCAAAACCAGCGCCGAAGCAACTGTGGTGCACCACGGGCCATAGATGACGGTTGCGGAGATGTGTACGGGCAAATAGACGTGCAGTTTCTGAGCAACTGACCGCCCAGATGAACCAAGAGGCTACCAGCGCCGTGTTGTCAACAACTGTTCTGCGAACGTTGCTGAGTATCAGCCTCCGCAGCAGGCGCCTGATTCGTACACCCAAGCTGACTGCTGTTCATTAACGATGAAGGCTGGAACTTACACGCCATTACTGCAATTTCACTGGGTGGCGACAGGTGGTCTTTCCAGGTGAACCAAATTTTATGCTCCATCGGAGCATGAAATGTCTGAAGCCAAAAACCCTGTAACAATCTTCGAAGGATCCAGGCCAGAGGAGGGAGCGTTCTCGTCTGCGGAATATTTTCGTGGCATTCCCTGGATGATCTCATCACGGGAAGGCACAATGGATCAGCACAAGTATCCGCCTATCCTTCGGGGACCATGTTCACCGCTACATGCAGTTTGGTTTCCTTCGGCACGATGGCACCTCTCAGCAGGACAATGCAACGTGTCACACGGTCCGCAGTGTGCTTGCTTGGTTCGAAGAGCCCCAGGACGAGTTTACCTTACTCACCTGGCCACTAAACCACCTGGATTAAAATCCAGCCGCGTGGGATTAGCCGAGCGGTCATAGGCGCTGCAGTCATGGACTGCGGTTGGTCCCGGTGGAGGTTCGAGTACTCCCTCGGGCATGGGTGTGTATGTTTGTCCTTAGGATAATTTAGATTAAGTAGTGTGTAAGCTTGGGGACTGACGACCTTAGCAGTTAATCCCATAAGATTTCATACACATTTGAACATTAAAATCCAATCGAGAATCTGTAGAGCCACCTCGATGGGGCTGCTCGCGCCATGGATCCTCTACCGAGAAACGTACCACAGCCGGCCACGTCGCTGGAGCCGGCGAAGCTCTACATTCCTGTCGGTACCTCGCCGAACCTCACTGTCTGGCTTTCTGCTCGTCTGGCACCGGTCCTCGCTGAAAGAAATGGTTATTCAGGCTTATGACATGCTGCCGCAGTAATGTGACTGGACAGTGTATAGAACTTATCATTAACAAATTGTATCGATGGTCCACAGGTTTATTGTATACATTAGAAATCTGTGTGATAATACACATACCTTATTTGTATATATGCAGCCAATCATAACTCTGAAATAGAACTTGATACAAACCCAGATTGAGACAAAGCATGAATGATCCAAAATTGAGGCAAGCAGACTTATATGTTTCTACAGTCATAATATTTTTACTCTTTGTTGTAAATTCAGTTACAGTTAACTTTATCATACAGAGACAATAATACAACAGTTTTCACGAAATAAATTATTCAGTATTCTGATCAAAAATTAATAACATCGTGATCTGTTATAATGTTTCCTGCCGGCCGGAGTGGCCGAGCGGTTCTAGGCACTACAGTCTGGAACCGAGCGAACGCTACGGTCGCAGGTTCGAATCCTGCCTCGGGCATGGATGTGTGTGACGTCCCTAGGTTAGTTAGGTTTAAGTAGTTCTAAGTTCTAGGGGACTCATGACCTCAGCAGTGAAGTCCCATAGTGCTCAGAGACATTTTTATAATGTTTCCTCTCTAGTAACATAAAAATATCGCAAAGTTTTGAACATGGCTGCTTGGTTCAGTGACCGTTCATAAATTAAAATTGAAACAAATGAGCCCTCAGTGACAATTTTTTAGTCTTATTAACCAGGGTTCAACACTTCTAAGAGTGCCTTCATCAGCATTTAGACATTTAAAGTGGTCTATAACATAATTGCAGATTTATGGGAAGAAGAAAATTGTTTTACATAAAAAAGTCTTAAGTACTGACTAACAGTACAAGACAGAGACAGTACTTACGTGTCACGTATAAAATAAAATAACAGGCCAGAAGGGCTTTAGTCACAAAATATCTAAAAGGAATATTTTGTGACTAAAGCCCTTCTGGCCTGTTATTTATTTTATATGTGACATGTAAGTACTGTCTCTGTCTTGTATTGTTAGTCAGTACTTAAGTCTTTTTATATAAAACAATTTTTTCTTCGCATAAATTTGTAATTATGTTATAGACCACTTTCAATGTCTAAATCCTGATGAAGGCACTCTTAGAAGTGTTGAACCCTGGTTAATAAAACTAAAAAATTGTGACCGAGGGCTCATTTGTTTCAAATGGTTCAATTGGCTCTGAGCACTATGGGACTCAACTGCTGAGGTCATTAGTCCCCTAGAACTTAGAACTAGTTAAACCTAACTAACCTAAGGACATCACAAACATCGATGCCCGAGGCAGGATTCGAACCTGCGACCGTAGCGGTCTCGCGGTTCCAGACTGCAGCGCCTTTAACCGCACGGCCACTTCGGCCGGCTCATTTGTTTCAATTTTACATAAAAATATGTTTTCTGTTTCTGAGTCAGGTTATATTTAACGCACTGATTTTAAGCCTTTAAAACGCTGTGAAACCTGCAAAAATGATTTTATAGGTTTTTCAATATTACGTTAAATATACAACTGTGCTATATTCGAAAAGTTTTGTTACATATGCAAAATATTCAAGCAGTGTCCAATGAAGTACTTAGCACCTGCGTATTTTTATCCCGCCCTATTAACTTATATAGTTTCCGTGGCGCAAGCCCGTGAACGGGCTATAGTCTTGAGTAGTCTAGAATCTAGACTACAGCCTCTCTTCGCAGTGGCACTAAGACAGGGAATGTGAGTGCCCGTCTCCCGGCCGCTTTTTACCCCCGAGAAAGATCCCCTGTACTCATTTAATGGCACGCTCAGGAGACCTGGGGTTGTCCTGGACGGTCTGCAACGTTCAAAAATCCCCGCCATTACTCGGAACCTTCAAGGTCAGGATCTAATGTCCTAGCCTCTAAACCACCTTGGCCACAACTTAATAAATTACGAAAAATAATTGCAAACAAAAGCAAAACCTTTCAAAAATTTTAATTATATACTCAGATGGTAATGAAATGCCAAACTCCACGAAAGACAAGCTTTAGAAGGGACAAATAAGCATTAGGACTCACAGATTCCACCCAGGTCTGCATTCGTACCTTGACTGTCCAGACCAGTTCAGCAAGGACTGCACGGCATTTGCTTTCCTGCGGAGTGCAAGGGACACGTATGTAATAGGCTCCTAGTCCGCCGCCAATAAGCGGATCGATTTTGATGACAGCTTACGGAGAAACGTGAAAGTCGGAAAACGATAGTGCAATAATATGCCACGACAAATAGTTTCTTCTTGGTGCGAGCAGTTTTTTTGTCTATCTGTTGTTTACGATTTTGTTAGTAGTTAAGAAATTCATGTTTCATTCAAGACCTTTTGATGATAACCGCAGCGGGTCTTTCTTGAATTGTACTCTGAAGCCCTTGTGGTCAAACCAAATGACTCACAGCCACTGGCATGCCATTTTGCAGTAGTGTATTGAACATTGTGATGAGGATTACCGGCAGTTGGTCGGCATTATGTGCTCATATGAATTGTGGTTCATTGCAAAGAGTGATCATTCACACCAGCTGATAAGCGCTGAACGACTAGCACATTATCGAGCCCAAATATATTGGGACGTCTCAGTCGCAGTGGACACTGACTCATGGTTTCGACTTGTATCACCGCCGGTCGTACAACACCAGTTCATTATCTTCGTTGCAGGATCGATTGCTGGAAAATATTTTGCACTCAGACGTAAGAGGATATTTTTTACTTCTTCTTGGTGAGAGGGCTCTGAAGACAATTTTAGGGAAGGCAAAGGATGAAATGCACATTTCACGGAGATGCTGAAAAATGAGATGAAGCGCAAACGCAGAGATCTACTAAGTGGAGGAAGTTGAATGACGTGTAGATCAAATGTGAGATCCTCTAAGAGTCTAAGGGGTATGTCGTTCAGAGGATACCATCATCTCGAATGTTTGGAGACGTCTAAAAACCACAGTCTTGCATAAGCTTCGTCACAGGTTCGAAAGGCAACACTTGGCCGACGAATGTGTTTTGTCATATCAGAGAAAATCTGCAGTCGATGACATAGAATATTTTTGCTTGTAATGTGAGGAACAGAGCGATAGAGTTCATAAACGGACCAGTGAAAACCTCCTCCGCAGAGAGAGCATCGAAAATCGTTGCCAATTAACCGTTTCACGTAAAAACATCGGACGCCGAATGACACCTTGCCTAGCGAGCAATAAGTGGCTCGGACATAACGTCGTCTTCGTTCCTTAGGTTAACACGCCCAATAAAAAAAAAAGTGAAGCACCCGGAAGGGGAACAGAAAAGTAAAGGAAACTGCACGGGTTAAGAGGGTATGTGATGTTATTCGAGTGATTACAGAGTCGAACCAAATTTAGAAAGAACTTGGCAGTATGAGCTTAGTTATCAATATGACGTCCTGGATGCACGCGTTAATTCGGCTGTGAATGGTGCCATAAAGCCGTTGTATCGTCTTTTGAGTTGAGCTGATTCGCAGCTATTGTAAGTGGTCCTCGATATCCTTGATACGAACACAGAGGCGACAATGACTTCCGAGCTAGTTCCACACATGTTCAATCTGGGACCGACTTGCGGACCCTGGTGGACACACATGTTCATCAGCATGGCGCAGACAGTTCGTAGACACGTGCCATATGTGGACGAGTATTCTCCTGCGGAAAAATCCCACCACGATAAAGTCACATGGGTATGACATGACGACGCAGGATGTCCGGGATGTACCGGTGTGCCATGAGAGTTCCCTCAATCACTAGCAGTCATGACCTGTAGCCACACTCAATGGCTCCTCACGCCATGACGTTGTGCCTATCCAAAATAAAGGAAGAGTAGCTCCTCTCCCCAGGTCGTCGTCATACTCGCCGACAGTGATCATCCAGAGTAGGGGAGAACTACGATCAACCGCTGCAGACAATATGACGTCATTCATCAGATGTCGATGCTTCCCGGTCAAGGCACCGCTCCAAATGCAGATTTTATGTCGTGGTTCAAATGGTTCAAATGGCTCTGAGCACTATGGTACTTAACATCTGTGGTCATCAGTCCCCTAGAACTTAGAACTACTTAAACCTAACTAACCTAAGGACATCACACACATCCATGCCCGAGGCAGGATTCGAACCTGCGACCGCAGTGTTCACGCGGTTCCAGACTGAAGCGCCTAGAACCGCACGGCCACACCGGCCGGCTTATGTCGTGGTGTTACAGGTAACCTACGCATGGGACGGTAATTCTCTGGTCCAACTGCTGCTAGTCTCCGACCAATAGCGCGAGGATAACAAAATGTTCCAGGGAGTCCATTACATGTTCTCATTGACAGGCGCAGATGGGAAGGGATTACGATGCACTTGAGGCGCAGTACGGTGATACTCCTTTGTGATGGCCGAACGTGTCGTCTGGAACACTGAAGACTGTTCCTACCCTCACGTTTCCATGCAGTCCAACATCGGGCACTGCCAGAGCTGAATGCACCACAAATCTGAATATTGCACTGTTCGACCAACAGGTAAATGGAGACCCACAATGAGCACTCTTTCAAGTGCTGTTTGACGCGAGTACGTGGCATGTTCGTGTCCTTCACAGTAATCACACAGCACCTGATACTGTTCACGCCCTTTATATATCCTACCAGGACTGGTAACAATACTAAATACGAACAACAACGCCGTAATGCACTCCACTCTGGTGGGCGTTCTGTCTGTCACAGATGATTCCAACTCTATTTACATACCCGCCAATGGAGTGTAGGTGTACGAAGTTACATGGACAGCCGACCATTGTATACCTAGGCCAATAGCCTTGCCGCAGTGGTAAAACCGATTCCCGTCAGATCTACGAATTTCAGCGGTGTCGGGCTGGGCTATCACGCGGATGGGTGACCATCCAGTCTGGCGAGCGCTGTTGGCAAGCGGGGTGCACTCAGCCCTTGTGAGGCAAACTGAGGAACTACTTGATTGAGAAGTAGCGGTTCCGCTCTCGTAAACTGACATATGGCAGGGAGAGCGGTGTGCTGAGCACTTGCCACTCCATATCCACGCCCAGTGATGCCTGTGGGCTGAGGATGACACGGCGGTCGGTCGCTACCTTTGCGATTTCATGGACAGTTCGGGCGAAGTCTAGTTCTTAGTGTATATCTAGCCCAACAGTTAAATGCTAGTTTCCACACCGTTTCACTGTTCATGAAATAGATAAAGAAATGAAAAGTTCTCGAGATTCAATTCGGGTGGAAGGACTGAAATACCCGATGTATTGACGATTGGTGTCCTCTACATGTTCCGGTGAAGTGTCGAGATTTTGCGGATGTCCTCTCTTTTATTAACTAGGTATGGGTGGCAGTCCCTCCATCCCTGGGTGGAAGTGTTGCGGTCTTGAGTGGCCTTCGATCGGGACGTCGATGATGGATAGGTGGCAGGGCTGAGACGAGACCCTGGGCTGGTGTTGGAGGCAGTGTTCGAATCTTGGCGTGGAAACTCTTGTAGATTCGCCACACAAGCTGCCCACTGCCGCGTGTGCTCGGCGTACATGGCTCTGATTTGGGGTTCCTTACCGAACTCAGGTGATAGCGTCATATTCCGTTCAGAGCTTCTCGTGAACAGTAATACGCTGGGGTAGTCTACATTAAAACGAAGAGTTAGTGTGCTTGCATCACGAAGAGAAGTAAGAATTCATATGCTGTGCTGATCACAGAAAGTTTAGAAATGAGCAGTTTATTAAATGACCATTGTCCCTGACTATGGAGAAGAGTGTTAACTATGGTAGCCAGTGAGTATCAGACGCTTTTATTCTTAAATGCTATCTTAACTTTTATACAAGGCTTTTCTTGTAGTACAGGCTATTTTTATTCTGTCAGTAACTTTCCGAGTCCTCATATGCATAAAACATCGAACAAATACTCTAGTGTTCCTGCAACCACATGATCTAGACAGAAGCGCGTTAGAACCGGAACGATTATGTTGATCAGTTTCTGTATAAACATTTGATGTGTCATACTGACTTGGAAATTATACAGTGCCACTTCATCTAAAAGCAGTGGTCTCTGTTTATCGTTCGCTCCTATTAAAAGTCCTACTAATATATCATGTGCTTCTTGCTTGAACTGCTGTTCTAACTTGCGGAGCTTGGTGATAGCGAAGTGAAAAATGTGTGAAAAAAGATGTGTGCAACTGCAGCCCTCAAAGAAAGACACCAAAGATGTACAGTACGACGGAAAATAAGTCAAGGTGTCAAGTCATAAAACACATAAAAGCAGACCAGTCCGTAAATTTTGTCTTTAAAATCAGTGCAGTTTTCTGAAATAAAACGAAATCCAGTGGAGGTGACACATGGACATCGTTTCATTTCAGGTAAAGAAAAGGGAAAAACACACTGTTTTGGGGATGGCAGAATTTTAAAAAACGATTTTATTTGTCGGAATATTCATAGCACTTTGCGCACAAATAATCCTATCACTTTCTTAGATTTATCGCTATCTTTCGAGTTCTCTGCTACTAATAAGCTTTCCATTCACAGTAAGTCGTATTTATGTTATTACTCCATTACTTCATCAGCTGTCTTCCCTGCAGATATCGCCGTATCTGGCAGTGGAGCTAATATTTTTCGTTGTAGAGAGATAATTATTTCTTTTCGTAGTCACTTACTCCTTTACTAATCTGTTGTATACCCACGTCGAAAACATTTTCTCTCGTAGTGATATTCAGGTGGAGACGACTGATTCGCAACATTTATGGAAACTGCTGTGACAGTGTCGTCGGTGAGAAAAGTTTGTTCCCTCAAATATTTGCGTCAACAATATGTGCAAAATACTTCGTCACTTCTGAAATTTGCCGCTTCCCCTTCATCTTAAACACTGTCACGTCTTCAGCTGACCATTAGAACCTACTGTAGCAGTGATTTAGTCAACGCTATGTACTCACAAGATTATGAGATATGATGGTAAATGTTTGCTGATGTCAGGTTTCCTGTATTCAGAAAATGAAATTCTTCCAGGTTCTAATAACAGGCGACAGTTTCGATTCTGCTTCGGTGCATTTACAATCACATAAAAACAACGTGTGTCCTTCGCAGTGTTTATCCTTTCCTTGATGCAAGCAGAAAATGATTGCCATAATGTACTTGTTTTATTCGAAGTCAAGGTCAGTCCCCTATCCAGGAAAGGATTCCACTGATTTAACATCGCCATCCAACTGACGGATTACCATCAACAATGTTACGACCCTTTACTCCAAGAGCTACTGCAGAATGTAACCAAAGATAACGTCGCAGAATCGGCAATTAGAACATTTAAAGCGGTACCTCTCCTCCGTTTTGCTGGACATGTACTTAAAATGAAAATGTATTTGCCGAACATGATTTGAACCATCTGCCTCCGTGTCGACTGCCATCGCCCATGCACGCAATGGGGACGTCGACTACGGAAGTTAATTTCCGGTTGACAGGTCATATATTGTCCTTTAGTTTCGTCATAGGTCTAACACTTCGACATTCGTGTAGAGTTGTTTACGCCTTCACTGCACGACAATAGTCGTAGCTCTTTGGAGTTCCGTCATAAATTCTGGAGAGCTAAACGGCAGCTCACGAATGTCGTGATGTCAAGCGGGGCTCAGACGAAACAATGGCGTTTCGTTATTTCTCAATGGTATTGTATAATGCTGGTGTAAATGTTACTTGTATCAAAGTTTTAAATTTTGGCCGCTTAGGAAAATAAAATTTACATCTTAGCTGCGTTTCACAATCTCGATACTTTATTTGTTTGCTCCTTTTCTCCATCGCCATGAACTGTGGGTACAGTCTCGTGGATGGTCTTCCATCCGGCATCTGAAATATTGTAAGACATTCTAAGCGTCGTTGCATTGGTGCAGGTCATAAAATGCGTACGAGACACACGTTATTTTCTTAGCTAAAAGTTATTGTGCAAATTATATCGTTGACCAGTATCATAAAAATATGCAGTTGCGCAAATGACTACAGTCTTCAACTGGAGAAATGGGCGTATTCTTAACAGTCCGAGAGAAGATTCCGACCCCTCTGCACATCATAACTGTGCTTTCTTTTGCACTAGCATTCTGTGGATTATATGAAAGGAATGGCTGACTTTTCATGGCCTTGAAAGCTGTAGAGTCTATTTTTACTTCGTGACATTTGGACAGATTACCCCTGATTTATTTCCTTACCTATTCATGATAACAAGATCTTCTCATTGAATACCTTTAGGACTGAATCGTTCAGTGTAAAAAAAAAAAAAAAGTCCGAGGAATATCAGTAGCGGAATTCAATAAATATTTCAGTGTCTTAAACATGGAACCAATTTGCTCGGAGCGAATGTTCCTTCCAGAAGAAAGAAATAATATTAAGGTTTAATGTCCCATCAACCGTGACATCATAAAAGACGAATACTTAATGGAGAATTCAAGTCTTGTACCAACATTTTTTACAAATTCCATGTTTCAAGCCTGTTACATTTTACTGCGAATATTGTCAAAACTATTTCTCAAACTACATTTGCGTTACTTATCACTCCGTTTTATTTTTCCCTTATAGCAGAGACGAAGCTGGATAAGTCTGAACAAGTAGAGGAGTGGTCCGAAATGTTGCATACGTATATTTCTGACGCTGAGACATCTAGTAATACAGTTAGTGGCGGAGAGTAACTGAGTAACATTAAAACCTACAGTGCTAAAAATGATTCATCATGAAAGATCTCTTGAACTCTATTCTGGGCAAACTGGATTAAGCGCAACAGTGGCATACACATTTCCATGGTCTAGATGAACGCGGAAAGTAAGCTGTAAGGAATGCGTGGTATGGGTGACACGACGCGACATTGGCCAGAATCGCATCAGGATGGGGCGTATGAACTCCCTGTCTTTTGAGACAGACGGTCTTCACTCGGTGAGAATGTGTGAAACAACGGATACATTCAAGGACTGAAAACACTGCTGACGTAATCTTCGCGGATGCATTCTGTTCGCGGATATCCCTGGCAATCAGCCGAGCCCTCCTGATTCACTGAAAACAAAACGTTGCGTAAAAGGACGGGACTGATTGCTGAACCACCTACCTAGCAACCTGTGCCTTACTTTCGCTCGATGTTGCGGTTGATTGGGGACAGGAACCGATCAGCAACCACAGGTTTCGGTTTTCTGTTCCGCTGGTTCATTTTCCTGTCTCTGTTTCACAACGTTGCGTCAGATGTGTTACTGTTTAGACACAATAAAACCAATAAACCCTTTACATGCATATCTACGTCTATACTCCTCAAACCATCTTACGGTATGTCGCGGAGAATGCTTCTGGTACAACTATCTGTTCCCCCCTTTCCGGTTCGATTTGAGAATGGCTCGGGGCAAAATGATTGTCGGTAAACCTCTGTATTTCCTCTAATTTCTCGAATTTTCTTGTTATTTCGCGAGGTGTATGTCGGAGGAAGTAATAAGTTTCCCGATTTTTTCTGGAATGCACTCTCTTGGAATGTCAACAGTATACCTGCCCGTGATGCACAACGCCTCTCTCGTATCGTCTGCCAATGAAATTCGTTGAGCATCTCGGTAACGCTTTCGCGCCAGCTTAACGATCCCGTGACGAAACGCACCAATCCTAGTTGGATCTTTTCTTTCTCCCGTATTAATCCAACCTGGTAAGGGTCCCATTCTGATGAGCGATACTGAAGAATCGGTCTAAAAAATGTATTGTAAGTCATTTCATTCGTGGGTGAATTACATTTCCTTAAGATTCTTCCAATGAATCTCAGCCTGGCGTCTGTTTTTCCTATTATAGTATTTGTTTTATGCGGGTATTCCACTGAAGGTAGCTGCGGGTGGATACTCCCACCTATTTTACAATAATCTCTGTTTCCAATGATTTGCCGATAGCATAATATCAGTAGTGTTACATTAATTTACGTTTAGGGTCTACTGCCAGTCCGTGCACCAATCATTAATCCTCTGCGGTCTCAGTTTTCGGTCGTCCCTACCATATGGGATCTCTCTGAGGAAGAGAGCGAGCTGAGTTTCGCAAGATCTGTGTTGACTAAATCCATATTGACTTTTAGAGAGAAGATTTTCATTATCCGAAAATATCATAATGTGTGAGCAAGAAAACGTTCCAGAACTCTGCAAGAGATTGACTTCAGCGATGCAGGCCTATAATTATATGCCTCTGTCCAACGGCCCCTCTTGAAAACGGACGTGACCGAGTCGCTAGGTACCCTTCGTAGCTGCAACGACCTACGATAAACTACTGCTGCAAGAGGAGCTAGTTCTTCGAATAATCTCGTCTGGTCCAGGTGACTTTGCACTATTAAACGACTGGAGTTGGAATATGTGGACGACATCAGTAATAGCTCCTTAACTGTAATTCACAAAATATGTGTGAATTCCTAAGGGACCAAACTGCTGAGGTCATCGGTTCCTAGACTTACACACTACGTAAACTAACTTATGCTAAGAACAACACACACATCCATGCCCGAGGGAGGACTCGAACCTCCAGCGGGAGGGGCTACGCAGTCCGTGACATGGTGCCTCAAACCGCGCGGCCACTCTGCGCAGCTGTAATTCGCAATAGACTTTTAAGATGCAAATTGTTATTACACGGCATCTTGACAAGACTAAGACACTCAGAAAATGTATGCAAGTCTGCAGCAGTAAATGCGATCGTGCTCTCAGAAATCTGCATACCTATGACATATCTTATGGAACATTGAATGAATTATATGCTTCTACTGTTGATAAAACGAGGGGCATTCAATAAGTAATGCAACATATTTTTCCTGAAAGCAGGTTGGTTTTATTCAGGATTCCAATACAACATATTATTCCCCACTCTTTTGGCTACAAATCGCTAATATTAACGCAATCTCCGTTCAGTGCGACAGCCTCACTCCAACTTACTGGGAGGACCTGAATGCCCGCAAGGTACCACTATACCGGACGATTTCGGAGCCAACGTCTTGCTGCATGAATGACCTCCCAGTCATCCATGTACTGCTCCCTGGCGAGTGCATGCTAAATTGGGCCAAACAGATGGAAGTCGGAGATCCGGACTGAATGGTGGATGAGGAGAACATTCCAGTGATGTTTTTTCAGCTTCTCTTGGTGTGCAGACTTGTCTGAGGCCTTGTAGTTGTGCAGCGAGATGTGTGACTGCCATCTGTCGATCACCTCGAATGAGAGTGTCAGCATGTTCCAACGCTGCGAGAGTCGCAGCTGTGTGCGGCTAGCGGGTACATGGCAAATCAGACAAGTTTGCGTGGCCTCATTGCGATGATTACAGACGCCTCGCCCAACGACTCATTGTGCTTTCTTGTAAATTGAAGGTGGAGAGGGGAGAAAGGAAAGGAAACGGAAAGAATTAATAATATCAGTTGCATTGGGACTTTATGCGGAATCAGCAGCGACTAGTGAAAATATGTGCCGAACTAGGACTCGAACTCGGTATCTTTTGCTCACTAGGCTGTTGCGTTAATCTCTGGGCCACTTTTCTTTCGTGCGCTAACGAATTGCGCCTTTTTTTTATTTTTAGCACACCCGTTGCACCTTCGAAGCGTTCTGCCAATTTTTTTTGGCACTGACCATTGCACTTTTTTTTTCTTTATTTGTGCGAGTGGGTGCCAGGCAGGTGGCGGCAAAGAGGGCGGGATCAAGAATTCTGAGGCCTGGCCACGATGCCGCCTCCATACCTGTCACCCACTCACATTTTTGTAATATATCTGGGTTTTTTGTTTTGTTTTTATTGGCTTTGAGAAGACTCTCAGCACCAGGCAGGCGCAGGAAAAGAGGGCGGGAGTTGAAGTTCCGAGGCCTGGCCACAGCGCCTCCCCCTACCTGTCACTGAGTTGCTCCATTGTTCCCATGTATTCCCATATATTCCTTAAACTGTAGAACAAAACTGAAGTAGTAATAAAGGTAAAATCAATAACAGATTTCCACTTCCAATGGCGTGAGTTCCTTGTGGGACATAATTCATAACAGGCAAGTAGGTGACGGAAAAATCCATAACAAACATTCATTCAAACACATTTTCACAATTTAAGTTATTATGCACTGGATGCATATGGTATATGTAAGGAAGCCATATATTTTTCAACAAAGAAAAAAAAAATTCGGAGCGCCACTCGGCCACAGTGTCTATCAGAAACGCGCGGACTATCTTGCCACGCTCTCTGGCCGAATCACATTCCCTCCTGGCGTCATCTATCCATAGTCCCCTTCATGTCCTCCACGCCCGCTAATTTTAGATTCCCACTGGAGGTCGAACGTAAATGAGCATCTATAATACAGGTTTTCCGAAAGAGAAGCCACCATCCATTCATTTAACTGATTCATCTCAATGGGTGATGAATTCACAACATTCAGCGCAGATGCACATTTACGTTCGACCTCCAGCGGGAATCTGAAATTAGCGACCATGGAGGACATGGATAGGGACTGAGGACAGGTGGCGCTAGAGGGAGTGTGAGGTCATCCGGGGACTGTGCCGAGATAGTTCACGCACTTTCAATAATATTGTGTTAGAGTGGTGCAGTGGTTAACGGAATTGGCTAGTAAGCAGAAGATCCCGGGTTCGAGTCGCAGTGTGTCACACATTTTGCCGCGCGGGATTAGCCGAGCGGTCTTGTGCACTGCAGTCATGGACTGTGTAGCTGGTCCCGGCGGAGGTTCGAGTCCTCCCTCGGGCATGGGTATGTGTGTTTGTCCTTAGGATAATTTAGGTTAAGTAGTGAGTAAACTTAGGGACTGATGTCCTTAGCAGTAAGTCCCATAAGATTTCACACACATTTTTTTGTCACACATTTTTACTCGTCGTTGCTGAGTCCGCTTAAAGTCCTGATGCAATTTATATCAATAGTACCTTCCTTTCCTTTCTTCTCCTTCCCCCTTAAATTTTTATTGAACAGACACCATGGATTCCTAAACGAGTAACACTGTGCTTTTGTTCCCTGCCAGCTCTCCGAAGACATTCTGCAAGTCTCTGTGAACATCTGCTATGCTCTGGTTTTCCGGGAAAATTAACTCAACGACAGTTGTCTGCTCGGAGCACACCTCCGTTACAGAGGCCATTTTGAAGGCTACATTTATCCGAACTTCATGAAACTATATGGACTGAAGCGGGGATATTCTATGATGTTCCACAACAAATTCTGGATTTTTTCAGCCGAAATCGGCCGAGAAAAAAATGTTTTGCGTTACCTATTGAATGCCTCTTGTAAAAGGGAAGATCCACAATAAAAAGAGAAAAGGGCGAAGTGGAATATCTTGGTTAGACAACAAAAAGCAATAGAAAGGAATGCAAAGTGCAGAAATAAATAGTACGGTTCACAGAAGGAAGACGCATGGTGTGGTTGCCACCAGTCATTATTGGATACGCAGAAGAAGAAGAAGAAAAAGAAGAAGAAGAAGAAGAAGAAAGGCAAGTGCTATGGAGGGTTTTATGTTGATCATTTGTTTATTATTAAAGTTTCATGACATTAAACAGTTGAGCTCATTTTAGAACATATTAGTCAACCTGTCAAAGGTTGTTTTGTAGCGCTGTTGGTTATGTTACCCTCAAGTGGTGGCAGTTACGTGGTGCATATGTCATAGTAGGTTTTATGGAATCAGTGCAGTAAGATGGGTCTTCACGGATATTTAAGAGAATGACTGCACAGAGGCACAGAGCTGTGGTATTTGGACGTGACCATGAGCACATCGGGAATGAAGTTGCCCGGTTTTTTGGTGTATCGTCGTGTTCGCAAAGAATGGCGCACCACTCGCAGCTCTGTAACACGGAATAAGAAAACCGTCCACAAAAAGATCCTAGCCGGTAGAGGCCGGTGAAGAGAGTCTCGCCTTGTCAAGGACAACCGCTTTCAAACCCTACAGGAACTGCTGCGCTCATTGAGTGGAGGTACAGGTCAACCAGTTTCCGACGAAACTGCGTCCAAAGTTCATTTGGGCAATTTGGTAGCTCACAGCAGGCTATTGCTCACAGCGACACATAAAATTGCACGTCTTCAATATAATTGCACTATGTGCGTGGACATTACGACTTCAGAACCTATTTGATTAAATACCGTGACCCACACAAGATCGTTGCTGCATCACCTATTAGCTCTACTTTATACTGATTTTGGAGACACTGCTTTATTTTATTACTCTTAAAATTTAATTGCGTACGCTGAGAGTATGAAAGTCATGGAATAGCGATGTGTACGTATACAGATGGCGGCACTATTGTTTGCATAAAGTATAAAAGAGAGTTGCATTGACGGAGCTCTCATTGGTGCTCAGGTGATTCATGTGGAAAGGTTACCGACGTGCTTATGGCTACACGCCGGGAGTTAACTTTACTCGCCTTTCCACATAGATTTCATATCTTCCCAACCCGTTGATTTGTTGATTGTCTTCACAAAGTCATCATTGTTCCACGGTTCTTGTCAGATTTCATTAGCAATTACTTCGTCTCTAACGAGCTTGATGCCAATGGGAAGTAAAAGTCAAACAGAAGTGAAAGGGAAACCGGGGGAAGAAGTAAACATATATCCATTAGTGGGTCGGTAAACAGCGGCAGCAGTACATTACAAGAGCTCTTTCCGGAGTAAAAATACGTCCTAAAATCGAGAACTAGTTCACGGTAATAACTTAATTGGGTGTCTTGTTTTGCTTGGAATACCTATAGTGGCAGAATCACGATGATTACTTGTGTATGAATAATATTATTGTATTGTAGTGTGATATAATAAATTTGATTCAATAGGTTACATTTTGTACGAAGTAATTACTACTACGTAAGACTAAACAGCGGAGTAATATTGTGATACGCAACACTGTATCTTAATATGTAATTTTAACACTGTTCGCCTGTCATAATTATCCCTGGCATATTTTTAATGATGTTAGGATAAGTAAAAGTCGTGAAATAGGTTACAAATGTTGTCTTAGTATATATTAATCAGAATATATTCTCTGAACATGAACTGCTATGCTAATTTGTTTCGAACTATTCGATTTCATTCCCTTCTCAATAACTTAATAGCTCAGAAAAAAGACGGGCTTCCGCCAGAAATGACGCTTTGAGGGCGCATTTTGAGCTGTGCCCATGAAGAAGGCAACTTACGGAACCTTCCTTTTTAGCGCTACTTGAGTGTCGGACGTCAGTCCGGGACCCCTACCAGATATGATTGATAGAGGAAAAAGGGAAGACCCAAACAACAACGGCGCATTATTTCACAAGTTTATTTAGTAATCGCGAAAGCGTCACGGGGATGCTCATCCATGTACACTGGTAGACACTACAAGAGAGGCGTTATGCATCAGGGGGTGGCTGACTGTGAAAATTGCGAGAACGTACCTGAAAGAGTCAACCAACATATCGCTCGCTTTTACGTATATTTCGTGAAAAAAGCGTGAAGGTGAAATAAGAGAGGCTTACCAACGATGATTCTTTCCACGTTCAGTCCACTACTAGAGGAGGAAACGAGGGAGGGGGAGTAACAGTAGTACGGAAATTACCCTCCACCACACACCGAAAGGTGGCTTGCAGTGCATAGATGTAGATGAGACAGCAGAAAAACGAACCACAATGCAGTAGATTACCAATTAAAAGCTGCGCAACAGCACTGTTGATCGTCCACACTGTCCAGGAGTATCTCCTCGTTAAGCGGCTGTGGCCCCAGAGATGTGATTCTGTTCGTCGCACGTTGTAGATAGCGGGAACACCGCGATTTGACGTGTGGAGCATGGAACAAGGTTGTCTAGGCTGGTGAGTCACAGTTCCCTATTGTACAAGAAGATGGCGTTGTCCGGGTACGTCGAAAACTACATCTGGTGATGCCTCTCGCTTGTCAACAATACAAAAGGCGCAGGTTCTCTCGTCTGGAGGGTGTTTACATGATACATTTGCCACTGTCTGTTACTGGCGAACGATACAGGAAACTAACGTAGAATCCTGGACGTTGTTTATCTTCCTACATTTGCTGAACAACTGTGCCTCCATCAAGACATTGCGCCGCTCCTTTGCTTCTGAGTGATTTTTATTAGCACTTCATAGTTCCGAGTTGTGTGTGACAGTTGATTGATCAGGCATTCCAAATTATTTCGTTGCCTCGTGGCATCCATTACATGGTCCGTTGCCACAGTCATCAGGGTGAAAATGGATGCTGAAGTTACTAGGTAGGTGTGTTTCATTCAGTTCCTTACTAGTATAAGCAGTTTGGGATATCGTAGTGGTTAATTAGCACAAACCTTTTGAAAGAACCATTTGGTATACTTTGGTCTACAGCAATCATCCATTCACGAAAAAAATATGGAAAAGTTTCCTCAGTTGTTCTAATAAAGGGACACTAGGGGAGAGCAATACCGTCTAGTCTTCTTGAAAGCAATATTAAAGAGCTGAAATGTGAGGATGGGTGGAAGGAAGGTGACGCTCGGTGAGGGGTATATTTAGGATGGAAGTGGGGGGAGGGGGCGGGAAACTCGTACGTGATTTGTTGCAAGAGTGAGTCTGACATCCTCCTGAAGTGACGTACTGCAAACACAGAAAGCACAAACCAGGATGGCAGTGTAGGAATTTGAAGGTGGCTCTTCAGAACACAGTCCAGCGTCTCCGTGATCTGGTGGTTGTTTCCTGGTTACTGACAGGACGCTCTGCATTCAGCTCTCGTTGATCACAGTAATGTTGCCTAGCTCCTGTATAAAGGCATGCTTCTTGGAAATAAATAACGTTTGTGGTTGGATTTTGGAAACGAAGTAGGTAATGAAGATGTAATGGGCTCTTCCGAGTCACTAATTTACTTTTGACTTAAGGCTTCTTGGTACCAACTAATAATACAGCCCCATTTACATCTTCACAGTGACTCCAGACAGTCGTTAAGACATTGGTACACTTTTCTGATGGGGCGGAGTTGAAATACCTTCCATGTCGACGTATGTCTTTAGGCGAAAGCCAGAATGATTCCTTGGACGGGGCCAAGCCAATTTCCTCTCTTATATTTACCAGTTGTGCTGAAGCCACTTTTCTAATGTTGTTGCTGCCGTCGGAACGTTAAATCGTGATCGTGCTCCCTTCCTGCAAATTTCTTTCTATGAAATTTAAGCAGCCGACTGTCTGGGTCAAGCCGGCCGGAGTGGCCGAGCGGTTCTAGGCGCAACCGCTCCGGTCGCAGGTTCGAATCCTGCCTCGGGAATGGATGTGTGTGATGTCCTTAGGTTTAAGTAGTTCTAAGTTCTAGGGGACTGATGACCTCAGATGTTAAGTCCCATAGTGCTCAGAGCCATTTTTTTGTCTGGGTCAAGTATTCGTCGTCTACAGAGCAGACGAGATTTGGGTAATTTTTTGTTGTTGCTTAAGTAAGTGTAACCGTTTTCTTATGCTTGCGTGTTTTGTGATAAACTTTGTACTAAACTTCGATAATGTTGTTTGGCGAATTTGCTCTTTTTTTCTGGTCTGCTGCTTAGTACCTGACGCGATTATACGAATGGTGCTGACCGAAAGCCTCTAAAATTGGTACAAAGCACCTTCTGCTTTGTGCGAGATATACAAAGTGTTCGGAAATTCACGTTGCAAGTTTCTGGGACTTGCAGAGGGGAGTGAGTACATAATACTTTGAATACGAACTCATGACCAGAAACGTACCTCGTCCATTCTACGACGGTTTCAATTCAGATGTTTAACTCACGCGTCTGCTCGAGGAATGGAACTAGGCGTGACGCAGTACAATTATTACGTACCGATTCCAAGGGAAACATAACGAGACATCTATTTGTTTGTATTAACGATTAAACATCACGAGATTTCATTATTCCAAGATAGAAAAGAACCCAGCATACCTTATGTACATAACAGTACTGATGCTTCAAAACACCTACTCGATGTGGCGACTGCCAACGTTGTTACAGGCATTCTACCTATGAAGCACGTTCAGCTACACACTCTCCGTCCCATCTGCCATCTCTTCAGTTTCTAGGACAACGGCCAGAACTCGTGCCAGCAGATCTTCCTCTGTCTCTACAGGAGTCTCGTAGCAAGGCAGACGTTAAGTGACATCAGGTGACCGTCTGAGGTAGTACACGTGAATCTGTCTACCCCATTACATACCGGTACAAGCAACTCAGACGTTCCTCTTTCCTCAGTGGACGTGGAGGCGTTACACATCTGAAGTGAAACCGTCGTAGAACGGAGACAGTGCGTTTCCGGACATTGGTTCCTACTCAAATGATTATGTACTCACTCTCCCCTGTAAGTGCAAGAAGTTTGTAACGTAAGGCTCCATTTCTCGGCTGATATACGTCTAAAAACCGACAAGTTAAATGTTTATCTTTTCTGTATTTTCCTCGTACTAGATTTATTAAATTTCGTGAGTGTTTTTCTGTTTAAGACTTTTAACCTCGTTGTTTTGTAAATGTAAATTCATTCACTCTGTAGCGTAGCAGCTGCTCCCTGAACAGCCAGCTACACAGCTCACTAACGCATCACTGTCCATTAGAGACACAGCAGAAGGTAGCAAATTGCGTATATAGGATTCTGTCTGCTATTATTGTTTACTTCTCCAATCAGTTTTGGTAGGATGGTTAGGGTGTGCGGATGCAGGAAGAGCCGGCCGCAGTTCGCGAACAGCTGAATGCGCTTTTAGCTACGGTCAGTCACCTTCAGGCTGCTGTATCGGAGTGTAGCGGTGGCTGAGAATCTGGCGCATCGCATGTGACACCGCAAGTGTTGCTTGTTTTGCCCACGGACTCCGCTTCCGAGGCACCTCCTGGTGCACCTAACGCGATGGATCCGCCTTCACAGCTGGGTGAGTGGCGGGTGGTATCGCGTTCGCGTCTCTCACTCAAGGCGGAGGTCCAACGTGAAGACTGGCCGCCTGGTCTCTCCCACTCACCCTGTGAGTGGACAAGTGGCTGCTCCTTCAGCAGGGTCCGAGGAGGCACACAGGAGGATGTGTTTACTAGCCAGAGCTTCAACATTAGGCCCCTTAGGGAAATGGCAGCAAGAGAGGGGAAGAAAACCAATGTGCACTCCGTGTGCATACCGGGGGGAGTCATTCCAGATGTGGAAAGGGTCCTTCCGGATGCCATGAAGAGTACAGGGTGCACCCATCTGCAGGTGGTCGCTCATGTCGGCACCAATGATGTGTGTCGCTATGGATCGGAGGAAATCCTCTCTGGCTTCCGGCGGCTATCTGATTTGGTGAAGACTGCCAGTCTCGCTAGCGGGATGAAAGCAGAGCTCACCATCTGCAGCATCGTCGACAGGACTGACTGCGGACCTTTGGTACAGAGCCGAGTGGAGGGTCTGAATCAGAGGCTGAGACGGTTCTGTGACCGTGTGGGCTGCAGATTCCTCGACTTGCGCCATAGGGTGGTGGGGTTTCGGGTTCCGCTGGATAGGTCAGGAGTCCACTACACACAACAAGCGGCTACACGGGTAGCAGGGGTTGTGTGGCGTGGGCTGGGCGGTTTTTTAGGTTAGATGGCCTTGGGCAAGTACAGAAAGGGCAACAGCCTCAACGGGTGCGGGGCAAAGTCAGGACATGCGGGGACCAAGCAGCAATCGGTATTGTAATTGTCAACTGTCGAAGCTGCGTTGGTAAAGTACCGGAACTTCAAGCGCTGATAGAAAGCACCGAAGCTGAAATCGTTATAGGTACAGAAAGCTGGCTTAAGCCAGAGATAAATTCTGCCGAAATTTTTACAAAGGTACACACGGTGTTTAGAAAGGATAGATTGCATGCAACCGGTGGTGGAGTGTTCATCGCAGTTAGTAGTAGTTTATCCTGTAGTGAAGTAGAAGTGGATAGTTCCTGTGAATTATTATGGGTGGAGGTTACACTAAACAACCGAACTAGGTTAATAATTGGCTCCTTTTACCGACCTCCCGACTCAGCAGCATTAGTGGCAGAACAACTGAGAGAAAATTTGGAATACATTTCACATAAATTTTCTCAGCATGTTATAGTCTTAGGTGGAGATTTCAATTTACCAGATATAGACTGGGACACTCAGATGTTTAGGACGGGTGGTAGGGACAGAGCATCGAGTGACATTATACTGAGTGCACTATCCGAAAATTACCTCGAGCAATTAAACAGAGAACCGACTCGTGGAGATAACATCTTGGACCTACTGATAACAAACAGACCCGAACTTTTCGAATCTGTATGTACAGAACAGGGAATCAGTGATCATAAGGCCGTTGCAGCATCCCTGAATATGGAAGTTAATAGGAATATAAAAAAAGGGAGGAAGGTTTATCTGTTTAGCAAGAGTAATAGAAGGCAGATTTCAGACTACCTAACAGATCAAAACGAAAATTTCTGTTCCGACACTGACAATGTTGAGTGTTTATGGAAAAAGTTCAAGGCAATCGTAAAATGCGTTTTAGACAGGTACGTGCCGAGTAAAACTGTGAGGGACGGGAAAAACCCACCGTGGTACAACAACAAAGTTAGAAAACTACTGCGAAAGCAAAGAGAGCTCCACTCCAAGTTTAAACGCAGCCAAAACCTCTCAGACAAACTGAAGCTAAACGATGTCAAAGTTAGCGTAAGGAGGGCTATGCGTGAAGCGTTCATTGAATTCGAAAGTAAAATTCTATGTACCGACTTGACAGAAAATCCTAGGAAGTTCTGGTCTTACGTTAAATCAGTAAGTGGCTCGAAACAGCATATCCAGACACTACGGGATGATGATGGCATTGAAACAGAGGATGACACGCGTAAAGCTGAAATACTAAACACC
The DNA here is from genome assembly GCF_021461385.2 of Schistocerca piceifrons. NCBI lineage: Eukaryota > Metazoa > Arthropoda > Insecta > Orthoptera > Acrididae > Schistocerca > Schistocerca piceifrons. Next base: position 268,309,840 of record NC_060141.1, read on the forward strand.
TTTTTCCAAAGCTGTTTCACAGAGGAAGACCGCACTGCAGTTCCTTCTCTAAATCCTCGCACAAACGAAAAAATGGCTGACATCGAAATAAGTGTCCAAGGAATAGAAAAGCAACTGGAATCACTCAATAGAGGAAAGTCCACTGGACCTGACGGGATACCAATTCGATTCTACACAGAGTACGCGAAAGAACTTGCCCCCCTTCTAACAGCCGTGTACCGCAAGTCTCTAGAGGAACGGAGGGTTCCAAATGATTGGAAAAGAGCACAGATAGTCCCAGTCTTCAAGAAGGGTCGTCGAGCAGATGCGCAAAACTATAGACCTATATCTCTTACGTCGATCTCTTGTAGAATTTTAGAACATGTTTTTTGCTCGCGTATCATGTCATTTCTGGAAACCCAGAATCTACTATGTAGGAATCAACATGGATTCCGGAAACAGCGATCGTGTGAGACCCAACTCGCCTTATTTGTTCATGAGACCCAGAAAATATTAGATACAGGCTCCCAGGTAGATGCTATTTTTCTTGACTTCCGGAAGGCGTTCGATACAGTTCCGCACTGTCGCCTGATAAACAAAGTAAGAGCCTACGGAATATCAGACCAGCTGTGTGGCTGGATTGAAGAGTTTTTAGCAAACAGAACACAGCATGTTGTTATCAATGGAGAGACGTCTACAGACGTTAAAGTAACCTCTGGCGTGCCACAGGGGAGTGTTATGGGACCATTGCTTTTCACAATATATATAAATGACTTAGTAGATAGTGTCGGAAGTTCCATGCGGCTTTTCGCGGATGATGCTGTAGTATACAGAGAAGTTGCTGCATTAGAAAATTGTAGCGAAATACAGGAAGATCTGCAGCGGATAGGCACTTGGTGCAGGGAGTGGCAACTGACCCTTAACATAGACAAATGTAATATATTGCGAATACATAGAAAGAAGGATCCTTTATTGTATGATTATATGATAGCAGAACAAACACTGGTAGCAGTTACTTCTGTAAAATATCTGGGAGTATGCGTACGGAACGATTTGAAGTGGAATGATCATATAAAACTAATTGTTGGTAAGGCGGGTACCAGGTTGAGATTCATTGGGAGAGTGCTTAGAAAATGTAGTCCATCAACAAAGGAGGTGGCTTACAAAACACTCGTTCGACCTATACTTGAGTGTTGCTCATCAGTGTGGGATCCGTACCAGGTCGGGTTGACGGAGGAGATAGAGAAGATCCAAAGAAGAGCGGCGCGTTTCGTCACTGGGTTATTTGGTAACCGTGATAGCGTTACGGAGATGTTTAATAAACTCAAGTGGCAGACTCTGCAAGAGAGGCGCTCTGCATCGCGGTGTAGCTTGCTCGCCAGGTTTCGAGAGGGTGCGTTTCTGGATGAGGTATCGAATATATTGCTTCCCCCTACTTATACTTCCCGAGGAGATCACGAATGTAAAATTAGAGAGATTAGAGCGCGCACGGAGGCTTTCAGACAGTCGTTCTTCCCGCGAACCATACGCGACTGGAACAGGAAAGGGAGGTAATGACAGTGGCACGTAAAGTGCCCTCCGCCACACACCGTTGGGTGGCTTGCGGAGTATCAATGTAGATGTAGATGTAGATGTAGATAGCGTTCAGGGCTGGAAAGAAAGCCAAAGTTCACTCGGTATGCTTCATCCGAGATATGGAGGCGGTCTTTTATCGGCTATCGAGCCTGCAAGGCGCTGTCGTCTGCACCAACGACGCATGTCGCATGGATTCTGAGACTATCCTCAGTTCATACAGCCGGCTTGCGGAGCTAGTGAAGACAGCTGGTCTTGCGCGTGGGGTCAAACAGAGCCCACAATTTGCAGCATTGTTTCCAGAGTTGATCGGGGTCCTTTGGTTTGGAACCTAGTGGAGGGTGCCAACCAATGGCTTCGTCGACTCTGTGACAGTCTTCGCTGCAGATTCCTAGACCTGCGTTATCGTGTGAGGATTTGTAGGACTCCCATTGATAGGTCAGCGGTACACTAGGAAGCAACTACTCTGGTGGCAGAGTACTTGTGGAGTGCACATGAGGGCTTTTTAGCTAGACTCTAGTTTGAGGTGCTCTGCTGAACACTCGCCAGCTGATGCGCAGCAAGGGAAGTCAGGCGGCATTCAGAATAAAGATACTTGTCAAAATTTTATCAGTAAACTGTCGAAGTATTCGCAGTAAAGTTTCCGTATTTACTGCCATACAGAAAAGTTTTCACGCTCAAATTAGTCTTGGGATCTAGAGCTGGCTGAAACCCGAAGTGAAAAACTCGGAGATATTTAGCGAGGCAAGGAACGTATATCGGAAAGACAGATTAGAGGCCGTAGGAGGGGGAGTGTTCACTGCGGTCGACAAAAATATTGTCTCTATTGAGGTCGAAGTTGAGTGTGACAGTGAAGTCATCTCGTCTCGTCTAACAGGTGTACGTGAAACCAAGTAAGTTATTGGATGTTTTTACCGGCCACCCAATACCGCTGTGATAATTCTACACTCAGTCTGCTATTAACTGAGGGCTGTGGGTGTAAACAAAATTTGTGCTAAAGATAATTGCTACTGTGGTCCTTCTAATATTTACAGCTTTCAAACAGCAGTCTTTCTCCTTGCATGTTCACAAGTTATATTAATTCACTGAGCACCCATTTCCAATATAATTGGTCGATTCTCCATCATTGCTATATGTATAAGGTTATCGCCTCTATAAAACTTTACTTCATACAATCTTTTCCTGTTTCGCTCTTAATTTGAGCATTCACTTTCGCCTTAAACACTTACACTCCCCAATGCAATTTCACTGTTCCATTAAACAGTCGTTCGCAAGCAATATAATACACTCATGCTCATAAATTAAAGATAATTGCAGAATGTGGTGCCACACAACGTGGCACTAGACAAAACTGGCGCTAATAGCTTAGGCACATAGAGAACACACACGACACAGATCTGTAAGTTCACGGTATTGGTGATAAGTTGAGAAAACCGTTCCGAAACACATATGCTACAAAACGCCACTGTTTCCTGCGCACGTACCCTGACATCAATATGGGATATGATCACCATGCACACGTACACAGGCCACACAATGGGTTGGTATACTCTGGATCAGGTGGTCGAGCAGCTGCTGGAGTATAGCCTCCCATTTTTGCACCAAGGCCTGCGGAGCTCCTGAAGTGTTCTAGGGGTGTGAAGACGTGCAGCTATACGTCGACCGCGAGCATCCCAGACGTGCTCGATGGGGTTTAGGTCTGGAGAGCAGGCAGGCCACTCCATTCACCTGATATCTTCTGTTTCAAGGTACTCCTCCACTATGCCAACTCGGTGGGGCCGTGCGTTTCATCCACCCCTGAAAAGGCGGACATACTGGTGCAAAATGACGTCTCGATACACCTGACCTGTTACAGTTCCTCTGTCAAAGACATGCAGGGGCGTACGTGCACCAATCATAATCCCATCCCACACCATCAAACCACGACCTCCATACAGGTCCCTTTCAAGGACATTAAGGCGTTGGTATCTGGTTCCTGGTTCACGCCAGATGAAAACCCGGCGAGGATCACTGTTCAGACTATATCTGGACTCGTCCGTGAACATAACCTAAGACCACTGTTCCAATGACCATGTACTGTGTTATTGACATCAGGCTTTACGGGCTCTCCTGTGACCAGGGATCAGTGGAATGCACCTTGCAGGTCTCCGGGCGAATAGACCATGTCTGTTCAGTCGTCTGTAGACTGTGTGTCTGGAGACAACTGTTCCAGTGGCTGTGGTAAGGTCCCAAGCAAGGCTACCTGCAGTACTCCGTGGCCGTCTGCGGGCACTGATGGTGAGATATCGGTCTTCTTGTGGTGTTGTACACTGTGGACGTCCAGTACTGTAGCGCCTGGATACGTTTCCTGCCATAATCTTGAGATTACGCTTTGTGTCACACGGAGGGCCCGTGCTAGGACCTGCTGTGTTTGACCAGCCTCCAGTCGCCCTAGTGTTCTACCTCTCATAACGTCATCAATATGTGTTCTTTGAGCCATTTTCAACACACAGTCACTATTAGCACACTTACTCGCTGCACCGTACTCTGACGTGCACCAACACACCTCTGCGTATATGGACTGCTGCCAGCGCCACCGTGCGACGATCGCAAGTCAAATGCACCGCATGGTCATACCTTGAGGTGATTTAAACCCGCAAACTGCCCACCACAGTGTTGTTTCACCATGTATCAGCATTATCCTTAATTTATGAGCATGAGTGTAGTATCCAAGAGTAGGGCGACTGTACATAAATATCTGCTGTTGACGTGAACGATACTCAGATCTGCTGTCGACCGCATTCGTATACATTTCCGTTGTTTCGGACGTTCAAAATTCGTAAGCTGAAATTTAGTACCTTTCGCAAGATAATCTGCGAGCCACTGTTTGTAGTCAGAAGAAGCATTCGCCTGCTGCTGGATGGTAATTAGCTGTTTCTGCTGCACATCCACGGATGACAACGTATTTCTTTTGGTGACTGATCACACCATGATCTCCAACAAGGAAAAATTTCTATTTTGCAAATGTTCCGCGTAATCTTTCCCGATTTTTTAAACGTAATTGTAATATCATAACGTCTTTGATATATTCAGTTCAGATATTTACTTTCTATAGCCAGTCAATAACAGAACAATTCTCTTGTTTCGTCTCACTTAGCAACTATTCTACGAGCAGTTGTAGGAATGCAAGATAATGTACTCGATGCATCAGATCACAGGGCATTGAATGTCTAATTTAGATGTCTACGTCTTTTACAATTCCACTTCATTCACAATTGTATGCCCCTCCTTTCGTTTCTCATCTTCTATCAACGTGTCGACCGTTCCTTTCTCGATTGGTAAGTTACTTCCAAATATTCTAACCACTTAACATAGAACCTCGCCCCATCGAAACTTCGGCTATGTCCTTTGTACGTTTCTCATTCTTATGACATTTACTCGCGTTGTTTTTGAGTTATTTTCCATCTAAGTCAAATTCCGATGAGCCTGTCACCGCTCGATTGGATTTTCGGCTACATAGCTATATTGGTATTGGCAGAGTTGTATCGTCTATCATTTCAAATATTTGTAGTATTAAGCTCCCTTTGCTCAGTAAAACTTATAGAACCCCCTTACACTCATATCACTACATCATAGGATTTATTTCATTTGCGTTATCTGCATTTTACTTGTATATTACTCGGGCTGCTAATTACCAGCCAAGTTATTTTTAGTCTATCTTCTGCGTGACAATAGCGACCTAGTTGCCCAGTTAGCATCAGATGTGTGGCAAAAAGTTTTTCACATTACGAAGAGTATGCATAGCCTTTCACAGCTAGCGAAGATTAATGAGAATCCATGCTACTGCTTACAACCGTGGCGTCCCTGGGTAATGGGTGAGGTTCGATGTGACTACTGTCATTCATCCAGTATGAAGTTCCCAAATCGTGCTGAATCGTGTCGCTCGCCAGTGGCGTAATTTAAAGTGTAACGCAGTTCATTCAAAAACAAGGGACTGATCAGGTGTGACGAGCGGTGCTGCGCGAATAAACAGGTTGCTGATCCCTGCGGGCCATGGCCATTTCAGCGGTGTATTACAAGGCGGCCCCTCTCTCCCAGCTAGAGCCGCCGGCCGCAGGGCACGCGTTACGAGGCGGTGAACACCTGTCAAACGAGTGTTCAGTCGCCAGGAGTTAACGAAGGTACTCGCTGACCGTTTACAGGCAACTGTCCTTGTGAAAACATGCATTCTTTCAAGTGAAGGCCTTCATTGAATAAAAACAATGGACAGTGACAAATGACATCCTTACATTAACGAAAGGTAGAAAACTTTAGTGGGCCAAACGCTTTCATCAGAACTGGATAACAAACACAAAGAAAAAAGTAGGCAAAAGGGAGAATAATAGCAATTGTGTTCTGTGAGTTACAGACCAATGGGAACAATAGCACAGCCCGGAAAGGTAGACGGAAATCAAACGCATGCACCCAAAGAGCCAATAGCACAAGTGAAAGCTGTTCTTCTATTGCAGAAGCTTATTCGCTCAGGTCGCATACAACCACGCAATGATGACTAGCTTCAGAGAAGTTAAGTCCCCATCTGCAGATCATTTGTATAGAAAAAAAATTTTCAGGGCCATTGCATTTCGTCGACTTTCACATGAATTTGACATAACTTTAATAATCATAAAGGTAAACAGAGTCTGCACAAATGGACCATTAGAAAACTGTAAGTACAAATTCTTCTAAATTTCGCTGCTAAAAAGAGTCGATAACCAACTACAAAAATCGCATGTTTTTTATATATTGCAATAAAAGTCAAGGAAATGAAGCAAACTCTCACACATTGACGACATCAATAGAAAAGGCTTAATACACACAAAAAACGCACTTGGAAATGGGAATCATTTCCTGAAACGCGTCGTGCGAAAAGTAAATAAAGAAAAATCGTGACTGGTAGCAGAAGGTTTATTTGTAAACAAACCTATTGTTTTCACAGTCGCAGGATTTCGAAAAACATTTATAATGGATCAAATCAAAAATACAAAACTTTTTTAGTTTTGGTTTACATAACTTTTTGTTGAAACGAGCTTCTTGTCAGTCAATACACAACTGTGAACGTTGTAAAAATTGTACGAAGAAAACTGATAATTAATCTTTGAAACTGTCTGAAGTGCCATGGTCGTAGCATTCTGGTTATCTGGACTCGTCGTAAGATCGTCACTTTCAGTTCTGGAAATAAGCAGAAGTCGCTCGGAGACAAATCAGGCATGTAAGGCGGGTGTTCAAGCACCATGACACATTTTTGAGGCAAGAAACCGTGTGCGGTCTTGCTTTTGTGCGCCGGTGCAACAAACCCCATATCCCTTGATTCCTGTATTCAGGTCGAGCCCGAACGATCCTTTAAACAATTTGAAACTCTGAAGAAGTAATCTGTGTTTACCATTTGAGCTTCTGGAGTGAATTATTTATGAATAATTCCTTTTGAATCAAAGAAAACAACGAGCAGTGTCTTCACACAGCTTTTCTGCACGCGCACTTTTTTCGATCGCGATCGTTCTGGACCTATCCATTACGACCTTTGGCGCTTTATAAGTGACTCGTACTGAAAACACCACATTTCATTGTCTGTGACGATGCAAGACATGAAGTCTGGGTTCTTTTCATGTGCCTGCCGTGTCCCACTCTGCAATCTTTCTGATCGTTAGCGATTGAGCGGAGCGCAAAGCGAGATTCTTTTAATCCAAATTTTCAGTCATAATGCGATGCGCCGCTGTTTCAGGAATTCCAGTGAGCTTCTCAGTTAACCTGGTTGATACTCGTCCATAATTTCGAAGAATTTCTGCCACTTTTTGAACATTTTCTTCGCCTCCAACTGTCGACGATAATCCTGAACATGGGACATATGCAATGCTCTCTCTGCCACCACTAAACAGTGCATACCATTTATAAACGTTACTAGAATTCATTGCATTTCTTCGTTTCAAAAGTATCTGTGATACTTTTACCAAAGTTAAAACAAAACTTAATGTTCGCACGTTGCACCATTGCTCCTTTCACAACTTATATTCAAAACATACTGTTAAAATTTCAATTTACAAGCAGTCTGTGATACAAGCGCTATTAAATTTAGAACGGAAGGAGTCGAAATAATACGCTAGTTGATTCATGCACCCGTTCACAAATGGTGTTAGTAATTAAACGAACATAAAAATCAGCTACCTTTCCTGTGGAACGGACTGTGTATAATGGAGACACTTATTATTCGTGAAAGGAAAGCTGAATAACTATTTCGGATATGAGGCAATGATGATCCATCTACAGTTAATGTAGGAGAACATGTTGATTCCCGTAAACATTTACAGAGACAGCCTCTACTTTTTAAATACTGTGCTGAACATTTATCGTATGATTACAATGTGAGCACTTTTTGTATAAGAGGCCTCCTGCTATTATTTATCGAAACAGGGTAGTTAAATCTACATGTGCATTTATGGCCGTTGAAACTTATCTGTGTATTAGTGTTCTAATGTAATCCTGTTTCTTTGGAATTATTACTGTGTTTGTAAAGGGCTACTGAAACGAAAACGTTTTTTCCATCCCACCAACGCGAGGATGACTTCGGACAACACCCTGAAAACCACTTTGGCGCTGACGTTCAGAAACGATACGTAAACGACCTGTGGTCACATCGTGGCTATGCTCGCCTCCACAGTCGGACAGTCTGAATAGAAACGGGACAGAGTGAATAGAAATCTCAGCGTGTCTTCAGTTTTCTTATTGTGAAGAGGCACAAAAAGGGGGTAAACTTAGCTATTTTCTTGTCTAAGCAATAGATTTTCCTTGCTATGTGGCTGCGGATCGTAAAAGTCAACTGTGACGGGTCATTTTACTGCCTTGACCAATGTGTAATAACGTTGGCCAATATAATGGTTCCAGAATGTGATCTGTGATCTGTCAGAGCTTAAATTAATGAAATAAAATTTTATTAGACATTGCCTTCACATATCATGCGAAAGTAAAACATCAAAATGTAAGCACAAGTTGCTGGACGGGGCCCTGCAGTTAATCAGTGCTACAAGCCCCGTGTGGCATTAAACCGGCCCTGCCACTGAGAGCTTGCATTCCAGTTCCAGTTAAAAAGTGGTGTTTCTGTGTCAGAGTGTCCCTGAGGTGAAACAGTGTTTTCCAAACGTCGTTTTTGGCTGCACATTCAGTGTGGAATATTATGGACATTGTTCCTACCTCAAGAACATTTTACTAGCGGGCTCTTCTTGATGAGCAGCAACACGTTGGTGTGAAATTAACATTGCGGTTTTCACTGACATTAAAGTCAACCTGTATATGACTACTGCTAGTCACTACAGCCTGATGAAGGCAGCAGTGCCTGACCGCGTTTGCGCTACGAACTGGTAGTTGCTCTGTAACCACTGCGAGGTCGCAGTTGATAATTTGTCGGGCAGTACATAACCGCATTCACGAACTTACCCGGTATATAGCATCGTAATGAAGCTGCACTGTCGCTATCCGTGTTTAATTGCCGGTTTCGGTGATACACAATGTGAGCCTTAGTTCTAGGTATTTACTTTTACATTCCCTTAAGCACACAACATGTTTCATGTAACTGCCATTGATGATCTTCCTACACTAGCCATCAATAAAATCTTAATCTACAAGAAGCATGCAACTGGCAACTACTAAAACACAGAAAAATTGACGGACCAGGATTTCTTTCGAAACAAACGATATCAAGTTACAGATGAAACATTCAGTCGGTTGTAGCAGTGTGATACGATAGACATTTAGCTGAAGTCTATTAACAACTGTTAATTGTTATAAGTGGCATGGCTACTCCTTTCGTTCGGTGTATAGAAAGAGAGAAGGAAAAGAAGATCTGGTGTTATGTATCTTAACAATTCATTATTAGCGAAATTCTGTCTGCATTGCTCATACTATTGCTGCTCATGCTTCTATATTTTGGACCCCGTATAGACCAATTTTGTATCAGCAACGTCCACAGGAAGTATCTTTCGGAGAAAAATAGTTTCCCAACATCCTTGAAGGACGAGTAGCGACTGGATCAATTTTATATCCCCACCTGTAGGGTACTGCCCACTCATCGCTTGTAGGGTGCCTAAAGGATGCTGCGTTCTCGGATGGCTATTCAACTATTCAAGAAAATAACATTAATAGTCTTTATTACAATGAAGAAGATTGACAATACTTAACTTTGAATTTACAACGGTGTCGCAAGCGATGGGGGACGAGCAAATAGTCAATTTCTTTTGCTATAGACAATGTAGATACAAGCAATGGATATGGATCACTAATAACTGCTATCGTAGCGCTCTCTGCTAGGCCGGGTCTAGTACTGTGTGGCCGAAGCTGGCTGGAGCGGCGCTTATATTTTCTTCTTGTAGAGGCCGCTCCTGTCGTGGTGCGGTCCTAGTCAGGGGCTATTGGCTGACGTCGTCTCACAGCTTTCTCTGCTCTTGTGTTCTTTATCTTCAGTGCCTTATGAACAACACCGTCAGAAAATATCGACTATGGAAAAATCATAGGAGCGTCAGGCGGAAACAAGTAGGACTAATGGCCATCTTGACAGTGCATGACAATCGGTATTCGGTTGTAAATCGTATTTCTTGACATTTCTGCCTTATGAGGGACAGAGGTCCTGCTACATCTTGCTAGTGGTTTAGTGGTTAATGTGACGACAAAAATGATATGCATGTTTACTATTCAGTGGAGTATACTCTGTGATGAATATTTGTGACAACCCAACGGTATGTCAAACTGGATCTGTGTAATACTTTTATTACACATGCAGTATTCTGCTGAGTCTGGAAGAGAACAGAAGTTTTAAATCTCCCACCGTTTGTGAAAACTATTTGTTAGGAAATTACTGAGAAAGCTGAGACCATTGCACTCTCAGTCAAAAAAAGAAAGCGCAAATAACGACATGCAAAAGTTAGTCGAAATACGTGCGTTGGTAAAAAGATCGATGAGCGAAATAAACAACAACAATCACCGTCATACCTTAGCAAAAGATCTTGCTCAGAACCCGAGAAAATTCTGACACCGCGTAAAATCGCTGAGTTGGTCGAAGGATTCTATCTGGTCTGTTGACAAGTCTGGTGAGGCAACGGAAAACGGAAAAAGGAAAGATGATTTTACGTTTAAGAAGTCATTCACGCAGGAGAATCGTATAAACTTACCGTCGTTTGGCCGTCGCACAGACTCCCGTGTGGAAAACTTAAATAACAGGCATTCCTGGCGTAGAGAAGCAAGAGAAAGAGTTGAAAACAAATGAGTCGCTAGATGCGGATGGAAACCGAATTCGGTTTTAAAGAGAGAACTCTAGGGCATTGGCTCCTTACTTAGTTTACATTTATCGCGAATCTCTCGCCCTATGCCAGGATCCAAGCAACTGGAGAAAAAACCTCGGTTACTCCTGTAATAGGAAGGGCAGAAGGGCGGATTACCAAAATTACAGACCAATGATCTTAACGTCGGTTTGCTGCCGAACATATCATTACGAATATAATTAATTTCCGTGAGACGGAAAGGCTCCTGTCCACAAATCAGCATGGGTTTAGGGAGCATGGCCCATGCGAAACACGGCTTGCTCTCTTCTTGTGTAATATCCTGCGAACTATGGATGAAGGGCAACGAGCAGATTCCATATTCCCAATTTTCTGAAAAACCTTTGACATGGTGTCCAACTGCAGATTATCGATGAAGGTACGAGTGCATGGAACTGTTTCCCACGTATGTGAGTTGCTCGAAGACTTCTTAAGCAACAAAACCTAATACGAGTCCAGCGCCCGATGTCTGGACGCTTGCGCGGCGTTTTTTTGGCGTTCCTTATTCCCGGAGGGGACTTTTTACCCCACGACCAAAACTCACTCTCTGAACTGGATCTGCGGTCATACGATCCGTTATCATTTTAACTCTGGCAATACGACAGTGACAGGATAGTGGAATTATCACAACGAAGCCATGGGAAGCTGAAAACTGATCTGAACCTACCCGAACCGGTCAAAATTTTTAGTTGATGTGAGGAATGGCAGCTTGCTCTAAATGTAGAAAAATGTAAGTTAATGCAGAAGAATAGGAGAAACAAGCCCACAATGTACGAATATGGCGTAAGTAGCTTATTGCTTGACACAGTCACATCGATTAAACATCTAGGCGTAACGTTGAAAAGCGAGATGGAATGAAATGAGCTCGTGAGGATGCTAGTAGAGACAGCGAATGGTCGACTTCAGTTTATTGGGTGAATTTTAGGAAAATGTGGTTCGTCTGCAAAGGAGACACCCTAGGTTCGAACAACACGCGAGTGTTGCGGAGATTCTTCATGAACTCAGGTTGGAATCCCTGGAGAGTAGACGACGTTATTTTCGCAGAATGTTGAGAATATTTGGAGAACCAGCATTTGAAGCTGACTGGAGAACAATCCTACTCCTGCCAACGTACATTTAACGTAAGGACCATTAAGATAAGAGAAGTTGGGGTTCTTACGGAGACACATAAACAGTCGTTTTTTCCTCACTCCGCTGGAATAGGAGAGGAAATGATTAGTAGAGGTGTAAGGTACTTTCCGCCACGCACATACGGTGGCTAGTGGAATATGTATGTAGATGCAGATATGTTATAAAAAAAGACTAGCGACCTGCCCTAACCTCACATGGCTAACAATGAAGTATCTGTGGCCAGACGAGTTGTCTGGCTAAAGAGCTATAAATTATGCACACAAACCTTCCCCATGAATCAGTTTATTAATTAAAAGGTATCAGTATCCGTACAGTAGTTCCTGAGATTAGCCTTCATACACACACACAGAAACACGCGGTGAGGGACTTACACAGGGTGATTCAGCTGCCTCTACTGCTGGGTTTTATGCTGCTTGTAACACCTTCAAGTACCACGTGTAAGGTTTCCATAGTCTCTCGCTCGCTCTGCACGAACTATTTTTTTTTTTTTTTTGCACTCCGTCTTCAGGCCACAAGTGGCCCATCGGGACCATTCGACCGCCGTGTCATCCTCAGCTGAGGATGCGGATAGGAGGGGCGTGTGGTCAGCATACCGCTCTCCCAGTCGTTATGATGGTTTTCTTTGACCGGAGCCGACACTATTCGGTCGAGTAGCTCCTCAATTGGCATCACGAGGCTGAGTGCACCCCGAAAAATGGCAACAGCACATGACGGCCCGGATGGTCGCCCATCCAAGCACCGGCCAGGCCCGATAGCGCTTAACTTCGGTGATATGACGGGAAGGTCGTTGCCGCACGAACTGTTAGTCCTATAGAAAAAAGACCTTATTGTAGGAAAATTAATTCATTTAAATTTTGCATTTGGATACGTTTTCACTGGGGGCCACTGTTTTCCAGTTATTCAAGAAAAACGCGTTTGAAAAGTCATTTTTCTGTGTTTTTCTTGAATAATTCGAAAGCTACGGCCTCTAGCGAAAATGCCCCTGTACAGTCTTTAACTGCGTTAAATTCCCTACACACACGGCTGTTTTCAATTTTTCTCTAAGACTAATAGCTTGCACTTAGCGAGAAAGAGAATATGAAGACCTTGCGCACGGTATTTGAAGGCGTTGCAGGTTGCACAAAACACAGAGGTAGAGAAGACGATCACCCTCTATAATATATATTCTGTTCAAGATTCGCTGTCCTCTGGAATTGAGGCAGTTGTAGCTGACCAGCTCATAACTCCCACCATTGCAGGAGATGTCCCTCCAAACTTCATTTAAATAAGGAACAGATATCTACACATATATTACACATTCATTCTAACTATAATTAAAAGTTGTTTACACAAACCTTCCTGGTGATTCAGTCTATTAATGAAAGTAACAAAATCCTGACAATAGTTCCTTCGTATACAGTCAGAAAAAAGCGGTGGAGTACATTCATTTAGTCATACGTGTGGATATAGACAAGGGTTACTACGTATATGATGTGTTTGAGATACTTCACATTGCTGACAAATCACACGAAAAATAACTCTTGCATTGCACATTATCTGACTGCAAAAGCATTTAGTCTCATTGCTGATTTTGTGATCTACAAATATCGGTATCTCTCGTTGCAACCAAAATTACATCTAGAGGTACTTAAGCTGCATGGTTAATTTGATTTACCGTTCAATATTTAAGCTTTTTGCGGTGAGCATGTTTACGTAAACAGGCAGCCCGTCGTTTGTGGCATGCCAGCCCCCTGGGTCTTGTGTCCGTCGCATTGATTTTCTTGAGCCACAGACGAGTCCTTTGAACTGCTTCAGGATAGCGCCAGAGATGTTATGAGGACTTTTCATATAACATAGAATCTGTCAACAATCGTTATCTTCCAAGAAGGCGTTACAGATCTGCTTGCAGAATTCGTAAGTTATTAGTTTTCAAACTCCCAATCATCTGTAGTGCGGGATTCGTTTTCATACTAAAACACAATAAAGCTCGTAACGCATTTGTAAATATAATGACTATGGCGTCTTAGATAAACACATACATATCATGACACCATGAGAGTCACATCTGAAAGTTCAGAATGAAAATGCCTGTAACATGATTGATTAGACTCTTACAGACTTTTATATTATTATTATTATTATTATTGATTGTAGGCTAGTACATGGAACTTGTTACCTCTCAGTAACAGCGTTATTGCAGACTCGGTGTTTGACTTTTCTACGCGATAGGAAAAAGTTAAGTTGTGAAATTCTGCAAGGATAGTTGGGAATAGGATTACAATAAACAACGACCGGCGAAAACAATGAAAACAGTTGGGCTGACAACAAAATACAAAATACAAAACTTCTCACATGTGCTATTTCTCTAACAGATTATTCAAAATGTGATTCTTGGTGCTTCGTGAAAGTCGAGAACAATTAGCACTCAGAGAAGTTGCACATACGTTTAATCTAGTTAGTTCATTGTTGTCGACGTGGCATTTGGCTTCGCTACATGAATTTATTCACACTTTCGGAACTGGCAAATGTGTAGATGGAACTTAAGAGTTGCGTCTTCACTTATTTTTGGGTCATAAATCTACTGACTGGTTTGAAGTGACCCTCTACGAGTTCCTCTCCTGTGCCAACCTCTTCACCAAATGTCCTCAACTATTTCTTGGGTTCATTCCAATCTCCGCCTTCCTCTACAGCTCCCTCTAGTACCATAGTAGTTATTTGCTGATGTCTTAACAGATGCCATCCTGTCTCTTCTTCTTGTCGACCTTTTCCACATCTTTCCGTCCTCGTCGATTTAGCAGAGGCTTTCCTAACTTGTTACTTTATCTGTCCAGCTAATTTTTAGCATCCTTCCTCAGCACAACATCTCAGCTGCTTCGAGTCTCTTCTTTTCGGTTTCCCCAACGCCCATGTTTCACCATAGAATGCTGTGCTCCACACGTACAGTCTCAGAAATTTCTTCCTTAGATAGAGGCCAGTCTTTGATACTAGCAGATCTCTTTTGGACAGTGCTGCCCTCTTTTCTTTGCTAGTCTACATTATATGTCTCCTCTGCTTCGTCTGTCATGCGTTATTTTGATTCCAGTGTATCAGAATCCCATCAATTCTTCTACTTGGAGGTCGCAATTTTTTGTTAAATTTATCACTAATATAATATCTGCTACTCCTCATTACTTTCGCTTCCCTTCAGTTCACTCCAGAGCATGGGCTCAGCAGACTGTTCATTACATTCAGCATCTCCTGTCGTTCTTCCTCGCCTTCACTGAGTATAGCAAAGTCATCAGCGAATGTTATCGTCGATTTTATTACACTGTGAATTTTAATCCCAGTCATGAACCTATCTTTTATTTCCGTCATTTCTTCTTCGATGTACAGACTGAACGGTACTGGAGAAAGACTACATCTCTGCCTGACGCCCTTTTCAGTAAGAGCACTTCGTTCTCCTTCTTCCACTCTTATTGTTCCTCCTTGGTACTTGCATTACTCCCGTTATACCATTTTCTGTTACTCGCCCTATATTCATCTGATCAGAAAATCTTATCTTCTTTCCATTTCACTTCACTGACCTCTACTACATTTGCATTTCCCTTTTGAAATTTTCTAGCCACCCCATCACTTTTAGACTTCTGACATTCCACGCCCCGACTCTTAGCATACTACCCTTCTTTTTCTCTCGATCACTGCCACCTTGGCAGTCCCCTCCCAGCGATCCATAATGGGGAGCAACCTGCAATCTTTTCCCAAAGGAAAGATCACTTACAGGCGACATGTCCTGCAGACCAGATATTAAGCGTCTTTAAGTCAGTGGTTTCCACTGTATGGGTCACTGTTGATTCTCTAGCTTTTTAAGGGCAGTTTCCCATCCCAAGGCCCAAAAGGGCGAGAAGGTTCCCTGGGCTTGCTGCTCCTCCGCGCCTCCGCGAGTTCAGTATTTGAATTCACATGGAACTACATCCGAATACAGTCATCTTGACGCTAAATAATGCTTTGTTTTAATATGACGTATGGATCTTTAGTCCTAGAACACTGTATGTGTGTCTTCAACACTTACCTACAGGAGTTAATTATTTTTTTAACAAAAAGACAAGCAAACATTTCTTCCTGTTACATAAACATAGCGGAGGATGCTTTGAGTACCGCTGTTCATTCCCCTCCTTTCCGTTCCAGTAGCGATCGGTCCCATGGAAGATCAATTGACGACAAGACTACATGTGGGCTTGAATCTCTGACGATCAATATTCAAGTACTGGTCGAACGAGGGTTTTGTAAGCTATCTTCTTTGTTGACGGACTACCGTTTCTGAGAATTCTTCCAGTGAATGTTGTTCTGGCACCTCTCATTCTTGCGGTTAGTTTTATCGTTACTAATGAATCGCTCTGTACATATGACTTGATTTACAAAACGTAATTCTTTTGGCCCCTATGGAGGCATAGGGCATCCAAGAGAACTCGCCGTCCACGTCTGTCTTTGGCCATTTCCCTCAATTCCTCCCAGATCTTGCCAACTCTCCTTGCTTCCCCTTTCACCGTCCTCTTCCATGTACCTCTTGGCTTGCCTCTCTTTCTTGTTCCTTGGGGATTCAATTCCATTCCAGTGCCTTCTTTCCAACTGGCTTTCTCAGTGTATGCCTAATCATCCCCACTTCCCCTCATGTCTCACGTTCTATAGGTGTTTGGTTTGTTTTTCTGCAGAGATCCTCATTACTTATTTTTTATGGCCACTAGATATTGATAATGCGCCGGAACACCTTATTTATGAAACTCTGTAACGTGATGTTATTTTTTTATCTATTTTTCAACTTTGATTGACATACAGAAGGATAGCCTTCGCATTTGTATTAAAAATTCGAATTTGTTTTGCATGTTGTGTTTATGTTTCTCCATATTGGATACAGTGTTATGAAGTGAGCATTTGCCTTCTTTATGCGGTCCTTCACATCTTCTCTGGCATCATCACCTTCTGTCACCACACTATCCAGATACAGGAATGAATCGACAATCTCCACTTGCAGGTCCCCTACAAGCAGCGGCATTTCAGTGTTCCCAGAATTTATTCTCATTTCCTTTGTTTTATCTATGTTTATCTTGAGCCCACCAATCTCTACTTCTTTTTACAGTGAGTTTTCATATTTATCAGCTTTTGACCTAAAATTCAAATCTGCGAAATCCAAATCCTCCAGGCGTTCAAGGATCTCCCATTGGATTCCTCGTCTCCTGTCCGCTGTGATTCTTCACATGACTGAGTCAGGGTCAAATAGGAAGTGCATCAGTGACAAAATACGATCCTGCCGGACTCCGCGTATTACATCTATTGGATCTGTGAGATTTCCCTTGTGGAGCACACAACATTTGTAGCCATCATACAGATCTTTCATAATGTTTAGAATCTTCTGTGTATGCTCCACTTCCGCAAACATCTGTCACAGCACTTTCACCAAATCGAAGGCCTTTTCAATATCAATGAATGCCAGGTACATGTTTGCCTGGAATTTTTTGCTTTGCTCTAACTTGACCCTAAGAGTATTAATAGGACCAACACAACTGCACCGTACCCGAAAATCGGCCTTTTCCTTACACAGTAAATTTTCAACTGAATCTGTAATCCTGTTTAAAATAACTCGGTGATTACCTTACTGGGCACAGAGAGCAATGTAGTACCGGTTGTTACAATCCTACAAATTTACCTATTTTGGGGGAAGCTATAGAACCAGTCCATTCTTCCATTCCTTTAGGGATTTCTCTTCGAGCCAAATATGCTTCAGTAAGGGGTTCAGCATTTTGACAGTACTTTCGACATCGGCTTTTGACAGCTCCGGTGCTATGTTGTCTAGCCCTGGAGCCTTTATATATTTTCTAGGCTTCTCGAAGCACTCCTAATTTCGTCCATTGTGGGGCACTACAGATTTATGTCTTGATCTGCTTCGACTTCCTCTGGAACATGCCTCAGCTGTTCCTCTTGGTTATCTTTACGGTTTAATAGCTACGTACACAACTCTGTACACATACTTCTAGATATTTTATGGAAGTAATTGCTTCCAGAGATTGTTCTGCAAACGTGTAATAAAACAACAATTCGTGTTTCTGTCTGTGTATACGCAATACATTACATTTGTTTATGTTGAGGGTCAATTTGCACTCCCTGCATCAAGCATCGATCTTCTGCACGTCTTCCTGCATTTCACTGCAATTTTCTAGCATTGCAAATATTCATGTAATCTCGTTATGTCTTATTAATAAACTAGCCACCCACCCCGGCTAAGCAAGAGTAGTAATAAGTACCCATGGCCAGGCGACTTATCTGGCATAGTTGTCATTTTGTTCAAGAATTATAATTAAGATTCACAGAACAACGTTAGGTAGTTTAAAAGACATAAACAGCGCACGCCAGGAAAGTTCTTAGGAAACGCGAATGTTATTTGTTACCTATTTAATTGGCATTTGGAGAGACATCTCAAGGCAATGATGAGACCTGCGAGCTACCACACCATTCTTCCGCCCAACTGCAGTGCGAGTTGGCGCGAGCTATGGCCACTCGCTAGCCGCCCAAATTCATATCCAGAACGGTACAAGCTACATTTCCTGCGTGATCTTTTCCCGCATTTCGCAACTTATTGTCAGTACGAAGCATCTTCTGCCACGTTCGATTAGCACAGAGCACCTTCCGGAGTGCAGCATGCTACGAAGCACCCTCTGACACAAAGCATCATTATGAAGCACACTCCGCCATATGAAGTTGGTAAGAAGCACCCTCTTCCATGCAAAATTGGTACGAAGCACACTCTGCCACATAACGTCCGTAGGACGAATCCTCTGCCACGAAACGTCGCTACAAAGCAATCTCTGCCATGTGACATTGGTACGAAGCACCCTCTGCTATGTAACATCACTAGGGTTCACGCTCTGCCACATACCATTGGTGTTAAGAACCTTCTGCCATGCAGTACTAGTACGAAGCACCTTCTGCCACGCGCAGTTGGTACACAGCACCCTTAGCCATGCAAAATGGTACGAACCACCCTCTGCTATGGAACCATGGTACAAAGTATTCTTAGCCACACGACATTGGTACAGAACACTGTGTGCCACGCAGCGTTGGTGCGAGGTTCCTTCTGCCACAAAATATCGCTACGAGGCACCCTCTGCCATCCAACATCATTAAGATGCAGTCTCTGCCACACAACGTTGACGTTAAGCACCCTCTGCCACGCAACCTCAGTAAGAAGTACCCCATGTTACACAACGCTGGTACGAAATACCCTCTGCCACGTAACACTGTTATGAAGCACACACAGCAGAACAACCTCCAGATCAACTGCCCAACCACAGCACCAGGATACACGAATTACCTTGATTCCAGTCAGTTCTGCTATTTTCTGCTAAATGGCAATGGCATCGTTTTAACAACTATGGAGAACTTTAATTCAGATAGTGCAGAAAATTTACGTGAAATATTTGTAAATTTTGTACACAAACGTTCCTCGTCAATCAGTCTATCTACTCGAGTAAACTGTATCAAAATCTCTACAGTAGTTACTGAGATTAGCCCGAACATACAAATAGTACTGTGGTGAGGGTCTAAATTTATTATTTTGATTATTTATAACAGAAAAAAGCCAGATAGACACCTCTTAATGTTAGTTATGGCTATAAATCATTACGCCAGCTACTTACGTTTTTTCTTAAGTTATTCTTAACCACTGTTCAGTAATTACCTTTCTTCTTCCACTTCTTCTTCTCCTCCTGCCATCTCAGCTTTAGGTCAAAGGTCTGTTTCGGCCTCACCATCTCTTCTATGGTCTTCCCATACGTCATTTGCTATGATTTATAATGATTTGCTACTTTAGGAAGTCTCTGTGGAGGAATACTTTCAACAACTTAAATAGTGTGTTTTATTGATGCATTTAATACCTTTTGGTAAATTATTACCACCTTAAAAAGCTATTG
Source organism: Schistocerca piceifrons (assembly GCF_021461385.2). Lineage (NCBI taxonomy): Eukaryota > Metazoa > Arthropoda > Insecta > Orthoptera > Acrididae > Schistocerca > Schistocerca piceifrons. The sequence continues at coordinate 268,329,758 of NC_060141.1, forward strand.
TTTTCGGAGGAGCGTTAGAGTTCTTTGACACAGTTGTCTGGAGAACAATTAAAATACAGTATTCCGTCGTATTGTGGCTGCATTTCACATTGTTCCTTTCAGGCTTCAGGTTTATAATTTGAACTTGCAACACCAATTACATAATTTTATCTAGGCATTAGTCTGTATATGTATGAAATAAGTAGTTAATATATACTTATAACTACGTTATTAACGATAGTCAGGAAGATTATTTGTAAGGCAAGAGTTACTGCAGTAGTAATGCATTGGTGCTGCCGATAAAGGCTACTCCATTTTTATGTTTAATGGACTGAACACTAATTTTATATTTCCCTCCAACTATACCTACAATATTTAACTAAATGTGACCTTGCTGTTCATTTTAATGACGTAACGTTAACCATGTAACTGGTATAACTTAGAACGTCCATTTGCTGCTGTTACAGTGATTAATATTTGGAGGCGGGTATCAACTAAGTTATGATACATTGAAGATAGTTTGAAACAGCTGTTGTTCGGTTTTTGGGCGAATTTTTTTACAGTCTAGTCCATCCCAAAGACATCAGCTGAGGTACAGGCAGGAATGACGCAGAGGTCTTTGTTGAGCGAAGCATTATCATGCGGCTACAGCATACCTACGGTTCCAAAAAAATGTGTGTGAAATCTTATGGGACTTAACTGCTAAGGTCATCAGTCCCTAAGCTTACACACTACTTAACCTAAATTATCATAAGGACAAACACACACACCCATGCCCGAGGGAGGACTCGAACCTCCGCCGGGACTAGCTGCACAGTCCATGACTGCAGCGCCTACGGTTCCAAAACGGCGTGGGGGCCGTGCTTGTGTGTATAACATTATTACATTAAAATCCGTGTTCATTTTGCCACTGATCATACCTAACTGCAGACTAGAAAAATGATCCCCCACACCTCTGCCACCACAATCTCCGGCAAAGATCGTTCAGCAGGCAGTCACCGTATCCTCATACCCACACGACTGCTGCGTCATGTTCAGTGATTCTTCATTTTATGAGACCTTCTTGCACCGCTCCGCCGAGCGGTTCTAGGGGCTACAGTCTGGAACCGCGTGACCGCTATGGTCGCAGGTTCGAATGCTGCCTGGGGCAAGGATGTGTGTGATGTCCTTAGGTCAGTTAGGTTTAAATAGTTCTAAGTTCTAGGGGACTGATGACCTCAGAAGTTAAGTCCCATAGTGCTCAGAGCCATTTGAACCATTTTGCACCGCTCCACGGGGCAATGATAATGATGCTTGTATCACTCTAAGCAGTGTCAGACTTTCGGCTTTTTCAGCCTTGTGGTTAGTGGCTTATGGACCGCAGTACAACATAACCATCAAAGCTAAGTACCATAGTTATGTCATTAATCTCTGTACCTGCAATGAAGTGGATTAGTCTGCGATAATTGACTCAGATGTCTGGCGGCTTGTTCGCAAATACGTTTTACAGTTTGGTTGGTGTTTTTAGTCAATTTATGAGGATTCAGAAATTCCCTAAAGGCTGTCCATCAAGCCGAAGTTTCTAATTGAGGGTCTGTCAGCAAAAATCTCCTGTAGAATCAATCTGACTGAATGCATGGATGCTACAATTGTACTTCATTCAAACTCATTCTGTTCTCTTTGTGAGTCATTCTAATAGAAAACATGTTTATGGCATTAACTTGAATGGCAGAACTTAAATACCTCCTAATGTGTAACCAGTGCCAGTGTGGCACAGCGGTTAACACATCTGCCTACTAAGCAGGTGACCGAAGTTTGAATCATGACGAGGTACAAATTTTAATTCATTGCTTCAGCCTACAGTATTATTCAAAAATGGTTATTTGATAACAAATCCAGTTAAGTATCCCATAGTTCTGAGTGAAAATCTTCCCAAAAGTCAAGAATCCCATACCTGTACAGCTATCATAAGGCCAAGAAAGCAGAGAACATGGAGGGAATGGAAAGTGTTACATCGAGAAGCACCAGTCCGATACCTGTCAAACTTTGTGGAGACAGTGATCACTTGCCGAGTATTAAATCATTACACTTTCATTTCATTTGGAACTGATGTCCGTCATCAACATCAATACCAGTTATGATCCGAAGGCACCAACACACTTGTTGTGACTTGAAAGCAGACATCGTCTGAATGAAAACAAAAATCCTCTGAGTATCATCTTGAGGAATTTCTTGCCATGCCTGAAAGACATGCTGCGTCAATTCATGAAGATATTTGGCTGGATGCTGGTATGAAAGTATACATCATTTTCCTTGAAATGCTCTATGGGACAAATATCAGGAGATTGGGCAGTCCAGTCAGGGACCCGTACATTCATGAAGGTTTCTTTGAACTGCAGTCTCTGTTCTTGCATTATCCTGCTGGATATGCAAATTTTGTAGCTGAATCACGAAGGGAATGACAGCAGTGTTTACCATTCTTGACACATACTGGTGAGCATATATTAATACCAAATCAGTCCTAGTTGCCATATCCAGCACCTTGTCACACCATGATCACAGTAACTGGAGAGATAAGCATCTCGAGAATCTTTGTTTCCTGTGACGTAACAGCAACAACCAAGAATAACTCATCACTGAACAACACAGGACTCCACTTGGTATCGCAGAAGACTTCGCTGCTACACCGTCCAAGTGTCTACGGTAAAGTATCAACAGCAAATGAAGAATGGCAGTTCAAGTTCTCAACCCAGCGTTCAGTAGCCTGTCCCCGACGGTTCGTAGCGACATTCTGCCTGAACCGCTACTTTGATTTCATCTGTTGCCATCCGTGTGTTTGTCAGAGGCAGTCGATCATATGATCTTCTCGTCCTAGAAATACTTGTGGCTCTTCTGACCACACTGTTGTCCTGAGTCCATCTCGTCACCATTTGTTCTTTGTTCTGCAGCCATTGCACTATAGTCAACTGCCTCTGCGATGTGTAGGGACGATGCTCTCGTATCCTTCATGCCAATGACTCGATTATTCCCAAAGTCCGAAAGATGGCGACAAACTGCACATGCTCGCCTTCTGATCCTGCTGTATTGCAGTACCACCCCCCCCCCCCCCCCCCCCGACAGGATACAGCAACGTTATACAAACGCAATGGACATCATGTACTTACATCATTCTCCATCTGTAGGAATCGCTTCTTTCTGCGTTGAAAATAAGCTCTCATAAGGATGAAATTTTAATGATGGAAGCGCTAGAGTATCCGTTTGGTGGGGTTCGTTCTAGGAGCTCATGCCTTAACACTCTCCATTTCCATCTGATTATAGGAGGATCGTCTAGAAACATGCTAATTTTGATACATTATGACTGACAAGAAGCTGGTGGCAAACCAGACGTCGTTCTCTTGACAAGGTCCTGGGGCCCGTGAATTAAAATTGAGTTTCCGCAGTTTATGAATGACGAGCAAGGATGAGAGCCTGTCGACTAGCGTATTATGAATGGACGATTGTGGAAAAGAAAGGAAGAGAGATGGTGAAACACGGTACAGTCACATACATGTATTTTCCAGAGGAAAGTTCCACCAGGCTTAACATACCTGTTCAGAGGACTAATCACCGTCGTCACATGCCCTTGTTGCATGAAACTGGAAAGATATGATACACAGATGAGTCAAAACGTCATGACGACTACCACTACGAGAATGAATTCCGCCTGGTGGCGTTATTGGCAAATGATTCGGTAAGGAAGGTGTATAAGCGGAGTAGAGACGAGCGAGGAATCATTGTCGCGACGATACGGATCGAAAATTGGGAAATCCATTGACATAACTGACTTTGACAAAGGGTGAATTGTTATGATCCGGTGCCTGAGTACGAGCATCTCGGAGACGACGAAGCTGGTCATCTGCCCGTGTGTTACTGTCTTGAGCATCTATGGAAAGTGGTTAAAGGACGATGAAAGCACGATCTGACGACAAAGTGTTGGACATCCACGTTATATTTTAGAGAGGTCAGAGACTTGGCCACTCTGTAAAGTGCGATAGGCAGCGATTTGTGATAGATCTAACGACAGAGTACAATGCTGGTGCAGGCATAAGTGTTTCGGAGCACATCATTCAACGCACATCATTTACTACGGAGCTCCGCAGCAAACGACTCTATATGTTGCTACACTGGCGCGCCTCAAAAGTCTGAATAACCACCTTTGGCAACGTGGACCGCTGCGAGGCGTGCAGGAAGAGAGTCAATGAGTTTCTGGAAAGCAACTACAGGGATGTGGGGCCAGCCGATGCTAGTGCAGTGGTCAGTACCATAGGTTTCTCGGTTGAGGATCCATGGCGCGAACAGCCCCATAGAGGTGGCTCTACAGATTCTCTATGGGGTTTACATACCGGTAGTTTGGTGGCCAGACGAGTAAAGTAAACTCATCCTAGTGCTCTTCTAACCATGCACATGTATTGCAAGCTGTGTGACACGTTGCTGTGTCCTGCTTGTAGATGTCATCGTGCCTAGAAAAAAACTTCATGTAGGGGTGGACGTGGTCCCCAAGGATAGATGTATACTTGTGTTGATCCATGGCGCTTTCCAGATGACGAGATCGCCCACTGAATGCCCTCCGGCTTGAACCCTTCTGACGATTGCTGCAGGGTGTTTGCTTTCAGACGTTTCACGCTGTACTCGCCAACGGCCGTCTGTCCACTGGAACATGAAACGTGATTTATCTGAAAAAACCACCTGTCGCCACTTAGTAGTGGACCTCTAGTTGCGTTATTGGCTTGGAAATTCCAACCTTCGTCGCCGATAAATGCAGTCAGCATGAACCCCGCTGCTGTTCCGGAGGCCCGTGCGCAGCAACGTTTGCTGAACATTGGTTGAGGAGAGACTGTTGGTAGCCTCTTGGTTCACCTTGGCAGTCAGCTGCTCAACAGTTTCCCGTTCATTCGTCCGTACACATCTCCGCAGCCGTCGTTCACCACTGTCATCTCTTGGCCGCCGTGTATCACAGTTGCCTCGGTGCCAGTTTTGGAAAGAGCAATTTTGCCATGCGTGGTATACTTTAACCACGGTGGCACGCGAACAGCTTACAACTTAAGGAGTTTCGGAAATGCTTCCAGCCTTTGCCCGAGAGCCAATGATCATGCCCATTTGGAGTCAGATCAATCGTTCCGTTTCCGGATTACGACGATTACTGCACTGTTTTCTCCGTCCCCCAACACGCTTTATGTACCCTCCACTGACAGTGCTGCCACCTGCCGTTTGTGAGTGGTTACTGCACGTTGACGTCGTACATATGCGGTGATCATATTAACGTGAGTGGACTGTGTGTCTTCACCCAAAGACGTCGTCAGTTACGATTACAGTGGTTGGATGTATCAAGTTTTTTTTGTTACAAGTCGATGGTCGTTTCCAGGCATGCTGTCAGCTAGGCGAACAGCTGTTCGAAACACTGCACCACAGACACAGGCCGGTGGGGGGAAGTTTTATCCTATTGGGGACATTCACCTAGGCTTCCATGGCATATGTGGTAGTAATCGAAGACACTGGTGTGGACCACATGAAAATTACTGGTGTATTCACTATGGATAAAATTCATTTAAAAGTACTGGTTCCACATGCGTCTATTCAGGCTTGATACATACCCTGATGCGATGGCAGTTTCCAGCAGCATAACCGCCCGTGTCTCAAGGCCAGATCCATGCTACAGTGGTTTGAAGAGCATGATAGTAAACTCAAATTGATGTCTTGGCCAGCAACTTTGTCTGATCCTAAACTGACAAAACACATCAGCAACGCTCTGTTGTACCATCTCCGCGCCCACAAACCACCACCCGCATTTTACAGGAATTGGGTGCCATATCTCACCGGAAAACTACCAAGAAGTTGTCAAATATACACCACGAAAAATCGCATTCCATAGGTGCACCAAACACGCTGTTAAACAGGTGGCCATAATGTTCTGGCTCATCAGTCTATGTACACTGCTGGCCACCGTAAATGCAACACCCTGAAGGAAGCATCCGAATCAAGTGAAATTTACACCATGGGTTTGCAGCGATGAGATATGCAACTGATCAGAATTTCAGCGTAGATGCACATCACGCGCGCCTGTGGCGCCACCTCATAGCGCCATTTAAGGCTTGGCGATTTCGACGAGTGTACGTTCAGCACGTGTGTTTACCTTGTAGTTGTTTCACAAGACGATCAGTTATGCCTCGGAGACAACAGCGAACATCGTTTGATCAAGTATCCGAGTTCGACAGAGGAAGGATAGTGGCTTGCCGAGATTGTGGATTATCATACAGAGAAATCGCTAGTCGTGTTGGACGAAACCAAACAACTGTAATGCGGATATGTGACCGTTGGATGCAGGAGGGTACGACGGACCGACGTGGTCGATCGCATTCACCTCGGTGCACCACTGCACGTGCTGATAGGCAAATTGTGCGCATGGCAGTGACGGATCGCTCAGTGACATCCCGAACCATACCACAGCACATTGCGTCTGTAACGCATCATCCAGTGTCTGCGCGTACTATTCGACGCCGTTTACAGCAGAGTGGTCTGTCCGCAAGACGTCCATTGCTTCGTCTACCATTGACGCAGAACCACAGACGTCTCCGTCGCCAATGGTGTGATGCCAGACGGATGTGGACGGCAGAATGGAATGACGTTGTCTTTACTGACGAGGCACGCTTCTGTCTGCAGCACCACGATGGTCGGATTCGAGTGTGGAGACACCGTGGAGAGAGGATGCTGGACAGCTGCATTATGCACCGCCACACTGGTCTTGCACCGGGTATTATGGTATGGGGCGGTATTGGATATTACTCTCGCACGCCTCTAGTACGCATTGCCGGTACTTTAAATAGCCGGCGCTACATATCCGAGGTGCTGGAGCCAGTTGTCCTTCCTTACCTTCAGGGCTCGGCCACAGCCATATTTCAACAGGATAATGCGCGACCACACGTGGCACGCATTGTCCAAAGGTTCTTCGTCAATAACCAGATTGAATTGCTTCCCTGGCCGGCTCGCTCTCCGGATCTTTCGCCGATAGAAAACATGTGGTCCATGGTTGCTCAACGAGTGACCCAGATTACATCCCCAGCTGCCACACCAGATGATCTTTGGCAACGTGTGGAAGCTGCTTGGGCTGCTGTACCCCAGGAACACATCCAACGTCTCTTTGACTCAATGCCGAGACGTGTGGCAGCGGTGATCTCCAACAATGGCGGCTACTCTGGCTACTGATTCTGGCAGGAACCACATGTCACAGACGTCTGTAAACGTAATCATTTGATACTTGGTCAACATGTTATCTACAAAATAAATTTTGTTGTGCTACCTCTTGTCTTTCTTGGTGTTGCATTTACGGTGGCCAGCAGTGTAACTCAAGATATTGGCACACAGCCAGTCAGGAGTTATCTGGCACCAGCTGTCCTCTGCCGTTTAATTGATGAAACTAAAAATGCCCAGGAAACTAAGTAGAATGTTTGCTGCAATGTTAGTACTCGATGGTTACGGCAACAAAGAATTTCCCAATAGGGAGTGAGGCAGCAGTAGGCAGAGTGCCATGATGGCGGACGCTCGCATCGCACTTGTATGGCTTCGTAAGTCGTGTAAGCCGCCTAGCCACACCTGAGCACAACATCGTGTTGACCAAATGACCCACATTTACATTTTACTGATTACATTCGCGCTCACTATTGCTGTATGCAATGAATAAGTCCTGTTACTGTTACTACTGTGAACGAAATTAAAACATTGATAACCATATTTTCGAACAACTGACGTAAATCAATGTTATTATTGGTGCATTCTCATTAGCACTAGTCTAAAGACCTAGCTGTCGATGAAATTTTAAACTCTGCCTTCCCCTTATGTCCACTGCATCATTGCTTTATCCGTGTGCTAAAAAATAAAATGACTTAGCCAGTTATGAAATTACTCTTGTGTTGTTCTGATATGTCGTAAGTAACAGATATCTCGTTTTTGAAAAGCGATATCAAGTAAGTTTTGGGATGAGGTCTTCAGTCTGCCAATAGCAGCTATATCAGTTTTTACGAATATTTTTTATCATATATCACCGTTAAGCCGACACACTCTCACAAATATAGCGTGGAGGGGTAGTTTTCTGGTATCAGAAATACAAGTGAAGTATGAAAGCCCACTGTCTCGAACATCATGACTTCAAACATGATGCTCAGTACAGTGTCGTTTTGTATGTCCCTTGTTTTTATGATTTTGTCAACCCACCTTTCCAGGCTGTCAATGAAATTTGACACTGAGAGGTGTATATCTTGGTTTAATTCATCATGATGTATGTTTGATGACGACTTGACATGTTACTTTCGTAACAAGATACTGATTCTGACGATGACTCATTAGAGTTGAAATTGGTTAATTGTCATAAATACACCAAATGCAGTCACGACATTAGAGATAAGACATTTACTGAGTGATTGTAATTAAACTGACGGTGTTCCGAGTATTGCAGTGTGAAGTGTATACATCGCAGAACGCTGGAACATCGTAGGTATGTTAATTAATCAAAGCGCTCGCGGAGTGCGCTGAAAAAAACAATAATTCCACTTTCTACCAACAGCTGAAAATTTGATGCTGTAAGCAATCAAAACGCGACATTTTTCCCATTTTGTCGTCAATGTAATGCCGACGTATGTTCATTTCTTTTGTGAAGTGACTATTGGTCGAAGAAGGTTGAAGTTTTTCTTATAAAACACAATGGCTAGAAAGACCGTACAATGTTGGTAAAATTATTTTAATAGAGCGGCAATAATAGCTGCACTGCATTGTGGGAAAATTTCCTACAGAAACAGGTGCAGAGAGGTCCCATGTCAATAAATGGGTTGAAGAAAGTGATGATTATGAAGAAACACGTGAATTAGTTGGTGCTGCAGGCAGCAGGGAGTAGGAGGCGACCCATCCCCAAATTTTGTAGCCTGTGTTCGATCTGTGTCACGGGAATTGTCTCTTCCCTGGTCAACAGTTAAAAACATTTTACGGCACATTTTACATTGATATCCCTACAAGATTCAAAATGTGCACCAAATCGACCCCAACATAGGCTACAACGCTCTGAACTTGCCCTTAGTTTTTTGGCACGCTTGGGAATGGATGACATTGGGAAAATTCTCTGGACGGACGAGGCACATTTTAATCCACATGGTCCTGTGAATGCACAGAACTGTCGTATATGGTGTTTTACTCCGCCACATGTTGTACAGGAACACCCACGACACTCAATTTATGTGATTGTGTGGCGTGGTTGCAAAAGCTCTTTCATTCTCGGTCTGGTTTTCTTCTGAGTGGTTTGATGCGGCCCGTCACGAATTCCTTTTCAGTGCCAACCTCTTCGTCTCAGAATAGCACTTCCAACCTATGTCCTCAATTGTTTGCTGGATGTATTCCAATCTCTGTCTTTCTCTACCATGTTTGCTCTCTACAGCTCCCTTTAGTACTATGGAAGTCATTTCCTGATGTCTTAACAGATGTCCTATCATCCTGTCCCTTCTCCTTGTCAGTGTTTTCCAGTCATATCTTAGCTCTCCGATTGTGTGCAGAACCTCCCTGTTCCTTACCTTATCAATCCACCTAATTTTCAACATTCATCTGTAGCACCACATCTCAAATGCCTACATTCTCTTCTGTTCCGGTATTCCCACGATCCACGTTTCGCTACCATACAATGTAGTGCTTCAAACGTAGAGTCGCAGATATTTCTTCCTCAAATTAAGCCTATATTTGGTAGTAGACTGCTCTTGTCCAGGAATGCCTTTTTACCCGTGCTAGCCTGCTTTTGATGTTCTCCCTGCTCCGTCCATCAATGGTTATTTTGCTGCCTAGATAGCAGAATTCCTGAACTTCATCTACCTTGTGACCATCAGTCCTTATACACTCCTGGAAATTGAAATAAGAACACCGTGAATTCATTGTCCCAGGAAGGGGAAACTTTATTGACACATTCCTGGGGTCAGATACATCACATGATCACACTGACAGAACCACAGGCACATAGACACAGGCAACAGAGCATGCACAATGTCGGCACTAGTACAGTGTATATCCACCATTCGCAGCAATGCAGGCTGCTATACTCCCATGGAGACGATCGTAGAGATGCTGGATGTAGTCCTGTGGAACGGCTTGCCATGCCATTTCCACCTGGCGCCTCAGTTGGACCAGCGTTCGTGCTGGACGTGCAGACCGCGTGAGACGACGCTTCATCCAGTCCCAAACATGCTCAATGGGGGACAGATCCGGAGATCTTGCTGGCCAGGGTAGTTGACTTACACCTTCTAGAGCACGTTGGGTGGCACGTGATACATGCGGACGTGCATTGTGCTGTTGGAACAGTAAGTTCCCTTGCCGGTCTAGGAATGGTAGAACGATGGGTTCGATGACGGTTTGGATGTACCGTGCACTATTCAGTGTCCCCTCGACGATCACCAGTGGTGTACGGCCAGTGTAGGAGATCGCTCCCCACACAATGATGCCGGGTGTTGGCCCTGTGTGCCTCGGTCGTATGCAGTCCTGATTGTGGCACTCACCTGCACGGCGCCAAACACGCATACGACCATCATTGGCACCAAGGCAGAAGCGACTCTCATCGCTGAAGACGACACGTCTCCATTCGTCCCTCCATTCACGCCTGTCGCGACACCACTGGAGGCGGGCTGCACGATGTTGGGGCGTGAGCGGAAGACGGCCTAACGGTGTGCGGGACCGTAGCCCAGCTTCATGGAGACGGTTGCGAATGGACCTCGCCGATACCCCAGGAGCAACAGTGTCCCTAATTTGCTGGGAAGTGGCGGTGCGGTCCCCTACGGCACTGCATAGGATCCTACGGTCTTGGCGTGCATCCGTGCGTCGCTGCGGTCCGGTCCCAGGTCGACGGGCACGTGCACCTTCCGCCGACCACTGGCGACAACATCGATGTACTGTGGGACCTCACGCCCCACGTGTTGACCAATTCGGCGGTACGTCCACCCTGCCTCCCGCATGCCCACTATACGCCCTCGCTCAAAGTCCGTCAACTGCACATACGGTTCACGTCCACGCTGTCGCGGCATGCTACCAGTGTTAAAGACTGCGATGGAGCTCCGTATGCCACGGCAAACTGGCTGACACTGACGGCGGCGGTGCACAAATGCTGCGCAGCTAGCGCCATTCGACGGCCAACACTGCGGTTCCTGGTGTGTCCGCTGTGCCGTGCGTGTGATCATTGCTTGTACAGCCCTCTCGCAGTGTCAGGAGCAAGTATGGTGGGTCTGACACACCGGTGTCAATGTGTTCTTTTTTCCATTTCCAGGAGTGTATTAAGTTTCTCGTTGTTGTCGTTTCTGCTACTTCCCATTACCTTCGCCTTTCTGCAATTTACTCTCAATCCATATTCTGTAGTCATTAGACTATACATTTCATTCAGCAGATCATGTAATTCTTCTTCACTTTCACTCAGGATAGTAATATCATCAGCGAATTGTATCATTAATATCCTTTCACGTTGTGTTTTAATTCTACTCCTGAACCTTTCTTTCATTTCCATCATTGCTTCTTCGATATACAGATTGAACAATAGGGGCAAAAGACTACATCCCTGTCTCACACGTTTTTTAAACTGTGCACTTCGTTCTTGGTCGTCCACTTTTATTATTCCCCCTTGGCTCTTGTACATATTGTATATTCCCCTCTCTTCTTAGAGCTTACCCCTATTTTTCTCAAAATTCCGAACATCTTGCACCATTTTACACTGTCGAACGCGTTTTCCTGCTCGATAAATCCTATGAACGTGTTTTGACTTTTTTTAGTCTTGCTTCCATTATCAACCGCAACGTCAGAATTGCCTCTCTGGTGCCTTTACCTTTCCTAAAGACAAACTGATCGTCACCTATCACATCCTCAATTTTCTTTTCCACTCTTCTGTATAATATTCTTTAAGCAACTTGGATGCATGAGCTGTTAAGCCGATTGTGCGGTAATTCTCGCGCTTATCATCTCTTGCAGTCGTCGGAATTGTGTGGATGATATTTTTCCGAAAGTCAGATGGTACGTCGCCAGGCTCTTACAGTCTACACACCAACGTGAATAGTCGTTTTATTGCCACTTCCCCCAATAATTTGAGAAATTCTGGTGGAACGTTATCTATCCCTTCTGCCTTATTGTCCTACTTCTTTGTGTACTGATTCTTCGTGACTAATCTCTTAAACTTCAGACTTCTCTTCATCACTACTAAATTGTGATCTGAGTCTATATCTGCTCCTGGGTAAGGCCTACAGACTAGTATATGATTTCGGAATCTCTGCCTGACCGTGAAGTAATATACTAAATATTTCTGTATCACCCGACCTTTTCCAATTATGCCTCCTCATCTTGTGATTCTTGAACAGAGTATTCGCTATTACTAGCTGAAATTTATTACAGAACTCAATTAGTCTTTCTCGTCTCTCATTCATTGTCCCAGGCCTATAGTCTCCTGTAACTATTTCTTCTACTCCTTCCCCTACAACTGCATTCCATTCCCCCATGACTATTAGATTTTTATCTCCCTTTATGTGTTGTATTACCCTTTCATATACTTTCTCTGTCTCTACATCTACAGATTTCAAAGTCGGCATGTATTCCTGATCTATCGTTGTCGATGTTGGTTTGCTGTCGATTCTGATAAGAATATCCCTACTACTGAACTGTTAACAGTAAAAACCTTTCTGCCCTACCTTCCTATTCACAACGAATCGTACTTCCATTGTACCATTTTCTGTTGGTGTTGCTATTACCCTATACTCTTCTGACCAGAATTCCTTGTCTTCTTTCCATCTCGCTTCACTGATATGTACTATATCTAGATTGAGCCCTTGCATTTCCCTTTTCAGGTTTTCCAGCTTTCCTACCACATTCAGGTTTCTGACATTCCACGCTCCGACTCGTAGAACATTGTCCTTTTGTTGGTAATTCAATTTTTTCTCATGGTCATCTCACCTTTGGCAGTCCTCTCCCAGAGATCCGACTGGGGGACTATTCCGGAATATTTTGCCAATGTGAAGATCATCATGACACTTTTTCAGTTATGGGCTTGTGGATACACGTTATGTTTCTTTAATGCAGTAGTTTCCATTGCCTTCTGCATCCTCATGCGGTTGATCGTTGCTGATTCTTCCACCTTTAGGGATAGTTTCCCACCTCAAGGATAAGAGAGTACCCTGAACATCTGTCCGCTCCTCCGCCCCCGTTGACAAGGCCATTGGCAGAATGAGGGTGACTTTTTATGTCAAAAGTCTTCGGCCAACAATGCTGATTATTAATCAAAAATTAAGCCATGGTGGGTTTAGAACCCAGGACCGAGGACGTTTTGATTGCTAATCAAAGACATTACCCCTAGACCACAAAAAACTGGTGTCACTCAAGCACAGCATGTGGTGACTTATCGCTTTGATTATACTGCATATGCTGTGAGCAGCTGTCGATCATGTCTTGTTATTGATGCAGCATGTTACTAACTCGAGATACCATGTTGTAACTTGTGACCATATCCTAATAAACGTGCTACAACCGCCGTTATCACCTGTTTGATCGTTCCTCCCCACGCATTACACATTCTGACAGCTTATAGCACCATATTTTCACCTAGTGGCAGAAAGTGGAACTATCATTTTTTCAGCAGCAGTTAATGAACATACCTACAATATTTCAGCGCTCTGCAATGCATACAGCCCGCACTGCAGCACTCAGAACACCGTCTGTAATCTCGACTTAAACGAAGTATTATTATTACCTGATTAAAATTATTTGACAGATGATATCTGTCAGTTGCCGCTACAGTGTTGTCACAGAGGCTGCCGCTCGGTTACAGGCGACACGGGGGTCGCTTCAGGAGTGGTGTCCGTGTAACGCGAAGCAATGTTGGAAGCGGCTGCCGTCGACTGTGGTGGGAACGCGGGACGCTCTGTCCACAGTTGATTTTAAGTGATCAACGACTGAACTGCGGTAGACGACGAGTTTTGCAGCCCCGAACTTACACTCGTGTCCTAGCCTAACCACAACCTCGTGATGTGAAATGTATTCGAGAAAACGACAGTCAGCAAACTACGGCAGACCTATTAATCGCTCTCGCTTTGTTCATAGCGATTAAAGCTGGCCTCAACGAGCAAATTCAAGACGGAAATATTTCTGTTCAGCACTAAAACCGAGCTGTAAGTTCTCACTTTCATCGGTTACCTGAAATTACCCTCGCACTGGCTATACCAGATTCCAGCCGATGAGCAGCCCTGGTTGGCACTCTGCTACAGTCGTAGACGACACAGATTCCAAACGAAAAAAGACTGACAGCAAGAAAGAATAAGAGCTAATATAGAAAATATGATGTTGAAAATGATGTGGCAAAAGGTTAAAAACAAAAAAATTACATTTACACCAATTAATTGAAAATAATAATAATCAGAATCATTTCGACAAAGATTTACAAATAAAAATTTGTATCACCTGAAAATATTAGTACCCACTCCCTTCTGCACCTGAGGAATGTTACTAAGCCACAGGGCTACAGCAAGCTTTCCCATGACTGTTTTATAAACAACAAATTGCAACGATGATTTGCTTTCTTCAAAAAGTTCGGCCTCATCCAAAGTCAAATGAAGCTTATCTACTGTTGGCTGATCTCTGTGATGATAATAACTGAATATGTTGCTCCGGATCGCATCTTGTGCGAAAGGCTCCAATAGCACTTTGCTAAGCTGTTTAAGAAACGTGCGTGTTTCGTGGCTACCGTTTTGTTTGTGGTGTTTTTGGTGTGTATGATGAGACCGGAAAGGCCACCAAGAAAAAAAAAAAAAAAAAAAAACCAGGCAAGGAACTGGAAATGAGCTGCCCATTTGTTGTAGCAGCTTGGTAAAGACGAACAATTTGGGTATGGCGTTGATCGCTCTGATTGGGGGAAGAGAGCTCCAATGCATGAAGTATCAACAATCAAGTAATTTTAATCAGGTTGTAGTGAAATTAATTGTAAAGGAAGAATGTTGATATAGCAAATTTTGGTAGTTGTGAAGATGTCATTCCCGCCTCATTGGAGAGTTGTGGAACTACCTGGTATTTCAGCAGGTTTGATATGGTCGTCTTATTGGCTGTGAAAATGCGTCTTATTAATTATGCGTCTTATCAGTTCTAGGAATATCGCTGGAAATGGCGACGTGTGTCTGATCTAAACAGCAAGTGAATTACTAGAACGTGGGGCGAGCACTAAGTATTATGTTTTGCAAGTAACACTAACGTAAGCAATTAGATAACATGTGTGTCTACATGTTCGTGTATTATGCAGTGAGGTGCGATAGTAAGCAAACCAATTTCTTGGTGAAAGAATAAACCTCTACATATAAAAGGAAATGTCGTGACCGGCTGATTGACTGAATGATCATCGCCCAGCCGAAACCGCTAGCGTTGAAATTTGCAGAGGATGTTGACCTTATACTGTAGACACAGTTTCAGAAAGCATTTTCCGAAACTCCACCCCTAACGGGGTGAAATGGGGATGAAACGTTTTTTGAAAATATTTTGATATTAAGGCAATTTTGAAGCTAGAACTGCAAAAATTGGTATTTGGTTTCTCGGTCAGAAATAAAGAAATCCGTGTTCCAGTATTTTTTTTAATTTAACCGCTACAGGGGTGAAACAGAGGATGAGTGCTTTTAAGCAAATATTTCGTTGTATTAAAACATTTTTAAAGCTAAAAATCATGAAACTTTGTGTCTCGCTTCTCAGTTAGATAATAAGTACGTGCTTCATTGTATTTGGAAATTTTATCCCTAAGTAAATTAAACAGCGGCTGAAAAGTTTTATCAAAATATTTCATTGTGAAAGCATTTTTGAAGCGAAATCTATGGAAACAAGTATATGGCTTCTCGGTTAGAAATAAAAAAAATGGTTGTTTTACCTTTTTGGGAAATTCAAGCCCTAAGGGAGTTAAATAGGGCCTGATTTATTCACTGATTTATCATCGCCCAGCCCAAACCTCTAGGGATTGGAAATCTGAGAGGGTGTCGGTATTATACTGTAGCCATCGTCTAAGAAGGGGTTCCACTCGTAAGGGGATGAAACGCTATTGTAAATTTGTTGCTATTAAGGCAGTATTGAAGGTAGAATTACGATAATGGTTATTAGGTGTCTCAGTCAGAAGTAACAAGAACGTGTTTCAACATTTTGGGAAATTCAACCACCTAAGGGGTATAATAATGTGTGATTTCTTTTAAAAAAAACATTATCAAAGAACAATAAAGTATTTTTAAAGATACATCTATAAAAATTGGTATTGACGTTCAGTTGGAAATAAAAAATATGATTCAATATTTTTGGGAATGCAACCCCTAAAGGAGATATTGTTGTTGTTGTTGTGGTCTTCAGTCCTGATACTGGTTTGATGCAGCTCTCCATGCTATTCTATCCTGTGCAAGCTTCTTCATCTCCCAGTACCTACTGCAACCTACATCCTTCTGAATCTGCTTAGTGTATTCATCTCTTGGTCTCTCCCTACGATTTTTACCCTCCACGCTACCCTCCAATACTAAATTGGTGATCCCTTGATGCCTCAGAACATGTCCTACCAACCGATCCCTTCTTCTGGTCAAGTTGTGCCACAAACTCCTCTTCTCCCCAATCCTATTCAGTACCTCCTCATTAGTTATGTGATCTACCCATCTAATCTTCAGCATTCTTCTGTAGCACCACATTTCGAAAGCTTCTATTCTCTTCTTCTCTAAACTATTTATCGTCCATGTTTCACTTCCATACATGGCTACACTCCATACAAATACTTTCAGAAATGACTTCCTGACACTTAAATCTATACTCGATGTTAACAAATTTCTCTTCTTCAGAAACGCTTTCCTTGCCATTGCCAGTCTACATTTTATATCCTCTCTACTTCGACCATCATCAGTTATTTTGCTCCCCAAATAGCAAAACTCCTTTACTACTTTAAGTGTCTCATTTCCTAATCTAATACCCTCAACATCACCCGACTTAATTCGACTACATTCCATTATCCTCGTTTTGCCTTTGTTGATGTTCATCTTATATCCTCCCTTCAAGACGCCATCCATTCCGTTCAACTGCTCTTCCAAGTCCTTTGCTGTCTCTGACAGAATTACAATGTCATCGGCGAACCTCAAAGTTTTTATTTCTTCTCCATGGACTTTAATACCTACTCCGAATTTTTCTTTTGTTTCCTTTACTGCTTGCTCAATATACAGATTGAATAACATTGGGGAGAGGCTACAACCCTGTCTTACTCCCTTCCCAACCACTGCTTCCCTTTCATGCCCCTCGACTCTTATAACTGCCATCTGGTTTCTGTACAAATTGTAAATAGCCTTTCGCTCCCTGTATTTTACCCCTGCCACCTTTAGAATTTGAAAGAGAGTATTCCAGTCAACATTGTCAAAAGCTTTCTCTAAGTCTACAAATGCTAGAAACGTAGGTTTGCCTTTCCTTAATCTTTCTTCTAAGATAAGTCGTAAGGTCAGTATTGCCTTACGTGTTCCAGTATTTCTACGGAATCCAAACTGATCTTCCCCGAGGTCGGCTTCTACTAGTTTTTCCATTCGTCTGTAAAGAATTCGTGTTAGTATTTTGCAGCTGTGGCTTATTAAACTGATTGCTCGGTAATTCTCACATCTGTCAACACCTGCTTTCTTTGGAATTGGAATTATTATATTCTTCTTGAAGTCTGTGGGTATTTCGCCTGTTTCATACATCTTGCTCACCAGATGGTAGAGTTTTGTCAGGACTGGCTCTCCAAGGCCGTCAGTAGTTCCAATGGAATGTTGTCTACTCCGGGGGCCTTGTTTCGACTCAGGTCTTTCAGTGCTCTGTCAAACTCTTCACGCAGTATCGTATCTCCCATTTTATCTTCATCTACATCCTCTTCCAATTCCATAATATTGTCCTCAAGTACATCGCCCTTGTATAGACCCTCTATATACTCCTTCCACCTTTCTGCTTTCCCTTCTTTGCTTAGAACTGGGTATCCATCAGAGCTCTTGATGTTCATACAAGTGGTTCTCTTATCTCCAAAGGTCTCTTTAATTTTCCTGTAGGCGGTATTCATCTTACCCCTAGTGATATGTGCCTCTACATCCTTACATTTGTCCTCTAGCCATCCCTGCTTAGCCATTTTGCACTTCCTGTCGATCTCATTTTTGAGACGTTTGTATTCCTTTTTGCCTGCTTCATTTACTGCATTTTTATATTTTCTCCTTTCATCAATTAAATTCAATATTTCTTCTGTTACCCAAGGATTTCTACTAGCCCTCGTCTTTTTACCTACTTGATCCTCTGCTGCCTTCACTACTTCATCCCTCAAAGCTACCCATTCTTCTTCTACTGTATTTCTTTCCCCCATTCCTGTCATTTGTTCCCTTATGCTCTCCCTGAAACTCTGTACAACCTCTGGTTCTTTCAGTTTATCCAGGTCCCATCTCCTTAAATTCCCACCTTTTTGCAGTTTCTTCAGTTTTAATCTACAGGTCATAACCAATAGATTGTGGTCAGAGTCCGCATCCGCCCCTGGAAATGTCTTACAATTTAAAACCTGGTTCCTAAATCTCTGTCTTACCATTATATAATCTATCTGATACCTTTTAGTATCTCCAGGGTTCTTCCATGTATACAACCTTCTATCATGATTCTTAAACCAAGTTTTAGCTATGATTAAGTTGTGCTCTGTGCAAAATTCTACCAGGCGGCTTCCTCTTTCATTTCTTAGCCCCAATCCATATTCACCTACTACATTTCCTTCTCTCCCTTTTCCTACACTCGAATTCCAGTCACCCATGACTATTAAATTTTCGTCTCCCTTCACTATCTGAATAATTTCTTTTATTTCATCATACATTTCTTCAATTTCTTCGTCATCTGCAGAGCTAGTTGCCATATAAACTTGTACTACTGTAGTAGGTGTGGGCTTCGTATCTATCTTGGCCACAATAATGCGTTCACTAAGCTGTTTGTAGTAGCTTACCGGCGTTCCTATTTTCCTATTCATTATTAAACCTACTCCTGCATTACCCCTATTTGACTTTGTGTTTATAACCCTGTAGTCACCTGACCAGAAGTCTTGTTCCTCCTGCCACCGAACTTCACTAATTCCCACTATATCTAACTTTAACCTATCCATTTCCCTTTTCAAATTTTCTAACCTACCTGCCCGATTAAGGGACCTGACGTTCCACGCTCCGATCCGTAGAACGCCAGTTTTCTTTCTCCTGATAACGACATCGTCTTGAGTAGTCGCCGCCCGGAGATCCGAATGGGGGACTATTTTACCTCCGGAATATTTTACCCAAGAGGACGCCATCATTATTTAATCATACAGTAAAGATGCATGCCCTAGGGAAAAATTACGGCCGTAGTTTCCCCTTGCTTTCAGCCGTTCGCAGTACCAGCACAGCAAGGCCGTTTTGGTTATTGTTACAAGGCCAGATCAGTCAATCATCCAGACTGTTGCCCTTGCAACTACTGAAAAGGCTGCTGCCCCTCTTCAGGAACCACACGTTTGTCTGGCCTCTCAACAGATACCCCTCCGTTGTGGTTGTACCTACGGTACGGCTATCTGTATCGCTGAGGCACGCAAGCCTCCCCACCAACGGCAATTTCCATGGTTCATGGGGAGGAAAAAAAAGGAGATATTAGGGGATGAAAATATTTGAAAAATATATCGTTATGTTAAAAAAATGTTAAAGCTACGATAATAATAATAATAATAATAAAATGCCAGTCTCGTGCAGGTCTGTTTAATAGAAATTAAACCTTCTTTTCTTCCTCTTCTTGTGACAGTAAGCAGTGTTTCAGTACATCCAGGCAGATGTGTCCTGTGATTTGTCTTAGTAGAGTACTGGCTGTGCTGCGCGTGGTTTACAAAATAGGCTCAAAATAGTGTTACTTTTGTTCCATGACGTATCACTTCAGTCATAGTGCGGGAATTCTCAGGTTCCCAGGTGGAAGTATTTTGCCTGCTGTCTAATCCATATGACTGAAATGGTGGTTTATCGCTATAAATGATACGTTCCCGTAAACCTTGGAACAGTCTGGTAATGGCTAAAATCGTCTAAAAAAATTCTACATATCTATGGTATCAGTAGGCCTCAGCCTTTGAACTAATTGTAACTTGTGTAGGTTCACTGCAAGTGTTGTTTTGTTCTCCGCAACGATTGCGCTGAGTACGGTAGCAAGGTAGAAAACTTCCAAGCACTTTTCAATGTATCCTAACTTATGCCTTGTCTATTTCGCGTGCTTATCATTGACGGCTAATGAATATCCTGTTACGAAACTGGTGTTATTGACATCGGAGTGATGTACAAATACTCACTAAATGCCAGTAGAACTAGAACAGATCTTTGTTTATCCTACGTCAGCTACGAACTGATAGTAACGTGATAAAAGAATTCAACAAGATCACGAGCACGTCAAGCAAAATTTGGCTGTCTAACTTGCCGTGAGTTGGAGACTGGAGTCAATATAATGATAGTATTTTCCATCAACATTTCAAACTTCTAAGTTCGGCTAACATTTAATATTTATAAGAAAAAAACAACCTTTTTGGGAAATTACCATTTCTCTGTGGCACATTGTTCAGAACTTACGAATACTGCAAGGTAGTAAAACCTACCGATACTGTTACTGAACGACGAGTACTTTCGGAGAAACTGTGTATGAGATCCACTGAAATGTAGTTTAGAATGCAGTATTATCGATTGACTATAACCCTGCGCTAGTCGGATCTGAAAGTTGAAGTCTGCGATTATTTCCACCTACAGAATTCAATACGCCGAGCATGCAGCCACTTTATACGGACCTACTACTACTACTTTTGTTTGTGGGTCACTTACTCTTTGACAAAAACAGTTGCTTTATGACTCTGACGTCGTTTGAGTGGACTTCATAAAGCTTTCTATTGCTGCTATACAAGAAAGCTAATCGTTTGTATGAACATAAATGCATGATGTGACTGCGTAGACATTTCCGGCTTAATGATTCTTGGTACTCTTCCTCGGGTTTTCTGCCGGGTCCTAAAATCACCATAAATCGAAGTTTCGGCTATCAATCTGTCCATCATCTTCAGAAGAGACACTGCTGCTCCTACTGCTGTTAAGTCCCGCTGAAAACTGATGCCGTGACTGGAAACCGCCATCCTGTACAGGCTCCGTAGCAGCAGCAGTGCGTCTCCTGAAGCCGGTGGAAAATAAGAGTCACGATGATTTTAGGGTCCGGCACCAAACACGAGGGGACAGCCAGGAATGCATCATGCTTCATTCGTAGACACTATGACCGCCCTCAGATTACCAGCGGTTGCCAAAATTTTAAAAAGTTAAATGAAGCATGTAGCTTGAGTTTTTAACGTTTTGTCCACTGGTCAATCACTTCTCTCAGTTGCTAAAAAAATGTGCACTCAGAATGGCTGATTCATATTTATCGAATTTTATTATCTTGTACCATCACGTTTCCGACTTTGATAAAGGTCGGGTTATAGCCTACCAGGAGGGTAATACGGAACGCCGTGCTGGATCCCAACGGCCTCGTATCACTAGCAGTCGAGATGACAGGCATCTTATCCACATGGCTGTAACGGATCGTACAGCCACGTCTCGATCCCTGAGGCAACAGATGGGGACGTTTGTAAGACAACAACCATCTGCACGAACAGTTCGACGACGTTTGCAGCAGCATGGACTATCAGCTCCGAGACCATGGCTGCGGTTACCCTTGACGCTACATCACAGACAGGAGCGCATGCGATGGTGTACTCAACGACGAACCTGGGTGCACGAATGGCAAAACGTCATTTTTTCGGATGAAGCCAGGTTCTGTTTACAGCATCATGATGGTTGCATCCGTATTTAGCGACATCGCGGTGAACGCTCTCTGGAAGCGTGTATTCGTCATCGCCATACTGGCGTGCCAGCCAGCGTGATGGTATGGGGTGCCATTGGTTACACGTCTCGGTCACCTCTTTTTCGCATTGACTGCACAATGAACAGTGGACGTTACATTTCAGATGTGTTACGACCCGTGGCTCTACTCTTCTTTCGATCCTTGCGAAACCCTACATTTCAGCAGGATAATGCACGACCGCATCTTGAAGGTCCTGTACAGGCCTTTCTGGATGCAGAAAATGTTCGACTGCTGCCCTGGCCAGCAGATTCTCCAGATCTCTCACCAATTGAAAACGTCTGGTCAATGGTGGCCGAGCAACTGGCTCGTCACAACACAGCAGTCACTACTCTTGATGAACTGTAGTATCGTGTTGAAGCTGCATGGGCGGCTGTACCTGTACACGCCATCCAAGCTCTGTTTGACTCAATGCCCAAGCGTATCAAGGCCGTTATTACGGCCAGAGTTGGTTGTTCTGGGTACTGATTTCTCAGGACTTATGCACCCAAATTGCGTGAAAATGTAATCACATATCAGTTCTAGTATATTATATTTGTCCAATGAATACCCGTTTATCATCTGCATTTCTCCTTGGTGTAGCAATTTTAATGGCCAGTAGTGTACATTATCTTGAAGCTATTACAAGATGATGAATGAGAATGGGATTTGTGGAAATGAGACTTATTTAAAACGATGTTAACATGTTTTTTTTCAGTTTTTCCCTTTCCTCCAGTTTAGTTATTCAAAGAATACGCTTAATTTTCTTAGTTGAACTGAAAGTTTTTGCCTTTTCATGTCTCCAAAATCGTTCATGAATTCGCAGTATGGTTTCTTGCGTTTTTCAGATTGTTTATCAAAAAAGGAAGAACGCTATATCGACCGGCAGCCGGCTGCATTCGCACGCGGTCAGCTCACCACTGTGCTGGTCGTTGTCAGCTTCCCAAACACTTGAGCCGCGACTTGTCACTCAAGTAGTTCCTTTGTTAGCCGCACGTGATTGAGTTGGAAACCCGGCGATTGCTGGGAATCAGTTAGTCCTCTGCGGTCGATGTCGACAGTCTCCCTTCCCGATCAGCGTCACCCATGTGTGTGCGGCTTTCATCAAGTAGTTGGCAACATTTTTCTTTGGCTTCATGCGACATTGCACTCGGTGCATATACTGCCAAAACTACTCTGTGAATCTGCATGCAAGTTAGACTTTCTGCCCACAAGAATCGTACTGTCCTAAGTACTTCAGCTTTGGAGTACGTTCCCAGTTGCCACGGAATTTCACTCCCGCAGTGTGATGCGTATGTTAGCCGTACCACAGCAGAACTGTGTCTACATGAAACCGAGAACGTGTACTCTCCTCTGAGAATGTGCCAGTGTAGTTGCCCAGTGGTAGTAGGGTAGCATTCATCTCACGCTAGGTGAGGAGAGCCCTATGTCATAGTGACGTAGGCACGCGTCATCATGAGTTTCACGTGTTGTCCTATCGACTGTTGTGTGCATTCTGTATATATCGACTGTTGTGTGCGTCTTGAATCTGGATTGTTATTTGTTTACGTGCTTTCATTGTCCTATTGTCCGGTGTTGCTAGCGTGTACGTCGTTCTGAACATGGAATCTAACGGAAATGAGAGAACTTTCGACCAGATCCACGAAGATAGTCTGAAAGATTTCATTATCTTTCTTCGTTGATTTACAACGCGAAGGCAAAATTAAATGGAACTAGATGGTTTAATGTTTCTAGCAACATTCGGAATTATCTTCAGAACCACTTCAATTTCTCAGTTTAACGTTTCTGCCCACATGAATTATGTACAATTCATTGGATTTTAGAAAAATACGAAACACTTTAATTTCATCCTATTTCACGTTTTTACCCACATGATTTATTCAATATTAATCGGATTGAAAACATCACTAGACGCTTTTTTAACTTTCGTTATGGTTATGATTCCTTCATTCAGATATTCGTTACGTTCACGAAACACACAATAACATCCCACATTCTTTGGATTGCAGCTTAATAATTAATTACTTCACTTTTCTGTCCACACGATTTATGCACGATTCGTCGGATTTAAAAAGAATGACAAGCTTTTTTTTAATTTCGTTATGGCTCCTTCGCTCAGACATTAATTATGTTCATGAAATACACAATAACATCGCAAATTGTTGGGATTACATTTAACAATTCATTCAGCTGGGATGAGCATATCACACAACTCCTGCCACTTCGTTTGTACACATGTATTTACATTTAGCTTTGACGTTATCGGTACAACTGCAAAGATCGATATACGTACTCATTTAGGCGATTTAGGTTATTTACGTCACAATGACGTAGCGTTACGTCATTGTGACGTAGGGTTCTCCTCACCTAGCGTGAGATGAATGCTACCCGTGGCAGTAGCGTGGGACGGCATGTGCAACTTAGTTTTTTAAGTCCCCTCATAGCAGTGGGCCGGCCGCGGTGGTCTAGCGGTTCTAGGCGCGCAGTCCGGAACCGCGCGACTGCTACGGTCGCAGGTTCGAATCCTGCCTCGGGCATGGATGTGTGTGATGTCCTTAGGTTAGTTAGGTTTAAGTAGTTCTAAGTTCTAGGGGACTGATGACCACAGATGTTAAGTCCCATAGTGCTCAGAGCCATTTGAACCATATCATAGCAGTGTTTCAGAGACATTACGATTTGTTATGACGTCTTCTGTAACTAACAATCAATCGAAATGTTTTTGTATTGGCTTGACTACGCTGTTGAGCGGCAGACAACCGCATCACTTGTCCTTCCACTTACACACATGAACACCCATCGATAATAAGTACGAGCGGATAGCGTATGCGGCTGTCACTCCCGGTTCTAGCGAACGCTCCATAAGCGCCCGTGCCAGCCAGCCTCTCTCTGCTGCGGGCCTTTGCACAGAGGAGGCAGCACCGATCCGCATCTTCTAAACTACTTTCTTGGGTTGAGGAAAGGTAGTGTTTACCCTAAGGCATTCACCACTAAGTCAGGTGAGCAAGAGAAGGAACTTCAGGTGGTGGAAATGGTCATCTTTATTTGCGGCTTTTGAGTCAAATTGATTTGGTCTTCTGTGGGTGGGGCACTGCCAGGTGCATTACCTGTTGAGCAGTGCTACAGGTCTTTGGTATGTGTCCCGGACGTCAGACGGGACTCCAATGTTCCGAATGAGAGGGTTTTCTGAGACCCCTGCTTTTTGATACAATCTTCTGGCTTTGTGTTGAAAGCGGCGAAGGACTTCAGGTTCTTGCAGAGCGTCGTGGACGTACTGTGATGGGAACTGCGGATGCACGTGTAGAACTCGTCGTAAGGCCTTGTTTTCCAGCGCTTGTAAACGTTGAATATGTCTGTTGGCAGCATTGCCCCAGGCGACGCAGGCATAGTCCATGATCGGTCGGACGAAGAGCTTGTAGATGAGGAGGCCGTTGGCAACTGATAGTGAGGAGCCTTCGTTCAGCAGCGGATATAGTGCTCCCAGGCGCTGGTCCACTTTCCTGCGACTGGCCGTGACGTGCTGTTGCCAGATCAACTGGCGATCCAGCACTACTCTAAGATAAGTTGCGGAAGGCAGCCACGCGATGTCTTCCCCAAATAGTCGAACTTGCGGCACTTGAGGCGGTCGTCGTCTTGTAAAAATAACTGCTTGGCTCTTTTGAGTGTTGAAACGTATCCTCCACTTGCGGGACCATTCTTCAAGGTGAGAGCAGGCATCCTGAAGTCGGCGATGCATGGCCTGAGGCCATCGGCTGCGCGTGTAGATGGCGGTGTCATCAGCATACATAGCTTTTCCCACCCTGGGGGAGGTGGGGATGTCCGACGTGAAGAGAGGGTATAGGATCGGCCCAAGGACGGATCCTTGAGGTACTCCAGCGCCGATGTGCCGGACAGTCGAGCAGGTGTTGGCAACTCGAACAGCGAATGTTCTCCCTCGGAGATAGGATGCGAGCAGCTGAACCATGGAACGGGGAAAACCGTGTTGCTTCAGTTTCCACAGGGGCCCCTGGTGCCAGACACTATCGATCGCCTTGGAAATATCAAGGAATACTGCTCCACAGTATTCCCTGTTGTTGAAGGCAAGTGTAATTTCTTCAACGACGCGGATCACCTGTTGTTCGGTGGAGTGGCCTCGTCTGAACCCGAATTGCTCTGGCGGGGGTTTCCTCCGTTGGTCCATGATGGTGCGGAGTCTTCGGAGCAGCAGCCTTTCAAACACTTTGCTGGGAGCAGGCTAATCGGCCGATAGTTGGCCGGTTCCTTTCTGTTCTTCCCCGGTTTGGGAATGGGGATAACCGTGGCTCTTTCCATTCCACGGGATACGTCAGCGTCCGGAAGATGGTATTGAAGACTGCAGCCAGCCAGATTTAGGCCGCCGGAGGAAGTTCCTTCAAGGCTTTATTAGGAATATCGTCTGCCCCTGGTGCCTTAGTGGTGTTGAGACCAGCGATGCACGTCCGAACTTCGTCCGTCGTGACGGGCGGAATCGGATCCTCGTCTGCAGCACCAGGTTGGTCAAGGTATTGTTGGACTTCCGCTTCCACGCGCTGAACGTGAGCTTCACCAATCGGGTCGTTCACGGGGACGAAGTTGGCTTCAAAGACATCAGCGATGGCGTTGGCCTTGTCCTCAGGTGTGTAGACGATTCCTGCCGGGGCTTCCAACGGAGGAATGGTCGTCCGACGTTTCGTGAAGAATCGAACCGTGTCCCAGTGAGAGGCATCCGGTGTAAAGGCCTCGAGTTTCGTGGCCCATTGCTGGTTCCTGTGGGCAATGAGGGCGGCCTTGATGTCGCGCCGAAGTTGGTTGACGTGCCTCTTGAGGTCTGCATCTCTGGTTACTCGCCAGTCTTTACAGAGACTATTGCGGAGGCGTATGAGATCCAGGATGTCTTGTGGTAATCCCGGTCGAGGTGGCGGTTGCTGTCGGGCTTGTGGTGTGGACTGCCGGAGGGCTGTGGTAACAGCAGCTGTGAACTCTGCCGTGGCGTTATCAACGGGTGCATCTGGTTGAGTAGATTCCAGCAAACGGGTGAGCCGATCCCGGTAGCCATCCCAGTTAGTACGTCGTAGATTCCACCGTGGCGTCTGCGGGGGATAATGGACGTTCAACCGGAATATAACAGGCAGTTGGTTTGAGTTGAGGGCACGTCGCACTTCTGCCGTCATGAACTGGTTCAATCCTTTTGTGATTGCGATGTCCAGGACGTCTGGATTGCCTCTGGAAGGATAGCATGTCGGTTCATCTGGACCACAGGCGTGCGTGTCGGCTTGCTCTAGGACGTGGAGAAGACGCCGTCCGTCATAAGTGGTGGTGTGTGAGTTCCACGCAGCATGCTTCGTGTTAAACCGGGCGGCGCGCCACGTCCTCATTCACGCAGTGCGTCACGTGCCGAGAGGTGCAGAAAGCGCAGCGCAGCCCGCAGGCGCCAGCGGAGACGTGGCCGCGCTCGCCGCGGGAACACAGCGTGCGTGTCTGAGACGTCTCTGCACTACTGCCGGCCTGCTACTGCCATACAGACTTGTTTAGCAGCCACGGGAAAGATTCGAAAGAGTCATACGGGAAAAAGGGTCAACTTTTTTTGTTATTATTAGTTCGATAGTTGTTTGTTCATCCACAGATCATTTACCAACTATCAGACATGTTGTCTTAACTGATGAAGGAGACATTAAAAAAAATCATATGGTGATATTATCTCATGTGCGCTGTCTAAATGCATTATTCATTTGTATCACATCACTGGGCATTACCCGCACTCTCTCTCTCTCTCTCTCTCTCTCTCTCTCTCTGTCTCTCAGGCTGGCTTCAGGACGTTGACAATTCTTTCACCATTCTATAGAATTCTTTTGTGTTGTCTCCTTGGCCCGTCTGGAAAAGCTGAGTCAGTACCTCACCACGATGAATGAGATGTAGTGCTCAAGAAAACGGAAAGTGGCTAGAATTGTTCGTCACAGATCCTAGGCATAGGATTTTGCACTAAGATTAATTAAAAAATGACAGTTCTTTATTATCAGATAATATTTAAACAGGTCTTTACAGAGAGTTCAGTTAGTACTGTTACTCACTATCCTAATGGCCCTTTTATGCAATTTGAAAGCCGTGTCCACGTTTCCACGCAAGCGCTGTAAGGAAGTGTTACGTGGACAGTGGAAAAACCAAAGGAGGACCTGAAATCAACTGAAGTATCGTTCTATGTAACAAAGTTAAATAACAAGCGTTACATC
The DNA here is from genome assembly GCF_021461385.2 of Schistocerca piceifrons. NCBI lineage: Eukaryota > Metazoa > Arthropoda > Insecta > Orthoptera > Acrididae > Schistocerca > Schistocerca piceifrons. The sequence continues at coordinate 268,357,852 of NC_060141.1, forward strand.
AACGTATACTAGAAAGAACAGACAGGGAAAGACAACATGGAAAGCTATTACTAAACGAAGAAACATCTTTCGACGCGTTCAGCAATAATTAACTTGTCAATAAAAGGGGCAGAAGAAGAGAAAAAATGTAGTTACATAAAAGATTAGAAGATTTAAAATAGGAAGATTTTGATTGCAGCATATATAGAGCTCCCGTGGTCAATGGCTACCCGGCACGGTAGCTCAGCATGTTCGGTCCGAGCATTAGCGGCTCTCTGTAATAAAAAAAAAAAAAAAAATAAAAAAACGGAGAGAATAGGTCAGCGATGAACTTGAACGAGTGTAATGGGCGTCGGAACAAAATGAGATCAACAAAAAGAAAAAAAATTAAACCCCAGTCTGGCTTTAGCGGTCGCCCGGAGTGGACGTGTCGTGCTTCGGTCTGCGGATTGTGTAAACTCGTGCTTGTTTGCATTGCGACGTAACCTGTGCGCGGGCTTTGCACACTGAGATCATGGCAAATCATAAAATCGACATTACAATCTTCTAGGTATTCACCTCCAGATTCTGAGCAACACCGTTTTCGTTAAAATGGTCAATGACAGCACGTACGAGCTCGTTTTGAAAGCGACGAAACAGAGACTCCGTTTCCGTCACGCTGACGTTCCCATCACGTGGTCGAAATCGAATATGGGGATCAGGCGGTAGAACCCTTCGCGTGTTCGAACTGCCATTCGAGGTACCTGCAGAGGACGTCATAGCGGCTTTCCAGCCATACGGCGCTGTCCATGATCATAAGGCAGAACGCTGGGCCCACTTACGCACATACCCTGTTCCTAACGGGGTGCGTCAGAATTATCGCACAGTCGACTTAATACTTCATGCATACAAGGTGCTTGCAACAGCAATAACAGCAAAATGGAATAGAAAATTGAGGATGTGTTAGAAGACGATCAGTTTGGCTTAAGGAAAAGTAAAGGCACGTTTATAGGATTTGTCGACATGGAAAAAGCATCCAACGATGTGAAATGGTGCAAAATGTTCGAAATTCTGAGAAAAATAGGGTAACTATAGGAAAAGACGGGTAAAATACAATGTGTACAAGAGCCAAGAGAGAATAATAGGTATGGACGACGAAGAACGAAGTGCTCGGATTAAAAAGGGTGTAAGACAGGGATGTAGTCTTTCCCCCTATTCTTCAATCTGCACATTGAAGAAGCAATGCTGGAAATAAAAGCAAAGTTCGGGAGTGGAATTACAATTCAAGTTGAAAAGATATCAATGATACAATTCGCTGATGACATTGCTATCCTGAGTGAAAGTGAAGAAAAATTACACGACACTGAATGGAATGAACAGTCTAATGAGTACAGAATATGGCCTGTGAGTAAATATCAGGATTGATGCTCACGAAGTAGATGAAATTAAGGAATTCTACTACCTAGGCAGCAAACTAACCAACGAAGGACGGAGCAAGGAGGATATCAAAGGCAGACTACCACTGGCAAAAGGGGCATTCCTGGCCAAGAAAAATCTACTTGAATCAAACAAACGCCTTAATTTGTGGAAGGAATTTCTGAGAACGTACATTTGGAGCGGAGCATTGTATGGTAGTGAAACATGGACTGTGGGAATACCGGAACAGAACAGAATTGAAGCATTTGAGGTGTGGTGTTACAGACGAATATTCAAAATTAAGTGGACTGCTAAGGTAAGGGAATATGTGGAAAACACTGACAAGGAAAAGTGACAGGATAATAAGACATCTGTTAAGATATCAGGGAATGACTTCCATGATACTAGAGGGAGCTGTAGAGGGCAAAAAAGGTAGAAAAGACAGAGATTGGAATGTACCCAGCAAAAAATTGAGGACGTAGGTTGCAAGTGCCACTCAGTGATGAAGAGGATGACACAGGAGAGGAATTCGTGGCGGACAGCATCAAACTAGTCAGAAGACTGGTGACTTAAAACAAAGCACATATAGAGATGAAAACATTAGCACAAGATGAGATTGAAGACAGGATCAGAGCAGTCGGGAGTTTAATTTAGTAAGTGCGGAAGCTTCACTGAGATGATCAACCAAATCCAGTGCAGACGCTGCAAGAGAGGCGTTCTGCATCACATCGAGACTTACTGTTAAAGTTCTGAGAGCTATGTCCCGAGAAGAGACAACAAATGCCCAGAGTACCTCGCGAAAAGGCCACGTTCATACAATCAGAGATTCGAGCCACACGGAGGTAGTCATTCTTCTCGCGAACCATTCGCGGCTGCAACAGGAAAGAGCGCAAATGATGGTGGTAAACAAAGTACCCTCCGACACACACCGCAAGGTGGAATGCAGAGTATACTTGTACATAAAGGAAGACTGGTGATTCAAAAATAGGACTTACTGACGAGAGACCAAACTGAATGGAAATAGAATACTGCGTGTCACCAAAAAATGTTCAAAGGTGTGTGAAATCTTATGGGACTTAGGTCATGAGTTCCTAAGCTTACACATTACCTAACCTAAATTATCCTAACGACAAACACACACACCCATTCCCAAGGGAGGACTCCGCCGGGACCAGCCGCGCCCTAAACTTATATCTGTATTCATCTCTCTCATACAGTGAATAGTGTCGGCGAGGTATGCAGGTAAGAATGAAGTGTGTGGGTATACATTACCTGCGTCAGTGCTTGCACAGAATTCCGCTGTATTAACTCATAAAAGTAAATTTCTTGATTTATTTCGGAATTTCCTATTTTTATATTTCATGTTCGTTACAATGATCTGTGAAATCATTAAAACCGAGTTGGATTTATTCTTTCTACAACAAATCGCGTAGACTGGAAAATTCACTCTGTTAAATGGAGCTAAGCTACTACTGCACTTGTAATAATGTACTACAGTATTTGCTGATCAGCCATAATCACACTATCCACAGGTTTTCATTTTGTCTGTGTGCGAAGAGTATCGATTGCGCTTTATTTTCGTATCCCTCTGACTAGCAGAGAAAGTATTGGTTTGTACGTGCATGCTTCAAAATATTTACAGTATAAAACAAATTTCGAAGTTTCTCCGTTGTTGTTTGTGGATATAATGAAAAATGAGTTGACTATAAACATACAGGACTGAGGACACTAAATCTGATTATATAAAAATGAACTTTGCTTGACAATGGCTGAGAAACACCTGATCGAAGAATATAAACAAAAAAATTGTTACGTGTTTTATCTTACTCAATGGGAGTGTGTGTACGGAGCGATTTAAAGGGCAACGAGCGCATAAAGCTAATAACTGGTAAGGGGGATGAGAGACTGAGATTTATTGGAAGAATCCTCAGGAAGAGTAGAAGACGCACAAAGGAGGTACCTACCAAAGCCCTCGTTCAGCCGATATTATTTGAACATTGCTCGTCAGTCTGATATCCACACCAGATTGGATTGACAGAGGAATTACAGAAGAACCAGGGAACACCAGCGCATTCAGTAACAAGTTGATTTAGCGAGAGCGAAAGCGTCAGGGACATGCTCAGCCAACTCCAGTGACAAACGCTGTAAGAATGTCGTTGTGGACCGTATTGTGGTTTGCAGTTAAAGTACCGACAGCGTACGTTCCTAGAAGAGTCAGCCAATATATTATCTGCTCTTACGCATATCTCGAGAAAACATCATGAAGGTAATATTACAGAGATTCGAACGTACACGGACGCTTCCCAACAGTAGTTCTTCCCGCGAAGCATTTGCAACTAGAGCAAGAAAGTGAGGAAGACAGTAGTACAAAAAGCACGCCCCCCCCCCCCCCCCCCCCCACACACACACACACACAAAACATGAGATTGCTTGCAGAGTTGAAGCTGAGAGATGTTATTTGGAGTGATAGCACTAATGAATGCCTATTGTCTGAAGAAATAATGGGGAAATAGACCATAATAAAATAACGAAATCACCTTTTCAATTTGCAACGTTTCTGTAAGAATAACATTTTGTTAGGTACCTTTTCCCATTTCAAAACTGAGTTATTAAAAAAATTTAAACACCGCCGCTAAATTAGAGACGCAGAGAGTCCAAGTGAATGACTTAGCTTTCATGTGTTCCTCAGTTACTTGTAACTTCAACAGTTTTGCAATATCGTTCTGTCCTATCAATAAATGCCACGCGTCGTATGTTTGAACAATTAAGGGGGACGATCCTCTTTTAAAATACGTTACAGTTCTTCAGAGGTAATAAATATTCTTGGGCGACACTTCCATGTAAAACTTTCTTGTTGTTATCCACACAAAGCGAAATAGCCCTTACGTTAGGACACGAGATAAATTGGATAATAAACAGGACAGAAAACAAACTCTAATTTTTCAAATGTTAACGGAACACACATTTCATTATGGACAAACTTCAGCTACCAAAACCGTAATCTCGCAAACAAGGGTTCTGCTAAAACGATGCACATATCCAAGAGTTTTGACACTGTTCGTGTCTTCATAATAACTTATGACCTTCTTTTGATTTTTAACTAACGGCAAGTTTGTTTTACTTCTCCATTATTTTACCAGAAAAAGAATGTGAATTCTTGGAGTTCATGTGTTTCATTCCAGCCATATAAAATCATGTTGCAATCACGTATCTCGATAACACAGATGATACTGAATTTAACTAACGAAAGGAGAAAATAGAAAATGCAGCAAACAAAGCAGTCATAATGGAATACAGAAGCCTATAAATGACATTGACGGAAAGCGCAAAATAGCGAAACTGGAACGGCTAGCCGACAAATGCAAGGATGTAGAAGCATTCGTACGCGAGGGAAAGATTGATGCCACCAATAGGAAAGTTTTAAAAAATCTTTGGAGAAACGAGAAGCAGCTAAATGAACACAAGGAGCTTAAATGGCAAGCCAGTCCTAGCAAAGAAACGAAAGCTGAAAAGTGGAGGAATCATACAGAAGGGCTATACAAGGAAAATAAACTTGAAAACAATATTGCAGAAATAGAAGAGGATGTAGATGAAGATGCTGTGGGAGCTATGATACTTCATGAATTTGACTAGCATTGAAAGAGCGAAGTCGTAATAAGGCCCCTGGAGTTCCCTTGAAAATAAAGAGATCAGTGGGTGAGCCAGCCATGACTAAGTATTCCACCTGGTGTACAAGATACTGAAGACAGGTGGAATACCCTCAGTCTACAAGAAGCATATAATAATCCCAATTCCAAAACACGCAGGTGCTGATAAGTGTGAATGCTATCGAACTATCAGCTTCATAAGTCATTGGTGCAAAACACTGACACGAATTGTTTAGAGAAGAATGTTAAAACTGGTAGAAGCCGATTGGGAAGATCAGTTTGGGTTCCGGAGACATGTAGGAACACGCGAAGTAATATTGACCCTATCTATCCTAAAGGATGGATTGAGAAATGCAAATCTACGTTTATAGCTAGCATTTTAGTGCATTTAGAGAAAGTTTTTGTCGGTGTTGATCAGATTACACTCTTTGATATTTTATATATTGGGGACGAAAGGTTTTTTACAGCTTGTTCGGAAACCAGATTTCAGTTATAACAGTCGAAGGACATGAAAGGGAAGCCGTACTTGAAAAGCGAGTGAGGCAAGCTTGTAGTCTATCCCCGACTGACCAAGCTGTGAAGTAAATCAAGGAAAGATTTGGAAAGGAAATTAATTAATGTTTAGGGACAGTAAATAAAAACTTAATGTGCAGTCAAATGACTTGGAAGAGAAGATGAGCGAAATGGATAGCGTCTTGAAAAGAGATTATAAAATGAACACCAACAAAAGTAAAACGTTTGTAATGGAACGTAGTCGAATTAAATCAGGCGATGCTGAGGGTATTAGATTAGGAAATGAGACACTACAAGGAGAAGATGGGTTTTGTTATTTGGGGAGAAAAATTAATGATGGCCGAAGTTGAGAGGATGTAAAATGCAGACTGGCAACTGGAAGAAAGTACATTAGTAAAAAAGAAATTTGATAACGTCTAATATAAAATTAAATGTTTATGAAAGTATTTAAGTGGATTGTAGGCATGTACGGGTGTGAATCGTGGCCGATAAGTATTTTAAACAAGAAGAGAATAGATGCTTTTGACATCTGGTGCTGCAATGGAATTATGTAGATCGGATGGGTAGATCGAATAACTAATGAGGAGGCACTGAATCGAATTGGAGAAAAAAGAAATTTATGGCATAACTTGACCAAGAGATGGGGTCGGGTGATAGAACACATCCTGAGGCATCAAGGAATTGTTAATTTGGTGATAGAGGAAGTGTGGGAGGGAAAAAAATTGGAGAAGAAGTCTTAGGTATGAATAAAATGAGCAGGTTGAAATTGATGTAGGTTGCAGTAGTTATTCAGAGATAAGGCGACTAGCGTGGGGAGCTGCATCAAGCCAGTCCTTGGACCGAAGAACATTGTAACAACAGCATCTTAGCAAGAGCTGGTAGTCTGACGTGAAAACAAAAAAATGATTCCAGAATGAGATTTTCACTCTGCAGCGGAGTGTGCGCTGATATGAAACTTCCTGGCAGATTAAAACTGTGTGCCCGACCGAGACTCGAACTCGGGACCGAGTTCGAGTCTCGGTCGGGCACACAGTTTTAATCTGCCAGGAAGTTTCAAAAAAATGATTCATTAACTATCGTTTGTCAGGATCGTCTGTAGACCTTTGGTAGGCAAGAAGCACGTAGCTGCTTGGATTTTCTTCGATTTATTGCGACAAGCTTGTCTATTTTATCACGAAGAGTTACGTAGATTCATGAAATTTCAGTATACTCACGTGTCATCCTCAATGGATACCACTAACTAGTAAAGCTGCACTGAAGATTAAATCTACATAATGCAGCTTAAAATGAGTCGGTCGTCTGCATTTCCGGGAAGCGTAGCCGGCAAGGAATTTGGACAGTTATTGATAGCTGAAAAAAGAGAATTTCTGAGCCGACAAATTAGCACTAGCCGTTCCCATTTTGTTTACATTCTTACCCGTCCTGGAACCTGTTCGCAATAAAAAAAAAACGTCTAGCACTTACGTGTAATACGCAATCCCAGAACAAAATAATTTATAAAGTCAATATATGACCAATTCTTAATTAACTGTGAAGATGCTATCGTATGGAGTTTTTCTTCTGAGCGACGAAGAGAAAATTTCTTAAACCGATAAATATATATACAAATAATCCGAAGCCGTAACAATCCAATGTGTTGAATATTCGAGTGAGATGTATTAAGCGTGGTGCACTGCGTACTCACCCTGTCGGTATACATGCAACAGTATGCAGAAATAAATATTTTCCAAAAGGTCACTCACAGTAACGGGATTTTTCCGGGGCTCATTCCTCGGGTTCTGTTTGAGATAGAAAGGTAGAGCCAAGTGTTTTGGACAGCCCTTGGGTTAGGGATCATTTGTATACCAGACAGAATGATCGATTTACTGTAACTATCGTACAGTGTAGGGTCAAAATTTGAATGTTACACATTTCCTCCAGCCAGGCAAACGGAGCAAATTGGTCCTTTTTTTTGCATTAGACGTTATACGTGGTCTATGGCGCGCCTTAAGGGCTTACGGAGGCAACATTTAGATCACGGCCGGTTCCTGAGAAAAGTGAAAAACCATTTTACACCATTTTTTCGCCGTCATCAGCCGATATCTAAATAACTAACCACAACAAATTGTTCAAATTTTAACGATATATTCTCTAGGAATTTAAAGTGCCTCTTCCTATTTTCAAATATCTCTGTACGTTATAGAGAGACACCCGGAAACCAAGTCACAGTAGTTGCTCCAGTAGGAGCATTTTTCCGCTGGTACAGTAATGAAAGCAATAGGAATTTCAGAATACTATCTCTGCTTGACAGTATGTATCCTGCTGTTGAGCAAATGGCTGAAATTTTTATAGTATATTCTTAACATTTCGATTTCAAACAACACTGAAATTTTGTTGGTATCTTTATCCATTTACGAGAGACAAATGTTCAAAGTTTCCCCACTTGTACACGTGAAATACGCATGTAAATTGTGATGTGAGGCGAAAACATAGTTTATAAAGTGACGTTTGCACAAAGAGATATGCTGGAAAGTGTCTTCGGTATCGTCAAACGGATTCTGGTAACCCCATGCTGTCGTACTGAAACACATGCAAAATTTTTGTGCACGTAAAATCCGGTATGAGGTGTAAAATTAATTTTGTGTTATTTAATTAACCAATGGGAGAGGAATAAAGAGAAGGAGAAAGTGGATGTGGGTGAAAGCCAGTGACAATGAGAGACAGAGCCTATGACAATGACTACGAGGTAGAGAGAGATAGTGACAGTGAGAAGAGACAACAGCAGTGGGAACGAATGAAAGAGAAACTAACAGTAAGAGAGAGCAAGAGCAAATGGGTATCAGCGACTTTAGCGAAGGACTAGTTGGTTGTTCGCATGACAAAATTTTTGGGAAAATTTTTAAAGGTGTTGAAGAAGTTTTCCACCTTTTTGTGCTCCAGTAGGAGCATTTTTCCGCTGGTACGGTAATGAAAGCAAGAGGAATTTCAGAATACTATCTCTGCTTGACAGTATGTATCCTGTTGTTATTCTGTGGAATTCGTCAGTACCTAAAACCCTATTGATTGCCAATATGTCCATTACTTCTTTGAATTCTTCATTTGTGTGGCCATAATGTCCATTGTTGCTTAACAACTCTTCAGGCTATTTTTATTCTGTCGTTCCAATTACAAATATGCGTGATTTTTTTCACTAGACGCATTTCGCTTTATTGAGGTAATGCATCATCAGTGATGGTGATTTTCGCTTGATTTCTCGCCTACATAGGGAAATGTATAGAGCTGCAGAACAACTAACAGTTAGACCATAATTATCAGTGTCTAATGCAGAAAAACATCAACGATGTGCTAGCAGACGGCATTTTCCGATGTAAGCGAAAAATCAAGCGAAATCCCTATTACCGATGACGCTTCATCTCAATAAAGCGAAAAGCGTCTGGTGAAAAGAATCATGCATTTTTGTAGTTGCAACGACAAAACAAAAATACCCTCAAGAATTACTTGTAAGTGTTGCAGCTTCAGTTTTCCCATGATAATTTGTGCTATATTACAACTGAGTGCTGACGTTTCTGTTTTGCAAATGGCAATTGGTATGATATGATCTTTATTTTCTTTCAGCTGCAAGGTAATCTTCACACATAAGAACGACAGTGTGAGCTGTCTTCTCGAATTCTGCTCGACACTGAACTATCCGTGTATGCCATTCGACGCAAGAACACGTTGTGTTGGTAAGGTTCATCAGCACTTAAGCTTTAGCAAGTTCTCTACGTCTTACAAATTAGTACTTGAGATCATCTAATGTCCTGAAATAATTTTTTTAAATAAATATATTCCTCCTATATTTTATGTTTTTTACAGTAAGGTAGTATAAGAGTGCACAAACTCACGGAAAATTGAATATGCTATGTAAGATCACTATTATTTATTTTTTCTTCTTTTTTAAAGTTAGAGCTTTACTAAAGAATTTGGTCTAACGTCAATAGACAAAAATTTAAGTTATTTGAGGTTTGAAGTTTTCAGACAGTTAAAATTCTTTTGTCCTTTTATTTTTTATTTTGTTACATACTAGTATTTACTTATGTATTGTATTATGTTAGAACCCAATTTCACTCATTAACACATTACTCAGTTTTCTTGCCGAATCATCCCGTAGCACAAATTACTAGCGTCCGTCAGGAACTTGTTTTCCCAGTATTGTTGTGTTCCTAAAATTCCTCAGTTACCGTATCTACACCCAAATCAAGAGAAATGACGTATACTGAGGGCTTGGAACAGAACAAAATAATTACAAAAACAACCATTGCAACATCAGTTGCTGCGTCATCTTTTGTATTGTCAAGCAGCTAGGAAGCCAGAAGTTCAAATGGTTCAAATGGCTCTGAGCACTATGGGACTTAACATCTCTGGTCATCAGTCCCCTATAACTTAGAACTACTTAAGCCAAACTAACCTAAGGACATCACACACATCCATGCCCGAGGCAGGATTCGAACCTACGACCGTAGCAGTCGCGCGGTTCCGGACTGAGCGCCTAGAACCGCTAGACCACTGCGGCCGGCAAGCCAGAAGTATTTCATGAAGGTAGATACAACTTTAATTACTAAAAAATGTACTTCAGAGGCAAAATAAATGCCACTATGCAGCGCTTTGGTATAAGCTGTTGAGGCAAATCCGCATACCTGAAACCAACTCTACAGTTCACTATACTGCATCGGTCAAACAAAAGTGTCTAGAGTTGCGCTCTAAGAACACTACGGTTCGGTAGTTTTGGTACACTGCATAAATGACGTAGTAAATGGGAGGATTACAAGTAGTATTTGTAGAATTGGTAGGGAAACAAACCTAAATGAATGTGTAAGAGAGAAAATAGGAGCAGACGACTTCTCTTTGTTTTTTGTTTGTTTGGTTGTTTGTTTTGTACAGAACCGCACATCATTCAGTGCTAGTCCATTGTGTATTATGTATCCTTACAGAATATAAATTGCATTTTATCAGTAATAAATATTAGGCGATAGAGTAAGTTCTACGGTTTTATGTAACTAAAGCAATTAATTTTTATGCAGGTACAGTGCACATGCACAAATACAAAAAGTATAATTATTGTTGTTAATTTGCAGAACGTTCGCCGGCCGCGGTGGCCGAGCGGTTCTAGGCACTGCAGTCCGGAACAGCGCGACTGCTACGGTCGCAGGTTCGAATCCTGCCTCGGGCATGGATGTGTGTGATGTCCTTAGATTAGTTAGGTTTAAGTAGTTCGAAGTTCTAGGGGACTGATGACCTCAGATGTTAAGTCCCATAGTGCTCAGAGCCATTTGAACCATTTTTGTGCAGAACGTTCTTCATCATCATTAAAGGCAAGAGTTTCATGTTATTACTGATAAATGTGAAAGTAGTTTATGAGTAACAAAAACGTGTTTAATAGAAGTTCGACGAAGTATTGAATCGATGTTTGATATAATTTTGTTTTGTGCTTTTCTTTTAGCTTTTCCTTTTTGTTGAGAACGTTGGGTTTGCTAATGCTAAGTGATAAACCTGTATTGTTTTCTTTACTTTTGCTACAACATCCTTCTGTTTCACGTTACAGATCAACAAGTTTCGAATAAAACCTGAATGAAACATTGACAATTCCTGTTTTGCTATAAATCCTATTTATTATTCAGCAGGGTATCTGCGTAGAACAAAAATGTTCCGTAGATTATGTGGCCCTTTATATATCCTCACTCAGTTTCTAGGCCGTTCACTGCTTCCGGTTTTTAGAGAAATCTAGTAAGATGCTGATTGTATGCGTAAAGAAAGCGATCGTTATGAGGTAAAGCCCGAAAGTAGGCAACACAGCTAACGTACAGGTAACACACGTACGACCTTAAATGACCAAAGCTACTCCTAAAAGTACCGTAGTCTGCAATCACTTATGGTAGTTCACGGTTGCTTGTGGTCGTTTTACAACTCTCGTAATATCTGTTCAATATCATACACAGAGAGGCTAAAACGAGCTAACAGCAGCCTAGTTTAGGAGCCTGCAGAACAATGAACAATAGACGCCATCTTGTTTACTGTTACGTGGACACCGCATAACCGTACAATGAATGAAATGAATGTTCTGTGACCTGCGAGGGTCTGCTAGCAGGACTGATGCAATGAGGTACTCTTATTAACGTCGTACCACCCCAGATGCAACAGACTGCCCGACTCAGTTGTATAGCTGACTGCCGAGGGAGCCACTAAGTTATCAAGCCGAGGTAGGCAGGAATCGAGCCCGAAATGCTCGGGAAGCCAACTAGTCAGCCTAGCAGAATTCGCAGCGCTGTCTGCTCGTTGCCGAGTTTTTCGTGCTGACTGCGGACTCAGCAGATTTGTAGGGCTGCGTGGCACACGAGCACTGCTGCCTGTTCCAATGGCCGCTTAATCCGGCGCGTTTCCAACTCGGCTGTCTTCTGTTCATATCGAAAGCCTTTCTCGTCGCTGAAATACGGAGTCAGTTACAACCACCGTAACGACCGCTGGTTATAATGCAGTTATTTCACTTCCTTGCTTTAGAGCTGTAAAACTACCGTAGCTACCGTAAACTGTCACAAATAAGTGTACGGTAGTTTTCCTAGTAGCCTTGGTTATTTAAGATCGTAACCGTGTTACGTGAACGTTAGGTGTGTTGCATACCTCTCACCTCAGTCTATATCACTAGACGACTAACCCGGTGCACCGTCACCCGGTCCCAGTTGCAGGTCTTCCAGGGGTAACAAAATTTTGATTTTCACACAATTATTAACGGAATTTAAAAATTTAAAATGCTGTCATAACCCACTCATTGAGAGATATAATCATATGTTAAAGATTTAATGCTATGAGACAAGTGTTATAGTTAGAATTGTGTGTATGTCTTCAGGCAGAGGAGCTCACGACGCGCAAATTACCCTGATCATACTCATCCTGTATTTGAGAATGACAGCACTTATGCGACGTCCAACCAAATTTTCACATAATTTCAAACTTTTACAAAAAAATTTCTCAGTGAACCCCTCCCCCGCAAACCTCGCAAAATGATGAAAGGGAAAAGGTTCAAGTTTTATGGGTTAATTGTCTTTTGCAAACTGTAATGAAAGTCTTAATAAGACCAGACGCATTTCATTTTATTCCAAAGCATCTTCAGTGGTGTCCGCAGCTCGTGGTCGTGCGTAGCGTTATCGCTTCCCGAGCCCGGGTTCCCGGGTTCGATTCCCGGTGGGGTCAGGGATTTTCTCTGCCTCGTGATGACAGGGTGTTGTGTGATGTCCTTAGGTTAGTTACGTTTAAGTAGTTCTAAGTTCTAGGGGACTGATGACCATAGATGTTAAGTCCCATAGTGCTCAGAGCCATTTGAACCAGTTTTGAATCATCTTCAGTGGTCACTGTAACAATATGGTTTTTTTCTCTTACAATTTTGGTTACTGAGATCATGAACATTGTTACAGTGTATATCTGCTGCTGCGGAAAAAGAAGTCGAAAAACAAAGAAGACAACCTATAAAACGTTCATCTACGTTTTCGCTGTTCATGCAGTAAAACGTCTGCATGACATTTTATTACTAACTTTGTTTACAACACTTTGCAGACGGTGTCCCACTAAATCTACCTGCAAAATTATATCATTGTAAGATATATTTCCGGAGATACGACGACATAAATATTGGGGTGCGTGAAAAACTAGCTTTTGTGTAAAACAGAGCGCAAATTACACAAACTATATTCATCCACTGTTTGATAATGAGAGCACTTAGCGACCTCTAACAAACTTTAAACATAATTTTTAACTTTTTCTCGCATGAAGCAACGTCAAATATTAAACCCATTAACTCATTTGTAAAGTAATCGGACGTTCGAAGCTTTATTAAACGTGAGAGTTCACTTGTTAAAAGAATCGAGGTTTGCTGTTACATTCAAAATGAGCAACTGAAGCTAGCTAATAACCAATTTCTACAGGTTGTCCTTGGATTGTTCGCACAAATTAAACACTTCATGAAGCCCCAACAGCCAGAACTCTGAAAAAGTATATCCTCACTGCACTAGAAAAACACGTGCACTAAGTAACATCCTAGCATCTACTATAGAAGATAAGGAACAGAAACAAAAATTAACACACTAGATAAACACTTAACATAGCCTAATAACAGATGTCTTTTAACTTTTACTAAAATATGCTATATTTGTAATTGCGTAAATTTATTTTGGAAATAATCTGTTGAGAAAGTTAATAAAATCTCAACTCTCTTAGTGAGCAGATCTGTTGCCATGTCCCCTATTTTTCTAATATTAACATATTGCACCTCTCACATTTTCTTCGCTTGATTTAGATTTTGATTAATAGGATTAATAGGATGTGAATGATATCGTGGCTTAGTGGGTGGTCTTCGTATTGTAAATATCAAATGTAAAATACATACCGGAGGCTGAAACTCACATGAAGAATATTATGAATCGTTTGTGTTCCACAGTGATTATTTAAAATATATGTGATGTGTGATGTTTATACTACAACAGTTTGTGCATCGTCCTGAAAAAGCATAAGAACAAAAGCAAGACAAATCGCTGCTCACTGGAACATATTGGCTGTAGGTTACCAGGGGTCGTATGAATAAAACAGAGAATATACTTTATATTCAAAATTTCGGAGAACATTCTCAGGTCTGCATGGATAAAGCGAGTCTGAGAATATACTTCATGTGAGAATGTTCTCACCGTGAGTAAAAGAGTGGGGAAGTTCCTCAAAATAAAGAACATTTTCCGATTTCGTATGAATAAACCTATGGGAGCCTCTCACAAGCGGAGAACATTCTCTATTTTTCGAAGTGAGCTCTGTAGCATACTTCGAGCTGTCAGGTCTGCTACCGCCGCCTGACAACCTTGATAAATTGTGTGCTCCGATTTCTGTTGTGTGTGAAACATATGTATTGTTAGGTTTTTGTTGCTCGAGACAAAAGTAACATGGTCTTTGTGTTAAAGACTGTAAAAATACGGTTATGGCTGCTGCCATTCCGCGGTCGGATAACGTTAGGATATGTGACGGAAATCAACGTAATATCACAAAAAGATTGCAAAACAATGGCAAATTATACGAGAATCGTTCAGGTAGACTCATACCGCCTAAAATGTTCCGTAATGTAGACTGCACGTGTCGTAAAGTGTGTTTTCATTTACAGCGTTTCAACAATACATTTATGCAGTGTACTGCAAGTTTACATTTACAAGTTACTGCCGTGCCGTAATTTACTCAACAGGTACAATAACTATGAATTTACAGTGAGCTGCAAACTTCAAATTTGTTCTCCTGAAAAAGTCGACTTTTCGAAATACACCACTTTGCAGCCAATCCGCCCACATGTGAGTCTTTACAACCGATTCACCTTACATTTAATCAAATGCAGGCCCATTAACATGTTTCGATATCGAGACAACATGTAAAGTGGCGCCAAATATTTAAATATCCTTATGCAATGCAGGAGTGGATGCAATGCCGCTGACGAAAACAGTAATTAATTGGAGATGAGGATGTTGTGGCATAGAAATCAAATATTTTTAGAAAGTATTTGTGGCGGGTTGCGTTCTTTACCAAAAATTCTTAACATTCACGGAATTCACGACTACCAGCGTGCATAAAATAACATATAAATTTAATTACTTGTACAATCAGTTTACACTAAATCAGTTCTGAAAAGCTGGAAGAAGACATAAAAAGCAGACTAATACAGGCAAAGAAGAGATTCTTGGCCAAAAGAAGTCTGCTACTATCAAAAATCGGCGTTAAATTGAGGAAGAAATTTCTGAGAATAAGTCTGGAGTAGAGGCTTGTGTGGTGGTGAATTATGGACTGCTGTTACAACAGAAAAGAAAAGAGGCGAAGCGTTTGATATGTGTGCTGTAGAAGAGTTAGGTGGATTGATGAGATATGGAATGAGTAATTATACAAAGAACCGATGAAGAAAGGGAAACACGGAAAACACTGGGATAAAATAATAGGACATGTGTTTAGAACTCAGGGAACAATTTTCATGTTATCATGGGGAGCCCTAGAAGGTAAAAACTGTAGGGGAAGACAGAAGTTGAAATACATCCAACAAATAATTGAGGATGTAGGGTGTTGTAAGTGCTACCCTGGGACGAAGATGTTGGTACGGTCGTATCAAACTTGTCGGTAGACTATTGTCTCAAAAAAGGAATCTGATAATGAATCTTCTCCTAACATGTTTAAGGCTTCTGTAACCACGGGATTTTTAGCTCTGAATTCCGGTGGACCGCAGTTCCCTTCTCTGCATCAACACACCAGAGCACAGCGTTTCGTTTATAAGTTGTAACGAGCTTCTCGTAATAACTAGAAGCGTCGTATTATGATTTACTGTCTGCATTTTAGTTTAAATTTTGAAATTTATGTAGCCACAGTTCCGCGTTTTAATAAATAGGTAGCTTATATTTCTGATGTTTCTATCGCGATACGCGTTTGTTTTCGTGTGAGCATCCAATTACACTAGTAGAATACTTTAGTTGGGTGGCAGCTCCCGCCTCTGCAGTAGCAGTAAGTATGTACCCACAATTCTTTGCTTCAATAACTGTCTATAGTTCTGCAGTCTTTATTATGCCTAGAGACTGTGATAGCTGCGTTCAGATGTGAACTGAGTTACTAAACATTCGTTCACAGCTCCACGCAGTACTGGCTTCGGTCGCGCAGTTTGACGCCGTTGCCTCATTGTGGGGGTGGGGGTACGCCCAGCACGTCCCATGTACCCCCGATTAACCAGCTAGTGTGACGGCGCCGGCCACTGCCCGCATTTATGGTAACCTACCACCTGTGGTCGAGTGGGAGGACTTCTCGAGGTGTGGCAGGTAGCGAAAGACTTTCCAGGTGACCCATCGACGACAGGTCTTCCCATTTCGTCTGACATTCGGATTTTGGACGCTGTCTGTAGCTGATGAGATCCTGAGCCAGATGCAGCCGCTTGCCCTCTCCAGGAGGAAGCTTCTCGGACTGCAAGGCCTGAGCAGTCACAGAGAGTAAGATTACTGGTAGTCGGGAGCTCCAATATTAGGCACGAAATGGGGCCCCGCAGGGGTATGGCTGCCAAGGAGGGGAAGAGATTCGGCGTGCCTTCTGAGTACATACCGGGAGGAGTAATATCGAATGTGGAACTGCTGCTGCTGGTTGCCATGAGGAGCACAGAGTGCAGCCAACTGCAGGTTGTGGCTCATGTCTGTACTAACGATGTCTGCCTCTTTGGATCGGAAGAGATCTCTGTGCCTTTCAGCGGCTAATTGAATTGGTAAAGAACGCCAGTCTTGTTTGCTAGATGAACGCAGAACTCAGGACCGGTTGCGGGTCTTTGTTATGGCGCCAAGTGGACGATCTGGATCAACATCTCAGACATTTTTCCAACCGTGTCTTGCTCCAGAGAGTGGTGGGGTTTTGGATTCCGCTTAATAAGTCCGGTGTCCACTACATACAAGAAGCGGTTACATGGTAGGAGGGGCTGTGTGGAATGGGCTGGGAAATTTGTTTTTAATTTAAGGGTCCTCGGGAAAGTACAGGAACGAGTTCAGTCTCAAAGGGCGAAGGGCAAACACAGGACGATGATAGACATAGCAACCATCAGTATTGTAGTTATAAATCGTCGTTGCTGTGTTGGGAAAGAACCAGAGCATGCAAGCGCTAAAAGAAAGCACTGAAGCTCATATAATTTTCGATATCTAAAGTTAGCTAAAGCCGGAGATAACTTCAGCCGAACTTAAAGGTGTTCTGAAAGAACAGGTTAAATACAGCTGATGGAGGCGTGTTTAACGCTGTTAGAAGTACTGTATCTTGTAGAAAAATTGAAGTAGATTGATGCTGTGAGTACAGGTTGTACTTGACAACCGGAATAAATTAATAATTGGTTTCTTTCAACGACCCCCAAGGCAGAAGGTTCAATTGCTGAATAGTTCAAAGAAAACTTGAATATAATATCAAACGGACACCCCTCTCATACAGTAATAGTTGGTGGTGACTTTAGTCTACCCTCACCCTCAATATGTTGGCGAAAATGTGTGCTCAAAACTAGTGGTGGATACAAAGCATGGTCAGAAACTGTACTAAATACTTTATCCAAAAATTATTTTGAGCATTTCTTTCAGAAACCCACTCAAAGTGTAAATAATTGCGAAAACATACTTGACCTCTTAATAACTAATAATATGGAGCGAATAGGTAGCGTCATGACGGCTACAGGGATTTGTGATCACAAGGTAGCTGTAGCGAAACTGACCACTGCAACATCCAATTCCACCAAAAATAAATGCGAGATATATCGATTTAAAAAAGCAGATAAAATTAGCTTGACGCCTTCCTAAGAGAGAGTCTTCACACCTTCCAAACTAACAATGTAAGTGTGGACCAGACGTAATTTAAATTCATAGAAATAGTATCGGCGGCAATTGAGACCTTTATTCCGAATAAATTAATAAAAGATGGTACCGATCGTCCATGATGCACAAAAAGGGCAGAATGTTTTTGCAGAAGCAACGAAAAAAGGATGCCAAATTTAAATGACACAAAATCTCCAAGACTGGTGAAACTTAGTTCGAACTTCAATGCGAGAGTGTTTTAATAGCGTCCACTACCAAACTCTGTCTCGAAATCTGACAGAAAATCCAAAGAGATTCTGGTTTTATATAAAGTACACCATCAGCAAGACACAACCAATACCATCACTTCATGATACCATTGGTAATGCTACCGATGATTCTGGAAGTTCAGCTACAAACATAAGTGGCTTAGGTTTAGCTATTCTCAGTGTAGCGAAGCACCTTAAACCACTTAATAAGGGCAACTCTTCCGGTCCAGTCTGTATACTAATTAGGTTCCTTTTAGAGTCCAACAGTTCCATACTTAACAATCATATACATCCGCTCATTCGACGAAAGATTCGTACCTAAAGACTGGGAAGTTTCACAAGTCATATCAATACTCATGACACGAAATAGGAGTAATAGGATGAATTACAGATCCATATCACTGATGGCGATTTGCATTAGGATTTTGGAACATATACTGTGATCAAAACCAACTGAAAATTATTATATCAGATTTCTGTGTGGTGCGAAAAGTGGCAACTGACTCTGAATAGGGAAAAATGTGAAGTCATCCACATGAATACTAAAAGAAATCTGTTGACTTTCGTTTACATGGTAAGTCACGCATATTTAAAGGCTCTCAGTTCAACTGCATACCTACGTATTAGAATTACGAACAGCGTAGAATGAGATTTTTACTCTGCGGCGGAGTGTGCGCTGATATGAAACTTCCGGGCAGATTAAAACTGTGTGCCGGACCGAGACTCGAATAATGTATATTCAAACCACCACTTAGAGAACTGTGTGGGGAAGGCAAACCGAAGACTGCGTGTTATTGGCAGAATGCTTTGAAGATGCAATGGGTCTACTAAAGACACTGCCTACTCTATGCTTGTCTGTCCTTTGCTAGGTTATTGCTGTGCGTTATGGGATTCTTACCAAACAAGATTGACGGAGGACATCAAAAAAGTCCCATGAAGGACAAATTGTTTTGATCTATCGCGAAATAGGGGATAGAGTGTCACGGATATGCTAAGTGAATTCGGGTGCTAATCATTAAAAGGAAGACGTTTCTCACTGCGGGGAAGTCCTTCCCGAAATTTGATTCACTAACTTTCTCCTCTAAACGAGAAAGTATTTTTGCCGCGAACATACACAGGGGGAAATGATTGTCGTAATAAAATGAGAGAAATCAGAGCCCGTACGGAAAGACTTAATTGTTACTTTTCCACCATGCGCTTAGAGAATAGAGCGGTAGAGAAATAGTCTGAAAGTGGTTCGAAAAACACTCTACCACGCACTTATGAGAGAACTGCAGAGCAGTTATGTAGTAAGCCAGGTAAAACTCTACGTATATGAGCCCAGGCTACACGTCCATTTCAAGTTTGTTACTACGGAGCAT
Organism: Schistocerca piceifrons; assembly: GCF_021461385.2. Taxonomy (NCBI): domain Eukaryota; kingdom Metazoa; phylum Arthropoda; class Insecta; order Orthoptera; family Acrididae; genus Schistocerca; species Schistocerca piceifrons. Next base: position 268,377,333 of record NC_060141.1, read on the forward strand.
GGTCATGTTTTTTAACTGGTTACGCGCAAAACTCGTGAATACCCCTTTATTTATAGTGCTCTCCCATTGCCTTCCATATAAACATTATTCAACTGAACTCGTTCTCACGTAGCACATTTCTGAAGAACACAGCTTACTGTTGGATACCTTTCAGCGTTCTTACAATATCGTTCTCACTTTTCATTTTGACCTTCCACTAGTTAACCCTCTTTTTCATTTACAGCCCAGGTCAGCATTTACAGTTTTATAGTGATTGTCTTTAAACAACGAAACATTACGCCATTTGCATAACAAATTATGCTGCCAGTCTCCAAGTTGTCTCATTTCAGCAAAACAGTACCCAACTGTTCTAGTTCATGTCTTTCAAGATAACTCACAGCTCAAATAAAGTTTTGAGTCAAAATTCTTATCCCCATTCCTCTTTCGCGTCTTTCTCTCTAGCACGGCCACTTACAGTGTCTTGTTTTTCTTTTCTTAACACTGTAATGTTTCGCCTTTAATACACGTTTTACAGACATTAATATGATTAACCTGGCCGTCGGATTACATTAATTACAATTTTTTCATCATACATTAGGTACTAAGAAAAACTAAACTTTGTCTGAACAAGCCTTGGAGGTCGAGCGGTAGCGACCGGCCGCCGTGTCATCCTCGGCCCATAGGCGTCACTGCATGCGGATATGGAACGGCATGTGGTCAGCACACCGCTCTCCCGGAGCCGCTATTCCTCAGTTAAGTAGTTCTTCAACTGGCCTCAGTGCCGGACGGTCACCCATCCAAACGCTGGCTAAGTCCGACAGCGCTTAACTTGTGATGTGATGAAAATCGGTGTTGCCACTGCAAGCAAGGCCGTTTCCATACATTACACACTATCATAATAAAAACCTACACGCATATGTACGATAAAAATGATAAATTTTAACAGTTTCTTCCAAATTTATACTCCATACTTCACCCAATACAATGAGAAAACAAAAGAATACTATAGATGCACAGACTTCATGTTACTTTAACAAAAATGTGCATAACCTCTGTATTAATTATCCGATCAATCCGTTTTCAGCGTTCTTCAGTAGCACACCATTCCAAAACATTCTTTCTCTGTTCTGTTTCTCATCTACGTTTCACTTCCGTAGAAGGCTACACTTCGGACAAATACCTCCAAAACGACAAATTCAATCTGCATTTCATGTTCTCTTTATATCTGCCAGTGCCAGTTATTTGCACCCCCAATTAAGAAACCTAATCTACTACATTGCGTGTTTCAGATGCTAATCTAATTCCTTCAGTGTCACGTGATTAATTCAATTGAATTGCATTTCTCTCTTTTTTTCATTTGCCAATGTTCATCTTGTACCTTCTTTTCAAGATCACCCATTGCAGTTAACTAATCTTCCAAACCTCAGCTTTATGTATATCTTCGCCACGAAAATGCATTCCTGGTTCAGTAGTTTAACCACATTACTATTTTGTTACTCATTACTAGTATTACTCGTGCTTTACTGATATTTGATAATGTGTTGGTATCCCTATACTCACCTGGCGAGAACAGTATTCTTCCTGCCACTACACGTCACTAATTCCCATTATATCTAGCCTCAACCTATCTATTTCTCCTTTCAAGTTCTCGAACATACCTACTCGATTCCGTAGAAGGCCAGATTCTTTTTTAAAACAATATCCTCTATGTTAACGGAGTAATTGGTACACCCATATTTTCTTAAGTGGTCAGCCAGTCACATTTTCTTGTGCGTTATTTTGGCTCCTCTTTCGTTTTACTTATGTTTTAATCCCAGGTATAGCACCTGTCACCCCTTCTCCGTTGTCGTAAGGTGTGTGAGATATAATGATTGTATGGGTTAACGCGAGTGAGGTGAGAGCGAAGAAATGGATGTCAATTTACAGGTTTCCTCCTGACTGTGTGACAACAATTTTACTCATTTTTCCCCATATTCGTTTCTTTTTATATGTGTAAGGTCGCTGATAACCTCGCCGTTGACCACCTGTAAACTCAAAACACACACACACACACACACACACACACACACACACACACACACACATACTCCTGAGTTGCCCACATTCTCCACCCCCTCTCACCCCCGCCCCGGAGATCTAAATGGGAGACTTATTTTACTCCCCCCTCCCATGAACCATGGACCTTGCCGTTGGTGGGGAGGCTTGCGTGCCTCAACGATACAGATAGCCGTACCGTAGGTGCAACCACAACGGAGGGGTATCTGTTGAGAGGTCAGACAAACGTGTGGTTCCTGAAGAGGGGCAGCAGCCTTTTCAGTAGTTGCAGGGGCAACAGTCTGGATGATTGACTGATCTGGCCTTGTACACTAACCAAAACGGCCTTGCTGTTGTGGTACTGCGAACGGCTGAAAGTAAGGGGAAACTACAGCCGTAATTTTTCACGAGGGCATGCAGCTTTACTGCATGATTAAATGATGATGGCGTCCTCTTGGGTAAAATATTCCGGAGGTAAAATAGTCCTCCATTCGGATCTCCGGGCGGGGACTACTCAAGAGAACGTCGTTATCAGGAGAAAGAAAACTGGCGTTCTACGGATCGGAGCGTGGAATGTCAGATCCCTTAATGGGGCAGGTAAGTTAGAAAATTTAAAAAGGGAAATGGATAGGTTAAAGTTAGATAAAGTGGGAATTAGTGAAGTTCGGTGGCAGGAGGAACAAGGCTTTTGGACAGGTGAATACAGGGTTATAAATACAAAATCAAATAGGGGTAATGCAGGAGTAGCTTTAATAATGAATAGGAAAATAGGACTGCGGGTAAGCTACTACAAACAGCATAGTGAACGCATTATTGTGGCCAAGATAGACACGAAGCCCACGCCTACTACAGTAGTACAAGTTTATATGCCAACTAGCTCTGCAGATGATGAAGAAATTGATGAAATGTATGATGAGATAAAAGAAATTATTCAGGTAGTGAAGGGAGACGAAAATTTAATAGTCATGGGTGACTGGAATTCGAAAGTAGGAAAGGAAGAGAAGGAAACGTAGTAGGTGAATATGGATTGGGGTTAAGAAATGAAAGAGGAAGTCGTCTGGTAGAATTTTGCACAGAGCATAACTGAATCATAGCTAACACTTGGTTCAAGAACCATGAAAGAAGGTTGTATACATGGAAGAACCCTGGAGATACTAGGAGGTTTCAGATAGATTATATAATGGTAAGACAGAGATTTAGGAACCAGGTTTTAAATTGTAAGACATTTCCAGGGGCAGATGTGGACTCTGACCACACTCTATTGGTTATGAACTGTAGATTAAAACTGAAGAAACTGCAAAAAGGTGGGAATTTAAGGAGATGGGACCTGGATAAACTGAAGGAACCAGTGGTTGTACAGAGTTTCAGGGAGAGCATAAGGGCACAATTGACAGGAGTGGGGGAAAGAAGTACAGTAGAAGAAGACTGGGTAGCTTTGAGGGATGAAATAGTGAAGGCAGCAGTGGATCGAGTAGGTACAAAGACGAGGGCTAGTAGAGATCCTTGGGTAACAAAAGAGATACTGAATTTAATTGATGAAAGGAGAAAATACAAAAATGCAGTAAATGAAGCAGGCAAAAAGGAATACAAACGTCTCAAAAATGAGACAGACAGGAAGTGCAAAATGGCTAAGCAGGGATGGTTAGAGGACAAATGTAAGGATGTAGAGGCTTATCTCACTAGGGGTAAGATAGATACTTTCTACAGGAAAATTAAAGAGATCTTTGGAGAAAAGAGAACCACTTGCATGAATATCAAGAGCTCAGATGGAAACCCAGTTCTAAGCAAAGAAGGGAAAGCAGAAAGGTGGAAGGAGTATGTAGAGGGTCTATACAAGGGCGTTGTTCTTGATGACAATATTATGGAAATGGAAGAAGATGTAGATGAAGATGAAATGGGAGATATGATACTGTATGAAGAGTTTGACAGAGCACTGAAAGACCTAAGTCGAAAGAGGGACCCGGGAGTAGACAACATTCCATTAGAACTACTGACAGCCTTGGGAGAGTCAGTCCTGACAAAACTCTACCATCTGGTGAGCAAGATGTATGAGACGGGCGAAATTCCCTCAGACTTCAAGAAGAATATAATAAATCCAATCCCAAAGAAAGCAAGTGTTGACAGATGTGAAAATTACCGAACTATCAGTTTAATAAGTCACAGCTGCAAAATACTAACGCGAATTCGTTACAGACGAATGGAAAAACTGGTAGAAGCCGTCCTCGGGGAAGATCAGTTTGGATTCCGTAGAAATGTTGGAACACGTGAGGCAATACTGACCCTACGACGTATCTTAGAAGAAAGATTAAGGAAAGGCAAACCTACGTTTCTAGCATTTGTAGACTTAGAGAAAGCTTTTGACAATGTTGACTGGAATACTCTCTTTCAAATTCTGAAGATGGCAGGGGTAAAATACAGGGAGCGACAGGCTATTTACAATTTGTACAGAAACCAGATGGCAGTTATAAGAGTCGAGGGACATGAAAGGGAAGCAGTGGTTGGGAAGGGAGTGAGAGAGGGTTGTAGTCTCTCCCCGATGTTAATCAATCTGTATATTGAGCAAGCAATAAAGGAAGCAAAAGAAAAATTCGTAGTAGGTATTAAAAACCATGGAGAAGAAATAAACACTTTGAGGTTCGCCGATGACATTGTAATTCTGTCAGAGACAGCAAAGGACTTGGAAGAGCAGTTGAACGGAATGGACAGTGTCTTGAAAGGAGGGTGTAAGACGAACATCAACAAAATCAAAACGAGGATAATGGAATGTAGTCGAATTAAGTCGGGTGATGCTGAGGGAATTAGATTAGGAAATGAGACACTTAAAGTAGTAAGGGAGATTTGCTATTTAAACGAGGATAATGGAATGTAATCGAATTAAGTCGGGTGATGCTGAGGGAATTAGATTAGGAAATGAGACACTTAAAGTAGTAAGGGAGATTTGCTATTTGGGGAGCAAAATAACTGATGATGGTCGAAGTAGAGAGGATATAAAATGTTGACTGGCAATGCAAGGAAAGCGTTTCTGAAGAAGAGAAATTTGTTAACATAGAGTACTGATTTATGTGTCAGGAAGTCATTTCTGAAAGTATTTGTATGGAGTGTAGCCATGTACGGAAGTGAAACATGGACGATAAATAGTTTAGACAAGAAGAGAATAGAAGCTTTCGAAACGTGGTGCTACAGAAGAATGCTGAAGATTAGATGGGTAGATCACATAACTAATGAGGAGGTATTGAACAGAATTGGGGAGAAGAGGAGTTTGTGGCACAACTTGACTAGAAGAAGGGATCGGTTGGTAGGACATGTTCTGAGGCATCAAGGGATCACCAATTTAGTACTGGAGGGCAGCGTGGAGGGTAAAAATCGTAGAGGAGACCAAGAGATGAATACACTAAACAGATTCAGAAGGATGTAAACTGCAGTAGGTACTGGGAGAGGAAGAAGCTTGCACAGGATAGAGTAGCATGGAGAGCGGCATCAAACCAGTCTCAGGACTGAAGACCACAACAACAACAACAAACATTTTACTCCCAGAGTATTTTAGCCAAGAGAAGCTCATCATCATTAAACCAAAGAGGAGAGCTGCTTTTCCTTGACAATTGCAACAGCTGTGGTTATTCTGCCCAAAAAAACAGCTTGTAGTGATAACTTGTTTTGAATAACGGATTTCAGGAATTGATTATTGTGTCTGAAGGCTTTTCTTCTTGATGGGCTCCGTGAAAAATAATGTGTGAATTAATAAATTAACGAATTTTAATGCCTGATCATAACTCTTTTTCGTAAGATTTTGTAAAATGTAAATTGGCTGTCGACAGTACTTTAATTCTTCTCAAATATTGCGTCACTACGTGAATTACTAAGTTGCTAAACAGTTCCGTTCCTTGTAAAGATAGAAAATTTCGTCAAAACTCCTCCGCTACTAAACCATTTACCTATTTTGTACAATAAATATGTGTGTAAATTTGTGATTTTGTAGATTCATAGATATAGCTGAGATTCACTCTTCTTAATCAAGGCTAAATGATTCGATGCACTATTGATTTAACATGTCTGAAGTTCCAGCATGAAAATTAGCATCTCGTGTTTTCAGTGATTATAACCAAACTGCAACGATACTAGTAGGGAGATGAAGTCTTTAGATGTCTACGTTTCACTGGTATCTCAACGTAAGCAATATAACCGAAGTTATACATCTTGTAAATGCAACATTATGGTTCTCTTTTCTGTTTTCCTCTTGTTAGCATTTTTATTTATACGGTCTGACTAATTTAACGTAAAAAGTCACGTATCCCACTTCACGTTTTACAACATTGCCGTCCCAATTCCTTTCAAGATAACAGCTTCCTAGCATAGCGTATGTTATTCAAGAACGCTTGACTTACAGACGTGATGCATGCGAAACTTCAATGAGCTGTATATGTCGCCATCTGTGGCGTGTAACAGTCCTTGTCGAAAGTCATTTATTTTTGTGTTTATAGATATGTGGATAAAACAGTTACAGGTCTTGTGGAGTGAGGAAATTGTAAGACTTCTTCTCATCGCCATGACGTTTGAAGAACCTTTTATAAGAACGGTAATCCCTCAGAAGCTCCATGTAATCCCACATACTTATTTATCTCTTATCGTCGAAGTCTGCCTGTGATATCATTGCGTTTCTGTGATAGAATGTCGTTGTCATAACCCAAACGCAGCATTAATTACTTCTTACTAATGTTTTTGGTGCTCCCACGTTAAACTCTTACAAAGTTTGTCCAACACCTTTCACTTTGTGGCCCATGTTTCTCTCGTTGGTCGACCCACTGTAGCAGCAAAACAGATTTCCTTTGCAGCTCCTGTTTTGAGAATTAGTTGAGTGATGGAGGAAAGTTGCTGTCAAGAACGTTAAGTTTCAGACTGTTAGCTACAGCAAGAAATAGAGAATGCTATTCAGACAGAATTTGTGAATACGCTGGTAAACTGTTCTGATTCTATGTATATCTGTAGAAATATGTTGTCTATAAGAACATTTATGCTGGGTGGGCCATACGGTTTAAAATTGCTTGTCACTATTCGCCACATACAGTTTACTTGGAAGCTTCGAGCTAAAACTGTTATGCGTCCTAGCGATAGGCAGATACGTGACAGCTATATGTATGGTAATTCTACTTGTAAAATAAATTTATGCTTTGCAGACATTTCTCTGGTATTTGTGTTATTCCAGTTGGCTTCCATTCCATAATATTTTAATTTTTTGGTCTAGTCGTCGTAAATCGTGAACTGGTAAGGAGTCGTCTTACTTTGTCCCCAGGGACAGTTTCGTGACTGGGGTGTCAACTTCTTCACACAGTCCGCATTCCGTATTGTAGTTTTGTTCAGATGACGTAGTTCGTTTATTAGCTCAAAAATGAGTCTCATTACATAGTTGCTTGAGTTATTTACATGATTTACCAATATCGGTGTTAACTGTGAATCAAATAGTATGACTATTAATACCTTGATAGCCGTGCGGCCGGCGGCGGCCACAGCAGGACTTCGCGCCTAGCGCCTCGTGTCCGGCCTGACCTGGTGGTGAAACACCAATCGTTATGCGAGCGCCAGTCAACGTATTAAGTGTTTAATATTTTTTATTCCAGTCTTTGAACACAATATCAATTCTTTAGACGATCACCGGTTTCAGTCCGTAATGACCCTCCTCAGATATTTTTTACACCATGTCCTAAAGTGATAAGGCCATAATGGCATCGTCAAAATATATAATCAGCACAGCATCGTCGCATACATCTAAAATAAGGTGTAGAATAGGCCACATCGACCACACAGTCATTATTACAACTGCAGTGTTTCTGTAGTCTTCTGCGCAGCTCAGTGTCTTCTAACTTACTGTGGACTCGGCTGTGAGCAGTGCTGCGTCGGGAGGCGGGTCAAATGTTGCGCAGTCGGAGTGGGATTTCTTGCTCCATATGTGTGAAAAGTGGAAATGTCTTTTCGACTGCCTTTACCTTTCTTTCTTACTTTCAGTTCTAAGAGATGAGTTTCCATCGCGTCTCCGCTACAGTATCTGCTGGCTTCACACATCTACTCCTTATCTTGTTTTAAGTGAGAGGGACTACTACTCGAAAAGTTTTTCAAGAGCGGGTAAGATACACAGTTATTCGATAATGGTCCATAGGCGAAGGGAATGGAAAATACACGCTGGTATGTGGTCCAGTGAGAAGTATAGTCTGCCATACAGTTAGCTGTGTTTTTCAAAATATAGATACAGCCGTAGGTGTAATGAATATGTTGCGTTACGTAGCGCTAATCCCACGAAGCCCGAATGAGACTTCTTTAAGTACAGCGATCGGAAGACAGTGGTGGGAACATCAGCGAGAATAAAAGTGTGAGTCAGGCTCGGAGGTGTGCTCAGGCAGCCTAAGGGTTAGGACAACTACTCACTCCCGCGATAAACAGGAAATTCCAGTTCGAGTCCCGGGTTTCCACAGATTTTCAATTCCTATGTCATACTCGTGACTTAGATTAGGACATTCTGGCAATTTGCAGAGTGTTCTCTGAAGAACTTTTGAGAGGACACACTTACGGACACGGACTGCATTTTAGTGACGATCTGCAGGTACTCCATAATCCTTATGCCATTAAGTAGCATCTGTGTTTCATTTGATTTGTGGTAAGTTGAGCCGAGCCTTCGATGTCAACCACATTATTTGTCTCCTTTCAGGAATATGACAAACAGCAGAAAAGTATTCACCAATAAATGCTAGAGCTGCGCTAATCACCTTTTCTACCTTTTTAACCCTCTGACTGCCATCGTGATGCATGTGTCCCACGACAGGTTATCAGAGAACCAGCGAGGATTTGCTGCATTTGACTGCATGTATGTGTCCCACTGATAACAAGAAGCCTGTAGGTTGTGCTGTCCTCAAGTTTCGTTGCTAGCCCCCTCTCCATATTGTCGCAGCGAATTAATTTGCGCCTGCAGATAGGCAACCCAATCAGCAGATTTGCAAAGCGGGCTGCAGATGCACCTTCCAGGACACATCGTGTCAGCGAATTGCACGCACGTATTGATGTTTGACACATCACAAACGAAGCCCGTATTGTGCACTTATTGAAAACTTGGAGTGCTGCTTTGTCCACTGATGTATGTCTATTTTCCGTGCTTCTTGCAGTTTTTGCTCAGCCGTCTTCTGAATTCCCCCCCACCAGCTGGAAAATGAAACGACGTGAAATATTCTTTTCATGTTGTTACCTCTGACTACGATATTAATTAAAATAACAATACTTTAACATCTTTGAATAAAATTGGTAGTCGATGGATTAAAGGATTTTCATTTGCCTTGAAAAATTTGTATGTGAACGTAGATACACAATGACTAAATCAGGCGCAACTATGACAGTTTCTGAAAACCGTGTACAGGCTCGTAGCCAGTCTCGCTAATTTAGTGGGAATCTGTCTTACACTTTCACGTTGCAAATTATCTTGAAGGAAGCTACAACAGTCGTTCGGAGCTACTATTGCTGTTGGATGTAACAGTCACAGGAATTCTAAATTGCCCTGACCTGTGACAAAAGCGGTCCGACACTGCTTTCTGCGACTCTCATTCCAGTGGTGGAACTTGGTTCTGCGTTCTCTGCTGAAAGAGAGCTCAACTAACTACTCTGTCCCATGTTTCGGTCAAGGATTGAGCCTGAATAGACTGAATTCTAGGCTGCGTGAATTGCTTCGCACGAGATTGGCTTAACCAGTCTCGTGCTAATTGCAGTCCGGTACTCCCGCAACGCGAATGTTTGCGCTGCTTCCATTTACGCAACGTCTATAGCGGTCTTGATACCCGATAGCGGAAAACCGGTCTGGACGCTACGTGTTTAAAGACAAGTTTGAATGGAGATCACGTTCTTTTACACGTAGCCGTTTCGAAAGGAAGTCCGCCTCCAGCTTCACGGATAATTTGTGAGTTTAGTGAGCGACATGCTACATGATACGAGCTGTATCTATCTCAGGTTGTGCCGGAGTTCCTGTTCCAGTCACATCAATCAAAATTATCTACGGTTTCCCAAATCACCAGCACAGATTATTCTATTATTAATATAATTTTTCTTTCCGCCCCTGGGTCATTTGACCTGTGCTACACCGTTCAGAGTATCGCTGTCGATATTTGCTTACATTAGAGGCAAACAAAATTAATAAAGATTGCTATTATTTTCGTTTTTCGTAAGTGTGCCTTCTACGTAGATACATTTGACACACTGCTACCTCTGTCCAGGTATGATCTAATGAACCGTGGACAGATTCAAATGCTCTCTTGAGGACCCAATATCCAAACCTGTTTGTTATCGAAGTGAAAAAATAATTTGCTGCAGAGTTATTGCCCATCATCCATGACTGAAATGTGACATTGATCTGGAGGCACTCGTATGGAAGCGATGGCGTTCCGAATACAAAATGAACTTGTCTGCTAACATAGAATCATACTGACTAGGCTACTAGCTGCATTAGTAATAAACAAAAATCATACTTTTGCAAAAATTTACATTTTGTCCTTTCTGGACAAAATCCGCAATCGATGATTGTACAACAAACTTTATCGCCTGTTTAGATTACATATGTTTCTGAACTTATGACCGGTTTTTCTTCTACTGAATTGTCTTCAGTTAATCAGCTACAACCGTAATCTATCAATTTTTGAAAGCAATTTGCATGCTATGTCGTAGACGATATTTTTTTACGATATAGTACGCATACTGCTTATAGAGATTCACAGGTTACTGTGGTAGTTCACACACTCAGAAGTAAGGATGGTTAGATCGATCATAACTTTACAATAATATATCCATCTAGGTGGACAGTAAAATTTACAGAAAAATCATAAAAGTTTCCTTCAAATGCAGATGTCCTCTGTTCCTTCTTTCTCTAAGATTTGAAACAAGAATTCTCTTTTCCAACGAATGATTTAAGTATCTCACACGTATCAGAGACTAGAACTTCTATATGTCTACCTGTATCCTGTAACAGCAGTATTGAGACATTACTGTCTACTTTCAACACTAATACAAATTATGTTAATTATGGAGACAATGGCATCAGACCCTTTTTTAAAAAGTCGTTCTAAACTAACAAGAAACGATAATATGTGCGTGCTAACAAAGAAAAGGGTTTTGAATTGATATGTTGCACCGTCAAGATATGACTAATTTTCTAAGTAGCACTCCAAGAGATCAAAGCGAAGAAAAAATTGTACAGTTTGCTACTTACGCGAGTAAGTTATCTTTTTAAATATCCTCCTATCTCACTGTTTCCCCCAAAACTCCATTTTTGAATATACATTTTCCTTATCAATGCATTCCACATCGTTCCCTCGAATATTTTCGAGTGCAATTTTAGGTGAGGGATGATATTAGCACATTCATTTCTGAACTGATTCTAGTACAGGTCACAGTTCACTGCCTAAATAAAATATTCTTGGAATCATCGCCTTCTCCTGTTCCTGCTACGTAGTGGTTCAGTTTTATACCTGTTAAATCGATCTCCAGTTTGGTCTACAATTTTTTCTTTTCGCTCAAGAATTATGACGGAAAATTCATCCAGTTAACTTCAACGTTTGTTTCTGGAGATATAATTTTTTCTTCAAAACTCCAAGGTTATCAGCTGCTGTCAAATGCTCAGTGACTCATCTAGTGACGCCTTAAACCGATATCATAAACTTTATTCCTATGGTTTGGTTTCTACATATTTCTATTTCTTTTACTACTGATGAGCCATTGCATGCAAAGATCTAACAGCAACATAATTATAAAATTTTATTAGTCTGTCTTCTATAGCTCTTCGTCTCAAAGTACTCCAATAGTGCTGCTGATATAGCTGGAAATTAACATTTTATGACGGAGTTTCACTTACTGTTTGACTGACGTATCCACAGATCTGATATGATTAATCTGTCCGATGTTAATTGTTGCAAGGTCCGTCGTACTTGGTCCATCGGACTTGGTACTGGCGAGAGACATTTGAAGATATTTTTGGTTGCTGAGTTTAAGATTGATTTTTAATTTTTGTATTATGGTTTCAGAATTTTAGTTTTCTCTGCTATCCTCTGATAGCATAGTCTAAAGTCAAAGAAGAGAAATTAGTTTACGAAGTGCATACAGCCTTGTATACTGAAATTCATTGGAAACGGAGGAAAGTGTTTTCCACAGTTTTTTTTATAACTTTGACAAATGCTTTTGTCTATAAACTATAAATGTGTAAACAAAATGTATATCAATACTAAGTAGGAACCGCTTTCTTGATGTTCTGTAAAAGATTTATTTCTTCAACTGACGATGGTCTAAGAAGCAATATGCCGCTTGGTTATCAAACAAATATTATTTTTCAGAACATCAGTAAAGTGTTTCCTATTTAACATTGTTGTAATGTTGTGTCAAGCACCGATTGAAAATTCGATTACTAGTGAAATATGTATCGTTGTTGAACCCAATATCTCTTCCGTGTATGTTTAACATGAAGACCTGATAGGTCCAGGATCGTCGCAACTTGTCATTTATTCTTCTTCTGTTTTTACTACCTGTATGCTACCGTAGACTAACATAAGAGTAAGTGTATGCTACGGCAGTTTCCGTAGTAGCCTTGGTCAGTTAAGAGCGTAATCGCGTTACCTGTACGTTAGGTGAGTTGCAGACATATCGGACGTTACCTCACTTCGATCACTTCTGTTTGCGTTTGCGATCAGTGTCTTACTAGATTTCCCTAGAATTAGTAAGCGGTGAACCGTTCCGTAACTGAGTGAGTATATATAAACGCCACAACGGAACATTTTTGCTTTGCGTTGTTATCCTCGAGTCTGTTACTTAAAAATGAACGGTATTCATGGAAAAATTTTAATTGCCAATGTTTAATTCAGGGTTTATTAGGAAATTGTTGATTTGTAACTTGAAACAGAGGGATGTTGCAGTAAAAATAAAAAACAATACAGATTTATCATATAGCTTTAGAAAATGCAATTTTCTGAAAAATAGTATAATTAAAAAAATATGTAAAACATCGCTCCAATACTTCGTCGAGCTTACATAAAACATGTTTCTAATATTCGTCCACAACTTCCGCATAAAATAACAGCAATAATTATATATAATTTTTATGTTTGTGGTTGTAAACTGCCCTTGCATCAAAAATAATTGCTCTGGTTACATAAAAACTCAGAAGTTGCCCACTCAACTAATTTTTAACTACTTATAAAATGTAGTTTATATTTTGTAAGGGTATAAAATACATAATGGATCAACACTGCAATTCTAATTATGCGCAAAAGAAACAAAGAAGAAAGAGAAGTTGTAAGATCCCAATTTCTCTCTTATACATTCATTTATGGTTTTTTTTTTTTTGCCCTACCAACGCTACGAATACTGCTGGTAATCCTACCATCTACTATGTCATGTATGTAGTGTACCAAAAGCACCGGACTGTAGTTTTGATAGAGCGCAACTCTTTATTTTTATGTATGAGGCGCTATGGACTGCGGTTATTTCAATTGTTTCTCCTTTTTTTTCTTCCGCATTTCTCTAATCATTTCTCGAAGTATCTCTCTTCTGTGTCCTGTCCAAGTAACTGCAGTCTTATTCCTGGGTTTTTCATGGAAACTTCTGGAGTCCTGTAATTTATTTCTGAGACGCAGTCGTTCCTCAATATTTTGTGGAGTTTTTCTCTGTTCTTTTTCTATTTTTCATTTAATCGCTTTTAGCGTGTGGTGTAGAGTATATAACATTTCTAGTAGTCTTAAGTCTATGTAAATTATCGTGTTTCTTTAAAATATCTACTCTCTCGGTATACTACTTTGCAGCCAACGTAGCTTCCTAATGCATAGATATGCATATTTTATCACATCGAGGTGCGTCTAAAGAGTTTACATTTCAAATTATACTTGCCTTTTTTCTTATCTTATTCCTGTCGTATGCGTACAACTCTCAAACTCCGGGCAGTTAAGTTTGATACTGGAGTCTCCGAGAACTTAAGAGTTGCTTTTCAGTCATGTATCTCATTTTTATAACTTCAGTTACTGGACCTTTTAAATTTCCACACTTCTTCCTGAGATACTTTATTATATTACATACGAATATAGTGTACACAAGATACGATTTAGATAGTTTGTGAGCACAACTTAAGTCCAAACAGCTCTGGATAGTTTCTCGGCTGTGGAACTACTCATTATCTTTCACCTGAGGCGAGGTTGTGACTGACGAAACACGTGTAGCAGTGAGTAAGGGAAGTAACGTGAGGCGAAGCCAGGCCAGGTGCGGTAGGGTGCGACGGCCGCCCTTGGTCGAGTGGGGCGGCGCCCCCTCACTGGTTCAAGGCTGGAGTCTGGAGCTGGAGGCTGGAGCAGGCGGTGAAAGGGCTCAGGCTGACGCAACGCCGGCCAGAAGGAAACCAGGCCGGCCGGCTGGCGGCTAGGCAGTACCACAGGCAGCGACTAGCGACCAGTTACCTGCGCCCGTGGGCGGAACAGCTACACGGCGCGCCAGCCACCAGTGGGGCAATGCCTTGGGCAGGAGCGCTCGAGCCGAGTCATAAACAGGTTTGGAGGTGCCGACTGATTACCACAGAGGACCGTGTTACGCTATTCATGCTATACTGTGTTGTCTACATCTACACCTCTACTCTCCAAATCACTGTGAAACGCACAGCAGACGGTACTAACGTATTACCGTTTCTCCCCGTTCCATTCATGTATGGACCGTTGGAAGTACGGTAGCTTAAATGCTTCTTTGCTTCTCGTCTTCGCGGTCCCTACGGAGCGTTACATAGGAGACTGTATATTCCTAGATCATGCATTTAATTTTTTACATTATAGATTAAAAATCCTTGAAGTCAAGGTTGCAAACAAACATCATTGTGATTACTACTTTCAGCTACACATATCATTAAAGCTTAGTAACTGACACATTTGTGTCATTTTCTAGCAAAGATCACTGTCAGTGCATTATTAGAACGCGATATATGAAGGAAGTTTTGCAGTGAACACATGGTGTGTCGCGGGGCGATCACTCTGTTTTTAAAATAACTGAAAAGCCGCGATCGCTTCAATCGTTTATTAGATGACCGGTTTCAGCACTCTGAATGTGCCACCATCAGATCTGTGAAGGTATAACATAACAGGTTTGAGGGAAGGCTTACATGAGTTAGCTATATACATTACAATTACTACAGAACCACATACCTGAAACGTGGATTGACATTTATAAAACCATATGGACATCATGGCATATGAGGCAGACCATCTGATAAAATCATTGTCACAACCAATAAAAAATAATAAAAAACTGCTCTCATGGTCGTTCTTTCCATAAAATATAAAACTGAAGTCACCAGATAAAACTATCACTGCTCGCCTAACACCGGTTGGCATCATCACTGCCCTATTCCGCGCCGGCTTACCTGCTGTGATTCTGGCGGTTCACAACCGGCCACCAGATAGCGCTGTCCAAGCAGCGCATACACAGTCCCACTGTATAACCACTCATTACTACTAAAACACAACTTTACTATAGCTGCTTGTCACATACCCATGCAAAGCCCACATACGCGCATACATTTCCTGTACATCCTGAATCACTATAAAGTACGTCAATTACAAAGTAAAAGCATCTGAGGCACAGACATTATCCATTAGCGCCTTACAAAACTACGCATTATAATTTACCTTTATTCATATAAGAACGTCAGGAATATGCACACAGAAAGATGTTCATAACACGACTTAGCTACAACGTGACGAACGATAAAAACCTGTATGCTGGGCTTTACCTGTCCAGGCACTATGGTCTTAGATATTGTAAGCGCTAAAAAAGAACATATTCACTTGCTATAAAGTCTCTCACCATCTATACATTCGTTATGAACAAGGTACGAATCAACTACGAAAACCTGCATAGGCACATGCAATTAGGGAATGCCAGGTCAGAAGCAAACCGAAGGGCACAAGAACAGGGGGGAAATGACATGCGGACCAAGATGCACCATCTTTATCAGATGGTCTGCCTCATATGCCATGATGTCCATATGGTTTTATAAATGTTAATACACGTTTCAGGTATGTGGTTCTGTAATAATTGTAATGCATATAGTTAACTCATGTAAGCCCTCCCTCAAACCTGTTATGTTATACCTTCACAGATCTGATGATGGCACCTTCAGAGTGCTGAAACCGGTCATCTAATAAACGATTGAAGCGATCGTGGCTTTTCAATTATTTTATGAAGGAAGTATTGTAGTTAACTACCAATACAGCGAACGAATAATACAAGTATAAAATTTGTAATATACGTCATGTAATACTTGTTCGCTGATTTGTTCGACAACTGCAGTACTACCTTCATATAACGCCTTAGTTTTTTCAGCTTTATGACCTTCGTTCTAATTGACTGTTTATGAACGATATATCAAATTATTCCAACTGTGCACTCTGTGTGAATGTTGTTATTCAAGTTTTATGTCGATGTATTAAGCCGTAACGGGAGTTACATTAATTAGGCGTGTTTTTATGGTATAAAGATGGCACAAGTGCAGCTGAAACTAATAATTACAATCACATTTGTTTGCGCTCTTGACTTCGAGAATTTTTAGTCCTCAGTACAAAAAATTACGACAGACCGCTCGTCTCCAACGCTGACAAAGTCAACAAACATGGTGTCCTCACTTAGCAGTGGTTCATAAAACTTTATAGTTAGGCTTTCTGCATCTACACCTACGTCTATACCCCGCAAGCCACCTTATGCTCTGTGGCGGAGGGTTTTTGTGTACCACTCTTATTCCCCCCTTGTGCTGTTCCAGTCGCGATTGATTCGCAGGAAGAACGATTGCTCGTAGGCCTCCCTGTGACTCTGAATCTCTTTAATTTTACCTTCATAGTCTTTTTGCGATATATACGAAGAAGGGAGTAGTTTATTGGTTGACTCTTCAGGAAACGTACGCTCTCGGAACTGTAACAGCAAACACACCGTGCTGCAGAATGGCTCTCTTGCAGCGTCTGTCGGTGAAGATCGTTGAGCATGTTCTAAATGCTTTCGTGCTTACTAAATGTATCTTTAAAGAAAAGCGCTGCTCTTCTTTGGATCTTCCCCACCTGCTGTGTCCCATCTGGTACTGATCCCAGACTGACGAACAATATTCAAGTGTTGTGATTTCTAAGGTTTTCTCGGCGTGATTAATGTTTGCTTCGGGGTGTTCTGCATATTGCAGGAAATGGAAACAGTAACTTGGCAGAACACCCGGAAGCACACCATTGATATTCAATTATTGGTCGACTGAGGGTTTTCTAAGCTACCTCCTTCGTGGATTGACCACATTTTCTGAGGATTCTTCCAATGTATCTCGGTATGGCATCTGTCTTACCTGAGATTACTTTTATATGGTCGTTCTACTTTAAATCGCTTCGTACGCATAGTCCTAAATGTTTTTTGGATGTGGTTGCTCTTAGGGATTGTTCTGCAATCGTGTAATCACATAACGATGGGTATTTCTGTCTACTTATATGCAATACGTTATATTTCTTTTTGTCGAGGGTAAGTTGCCAATTGCTGCACAAAGCGTAAAGCCTCTGCGCGTCTTCCTGGATTGCGCTTTAATTTTCAAGATGGTTCTGAGCACTATAGGACTTAACATCTATGGTCATCAGTCCCCTAGAACTTAGAACTACTTAAACCTAACTAACCTAAGGACATCACACAACACCCAGTCATCACGAGGCAGAGAAAATCCCTGACCCCGCCGGGAATCGAACCCGGGAACCCGGGCGCGGGAAGCGAGAACGCTACCGCGCCACCACGAGCTGCGGACGCGCTTCAATTTTCGAGCATAACGTCTTCTCTGTATGTGACAACAAATGCCTTGTGGAACTTTCGACGTTGTCCGATCTATTGTAAAAAGTGATTGTTATAACACTCCCTTGGGGAACGCCCGAAGTTACTTTTACACCTGAAAACACATGTGATGTTCTGTTTGCTAGAAACTCTTTAATCCAGTCACACAGCTGATGTGGTTTTCCGCACGCTCGTAGTTTTTGATTAGGCGGCATTGTGGGAGTGTATCGAACGCCTTCCGGAAGTCAAGCAACGCGGTATCCACCTCGTAGCCTGTGTCTAATGCTTCCTGGGTCTCGTGGACGAACAGAGCGAGCTGTGCTTCTCGTGATCGCAGTTTTCGGATCCCATGCTGACTGCTGCAGAGGAAATTTTCGGTCTCCAGAGTAGGAGTTGCAGCATCATCGTCAAGCTTTTAATGAGTCAGACAAATTTGTGACCATTCGGGGTGTCCTTCTTCGTATGTACAGAGTATACTTTTCCACGTTTGTAAGGAACTATTCTATATATTCTATAATGACTGCACGAGTGTATTATATGCGATCTCGTTTGTAGGCTGAGTGCATTTTTCAATCCTATCATTGAACCGAAGCCAGCAACATGCTCTACTGATGAATGATTTTTTTCGTTTAGTCCACAATTTTACGTTACCAAAAATTTAAAGCAAATTGCAAATCTTTATATGATTTTGAAATATTATAAATTTATGACAGAATATTTTTGCAACTTTTCCCAGACTAATTATACGTACCTGCATTACCTGCAAAAAGTTTGAGGTTTGCGTATATATTGTCTGCAAGGTTATTGATATATGAAATGAACAGCACCACATTTCCCAGTGGCACACCCGAAGTTGCTTCTACAACTGTCGAAATCTCTTCAACCAAGATGACATCCTTCATCGTATCTGCCAAGAAATCCTCGGTAGTACAGTGTGCAGTATCCCCGCCTATCACGCGAGAGACCGGGATTCGATTCCCCGCCGGTGAAACGTGGTTTTTATAAGATTCGAGCCCACACGGTGCCTTACCGGTAATCGTCCTCCCACGAACCATTCGCGACTTGAACCGGAAAGTAGCAGTGGTACACTAAGTACCCTCCGCCACACACTACAAGATGGTTTGCGGAGTATAGCTGTAGATAAAGTTGTAGATGTAATCACAAATTTCGCTTGATACCGCATTTGATTTCATTTTCGTGAATAGGTGTTGGTGGTACTGAGTCAAAGCCAACGTTTTTAGCATGTCAAGAAATACTGCATCTCCCTAATTGCCTTAATTCCACGCTTTCAGGACGTCAGCGGAGAAAAGTGCAAGTTGGGTTTGGCATGACCGATGTTTGCTGAATCTACCATCGTTGTGGAACCCATTCTATTCGACACAGCTCAGGAGGTTAGAGTGAATATTTTACAGCCGTTTTATATCACGACGATCTGGTGTGTTACGTTACGTCTCTCCAATAAAATAAGTACGATATTTTTATTTCAATTACTGGTCGTCTGAGGAAGCCGATAATGACGCGCTCGACAGAGTATAGTGATTTCAGCAGATCATGAACTGTAATGTTTATTACTGAAAAATTATTCATCTTAAACACCTTTAAGTACACTCACTTTACTACGAGTTCTCCGCATTCGTCTTACGATATTCGTTTCACACTGAATCCTTCAACCGAAAAAAACGCGCCACCCATTGTGATATCAGAAGCGGCAAGTAAATCCGAGTAATGCCAGCACACACATTGTTTGAAAGCCACTCGTCTCGACCGCGGATTGCTAACTGGCACATCGCGTTCTCGGGCCAAGCAACAACTACACAGTACTCAAAGCACTGTCAGCGGGCAGCGATTATTTGGAATATTGGATTTGGCTAAGCCAGGCATTCATGTATTATACACTCTGCGATGAAGCAGATCGATAAATCTGCGATCGAATGTTACGAAGGTTGACAATAATACTGACGTGGAATGATCTAAGATTCTCACACCTGCTGGTGTTCTGTTCAGTGCGAGGTTACGAGTGACTACGCCACGGTGCCTGGTACTGCTCTTTTGTACTGACCAGCAGACCAAGGGATTAACTAGGCTGGGGCAATCGGGCCATTGCTCTGGGGCCCCCGAGGATGATGGAAAACGAAAAAATGAAAAAATTTGTAAAACCGATCAGTCAAGTTAAATCTTACCCTTTGTTATAAAAATCAAAATGGTTTCCAATCTGACGCAAATAAATGATAATTATTTAGTCAACTTCAGCTATTTACTAGCAAACAAAAGCAGACACGCAGTTAAAGTTCACAGAAACATTACATGCTTTTGAATCTGAAATGGTTTAAATTTATTAATAGATGCGGCGGACGGGGTGAGCAGCGATCTGTGAATGTTTGGTGATGACTTTGTAGTGCACGAGAAGTTGTCGTCGTCGTGTGACGGTTGGAGGATACAGGATGACTTAGAAAAAATTCTAATTGGTGTGATGAAAGGCAGCTTGCTCCAAAAGCAGAAAATGTTATTTAATGCGGATGAGTGTGATAAACAACCCAGTAATGTTCGAATACACATTAGTAGTGTGCTACTTGGTAGAACCTCGTCAACTAAAAGTCTGTGCGTAACGTTGCAAAGAAATATTCAATGGAACAAGCACGTAAGGACGTAGTAGAGAAGGTGAATGATTGACTTCAGTTTATTGGGAAAATTTTAGGAAAGTGAAGCTCATTTCTAAAGGAAACTGCGCATAGAACACTGGTTCAAAATGGTTCAAATGGCTCTGAGCACTTTGGGACTTAACATCTGAGGTCATCAGTCGCCTGGACTTAGAACTACTTAAACTAGAAGGTGAATGATTGACTTCAGTTTATTGGGAAAATTTTAGGAAAGTGAAGCTCATCTCTAAAGGAAACTGCGTATAGAACACTGGTTCAAAATGGTTCAAATGGCTCTGAGCACTTTGGGACTTAACATCTGAGGCCATCAGTCCCTTGGACTTAGAACTACTTAAACCTAACTAACCTAAGGACATCACACACATCCATGCCCGAGGCAGACCTGCGACCGTAGCAGCAACCCGGTTCCGCACTGAAGCGCCTAGAACCGCTCGTCGATAGAAAACTAGTGTGACCCATTCTCGAGTACCGCTCGAGTGTTTGGCATCACCACCGGATTGGATAAAGAAAGACAACCAAGCAATTCAGAGGGATACTGCTAGATTTGTTACCGCTAGGTTCGATCAGCATGCAAGTATTACGGATATGACATGTTAAATAATAGGGATCTCTGCCGGAGTTTCGCGTCGTTCTCGCACGATATTTCGAAGGCGTAACTCGCTGTCTCCTTCCGGTGCTACCAGAGAATGGTCCTTGGGTGGATCGAGTCCAGTATTTGCGTCTGGATAGTGCTCGGCCCTCCGTAACCTAGCAGCAACCCGGTTCCGCACTGAAGCGCCTAGAACCGCTCGTCGATAGAAAACTAGTGTGACCCATTCTCGAGTACCGCTCGAGTGTTTGGCATCACCACCGGATTGGATAAAGAAAGACAACCAAGCAGTTCAGAGGGATACTGCTAGATTTGTTACCGCTAGGTTCGATCAGCATGCAAGTATTACGGATATGACATGTTAAATAATAGGGATCTCTGCCGGAGTTTCGCGTCGTTCTCGCACGATATTTCGAAGGCGTAACTCGCTGTCTCCTTCCGGTGCTACCAGAGAATGGTCCTTGGGTGGATCGAGTCCAGTATTTGCGTCTGGATAGTGCTCGGCCCTCCGTAACCGGTCCGCGCCGCGTGGTGGGCTGCTCCGTCCGCGCCACCAGGAGTGGCTCCAATAGTCCTGTGTTCCGACAGCTGTCCGCGCCCCTCCCTCCCCCCTCCCCCCCCCCCCCCAAGAAACAGAAGTGGAGATCGAGGAAACAGCCATGTGGCAGAGCACCAGACGTTACACATCATTAGTCGTTTGACTGGTTGACTGGTTTAATGTGACCCACCACAAATATCTCTCCTATGCCGACCTCTCAGAGTAGCACTTGCAACCTACGTCCTCAGTTATCTGCTCGATGTATTCCAATCTATGTCTTGCCCTCAACAGCTCTCTCTAGTACAATGGAAGTTAGTCCCTGATGTCGTAACAGATGTCCCATCATCCTGTCCCGTCTCCTCGCCAGTTTATTCCACACATTCCGTTCCTCTAAGATTCTGCATAGAACCTCCTCATTCCTTACCTTATCAGTCTACCTAATTTTCAACATTCATCTGTAGCACCACATCTCAAATGCTTCTATTCTCTTTTGTTCCGGATTTCCCAAGGTCCATATTTCACTACCATACAATGCTGTGCTCCAAACTTATATTCCCAGAAACTTCTTCCTCAAATTAAGGCCTATGTTTGTTGCTAGTAGACTTCTCTTGGCCAGGAACGCCCTTTTTGCCAGTGCTAGTCTGCTTTTGATGTCCTCCTTGCTCCGTCCGTCATTGGTTGTTTTGCTGCCTAGGTAGCAGAATTCCTTAACTTCATCTACTTCGTGACCATCAATCTCGATGTTAAGTTTCTCACCGTTTTCATTTCTACTAACTCTCATTAATTTCTTTAATTTACTCACAGCCCATATTCTGTACTGTTTAGACTGTCCATTATATTCAGCAGATCATGTAATTCTTCTTCACTTTCACTCAGGATAGTAATGTCATCAGCGAATCGTATCATTCATACCCTTCCATCCTGAACTTTAATTTCACTCCTGGACCTTTTTCCATAATTGCTTCTTCGGTGTACAGATTGAACAGAAGGGGTGAAAGACTACATGCCTGTCTTACACCCTTTTTTATTCCGAGCATAAGGGAGGGCGACGCGGAAAATAGTGCAGTTCTTGTAGTAATGGGGGAACGGAGCGAAATATGTGAGGTCCAAAAGGGCATGATCATTGTCTTTCGGCCAAGGGTTGAAGCCTTTAACAGGGGTTAACGACATCTGCGGAGATGTGCACGGGCGAGTAGACGTGTAGGTGTTGAGAAACTGACCGTCCAAGTGAACCAAGGGGCTCCCAACAGTGTCTGCTCAACGATTGTTCAGCGAACATTGCTGCCTTTGAGCCTCCTCAGGCGCCTGGTTCATGCACCAATGCTGGCTGCTGTTCATCGGGGACGAAGGCTGCAATTTGCACTCCAGTACGGTAACTGGACGTCCAGAGAGTGTATTCAGGTGTTTTTTTATTGTTTTAGATAAATCACGTTTCACGCAGTGTCGGGCAGATGGCCTTTGACGTGTAAGCTGTGAAACGTATGAAAGCAAACACCCTGCAACAATCTCCGGGAAGGTGCGGACCGGTGGACATTTCCTGGATGATCTCGTCATCTGGAAGGTACAGTGGATCAACAAAAATGCGATCTATCCTTGGAAACCATGTCCACCTCTAAATTCAATTTGCTTTTCCTAGGTGCGATTGCATCTACCAGCACAACAATGCAGCGTTTCATATAGCTCGTAGTGTACGTACGTGGTTTGAGCAGTACCGTGATGAGCTTACCGTACTCCCCTGGCCACCAAAATCCCCGGAAATAAGTCCGATCGAGAATATCTAGGACCACCTCTATAGGACTGTTCTTGTCATGGATCCAACCGCAGCTTGGAGTCGTCACAGCTCCGTATCTGCGTCGGTAGTTTTAACCACCTTATTGACTGTCTTCTTACACGTCTCGCAGCAGTCCGCGCTGCAAAATGTGGTTATTCAGGCTTTCGACAGGTGCTCACATTAATGTATCTGAACAGTGTAGTTACTCATACCTGTGTGTTAAACTTTAGCGATAGTGATGAAAGGGGAAGCAGGTGAAGCGCGGTTGAAACGCGTACTTCTCTTTATTAATACAAATCCTGTGCCATCGTTAATCTTCATGGGAGATGAACGGGTCACTATGAACAGTATCAGATGGCCTCACTCATGCTGCATTTCGGAGAACTTTCGGTTTGAATTCAGGACATGGACATAGAGTGTGGGTTTCAGGAAATTTACACCACAATCTTTCCTCTTATTGATGGCCAAAATTTTCATCTCAGTGTTCTTTTCTTTTCTGTTATGGAGAACACGTATGTTATAATGTTTTCATCTCACTGTTCTTTTCTTTTCTGTTATGGAGAACACATATGTTATAAGGTCATTTAAAGAAAAGTTAGCAGCCTTTGGTTACGGAGGCGGATGACAAAAAGCATCTGGTGGAAATGTGTTTCATCTGAGTAGGAAGCTGTGGATTATCGGCTAATGATCTTCCTTCTCATTTTCTAGTTCTTCAAATCAAATGGTTCTAAGTACTATGGAACTTAACATCTGAGGTCATCAGTCCCCTAGACTTAGAACTACTTAAACCTAACTAACCTAAGACATTACACACATCCATACCCAAGGCAGGATTCGAACCTGCGACCGTAGCAGCCCCGTGGTTCCGGACTGAAGCGCCTAGAACCGCTCGGCTACAGCAGCCAGCTTTCTAGTTCTTCTAAGTCTTCCTTACTTTCAGAGGAAATAGCAATGTCTGCATTGCCATGTTCACTCTTATGTCTTATGCTGACCTGTTATTTTACTATTGCAGAAGTCTACCTTGTGCAATTCGCTATTAATCTATATTTATTTGAAACATATATTTTAGTATATTATATGGTTTCTTCAATGGGTTTAAAACTGGATTTTATCTTGTGCTGTCGGCGTCACGGGATACACACTTCTACATCCTCTCATTATTACGTAAATTGAAGGTGGAGGGAGAAAAAGGAATAGAGTTCCGTTGCAGCTCACATCGATAGTTCCCTCCGTTTCCTTCCCCCCCCCTCCCCCTCCACCATCAATTTGTATAACGTGTATCACAGCAGTGGATTCCGCATTGGCCGGCCGCGGTAGTCTAGTGGTTCTAGGCGCGCAGTCCGGAACCGCGGGACTGCTACGGTCGCAGGTTCGAATCCTGCCTCGGGCATGGATGTGTGTGATGTCCTTAGGTTAGTTAGGTTTTAGTAGTTCTAAGTTCTAGGGGACTGATGACAATACCGATTGCTGCTTGGTCCCCGCATGTCCTGAATTTGCCCTGCACCCGTTGAGGCTGTTGCCCTTTCTGTACTTGCCCAAGGCCATCTAACCTAAAAAACCGCCCAGCCCACGCCACACAACCCCTACTACCCGTGTAGCCGCTTGTTGCATGTAGTGGACTCCTGACCAATCCAGCGGAACCCGAAACCCCACACGGTCGCAGAACCGTCTGAGCCTCTGATTCAGACCCTCCACTCGGCTCTGTACCAAAGGTCCGCAGTCAGTCCTGTCGACGATGCTGCAGATGGTGAACTCTGCTTTCATCCCGCTAGCGAGACTGGCAGTCTTCACCAAATCAGATAGCCGCCGGAAGCCAGAGAGGATTTCCTCGGATCCATAGCGACACACATCATTGGTGCCGACATGAGCGACCACCTGCAGATGGGTGCACCCTGTACCCTTCATGGCATCTGGAAGGACCCTTTCCACATCTGGAATGACTCCCCCGGTATGCACACGGAGTACACATTGGTTTTCTTCCCCTCTCTTGCTGCCATATCCCTAAGGGGCCCCATTACGCGCCTGACGTTGGAGCTCCCAACTACCAGTAAGCCCACCCTCTGCGACCGCCCGGATCTTGCAGACTGAGGGGCAACCTCTGGAACAGGACAAGCAGCCATGTCAGGCCGAAGATCAGTATCAGCCTGAGACAGAGCCTGAAACCGGTTCGTCAGACACACTGGAGATGCCTTCCGTTCAGCCCTCCGGAATGTCTTTCGCCCCCCTGCCACACCTTGAGACGACCTCCCACTCTACCACAGGTGAGGGATCAGCCTCAATGCGGGCAGTATCCCGGGCAACCACAGTCGTAGTCCGATCGGGGGATGCGTGGGACGAGCTGGCCGTCCCCGACAAACCCCCATCCGGAACCCCACAGTGATGCCCATTGGCAACAGCCTCAAGCTGTGTGACCGAAGCCAACACTGCCTGAAACTCGGAGCGAAGGGATGCCAACTCAGCCTGCATCCGAACACAGCAGTTGCAGTCCCTATCCATGCTAAAAACTGTTGTGCAAAGAACGTCTGAACTAATCTACAGAGAGCGCAAACAAATCGACACAAAATTTAAACGGTTATTAAAATACAAGATTGCCTAGTAAATGCAGTAATGCTGCTACTTGCGCACTGCTGACACATTGCTCGGCGGCGGAAGGAGACTACGCGATTTTACACTATTCAGGTACTAAAACGCGATGCTACAACTCTCAAAGACTATAATACGCCCGAAATTTATGAATTAAACAATGCAAGTACCAAAAACACGCAAAGAAATTAAG
This sequence comes from Schistocerca piceifrons, assembly GCF_021461385.2. Classification (NCBI taxonomy): domain Eukaryota; kingdom Metazoa; phylum Arthropoda; class Insecta; order Orthoptera; family Acrididae; genus Schistocerca; species Schistocerca piceifrons. The sequence continues at coordinate 268,403,502 of NC_060141.1, forward strand.
AATTAAACTATGTAACAAATGAGTGAGCTAGGAGTATACGACTTGCTGCTGCAGCTGCTTATCCAACGGCGGCAGGGAGCACACTGACTGTGACCAACCGACACTGGCCGTTCAAAACAAAAACAGAAGACAGACGACTACGCGAATTTACACTTTTCAGGTACTAAAACGCGATGCTACAACTCTCAAATACTATAATACGCCCGAAATTTATGAATTAGACAATGCAAGTACCAAAAACACACAAAGAAATTAAGACCTAAACTATGTAACAAATGAGTGAGCTAGGAGTGTACGACTTGCTGCTGCAGCTGCTTATCCAACGGCGGCAGGGAGCACACTGACTGTGACCAACCGACACTGGCCGTTCAAAACAAAAACAGAAGACAAACGACTACGCGAATTTACACTATTCAGGTACTAAAACGCGATGCTACAACTCTCAAATACTATAATACGCCAGAAATTTATGAATTAGACAATGCAAGTACCAAAAACACGCAAAGAAATTAAGAATTAAACTATGTAACAAATGAGTGAGCTAGGAGTATACGACTTGTTGCTGCAGATGCTTATCCAACGGCGGCAGGGAGCACACGTGGAATAGCACATCCTGTTATACACAAGACAGGATCTAGTTCGAGTTAAGTGATTTAAAACTCACCTAAGATAGTAGATAATCCAATTATATATTACGTTGTGCACGGTGTGTTGGTCGTCGTGGTGGTTGGGGTTGTTTGGGAAGGAGACCAGACAGCGAGGTCATCGGTCTCATCGGATTGGGGAAGGACTGGGAAGTAAGTCGGCCGTGCCCTTTCAGAGGAACCATCCCGGCATTTGCCTGGAGCGATTTAGGGAAATCACGGAAAACCTAAATCAGGATGGCCGGACGCGGGATTGAACCGTCGTCCTCCAGAATGCGAGTCCAGTGTTTAACCACTGCGCCACCTCGCTCGGTGTCGTGGTGGTCACTCTCTCAAGATGAGAGGACCGTGTGGAGGGTCTCGCTGCCGGGCCGGCCGCGGGTCGCCTGCGCCCTCTGCCTCTGCCTCTGCCTCTGCCTCTGCCTGCTGCGCCGCGCCGCTCTCAGCCCCCGTGCACAGCCGGACGCAGTTTCCTCGGGCTCGCTCTACAGCGATTCAATTATCTCGGCTCATTGCCCGGCTCCGGGGACCGTTGGCCACACAATACCCGACAGCAGACGACGTTAAATTTTATGCGCGACGTTTCCTTCTGCTGCAGCGGCGTAAGCAGCCAGCCAACAAAACAGCCACCTACCGAGATAGCGCAGCGCGCTACTCCTCGCTCACTGCCGCAGAAAACACCTCTTCTTCGCTACACGGCGTGTCCGTAAAATGAATGTGAAGTTTTTAGATCGCACAGTTCCAAAGGAAGGCCAAACACTGGTATTTTACCGCAAGGAAGAGCATTTCAAATAATGAATTAAGGATGGGGCCGCCCTTTTGCTGGTACATTAACATTATCGTTTTTCTGCAAGCACAGGAGCTGAGCTAAATACTCCAATATGACATTTCAAACAGTTAGTAAATGTCTCTACAACACTGTCGCAAAAGGAGAAACAAGTCAAGTTCAAATCAGGACGCTAGGGTAGCAACGTCAGCCCACTTGTAGAGTTTTGAGGAAACGACACAATTTCAGCATTCTTCTGGGCTGGTTAGAGCAAGCTATAGGCCTATATCTCTGGTCAATGCGTCTTCTGTTGTTTAATTTTGGGATATATTTTATGTTCGCGTATTATGACATTTGTTGAGACAGAAAATCTGCTCTTTAGCAATGAATGTGAGTTCCGAAAACAAGGACCGTATGAAACCCAGCTAGCTTCTACTCGTCCCAGAGACCCAGAAAGCAGGAGACACAGCCGTCTTTCTCCTTGTCTGCAGCTCGTGATCTAGTGGCTAGCATTGCTGTCTCTGGATCACGGGGTCCTGGCTTCGATTCCCGGCTGTGTTGCGGATTTTCTCTGCCCGGGGACTCGGTGTTTGTTTTGTTCTCATCATTTCATCATCATCATCATCATCATCATTCGTGACAATGGCTAGAATGGACGGTGTAAAAATTGGACTGTGTAAAAACTGGGACTTTGTACGGGCGCTGATGACCTTGCAGTTGAGCGCCCCACAAACCAAACATAGTCATCATCATCGTGTTCCTTGACTTTCGGGAGGCGTCCGATACAGTTCCTCTCCGCTGCGTAACGAACAAAATGCGAACGTGCTGAAAACGATACCAGCTCCGTGACTGGATTGAAGAGTTTCTAGCAAACTGAATACGAGGTGTCATTCTCAGCGGAAAGAAATTTTCTAAGGTAGTAGTAACTTAGGGCGGATGCCAAGAGAATGTTATTGGACGATTACTTTTCATAGTACAGGGTGTTTTAAAAAGAATGACCTGATTTTGGACGTTAAGAATTACGAAACATGGGACGAGCCGACAAGGAAATGTTTGTTGTTTCAATGGGCGTGGCCTAGAGTTTCAGAAAATCGCAGTTGGATGTCTGTCAATGCGTCTCCTCAGTTTGCAGTCAGTCAGAAGTAAGATGGAGTCCCCTCAACAGATGTCTTTTTGTATGCTGCTGTTTGCAAAGAGTGAGTCGGATTTTTCGGTCCAGCGTGCTTTTCGTCGGCGTTTTGGCATTGATCTGCCTGCACCCAAAAACATTCGTCATTGGAATCGCCAACTTGAAGAGACAGAATGCATGTGCAAAGATAAGAGTACAGGTCAGCCTCGCACTTCTGATGAAACGATGGAAAGAATTCGGAAAACTCTTGAACGGAATCTACGAAAATACACTCGCCGCTCAAGGAGAGAGTTGGAAACGCCCCACACGACTGTCTGGTGAATGTTGAGGCTTAGTTTCATCCATAAACCACTCAAACTACAATTAGTGCGATCTCTTCGGGTTGGTGATAAAAGGAAATTGGTTGACTTCGCCACTGCTCTGCTCGAGGACATGGAAGACGATAATTTTTACCACGTTTAATTTTCAGTGATGAAACATCTCCCGTTTGCGATAAAGTAAACGGACATAACGTCGGTGTATTCGGACTCAAGAACCATCACGACATTACTGAGTTCGAAAGAAACTCACGTAAACGCAGTGACTGGACTGAGATATCTTCAAATGCTGCCGAAATGCCTTTTCCTACAACTTCAGAAAGACTCCGATGATTTCATTTTCCAACAGGATGGAGCTCCACAACACTGCCACAACAACGTACATCAGTTTCTCAATGACACTCTGCCGCAATGCTAAATAGGGCGCACGGGACCCCGAGACGCTGCCCTGCAGTTTTAAACTCAAAGATCGCCAGTTACGACCCATGAGATTTTTTTCTAGTGCGATACGTGAAGTAAAGTGTGCTCATATCCCCTTTATCTCGTGACATAGAAGAAGTGAAGAGCAGAATAACAGCTGCCATATCTTCTGTGAAAGCATATACATTATCTGCAGTTTATGACGATATCGTTTGTGCTACTGGTGGACACATAGAGCATTTGTGTTAGTATTGCCAAAACTTCAAGATTTTTGAGTATGTCGCAATTTATCCCATGAAATCAGGTCATTCTTTTTGGAGCACCCCGTATATATAAAAGACCTAGCGGATAGCGCCGGAAGTTCCATGTGGTTTTTCGCAGATGACACTGTTGTGTACAGAGAGGTCGCAACGCTCTAAAATTGTAGCGAAGGGTCGACACTTGGTGGAAGGAGTGTACTTGATCCTCTACATAACCAAATGTAAGGCACTGGACGTAAATACGAAGACAGGCCCATTACTGTGTGAACAATTACTGGAAGCAGTCGACTCCATAAAATATCTAGAAGCATGTGTACGTAGCATTTTAAAGTGGAGTGACCTCATAAAATTAATCACAGGTAAGGCAGATGTTGCACTGAGATTCATTGCAAGCTTCCTCGGGAAATGTAATCCATACACAAAGGAGCAAGCTTACAAAATTCTTGTTCGACCATCATTTCAATACTGCTTTTTCCAACGACATACCTGTCATATGAGACACATATCTTGTTTCCGAAATGTTACTAGAAGAGCAGCTGCATTCTCTGTGATACTAGAGAGGTATTATTTGTGAAAAGTAGGTACTGAGCAAGACACCTTCTAGAAAAAAAAGAAAATGGAAATGGTCACATGTTTAACACTATTGTTTCCGTAATTAACGTTTTCGGACTTCTTTGTCGGTAGCTGTTAGTCAGTCGCCTTGCTGTATTCTTCATCTGTTGACCTGTTACCCTTTCAACCCCAAGTTTACTTCTTGATGCGTCAGGATGCTGCCCACTGACCTGTCCCTGACTGACATAAGGGTGTACAGCAGACTCGTTTCCCTGTCTGTGTCTGTCAGCATTTGTTTATTTTATGTTTGTCAGCCCACTTACGTTCTAACATACTTCCATTCCATCTGGGTTCAAAAGTTTCTATTTTCTTCTTTTCCAGTTTACCATCAGTCAGATTTATTTTCCACGTAGTGTTGCGCTCCAGACACAGTTTCAGAAACTTTTAGTTAATTCTTTGTTCTCATTTGATAGTAGAATCACTTTTGTGAAGTAGGTTGTTTCTTATTTCTTCCTTGCTTTCCCTGCACTGTATTACCTTGATAAAGAAGAAACGCGACTTCTTGCACTACTAAGGAACAATTTGTCATGCATTTAATTGTGCGGCTGGCAGTAGTCGAACTGTTTACGATAGATATATACATGCATTCCTCGGGAAGCAAGCAAAAACTTACCTCTTGTGCAGCTTTACGGAAACAGCTATGCAACATTTCGTGCAGTGGAAAAATAAATCCAGACGTGTGAGGACTCAAATGGATTCTGCTTTGTAGGCGAAAACCACTTACTGAACACATTTGCCGGCCGCGGTGGTCTAGCGGTTCTAGGCGCTCAGTCCGGAACCGCGCGACTGCTACGGTAGCAGGTTCGAATCCTGCCTCGGGCATGGATGTGTGTGATGTCCTTAGGTTAGTTAGGTTTAAGTAGTTCTAAGTTCTAGGGGACTGATGACCACAGATGTTAAGTCCCATAGTGCTCAGAGCCATTTTTGAACACATTTGGTAAGCACACTGATCTGTACCATCACTCTCGTTTCTTTTGCGGAACACCTCATTCACGACATATTCCAACAGAGTGGGAGAAGGCATCTGTGGGAAACTGTTCGCCCACCGCCCTAAGCAAATCGATTTTGGCAGAAATCGTCTCACATTAAGGACATAGTTCAAGATCGAAAAATATCCGTCACGATAAATATTTATGTAGTAGTGCGAGTAGTCTCGATTCTTTAGTGTTGAGAAATTATTCGGTCCTGTTACATTGATGTGACCACAGCCTGTGTTCGACGTCAACGACCAATAACCAGTAACAGACGGCAGGTAGCAACAGTAGTAGCGGCGGGTATGTAAACCGTATCGAGGAGACGCGGAGAACAGTGCAGCCATTGTAATAATGCTCTAAAGGAGTGGTTTATCTGATGTCCAAAAAGCATGACCATTGGCTTTTGGGCGAAGAGTGGAAGCATTTCCGAAACGGCTGAGTTTGTAAACTGTTCGCGTGCCGTCGTGATTAAAATATACTGTGCATCGAAAACTAGCTATCCAAAACCAGCGCCGAGGAAACTGTTGTACACCATGCGCATAGATGACAGGGTTGAATGACAGCTGCGGAGATACGTACGGGCGAACAGAGATGCAACTGTTGGGCAACTGACGGCCCAGATGAACCAAGGGGCTACAAAAGTTGTCTCCTCAACCACTGATCAGAGAATGCTACTGCGTGTGGGCCTCTTTAGGCGCCTGGTTCGTGCACCGATGCTGACTACTGTTCACCTGTGACGAAGGCTGCAATTTGCACTTCTTTACAAAAGCTGAGCATCTACCGAGTGGAGACAGGTGGCCTTTTCAGATGAATCACGTTTTATGCTCCATCGGTCAGATGGTCATTGGTGTGTACTGCGTGAAACGCCTGAAAGCCAACACCTACCAACAATCGTTAGAAGAGCCCAGGACGAAGGAGGGAGCGGTATAATCTGGGGAATGTTTTCGTGGCATTCCGTGGGTGATCTCGCTGTCCTGGGAAGTAACATGGATGCGATACATATTTGTAACGAGAAATATGAAATTAAATGAAAGATGCTGTAATGCAAAGGAATGTAGCAGAAGAAAGATTACATTAAAAATACTTAGTAAACATTAATAACCGTGCCTCTTTTGCGCAATGAATTTAAATATGAGCACAACACATGATCAGTTACTCATCAACACACACAGACAAATGGCTCTGAGCACTATGGGACTTAGCTTCTGAGGTCATCAGTCCCCTAGAACTTAGAACTACTTAAACCTAACTAACCTAAGGACATCACACACATCCATGCCCGAGGCAAGATTCGAACCTGCGACCGTAGCGGTCGCGCGGTTCCAGACTGTAGCGCCTAAAACCGCTCGGCCACTCCGGCCGGCACACACAGACAACACAATAACACTTCGTCCAGGTATTACAGAGTCACAGCTGTGGGATCGCTGAGGGTTGCAGCAAACTGAAAAAAGAGAACAGTCGACACGAGGTGTTCCAAATGGTGCTGAAATTCAACTTTCGTATCCCGCCTGGAAGGCGGCGCGTGGGTAGGAGCAGGAAAAGGTGAAAGTCTCTCGGTACTCCAGTGTGAATTAAAATCACCTTTACTTTAGCAACAAGAGTAATACATAACTTTGCCCTGAGGTGCGAAGCTGAAGCGAAGTGTCACGGCCGTCTGCTCTTGATCAAATGGGCAGAATCAGGGGCGGAGCTCGTAGATCTCTCCCGCTCCGGCTAGAGTGCGCTGTCGTCGGTGTCTGTCGTAGTGCCAACTTTAGAACTTGTATTTACGCGGTGGCATCGTTGCTATCGATATCACATCAACGACCAGTACTAGACACCCGAACTTATTGTGTGCCTATAGCTTGTTTATTGGGGATTCAAGAAGTGTTTATTTATGTAGGTTACCAATTACATATGCGGGTCAGGTGCCGGCCCAAAGTGCCTATATTGGTTCTTGAGCAAAAATGAGAACTGCTGCAACAGAGTGAAACAGTGAGTGGTTTGTCTCGCGCGCTACACGACACGAAAGGGACATCACACGACGCTTTTGTTCCGAGGATGGGCTGCATTTTAATACCTTTGGTTCCACTGATTTTGCACATGGCTTCTGAATCTCATCTGTGTTTGTACATGAGTTACATTCATCCAACACGAAGGCTATATCAAGGTTCACAAACGACAGAAAAGCCCCCTGTTGCGTGCGCTGCTGTGTATCGAGAGAGATAATGTTTCGATGAGATGCTGAGATCGGGGTTTAAGTTTTGGATTGCTATACCGCTCTTATATCGTAGTCCAATCCACGTGTCTAGGCACGGACGGCATTGTTGACGATTCCAAGCAACAGTTCTGGTACGCGAATGCGAGTGCTTTCCGCTTGAAGGAAGCGTATATCCTGCAATTACGTCTCTCGCTTGCTTATGCAGAATTTACCACCGACCACCACCATCAGCAATGAAAACTCGCAACAAACGAAATAGAAATTCACTAAACAACTCGCTACGACCACTTTAAACGCCCGCATTAGAGCCTGAATTCAGAGCAGAGCACTCAGAACACTACTGAACGCTCATTGGCCGTCCGAGTATGCGTGACGTATGTGCGCAGAACAAGCCTAAGCTCTACCGCTGTCGTTCATGGCTCCAACTCTAGTTGGGCTCGATAGAAATTAGGGTTCCCCTTGTACGCTTAAAAGTGGATTTTAGTGATGCACTCTTCAGAAACTCGAGGAAATGCTAGTCACTGAAGTAAAGAATGACGTTTCAGTCATGAGGCAGATTTAATAAAACAGTTGTCGGTGGTGTGGGTGAATCCACGTAAGTCTTCTACTGCTGCGTCTCTTTGGCTCTTATTCACCGAGATAATCGGTCGGCGTTTGCAGACCTTGTGGTGGTGCTGCCGCAGCCTCCCGTAGTCATTTCTTGCGGTCACTGGCAGCCTTCTGGGCTATTGTCGTGCTTTTGATCGCACTTGTGAACATCCTAGCCATTCTGCTTCAATCAGCCCGAACAAACTCTTTAAATAGTGATCTCCGGGGTGGCAGTCAATGGAAGGACTAAGAACAGTTTAAGTAAAAGCACGATGTCGTTGCTGTGTTCCCAGCATATTCTCAATGTCCGCGATGTACAACTGCAGCGTTGGACTGATTGAATAGGCCGTTCCAATTGGTTGTTCTTCCCCCACTGCTATGCACAAAATGAAATTGTTTTTCTTTCACTGTTATCCCTTCTGAAATCAATCTCACCTTGGTCAGTAATACAGGGTGATTCAAAAAGAATACCACAACTTTAGGAATTTAAAACTCTGCAACGACAAAAGGCAGAACTAAGCACTATCTGTCGGCGAATTAAGGGAGCTATAAAGTTTCATTTAGTTGTACATTTGTTCGCTTGAGGCGCTGTTGACTAGGCGTCAGCGTCAGTTGATGCTAAGATGGCGACCGCTCAACAGAAAGCTTTTTGTGTTATTGAGTACGGCAGAAGTGAATCGACGACAGTTGTTCAGCGTGCATTTCGAACGAAGTATGGTGTTAAACCTCCTGATAGGTCCGTAACTACCTGAACGTCAACTACCCGAGGCGATGGATCGGCCGCCAGGCAGCCCGTGACAGAGCACTTCATCACTGCCCTCCAAGAAGCCCTGATCTTACCCCCTGCGATTTTTTCTTATGGGTGTATGTTAAGGATATGGTGTTTCGGCCACCTCTCCCAGCCACCATTGATGATTTGAAACGAGAAATAACAGCAGCTATCCAAACTGTTACGCCTGATATGCTACAGAGAGTGTGGAACAAGTTGGAGTATCGGGTTGATATTGCTCGTGTGTCTGGAGGGGGCCATATTGAACATCTCTGAACTTGTTTTTGAGTGAAAAAAAAAACCTTTTTAAATACTCTTTGTAATGATGTATAACAGAAGGTTATATTATGTTTCTTTCATTAAATACGCATTTTTAAAGTTGTGGTATTCTTTTTGAATCACCCTGTATATTAGCATTACATAGCAGACTGATTGTTGATCATTCTCACTTTCATCCACTTGCTGCTTCTTCGATATTGTAATCATAATGCGCTTCTGGAGATGATCTGGAATGTCTCGTTTTGCAGATTATTGCAATTGAAAAAAAAAGACTTGGTTTCTATGTCTCCAACTTCTTTAAATACACTGAAGGTATTTTATAGCATACTACTGACTTGGTTAAGCAGGGCTCATTCAGTGCTGGATCAGCTGTTCTGTCAGTTTATAATACTCGTACCTGTTGTAGGGAAGCAGCATACTCATACCTTATAAAATTCACATCAGTCTTTCCATTGTGTGCCAGCCTAGTCCACTGTAACTAGATCTGACGTCATAAATGTTGCGCAATACTTTAAAATCAAGTAAATAACCTGAAACGTTTCTAGCATGTCAGGAGTAATACTAAATCAACATGTGTTGAATATCAGTTCAATAACTTCAACCATTTTCGAAATTTGGACGTTTTTCTGTAAAAATCATTGGCGCAACAGAAAAGAGCTAGAAACTTAAAAATTTATATTTGGATTCCTTTTTCATAATAATTTAGTAGAAACAGTATTCTGGATCTCTCAAATTAAAATTTTAGTTGAAATTCATGATTTTCTGGTTTTTGTCTTAAAAATTAAGGGAGCATCATAGATTAAGTAGGCGAATAAATAAGGCTAGGATGTTTAAATTTAAGTAGAAGGGAGATCCGCTATAATCATAAAGATGTGAGAAGTTTCAACTGAATAACTATAAAACTATAGCGATAGCGTATCTCCAAAGGGCAAGTTCAGAGCTCGTCTACTGCGTGTAGTGTAATTAAATTAATTCTCTCGCCCAAAATATTTGACTTAGCCACGTCAGACTTTTATTACGATTACTTACTTGTGTGCTGATTGCACATTTAAATTAAGAGCTTCATTGGCCATCACAAAGGAAGCAATGATTTATTCGATAACTTAAAGTGGTGCATTACTAGCCCAGCGGCCAGTCGGGAGAGCGGATTTGATCAGGCCTTCCCTTAGCCGTCCGCACCGCGGCTTTATATATAAGAACGCTGCGCGAGGAAAAAGGTCCCTCTCCCCCCCACCCTGCCATCCTCTTTCTTCCCCACCTACCCTCTCTTTGCCCCCTTCTCTCCCCCGCATCCTTTTACATTTCCCTCCTCTGCCTCCTCTCATTCCCTCTCGCGTCTGCCCTTCTCCCCCTTTATTAGTCCTCTCCCTCCTTGTTTCCCCCCCCCCTTTTCGTTTTTTCCTCTCCTCCCTCCTTGTTTTTCCCCCTCCTGCAGGTCCCCCCCCCCCCATCTGCCTTTGGCTCGGGAGTGTCGTCTTTGTGCTGCCACTTTCGTGCAGCGTTCTACAGTGAGTGTTCTCCAGTGGGTGTTTTACAGTGAGTGTTCCGTGTTGTGTTTTTTGGGACTTGTTGCGAACGGCCATCATACTGTCGCTGGGTGTGCCTTTTATCTCTTGTGAACAGAAACCAGACTGTCGCCATGTTTTTTAATTGTGTGTCTACTGTGTTACTTGTCTGATTCCTGTGTATTTTATCTACATTGCCAACCCCTTTTGCTTTCTGTTCTAACTTTCCGCAATTTTACGCAATTTTACACTTTAAATCACCATTTTATCGCCTGTTTTTCCTTGTTTCTTTCTTCTTCCTTTATTTAAAAAAAGTCTGTAGGCTGTAGAGCAGCGTAGTAAGCTGCTGCCAGCCCGCCCCCTTCGGGGGAGAATTGAAAATCAATAACGAAAAAAAAAAAAGAGGAAAACGGCCCCAGTTCTCTCCAGATGCTGATTAATGCACCACCTGTGCCGGGAGTCGCGTCGCGTCGGTATCATTGCTATAAACAGCCTCAGATGCCTTAATAAGTTACTCGGGATACGCGTAACCATGAAATAGTTTTCGAGTGAAGTGTTAATTCTGGGATGACTTTAATGATCTATCTTCAGTTTGCGTATGTCGTATTTCCACGCGCCGCCGCGGGACAGACATTCTACCATTATTTAGCGTGGCGTTTGATGAACATTATCATCAAATTATGGCGAGCATTCATTTAAACATTTAATGTGAACAGTTATAGTTGCATCAGCGCATTAGACTCTGAACTGCTCTGGTAGTTTGATTGTGTGGATTCTTTTTTGGTCTGTGACTTTCAGAATATAGTGAACATTTTAGAGAGAATCGTTTTTTTTATTATGAATCCCAGACAATCTCCTAATTCCTCAGAGCTATAAGCTGTAGCTATAAATGTATTTCTCAGATGAAGTGGGCACTACGAATTCTAATTACAGGCTTCACGTTTTGCTAATCACTTTCTGGTTGCCAATATTGTAGTTAGAGAGCCAGTGTTGAGAACGGCAAACAACAGCATTAAATAAATAACAGGAACATTCATAACAATTATTCCACCCGCCGCCCCACGTATGTTGCTAATCGTCCGGGAAATGCATCTTTTCTACATTACATTCTACATTCATTTTATATACACAATTATTCCACCCGCCGCCCCACACTGTGTCGTGCAGACTGTTGATGTTCTTCATCTGTTTTTCCTTTATTTTTAAGAAAAACTTCCCAATAGCATTTTACTTGCAAACGCTTGGAAAACTAAATGCACTCTTGCATAGAGGATAAATGTTTCCTACAATACTCTTTTAAAAATTTTTGTGCACGTGTCTGTCTTTCATCAGGTCTTTTCTTCTTTGCTGTTACCGTTGATTTCTAACTGACCTATTCAGCTGTTTTCTCATTCCAATTTTTGCATTCTCTTATTTCCTTCTTTAATTAGCAACTGAGAGTTATGCATGGTTTCTACTTTTCTCTTTGCTTTAACAATAAAGGCTAGGCTCAGGAAAAGTTGTTAATTTGCTGCGAAGAAGTTGCAATGGAAAATATTTCAATAGACGGTTGAATGATTGGCAATGTCCTTCCCATCCAGGCGAATCTGCAATGATGTGAACAGGTGGAAGGGCCTGGTTGTACGCCTTCTCACTGGTCCTTCTCACCACTGACAATTGCAGCCTGTGTCTTCGCCTTCTTTTTCATTCTTCCGCTGCTGATGATTGTATGAAGGCGACATCTTTGATGATGGTACGTGAAGAGCTTCTTCTAGCACATCCTCACAAGCATATAACTATGATTACGCAATCCACGTTCCGTGACAGATCACGTGACAGACTTACGTTTCTTGCGCTGAGACATCGGTCGCTATGGCACATTTGATAGCGATCAGACAGCTACTACACAACTTAGATCATTTTAAGCAGATACTACAAAGCTAGAAACTGCTCATTTCAGGACAGAGTGCTTATAAAATAAGAAAGTAAGATTTCGGTTTAAGGTCCTATCGACGAAGAGTTCATTAGAATCAAAGATCTATTTCAGAAATGGCAAGGATGGGAAAGGAAAATTGTCGAGTCCTCTTTTTCAGACGAATCAGCCTAGAAATCGCCTTAAATGGTTTAGAAAAACAATGGTAATCTTAAATCAGGTCGGCCAGATGGGGATCTAAGCTCTGCTCCTTGCTTTGCAAGTTCGGTGTCTCCACCACAGGGTGCTTCCAATAGGTTTATGTCGAGCAGTTATTTGTTGTCGCCTTTCGGCGGACTTCCGGTGTGATCACAAACAGAAAGTAGATTCTGATAGCCACGTAGGAATTGTTCAGCTAATCCATACGCTTATATTATGGAACATTCGTTTCTTTCTCAGATTGTAGACTTCCTCTGGAACAACGACGTCTGAACTGGGTATATAAATTACCTTGTAGTTTGCACATTTCCAAAATACGTGACTTCAATAGCGTGCGATGCTCTGTTAACTACTGACAATATCGTCCTCAATTCTCGGAACTGAATTCGACGGCCGGCCGCGGTGGCCGAGCGGTTCTAGGCGCTTCAGTCCGGAACTGCGCGACTGCTACGGTCGCAGGTTCGAATCCTGCCTCGGGCATGGATGTGTGTGCTGTCCTTAGGTTAGTTAGGTTTAAGTAGTTCTAAGTTCTAGGGGACTGATGACCTCAGATGTTAAGTCCCATAGTGCTCAGAGCCATTTGAACCATTTGAATTCGACGACCGTCTGCCGATTTGCTCGCAGATTTTCCTGTAACTGAATTCAGATTTTTCCGTAACTGAATTCGGTTCCAATAACATCTGCAGCCTTCAAAGTGTGCTATGTGAATATATCTTCATCAGCGTTTAATGTTTCTTTTGCTTTCTCTAGCGGGTATAGGACTATGGACAATTCGTGACGGTAGAGACGCGTCTTTGTATTTTAAATTATGCCCTCTATAGTTCATATTATACAGTCAGGGAATGATTTAGGGTTTCTTTATGTCCACATGACCTGTTCCCTCCAAACTACGGAAATGGCTGTTGTACAAGGTGTATGGATTAAATGCGAAAACTGTACGACAGTAGGAGCAGAAACGTTTCACTAAACATGGTTCGTAATCCAGTCGTTTGCTATACAGTTGTGAAAGTGTTGGTACAAGTCGCCTTTGACTTCAGTATGAAGTATTGTTCCAGTCAGTATAAATGTGTTTGAAATGTAAACTTTTCGATTAAGCCTCATGTAATTAGACTCAAATTTCAGCCGCGGTACATGAATGGGGAAAGTCGTAGATGCATGCTCGGACACCGTATATAACGCGCCAATATGATCAAGGTATCCACTCTGGTCAGTATCATCTGATGCGACTCCTCTAAATTTTGTTGGCAAAGATCCCCTCAAAGGTGAAGTGCACAGCACTCCCGTTGATGAAGTTGAGAACTGCAACAACTAATTCTACCGACTTGTGTAGATTTACGAGATGATTAAGGGGTATCTGAAAGAATTTATAACTCACTTGAAACACCTCCTTCAACAGGCGCGAATGTAAAACGTGATGAAACAGCTTTTTATTTGTTGTTTAAGTAGGCCACGGATGTAATTTGAGTTAAATTACACTGGTGTCCAAAATTAAAGCAGCATCCCCGTCCTGTGTCTAATTCGCGATATAATCATACAAACTGCAAACAGATGTCGTTAAGATCGTGTTCTGCACGTAAGACAACATTCCAATCAACAGAAAACCACGCCAACAATGACGTCAGAGCACATATCAAGCGGAATAGTGTTTGCAGGGTAGTCCCACATCAGACAGTGCAGTGTGGCACAGAGGTCTACAGACTCTCCGCTGTGGAGGGCCATAGGAAGAATGGAAGCAGGAGAGTCGCAAACTGATGTGGCACGATGGCTTTATGTGAATCGTTCTGTTGTTTCTCGGATGAGGCGCCAGTTTATATAGACCGAAACCGTATACCGGATACCAGGTCAGAGCCGACCATGTGTGACATCAGGAAAAGTGGACCGTTATTTGGCTGTAAGGGCACGACGGTACCGCCTTAGTACTGTGCTGCAACTGGCATCTGACCTCATAGTATCCCCTGGACGTGTTGTACCGAGGCAAACGGTATGCAGAAAGCTTCAGCAGAGTGAAGTGGCCTTTATTGTTGGAGACCTGCTGTTTGTTTGCCTCTGGCGTGTCTTCACAGAAGGGAACGTCTAAGTGGAGCCATCAACATGCCATCTGGACGGTCGAACGATGGGCCAATGTTCCTTTCACAGATGAGTCACAATTTGGTCTGGAGAGTGAGTCTCGACAGATTCGCATCCGGAGAGCACGTGGAACACGATTTAGGGACCCAAACATTGTAGAAAGAGACCGATATTGGGCAGGATCCCTAAGGATGTGGGCAGGGATTAAGTTGATCACTCGAACACCTCTTTATGAAATTGTAATGGTGAATCATCAAGATTTAATTACTGTCAGGTACCGCGAGGACATCTTGAGATCTCATACGCGGTTGTTGCGAGGTGATGTGGGCCCAGACTTGGTACTGATGGACGACAATGCTCGACCTCATGGAGTACGGGTGGTTGATGTTTTTTTTGGAAATGAAAGATATTGCACACATGGCGTGGCCTGCTCGCACTCCGGATTTGAATCCCACAGAGCATGCTCAAAAAAATGTGTGTGAAATCTTATGGGACTTAACTACTAAGGTCATCAGTCCCTAAGCTTACACACTACTTAACCTAAATTATCCTACAGACAAACACACACTCCCATGCCCGAGGGAGGACTCGAACCTCCGCTGGGACCAACCGCACAGTCCATGACTGCAGCGCCTTAGACCACTCGGGTAATCCCGCGCGGCCACAGAGCATGTCTGGGATGCATTAGGGAGACGGATTGTATCACGTCAGCATCCACCACCCACCTTCCAAGACTTTCGAGCAGCTCTGCAGGAAGAACAGGCCTTATTGCGTCAACATGAGACTGATGACATCATTCACATCATTCCCGTCGTTGTCAGGCCTATTTTGGTGCCAGAGGTGGCCACTCCCCACACTGAGCACATTAACCACTTGTCAGAAAGTGGTGCAAATCCGTTAAATTGGAAAAAAACGAAAAACATTTTTGTCTTCAAATGGCTCTGAGCATTATGAGACTTAACTTGTGAGGTCATCAGTCCCCTAGAACTTAGAACTACTTAAACCTAACTAACCTAAGGACATCACACACATCCATGCCCGAGGTCGCGCGGTTCCAGACTGTAGCGCCTAGAACCGCTCGTCCACACCGGCCGGCTTTTTATCTTCCGTTATGCATGTTGCAGCTGATTACGTTCTGTACTCCTTACATTCTTTCTCCTTTACTGAAACCTGTTTATACTGTTTTGTGGCAGAATAAACGCAACTTTGCAAAATTTCCATTTGTTTCTTTAATTTTGGATACCAGTGTAGTTTAAGTTTCAAATCCGCTTCATCAAACTACAACAATATTTCACAACGAATCTGTAGCAGCTCGTAACTATACATCCACAATTAACTTACAAAATAAATTAGGGTAAAGCAGGGATAGACAACCATACTGGGGGATGATCAACGGCTGTGATCTTCCAGCTACCCACTTTACAGCACTGCCTGTCAAGTGATAGTGAGTCTTACTCGCGAGTGAAACGTTGATGTGTCCCTTGCCTCTTTATTTCAACAAAGGTAATTTTTTTCATTATTTTAATTTTTAATGAACATTAAGATTATATGACATGTCAGTGCTTTTACATTTTTCCGTAAGATAGACAGTGACAAGTTACGGAAACTTACATTTCAGCGCTGTATGGGTCTTGCTGCATACCGTCATATTGTTTCTTTTCTGCTGTCGTCCATCATGTCTGATGACGCGCCATGGCTATTTCCCTGCCGAATGGGAGAGATGGTCATCTCTCCCAATCGGCAGGGAGAGGCGGACATACCATCGCAGGGATAGTTAGTCACCCTATAAAATCTTGTTTATTTTTTAGTTTTGACGGGAATTTTTTTTTTACAAATGGTAACTAAGGCAGATCCCACGATTGGTTCTACTAAAGGCAGATGAGGAGGAGAAGACCTTAGAATTGCTATTAATAAAGTAAAAATTATAGTTATTTTTGTGGCGGCGTTCGTAGCGACAAACAATTCGCTGTAGAAACGGCTTACGAAGTCACCGCCACACTTTTAATAGCGGGCCGACCGGTCCGCTGGAACAGTGAACAGAAAGATGAAAACCCAAACACTCTGATTAAATAAAAGTCGGTACTTATCTTTATTAACGAAGATACAGAAATCTGTCTAGTTCGAGTCGGAGCGGCTAGGTCAGCGTCGGCTGACGACAAACAACAACTCTGCTGCGATGAACACACAACTGACTAGCAAGTACACAATTCGGTGGCGAGTATACAACTGAGCGGCGAATACAGAACTGTCCTAGCGCTCGCGACTCCAGCGCTTAAGAAGCCAGAAGCCAGCGGTGGCGCGCGCAGACTTGCGGCGATTTCCTGTCTCGCTGGCGCTGCTTATGCGGACGGCGTCCGGACTTTGATGCTGCCAACCTTTTGGCAGCGGGCTCGGGTGGCATTACTGGCTAGGATATAACAGTTATTCAGTCAGAAAAGGTTATATACAGTTTAATATTCCAACGAAAACCGTAGAGCCAAAAATAGAAACGTACTGTGATGCAAAAATTGTAGTGGGGCTAGTTCCTGTTTTGGTTAAGCCAATGAGGATTTCTTATAATTTTCCCTGCAAAACTTATCTGCAACAAGTAGTTCAATAGAAGCATGATAAGATTATTGGCTACTCTTTTAATACGATTTCCTCTTTGTTTTCAAAGTGTTTTGCCAGGCAGGCATCTATCCCTTGCGTGTTTGGCCATCTAACCGTGTCCGCAACTCATGGTCTCGTGGTCGAGTTCTCGCTTCCCAAGCACGGGGTCCCGGGTTCGATTCCCGGTCTAGGACTTTCATCTGCCTTGAGATGACTGGGTGTTTGTGTTGTCCTCATCATTTCATCATCATTCATGAGAGTGGCGATACTGGGCTGACCAGAGGTTGGGAATTGTACGGGCGCTGATAACCGTTACGGACGCTGATAACCGCGCAGTTCAGCGCCGCAAAAACTAAACATCATCATCATCTAACCGTGATACACGGTTGAGACGGCCAAGTGTTACACAACTGAAAGAAAAAAAAATGTTGTTAGTTCGATATCTGCTGTAACTTCTTGAACGAAGTCTAATTTTTTTATGACTATACAGGGTGTTACAAAAAACCTGTGTTGATGACGTGATTGCACAATTGCGTGCGGATTCTCGTCAGCCCACACATGTTGATTGTGAAAATTTACAATTTGATCACGTTGGAATGAAGCCTCATCCGTAAAGAGAACATTTGCACTGAAATGAGGATTGACACGTTGTTGGATGAACCATTCGCAGAAGTGTACCCGTGGAGGCCAATCAGCTGCTGATAGTGCCTGCACACGCTGTACATGGTACGGAAACAACTGGTTCTCCCGTAGCACTCTCCATACAGTGACGTGGTCAACGTTACCTTGTACAGCAGCAACTTCTCTGACGCTGACATTAGGGTTATCGCCAACTGCACGAAGAATTGCCTCGTCCATTGCAGGTGTCCTCGTCGTTCTAGGTCTTCCCCAGTCGCGATTCATAGGCTGGAATGTTCCGTGCTCCCTAAGACGCCGATCAATTGCTTCGAACGTCTTCCTGTCGGGACACCTTCGTTCTGGAAATCTGTCTCGATACAAACGTACCGCGCCACGGCTGTTGCCCCGTGCTAATCCATACATCAAATGGGCATCTGCCAACTCCACATTTGTAAACATTGCACTGACTGCAAAACCACGTTCGTGATAAACACTAACCTGTTGATGTTACATACTGATGTGCTTGATGCTAGTACTGTAGAGCAATGAGTCGCATGTCAACACAAGCACCGCAGTCAACATTACCTTCCTTCAATTGGGCCAACTGGCGGTGAATCGAGGAAGTACAGTACATACTGACGAAACTAAAATGAGCCCTAACATGGAAATTTAGCGTTTCCGGACACTTGTCAACATAACATCTTTTCTTCATTTGTGTGTGAGGAATGTTTCCTGAAAGTTTGGCCGTACCTTTTTCTAACACCCTGTATAAAGCAATATATGTTGTTTGTGTATTAGGAATTGATCATGGCCACCTATCCCCTTTTTACCTTATGCATTGACGAAACAGGCGACATTAAAATCTGAAAAACTACTTAGTCGTTATGAGATTATCGACGTACACTCTATGCAGCTATCTATAATGTCATTTTCTTTTTCATTTCTCTGCACTAGCGGTATCGACAGCAATATCGGAGGGCGACCTTCGACACGCAGCTGAGCGTTATTGTGGGTAAAATGTTTAGAGTGTCCCCGGAGCACGCTGTTCTCTGGCCGTGCGATCAATGGCCGCAGTAGTCATATATCGGAGCTCTTTCATAAGGGCTGTCACTCACTGCGCATGCAAATAGCGGCCCAGCGGCGCCGCAGATATTGCGCTGCAGCACCGCACAGTGCCGGCCAGTGAGCGCCGCCACCGATCCAGCAGAATAGCAGCACCGGCGTGCGTCCGGCCGCACCTGCTGTGCCCCGTGGCTGCCAGAGAGGTTCGCAGCTCCCGTGATTTCGCCGGGAACTCCCCTTTGTGCCAACCGACATTTACGTTAAGCCGAAGTAGTATACCCTTCAGCAGTAGTAAGATACGCAACAGCTCCGCGACGTCCCCTTTCGTTATAGCAGTGAGTCGTCTAATACGGTCAGAGTGCTCTTACCGACACGATTACCTTTTGTATAACGGAGAAGTGGGCTAACTCATTGGGCCACGCGTGAAAATCGCAAGCATCTGAGCTTCCTTCGGAGCACGATTTCAGCCTCTCTGCCAGACAGCACAGCAATCCATAAGTCCATACATATTATAAAAATGGGTATACACTGATAAGCCGAAACATTACGACCACTGTCCAACGCGAAGTTGTATGCTCACTGGTGGCGCTGAGCCCACGTAACGCCGTAAGAGGAGTATAGGAGCGGAGCAGAGACGAATGGGGAATCATTCTAGCGACGATAAGTGGTGCAATCGCGGAAATAGGTATCTTGCGAACCATGGATGAAGGGTATCAGACGGATACCATATTCCTTGACTTCCGGAAAGCGTTTGACTCGGTGCCCCACTGCAGACTCCTAACTAAGGTACGAGCATATGGGATTGGTTCCCAAATATGTGAGTGGCTCAAAGACTTCTTTAATAATAGAACCCAGTACGTTGTCCTTGATGGTGAGTGATCATCGGAGGTGAGGGTATAATCTGGAGTGCCCCAGGGAAGTGTGGTAGGTCGGCTGTTGTCTTCTATCTACATAAATGATCTTTTGGATAGGGTGGATAGCAATGTGCGGTTGTTTGCTGATGATGCTGTGGTGTACGGGAAGGTGTCGTCGTTGAGTGACTGTAGGAGGATACAAGATGACTTGGACAGGATTCGTAATTGGTGTAAAGAATGGCAGCTAACTCTAAATATAGATAAATGTAAATTAATGCAGATGAATAGGAAAAAGAATTCCGTAATGTTTGAATACTCCATTAGTACTGTAGCGCTTGACACAGTCACGTCGATTAAATATTTGGGCGTAACATTGCAGAGCGATATGAAGTGGGACAAGCATGTAATGGCAGTTGTGGGGAAGGCGGATAGTCGTCTTCAGTTCATAGGTAGAATTTTGGAAAGATGTGGTTCATCTGTAAAGGAGACCACTTATAAAACACTAATACGACCTATTCTTGAGTAATGCTCGAGCGGCCGGCCGGAGTAGCCGAGCGGTTCTAGGCGCTACAGTCTGGAACCGCGCGACCGCTACAGTCGCAGGTTCGAATCCTGCCTCGGGCATGGATGTGTGTGATGTCCTGAGGTTAGTTAGGTTTAAGTAGTTCTAAGTTCTAGGGGACTGATGACCTCAGCAGTTAAGTCCCATAGTGCTCAGAGCCATTTGAACCATTTGAACTGCTCGAGCGTTTGGGATCCCTATCAGGTCGGATTGAGGGAGGACATAGAAACAATTCAGAGGCGGGCTTCTAGATTTCTTACTGGTAGGTTTGATCATTACGCGAGTGTTACGGAAATGCTTTAGGAACTCGGGTGGGAGTCTCTAGAGGAAAGGAGACGTTCTTTTCGTGAATCGCTACTGAGGAAATTTAGAGAACCAGCATTTGTGGCTGACCGAAGTACGATTTTACTGCCGACAACTTACATTTCGCGGAAAGACCACAAAGATAAGAGAGACTAGGGCTCGTACAGAGGCATATAGGCAGTCATTTTTCCCTCGTTCTGTTTGGGAGTGGAAGAGGGAGAGAAGATGCTAGTTGTGGTACGAGGTACCCTCCGCCACGCACCGTGTGGTGGATTGCGGAGTACGTATGTAGATGTAGATGTAGAAATCCACCGACTTAAGCGACTTTGACAGAAGGCAAATTTTTCTAGCCCAGTGCCTGTGAGGAGCATCTCGGGAACAGCGAAGTTGGTCGGTTGTTCACTTGCTACTGTCGTGAGCGTCTATTGAAAGTGGTTGAAGAGTGCTGAAATCATGTGTAGACAAGAAGTTGGACGTCCATACCTCATCATAGAAAATAGGGATCGGAGGCTTGTCCACTCTCTAAAACAGGATAGGAGGCAATCTGTGGCAGATATGACGACACAGTACTGGAGCAGGCACAGGTGTTTTGGAGCACACCGTTCATCACACAATGTTGAACAAGGTGTTTTGCAGCAAAGTACCCGTACGTGTTCCCGTGTTCACCCAACAACATCAACAGTTATGATTACAGAGAGCACAGGATCATCGACATAGGACCACGGATCAATGGAATCGTATCGCCTGTTCGGACAATTCCGTTTATTGTTAAACAAAGGTCGATGGTCATGTCCAGATATGCCGTCATCCCGGTGAACGCCTGCCCGAAACATGCTTCGCACCATGGACCTAGACCGGTGGGAGCTGTATTATCTTACGTGGGACATTCACCTGGGCTTTCATGGGACCTACGGTAGTAATTGAGGGCACCATGACAGCTGTGGACTACGTGAACATTATTGGTGTCTACCTGTAACCCCTCTCTGGGCTACGTGAACATTATTAGGGGCTGCCTGTAACCCCTTATGTTTGAAGTCTTCCTCAACAGCGGTGCTACCTTCCAGTAGGATAACTGTCCTGTCACAAGGCCAGAATCATGATGCTGCTTTGAGGAGCATTGCGGTGAACTCACGTTTATGCCTTGGCCATTAAAATCGGGTCATCTAAATCCGATGAAATGCGACTGGGACTCTATCGGGCGGCAGCTCCGCGCCCACAAATCAACCTCCCGTAAATTACGGGAAGTGTGTGACCTGCGCGGAGGAATCTGGTGCCACAAACCTCTGCAAACCTATCAAGTACTGGTAGAATACATGCCATGCAGAGTCCCTACTGAATTGCTTTCCAGAGGTGGATCAAAACGCTTTTAAGTAGGTAGTCATAACGTTTTGGCTCATCAGTGTACGTATTCATGTATGTACGTATGCATGTACTAAACCTCCTAAACCTCTGGACTGATTTCAAGCAAACTTAGCACACACGTCGCTTACTGTCTGCAAAGAACCACCGACCTATCAAACAGGAGGGGGTGAAAAAGAAGTATAGCCCTCGACGCGCGAATAATCGTTCTTTAGTCATCGAGTTTTTGGGAATGAGAGCACTTGGTGACTTGGAACAAACGTCATATATAATTTCAGACCTTTAAGAAAATTTTTCCGCTCACAACCCCCACAAAATTATTAAAGGAAAGAATTTTATTGCTTACTACATTTTCGATGTTCATCCCGTAAAACTGCCGCATGAAGCATGAAATTTTAATTTATTACTTCTTTACTACCAACTTTATTCGCGCCACAGTCTGCTGACAGTATTCACATACACCACTGAACGTACCACCAGAATTATGTGATTGTACGACGTCATAAGAACTGAGATGCGTCAAAATCGCCGCGTCATGCATGACGCTTTAATATACTTATTCTTCACTACTAATCCTACTGACAACACATTTCGCAGACAGTTACCGTATATAACAATGGATGTACATGTAAAATTGTATCGTGGTACCAGACATAGTTCAGGACATACAGTGCCATAAACATTAAGCTGCATGGAAATGAAACTGCCGGAGGAAACTCGCTAGAGGTACAAGTGAAATATGTACGCAAATACGTTGGTGCGTTGGTTGATTTGGAGGAGGGGGTCAAACAGCGAGGTCACCGGTCCCATAAGGTTAGGGAAGGATGGGAAGGAAGTCGGTGGTGCCCTTTCATACGAACTATCCCAGCATTTTCCTGAAGCATTCAGGGAAATTACGGAAAACCTAAGTCAAGAAGGCCGAAAGGCCGAACAGGGTTTGAATCGTCGTGCTCCCCGAATGCGAGTCCAGTTTGATAACCAGATAGAGGGTGAGGAGGAGATGAACAGAGAAAGAAAAGAGGAAGGGATGGACAGAGACAGGGGGAGGAAAAGATGGGCAGACAGCGGTCGAGGAGGAGATGGACAGAGAGAGAGTTGAGGGGGAGATGGACAGAGAAAGGAAAGATAAGGAGATGACCAGGGAGGAAGGCGAGGAGAAGGTAGACAGAAGGGGCAGGAGAAGATGGACGGAGAGCGGGTGTGGGATGAGACGGTCAGAGAGAAGGGGAAGAGGAGGTGGACTAATAGCAGAATGGCTAAGTACATACCTGGACAATGCTGGGTACTCGGCTAGTTACCTGTAAAACTGTCCCTAGTTGCGTTCCCAGGGAAAGGTCTCATGCAGTATGAGATATGCGTTATGGGCACGCCCAGTCGTCCCAGACGACAACCGGTCTTTCACTATCGTGTTGAAAGATAACGCCACGGAGACCTCGAAGATAGTGCACAACTATCGACCTTACCATGCCAGAACGCCTGCTGTCCAATTTATCGCCTATGCGAACCAGAGGTGATCGTGTTGTGTGCACAGTCGAACCTCATAGCATATCGCCAAGTGCTGTACCCATATTTTTCTCGTCGGAAGCTACACACATGTATAAGCCCATTGCACTGCCGCAGGCAGAAACAGGACGCGTCTGAGGAGACGACGTGGTGCCTCTCCCGTACTCTTGCTCGACGAATGCCGGTGCTCTCTCTCCGCTGCCCCGTCAAGGGAAGCCGCAACTGAGATCGCCAGTTGACGGTCCGCCGGGCTCGATATCTCGTCGCACTGTCAGCGTGGATAGCTGCCTTGCTGCAAACAAGTCCATTTCGTGACTCAAGGAACGTGACGTGGCTATTGAATACTGGACGACCGAGCAAACAAATACCCTCCTGCGGACCCAAGGACACCCGGCATGATGTTGATTATGGCCTCCCTGAAGCCGTTGATTCCATATTCGCACGACAGTCGCGGGATCCCGAACCGTCGCAAACAGCAACATCGCGGATCTAACAACTGTCTCGGTAGGCCACTATGCTGCTACTGTTTGATCTCGACACGTGCTGGTAGATGCTTTTTCCCTGCTTCATTGGTTCACGGGCATTGCATCTGATAATGTTGTGGAAGCTGCACAATATTTCGACGAGGCAGCTGCTCGTCATCTTCAGGGGCTTACTGACCTATTGCTGCAATGGCTCGCCAACATATAGGCTGACTCACTAGAAAAGCGGAAGCGCCATGGTTTGGGGCTATAACATCATCGTAGACGTATCACAGAGCACAGCGCATATCCTCTCCGAAATAAAGAATTTTCAGTTCCGATTTATGAGTGTATAACCCGCTCCGTAATCTTTCCTTCTACACGGAGTGTACGGGGACTATTTTTTTAAGGTACGATCAGTTGCGAAATGGGAACCACAGAGAAAATTAAAAATGTTTTATTTGCAACACTTAGCTATTTCCATACATAGTAGACGCTACGACTTAAACATTTGTCGTAGCGTTGCACCAACTTCCCAATACGATCGTCACACAGTCAGTACTTTCAGCCAATTCTCTACGGTGGTTTGCAGTTCGCTGTCTGTACTAAAATGCTGTCCTCATATCCAGAGGTTCAACTGAGCAAAGAGATGAAAATCAATGATAGCCAGGTCCTGGCTGTATGGTGGGTGATCAAACACAAATACCCATACATGCAGAAGCGCCTTTGATGCAGCTGCAGAGTGCGGACGACCAATGTCATGAAGAAGAACAATGCCTGGTGACAACATTCCTTTTTGCTTGTTATGAGTTGCTCTTCACAGACGATTTTTCTCGAATCGCCTGATCCACTTGTTGAGCAAGATCCACTCGCTTCCTTTCCAGAACACCTGCAACATGAACGTCTGTACGTCTTGGTTCAAAGTTCCTGCAAAATTGCTGCACTTTGCTGTTCGCATGACAAGTACATTATGTGGTCTCCGTGAAATCAGGCTGACACCTTAGCATGAAAAAATTGAGTGATATCACACGGTTCATACCTGACAGGAGACTCTATTAAGCTTCCTGGCAGATTAAAACTGTGTGCCGGACCGAGATTCGAACTCGGGACCTTTGCCTTTCGTGGGCAAGCGCTCTACCAACTGACCAACCCAAGCACGACTCACGCCTCGTCCTCACAGTTCAATTCTGCCATTACATCGTCTCCTGCCTTCCGAACTTCACAGAAGCCCTCCTGCGTACCTTGCAGAACTAGCACTCCTGGAAGAAAGGATAATGCGAAGATGGCTTAGCCACAGCCTAGTGAATGTTTCCAGAACGAGATCTTCACTCTGCAGCGGAGTGTGCGCTGATATGAAACTTTCTGGCAGATTAAAACTGTGTGCCGGACCGAGACTAGAACTTGGGACCTTTTCCTTTCGCGGGCAAGTGCTCTACTGGCAGAATTAAAGCTTCGAGTCTCGGTCGGGCACACAGTTTTAATCTGCCAGGAAGTTTCATACCAGCGCACACTCCGCTGCAGAGTGAAAATCTCATTCTGGCGTGCAAAAAGTCTTTACAAATAATGCAGAAAGAAATAGAGTCCAGCTTTCAATGTCAAGTATGAGAGTCTCTAACTAAAGCACAAACGATGGTGTCGGAGCTGCGAATTGGTGGCGTCTGGATAGCGTCACATAGTGAAGAGGTTCCAGGTGCGAGCGGCTGTCTGGTTGCCGCCGGCCGCCCTTACCGCGGCGGCAGAGGAACCGCTGGTGTGGAACCGCTAGAGGCGTGGCTCAGCGGGCGTGCGCATTGGGTCCGCCGGGTCCTGCGCGACTGCTGTCGGCTCAGACGGAAACTTGCACTCCTTTGCCAACTTTACATCCACGGGGTGGTATCGGTGCGTGACACCACACTTTATGCAAGTGTCCTGAAATGTTTATCGTGTCGATATGCAAGCATGTAGTGAACCGCATGTCAGTGTGGTATTTGTTGCATGCCTTCTTCATGGCGCAGCAATTTTAATGGTCAGTAGTGTCAGAATTTACCAACTGCGAGTACCAGGATTATACGTAGCAGACGCAGCCCTATGAGCTTGAATAACTTTTCATTTGTCACCTGTCAAAGGTAGTGACTGTGGTGATCTTACACGTACCATGGCGACACAGTCTTCATGTGGCTGTCATTACCCTAACATGGGAAAGGTGAGCACTTCTGGTTCGTGTTCCTGTACAGAGTCTAGCACCCTTACGTGCCTTCTGTATTTCCTAATATGTCACAAGTTGTACTGTTTCCCACCAGTTTCCACTGAAGTAAGCTAGTGCCATGCGAGTAAGTCGAAAGTGTTATTCATTTTTCAGGCTTTGTCTTTTACTGTTCATTTAGGAAGAAATGAGTTGGGTTCCGTACTATCTGATGCATCCATATTCTCAACATAGAAACTACTCGATTCTCTTGGTCGTAGCCACCCTAAAACCAAATGACATGTTATTTGAAATGTTCAAATGTGTGTGAAATCTTACGGGACTTAACTGCTAAGGTCATCAGTCCCCAAGCTTACACACTATTTAACCTAAATTATCCTAAGGACAGACACACACACCCATGCCCGAGGTAGGACTCGAACCTCCGCCGGGACCAGCCGCACAGTCCGTGTGACTGCAGCGCCTTAGACCGCTCGGACATGCTATTTCCGCAGTGCTCTCTTAACGTTAAGTCAATGGAAACTCGAATCGATAAATTGGTGTGATTATATAGAGAGAATTGCAAATGCCGAATGGAAGAGAGTAAGGTAAGGTAAGCCTATTTAACCAAAACTACACTGGTGTCCAAAATTAAACCAACAAACTCTTATTACTCCGTCCTGTGTCTAACTCACGATACAATCATACAAACTGCTAAGAGATGTCGTTACGATAGTGTTCTGCACAGAAGGCGGCATTCCGATCAACGGACAACTACGTCGGTAAGACGTCAGGGCGCCTATCAAGTGGGGTAGTGTTTGTAGGTAGTCCCACATCTACAATCACCGTGTACAGTCACAGACGGTGTAGTAAGACACAGAGAAGACGTCCACGTGGGACGTCAGAAAGAATGGACCTTTATTTGGCTGTAAGGGCACAACGGTACCACCTTAACACTGGACTACAACTGGTATCTGACTTCATAGTATCTCCTGGACGTGTTGTATCGAGGCAAACGGTACGCAGAAGGCTTCAGCAGAGTAGCCTTTATTGTTGGAGACCTGCTGTCAGTTTGCCTCTGGCGCGTCTTCACATAAGAGAACGTCTAGAGTGGAGCCATCAGTATGCCATCTGGACGCTCGAACGATGGACCAATGTTCTTTTCACAGACGAGTCCCGATTTGGTCAGGAGAGTGGTTCTCGACGGATTCGCATCTGGAGGGCTCGTGGAACACGATTTTGGACCCAAACATTGTGAAAAGAGACCGATATCGAGAAGTATTCCTAATGGTGTGGGCAGGGATTATGTTGACCACTCGAACACCTCTTCATGAAACTATATGGGCGAATCAGCAAGATTTAACTGCTCTCAGGTACCGTGACGGGATCTTGAGTTCTCATGCGCGGTTGTTGCGAGGTGATGTGGGCCTGGATCGATGGACGATAGTGCTCGACCTTACGGAGTACGGGTGGTTGATGTTGTTTTGGAAACGGAAGATATTGCACGCATGGCGTGGCCTGTTCGCTCTCCCGTTTTGAATCCCATAGAGCACGTCTGAGATGCATTAGGGAGACGGGCTGCATCACTTCGAATCCAGCAACCACTCGCCAAGACTTTCGAGCAACTCTTCAGGAAGAATGGGCCTCACCGTGAGATTGATGACATCACTCACAGCGTGTCCCGTCGTTGTCCGGCCTGTGTTGGTGCCAGAGGTGGTCACATCCTATACTGAGCACATTAAACACTTGTCAGAATATGGTGCAAACCCGTTAAGTTGAAGAAAAAAAAACGAAGAACATTTTTGTCACCGTTATGCATGTTGCAGCTGATTACGTTATGTGTTCTCCCTATTTCTTTCTACACTCCTGGAAATGGAAAAAAGAACACATTGACACCGGTGTGTCAGACCCACCATACTTGCTCCGGACACTGCGAGAGGGCTGTACAAGCAATGATCACACGCACGGCACAGCGGACACACCAGGAACCGCGGTGTTGGCCGTCGAATGGCGCTAGCTGCGCAGCATTTGTGCTTCGCCGCCGTCAGTGTCAGCCAGTTTGCCGTGGCATACGGAGCTCCATCGCAGTCTTTAACACTGGTAGCATGCCGCGACAGCGTGGACGTGAACCGTATGTGCAGTTGACGGACTTTGAGCGAGGGCGTATAGTGGGCATGCGGGAGGCCGGGTGGACGTGCCGCCGAATTGCTCAACACGTGGGGCGTGAGGTCTCCACAGTACAGCGATGTTGTCGCCAGTGGTCGGCGGAAGGTACACGTGCCCGTCGACCTGGGACCGGACCGCAGCGACGCACGGATGCACGCCAAGACCGTAGGATCCTACGCAGTGCCGTAGGGGACCGCACCGCCACTTCCCAGCAAATTAGGGACACTGTTGCTCCTGGGGTATCGGCGAGGACCATTCGCAACCGTCTCCATGAAGCTGGGCTACGGTCCCGCACACCGTTAGGCCGTCTTCCGCTCACGCCCCAACATCGTGCAGCCCGCCTCCAGTGGTGTCGCGACAGGCGTGAATGGAGGGACGAATGGAGACGTGTCGTCTTCATCGATGAGAGTCGCTTCTGCCTTGGTGCCAATGATGGTCGTATGCGTGTTTGGTGCCGTGCAGGTGAGCGCCACAATCAGGACTGCATACGACCGAGGCACACAGGGCCAACACCCGGCATCATGGTGTGGGGAGCGATCTCCTACACTGGCCGTACACCACTGGTGATCGTCGAGGGGACACTGAATAGTGCACGGTACATCCAAACCGTCATCGAACCCATCGTTCTACCATTCCTAGACCGGCAAGGGAACTTGCTGTTCCCACAGGACAATGCACGTCCGCATGTATCCCGTGCCACCCAACGTGCTCTAGAAGGTGTAAGTCAACTACCCTGGCCAGCAAGATCTCCGGATCTGTCCCCCATTGAGCATGTTTGGGACTGGATGAAGCGTCGTCTCACGCGGTCTGCACGTCCAGCACGAACGCTGGTCCAACTAAGGCGCCAGGTGGAAATGGCATGGCAAGCCGTTCCACAGGACTACATCCAGCATCTCTACGATCGTCTCAATGGGAGAATAGCAGCCTGCATTGCTGCGAAAGGTGGATATACACTGTACTAGTGTCGACATTGTGCATGCTCTGTTGCCTGTGTCTATGTGCCTGTGGTTCTGTCAGTGTGATCATGTGATGTATCTGACCCCAGGAATGTGTCAATAAAGTTTCCCCTTCCTGGGATAATGAATTCACGGTGTTCTTATTTCAATTTCCAGGAGTGTATTTTACTATCACCTGTTTACAATGTTTTGTTGCAAAAGAAACGCAACCTTCCAAAATTTCCGTTTGTTATTTAATTTTGGTCACCAGTGTATTTTACGCTGAATTGGGGGAGATTTGCAGTTATCTGAAGATGTGAGGACAAGGTTTAATGGCTCGTAGACAGCCCAGTCATTAGAGGAGCATTTGCTCGCGTTATTGTGAAATAGGTAAGTAATCGACCATGTCCATAAGAAAACCATTCCAGTATTGCACTGTTGGAGTTTAGGTAAAAGTAGCTCAGTCGGCTGGTGGTTTGAAGTCAATTCTTCCCGAACATGAATGTAATGTCTTAACCGCTGCGTAACCTAGCTCGACACCGTGAATGAGTACGCAACACTGGAACTTATCAGACCATCTTTAACGATGGATGACGTTGTTTCGTTTTTTTTTTTTCGAACGCTGCAACAGAGTATTAATTAGTAGAGCAAGTGTGGCAGCGGGACTTAAGATAGCTTACATTAGGCTAATACCAAAATGACGCATAATCAGTATGCTGAAAGGGGTATTGGTGAAGATTAATAATAGTATCATTGGGGTAGCTGACGAATTTGACTACTTAATTCAAATGTAAGTGGCCCGTTGACACACGTTGAAAGCAAGAGGCAGGAGAATATGAAGGGACTTGAGTTCGTTTCGGAAACTGAAAACTCAGTTCAAATACAAATTCCCAACCCGCCTCAAAAAGAGACAATGAAGTGTATGTATCGCCCTTTACAAGTTATGGCAGTGGAATATGGAACATTAATACGCAAGCCGTCCGAAGATTGAGGCATTCAGTAAGAAATAGAAAAAAGCGTGTCCAAAATGACCACAAAGAAAAGAAAGATGTTAAATGTGTAAGAAAAAATACACGAGTTGAGGATGTCATTGTTACTTGTAGGACTGAAATGAAAATGATTAGGGCTTGCAGCCAGACGAAATGAAGTCGAACGCACGGAGAACATTCTTTACTGGGTGTCTTGTGATAAAAAACGACGACCCAACAGAAAATGGGCAGCCAACATAAGGAAATTTTTGATTACGTTGTTCTAGAGATCGTACTACCTGCAAAAATCTATAAGAAGACTTTATCCAGGAACGAATGAACGGAATTTCGCTTTCAAAGAGAGAAGAAAATTGCAAGATCCCACGCCAAGCGAATACGATCAGTGTGGATGTTTGCTGCAACGGGTATTTTCATGTCCAACTTTCCTTGAAGCTACTTTGATGGATGATTGTTGATATTTCATCTGTGTTTCTAAGTGGGAGTACCCGCTTCGAATTCTTTGTTATCAAGTCCATTGGAATTTACATCTGTTCATACAAGATGGTTAATATGGAATTTTGAAGGTAATACGGACATGACGGCTTGGATAGCTACTCAGCTTTCCTCCATCAAAATCTGTTGTAGTTCAGTAAACAAGTCCCAGCAACTACTAAAGATGATCCTGTGTATTCAACGTAGAAGTTTTTTTTTCGTGTTTTACCAAAAGCATTATCAGGATCTGAAGTGGGCATTTTTCACCCATAGACTTTTCATGTTCTCGTAAAACATTTTTTTTCTCCTTCTGTCCGAGTTTAATGTTGTCAGAGAAAAAATTCCAGTCGACATTACGTTAGTGCTAATTCCACTAGACATTACGAGAGCTTCCGATTTTGCTGGATGGGGATGTAGGCCAGCAGCATTCGCTGAAGGACAACGAAATGCAGTTCTTGCCGCTGCAGCGCCGGAAAATCTCGTCATGAACGCCGCCTTGCCTCGGTGAATTGTCGGCATCAACCGCAGGTAGCGACCACAGCGAATTACTCTGACCTAAACCCAATTCTCAGTAGTGAGAACGAATTGTTTTATGAGCCTTGTGTTCATTTCTCTGTGTCTATTATGAAAATCGCTGTGTCTACTATGAATAAGGGAGAAGAAATTTAAATTTCTTTCTTTCTTGTACACGTATTAGAATCTTTGTTCAGTGGAATTTCCTCGAGTGTCAATAGGTTTCGTAGTTTAGACACAGTACCTGCCAGTGGAATTTATTTTAATATATGTTAATATATACTGTAGTCTTCTTTTAAAACCCAGTGTATTAGCCAAGATCGTTGTGTCCACATAATTACTGGACTGCTAGGTTCACCAATGTGTATTGCCCTCCTAAGCGCCATAAATCCGGACAGTGGTAATTACATCATGGAATGCTTACAGTACTCCTTCTGTCACATGAGTACTACACAGTACGCATTAAGTCGAGACATTACAATGACATGCCAGGTGCACTAACATAAAGTATGTAAAACTTGGAATACGAATGATACGAACAAGACAGACAAATGCCACATCTTGCCAGTTCGTGATAACTCTTTATCGCAGTCAACATGGGATTACACCACGAAGCGGCAGGATGTGGCATGTGTATGTCTTTTCGTGCCAATCGTACTCTAAGTTGTACATACTTTGTGATAGTGTACCGCTACCACTCAGGTCCGGACACCGTCTCAAGTATACTTCCGGTGTCCTCGACGGCTGTGACGAAAAGAGTGTAAGAAAATCTTAACGCCTAACTGTATTGATATTTACGCCCGGCAAGAGCGTGAATAGAGCATTTACTTGACACAGCGGACACAAGAAAGAATGATGATAATACGGGGGAAGGGAATCCATACTTTTGTAAAATAGTTCTCTGATCTCTGATTATTTAACAGCATGCGACTCACCGCCTTGTTAATATAGGGTTGCGTGAGACGCTTTTAGAATCTGTTGGAACTATTATCTACGTGGAGCGTTCATAGAGACAAAAACGTAATCGTAATCTCAGGGATCATTTTCGTGTTATCACATTAAAATATTGCTACAGGATATCTTTACCGTAGCGAAATTTAATTAAAAGAAACCTTTGAATTAAAGAATGAATTTCCTTTCTTTAAACGGAATAATCCTTGTTTTGCCGAGAAGCAGCCAATGTCTGCACTGAACTGAAAGTTTTTAGTTTTTACTTTAATACAAAATAAAAGTAATTTATGCACATTCTTTTTTCTACGAATTATGATGTATGTCTTTTAAAGCGTCCGTTGGTGACGGAAAGCAATGAAATTATTCTTATGCAAAATGTCTGCCAAGAATGTCGATTGTTCGACCGTTCTTGTAGTTTATCCAGCGTACTGAAAACCTTGAAAACAAGCCTTATTTTTACTTCTGCATGTCACTATATACACGAAAGAAAAATGCACAATTAGCATTAATTACAATATATTATTTAAAATTCAAAACTTACAATACGAAATGGCCGCCGTAGCGTGCGTTTTTTTCAAGGCTAGAACAGAGAGTGAGTGTAATAACGCTGGTCTTTTTGGTTTCTTGCTCCATTGAGTAAAAGAACAATTACATTGCTACATAGATTCTATACAGTTATCTTATAAAGTCTGTTTGTACCGTTATTATTTCGTTTCATTACAAATTACCATTCTGACAGTTAATTACACGTGCATTTTCAGAGTCTCCGCATGATATTTTCAATATTTAAGGTTTTAGAATTTTTCATTTTACATCGTTTTGTGTCAGACTTGTCGTCGCAGGATTTAATATTTCGTACCGCGTATCGGTACAATAAAGTGTTTCTTTAAATACCTACGGCAAATTTGTCATTGACGAAAGCGAATGGTAGAAACCCATGCCGAACAAAACAGTCCCATACCATCACACATTCTACGCCCCTGGTAGCTCAGTGGTCAGCGCGACGGAATGTCATACCTAACGGCCCGGGTTCGATTCCCGCCTGGGTCGGAGATTTTCTCCACTCAGGTACTGGGTGTTGTGTTGTCCTTATCTTCAGCATTTCATCCCCATCGACACGCAAGTCGCCGAAGTGGCTTCATCTCGAAAGACTTGCACCAGGCGAACGGTCTACCCGACGGGCGGCCCTAGCCGCACGGCATTTCCGTCACACATTTTACGCGGAATTCCTCAGTCGCCACAACACGCTCGGGAAAACACCGGCGCCAGGCACCTCCAACTTCATTAAGGCCCGCCTCAGTAGCACATGCTCTTCCACTGCAACGCAAACCGGTGACAGCACCCTTTGCACCTCTTCAAGTAAGGTGCAGCGTTTGTCGTTGAGTAGGTAGCATCTAATGAATGAGGAGGTTCCACGCAGAATCGGAGAGGAAATAAATACGTGGAAAACACTGATAAGGCGAAGGGACATGATGATAGGACACCAGTCAAGACATGAGGGAATGAATTCCCTGATCCTAGAGGGAGTTGTAGAGGGCCAAAACTGTAGAGGAAGACAGAGATTAGAATACATCAAGCAAATAATTGAGGATGTAGGTTTGCATGTGCTTCTCTGAGATGAAGAGGTTGGCACAGGAGAGATGTTTGTGGCGGTCTGCATCAAACCAGTCAGAAGACTGATGACACAAAAAAAGGGCGGCAGCAAGACTATATAAATAGTCCTAGCGCATCTCGGCGGACCCTATTGCGACTGTCTGTGAGCTACAACAACAAATCCACGCAAATCCAACAGAAGTATCTGTCAGCACTAACACGATTCTTTGAAGAACGCAAAGTAATGATCCAAAAGTAGAAGAATTTACTGACCGATTACCAACGCAAAACAAATGCACTTCAAAACAGTTTGGTACACTACTGGCCATTAAAGTTACTACACCACGAAGATGACGTCCTACAGACGCGATATTTAACCGACAGGAAGAAGATGCTGTAATATGCAAATGATTAGCTTTTCAGAGCATTCACACAAAGTTGGCGCCGGTGGCGACACCTACAACGTGCTGACATGAGGAAAGTTTCCAACCGATTTCTCATATACAAACAGCAGCTGACCGGCGTTGCCTGGTGAAACGTTGTTGTGATGCCTCGTGTAAGGAGGAGAAATGCGTACCATCACGTTTCTGACTTTGATAAAGGTCGGATTGTAGCCTATCGCGATTGCGGTTTATCGTATCGCGACATTGCTGCTCGCGTTGGTCGAGATCCAATAACTGTTAGCAGAATATGGAATCGGTGGGTTCAGGAGGGTAATACGGAACGCGTGCTGGATTCCAACGGCCAACAGATGGGGAAGTTTGCAAGACAACGACCATCTGCACGAACAGTTCGACGACGTTTGCAGCAGCGTGAACTATCAGCTCGGAGACCATGGCTGCGGTTACCCTTGACGCTACATCACAGACAGGAGCGCCTGCGATGGTGTACTCAACGACGAACCTGGGTGCACAAATGCAAATCGTCATTCTTTTCGGATGAATCCAGGTTCTGTTTACAGCATCATGATGGTCGCATCCGTGTTTGGCGACATCGCGGTGGACGCACATTGGAAGCGTGTATTCGTCATCGCCATACTGTCCTATCACCCGGCGTGATGGTATGGGGTGCATTGGTTACACGTCTCGGTCACCTCTTGTTCGCATTGACGGCACTTTGAACAGTGGACGTTACATTTCAGATGTGTTACGACCCGTGGCTCTACGCCTCATTCGATCCCTGCGAAACCCTACATTTCAGCAGGATAATGCACGACCGCATGTTGCAGGTCCTGTACGGGCCTTTCTGGATACAGAAAATGTTCGACTGCTGCCCTGGCCAGCACATTATCCAGACCTCTCACCAATTGAAAACGTCTGGTCAATGATGGCCGAGCAACTGGCTCGTCACAATACGCCAGTCACTACTCTTGATGAACTGTGGTATCGTGTTGAAGCTGCATGGGCAGCTGTACCTGTACACGCCATCCAAGCTCTGTTTGACTCAACGCCCAGGCGTATCAAGGCCAGAGGTGGTTGTTCGGGGTACGGATTTCGCAGGATCTATGCACCCAAATTAGGTGAAAATGTAATCACATGT
This sequence comes from Schistocerca piceifrons, assembly GCF_021461385.2. Lineage (NCBI taxonomy): Eukaryota > Metazoa > Arthropoda > Insecta > Orthoptera > Acrididae > Schistocerca > Schistocerca piceifrons. The sequence goes on from NC_060141.1 coordinate 268,438,771, forward strand.
CAGTTATAGTATAATATGTTTGTCCAATGAATACCCGTTTATCTGCATTTCTTCTTGGTATAGCAATTTTAATGGCCAGTAGCGTATAAAATTCGATGAACATGATACACAGGGTGATTCGCCTGCCTCTACCTGTGGGTTTTATGCTAGTCGCAGTGCTTTAGGAAATTAATGTAGTTAAATTTTGTACTAGGATACGTTTTCACTGAAGGCCACAGTTCTCGCGTTATTCAAGAAAAACGCGTCTGAAGGTAAATTTAGTAAGTTTGTTTGAATAATTTGAAAACTGCGGCTGCTAGTGAAAACGTATCGCAGTACAACATTTAACTACATTAGAGTTGCCCGCCCGGTTGGCCGTGCGGGCTAACGCACGGCTTTCTAGGCTGGAAGGACCGCCAGGTCCCCGGAACGAATCCGCCCGGCGGATTTGTGTCGAGGTCCGGTGAACCTGTTTTTAGGCGGTTTTCCATCTGCCTCGGTGAATACGGGCTGGTTCCCCTTATTCCGCCTCAGTTACACTATGTCGGCGATTGCTGCGCAAACAAGTTTTCCACGTACGCGTGCACCACCATTACTCTACCACGCAAACATAGGGGTTACACTCGTCTGGTGTGAGACGTTCCCTGGGGGAGTCCATCGGGAGCCGATCCGCACAATAACCATGGGTTCGGTGTGGGGCGGTGGAGGGGTGAAGTGGACTGCGGTAGTGGTCGTGGGGTTGTGGGCCACTGCGGCTGCGGTGGGGACGGAGCCTCTCCGTCGTTTCTAGGTCCCCGGTAACATACAATCAATACAGTGCATTAGAGTTCCTAGAAAAAGGTCTTGTTCGTTTTTTCTATAGGATTAATCATTTTTACTTAGCAAGGGAGAGAATATGAAAATCTTGCTCGTGGTATTTGAAGGCTCCGTGGGTTGCATAAAACCCGTAGGTATGGGCAGCTGAATCACCCTGTATTTCTGGACACACAGCGAGGATCGCCCCTTAATGTTCTCTTTCGTCTAAAAGCCTCTTCCATTTCCTCATCGTCTCGTGTAGCAGCATCGGAGATGGCCAAGAAAACGCCCGGTAGCTGAGTGGTCAGCGTGACAGACCGTCAATTCTAAGGGCCCGGGTTCGATTTCCGGCTGGGTCGGAAATGTTCTCCGCTCAGGGACTGGGTGTTGTGTTGTCCTAATCATCATCATTTCATCCCCATCGACGCGCAGGTCGCCGAAGTGGCGTCAAATCGAAAGACCTGCACCAGGCGAACGGTCTACCCGACGGGAGGCCCTAGCCACACGACATTTCCATTTCCAAGAAAACGCACCAGTCGAACGTTCTGAGCTATTCACCAGCTGATAACATCTGCAGACAATCTCCACTTCGGCCAAACGATCGCATTTCCTCTGACCGGCCAGAAATTTGCTCTGCGCCTGCTACAGTAATCCTGGAGATAACCGGAGGGAATGAGGTAGTCGGAATTTGCGACTCGCTGAGCAGTTTACCGCGTCCACCGAGCAGTTCTATAGTGGCCTCAGCCTAACCACTGTACTCGAGAAAATTCGAAGAGTTTTCGCCACTAACAAAGACGGGCCGGATACTAGCTGTACAGCTCACTCGCCCACGTCAGAGCTTCTTTCTACTGCCCGTAAGTCAAAGAGGAGATATAGATCCCATGGTGTACTATTTTTCTTTTAACCATGTCTCCTAACTGGTTTGTTGCATCCCTCCGCGAATTCCTCGCTTGTGCCAACATCTGCATCCCAGAGTGACAATTACACTCTACGTCCTCACTTATTTGTTAGATATATTCCAGTCTCTGTGTTCCCTTACAGTTTTTACCCTCTATAGTTCCCTCTAGTAGCATGGAAGCTACTCCTTGATGTCTTAAGACATGTCCTATTACCATGCTCCTTCTTGTCAATGTTTTCATATCTTCCTTTCTTTGAGGATTGTGCGGAGAACTCCTCATTCGTTATCAGTCCCACTAATTTTAAACTTCATTTTACAGCGCCACATCTCAAATTCTTCGATTTTCTCTTTCCCGATTTCCCCATGTTCTATTTGACTGTGCTAGTTTCGTCCGTTAAGTATATTGTTTTGCTTCGAAGATGGATGAAATTCGTAACTTCGACTACTTCGTGGCTCCAACTGTAACAAGTTTATCGCTAATCTCATTTCTGCTGCTCCTCATTAATTTCGTCTTTCTTCGGCTTACTCTCAGTCTATATTATGTGGTGATTAGGATGTTCACCCCACAAACACGACCTGGTGTTCATTCTCACTTTCACTGATGACAGAAGTGTTATCATTGATATCCTTTCGCCCTGAATTTTAATCCCATTCTGAAACCTTTCTTTTGCTGCTGTGATTGCTTTTTCGTTGTGTAACATGAACATCAAGGACCTTTTTTAATGCGAACACTTCGTTCTTGGCCATCCATTCTTTTTGTTCCCTCTTGATTCTTGTATACATTCTATATCAGCCGTCTTTCCATGCGTGCTTCTGTTTTCCTTAGAATTTTTCTTAAGTCTTGCTTCCATTGTTAAGCTCTACGTCAGAATTGCCTCTCTGGTGTTTTACCGTTATTAAAGCCAAACTGACCGTCATCTAACAGATCTTGAAGTTTCTTTCCCCTTTTTCTGCTTATCATTCTTGTCAGCAGCCCGCATGCATGAGCTGTTAAGCAGATTGTGCGATAATTTTAAACTTACCTGCCTTTGCTATCTTCAGAATTGTGTGGATGATATTTACCGAAAGTCTGATAGCATGTCTCCAGTTTCATAGATTCAAACTACAAACTTGAATAGCCGTTCGGTTGCTGTGACACCCCCCCCCCCCCCCCCCCGGGACCCCCGCTCCCCACACCCCACGCCCCCGCCCCTCCTGAATGTAGAAATTCCGATGAATATTTTTCATCCCTTCTGCTTTATTTGATACTGTGAGCCTAATATTGGGTCCAGTATGTCTTCCATATTGACACCCGTTTCTTCCAACTCTTCATCAACCAAGTCCCCCTCCCCTATCCTACCCCTCATAGAGGCGTCCAATGTACATCTTCCAAGTGTCCGCTCTTTCCCCTTTCTTTAACAGAGGAATTCCCGTTTCCTTCTTAAAACTGAAAGTTGTCTTGATTTTACTGTTTTGTCGAAAACTGACATTTTAAGACCATGGCTGTGTGCAAAATATAGATCGACTCTTACACAGAAGATGAGAGCAGCCAGCTACTTTTCACAATGCTATTTATTTAAATGTCGCCGTCGCCTTTTCGAACATTACAGGTTCATCTTCGGAGGGCTAGTTCACGTAAAGATGCATTTTACATTAGCTTTCACTTTTTGTTTTCCCAAATGATGTAATTTCTTTGGAGCGGTGGTGCCCTACAACCAAAACAAGATATGAGATAATGTTTTTTTAACTGTAATTGTAACTCGCAATTCTACCTAACAACCTGGTGGAAATGGCTGTGGTACCCATTGCTGCAGACAGCAACAAAGAAAGAAATGTACAACGCTCACAATGTTAACAATCGACACCAAGGAAATGAACTTATCTAAGTTATCAGTCTACTGGTGTAGATTGTCTCGAATGTCCCAGTTCGTCTGAGAGAGACAATTATCTTCGTCACATTTACTAACGGCATTGTGTGTGTGCACGGGAGTAGTCAGTGTACTTTCAGCAGTTTTACGCACTTGCTCCCTGTGCTACGTTCATCTGCCACATCTTCGAACCCTGGGCAGTCTGGCGATGCGTGAAGGCAGCGGGAAGCGAGCCGGCCAGCGCTGAGGTAACTGCTGGCCGCTCCACGCGGCGCTTGTGAAAGCTACTGAGGCCGCGGCGTATCGCTTTCTGTTCTGGGCTTGTTTACTGCCGCCAGGCCTTCCGCTCTTAAATGTCTCATTAAAAACATGACGTCCACCCGCCGCCTTTCTAACTAAAAGCTCCGCCCTGAGGTCGTGCTACAGCGAAGATTTCAGCAAATGTACAAAAACAGTAGACCTCTTAGCGTATTGATATGAAATAAATAAATAAATAATAAAAAATCCGTTATTAGCGAAGTATAGCCTGTACTGTCACGTGATTTTTTACGAAAAGGCACTAACAGTGATGGCATTTGCAAGTTCAATAACGGAGGAATTCATTGCCGGAATAGTTACACTTTGTAACTACAGGTGGCACTGTAGTGCTGCAGCATGACGTTATACTTTCAGGTTCGCTGTCCGGTAAAAATTGTTAATAATATCCATTGTTTATTAAAAGTCTGAGCAGCAAAAAGTACTCTTTGCTCTCAGTCTAAATGTAAATACACGGAGTTTTCTTCTTTCTCTTACGTACTGTCCCACAAAATGTATACAAATAAAAATACACATGTAACTCGGACAAAGACTTACCTTGAATGAGATTTTCACTCTGCAGCGGAGTGTGCGCTGATCTGAAACTTCCTGGTGGATTAAAAATGTGTGTCGGACCGAGACTCGAACTCTGGAGTTTGCCTTTGGCAGGCAAATGCTCTACCAGCTGAGCTACCCAAGGACGACTCCCGACTCGTCCTCGGAGCTTTAATTCCACCAGTACCTCGTCTCCTACCTTCCAAACTTCACAGAAGCTCTCCTGCATACCTTGCAGAACCAGCCCTCCTGGAAGAAAGGATATTGCGCAGACTTGGATTAGCCACAGACTGGGGGATGTTTCCAGGATGAGATTTTCACTCTGCAGCGGAGTGTGCGCTGATAAGAAGCTTCCTGGCAGTTTTAATCTGTCAGGAAGTTTCAAAGACTTACCTTGTCAACCTATCTCAACAGAATTCATTTGTTGGATTCCATCAATTGTGACTGCGACAGTAGTTCGCCGGGAAATAAAAAACACATTACTTTCGCTTGCGGAAAATTCACTGCGCACACAGATACGTTTTTACATAAAATGTGTTCCACCATGTCTTACAGTGGAGCCTCACTTTCTATGTTTGACTACCTGGGACTGCGACAGGTGCTAATTGAAACATTACTCACCTAACAGCAATCGGTTACTATACACAAATACATGCCACACTCTTTTTCATTCCTCGAATAGGAGGAACGTAAGAAATAAAATACGAAAGAGCGCAAACAGCGAGATTAAGGCTCTTTCGAAGCTTCTGTACGATGCTTGATCGTCAACACTGTGAAATAATTTTACTCCTGAAAAATCTTACTTTCTTATCGCAAATACGCAATAGGCTGTAGATGAGATGCAGAAGACTGTCAAGAAAGGATAAGAGTTGGAAATTTATAGAAAATTCCTGTTACTTTTAATAATTATTTTGTCACACACGTTGAAGGACAGTAATAAGGTTATTACACTGAGCTAATGATGCATTCGTTAGAAACAATACAAAAATGTACGGCTTCATACCGTTTAATATTAAGAAATTTGGCGGATATTTAATGGGTCGAAGGCTAGAAACAGCATATTTTCGTGGCACGTAAATTCTAATACAAAAACCGTAAAATATGGCACATTAGCCTCAAAACGTAAAATTCAGGTAATTTAATGGTGTCTGCTCGATCCGTTCTCCATCAGTTAATCCAGAAAACTGACGTGCGTGTAAACAAAACTGTAAATGTTCGTTTGTTCATAAATCTCTAAAACTTCTTTAACGATTGCTTTGAAATTTTGATACAACGTTGCATATCTGCTGGAGCGCCATCGAATAATGTGTACACATATGTCTAATATGTCAAGGGGGAAACGTTGTTACTAAAAATCTCGAAAATGCTTGACCTATTTACTTCAAATTTTTACATGATATTCTAATGAACTTTACGATGGATATAGGCTATATATTTTTAATGACTACAACATTTAAATATATATGTGTAAATAAAGGGAAAACGTTGTTACCAAAAAATTTCGAAAAGTTATTTTGGCTAATTTACTTCAAATTGTTACACGATATTCTAATGAGCGTTCGGACAGACATAATCTACATACTTTTTCAGTGTATATATTATGTAAATATATACGTAATATATAAGGGGGAGTAGTTGTTATCAAAAAATATCGAAAAGTTCTTCAGCAACACACTTCAAATTTTTACACGTTATTCTAATAAGCATTAGTAGTAACATATGCTAGATATATTTTTGTAATACATAAATATGCATATGTAATGTATAAAGTGATACGTTGTTACCAAAACTCTCGAAAACTGTGTAAGGTGGGCATGTGATTTTGACTTTTGTAAGTTATCGATGTGCACGTCAAAGAGAGAGCAAGTCATGTTACTGTTAAACAAACTTTGGCCTTCTTGTGGCACAGTCTTTTCCTCTGCGCAGTCTGATACATTTTTAGTTGAAGTATAGTAGGTGTTTGACATATTCAGTAGTGCTGTGTTGACTTGTGATTGTATCTGTTCGATGAAAATGGCGTATTGCAAAGGGCAGCGTGGATGAATATGATGTACATATTGGAAGGCGACAAGAATATAAATTTTGAATAATGTTATTATTTGAAGAGAGTCTGACGTGAGACTGCAGCACTGCGCAGCTACTCTGTTACCATAAGTATTGTCAGCTAGTTAACTTGCACAGAGCTGAGAAAAGACCACCCCATTTCCCTGAGTCATGCATTAAGATATCAACTGATTAAGCTGTTTGGTTTTTATCAAAATTCTCTGTTAACGTTGTACCCTTTTCAAATCATTGTTCACTTTGTTACGCGTAGTTTTGATCAGACCATTGTTATATGTGAAAATCACTCGAAATTTTACTTTGATTTTTTGAATATATGCTTCATTCTAAAATCGTTGTCTTGGAATATCATTTCATAGGAGTAGTTACGCTCCTCATTCCACTGTTTGAAGAAGGTTTATCATTACTCACTGTCACACTGCACCATGTGGTATACAACTGAATATTGAGAAATAGAAATCTAACTTAGCCGCTGCCTGCTTGCTGTTTGCTGTTGTGCTTTCGATAAATTTGCAACACTGATGTCAAGACGCGAGGTAAGTGGAAATTTTGATTAGGGCCAGATAATTGTTTTACTCCAGTTCCGCATTTAATATAAAAACAAGTTATATTCAGACCAGTTACAGTTCAGTTCAAATTAGGTTCTATTTAATCAAAGGTTAGCGTACGAGTTTAAGTTGCATAACAGTTTGTCGGTACGTAGTTTTGGTAGTATGTGGATTTTTTATAGAGTGGGAGGTAAAGTTGGGCTAAATTTCATACAGAAACGTAAAGTGGGGATTTATAACTTCGTGACCTCTTTACTTCAAATTTTTACGCGTTATATACAGGGTGAGTCACCTAACGTTACCGCTGGATATATTTCGTAAACCACATCAAATACTGACGAACCGATTCCACAGACCGAACGTGAGGAGAGGGGCTAGTGTAATTGTTTAATACAAACCATACAAAAATGCACGAAAGTATGTTGTTTAACACAAACCTACGTTTTTTTAAATGGAACCACGTTAGTTTTGTTAGCACATCTGAACATATAAACAAATACGTAATCAGTGCCGTTTGTTGCATTGTAAAATGTTAATTACATCCGGAGATATTGTAACCTAAAGTTGACGCTTGAGTACCACTCCTCTGCTGTTCGATCGTGTGTATCGTAGAGCACCGAATTACGTAGGGATCCAAAGGGAACGGTGGTGGACCTTAGGTACAGAAGAGACTGGAACAGCTCATTACGTCCACATGCTAATACCTTTGTATTGGTCTTTTTCACTGACGCACATGTACATTACCATGAGGGGTGAGGTACACGTTCACACGTGGTGTGCGTCAGTGAAAAAGACCAATAAAAAGGTGTTAGCATGTGGACGTAAGGTGCTGTTCCAGTCTCTTCTGTAACTAAGGTCCATCACCGATCCCTTTGGATCCCTACGTAATTCGGTGCTCTCCGACACACACGATCGAACAGCGGAGGAGTGGTACTCAAGCGTCAACTTTAGGTTACAATATCTCCGGATGTAATTAACATTTTACAATGCAACAAACGGCACTGATTACGTATTTGTTTATATGTTCAGATGTCCTAACAAAACTAACGGGGTTCCATTTAAAAAAACGTACGTTTGTGTTAAAAAACATACTTCCGTGCATTTTTTTATGGTTTGTATTAACCAATTACACTAGCCCCTCTCCTCACGTTCGGTCTGTGGAATCGATTCGTCAGTATTTGATGTGGTTTACGAAATATAATCCAGCGGTAATGTTAGGTGATTCACCCTGTATATGTATATACAGGGTGTTACAAAAAGGTACGGCCAAACTTTCAGGAAACATTCCTCACACACAAATAAAGAAAAGATGTTATTTGGACATGTGTCCGGAAACGCTTAATTTCCATGTTAGAGCTCATTTTAGTTTCGTCAGTATGTACTGTACTTCCTCGATTCACCGCCAGTTGGCCCAATTGAAGGAAGGTAATGTTGACTTCGGTGCTTGTGTTGACATGCGACTCATTGCTCTACAGTACTAGCATCAAGCACATCAGTACGTAGCATCAACAGGTTAGTGTTCATCACGAACGTGGTTTTGCAGTCAGTGCAATGTTTACAAATGCGGAGTTGGCAGATGCCCATTTGATGTATGGATTAGCACGGGGCAATAGCTGTGGCGCGGTACGTTTGTATCGAGACAGATTTCCAGAACGAAGGTATCCTGACAGGAAGACGTTCGAAGCAATTGATCGGCGTCTTAGGGAGCACGGAACATTCCAGCCTATGACTCGCGACTGGGGAAGACCTAGAACGACGATGACACCTGCAATGGACGAGGCAATTCTTCGTGCAGTTGACAATAACCCTAATGTCAGCGTCAGAGAAGTTGCTGCTGTTCAAGGTAACGTTGACCACGTCACTGTATAGAGAGTGCTACGGGAGAACCAGTTGTTTCCGTACCATGTACAGCGTGTGCAGGCACTATCAGCAGCTGATTGGCCTCCACGGGTACACTTCTGCGAATGGTTCATCCAACAATGTGTCAATCCTCATTTCAGCGCAAATGTTCTCTTTACGGATGAGGCTTCATTCCAACGTGATCAAATTGTAAATTTTCACAATCAACATGTGTGGGCTGACGAGAATCCGCACGCAATTGTACAATCACGTCATCAACACATTTTCTGTGAACGTTTGGGCAGGCATTGTTGGTGATGTCTTGATTGGGCCCCATGTTCTTCTGCCTACGCTCAATGGAGCACGTTATCATGATTTCATACGGGATACTCTACCTGTGCTGCTAGAACATGTGCCTTTACAAGTACGACACAACATGTGGTTCATGCACGATGGAGCTCCTGCACATTTCAGTCGAAGTGTTCGTACGCTTCTCAACAACAGACTCGGTGACCGATGGATTGGTAGAGGCGGACCAATTCTGTGGCCTCCACGCTCTCCTGACCTCAACCCTCTTGACTTTCATTTATGGGGAGATTTGAAAGCTCTTGTCTACGCAACCCTGGTACCAAATGTAGAGACTATTCGTGCTCGTATTGTGGACGGCTATGATACAATACGCCATTCTCCAGGGCTCCATTAGCGCATCAGGAATTCCATGCGACGGGGGGTGGTTCGTTCTGTTGCTGTGTGTTTCCATTCCATGATTAATGTGATTTGAAGAGAAGTAATAAAGCCGGCCGAAGTGGCCGTGCGGTTAAAGGCGCTGCAGTCTGGAACCGCAAGACCGCTACGGTCGCAGGTTCGAATCCTGCCTCGGGCATGGACGTTTGTGATGTCCTTAGGTTAGGTAGGTTTAACTAGTTCTAAGTTCTAGGTGACTAATGACCTCAGAAGTTGAGTCCCATAGTGCTCAGAGCCATTTGAACCATTTGAAGTAATAAAATGAGCTCTAACATGGAAAGTAAGCGTTTCCGGACACATGTCCACGTAACATATTTTCTTTCTTTGTGTGTGAGGAATGTGTCCAGAAAGTTTGGCCGTACCTTTTTGTAACACCCTGTATGTGGTGTCTGTTCTTGCAGACATGTCCGAAAGAACAGATATCAGATACATAATTAAGGCAATGACGGCCAATGATTCCTTCAGTGTAGATGCATAACAGGCTCGAAATTTTGGGAATCGGCGAGATGAAACGAGTAATGCGGCTAATGAGCTGGGGCACTACATCCGTAGTGTGTGATATAAATTCGGAATGGCGGGAGACGTGCTAGGACAGTCCGTGCCACCCCGACGAGCACAGTCAGTGCATCTGCTTAGCAAGAAGGGTTCGAATCCCAGTCCGGCACAAATTTTCAGCTTGCCCCACTGATATAAATCAACGCCGACAGATAGCTAATGTCTTTATTTCTCTTGTGTCTTTTGCACATTTCCCTGATGAACATTCGGACGGGCATAGGCTACCAGTGTTTTTTAATGACAATGCCTAGGTTTTCTGTTAAAGCCGACTGCGAGAAACAAAATGCTGTACTACGCTGCGAAGAAGTGTAGGTTCGATTTCTTTCTCGCAGTTATTTTCACTACGATAAGAGGACATGTAAACCATTGGACAAATTGTTTCTTCCATATACGATTACATTAAAGCTTTGTTGCTACAGTGCAGGCCCTTTAATGGTCAGAGACGGGGTTAAGGATACAGGGTACTTTTCCGGCTTAATATTATGTAAAAATCAATACCCACTTCTTTCATGCACTGTTTACAATGTATGTGTTTTACAGATTTTTTGTTGGTATCAGGTAATACAGCACACTTTCTGGACAAATCAGAAGTATTTTGAATATTTTGGAACCTGCTTAGGGCTATTAAAAAATTGCAAAGAAATTGATGCACTTTTTTTTCCAAAATGCTTCCTTAAATCGAGGTATCATTTAATCCCTGAGAGACCCGAGTTTCTCCAGGCGTATGCAATTTTCAAACAACTTACAGGAATTCAGCTAGGTAGCATTAACAGCGACCGCCGATATTTCGGCGGGAGCACACCGCGCCATTTTCAAGGCAAACTGCAACGGACAGGTGATGTACAGGCATATTTAAAACCTCGGTTCTCGGACTAATGCAGGAAAGATAACACACACACTGAACACTAGTACCAGCAAAGATGACACACTCATCGCATACATCAAATTCAAATTCACATCATATGAATTATGCCCAATGTTCGAACTCATTTTCGAGGTAGATTTATTGCAGGATCTACACAGAACAACTAATTTTGACGCTAAACCCTTCCTGCTACTTTGTTGTGCAGTTATTTCCAGACAGCCTGCATCATCACATTGTTTACATTTCGCCACTTCCTTTATCAAAGAAGATAGGTTGCCTACATCAACAACAACAAATCCACCACAAGCACCATCACTGTTAACACATACATTTGAATCACCACGATGATTGTGGGAGTTCTTCCTTCAAGAGCTGAACATAGGTTACTTTCAACAGTGTGGCTTGCTTTGTTCGTGAACTGGTTAGCACGGTATTTCCTTTTATTGAGTTTCCTGATGCGTGGCATAGTTCGTATTTATTGCTCACTAAAGGATATGTACTTCCACAAATATAGGTAGCACTTGGGCAAAAAACATTCACTAATACGTGAACAAACTGCTTCAGCGAAATAAAAGTAAATACTAGCAAAGATAATCATTTACAGACACTAGAAACCAGCACTGTTACCAACATATACAATACATCATACGTGTAATGCATTCACAGTTCGTTTCGAAATAATTCTGGTTTCTGTGACAGAAATAAATGGGGTGTGGTGGCATACATGACCGTAACTTTAAAATTTGGTATATATAGGTAATTTTTCACTTGAAACCCTATAATGTATATATCAATGTAATCAGGAAAGACTATAGAATTTAATAAAGTCATAAAAATTTCGTTTCTTCCACCATTTACAAGTACCCTCCCTGTATCCTTAAGAAAGCAGAGAGGGTGTGAGGAGAGGGAGGAAATGGATGTAGAGAGGGGAGAGGAGAAGATGGACGGAGAGACATGGGAGGGGGTGGTGTATATCCAACAACGTATCCAAAACTACAGTTCAAAAGTAACCTATACTACTACAATTGATACAAAAAAAAATCTTTAGCCCATGTCTACTGCGGAACTATTTGATTGATAGAAGACATATAACTTAACAAATTGATTGTGAAACGTTGCAAATAACGTCAGAGTACATGACTTTGTTACGCGGAGCGAATGAAATGTAGCTATGATATTATCCTTTGCTCAGGAAGGAAAAGATAGGATAATTATAAGAAGCATATAAAATCCCCTGATTTCATCCCCGAAAATCAGTGCAGAGCTTCATTTGTATCACAGATCTTTCTTTAAAAATGTCTAATCCAAAAAAATCGCTGTTATTTCGTCTCTGAAGTACTGAGGACATTAAAATGTTACGTTAAAGTAATAAAAATCGAAGTTTCAAACTGACTTACAAGAAAAGGACAAATTTATTTGAGTTCATTACGTGCTGACTAGCATGGGTACGCTATGATCGGCATCACTATCGGCTGGAACAAAGAAAGAGGAGACGAGCTACTAAACGGAGGATTAAACCGTAAATTCTTTCCGTAAATAATGCGGACTGATAGCAAATAGTCGCGCAAGGTGGATTATGAGTAATAAAGTTGCGCGAGGCAATAACACAGAGCCGGCTGTATTGGCAGAAGGGCCAGTAGGGCTCTTGACAGACCTGAGCGTTACCGGCTACAACCGATAACGCGAATTTACTGATACTGTTATTCTTTAGAACTCGTGTATCTTACGCATACTAACACACACACACAACACACACACACACATACACACACCATCTTCGCACACACACACACACACACACACACACACACACACATACCATCTTCGGACACTCATTCTTCCACGTACGTGCGCGTTGTTAAGGTAGTTTCATGTCTTTTTCCTGCAAATTTTTGTAGATTTGTCACCAGACGGTGCCTTTCGTGAAATATTGTGGACACTATTCGTCACGTTCACATAAACAAGATGACCCCGTACACCACGGGAAAAAAAGGTGGTCCAGGAATATTTACTGAGTACATCTGATGTGATCTGTAAGAAGTGGCTTGTGAAAGCCCGTGGCTATGAAAACAACGGATTTGTTTACAAATAATTTTTCTACTACCATCCACGATTTCCTTTTATTTATATTTTATACGACCCTTTTCAGGGAATGATTCCCATTTTCAAGTGCATTTTTCTCTGTATACAATGCCATATTTTCTTAATGTTTCTGATGTGTGGGTTCTGTATTTTTCTGTTGCCTTTACTGCAATATTTAGTCGATTACTGATTTACGAGGTCCGTTCTAAAAATTCCGGAACTTTGTTCACAAATTTTTTCTACGCTTACCTTTTACTTATTGTGCATAGCCTCCTTCGAAACGCTCTCCTCCACAATTGATACACCGCTCCCAACGCCGTTTCCACTTATGTCGTTTATTGTTGCATATCTTCGTCCTCAAAAGGGCGTTTCAGCTTCAGAAATAAATGAAAGTCCACAGAGGCCAAGTGCACCAGCAGGGATGAAATGTGCGGGTGCGTGATCGTGAAGCAAGAGCCATGAATTTTCTCGCCACATTTCAGGCCGTTTCCTTATCATATTTTCTCATAGGCGTCGCAACACATCCCAATAGTACCATTGATTAACAGTTTGTCCCTGTGGCACGAATTCATGATGAACTAATCCTTCGAAACCAAAGAAAACTTTCAGCATGGATTTGATATTTGGCCTGATCTGACGAGCTTTTATTGGTCTTGGAGAACCTTTCCTGGCCCATTGTGAAGACTGAATCTTGGTCTCAACATCATAACCGTAGACGCACGTCTCATCAACAGTTCTGATTTTCTTAAGGAACACCTCTTTCGCATTTGAGTGATCCAAAAGCTCCTCACAGTTAGCGAGGCGAAGGTCTTTCTGGTCTTGACTCATGAGCTGTGGGACGAACTTGGCGACAACACGATGCATACCAAGATGCTGCGTCAGGTTTTCATGACATGATCCAACTGAAATGTTACATTCTTCTGCAGTCTCTCAGTCTTCCATTGGCACGCACAATTTCGTTGATGTTCCTGACTTGCGCGTCGTCGATAGATGTCAAAGGGCGTCCTGAACGAGGATCTCTAACTTCCGTCCGGCCATTTTTAAACCGTGCGAACATTCGTAACACCGAGTACAGTTTAAGCTCTCACCACCGTAAGCTTCCTGCATCATTTGGTGCGTCTCTGTAAAGGTTTTCTTGAGTTTCGGACAAAATTTAATGCAGACGCTTTGCTCCTCTAATAATGCCATATCGAAATTCGCAATCTGTGCGCCACAAAGTTCTACTCCTTACAGCACTGAACAACAACTGACAGATACAAAACAATGAAACTTCCGGCAGCTACACATTAAGCACAGGCATGTACAGGGATGCCAACCACATTTCGCTCCAACACACCATTGGCGCAAAATTACGAATGTTACGGAAATTTTTGAACAGGTCTCATATATATAGTAACGACATTTGGAAGAACGCGCCCTTACAGTTTTCGTGTGGCCCATTTGTGCTGAGTCTTACACATGTTAAAAAATCACACACAATTTCCTGTACACAGTATACATCGAGACTAACAAACTTACATAAACAGTTACAAAGATGTTTTTAGATATAGTCAACTAAGATAATGCTACACGTCTTCTACACAGTATGATATACTTTTGTACAGAAGGTATTTATCTTAACAATCTGAATCATAATTTGCTTGTATCAATTTACAATAGTGCTTATTTTTGTGTTTTACTATTTTTGACTATGCTGTAGAAGCATCTGAAGAAATTCACTAGTTCTGTTTCAAATTTTTAGTCTAATGTATCTCCAGTTCTTCTGACAGATCCATTTTGTGCCCATTACTTTGCCGGTGGAGTGCTTTGACATTTTGCTCCACTTCTCCAGATGGGTGTCCGCTATTGCGTATATGTATGGCTATTACTGATGTTGTGTGTGTGTGTGTGTGTGTGTGTGTGTGTGTGTGTGTGCGTGCGTGCGTGCGTGTGTGTGTGTGTGTGTGTGTGTGTGTGTGTGTAGGCTTTAATGTGCTCTGTATACCTGGTGTTGAAATGCCGGCTGTTTGTCCCAGGCAGAACATGGAGCATTCCTGGCATGTTACTTTGTATATTTTAGAGTCTGAGTATGATTGTTACGATAAATATTTTCAGAACAAAGTACATCACATTCTGTGGAAGATCTGTAGCATTTTCTCTGTTGACTACATCTAAAAAAAAAAAAGAAACCGTAACTGTCTGTTTGTGCCAGTTTGTTATTCTCGATGTATACTGTGCACAGAAAATTGTCTGTTACATTTCACATGTATGAGAGACTGCACAAATGGACCACAAAAAACCTGTAAGTGAAAGTTCTTCCAAGTTTCGCCACCAACTATATCTAAAAACCTATAAACAACTAAACACATCAGAAACATTATGAAAACCTGGCATAGTACACGGAGAAAAACGGTCCTGAAAATGGGATTTATTTCCCGGACCGCACCGCGTAAAATACAAATAAAAAAATCGTGACTGGTATAGTAGGGAAGTCGAGGTCTCCAGTGGCTTGTTTCAGAATACTTGTATTTCGTTTGATTTCTTACCCTCATTCATCTTCGTCTGTATTTCACTGAAAAGATCTAGACAACAGTGTAAATGTCAACGGTATGCGCAGTTTATCTTTTTCGGAAACAGACGTTTTCCATTCACTTTTGCTGCTGAAAATAGTAGTCCACTTTACTCTTCGTCCTCCAGCTTGTAGTCTTAGTTGTACGTTAATAGTGATATACGGCAGACTGTACAACTTGACCGAGGAAGGTTTGATGGATACACTGAAAGCAGTGGTCGGCACAATTACATGCTGAGCTGTTCAAGCACATCGGAGTACTTCCGCATTTATACATAAGCGCCTACGAGAAATCGAAACCTTCCTTGATTGCAGATTACAGGCCTTTGCGAAGGTATTTTCACAGCAACAAGGGTAATAAAACTGCATTACTATGTAACGAGTCACCAGATACCACGAGTCCCTTACAACAAAATAACCAAAAATTGTCCCCAACCAACTTCTGAAATTTTGTCCGTTGAGTCCGGGTCCACCCTATATAGCGCGGGGAGAAAATATCGTCATCTGGTCATTAAAATCACGAAACCAGGAAGGATAGCAAATTATTTGTACCTATACACTATCATAAGAAGAACGCTTGACTAAATACACTCCTGGAAATTGAAATAAGAACACCGTGAATTCATTGTCCCAGGCAGGGGAAACTTTATTGACACATTCCTGGGGTCAGATACATCACATGATCACACTGACAGAACCACAGGCACATAGACACAGGCAACAGAGCATGCACAATGTCGGCACTAGTACAGTGTATATCCACCTTTCGCAGCAATGCAGGCTGCCATTCTCCCATGGAGACGATCGTAGAGATGCTGGATGTAGTCCTGTGGAACGGCTTGCCATGCCATTTCCACCTGGCGCCTCAGTTGGACCAGCGTTCGCGCTGGACGTGCAGACCGCGTGAGACGACGCTTCATCCAGTCCCAAACATGCTCAATGGGGGACAGATCCGGAGATCTTGCTGGCCAGGGTAGTTGACTTACACCTTCTAGAGCACGTTGGGTGGCACGGGATACATGCGGACGTGCATTGTCCTGTTGGAACAGCAAGTTCCCTTGCCGGTCTAGGAATGGTAGAACGATGGGTTCGATGACGGTTTGGATGTACCGTGCACTATTCAGTGTCCCCTCGACGATCACCAGTGGTGTACGGCCAGTGTAGGAGATCGCTCCCCACACCATGATGCCGGGTGTTGGCCCTGTGTGCCTCGGTCGTATGCAGTCCTGATTGTGGCGCTCACCTGCACGGCGCCAAACACGCATACGACCATCATTGGCACCAAGGCAGAAGCGACTCTCATCGCTGAAGACGACACGTCTCCATTCGTCCCTCCATTCACGCCTGTCGCGACACCACTGGAGGCGGGCTGCACGATGTTGGGGCGTGAGCGGAAGACGGCCTAACTGTGTGCGGGACCGTAGACCAGCTTCATGGAGACGGTTGCGAATGGTCCTCGCCGATACCCCAGGAGCAACAGTGTCCCTAATTTGCTGGGAAATGGCGGTGCGGTCCCCTACGGCACTGCGTAGGATCCTACGGTCTTGGCGTGCATCCGTGCGTCGCTGCGGACCGGTCCCAGGTCGACGGGCACGTGCACCTTCCGCCGACCACTGGCGACAACATCGATGTACTGTGGAGACCTCACGCCCCACGTGTTGAGCAATTCGGCGGTACGTCCACCCGGCCTCCCGCATGCCCACTATACGCCCTCGCTCAAAGTCCGTCAACTGCACATACGGTTCACGTCCACGCTGTCGCGGCATCCTACCAGTGTTAAAGACTGCGATGGAGCTCCGTATGCCACGGTAAACTGGCTGACACTGACGGCGGCGGTGCACAAATGCTGCGCAGCTAGCGCCATTCGACGGCCAACACCGCGGTTCCTGGTGTGTCCGCTGTGCCGTGCGTGTGATCATTGCTTGTACAGCCCTCTCGCAGTGTCCGGAGCAAGTATGGTGGGTCTGACACACCGGTGTCAATGTGTTCTTTTTTCCATTTCCAGGAGTGTATGTAGGTGATTGGCAGGTATGAATGGTGCAAATGTAGTACTAAGAGCTGCCCTCTATGGCAGCAACAATGGCTCTACCCCGACTGGCCACCGAGTCGACCTGCGCTAGGATGGCAGATATGTGTACGTCATTCCTTATTGCTTAAGTTGTATGCCAGGGTAAATGAACTGTAGTTTGCCTATCACACGGCAACCCATGATCAGATGTGTTCAGTGTGTGAGGGATCTGGAGAACGTGCTTGCCAGAGGAAAAGTCGAACTTCTCTGCATCGAGGTAGGCCAGAGCAGCAAGGGCAGCATGGAGTCTTGTGTTGTACTGAAAGACAGCGTCACAGAGATCTCCAGTATGGAGAATACCTATCAACCTTAAGACAATGCCGGAAAAGAACATTAGTACACCGTTTTAGATGTTTCCAATTCACTCAAGATTTATTGTTGCAACTGTGCATATGGAATACATGAAATAATTACGTTTACAGCTCAATAACACAAACGATTCATGCACTATACGAGACGGCCCTCACCAAGTATAAGACGCACTAGCAAAAGACGATCACCTGCTTGCAGGCAGAGTCTGCTTTCATTGCTGCAGACCACGGCACGCCATTCCATTCTCCAAGTGTACCTCTGACGGCATCAGTAGTGCCGTGCAAGTCGACGCTGTGGCGTGAGTGGAACGAGAGCCAGAGCTGTGCATGCCCATCGTCCCACTGCTAATAACCGGTTCGCAACAGTTCGTGTTGACACGTCTGAGCTCACAAGCCGTGTTATATGTGCTGTGGTAGTTGTACGATCTCCCACTGCTGCCCTTACAGTACGACTATTCTGTCAGGCGCCTGTGCTGCGTGGACGTTCAGAATCTCGTCTATGGGTGTAGGAATGTTGACGTAACCACTGATAGCAGCATCGTTGCACAAATGGCGCACCGCGTCCAATTGTGATGCACTTTTCCAAAGACACCATCCCGCCAACGGAAGATCACAATTTGACCACTTCCTGATTCACTTAGTTGACTCTAGGAAGCGCGAGTATGTCTCTGTGACACGATTGCCTGCTTCTTTCACAGGTTCGCATCACACTGAGCCTTCTGTTGTGAACATCATTTATTAAAGGATAGGCAGAGATGGCTCTCTGGTAGATTAGCCACTCCGCTCTCTGTTGGCAGACGACGTTGAAACCATTATCCGTACATCTACTACCCCCTAGGTGTCATGTCCCGTCATCGGATCAAAATCGACGTCGTCTTAGTACACTTGCGGTGTATAAGGGGCCATCAAAAAGTTTACGGCCGTACAGTCTAGAATGGGTATGCCAACCAGGCAAAATCGCCGTGAGCACTGAGGCAATCATCCCACCAATGCTCCATGTTGAAGATACCAGTTTGTAGAACACCGTACCCTGCTGCGTGAAGTTCTTAATTGCCCGTTGCACATTCTCGTCCGATAGCAATCGTCATTCCTTCAAGGTCTTTTTTAAGGGACCACAGGCATGGGGAGAGTTCAGGACTAGGACTGTTGATATTTTTAAAAATATCGGGCATTCGATTAATCGCTGTTTTTAAATATATTACTTTCGTCTTTCGATATATAAAAGAAAAGTTTCGATATATCGACGGAACAAATATCGACGTACATGTCTATAAAAATATCTGCCGGTTTTAGAACTGTACATTTAAATATTTATTTATTATTAGATATTCTTTATATCAACAAGCTACAGCCTGCCTATCCTCCTTAGAACAATAATTGAAAGGAAAACGATACACGTTCGAGCTTGGTGATAATCACTTTACTAACAACGGAAACTTCGGGGAAGTGGCACGATAAAAGGTGTCCGATGGGTCAGTCGTTCGGTTTCGTCACATATCGGATTTGTCCGGAACATTCCTTGTCGACTTTCCTGTTTTTTCATTTATGCCCATGCCAGCGACTAGCAATTATAGTGTCAAAATTGCGTGAAGAAGCTAAAAATTGCGGTTTCCTGTTGGTGGTGCTGAGTGCCGTTTACGTCAGCATTTCCTCTCAACACGTCCCCGTCGACAGTATAGATCAATCTTGTCATTCAGCAGATTTTTGTTCATCATTTTCAGCAACTGTTTCTGAAGAATATCGATGTGAAGAAATAGCACACTAGTTGCGTTGAAAATTATTTTTAACGCAGCTGGTGTGCTGTTCCTTCACATCGGAAATCTTGTTATTCCATTAACATCCCAAAATACTTAGTTCGGCAACATTATAAAAGATTCTTCCGCAGACAAATAGCATTTGCTGGAGTGATTTGAGAAAACCACGGATAACTTACACCTGGATGGGCGGACGATGAGCCGAGCACTGTCCTTCCTAATGCAAGTCTAGCACCTTAGCCACAGCTTGATCTCGCTTACTGCGTGTGACTCGTATGCCTCCCTTTGTGCTGACTCACTGAAATACTCCTGCATTTGACGTCTATTATTTCTCATTTCTCAACATTAAGATTGCCTGCCAATTTCTTAAGGAGGATGATGAAAAGTGATATCATGTGATATTCTTTCAGCATTTTTCATTCCATTTTTTTTCTGTAACAACACGTAAGACCTAATCATTTCGTGACCAGAAACCCTGAAATTGCAGGTAATGTAATCTACCAAGTCATTAGTGCACAGCAGAGTAGGGAAACAACCTGTTTCCGGTTCTGTCGGTTTTTTCAACGCCGGTTTAACCCGACGTCAAAATCGCTCAAAGTAACCAGTTTCTGAAATAACCGAGTTTCGATTTTTTATTCCTGTCGTTTCTTATAATAAAGTCTGCAGCTCGTGGTCTTGTGGTAGCGTTCCCGCGCACGGGGTCCCGGATTCGATCCCCGGCGGGGTCAGGCATTTTCCCTGCCTCGAGATGTTGTGTTATCATCATCATTCATCCCCATTACGGTAGGAGGAAGGCAATGGCAAACCACCTCCGCTACGACCTTGCCTAGTCGGCGGTGTGGGTCTGCCGCATCGTTCCTTACGCTCCTCGGAGTATGGGACCTCATCATCTTGTAATAAACGTAGAGGTCGCACAAAGATTGGAAAAATTTGGACTCCCGCAGCTTCAAAATACTTAGAACCAAAACATTAAATTAAATTTACAAATAAAAGAAAACTTAATCCGTCCACTGTTCGGTGCTTTTCGTGAAAAGTGATTGAACACTACAAAAAAAAAAAAAAAAAAAAAATCGCTGGTAGTCTCCTACTTATCCAAATATTTTGAACTCTGCCCAAAAATCATGTTGTAATCGAGGATCTTGAACACTACAAAAAAAAAAAAATCGCCGGTAGTCTCCTACTTATCCAAATATTTTGAACTCTGCCCAAAAATCATGTTGTAATCGAGGATCATACCAGTATTAGGGTATTACGAATAGTCAGCGCTAAATGCTGAAAACTGAGGTTGAAGAACGCCATTTTTCAAGCTAATTTGTCTGTTTTCAAAAACTACAAGCAGATAAAGGGAACAGATCAGCTACATTCTTTTTTAATGTTAACCATGAACGAATTTCTAAGTTTAAAGTGTTCCCCTTAAGTGATGATGAAGGTTTGATGGTGCCATTTTTTAATACAACTAAGGCTCGACAACAGCTGCGAGAAACCACCATACAGACCAGATGGGGCAAGTCTCACTCTATGTACACTCCTACCATCCAACAGGCTACGACACATAGTGAAACTACAGTATTGTCTCAGCAATGCTGTACCAGTTGCTATGCCATTTGTTTGTTACTAATTTCTGTCGGCATTGTTATTAACAGGGCACTGATCGCTTCTCCCATTTTCTATAATAACTCAGTATTCCAAAGCAATGGACATTTACGTATAAAAGTTACTCATTTTTTTAAAAGGTATTTAAAAACCCGCTGTCGGGCTGTGCTAGCACTTGGATGGGTGACCATTCGGTCTGCCGAGCGCTGTTGGCAAGCGGGGTGCACTCAGCCCTTGTGAGGCAAACTGAGGAGCTACTTGATTGAGAAGTAGCAGCTCCGATCTCGTAAACTGACATACGGCCGTGAGAGCGGTGTGCTGACCACATGCCCCTCAATATCCGCATCCAGTGACGCCTGTGGACTGAGGATGACATGGCGGCCGGTCGGTACCGTTGGGCCTTCCAAGAGCTGTTTGGGCGGAGTTCAGCTTTTTATTCAGAAACCAAAATTTATAGCACTGCTGCTATGGACAAATGATATTTCCGTTTTTCTTACCTCTATCAGTAAAAAATAAAGAAAACACCTGTTATAACCGAGACCAAGCAAATACCGAAAAATACCATTCATTCAATAGTAGAATACTGATATCGGTTTTAACTGGTCGCTTTCTTCCCATCATTACAGTAGAGGCGCTATCATACTTCCCTTGGGCCATAAATCGTTGCCGGTCGATGTGGCCGAGTGGTTCTAGGCGCTTCAGTCTGGAACCGCGCGACCGCTACGGTCGCAGGTTCGAATCCTGCCTCGGGCATGGTTGTGTGTGATGTCCTTAGGTTAGTTAGGTTTAAGTAGTTCTAAGTTCTAGGGGACTGGTGACCTCAGATGTTAAGTCCCATAGTGCTCAGAGCCATAAATCGTTAAGAACGCACTGCGAAAGCCAACCTCTTCTGTCTCTTTAACTCGTTGAAATGGAGCTAACAAACATGGTTTTGTTTTACACGAAACACTAGAAGCCACAACTTACCATTGAAAACTTCTCCAGCTTCGTTTCATTGGCTGATAACTGCAAAATCTGCAATTGACGCTGTTATAATATGCCATTACGGGAGGTTACTTTCGCATGTTCCCTTCGCCACCTTGTCATCTTCTTCGTGCACCGTAGTGCTAGGACATTTGAAATGTTGCTTGCAATGGATACCTAGAGTCTAAGTAAATCGTGTCGTTGCGTACTGTATGGATCCACAAAGCTCTCCTAGAAGATTCCAAAAAGGTAGCGTGCAGTTCTGTTACATTCCTCTTGGCGTACCTAAATGCCACAGTTTGTAGCTCTCGATCATCAATACACGATCACCACAAAAGTAGATCTCACATATAAGATGCACTGACAGACCAAAAAAGTGTAGCCCCCAGAATATATGGCCGGATATCAATCTAACTACGTACACATACATACCATCGGCGGGTATGTAAATGATTAGAGTTGTATTTCTTTGTGAGACATAGAGCGGCCACTATACTGCATTAGTGTGGTTCGTGGTTAGAGTTATTACCAGTTCTGGTAGGGTATATATGGTGTGTTAACAGACTCAGATGTTGAGAAATCGTTGTGAAAGACAGTGTTATCAGCATGTGACTCAGCTGGATCTCCATTTGGCCTGCTGATCGAATCGTGGAATATCTAGATTTGTGGGGCATTCGGGTATGGCAGTGGTCTGGTGACTGACTTCTTGGGAACGTGAGAGCAGGCATACTCATGAAAGTACCGGCCGATCGTGTCTGACCATCACAAGGGAGTATCTGCGCATTGTGCACCAACCACGTCATAGTTCCTTCATACCTACACCTGCTATCTGAATAAAGGTAATGTACTCCCAGCAACATTCTGTGTCACCTCACACTTGCGGATTAGGAAATTATTGTCCCGTCCATAGGCTGCCGAACACTATAGTCTAAATGACTCAGGGCGCTGATAACCTCGTTGTTGTGTGCCCTAAAACACTAATCATCATCATCTAAACGACTACGTTTGGAGTGGTGCTCAGGAAGTATGAATGACTAATGAATGCGTCACATAGTGTTCAGCGATGAATCGCTGTTCTGCACTATCCTCGGCGAGTATGGCGACGACCTGATGAGGGATCCTTCCAATGTTTTGAGGGCCACCATATGGGGAGCCAAGGAGTGTGACTTCAGGTCGCGAACAGTAGATACTTTGGGAGCTCTGGCGGCACAACGGTACGTCGTGGACATCCTGTGTCCTCATGTGCCACCTTCCATGCGACAGTATCTCAGTGTTAATTTTTAGGAGGACAATACTCATACACACATGGTATGTGTCTCTATGAATTGTCTGATGCTGAGGTACTCCGATGGCTAGCAAGATCCCTAGATCTGTCCTCGGTAGAACTTGTGTGGGAATAGCTCGGACGTCATCTCTTTGCCTGTTCCAGTATCCAGGATATCAAGAATCAGTTGCGACAGCTGTGGGGCAACTTGTCCCAAGAGAGGCTACAACGGCCTTGCGGCACCCTTCCCAATCCATTCCGTGTATGCATCTAGGCCAGAGGGAGTTCAACGTCTTAATAAGTGGTCTCATACTTGCGAAGTCCTTTCTACACTACTGGCCATTAAAATTGCTACACCACGAAGATGACGTGCTACAGACGCGAAATTTAACCGACAGTAAGAAGATGCTGTGATATGCAAATGATAAGCTTTTCAGAGCATTCACACAAGGTTGGAACCGGTGGCGACATCTACAACGTGCTGACACGAGGAAAGTTTCCATCCGATTTCTCACACACAAACAGTAGTTGACCGGCGTTGCCTGCTGAAACTTGTGATAAACGTCGGATTGAAACCTATCGCGATTGCGGTTTATCGTATCGCGACATTGCTGCTCGCGTTGGTCGAGATCGAATGACTGTTAGCAGAATATGGAATCGGTGGGTTCAGGAGGGTAAATCGGAACGCCGTGCTGGATCCCAACGGCTTCGTATCACTAGCAGTCGAGATGACAGGCATCTTATCGTGCAGCCACGTCTCGATCCCTGAGTCAATAGATGGGGACGTTTGCAAGACAACAACCATCTGCACGAATAGTTCGACGACGTTTGCAGCAGCATGGACTATCAGCTCGGAGACTATGGCTGCAGTTACCCTTGACGCTGCATTACAGACAGGAGCGCCTGCAATGGCGTACTCAACGACGAACCTGGGTGCACGAATGGCAAAACGTCATTTTTTCGGATGAATCCAGGTTCTGTTACAGCATCATGATGGTCGCATCCGTGTTTGGCGACATCGCGGTGAACGCACATTGGAAGCGTGTATTCGTCATCGCCATACTGGCGTATCACCCGACGTAATGGGGTGTCATTGATTACTCTTATGGGTCACCTCTTGTTCGCATTGAGGGCACTTTGAACAGTGGACGTTACATTTCAGATGTGTTACGACCCGTGGCTCTACCCTTCATTCGATCCCTGCGAAACCCTACATTTCAGCAAGATAGTGCACGACCGCATGTTGCAGGTCCTGTACGGGCCTTTCTGGATACAGAAAATGCACGATTGCTGCCCTGGCCAACTCATTCTCCAGATCTCTCACCAACTGAAAACGTCTGGTCAATGGTGGCCGAGCAACTGGCTCGTCACAATACTCCAGTCACTACTCTTGATGAACTGTGGTATCGTATTGAAGCTGCATGGGCAGCTGTACCTGTACACGCCATCCAAGCTCTGTGTGACTCAATGCCCAGGCGTATCAAGGCCGTTATTACGGCCAGAGGTGATTGTTCTGGGTACTGTTTTCTCAGGATCTATGCACCCAAATAGCGTGAATATGTAATGACATGTCAGTTCTAGTATAATATATTTGTCCAACGAATACCCACTTATCATCTGCCTTTCTTCTTGGTGTATCAATTTTAATGGCCAGTAGTGTATTTTTGATTCCATTTTGTAGTAACTGAAATAACGGGAAATAACATCACATGCCCTCTCAACCCGTGAAGTTTCATTTCGTTTCCCCGTCCCTTCTAAGTACTTCACTTTCTTCTGTCAGGCAATGTACTTGTACTTTGCTTCTCACGACAACACCTGCATGTTCGAATGAAGTCGATGTGGAGTACACTAAGTCGGTGGGCAACTTACCATGCTGACAGCCTTACTTGACGTGAAAGGACACACCGCTTACTGTCTAGGTGTGGAATGAACCTTCGAAGGATGTTGACAGATTCGCTTAGTACGTATGGTCTATTGTCCCGTTTGTGGTTGCAGGCACAGTGCGAGCTACTGAACTGCATTCAGTGTGCGGGTTTACTTTTGTGTCATTGCAAGAGTAGCTGCACAAGTCAATTTTCTGCGAGCTGACATGGGCATTTCGTAATGGAAGCAAGACTGAGGAAAAATCAAGACACCTTCATAAGATTCATTGATCTAGACAAATCGCAATTTAGGTGCATGGTATAGGATAAAAGTAACTCCTTAATCCCAAGGTTGGGATGATTCTAAAGGTGCTCACATTTCAACGATTCGCGGATCACAGACTCATCTGATTTGCTTGTTCAAAATCTGTGATAAAATCTCGGTATTTCATAATAACACAAAAATTATGCTGAGCGGAGCGTGTACGGGATCATGGGGAGGCGGTACTCGATTTATGAAACTTAGAAAACGCAAGGTAGTCCCCCATAAATTATACGGGAAGATGCTGTGATTCACCATGGACCGCGTAGCGGAAGCTTCATTATCCTAACCGTTCTAACTGCCTTGATAATGCAGAATAAAGATATTACCCGTTTATCAACACACATCGTCATACATCGCTAATTCAGTAACTTGTGTGGGATGCTCCTCCAAATCCCGTGCAACATGTCTGTGCTAAGGGCATTAAAAAGTACTCAGTCTGAACACGCGAGTCCAATGACCTTCGCGGCTTAATTCCGTGGATTTTTCGTTATACGTCCAGTAGCTCGATGTTCAGGTGAGGCAATAGTGCGCGTCGTCAATTAGCAGTAGTTGAGTGTTGATTGAAGGTGGGTGGACGAGATGACAGTAAACTTATGTTGCCGGTCAGGGACCATGGCAAAAGTGTGCGCCAGGCCAGCGCGTCCCGTGCAATTCCAGATGCTTCTCGTCTAAGACTATACCCGATGGCAGCCATGGAGTGCCGCCAGAGACACCGCCATTTCAACATCATTATAAAGCTGCGATTCATTCATCACTATATGTAGCACTCCTCTTCACTATATATAGCATTCCAAAGCCGTAAACACAGCTCTACTAAAAAGAATATACAAATTATTTAAAACAGGAGCGCCTTCCATTACATAATAAATGACCGAGTCATGACAAAAGTAAGCAACACATTTTAACAGGTATTATGAAAATTAATAACTTTCATAGGAAAACTGTCACTGATGTAATCGAGACGTCATAGGATGCCGCGAATGATACAGAAAAACTCTGATTCATATTTAAAGAACGAGCGTTTGACGTAATTGTACTGTAATTCCATTTAAGTAACTTATTTTAGAATGAATTAACAAGAAATCTCAGAGAAAAATATTGAGTACCTAAAACATAGTAGTGTTAACCACTGAGTATTCACCAAAAAACTGGGCTATGATTATTTCCAACAATTAATTATTTTTTATGCGTTACTATAATTAATATGTATTTCAGCTAGAGGTAGGGAAGTTACAGACATGTAGTCATTGTCAGTAGAAAGATAAGGAAAAATCCTTTGAAAATGAATAGTCTCATGCTTCATTTTAATGAAATCTTTTAAATTAACCATAGTAACTTACGATAATAATAAATGATTTCTAAGGTCGAACGATAAATGCAAACACTGCTGTGTCCGATGTCGGTGGTTGTGACTTCGAAAGTGGCACACTGTAGAGCCAATAGTTGTGACGTAGGTTATAGCATGAAGTTATCATCATTAATTTTCTGTATTTTGGCAGCAAAAACTTGGCGTTTGAAGGTAGTAGGATCGCGGGTGTATAGGGACTGGACGTGCACAACGAGGGGCATTGTGTGAACCAGGAGTTACCTGCGTGGGATTCGCGTGTTATTTGAGCCGGCAAGTTTAGTGGATGTTACGGAGAGATTCTAGACGGCTGGATCGCCGCAGTGTTGAACTTTATGCACTTCGGTGCGGAAGTGTAAGTTATGGACTCAGTACAAACCTACGTGCTGTAGCGCGGAACTCTGAATTATTCGTGTGAGATACCAAGTTGAACTTAGAATTGTCCTGCAGTGACACCGAACTCCAGCGATTCAGTGAACAGTCTGAACTCTGAGTTTTACTGGCAGTAGTCTTCACCTTAGTTTAAAATATTAAAATCTGCAGAATTATATGGCAAAAAAATGCGACTTAAATCTGAAAGGACTAGAAACTCACGGTCACACTGTGCAGATACTTATTGCCGAATTCTATTGATTTAATGGAACATCAGAGGAATTCTGATATGTCACCTAGACGTTCTTATTATTCACTTCCTATATTTTAATAATCACTGGTGTTAGAAGCAGAGACTTTGAACTTAAGTGGAAGAAATGGCATCTTTGTGTGGTCCCTCATCTAGATAACCAAAACTCAATCGTTCCATCAGCCGTGGTGTTGGTGGAAAACTTTTATACCGTTTAAGTCATACAGGGAATTTCAAATTCAACCGAGAGGTTACCTTTTCGAACGACACGAAAAATGCACCCTGATATTGCTATTGAACAACCACTCGGCTGTAATATGATTCTGCTGGAACGAACAATCGGCTGAAGCTGAGAAAAAGTGCGTATATGTAGAGCGAGCTCATATTGTAGTACTCATGAAACTTTTCTATGCATAGGGTAACAGCTCGACAAATAGGCAAGAACGTATCAAACTTTCAATTTAAAGCTCCTGAACGAGTGATTCTACGTTGGAAATAGTACGCTGTAATAAACATTGTTGTACTTCAACAATAAATTTTTACTGTGGAAAACTTTTTACTCTGTTGCATCACATCTCATAGTATAATATAGTCCTTGTTACAAGCTATTTTTTCTGTGGTTTTACGTGCGTAGTAAGCAGAGAGCAACTTGGGTTTTGTGATCTGAGCTGATGCGGCGAATTACAAATATGTGTTAGTGTCTGTAGCTCAAATATTAAAGCTGCGTTTCAGTTTCTCGTAACCAATAAAGGAGTAATGAAGATTTACTGGACTCTTCTTCTACAATATTATGATGTATAAAGTTCTGATGAAAAGGAAAGCCGGCCGGTGTGGCCTTCAGTCAAGAACCGCGCGACCGCTACGGTCGCAGGTTCGAATCCTGCCTCGGGCATGGATGTGTGTGATGTCCCTAGGTTAGTTAGGTTTAAGTAGTTCTAAATTCTAGGGGACTGACGACCTCAGATGTTGAGTCCCATAGTGCTCAAAGCCATTTGCACTATCTTTTTGAAAAGGAAATCAAGGCGAGAAATATCAACTGTAAGTGTAGATTGTGACTCCTCTCAAATGTTCGAAAATACTATTTGTCACATACGCTCTAGCGAATTTAGCTATTTGACCTTGTGAATATTCTCACTAAGTTCCCAGTAACCGGTTGACACACACGAAATTTTGTAACAACATGTGACAATTTTTTTTTCTTTAGTTGAAAGAAAAATTGAACTATGGAGAGAGTAAACGTTGCAGTTATGATACTGACCTCACTTAAAATGAGGGATGAGGAAGATGCTTAAATTTCATTGTCTTCTTTCCCAATTCCGAATGAGCTGTTACCCGATCTCTCGGGATCTAGTAGCTATTGCTGGGACATGAAATTCTAGTTTTCGTTTCCTTAGGAATGCAACAACCTATTAAATACACTATATCTTTAAAGGAAATGGGATCATCAAGCGGCAACGACAAGGACGCAAATGTGAAGCCTAGCTGACATTCGAAAGGACAGAATAACAGTAAATGGTTAGAATTATAGAGAAATAAGGAGTGAACTGAACATTGTTCAGTGAAAGGCGTGTCTGTAAATGACCATAGCCTGCTCGAGAAGTAATTAAACCTGTACATTGAGCAAGAAATAAAGGAAACAAAGGGGAAATTTGGAAACGGAATTAAAGTTCAGGAACAGAAGAATAAAAATTTTGACTATTTTGAAATTCTGTCGGTGACAGCAAAGCACTTGAAAAATTAGTTGAACGTTTAAAAGAAGTAAAACAACTGTTACTGAATATATAAAACATTCTCAGAGTTCTTGCCGCGTCAATTCAGTATAAAACCTCGAGCTTTCGACGGTTACCTCCATCATCTTCGTCAGAAGCGACTAAATGTCAAAACTGGTGCCGTGGTGGCCTTATATAGCTCATAGACGGCTTCCGAATGGTCGTCAAGTACACAGTGCCGTCGCAGATAGTGTCAACGTCTGCGGTGATGGTGCCACCGCTCCCGGTGTAGCGTAAACACTGCAACGAATATCGCTGGCTCTTCGCTGCATCGAGAACTCACCTCCATGCACCGCTAATTATATCCGCTGCCATGGTTGAAGTTCTTCTCACACCTTCTTATTTCTACAGCCTCTTTATTTTCAGAACCAGCGTGGGAAAAAACTTGTTTCGTTAAACATTATTTTGTGTTTGTTTGTGAGGCTGTGCTCAACAACTACAGATTTCTCCAGATCTCGATTTTTAATATGCCGTTGATGTTTGCACAGCGGTCGGAAACGTTATGAGTGGACTGACCGATGTAATTGCTTTCGCACTAGCGAAGGGTGTTGTAAATCTCAGGGATCCTGAGACCGAGACTGTCCTTAACGGGTCGTAAGATCTCCTTAGGAGGTCGGAAAATAGATCTTATACCTCGTCTTCCCAGGACTCTGCCTATTTTGCTGGATGTAGCGCCGCAGAGAGGAAGGAATGCAATCGGTGGCCAATCACACGAATGTTCAACATTTTCACGTTTCCTTTTCCTGGAGAACGCTGACATCATACCACGTCACCCGTAGTACTTCTTTCTGATTAATCGTACTTCAGACGATTAATTTTGGAATCCAAGTGCTCCTCGTCAGAAACAGTTTTTGCTCTGTGTATCATTACACTTAAAACTGCTCTCTTCTGAACTGGATGGTGAAAACTCTAAGGTATAAATCAGTGTGCGTCGGCTTGTGGTTCACTGAGAGGCCAAGACGCCAATTGGCTTTCGTTGAACCAGGACATCTAAAAATGACAGTCTTCTTTCTCTCTCTGTCTCGACAGTGAACTGATTGTTTGGTTGCATATTGTTCATACGTTCACGGAAGTGCTCAAGAGCGTGTACACAGTGTGGCCAGACCATAAACGTGTCGTCAACATGACGATAAAATGAAAGGGAGCCAAACTTAATGAACGACCATCAAAGTGTTCCTTAAAGTTCGCCATTGCTGGGGACAACCCAGAATAACCATTCTGTCCGTCATTTCATAAAATTTACCGCCAGACGAAAAGTAGGTGGTCATCGTAACATATCGCTAGAGGAATGTGTTATACAATAGTGTCGTCGCGGAAGACTTCATTTTCAACGGTAATGGGATGTTGTCAAATTAAATCAGCCAATGTTGGGGGAATTAGGTTAGGAGATAGGGTGGATGAGTTTTGCTGTTTGCGCAGCAAAAAACTGATGACTACCGAAGTAGTGATGATATAAAATGCAGACTGGCTGTCTCACGAAAATCATTTCCAAAAAAAAGGAATTTATTGATATCTAATCTAAATTAAGCATTAAGAAGACTCCTGTGTGGATATTTGTCTGAAGTGGAACGCTGCACGAAAGTGAAACGTGGACGATAGTAGTTCAGACAATAAGGGAACAGACTGTTGTGAAACGTGCGGTACAGAAGAATGATGAAGATTAGATGGGTATAACAAGTAATTAATGAGCAGGTACTGAACCGAACTGGGGAAAAAAGAAATTTTTGGTACAACTTGACTAAAAGAGGATGTGGTTGATAGGGCACATCATGAGGCATCAAAAAATCATTTATTTGGTAAAGGAAGGAAGTCTGCGGGGAGGGGGGGGGAGTAAAAATTATAGAGGTAGACTAAAGTATGAGTACTGTAAGCAGATTCAAATGGATGTAGGTTGCAGTACTTACACAAGGATGAAGGATTTGCTGAGGGTGCTCAGAACATTGGCATAAATGTTTTCCAATAGCAGCTACCAAGAGATGTCATTACGCCTCGTCGATGTCAAAGAACATGCTGCTACTGTTGCAGCCGAGAGGAGTGGTATAGTAGTAATACAAAGGACACGAGCTCGGGACGATGGCAGTTCTAGTCCATGTCATACCATCCAGATTTAGGTTTCGCATGATTTTTCAAAATTACTTAACGTGAATACCAAGATGGTTCGTTCAAAGGCGCGCGGCCAGTTTTCTACTCCGTTCTTCTCAAATCCTAACCTGTGCTCCTCTGACTTGCGGCGTCATACGGACGCAATATGGAGGGGCATATGGTCAGTACACCAGTCGCCTGGCCGTTTCGCAGGCTTCAGAGACCGTGAAACCGCTACTGCTCGGCAAGGTAGCTGCTCCGTTGCCATCACGAAGCTAAGTGCACCCAGTACCAATCCTCCCACCAAGGAAAAATTCTGTAGCAGCCCGGGAATCGAACCCGGGTCCTCTGCTTGGCAACCATATACGCTGATCACTCAGCTACGGAGGCAGACTCCAGTTCTAATGACACGTCATTAAACTTTTAATCTTCCTTCTTTTCTTTTTTCGCCACTGTGACTCCTGATTTTTTTGAAGGGAACGACTTACATAGTCTCGGGTTGCGAATTCGTGACAGTGTAGGGAAAGAGTTTTGTGTAGATTCTTCGGCCACTTGAACAGTTGGTGAACCGCAGCGAGAACTCAGAGTTGGGAGGCCGCTTGGTAGAGAAGGGCGAGAGTGGCCAGAGGAACATAAAGTGACACTGACGCAAAAGAAGCCTAGAGTTTTATATTTTAAAATGAACTGCTCGTTCTCTTGATATCAGACTAAGTAACAGAACGTGCGTAAATGTCTTTTCAGATTAGGGGTTCCTAGGTTGGCGTGGCAAAAGCTATGTTTAAAATCGGTGTTAAGAAATAGAGAAGGCTAGAGGCTAGAGTAAAACTTAATTTTATCGTCGTAAGTGTTCATTTTGTTCTTTGCGGAGGGGGTGTGTTTTACTGCATCTTCAGTGACGCATATATGGAAGACGAACTCCAAAGACGGTAAACTTGACAGGGACCACGAAATGTGACGTCAACAGACGGCAGGCGCCTTTTCGCGTGAAAGTGAGAGCGGCGTCTTAAACAGGCCCGTTTAGTGTGGACTCGACTTTCTATCATTTCCACAAGTATGAACTTAAATGCCGCACTCCATAAGCACCGAGCGAGGTTGCGCAGTGGTTCGCACACTGGACCCGCAATCGGCAGGACGATGGTTCAAACCCCCGTCCGCCATCCTGATTTAGATTTTCCATGATTTCCCTAAATCGCTTCAGGCAAATGCTGGGATCGTTGAATTGAAAGGCCGCAGCCGACTTCCTCCTCCATCCTTCCCTAATCCGATGGGACCAATGACCTCGCTGTCTGGTCCCATTCCACGAATCAACAAACCAACCACTCCATAAGCGTTTGCTGCGTTGTTGACTATGAGGTGCAGTGTTCCTTTGTACAATATGTCTGCTACCGGAGATTCAATGCTACATCCAGTAGGATGCTGCACCACAATCTTTTCTGATGAAACTCAAAAATGTTCAAATGTGTGTGAAATCTTATGGGACTTAACTGCTAAGTTCATCAGTCCCTAAGCTTACACACGACTTAACCTAAGTTATGCTAAGGACAAACACACACACCCATGTCCTGATGAAACTCACTTCAGTTTGGAATGAAATGATAGATAAGTATGGGTGCTGTAGTAATGAACTCCACTTTTAAGAGCGCGTTGTCGTTAGTCAGAATGGACAAACGAGTTGAATGATAGACTGTAGTCCAATTTGTATCCATCATTGATCCGAAATCTCCTGAAGAACGCTATTCTCAACAGCGATTGTTGGGTTACATGAGTTGCAGTCCAAAGTAACACCATTTATCCAGTACATGCAGGAGCATTACTCGACATATTGTAAGGTATATTCAAGAATATTATTGTCTCTATGACCGGTGTTTCTCTGTGCTTTGCATTTACCTAACAGGTTACTCACCAGATTCCGCTACTCTTTCACTAGTGAATGTTCTTGTCCAGTAACAAACGCAGATGGAAAATTTATATGGACGAAATCCACCTAGAATGGCGACCGTCAGGGACACATACGTAGTCTAATTCGGTGGTGCAACGCGTAGGGCCTATTATCGAAACGCTTAGTGACGGAATAAAACGCAGTCCTCCTCCGTGTTAATGCAATCTTCCGCACAGAGTTCGGATCTGGCGTATAATGGCCACCGAGTAAAGTGACGCAGCGAATGATACTATGGCCTCGCATTGAGGTGGAGTGGGATTCGCAACTCGCTCCAGCCACCCAGATGCAGGCTTCCCGCGGTGCCCTTAAATAGGCTTCTCATTTATAAGAAAGGTAGACGCATTTAAACAAAGGTAGTAGAATATCAATAATCGTAGGACTCAGTATTTACCTCTTTCTCGAAGATTATGTATGCAAGAACACACCTCGCTCAAAATAAGATATTTAATCAGCCTCAATATGGAAAGCATCTCCCCACAGAATTTCTCAATTTGCAAATCAGATTAAACAAAATTTAAATTACAAAATGTTGCCAACTGGCATTTTTTGTCTTTTGTCAGAAGTATTTGATTGTACAGTTTCCGGTATTCTATTAGACACACTAAAATATTATGGCATCAGAGATCTTGTGAAATTCAAAACTTTCCCAACTTATAGATTATTCATTAAAATTTCAAGCCTTCTGCCGGATCTCTGTAACTTTCTGCTACCAATGTTTGGTACAGAGTCTTCTGGACATGTTCATGTGAAAACTGGCAAAATACACTGAGCTCCCGTGTTTAACACACCGCTAGCGTATGCGTGGCTCACTCAGTCGTCACTACATGCTCTTCTGCCGCGCGGCCTCATCGATATCAGATCGATCGTCTTCACAACGTAAAATCTTATAACGACGCCGGATAAGCAGAGCACAAAGTTTTTCTATGACAGGAATTTATGCAGAATTTAACTAGAAGACGCAGGCACGATTGATAAGGTGCACAGACTGTCGTATTCGTGATGGAACTCCAAAAGCTTGATGCATGGACCACAGTTTTTGTTTCATTGCATTTAATCGAATAATCAGTAGAAATAGAGTTCTGTGACAGCGGATTTGCTGGCTTGGAGGAGGCGAGCATGGCGCTGGCGTTCAGCAATGCTGTCCTGAACAAATATTCAAATGTGTGTGAAATCCTACGGGATTTAACTGCTAAGGTAATCAGTCCCTAAGCTTACACACTACTTAACCTAAATTATCCTAAGGACAAACACACACACACCCATGTCCGAGGGAGGACTCGAACCTCCGCCGTGACCAGCCTCACAGTCCATGACTGCAGCGCCCTAGACCGCTCGGCAAATCCCGCGCGGCTGTTCTGAACATTGCGCGTCGTTTCCGCGATACAGCGTGGTCAGCAACGGTCTGAAAAGCAGTTTGGAGGTTGTGCTGAGGCACAGTGGTTAAGAAAAAATGCATAAGTTGCGCCGTTTCAGAGTTAATTAGCACTGCAGTCAGCCGATCAGGTGGTCACGCGCGCAAACTCAAGCGGCCCGCTAGAGACAGTGTCGCCATACGTGTCCTTCGTTTGGTTTCCTAAAACCGAACGACAGAGCGACACAAGAACTGGACAGGACAGCAGTAAGGATCGAGGCCGGGTCAAAGAGTGAGTGGTCTTGTGCGCTGTCATCTACGCTATGAGAACTACTTACACTAATGTGTCTACTTAAATTTGCACGCGCAACGGCCTTACTGGCTGACTTCAATAGTATTTCTCTCGGAAATGGAGCAATGTATAGAACTTTTTTCTGAACAGTCATTTCTCAGTACAACCTCCGCTGCAACAGCCTTACAAGCTTTTCAGACTGTTTCTGACCACCCTGCGCAAGATCTGCCTCACTCGCGCACAATCATATAAGCACCTGCCTTCCGTAACTCTATGCCGTCCTTGGTAGAGTGTGACAGCACCGAGTTTTTGTAGTGAGACGAAATATCACTCTAACCCTATTTTCTCATAATAATCTGCCTTTTTTCGCGGGAAGATTTCCAGTATACGGTAGATAAGTGTCGCTTTCAAGGCATAGTCCATCCTCTTCTCTGGTTTGTCATTTGTATTTGTACGTCGTGGCACTCTCTATACTCGCGGAGACGAATATCCACTGTTGAGGCACACAGTTCGTAGGTGTTGCAGGATCGCTTGCAGGTATCGGCTTGTGAGATGGCAAGCGCTCGGTGGGTCAATGTATTCAGAACGGTCATTGTTTTACTAGTAGTTCGTAAATACAGGTCTGTATGAGTGTGCTTTCGAAATACTGAATGTTCCAGTGTGCCAGAAGCGATCGCTTATGTCAGAGATCTTGCTGGAAACTCGTTTTCATCCTGTCTAACTAAACGGGTGCAGTGTGTCATTAAGAAACCCACGGAGGTTACACAACGCAACAGCATCTCCAAAATGTGGAATAATAACGATGATTGTGCCACAGGGATCGTTATTACGACTAGTTTAGTTCTTATTGTGTATAAATTATGTGACATTATATACCCAAAAACCAGAATAGGTGGCTTTGCTGACTAATCAAGTATTATACTCAAGTCAATAGGAGAAAATTCAGTTCTTGAAAATGTAAATAGAACTTTCTTGAAAATGAATAACTCTGCCACTGAACTTAGATAAAACACAGTATATTCATTTCTGTCCTACGCAAGGTCTGACTATCCCATCACCAATAACGGATGAGGTAAATCATTAAATGAAACAGAATATTGTAATTTCTTACGCGTTTATAATTATAAAAACATCAATTGGAAGGCACATGTTACAGATATTCCTGAACATCTCGGCGCTGTAGCTTTTGATTATGTATAATTACAGATTATGTAGATGGAAATCTCAAGAAGTTGACATAATTTTCCTATTTATACTC